>NW_026575136.1:14072500-15272500 GCF_905146905.1 Nyctereutes procyonoides | reverse complement strand
AAAGGAGCTGGAGAAAAAAAAAAACAGCAAATAAAAAAACCATAAATCCAGCCAGGGAAGAGAAATAATAAAGAGTAAAGCAGAAATCAATGATATAGAAATCAAAAACCAGTAGAACAGATCAACCAAACTTGTTCTTTGAGACAATTAATAAGATCGATAAACCCCAAGCCCGGCTTATCCAAAAGAAAAAAGGACCTGAATAAATAGAATCACGAATGAAAGAGGAGAGATCACAACCAACACTGAAGAAATACAAACAATTCTAGAGAGAATATTATGAGCAATTATATGCCAGCAAAGGAGGCAATCTGGAAGAAATGGATGCATTCCTAGAAACATAAGCTACCAAAAACTGAAACAAGAAGACACAGGAAACCTGAACAGATCCATAACCAGCAATGATTACTGATTCAATCAGTAATCAAACATCTCCCAAAACACGAGTCCAGTCTGTATGGCCTCCGAGCAGAATCCTACCAAACATGTAAAGAGAAATGAATACCTATTCTCCTGAAGCTGTTTCAAAAAACAGAAATGGAAGGAAAACTTCCAAACTCATTCTATGAGGCCAGCATTACCTTGATCCCAAAACCAGACAAAGACCCCACGAAAAAGGAGAATCACAGACCAATATCCCTGATGAACATGGATGCAGAATTTCTCACCAAGCTACTAGCCAATAGGATCCAACAGTACATTAAAAGGATGATTCACCATGACCAAGTGGGATTCATTCCTGGGCTGCAAGGGTGGTTCAACATCTGCAAATCAATCAGTGTGATATACCACATTAATCAAAGAGAGGATAGGAAGCCTATGGTTCTCTCAATAGATAGATGCAGGAAAAGCATTTGACAAAATACAGTGTCCTTTCCTCATAAAAACTCTGCAGTGTAGGGATAGAAGGAACATACCTCAAAATCATAAAAGGCATATCAAAAAACCCACAGTGAATATCATTCTCAATGGGGATGACAGGGATGCTCACTCTCACCACTGTTGTTCGACATAGTACTAGAAGTCCTCGCCTCAGCGATCACAGAACAAAAAGAAATAAAAGGTATACAAATTAGTAAGGAAGAAGTTAAACTTTCACTCTTCGTGGATGGCATAATACTCTACATAGAAAATCCAAAGGACTCCACCAAAAAATTGCTAGAACTGACACAGGAATTCGGCTAAGTCATGGGATACAGAAATCAATGCACAGAAGTCAGTTGCATTTCTACACACTAATAATGAAGCAGAAGAAAGAAAAATCAAGGTATTGATCCCATTTACTATTTTATCCAAAAGCATAAGATACCTAGCAATAAACCGAACCAAAGTAGTAAAAGATCTATATTCTGAAAACTATAGAACACTTATGAATGACATTGAGGAAAACACAAAGAAAGGAAAAACATTCCATGCTCATGAGTTGAAACAACAAATACTGTTAAAATGCTTATGTTACTCTAAGCAATCTATTCATTCAATGCAATCCCTATTAATAAAATACCACCAGCATTTTTCACAGAACTTTGTGTGGAAACAGAAAAAAAAATCTTAATAGCCAAAGAAATGTTGAAAAAGAAAAACGAAGCTGGAGGCATCGTGATTCTGGACTTTAAGCTCTATTAGTCATCAAGGCAGCATGCAACTGGCACAGCAGCAGACGCATAGATCAATGGAACAGAACAGAAAACCCAGAAATGGATCCTCGACTCTATGGTCAACTCATCTTTGATGAAGTAGCAAAGCATACCCAATTGAAAAAAAAGACAGTTTCTTCGACAAATGGTGCTGGGAAAATTGGACAGCCGTGTGCAGAAGAATGAACCCGGACCGCTTTCTTACACCACATGCAAAAATAAACTCAAAATGGATGAACGACCTAAATGTGAGACAAGAATCCATCAAAATCCTAGAGGAGAACACGGGCAACACCCTCTTCGACTTTGACCTCAACAACTTCTTGGAAGACATGTCTCCAAAGGTAAGAGAACAAAGCAAAGATGAACTGTTGGGACTTCATCAAGATTATAAAGGTTTTGTACCGCAAAGGAAACAGTTGGCAAAACTAAAAGACAACTAGCAGAATGGAAGACGATATTTGCAAATATCTTATCAGGTGAAGGGCTAGCATCCAAAATCTATAAAAAACTTATCAAACTCCACACCCAAGAAACCAAATAAATAATCCAGTCAAGAAATGGATACAAGACATGTACAAACATTTCCCCAAGGAAGACATAGAAATAGCCAACAGACACGTAGACAAATGCTCAACATCAATCGGCATCGGGAAACTACAAATCAAAACCACAAGATCCCACCTCACACCAGTGAGAATGGCGAAAAGTAATAAGTCGGGAAACAACAGGTGTTGACAAGGATGTGGGGAAGGGAAACCGTCTTGCACTGTTGGTGGGAATGCAAGCTGATGGAGCCACTCTGGAAAACAGTATGGAGATTCCTCAAGAAATTAAAAATATAGCTACCTTACGACCCAGCCGTTGCATGGGTTTTTACTAGGGATTTACCCCAAAGATACAAATGCAGTGATCTGAAGGGACACCTGCACCCCAATGTTTATAGCAGCCATGTCCACAATAGTCAAAACCATGAAAAGTGCCCAGATGTCCATCAACAGATGAATGGATAAAGAAATAATGGTATGATATGAGGATAAATGTCACAGAAATTCATTTGAGTGACAGATGGTAAGTGCAAAAGAAGAGTAATGTATGATTTCATTTCGAAGTCCCAACAGGAGAAGCTGACAGTGGTAGAAGTTAGGACAGTGGTTACCTCTGGGTGGTATTAAGTGGGAAAGGGAAAGATAGAACCTTCTGGAAGGTGGGGGGTAGAAAGTGTCCTATATTTTGGTCTCGGTACGGGGTCAGGGGTATATGCGTGTAAAAAAATTCATTAGTTGTGCACTTAATATCAGTACTTTACGAGTGTGCTATGCACTAAAATGGAAAGGTTAGGAAAGGGGGGATTTATTGAATGTAGGAGGACTTTTGCCAGGTGGGTCACTGCAGAGCAAGGCCACCTCTCAGACGGGGAGAGCAGAGAGGAACCCAGCTCACTCTGCTGGGCCCCAAACACCTCACAGGTCTTCCTCCTGCCAGGCAGCAGGTCTCAAACACTCCTCCTGATTGAATGTCTAGCTGGTGCTGGAGAAAACCTGCGGGCTGTCTGCCCGTGACACAGTCACAGGGGCACGAAGATGGCCTGTCCCCGACAGCACGTCTCCATCAGTGAGGCAACTCCCTGTGGAGCTGCTCCGTGTTCTTTTAACCTATTCCACCTGGAGGGTTGGAGGTACAGCACAGGACTTGGGGTCTGGATATGAACTCCACCCTCGGGGGTTCTCTGCTCAGTCCAGTTCAACCCACGAGACCCAAGAACCAGGCATTCTGTTTGATTTCAGTTTGAATCATAAATCTGTTGTCAGTTACACAGCAATGATTAAATGAAATATTAAAAGTAAAAAGCAGGGCAGCCCGGGTGGCTCGGCGGTTTAGCGCCGCCTTCGGCCCAGCGCGGGATCCTGGAGACCCGAGATTGAGTCCCATGTCGGGCTCCCTGCAGGGAGCCTGCTTCTCCCTCTGCCTGTGTCTCTGCCTCTCTCTCTCTCTCTAATGAATAATAAAAAAAAGTAAAAAGCATAAAATGCTACATAAAAGTATATCTAGGAGGATATATGTCACCACAGCTGATAGACACGTACATGTGCCTACCCTGTATGTGCGTGTGTCTATCACTATTGCTGTTTTTATATCCACACCCGTACACACACATGCATACACACCTTCTGAATCGACATCTATCTATCGTCTTCAGCATGTTTTTCCTTATTTTAAACAAATTTATTTATTTATTCATGAGAGACACACACAGAGAGAGGCAGAGACGCAGGCAGAGGGAGAAGCAGGCTCCCGGCGGGGAGCCAGTCGCAGGACTCGATCCCAGGACCCCAGGACCACGTCCGGAGCCCAAGGCAGATGCTCAACCGCTGAGCCCCCCAGGGGTCCCGTATATTTTTCCTAAAGTGCCGTTTCATCTTTTTTCTCGTGTGGGGAGTATGAATCCCGGTCCACACAACCAGATATTCAGGAAGCCTAATTTTATTTTCTGCGACCCAGTGTCATTCGTGCCCCGAGGCTTCCATTCTGCAGCCGGCGGGAAGCGGACCTCCTTGGGACTACCCTGTCTCCCCATTTTGGTGCCATTCTTTGGTATTTGGGAGTGGGGGGGTTGGGGGGGCACAAATCTCTCTGCTGTGCCATCTGTTGTCCCCATTCGTGTGGCCATCTGAGGCGCAGCAGCTTACCGCTCCCGTCCCCTGAATGCAGAAGTCTTTCTCGAGGCTGCCTACGATTCCGTTCGCTTCTAGAAGCTCTTTGATTCAATTCTAGAAGCACTTTGTCTTCATGCACAAGTCCCTCCTCCGTTTTACCTCTCTAGGCATCCCCTGAGCTCGACCAGGGGCCTGGGACTTTGAAAACCAGAGGCCAGAAAACAGCGGCCGCGTCCCCGTCTTGCTAATCCACTGAGGGAGAAGGACGGTGCCCCTGAACGGAGGGGAAAGAAGGACACAGGGCAATGGGCTTGTTAGGTCGGCGCCAGGCAGACTTCTGAGATGGGCCCCAGACGACCTTGCCCCTCCGGCGCTGCCCCTGTGCGAAGGGGACCCTGTGAGGAGGGGGTGGTGCCTTGGAACGGGTCACCTGTTGCCCTCGGGTAGGGAAGGTGTCGGGGTACCCGACCCAGTCACCAGCCCTGGAAGAGCAGCGTCCTCTGGCCAGCGGCAGGAACGGAAGGCAGAGCTTGAAATCCTGGGGCTCCCGAGAGCGACTGCAAGTGGGGCCTCTGCCCTGGGGGCGGAGGGGGCCTCAGGGTGCCAGTGCCAGCACCCTGGAGCTGCACGGCACACCCCCACCAGCCCACAGCCACAGGAAGGGAACCTGCCCCAACCACATGAGCTTGGGGGGCCCTCAGGCCTCAGGTGAGGCCCACCCCACCAGTGCCCAGCACCTGGGGGGGCCCCGAGCCGAGACCTACCGCCTGGGGGGCCCTAGGCTGAGACCCAAGCACCTGGGGGGGCCCTGAGCCGAGACCCCACCACCTGGGGGGGCCCTGGGCTGAGACCTGAGCACCTGGGGGGCTCAGGCCAAGACCCCAGCGCCTGGAGGGGCCCTGGGCCAAGACCCAAGCACCTGGGGAGGCCCTGAGCCAAGACCCCATGACCTGAAGGGGCCCTGGGCCGAGACGCACCATCTGGGGGGGCCCTGAGCCAAGATCCAGCACCTGGGTGGGGCCCAGGCCGAGACCCACCACCTGGAGGGGCCCTGAGCCGAGACCCCACTGCCTTGGGGGGCCCTGGGCCGAGACCCAAGCACCTGGGGGACCCTGGGCCGAGACCCCACTGCCTGGGGGGGGCCTGGGCCGAGACCCCAGCGCTTCTGCACCCCGAATTCCGACCTGCAGGTTTATCAGTGGGTTTCGTTTAAGCCCTTCAGTTTGTGGTAATTTGTCACTCAGCAACTGAAAACTAACCCAGTAGGTTAAGATATAAAATAGTGTCCAACCTGGATGCCGCGGGGCTCAGCGGCTGAGTGCCTGCCTGCAGCTCGGGGCGTGACCCCGGGGTCCCGGGATCGGGCCCTGCGTCAGGCTCCCCGCAGGGCACCCTCTTCTCCCTTGGCCTGTGGCTCTGCCTCTCTCTCTTTGCGTCTCATGAATAAATAAAGGGAAGAGAAGGAGGGTTGAAGGTGCTGAGTTTGCCAGGCTCTCTAGGCGCTAAGCGGGTTCCTGGGCCTGCTCTGCTGACTCCCAGAGCCCGAGGACCGTCCTGCTAAGGACACAGCCAGATCCAGATGCGCAAACAGAACAGACACCAAGGCAGTACTCACACATCTCACCTTCCAGGGCCCCTGCTGGCTGTGTTGGTAGAGCACGTGGCTCGATCTCGGGGTGGCGCCAGCCCACATTGGGTGTGGAGCTTACTTTAAAAAAATAAAAATAAAAAATAAAAATCTCACCATTCTATTTCAGAGGCGTGTAGAAAGGAGAAAACAGCATCAGGAAAGCCAGCTCTACCGTCGGCTAGCCATGCAAACGTGGGCAAGTACTTCGCCTCTCTGAGCTATGACACCTCACCTAGAAAATGAGAGACACAGACCAGGTGATCTCAGAGGTCCCGCAAGACCTTTCATGTAATCATTCAACAGATACGTGTCGAGGTCCTACTATGTGCCAGGTCCTGAGCCAGGCCCTGGGACCACAGCTATGAATCAGTCTCAATACTCACTGGACTCGGATTTCCCCTGGGAGTAGTTGACAGCTCAGGAAGGAGAGGCTCCATTAAAAAAAAAAAAAAAAAAAAACAAACAAAAACTGGTGTTTTAGGCTGCTACAGTTCCCACTAGCTTCATCCTGCCTCTTCCAGGTGAAATCTGGACATGAAATCTGGCCATGGTGGCCTCACCCACCGAAAACACTGGAAAGTCAAAACAGATAAGCATGATTTGGAAGAGCAAGGGCCGTGAAGAACAATAGAAACTCAAAGGCATTCAGTTTCAGCATTTTGGGGCAAGACCTTCCAATCAGTTCACTTGGCCACTGAAGGACTGATTAAAAAACATTTAGAATCAAGGGGATCCCGGGGTGGCTCAGTGGTTTAACGCTTGCCTTTGACCCGGGGCGTGATCCTGGGGACCCGGGGTCCAGTCCTACATCGGGCCCCCTGCATGGAGCCTGCTTCTCCCTCTGCCTGTGTGTGTGTGTGTCTCTCTGTCTCTCTCATAAATGAATAAATAAAAAAAATCTTTAAAAGAGTGAAAAATTGTAACTAATAAAAAAAAAAACATTTAGAATCAAGACCAACCTTTGATTAGACCAAAAAAGTTAAGCAGGCAACGTGTTCCCAGCCAGCTGCCAACTAATCTCGATTAAAGGAGCCAATAGCTTGACATTTTTATAGAATGTTGGAGCCTCCTAAGAAGTGCCCTAAAGGTAAACCAGTCTCAAATCTCTCAACTACATTCTTGCCAAATAGTTTTCCAACTCTCCTCAAACACACGGCTTCCTTGGGCAGCCTTGTGGCCCACGCTGAGTTCCGGAAGGCTGGGTCTTGCGTCGAGCCGAGACTAGGGTCCAAGCAGGCTTCTTCCCATTGCCCCAGCTCTTGCGCCAGGGCACAGGGACGTCCTGCGTTACATGAATCCCTACTTGAGGGCAGCTCCCCTGCCTGCCATGATTTCCTTCTCCCGACAGCCATGGCTCTTCCAACCGTTTCTCATATGCTGTGGGCCTGACTCCCCTCAGCACCCTGCCCGCTCTCCTCCAGACACTCCTGGTTCCTACAGTCTGGTGTCCAAAACCCAGCCCAATGCCACGGGTAGTGTTTTCCACCAATTAGGTCACGTTGGTCACTTTCCTGGACATGGTTGTCTGGTTAGTGCAAATGAATACTTGTGAATTCGTTTTGGCAGCCAGGGACAAATAGCCTACCACGGAGCATCTAAATAAAACCCCAAAGTCCTTTTTCAACAAGGTTCTTTTAATGGCAAATGATGAGACATTTGAACAGGGAAAGTGACCCTGAAGATAGAATTTGGGGCTCACTTGATTTGTGAGTTTCAAGTGTTAGATGTGGTTTTAGGCAGACCTGAAGCCAGGCCTTCAAGGAAAATGCCATAGTTCTGTCTGTCTGTGTCTCTCCATGCCATGTTCCCTCTCTGCTGCTTCAGCTGGGTCTGATTCTCACTCAGGGCCTCTCCGTAGGGTATCAGAGGCTCCCAGTTGCTGCAGCCTACCACCCGGCCGGCAGCTTCACGCCCCAGTGGAAAAGAGCATCTATCCCAAGGTCTTGGGAGAACTCTAGCCTGAGTGGTCACATGTTTACCCAAGATTCAATCACCAAGTCAGGAAAATGGGGTGCACTAATGGGTCGGGGCCAAATTTTGCATTGGCCCTTGTGTAATGGGCTCCACAGAGTGTTTCCAAGAGCAAATGAAGGTCAAGAGGAACACTGCTTAGGCAAGGACAGTAAACATGCACTCCAGGCATGTTGGCCGTATCTACTGGGCCCATCGCAGGCATGAAATCAGCACGAAGCCCAGTGACAGCCCATGACAGCCTCTCCACACGGGGATACTGCAGGCTGCTTTGTGGCCTGCTCTGTCTCACTTAACACTGTAAAATAAACATTTCTTCAAGTGATTAAGACTTCTTCATGACATATTTTAAAATACTAGCAACTATTTCATGTATGTACCATCATTTGTTCCTCTACTGCTAGAGATCATCTTTCTTTCCTTCTTTCTTTCTTTCTTCTTTCTTTCTTTCTTTCTTCTTTCTTTCTTCTTTTCATCTATAAGTAATATACGCCAATATGAACATTTTTTACATCTTGTCTCAGAATTTCTGATTATTTCTTTAGAAAAGGTTCTTAGAAATGGAATAAATGTGTCAGAGAGTATTTCAAAGTTCTTGAAATTGCATACTTATGGAGATAGTGGTAGTTGGTAACTTTAATCGGAAAACAAACCCACAGCATATAAATAAGGTCCTGGTTAACTCAGAGACTGAAACTGAGGGCATATATGCTACGATGGGCATTATATGCCTACAGATAGTGGCTAGACATGTCCAGATTAAATCTGGGGGGCCGTGAATTGGGGATTTCTCAGACCAGACCATCCAGGACAGATGGTATAGTTGGCAAAGTTGGCATCAGCCACCCCAGCATCACAGGTGTCCCCTGTGTCACCCTCCCTACATGCCTCACCCATTTCCCTATCCCTACCTGCCCTTTGTAGAAAAAGAAGTAATAACATCATTCACGCTAACTGGCTGTCAGGTTTAATCCTAGGAGATTAATTAACATGGAACAAAGTTAAATAAATTAATTCCTCATTCTGACCTGAAAGGCATCAATAAGCTGATTGGAAAGGTGTTCTTGGATAAACCTCCTTATAATCACACAGGGCAAGCAGCTGTCTTTCCAAACCAGTCCTAAAACTCATCTCAGTCCTGTAAATGCTTAAGGGCCCAGTGAGTTGTAGGATGAGTGGCTGATGTATGAATAACCGACGGCATATTTATAATGTACCAAAGTACCAGTGAGAAATTAAAGTAGAAGTCGGGAATTCTGAGAATAGTCTTTGTCGTACCAGAAGAAGAAATAGGCCAACAATGTCAAGATAATTCTGTGCCAGTTACTGTCTATTGGGCACATGTGAGCACACAGGCACGACGCCAAAAGAGTTGCATATTTAAATAAAATAAAATAAAAAAAGAGTTGCATATTTATTTCATCCTTAAAGGCAAACCTTGGGTCTCACATATATTAAATGATGTGAACACATCATACAACCACTGCATCTGGCATCTGACTCCCAGGACCATGTCTTTTCCTGCCACGTCTCCACATCTTGAAATCTGCTGCCCATGGTGGCCACCTATCCGAGCCTCTCTAACATTGAAATACCACTTGTCCCCCTACACGTGTAGCATAATGCTATTGAATGAAAAAATAGTCAAAGATAATAAAATTGCTTTAAATTGCTGGTGAAAACCACTATGAATGCTTTAATACTGGTCATTTATAATGAGCAGAGTGTCTGACTCTTGGTCATTGCTGGAAACAAGAGCATCTTCTCCTAAATAGCATCATTTCAAGGTCAAGGCTGCAAGTCCAATGCCCTCCCTATCTTTATCCCTGTACCTAAAGGCAGACATGGACAGTGCCTGGGGATCACACCACCCTGTGGCAACGGCTGTCCTTAGGCTCCCATCAGTCCCACCCCGCTTTGGAGGTCCAGACACATCCAACTTTCCCTGGGGGCTTGCCCTCCACCATCCTCCCCTTCCCCCCTCCTGTCATAATCACTACCACATTTCATACTTTTTCTCTGCTATGTCAAGGGAAAAAGTTTGAAGACTAACAGTAATATTAAAAAAAAACTATAAATATTTCATCTTTTTTTGCCCACTCATTCTATCACTTTTTCCATCCAGCAAACTTTGCAACTACTTCCTATGAACGTAAGTCAAACTCTCAGTTACATGTCTTGTTTGGACTTTGTTAAAGGGTGTGCTTTGGAAGATTCCACATAAAAATTTGACATTTTTGCTTCTACTGAAAAATGGGAAGACCTAGCTTCATATTTTCAGAGATTAAGTCCTTCCCATAGACCACAAAAAGGAGACCAATGACAGGAAGATTTCGTTTTAATGGGCACTTGGTTGAATATTATCACTGTTGACTGTGAGTAATCCTGTTTCAGTGTGTGAGTTAAAACTTCTGCTTTTTCAGACAAGAGTACTTTCTGCCAATGAGCTGTGACTTGATGCTGTGTGATGTGTAATTGTGCTATTAATTGAGCTCTAATAATTGAACTTGAGGGTTTGAAAGTTTTGGAAATGGATGTTGGCTTGGGGAAAGGCACATTCTGAGAAAGTGATCAAAGATGCTTACCTGACAGGAAGCTTCTAATGTAGTTTGGTGGAGGCAATTTAAAAAAAAAAAATCTGTGCATGTTCTGAAAAGGTAAAATCAATAAAAAATATTTTAGCATTAGAACAAAGTAAAGAATGGCTTAGTAAAGTTAAAGTTGAATGAGAAACATCAGCACGAACTCGTACACTTTAAAGGGATGCTCATTCTACCACTGACAGGAGCGCTGGGCAACCCCCACGGGGCGTGACGTCTGTCCACAGATTCTGTCCACAGGGAGCCCTGAGGCCTGCCTGGGTCTCTATTACCTTCCCCACAAACAGAATTCAAAAATCCTTGAAAGATCACTAAATTTGGGTTAAGGATGGGGAAAATCCAGATGGGCCCAGGACATTGGTGCTTGCCAGAAAATGTTTTCCAAACTATTTGAAACATTGCTAAATAAAAGAACCCTCACTGACCAAACAAACTGTGCTGCTTTTTTGAAAAGAAAGTACCCATTCTAGTCAACTGAAGCCTGTTAAGGCTGTAAGAGCCACGAGACTATGCTAAATCTAAAGAAAAGGAGTGGTGTGTGTGTGGTGTGTGTAACTAAAGGCTTTTCTATCCAAATTTTGTGAGTCATATACTCAGGCTCTGATCCCCTAAGTGGCAATCACATGCAAGCCCGTAGGTGCCTGGCTGGCTCAGTCGGTAGAACACACAAGTCGTGGGGTCAGGGTAGTGGGTTCGAGCCCCACCTTGAGAGTAGAGATTACTCAAAGTTAAAAGAATACAAAGATATGATCACAGTAAACTTAAAAAACAGCCATGGCTTTACGTCCTTTGTTTTGTTTTTTTTTTTAAGATTTTATTTATTTATTCATGAAAGACCCAGAGAGAGAGAGAGAAAGAGAGGCAGAGGGAGAAGCAGGCTCCATGCAGGGAGCCTGATGTGGGACTTGATCCCCAGACCCCAGGGTCACACCCTGGGCCTAAGGCAGGTGCTCAACCACTGAGCCCCCTGGGCGTCCCGCTTATGTCCTTTGTTAACCTTAAGGTTAAGTGTATTAAAATATATGTAGGGATATAATTATCCAAAAACTAAGGAAAGGACAAGTGTAAAAAATGGCAGCTAAATGAAACTTTTTTTAAGATTTTATTTATTTATTTGGGGGGGGCATGAGCAGGGGATGGGGAGGGGCAGAGGGAGACACAGATACCCTACTGAGCAGGGACCCTAAGGCCATGACCCAGCCAAAGGCAGGTGCCTAACCACTGAGCCACCCAGGTACCACTAACATCAACAACCTTAATAGTCATCTTATAATTATGTTAGGCTCATTATTTGTATTGCCATATTTGTTGCTTTAATTATCAAATTCAACCTCTCACCAGTTAATAGTATATATACTTTAAAAACTAGTTGGTAGGGCAAGGGACGTGGGTTCCAATCAAGCATGGTAGATTAGCTTTCCATTTATTGTTCCCCCTTCAAAAGTCCTGCTGAAGTGATAATAAAAGAACAGAAAAGGTGGAAACCCATAAAGTTGAAAAAAGCGAGAGAGGAGACCAGCTCAGTGCATCTCAGTGGATTTTTGGAGAATGGAAAGAATGAAGCTCAGAAAGCGCCTGAGAGACAGGTAGATATATAGATCATCAGCGAGTCAATTTGTCAGCAGAACCTGTGAGGAATGGCGGGGGTTCAGAGGGGAGCTGGGTAGGCAGGGAAGAGGAGCCTGTGTAGAGAGGGATTAAACCACGGACCCTACCCTGAGCAGCCAAGAGACACCCTCCTCCAGCTCCCTCCTTAGAGACCCAGGGTTATTTTCCAAGGATGTCACACACCACGGGCATTAGACTAGGAGCATGAAGTCCATTTAAAATAACTGTGGATGCCATGTAGGAAATAGATGAGGGGAAGATGGTAGAGGTGGCCAGACTGGTCAGGGGCTATAGCAGAGCGCCGGTGCCAGACGACCCATCACCAGCAAGAGGCAAGAGGGTCTCCTTCGGCACCAACAAATAAGCCTCTGAGGAAAGTTCTACCCACCAGCACCAGGGGCGGCTGCTGAAAGGTCTTGGAGTCCTGGTCGACCTCAGCACAGTCTACCAGGATCCTGGACAAAAAGATCACCACATCCCTTTTCACCACACCAACCTCCTTTTTTCTTAATTTTTCTAATTTTCAGTTATAAAGCAATCCAAACATATAAATATAAGAAGAGCATGACACCTAACACCACTGGCAAGATAAAAGCAGAAATTGACATATACTTTATTTGCTTCGTATCTTCCTATTTGAAAAATGAATGGATGAAATAATAAAAAAAGAAAAATACTATAAATGTAGGTGAAATTCTCTCTTCTTTCCTACAGATAAACATTACTATGAAGTTGCCAGGCACTGTCTAAGCACTTTATCTGCATTAAGTGGTTTAGTTTATACAATGACCCTAAAATATAGGAACTATCGTGACAACCATTTTAGAGATGAGAAAAACAGCCACAAAGAGGTTAAGAAAATTGCTGAAGGTCACACAGCCAGCAAATGGCTGAGCTGGAATTTGAATCAAAGCAGTTTGGTTCCAGTTACCCTCTCAGTCATTCTTCTGGGAAAATAAGTCATCTCCAATGTTTCACTATTACACTGGTTGCTATACAAACATCCTTATCTATGGGAAAGTCTCTCTAAAGCAGACGAGCATAAGTGGATTATAGGACGTGTTCAGGGTACTAAGGTCGAGTTAGAGAAGCAATGGGACCTTCTAGGCCATGGTCAGGACAGCAACTTTCACTGAGTGATGTAGGAAACCACCTAGGGTATGGCATAGGAGAGTGAAAGGATTTCATTTACCTTATAAAGAATTACTCTGGCTGCTAAGTAAGAATAACAAGGGTAGTAGGTAAGGGATGAAGGAGGGTCCATACGCATACCCAAATCTGCCAACATCACAGGGGAAATAACTTCTCTAACAAAATCCAGCCAATCACTGAACACATAAACAAGCAAATAACCACAGCAACTACCCAGAGGATCAACAATATTTTATCTAAAGTATAAAATTATCTAATTTCTAACCAAAAAAAAGAGAAAGAATGTACAAAGAAACAAGAAAGTATGATCTGTACACACACACACACACACACACACAGACAAATACACACATATACTCAGAGAGCAGAAACTTCTCAATAAAAAAAACTAAGGGAAACTATACTTAATGCCATTGTCCTATCAAAGAGAAAACATCAATGAAAAGAAATTATTAAAAACTGTCAGGGGCGCGTGGGTGGTGCAGTTGGTTAATTGTCTGACTCTTGTTTTCAGCTCAGATTGTGATCTCAGGGTCATGGGATCGAGTCCTACATCTGGCTCTACGCTGAGTACAGAGTCTGCTTGAGTTTCTCTTTCCCTCTCTCTCTGCCCCGCCCCTGCCCCGCACATGCTCATTCTCCCCCTCACTCTCTCTCTCTCTGTCTCTAAACAATACAAAACAAAACAAAACAAAACACCCAAATGGAAATTCTGCAGTTGAAAAGTACAATAACTGAAGTGAAAATTTCTTCGGAGGGGCTCAGCAGTAGGTTTGAGCTGACAAAAGAAAGAATTAGCAAAAACAAACAAACAAAAAAAAAGAATTAGCAAACTGGAATATAGTTTTTTTTTAATTTTGTTTTTATTGAAGTTTGATTGCCAACATCTAGTATAACACCCAGTGCTCATCCCATCAAGTGCCCCCCTCGGTGGCCATCACCCCATCACCCCGTCCCCCAACCCACCTTCCCTCCCTCAGCCCTTTGTTCGTTTCCCAGAGTTAGGAGTCTCTCCTGGTTTGTCTCCCTCTCTAATTTGGAAGATAGGTTTTTGATGGAAAATACGTAATCTGAAGAACAGAGAGAAAAAAATGGTGAGGAAAAATGAACATAGCCTCAGAGAAGAATGAGACACCATTAAGTACACCACATTTACATAACTGAAGTATTTATTAGGAGAGGAGAAAGAGAATGGGACAGAAAAAATATTTAAAGAAATAATGCCTGGAAACTCCCAGATTTATTGAAAAAATGCTAACCTAGTCATCTAAGGGGCTCAAAGAGATCCAAATAGGGTAAGCTCAAAGACAGCCACAAACACTTTGTGGGAAAATGCTGAAGGTCAAAGATAAGGAGACCGTCTTGAAAGCAGCAAGAGGAAAACAACTCAGGACTAGCAAGGGAGCCCCAGCGAGATCAACAAGTGGGTTAACCTGCAGAAATAGTGACCAGAAGGCAGTGATGTGACAATCAAAGTGCTCAAAGGAAAAAAACTGTTAACCAAGAATCCTATAAACATCAAAGCTGCCTTTCAAAACTGAAGATAAAATAAAGACATTCTCAGAAAAAAAACGAGAAAATTTGTTGCTAGCGAACTTGCTTTTGAAGAAATAATAAAGGAATTTTTCCAAGCTAAAAGCAAATGACTCTCGACAACAATTCAAATCCAAATGTGGATGAATCTCAAAAATACTATGTTGAAAGAAGCCTGTCCGCTGCCTCCTGGATGTCATATCCAGAGCCAGTAAATCGATAAAAACAGAAAACATATTGGAGGTTGTTAGGAGCTGGGGGGAAGGAGAGGATGAAGGGTAACTGCTTAGTGAGTACAAGTCTTTTTTTGGAACGATGAAAATGTTTTGGAATTAGATAGAGGTGGTGGTCACACAATATTGTCAACATACGAAATGCCACTAAATCATCGACCTTAAAATGGTTAATTTTATGTTATGTGAATTTCATCTCAATAAAAAAGTTTGGATCAAAATTTTGGAAAAGAAAGTAGAGCCAAAAATACAAAGAGATGAACATGATGGAAAATAATATGGAGTAGTGGCACCTGGCTGGCTCAGTTGGAAATGCATGCTACTCTCGATCTTGAGGCTGTGGGTTCAAGCCCCACACTGAACGTAGAGATTACTAAAAATAAGAATAATAATATGGAGGAAAAAAGAAAGGGGATCCAATCGGTAGATTATAGGTTTCCTTAAGAGGAATCAAAGAATAAAACATAGGCAATCATCAGGTCCAACAAAAAATTTTCAGTTTAAAAAAAGTAAAAAGCTTTCCAGAGTTGAAATAAGACTTGGTTCATGGATTAAAAGGACTTAGCACATTTCAGAGGCTCCTGGGTGGCTCAGTTGGTTAAGCATCTCAAGGTTGGGAGCTCCAGCCCTACATGGGGCTTCATGCTACATGGAGTCTGTTTAAGATTCTCTCTCCTGTTTCCCTCTGCCCTTCTTCCCCTAAAAAAAAAAACAAAAAACAAAAAAACAAAAAAAAAACCACTGAGCTCTGAGCACATTTCAGATAAAATTAATAGAAAAAGATCCATACTTAAAAATAGTCTGATAGCATTTTTATATTTAAAAATAAAGAGAAAAATTCTACAGGGATCCAATCAGAAAAACATAAGTTACCTACAAAGGAGTAAGAGTCAGAGTCTTTTAGACTTCTCCACAGCATTAAATTTCAGGAGAAATATCATAGTACGTACAGAATTCTTTATCTAACCAAATAGTCATTCATATACAAGGACTCAGGAAACATAGCTCTCAAAAAATTTCTTGAATTATTGGAACACATAATATGTAGTATGTGCATATCTATTATGAAAATACACTACATCTGAAGGCCAAATACTCAAGAAAAAGAAATTTGCAATATAAGATATTGTTAGTAAAATTCAAAGGCAGTAAAAAAAAACTGTAGTTACTGAAACAGTGGTATGCTGGCAATTGTTTAACAAGATCTGGGGTGCAGAAGAAAGCTCTGATTTGTAGTGATTTCTAGGGGTAAGTTCTCCCAGTATAACTGTTTCCAGCTATCAACATGATCTGATAGAGAAAAAAGATTTTTTTAGGGATGCCTGGGTGGCTCAGTGGTCGAGCGACTGTCTGCCTTTGACTCAAGTTGTGACCCCAGGGTCCCGGGATCCAGTCCCACATCGGGCTCCCAGCAGGAAGCCTGCTTCTCCCTCTGCTTGTGTCTCTGCCTCTCTCTGTGTGTCTCATGAATAAATAAATAAAATCTTTAAAAAATATATATTTTAATCCTCATCAAATTGTATTAGCATGAACACATCAAATGTAAGAAACACCAAAACCTACTACAAAGCTATAGGAATCAAAATAGTGTAGTACTGTCATAAAGACAAACATATAGACCAATGGAATAGAATAGAAGGCCCAGAAATAAACCCTGTATATGTGGCCAAGTGGTTTCTAACAAAGGCACCAAGGCCATCCAATATCAAACAGCCAGTCTTTTCAGCAAATGGTGTTGGGAAAATTGAATATCCAAGTGCCAAAGTGTGAAGTTGAACTCTTACCTAACACTATATACAAAAATTAACTCAAATTGGATCAAAGACTTCAAAGTAAGAGCTAAAACTACAAAATTCCTAGAAGAAAACATGGGGGAAACTTCATAGCATTCAACATGGCAATCATTTCTCAAATATGACACTTTTGGTTGTTGTCACAGGCAACAAAAGACAAAATAGATAAACTGAACTATATCAAAACTAAAGTTTTCTGGAGGCCAAAGGATATAATCAGCAGAGTGAAAAGGCAGTCCACAGAATGGAAGAAAATATGTGCAAATCATATATCTGACAAAGAATTAATATTCCAGAATTACCTCGATGATAATAGTGACAACAAAACAAAAAAACTAATTAAAAAATGGACATAGTTCTGTAAAGAAGATATGGAAATGACCAATAAGCATATGAAAAGATGCTTAACATCACTAATCACTAGGGAAAATCCAATCAGTAATGAGATCACATCTCACACCCATTTGTTTTTGTTTTGTTTTGTTTTGTTTTGTTTTTTACATCTCACACCCATTTGGATGGGTACTATTAAAAAAGGAGGAGGGGGGAGGAGAAAAAAATTTAAAAAACAAAATAAGGAAAGTAAGTATTAGTGAAGATAAATTGTAACCTTGTGCACTGTTAGAGATTTAAAATGGTGCAGCTGTTGTGGAGAATAGTAAAAAAGTTAAACATGCAATTACTTCCTGATTCAGCAATTCCATTTCTGGGTATAATAAAAAAAAATTGAAAGCAGGATCTTAAAGAGATATTGGGACACCCATGTTTGTAGCAGCATTATTTACAATAGACAAAAGGTATAAGGACCCAAGTGCCCAGAAGTGGATGAATAAACAAAATGTAGTGTATATAGAATATTATTCAGCTCTGCAAAGGAAGGAAATTCTGACACATGCTACAACATAGATGAATATTGAGGGCATTATGCTACATCAAATAAGTTAATCACGCACAAATTATTATATGGTCCCATTGATGTGAGGTCCCTAGCCAAGTCAATTCCTGGAGACATTATAATAGTTGCTGCCAACAGCTCAGGACACAGGGAATGAGTGTCTAAAGGGTACAGAGCTGGAGTTTTTCTAGATTAAAATAGTTCTGGAGATGGATGGTGGTGATGGTTGCACGATAGTGTGAATGTATTTAGCGCTACAAAACTATACACTTAAAAATAGTTAAGATGATAAATGTTATGCGTATTTTATTAGAATTAAATTCTTTAATGTAAGGAAAAACACACAAATGGAAAACATTCATATTGATACTTAGAATAAAAGTAAGATAGGCTTTTTCCTACCAAAAGCCTGAGGACCTTAAACTGTAAAGGTCAGCTAGAGAAGGAGGATCTGGCAAGACCTAGGAAGGAGCAGAGATAAGTAGGAAACTCGGACACTGCTGTACCTCGAAGAGGAGGAGTTCCCAGGGAAAGAGGGTGATTCTCTATGTACCTGAAAGTTGTGACGCCTCCACGTCAGCGTATATTTTTTTCCTTTTATCTCTTAAAAAAATACCTAAGTTCTTAGAGCAATCCTACAATCCAGTAATCTCACTACTGAGTATTTACTCAGAAAGCACAAGAAGGGATACCCGCACCCCCGTGTTGACTGCAGCAGTACCTACACCTGCCAAATTGCCAAAGCCGCTGGAGCGTCCACTGACTGATGAAGAGATCAAGAGGACGTGGCACGTATATTACGCAGCCACAGAAAAGAATGAGATCTTGCCATTTGCAAGAACATGGTTGGAGCTAGAGAGTATACTTCTGAGCAAAATAAGTCAGAGTCAGAGGAAGGCAAATGCCAGGTCATTTCATTCATCTGTGGAATTTAAGAAACAAAACAAGTGAGCAAAGGGGAAAAACGAGGATGAGAGAGACACACAGACAGACAAAGTGAGAAACAGACGTTTAACTCTAGAGAACAGAAGGCTTGCCGAGGGGAGCGGCTGGGCATGGGCTGGAAGGGGATAGCTGAAACCACGCAAAAGCACAAGGGGACCACTTGATGGGATGAGCGCTGGGTGTTATTCTATATGTTGGCAAATTGAACACCAATAAAAAATAAATTTATATTAAAAAAATAGCACAACGTGGGACAGAAATCAAAATGGCTGCACGAACACTTCAGAGAAGCTCAATTTCAAAGTCACTTTTTTCTTCTCTTTTGCAAACTTCCCCTCCCCCTCATCTTTGCCTTTTGTCTCCTGAAGACAAAGGAGGCCAGCAGCAAGGCACAATTCCTGGCAAAACCAGCTAGAGCCTGTGTTTCTCGACACAAATCCCCAGGCCCTTCCCAGGGCAGGCTTGCCCAACAAAGCAATAAAGCTATTGCTCCTCTTTACCCCAAACTCTGTCTCTGGGTTACATGTGGGCCCCGAAGCAGAGATGTCGGCTTTCCACAACATGTGGGTGAAAATACACTTACCATGATGCGCACCAAGTAACGGACAGGGTCGTTGGGCCGCTCTATTGCACCCCTGAAACTACTATAACACTGTGTTAACTATTGGCATCAAAATTCAAAAACTTTATTTTAAAAAAGGCAATAAAAAGTCATGTTCAAAGTAAAACAAAACACCTGTGCTCCTCCTCTCTGTATCTTTCTCTATCAATTTCCTTCTCTCTCTTATTTTTGGTTCCCTTATGAATTCCTTCCTGTGTTGTCTCCTTTAGCCATAAGGAGAAACTGAAGATATTATTTTATTTGTTAGTATTAAATATTTATGTTCATTTTATGATTAAAACAAATAAATAGGGACTCCTGGGTGGCTCAGCGGTTTGGCGCCTTTCTTTGACTCGGGGTGTGGTCCCGGGGTCGAGTCCCACATCGGGCTTCCTGCATGGAGCCTGCTTCTCTCTCTGCCTCTCTCTATGTTTCGAATGAATGAATGAATAAATAAATAAAATCTTTTTTAAAAATGGATTCTTTTAATATTAAAGAAACATGGAAAAACACAACCAAATAAGTGTACTATTGGCTGTTGGTTGATTTTTGTTGTTGTTAACAAGTGGCTTGAAGTCATTGAAAAAAATGTGAATAAAAATTTTAAACAGTGTTCTGAGATGTTTCTCTTTTTTAAATGCGCTTTTCACTTTTTAATTTAAAGTATTTCAGGGATGCCTGGGTGGCTTAGTGGTCAAGCATCTGCCTTTGGCTCATGGTGTGACCCCGGGGTCCTGGGTAGAGCCCCGCGTCGGGCTCCCTGCACGGAGCCTGCTTCTCCCTCTGCCTGGGTCTCTGCCTCTCTCTCTTTCTCTGTGTGTCTCATGAATAAATGAATAAAATCTTTTAAAAAATATTTCAGACATACCAAGAAATAAAGAATAATATAATAAACACACATACTAGCGTGTTGCCATGTTTGTTCAGAGCTTTTTCCTGAGAAACTAGGTGTTAGAGCCCTCCTTTGCCTCACTCTCATGCTATGTGCCTTCCTCCCTTCCTGGAGTTAACTCTTACCCGGAGGTAAGGACGTAGTTTTGGGGTAGTGGTGGTGGTGGTGAGGTCCGGAGCCCACGGCCAGGAAAGAATTCTCCAGATGTCTTTGGTGCAAAGAGGTGATTTTATTAAAGCGCGAGGACCGGACTCACGGGCAGACGGAGACACTGCACCGGGGCTGTGAGCGGCTGATTATATACTGAGGAGCTGGGGGAAAGGTGAGGGTTAGGGGGGGCCGACCAACAGGACTTGCATATGCTGAAGAAGCCCCTCGGGATACTGGAAGCTAAAAGGGTTTTTCCCTCTAGCAAAGCATTAACATTAAGACCCACGGAGCTCGGAGCTCGCCCAGGGGTTGAGGGGAGGAGCAGTTGGGGGCTCGCCTGTGCTTTGTCTTCAGCCCTCTGCTCCCTCATCAATAGTTGTCAAGAGCTATGAGGAATGTGAAAACGTACCCTGCGTGTGAACGAACAAATTAGCCTGTAAAAAGGAAAAACTTAGTTTTCCACCTCCCGCCTGGGGAAAAATCCAGGTCTTCCCCGTGTGTTGTCCTTCTTCCCGTGAATGTACCTTTACTACCAGAGACACTTCACTGCTGACACTGTCAGTCCCCAAACGTGGGGGGCTCTTCCTGCAGCAGCCGACAGCCCGCCGTGGCTCCAGGTGCCCTACCGGGGGACCCCTGCTGGCGCCACCTGCCTGCCCACGGGGGCCCGGGCCTTCCTGGGTGAGGCTCCGGCCCGCAGGTGCCACCGCTCACACCAGGCCCCGTGGCTCCCAGTCGGGCCACAGGCCGCAGATGCCCGATGCTCTCCTCCCGCTGGAGGACCTCGTTGGTGTGGCTCAGAGGAAGCACCAACTTACCAGGTGGTTCAAGGTGCAGGTGAGCAGCCGGATGGGGATACAGGAGACGCCCAGGGCCTGGGCCGGGGGCCTGTGCCCATGCAGCTGTGTGGAGGTGCCTGCCGGCCTGCAAGCTCCCCAGACCCGCACTGTCGGGGGTGCCAGGAGGGCTTCCTCACCAAGGCTGCTCGGCCCCCAACTCCATCTTCAGCCCCCCTCCCTTGTCACAAGAAGGGGACGTGGGGCTGAGCCTCCAAGCTTCTGATTCCGACTCGGCCTGTCCGGGGGTGAGCAGCCTAGCAGCAGCAGCCATCCGAGGCCCAGCCAGGCCACCTCACTCGAGCAGAGCCACGCTCAGGAACCTGCGTCCACAACCACGTGTCACACCGCAGGCCGCTCCTGGCGCATCTCCCCCAGGAAACCACAAGGATTTCCAGAACCCCACGCAGGACCGGGAGCAGCCACCGATGGAGGTGTTTTTCTTCTTTTTAAAGAAAGATGTATTTGTTTATTTGAGAGACAGAGAGCACACCTGCACTCCCAAGTAGGGGAGGGGCAGAGGGTGAGAACCTTCCAGAATCTTGGAGCGAGGAGGCTGACCCGGGGTGAGGCCCCACCTCGAGTGGAACAAAGCCAGAGGGAAATGCAGAGACAATAAGCCGTCCTTACGGGCCCACAGCCCCTCGCCAAACAGCTGGGGAAGGCAGAGTAGGGCCTCCGGCAGCTCCCACCGCCTGAATGTTGATGCCCTGCGGGGGAGGGGGGAGCCTGGGAGTCTTCTTTAGCCCATGGAAATCCCCTTGGAAGCTCCCTGTCTCCCCTTCCCCAGCCCCAAGTGCCCCGGCAGTTGCTCCCGCCCCGGGCAGCAGGCGGCCGCGGCTCTCTCTGCCCTCGGCTCCTGTCCTCGCACCCTATAAAACCACCTCTGTCGCCATCCCAGGGTCCTGGATCCGGCCCCAGGCGGGGCTCCCTGCTCAGCGGCGAGCCTGCTTCTCCTCCCTCGGACACTGCCCCTGCTTGTGAGCTCTCACTCTCTCTGTGCCAAATAAATAAATAAAATCTTTAAAATAAAATAAAACCACCTTTTTGGACCAGAGATGCCTCAAGAATTCTTTCTTGGCCATCGGCCCCGGACCTCGTCGATTTTCCAAAACTACCCCACAGCCCATGTGATCATGACCTGGACCAAAACGAGACCCAGAGAACGCGTAACCAACTGAGCCACCCAGGGCCTCTCTATATTTTTCTGTTATCTCGCGGCTGTTGCAGTCTCTCGGATGCTGGGAGACGACACACGAGACTCCCGGGCCAGGGGCAAAGGACAATTTATTACAATAGCAGTGTCGGCCTATTTGCACTAGTATTTTGAGCCACCGTTCTCACCAGGCAACGCGGAGAGGCCCAGATGACGATTAGACAGCGGGCTGCGTCACAGGAAAGGAGCCCTGAGCTCAGGGGCTGGAATCCTTTATACTGGCCAATAAGATGGCTGGCTCTCCCCCCAAAGGAGGCACTATTTCTGCCTCCCAAGTTTAACTCTACAAACATCCTTCAGAATCATCTAGAACAAGTCAGTGACTCACTTATATGACATGCTGACATATGAAAGCCCAGCACTAGCGTGTTCCTTCTACCCGTGTGGCTATACCGAGGCGGCACATACCCTATTCCTGAACCGTATATATGCTATATTGCCTTATATAAAGTTTGCAAACTTTACATAAATGCTATCGTAGTTCACATAGGATATTTTCCCACTTGTTGCACTTTATTCAAGTTGACACACGTAGTTTTAGTCCTTTATTTAACTGGTAATAGTATTTCACTATGTGAATATATCACAATGTACTTATCCATTCTCCCGTTGATGACTTTGAAGAGTTTCCAGTTTTTTCATTAAAGACCTTCCTTATCCCATTATTGTAATGGGCATCCTAATACAGGTCTCTTGGTTCACAGGTGTGAGAGTTTTTCTTACTGTCTATATTCTGTCTACTTCTTTCTGTCTATATTAGGATTTCTGGGTCTAAAGGTAGGTTCATCTTCAATATTTAGTTGCTTCTTTTCTAAGCAGAATCTTGACGAAAATAAATTTTCGTGGCTATTTGTGCACAGCATCCAAATGCTCCCTATCAGCAACCCCATCTCCATACCCCCTGCTGCAGAGCTTCCTCTCTGACCCCATTTGATATGGGGGCAACGTGTAACCTAGACAAGACCGATCAGATGCTCTCAAGGGCTCAGGTGAGTGGTTGAAAAAAGTGGGAACTACTGGAAGTCAAAATCATCCTGGAAGGGATACCCAAACCGGGTTAGGTTTGCGGTGTGCTCGTAGCTGCGTCCCCGCGTGCTCAGAACTCCAGAGGCTCTCAGCACTGGTCTGTGTTCAAGCCTACTTCTTATTCAAGCCATTGAGAACGTGTGCCAATAAGCTTCCTTTGTGCCCAAGAGAACTACAGTCAAATCCTCTCGTGGGCAAATAAAAACTCCTTTTGATAGGTTATAGGAAAGAGCAAAAGAGGTGCACTTGCTGGATCAGTCAGTAGCGCACGTGACTCTTGATCTCAGGGTCATGAGCTCAAGTCCCACGTTGGGAGTATTGCTTACTTAAGGAAAAAATTAAAAAGCAGAACAGGGTAGAAGGAAAGGAGAAAGAGGGAGGAAGAAGGATAAAGAGAAGGAAGGAAGAAAAGAGAAAGCTCTTCACAACTTTCCATTTTTTTCTTTTTTTTAATTCCGAGAGAAACTTTGCCAAGTAAGCCGGAAAAATGTTTCCTCAGCGGTATTGATAAGATTTTGCTGGCAATGTCTTAAAGCATGTAAAAGGATAATAACAATTAGGCAAATACAACATACTGCTTACAAAAAATATATATATAATCAACAATGAAGCTTATTTTGCAAAAAAAAAAAGATTGTTGCTCTGGTTATGGAGGGTTTTTTCCCCCAAACAAAGAGTTCTTTGGCGTCCCCACCAGGGGATGCCTGAAACTGCAGACAGTCTTGATCTCCATACATATTATATTTTTTCCTGCACATATATACCTGCAACAGTTTAATTAGTTTATAAATTAGGTGCAGTAAGAAGTCAACAAAAATAACTAATAATAAAATGGGACAATGACAACAATACATCGTGCCGAAAGTTCTGTGAGTGTGGTCTCTCTCGAAATAGGTTACTGTACTGTACTTCCCCTTCTTGTGATGACGTGAGACGATAAAACGCGTACGTGATGACATGAAGTGAGGCGAATGACATAGATGTCGGGATGCAGTGTTAGGCTGCTGTGGACCTTCTGACCATCATTTCTGACAGAAAGTGAAACAACAGATAAAGGAGGATCACTGTTTAAAAAAAAAAAGGAGGATCACTGTATTGACACAATGATACCCTTTACATAAAAGCTTAATAACTCTTTTTCCTTAGTTTCCTATTGCAAATTGCTTCGTTGACTCTATTAGTGAATGGAGATAGATCATTGGTTAAAAAAAAACCAAAAGGTAAAGTCCACTAATATGTTACGTAAAAAGGAAATACATGATGTAAGGAAATAGCAGAATGAGACTTCTTTTCTCTATAGAAACCAAGATTGTTGTTGCGTGCTGTACTTCTTAATTGCTGCGTAACGAGTGACCCCAAACCTTGGTCATTTGGAGTAACCACTTTATTTTGTGCACATGTGTGTGGGTCAGTTTAGGGAAGGGTCAGCTGGGCAGGTGGTCTCTAACCTGAGGGGCATCAGCCAAGATGACTCAAGCAAGGACCTGGTTGCAAGATGGTTGCTTTGCTCACCTGTTGGCACCTCAGGCCCCTTGGCCCCTCTTCCCCTATGGCGTCTCATCCTCTAGGGCTTCTCAAGGCCAGATGTCTTCAGGATTTTTGCATTTCTTACCTGGTGTGAGCTTCCAGGAAGAACAAAGCAGAAGCTGTCAGGCCAGTCAAAGGCCGTGCTGGATCTGGCCCTTATCACGTCTGTTATGTTCTGTTGGCCAAC
Source organism: Nyctereutes procyonoides (assembly GCF_905146905.1). NCBI lineage: Eukaryota > Metazoa > Chordata > Mammalia > Carnivora > Canidae > Nyctereutes > Nyctereutes procyonoides. The sequence continues at coordinate 15,247,411 of NW_026575136.1, read as the reverse complement.
GCGATCAGAGTCAATCCAGAGTCAACCGGGTGGGGGAACAGAGTCCCCTCTTGGTGATGAGTAGACGCCCACATCAGCCAACCAGAGGAAACACGCTCAGCCACACTGCGAAAGAAGGTTCGCTCTGTGTTGACTTGCGACATCAGGATCTCAAGACCCTCACCTAGAAATACCAAGGTTTTTAAGACTTTTTTCTTTATGTAATTTCCTTTGAAATTGGTAAGCTCGTGTATGCTCATTTTCACAAGAGAAACTATCCAAAGATAGTGTATTTTAAGGGTAATAAAATCTCTCCTGCACTCACTGGATTTCTACTTCCCTAACGTAACCAATGTGCTCGCCTGCGTATTCTGCCTGCCGATACAAGCATACAGAAACATGCACATCCTGGCTCGTGGTTCTGTTTAGAAAACTGGGGTAGGGCCACCCAGAGGGCTCAGCGGTTGAGCATCTGCCTCCGGCCCAGCGTGTGATCCTAGAGTCCCAAGATCGAGTCCCGCGTCAGGCTCGCCTGCTGCTCCCTCTGCCTGTGTCTCTGCCTCTCTCCGTGTCTCTCATGAATAAATAAATAAAATCTTAAAAAAAAAGAAAACTAGGGTGATAGTGTGCATCTTGCTCTGCAACTTGCTAGTGGCTTACTAGGCCAGGAGCATCCCTGCAGGCATAAACTGAACTGGTTTTATTAGAACTATGTCATATTCCATGTTGGGTGTGACTGTGATTTACCCAACCATCCCCTCTGCGGCAGAGGTTTTTATAGGCCCTCAGTATCCGTCTACCTCTCTGGGCCCACGGGCCCTAACATTTGGCACCACCAGTGGCCTCCCTTCCTGGTGAAAGCATTTACTGCCTTTGAGTCCCTGTGGCCTACGCCTCTACTGTGGAGGATGCATGCACATCCCAAGGGCCACTCGGCCTGGCTCCTGAGAGGTCAGTGTTAGCACAGCTGTCCATGGTCTCGCTTGTGTGTGTAGCTTTCACTATTTTAAGCCATTGATTTTTTTGAACCAAATTAATTTATATTTGTGTTTATTTGCTATGCTTCTTTCTTTTCTTTCTTTTTTTTTTTTTTTTGGTTACACTTATTTCCGTGGATAAACTTATTTGTTATGTTTATTTCTATTGCATAAACTAGCACACCCTAACGTGTATAGCCCTTTTGGTGCACCTTAGAGTGTTTGGAGATTTTTGCTGCTGCAAACAATGCCGCAATACATGTTCTCGTATACAGATACATATCTGTACGCCCTGCTGATTTCATTTTTATATGATAGACTCCCACAGGTTGATTGCTGGGTCAAAGGACCTTAAGTGTTAACAGATATTTTTAGATTTCATTCCTCAAGAGTTTTAGCAGTTCACATTCCTACCAGCACAGTAAGGATGTTTCTCATTCACTTTAATTTTTAAGTTTTTTGATTTGAGGAGAAAAAAAAGATATTGCTTTAATTTGCATTTCCCATACCAATTTCCAGCAGTTCATACACACCAGCAATGTAGGGATGCATGATGCATTTTAATTTTTCAATCCAATGGGTTTAAAAAAATGGCATTTCATGATTGCTTTCATTTGCATTTTCTCAACCAATTTTCAAATGTCTATTAGCTGGCTAAGTTTTTCATTCTTTGAAATGTCTATGCTCTTTTATCTACTTTTCTAGTAATTGTCTTTCCTTATCAATTTATGGGAGAACTTGTGTGCTAGAAATAGCAAGTGTTATAAATGTTTTTACCCAACATACTGTCTCATCTCTTTGCTTCTGGGTGTTCAGTATGTAAAATTTGTGTTAAAATATATCCGCCGGGAAGATGGAAAAATTCTGGTGATGGATGCTGATGCTAAGCACAACAGTGTAAATGTGCTTAGTGCCACTGAAATTGTACACTTAAAAATGGTAAAATGGTAAATTTTATGTTATGTATACTTTACAATAAAAAATAAATACATCTGACTTTTCCTTAGAGCTTCTGGGTTTCTTTTCCTTCTTAGGAAGCTCTCTTCTACTTAAGGTTATAAAAATATTACCTTTAAATTTCTTCTAGTATTTTAGTTTTATTTTTTACATTAAAAACTTGAATCCAAAAAAAAAACTTGAATCTATCTGGAATTTACTTATAAATATGACATAAAGTACCAATATGCCAGTTGTTTAGTCAATTATACCATCATGATATTTCTCTTTATTTCCATTAATACATCTATTTTCAGGCTTTATTTTCATTTAATAATTAGAAATCACTGCTCCATGTTTTTCTACTGAAGTCAATAAATTATTTTTTTGTGAGCAGACTAGGAGATTTCTATAACTGATGGGCTCTCTAATCATCCTCAAGGAAAGAAATAAACAAATACATACATATAGAAGTTAAATGATCCCAAATGGAGTTATTCTGTCTTACATTCTTCTAAATATGTGATGGAAAGGATTTTTCTAAATGTCTGTACTCATGTAACCAAAATGAAGTTGACATTTGGCAATTAACCAAATTAATTAATACGAACAATAAAATGCCTGTTGAAGCTTGAATTATTCACTTTGACTAATCTACAACAGTTACAATTATCCAGTTCAATTTTTATACATAAACATGACATGATCATTCTTGAATATTAGCTTCATGTTTTTATTTTCATTACAATGCTTAATAAATCAAGATTAAAATTAAAATAATACTTCAAATTGTAGGCTCTTAGCAGCTATAGCTGTGTCCCATATCTATTTTTTCTAGGAATGCTATTGTTAATGAGTTATAATTGCTTGGGGGCATTTTCACACGATGGAGATGGAAATATTGATTTTTTTTAAAAAAATCATGAGTGCAAGCTAATATTTCTTTTTTTAACTTTTTTTAAAAATATTTTATTTATTTATTTATTCATGAGAAACACAGAGAGAGAGGCAGAGAGAGAAGCATTATCCACGCAGGGAGCCCAATGTGGGACTCGATCCCCAGACCCCAGGATCACATCCTGGGCCGAAGGCAGACGCTCAACTGCTGAGCCACCCAGGCGTCTCAGCAAGCTAATATTTCTTTTTTTTTTTTCAAGCTAATATTTCTGATTTAAATTGAACTTCAAAGGAATTTTACTTAATACCTTAATTTATCTTTGAATTATAATATTGCTTTTATCCTGTACTAAAAACCTCAGTTGCTAACAACCTTAATTCAATTACTCATTTACTCTGCCCTGATAATCTGTAGCATTTTAAGATATTTTTAATAAACATAAAATTCATAAATATCTATGTATGTTGTATATTTTATATGACATATATAAAATAAACTTTAGATAAAATGGTTTTTGAAGCAACAATCCTGGGCACCTGGGTGGCTCAGTGGTAGAGCATCTGCCTTGGGCTCAGGGCGTCATTCCGGGGTCCTGAGATCGAGTTTCACGTTGGGCTCCCGCAGGGAGCCTGCTTCTCCCTTTGCCCATGTCTCTGCCTCTCTCTGTGTGTTTCTCATGAATAAGTACATTTTTAAAATCAAAAAAAGAAAAAAAAAACTCAAACAAACCCAGAAACCAAAATAACAATTGCATATTACTATGAAGAACCATAGTAGTGAATGAAGGTGAGGGTGTCTGCAGCTCTACCTCTGTTTAGGTTTTCCACTAAGGATGGGTAGTGTCAATACCATGTTCTGAAGTCTCTTAAAATAATTATTTTTCTCTGAATGGATGTCATCAACCAAACAAGTTCATTCATTTCAGTTTGTTTTCAATTTTTAGGATTGATTTTTGTTTTTTTTTAAATTTATTTTTATTTTTTTATTTTTTGGTTTTTGCTTATTGTTTATAGTATATAACGTGCTTACATGACCCTGAAGGCAAAACTGTATGGCACATTCTACTCTGAGAAGCCACAGTTCCCCATCGTTGGCCTCCTTCCTCTGTCCCTTCCTTCCGCTGCAATATTTGGGTTATCCTCCTCTTTTTTACAAATATGAGCAAATTCATATGCACATATTCATGTTTCCCTATCTTTCTCACCAAAAGTGAACATACCACATATACTGTTCTGTAGCTCGGGCTTTGCCATTCACAGCGTACCCCCAGCTCCCTTTGTACTATGCCCCACACCCCCTGGCCTCTCCCCTGTGTGGGTGCTCCCCAGTGTCCTGAGCCAGGCCCATGATGAACATTTTGGAGTCACAAATAACACCACGATGAATATAACCTTGTGCCAGAGTTGCTCCGGACTTTTGCCTGTGTACCTCTAAATGTTATTCTACTGACATCGATTTAGGAGAAATGCCTGATAGCTAAAAGAATTGTGAAACTTAATTTTGAGACTAAAATGATCCCAAAATATTTCTGAACCCTTCCCACTCCAGTTTGGCTGAGGGCGCGCCGGTTCCCAGGTCCTCGCCGGGCTCTGGGTGCAGGGTGCTCACACGTGAGGATTACTCTGCTGGCTGCTGGGGACCCGGTCTCCTCCGGCACGGTGCAGCCGAGGTGGCTACTTCAGCATGATGCCAAACAACAAAGCACAACCATTTCCTCAGTACAAGAGGTGAGTGGGAAAGACTTAGAAATTAGGTCCGATCTTTATGTAGTTTATATCCTTCAGTTAGGCAGCAATTCTTGAAGCAATATAAATACAAAGAAGGAAGCACATAATACATAATTTGCAAAACAGTGCGTTGTATAAACAAATGGTATCTCTCCTTTATTTCATTAAATCTTTTTTCCTCCCTTTCTCTGATGAACTTTTGCCTATAGAGTATGATATGGGCTTTTGTTTAAAACATGTGTGAGTGGGACCCCTGGGGGCTCAGCGGTTGAATGCCTGCCTTCAGCTCAGGTCATGACCCCAGGGTCCTGGGATTGAGTCCCAGAGGGAGCCTGCTTCTCCCTCTGCCTGTGTCTCTGCCTCCCTCTGTGTCTCTCATGAATGAATAAATAAAATCTTAAGAACCCCACAGGCGTAAGAATGACTAGCTCCGGTTCCTTGTACCCTAAGCATGGCCCTGCAGAAAGCCGGAGATGGGCTAATCAATGAACAGTCAGTAGAGTCTTACACTGGGATTGTTCCCCGACAAGCCATTAGGGACACGGGACAGTTATGATCAAGGGGAAAAGGGCACAGGAGTTAATTAAATCGAATTAATGGCTTGGTTATTTTCCGGCCAGAGGTTACAAGGCCGTGGCCTCTGGGCCCGGAGGTGCTTACCTGCAGGTTTCGGCCCCTGCTCCGCGCGGGGGGGGGGGGGGGGGGGGGGGGGGGGGAGACTGGCCTCCCAGGAGCTGGACTTTTCGGGTCGAGTGTGTTCTTTGAAATGAAAGCACCTTGAAAACGTAATTCCGGTGTATTTGCAGATCCTCAGGTCCGAGGATGGATGTCAGTCTCCGCAGGCGCCCCTGCGCCGCGGGGTGGGGTGGGGAGCCCGGGGCAGTGCTGCGCTCTGGGGGGGGGGAGGGTTCGCGGCCCGGAGAGTGGGCGTGTGTGGGCAGGTGCAGGTGCGCGGGAGCCGCGCTTAGGGCTCAGGCGGGCCACCCCTCGGGCGCCCCTGCTACGCTGGGACTGGGTGGGGCGCGGGCTCTCACCTGCGGAGGCCACCTGCCCCGAGGCCACCTGCCCCAAGGCCACTTGCACCGAGGCCACCTGCCCCGAGGTCTGCACCTTTGCTCCGCGGGCCCTCGGCCACCCCTCACCTGTACCACACCTGTGGGCGCCGAGATGGGTCACTGGCCCCGCCCTGGAGGAGCTGCGCTGGGCAGGGAAGACTCCCTGGGGACCTGAGGGCCGGTGGGCCGGGCACCCCGTGCTCCGCCGCTCCCTGCCTGCGGGGTCCCCGGCTCTGCGCTGGCGGGAGGACAGGCTGTGAGACCTCCGCCGCTGTCCTGGCCTCCCTGCCCTAGTCCCCCAGGGCCACCAGGTCCCCCACCAGGGCTCAAGCATGTGTGGCGGCAGCGTGAGGGCCCCGGGGCCAGGCCAGGCCACTCCTCTAGCCGATATCATCAGGTGTGGGCCGGGGCTGGTCCTCACGTACTGGGGACAACCCAGCACATCTGAGCCTTCAGGACGGCGTGAGGCCCCGGGGCCAGGCCAGGGCCCTCCTCCAGCCGACTGTCAGGTGTGGGCCAGGTCGACCCCGAGCCCTCCCCCCACTGACGGCCTCACGTCTTCGGCGCACCTGCAACCGTCAGCCAGGGAAGGGCAGCTCCCTCATCAGGCCCCGGGCAGGGCTGCTCAGCTCCAGCCGCACTCAGGGCTGGCAGGCCACCTGCACGGTGGCAGCAGCGGCAACAGCGAGGGTCCACGGGTGCTCTCTGGGCATCTCCCGCCAGCGGCGTCGGGCTTTATGGGCACCACCATGGCCTGGATCCAACGGGGCTGACACTATTATCACCGACCCCCCCGTCAACACAGGAGGAAGCAGAGGCCTGGGAAACGGCAAAAAGTGGCCACTCAGATGCTCCAGGCCTTGACCTTGAGGGAAACTCTGGGTGTCCCCCAGGAAGCCGATGAAAGCTCCCCACCTGCGCCTCCATTTGAGTGTCGGGGGTTCCCTCTGGCTCTTCCTTCAGCAGAAGTGCTTTCTCCTTTCCTGGATGCCTGGTTGGCCTGAGGCCTGCACCTGGGAAGCTTCGGAAACCGACAGGAAGGCTCATTAGGCTGGAATCGGCGCTCAGGGGACCCCCCATCACAGCGAGCCACATTCTCAGGGGTCCTGACCGATAAACGGGGCTGGGCGGGAGCACCTAGCAGACGGGTGCAACTGCAGTTTCCTTAAGCACAGGCCTCACTGCATCTTGTCTGCAGGAAGAAGCTTTGGGACAAAGATTTGACCCCTGCTTAGCCTTCTGTTTGAGTTCCTCTTCATCAGTGGGCCAGCATGTCCTCGTGCCTCCCGGCCCCATGTACAGCTGCACTTCTAGTCCTCCCACATACGCTGGCTCTACTCCCGGCCCCCCTACTCTGCTCCAGTGACCCACGTCTCTGCTGTTACGCCAACGCCACACTGTTTTCATTACTGTCACTTTATAATACAGTTTGAAATCGAGGTATGCACTGCCTCCAGCTTTGTTCTTCTTTCTCAAGATTGCTTTGGCTCTTCAGGGTCTTGTATGTTTTTTTTTTTTGTTTGTTTGTTTGTTTGTTTGTTTGTTTTGGTTTTGGTTTTTTTCTTGTATGGTTTTATACAAATTTTAGAACTATGTATTCTATTTCTGTGAAAACGGCCAATTGGAATTTTTATAAGGATTGCGTTGAATGTGAATATTGCTTTGGGTAATATGGAAATTTTAACAATATAAATTCTTCTAATTCATAAGCATGGAATATCTCTCCATTTATATTTCTTCTTGAATTACTTTCTTTCATGTCTTATAGTTTTCGATATACCGGGTTTTACTTGCTTAAGATTATTCCTAGGTATTTTATTATTTTTAATGTGACTATAAATGGGATTTTCTATTTTTATAGTTATTTATTAGTGTATAGACATGTACCAGATTCTTGTGTATTGATTTTGTATCCTGTAACTTTACTAAACTTGCTTATTAGTTCTAACAATTTTCTTTTTAGAATTTTTTAAAGATTTTATTTATTTATTCATGAGAGACACAGAGAGAGGGAGAGAGAGAGGCAGAGACACAGGCAGAGGGAGAAGCAGACTCCATGCAGGGAGCCCGATGTGGGACTCAATCCCGGGTCTCCAGGATCAGGCCCTGGCTGAAGGCGGCGCTGAACCACCCAGGCTGCCCAGTTCTAACAATTTTCTGATGAAATCTTTTGGGCTTTCCATATATAATATCATGTCATCTGCAAATAGTGAAAGTTTTACTTCTTCCTTTCCAATTTGGATGTCTTTTGTTTCTTTTTCTTGCCTTATTTCTCTGGCTAGGACTTCCAATACTATGTGGAATAAAAATGGCAAGAGTGGACATCCTTGTCTTGTTTCAGATCCTTGAGGAAAAGCTTTTAGCTTTTCACCATTGAGTATGATGTTAGCTGTGGGGTAGTCGTATGCGACCTTCATTATGTAGAAGTCTGTTCTCTCTATACCCTCGTTGTTGAAAGTTTTTGTCACAAACGGACATCGAATTTTGTCAAGTACTTTTTCTGTGTCTATTGAGAAAAATCATATAAGTTTTATCCTTTTGTTGGTTAATGTGTTGTATCACATTGACTGATTTATGGATATTGAACCACCCTTGAATAGGGATTCAATTATCCCTGAAAATAAATATTTATCCTGAAATAAATCCCACTTGGTCGTGGTGTATGATCTTTTAAATATATTACTGAACTCAGTTTATTAATATTTGTTGAGGATTTTTGCATCTATTTTTTTCAGGGATATTGGCCTGTAACTTTTTGTTTTTGTGATGTCCTTGTCTGGTCTTAGTATTTAGGTTAATGTTGGCCTCAAAAAATGAGTTTAGAAAAGTTTCCTTCTCTTCCATTTTTTGGAAGTATATAATTGTTCATAGTCATCTCTTATAATCCTTTGTATTTCTGTGCTATCAGTTGCAACATCTATTTCATTTCTGATTTTATTTATTTGAGACCTCTTTCTTTTTATCTTGATGAATCTAGCTAAAGATTTGTCAAGGTTTTATCTTTTCAAAGATCCTGTTCTTGGTTTCATTAACCATTGTCTTTTTAGTCATCATTTCACTTATTTTTTTTTTTCATTTTACTTATTTCTACTCTAATCTTTGTTATTTCCTTCCTGCTGCTAACTTTAGACCTTGTAATTCTTTTGCTAGATCCTGGAGGTGTAAAGTTAAGTTGTTACTTTGGGATTTTTCTTGTTTCTGCAGGGAAGCATTTATTGTCATGAATTTACCTCTTATAACTTCTTTTGCTGCATCCCACTAATTTTGGTATGTTATTTTTATTTCTCTCTTGATTTCTTCATTGGCCCATTGGTTGTTCAGCAGCATGTTGTATAATCTCCACATACTTGGGAATTTTCGAGTTTTCTTCATGTAGTTAATTTCTAGTGTCTTATCATTGTGTTTAGAAAAAAATGTTTGATATTTCAGTCCTCTTAAAATTATTAAGACTTATTTTTGACCTAATATATATGATCTGTCTTGGAAAATGTTCCATAGTCACATGAGAAGAATGTATATTTTGCTCCATTTGGATAGAATTCTCTGTAAGTATCTGTTAAGTCCATCTGGTCAAGCATGCTGTTTTGGGTGATGTTTCCTTATTGATTTTCTGTCTGGATGATATGTCCATGGATGTTCGTAGGATATTTAAGTTCCTTAATATTTACTGTATTGCTGTCAATCTCTCCCTTTAGGTCTATTAATATATTTATGTGCTCTGATATAGGATGCATAAATATTTACAAATATTATATATCTTCTTTTTGGATGGACACCTTTATCATTATGTAATGCTCTTTGTCTCATTATAGTCTTTGTTTTATTATTTTTATATATTTTTTACATCTTTGAAAGTATATTTCTTCTGATATAAATATAGGTACTCCAGCTTTCTTTTGGTTTCTATTTGCATGGAATATCTTTTTTTCTATAAAGATTTTATTTATTTATTCATGAGAAACACAAACACACAGAGGCAGAGACATAGGCAGAGGGAGAAGCAGGCTCCCTGTGGGGAGTCTGATGCGGGACTTGATCTCAGGACCCTAGGATCACAACCTGAGCTGAAGGCAGACACTCAACCGCTGAGCCACCCATGTGTACCTGGAATATACTTTTCTATCCCTTCAATTTTAGTTTCTATGTTTCCTTATGTCTAAAGTGAGTCTCTTATAGGTGAGTCTTGTTTTGGGGGGGGTGTTTTTGTTTGTTTTTATCCATTCAGACACTCTATGCCTTTTTATTGGAGAATTTAGTCCATTTACATTTAAATTAATTAATGGTAGGTATGTGGTTTTTCACCATTTTGTTACTGGTTTTCTGAATGTTTTTGTAGTTCTCTGTTCCTTTTCTTGCTCTGTTCATTTGTGGCTTGATGAATTTAGTGATACTCCTTTCTCTTTTCTTTTTGTGTATTTACTATAGGTTTTTGCTTTGTCATTACCATGAGGCTTACATTCCTAATTAGAGCTATAACAATCTACTTTAAGTTGATAAAAACTTCAACTTTGATCCCACTGTAAAGCTCAACATTATCACTCTTCCCCGTCAATATTTTGTGTTGATATTTTTTTTGAGTTGGTTTTTGTTTTGTTTTTTAAAGATTTTATTTATTTATTTATTTGAAGGGGAACAAAGGGAGAGGGAGAGTCTTTTATATATATATATATTATTGGAGTCTGATTTGCCAACATACAGTATAACACCCAGTGTTCATCTCGTCAAGTGTCCCCCTCATTGCCCTTCACCCAGTCACCCTGTCCCCTGCCCACCTCCATGTTTTGTCTCCCTCTCTGATATTTCCCACTCATTTTCTCTCCTTTCCCCTATCCCTTTCACTATTTTTTATATTCCCCGTATGAGTGAAACCGTATAATGTTTGTCCTTCTCTGATTGGAGTATTGGAGGGTATTATGCTTACTTCACTCAGCATAATACCCTCCAGTTCCATCCATGTTGAAGCAAATGGTGGTATTTGTCGTTTCTGATGGCTGAATAATATCCCACAGTTTGAGGCTCCTCCCACAGTTTGGCTATTGTGGACATTGCTGCTAGAAACATTGGGGTGCAGGTGTCCTGGCGTTTCACTGCGTCTTTGGGGTAAATCCCCGGCATTGCAATTGCTGGGTCATAGGGCAGCTCTATTTTTACCTCTTTGAGGAGCCTCAACACAGTTTTCCAGAGTGGCTGCACCAGTTCCCATTCCCACCAACAGTACAAGAGGGTCCCCCTTTCTCCACATCCTCTCCAACATTTGTTGTTTCCTGTCTTGTTAATTTTCCCCATTCTCACTGGGGTGAGATGGGATCTCATTGTGGTTTTGATTTGTGTTTCCCTGATGGCCAGGGAAATGACAGAGCATTTTCTCATGTGCTTATTGGCCATGTCTATGTCTTCCTCTGTGAAATTTCTGTTCATGCCTTTTGCCCATTTCATGATTGGATTGTTTGTTTCTTGGGTGTTGAGTTTAATAAGTTCTTTGTAGATCTTGGAAACTAGCCCTTTATCTGATACGTCATTTGGAAATATCTTCTCCCATTCTGTAGGTTGTCTTGTAGTTTTGTTGACTTTTTTTTTTTTTTTTTTTTTTTTTTTGCTGTGCAGAAGCTTTTTCTCTTGCTTAAGTCCCAATAGTTCATTTTTGCTTTTGTTTCCCTTGCTTTCATAGATGTATCTTGCAAGAAGTTGCTGTGGCCAAGTTCGAAAAGGGTGTTGCCTGTGTTCTCCTCTAGGATTTTGATGGATTCTTGTCTCACATTTAGATCTTTCATCCATTTTGAGTTTATCTTTGTGTCTGGTATAAGAGAATGGTCTAGTTTCATTCCTCTGCACGTGGCTGCCCAATTTTCCCAGCACCATTTATTGAAGAAACTGTCCTTTTTCCAGTGGATAGTCTTTCCTGCTTTGTCGAATATTAGCTGACCATAGAGTTGAGGGCCCATTTCTGGATTCTCTCTTCTGTTCCATTGATCTATGTGTCTGTTTTTGTGCCAGGACCACACTGTGTTGATGATCACAGCTTTGTAGTACAACCTGAAATCCGGCACTGTGATGCCCCCAGCTCTGGGTTTCTTTTTCTTTTGCAGTATTCCCCTTGCTATTCGGGGTCTTGAGAAAGAAAATCTCAAACAGATTCCCTGCTAAGTGTGGAGACTGATACAAGGGCTCAGTCCAATGACCCTGAGATCCTGACCTGAGCTGAAACCAAGAGTTTGAACTTAACTGACTGAGCCACTGAAGAGCCCCAATGTTTTGTTTTTTGTTTGTTTGTTTGTTTTTAAATTTTTTAATTTATTTATGATAGTCACAGAGAGAGAGAGAGGCAGAGACATAGACAGAGGGAGAAGCAGGCTCCATGCACCGGGAGCCCGATGTGGGATTCGGTCCCGGGGCTCCAGGACCGCGCCCTGGGCCAAAGGCAGGTGCCAAACTGCTGCACCACCCAGGGATCCCTGATGTTTTGTTTTTGATGTCACATTTTCTCTCTTTTTATTTTGCATATTACATAACTAAATATTGTAATCATAGTTATTTTTACTACTTTTATCTTTAATTTTTTATACTACCTTTATAAGTGATTAATCAACTACCTTCACTACATATTTACATTTCCAATAGGGTTTATTCTTTTGTATGTACTCTTTTTACTAGTTAGCACCTTTTCTTTTCAGCCTAAAGAAGTCCCTTTAACTTTTCTTGTAAGTCTTATTTAATGGTGATGGACTCTTTTAGCTTTTGCTTGTCTGGAAAACTCTTTGTTTCTCCTTCAATTCTGAATGATAACTTTGCTGGATATTCTTGAATAGCAGTTTTTTTTTCTTTTAGCACCTTAAATATGTTGTGACAATTTCTTCTGGCCTGCAAAATTTCTGCTGAAAAATGTACTTATAGTTTAATGGAGGTTCCCTTGTACAGAACAAGTTATTTTTCTTTTGCTGTTTTGTAATATTTTTCCTTGTCTTTAATGTTTGATGTTTTAATTATAATGTATCTTGATGTGAGTTTCTCTGGGTTCCTCTTATTTGGAACTTTCCGGGCTTCCTTCTCTAGGTTAGGGAAGTTTTTAGCCATTATTTCTTCAAGTAAGATTTCTATCCCTTTCTCTGTCTCTTCACCTTCTAGGAGCCCGATTTTGCAAACGTTAGCCTGTTTGATGTTGTCCCATAAGTCCCTTAAGCTATCCTCATTTTTTTCCCATTCATTTTCTTTTGGTTGTGCTGATTGTGTGAGTTCCACTGTCTTGCCTTGTAGTTGACTGGTCTTTTCCTCTGCTTCATCTAGTATGCTGTTGGACTCCTCTAACTTTTCAGCTCAATTATTCTATTATTCATCTTTATGATTTCTCTTTGGTGCTTTCTTATATTTTCCTTTTCTTTGTTGAACTTCTCACTGTGTTCATCCATTCTTCTCTCCAGTTTGATGATCTTTTTATAGCCATTACTTTGAACTCTTCATCAAGTTAAATGACTTATCTCTATTTCATTAAGTTGTTGTTGTTGTTTTCTGAGGTGTTATCTTCTTATTTCATTTGGAACATAGTCCTCTGTTTCATTTGCTTGATGGTCTGTATTGGTTTTTATACAGGATAGGAAACAACCTCTTCTTGCAGTCTTAGAGGACTGGCCTCATGTAGGATATGAAACTTGTCATTCAACCCTGCCTCATTCAACCCTCAACCCTTGGGTCTTGGCTAGCTCTCAAACCTTTGTGCTTGTCCAGGCTGCCTATCATATTTTCATAGCTCCAGTATTTGATGGTGTGCCAAGTCCTATCAATGTTTCAAAAGGGAGATTCAAAACAAAAACAAAAACAAAAACAAAAACAAAAGGGAGATTCATCTCAGCACCTAGATTCAGGCTGATTGGACACAGACTTGCAGGCATCAGCTTTTTAAAGCATGGAAATATATGTAGGTGGTGGAATCACAAGTAAAAGCCCTGCTGACTACTAGAGCTGGGCAATCTGTAGGTGTTCCCTGGGCAACCATCCTAGAGATCTGAACTCCAGCTGAATGTATAATCTTTCATCTGAGTGATACCAGTGAAGGGGAGCAAGGCAAAGAGATAGCACCAAGATGGCACTCACAGCTTGTGCTTCTAGAAAGCAGTTTTTTAGCCATTCAATGTTTGACAGACCTGAAGTCTGGCCGTCAAGTCAAAGATCAGGACAAACGAAGAGGCCTTTTTTTCTTTCACAGAAAGACAGAAGGAATGTGCCTTAGTCCACTGTCTGTGCAGTGCCTTGGGGGTGGTAGCCTGCCAAGAACCATCTCTCCAATTGCCACAGGCCTGTGGGACCAAAGAATGCAAACTCCTTCACAGCCACCAGAGCCAGGTGATCGAGGGACATCCTCTGGACAGCAACCACAGAAGCCAGGGTACTAGACGTGTCTAAGCTCTCCTCCACAAGTCACTGGTGCGCTGGAATGCAGCAGAGAATGAGCGTGAGGATACCACCCAACCTCAGAGGTCTCTGGAAAGAATGACTGTCAATATCAAGATGCATATTTAATTAGATGCCTGCCTACCCCATCAGGGGGTAAGCTAGTAATAATGATTAGCTAATAGGCTGCCTTCACAGAAAAACTGAGCTCTGGGTCCATTGCCTCTAACTGTGCCCTGAGGGTAGTAGCTATTTAAGAACTCTGTTTGTTGGAGTCCTGTTGGACTCACCAGTATAAGCCCCACTGGCTACCAGAGCAAGTACTATAGAGGTGTCCCTGGAAGCAGTAGCAAAAATCAGGGTGCCAAACAGGTGTATGCACTCCCTTCTGTGTGACAACATTTATTACAGTCCCATAAGACCAGGAACACAAGCTCCCCTGACCTCCAGAGCCAGGTGATCAAGAGGCATCCCATAGATGGCAGTTGCAAAAGTTGAGGCACCAGAAACATGTAAAAGCTCCCTTAGAAGAGATACCGTGGTCTGGGACCCAGGAAAGGGAGAACTCAGAGATGGCATCCACTAGTCTCAGTTCCCAGAGAGTGTTCCAGCAGGCCCCTTGATGTCTGTGTTAAATTACGTTCCTGCCCCTCAGGCCAGTGCTTAATGTAAGCAGGCAAGCCTCCTTCACTTTAAGTCTGGGCACAGTCAGCTCCTTTTGATCTGGGAACTGGGCCAGTGAGTATGAGGGAGTAAACCCTTTTAGAGCTATAAATCCTCAGAGTCTTGTGGGCCTTGGGACATAAGCCCTATTGGTTTTCAAAATTAGATGTTTTGAGGGTCTTGTTTCTCAAGTGTATGTCTTAAAAGTTGGGAAGCCTGATAAGGGGTTCAAACATTCTGTTTCTCAGGGAGAAGCTCCAGGCTTTGAGTTCCCTCCTGGATGTGGAACCCTGTACCAGGAGTGGTCTATGGCAAGAATGTGTCCCAGCCTCTCCTTTCCATTTGAATGTGGTTTTCTTCTTGCTTGATCAATGTGTACTTATCCCTCAGTCAGCCTTCAGGTTTTTAAAAAAAGGCCTTGTTCCATATGTAGCTCTAGACTCAGTGTGTCTGGAAGGAGGTGAGTTTAGGATCTTCCTATGTCACCCTCTTGAACTGGAATTCCTATTATTTCTTTTTTAATTATTTTTTTATCTCTTTTTTAAATAACAGCTTTATCGAGATATAATTCACATGCCATACAATTCATCCATTTAAGCATATAATGCAATGCTTTTTAGTATATTCAGAGTTGTGCCACCATCTCCACAATTAATCTTAGAACATTTTAATTATCCCCCCACCCTACACACACACACACACACACACACACACACACACACACATACCGAAAATCTGTAAATTTTGGCTGTCACTCCCCACTCCCTACCCCAGGTCTAGGCAATGAAAATTTACTTTCTATCTCTATGGACTTGCCTCTTCTGGACATTTCACACAATACGTAGTCTTTTGTGCCTGGCTTTTTTTTTTTTACATAGTATACTGTTTTCAAAGGTCATCCACACTGTATTATGCATCATATTCTGTTCCTTTTTACTGATGAATAATATTCCACTATATAGATATATCATATTTTATTTATTCATCTGTTGGTAGATATTTGACGTTTCTACTTTTTAGCTATTATGAATAATGCTTTTATCTCATTGTCACTTTGATTTGAATTTCCCTTTTGGCTCATATTAGTAGTGTTTCCTATCCAGTCCGTGTACCCTGCTCAGGTGTTTCTTCTGCCCAGGAAATCATTTTCTTCTCTGCATTCCCTCAAGAGCTGTTGAACAGTCTTATCTGTGAATTAACTGTGGTATATAGATGTGCCCATCACCGTGATTATGGTGGTGGTTTCACATGGTATGCACATGCCAGAACTTACCCAATTGTATACATTTAAGTATGTGCAGTCAATTGTATATAATTTATATCTTAGTAAACCTGTCAAAACAAAACCATCAGGGTGCCTGGCTGGCTCAGTTCATAGAGCATGCCACTTCTGATCTCAGGGTTGTGAGTTTGAGCCTCATGTTGGGTATAGAGATTACTTAAGGAAAAAAAAAAGGTATGTTGGCAAATTGAATTTAAATTAAATTTTAAGAAAGGAAGCAAATAAATAATAAAAAAAAAACGATGAAAAGCAAATAACCACTGCCCCCCACCCCCAAAGTGATGATGATCCATGCCAGCTACCTCGAACAATTATATCACCTCTTCTATGAAGTTTCTGGATTCTGTTTTTGTCTGAGAGTCCCTTTGCCTGTGTGTCTTAATATTGTAAAGTGTCTCAAAATTCCTTGGGCAATAGGCCTGATATGAGAGCAGAATGGCAGATGGGTTTCTGAGAGGGTGAGGGGCTGTTTGGGGCACCAGTGGGGGAGGAAGCATGTTGGCGGGGAGGGATGAGAAGTGCCTAAACACACAGGCTCTCTGTGGCACCCTCTGGTGACAGGAGAGCCCAGGCCGTGGCTCAGAGTATTCCTACATGATGTGCTATCAGCTGCAGGGCCCTGGAGCAGCTCTGGCTCTTAGCTCTTTACATTCAAATCAGTAAATCACCCCATACTTTCAGGGACAGGTAACAAATGGTCTAAACCTAGAAACAAATCTCTATTTGAAACAATTGGAAGTTTTAATAATATCATTTAAATGTCTGTTTATGTGGCTTGACTGATAGTTTCTTATACAGAAGGCACCAATAAATGCTAATTAATAATAAATGTCAAATAATTATAAGATGATGATAAAGTCAGTATCACTTTATAATTATAATCAGGAAGATAATTAATAGTTAAACTCTAAACAAAGAATACAGAAAATAGTTCATGTAGGCTCAATTCTCTTGCAGTCTCCATTAAATTCATTGAAGAAGAAACTTTTAAAAATCAAAATAAAATTAACAATATCATATTTTAAAAAAGATTTTGTTTGTTTGTTTGTTTATTTCAGAGAAAGAGGGAGACAGAGCATGAACAAGGGGGAGGGCCAGAGGCAGAGGGAGACACAGGCTCCCTGCTGAGCAGGGAGCTGGATGTGTGGCTCCATCCCAGGACCCGGGGATCATGCCCTGCGCCAAAGGTAGATGCTCAACCACCGAGCCTCCCAGGTGCCCCTACAATATCATATTCTTGACAAATGAGTTAGGTCCTCACAAGAAAATGAAAAAACAAAAACACAATGACCTGGTCTCTAACGATGAATTACATACTGAGTTTGCAAATCAACACAAATGGTGAAAGATTTGCATGCGTTATAAATTGCTTAAACATCCATGAAGATAAGAATACTGAGGATCTAGTAAAATGTGAACATATAGATTTCTGCTATTCAGAAAATAGCACAATAAACCATAAGTAAATTTATGTACTAACTACATATGTATTAAATATATATGTGAAAACTTTATGTTAATTGAAGTTCACATAAACTTCAATTTATTATTTATTTATGAATTTTAATAATTATTTATTATTATTTATTATGAATTTTAATAATTTTTTTAAATTTCTATTTATTTATGATAGTCACAGAGAGAGAGAGAGAGAGGCAGAGACACAGGCAGAGGCAGAAGCAGGCTCCATGCACCGGGAGCCCGACGTGGGATTCGATCCCGGGTCTCCAGGATCGCGCCCTGGGCCAAAGGCAGGCGCCAAACCGCTGCGCCACCCAGGGATCCCACACATAAATGAATTTTAAAAGCCAGTAGGAATACGGACAAGAAAGTCAAATGTATATATTTTGATAAGTAACGCATTTATATAAGGTGCAGCTTGTGTCACTAAATGTGCAGTAAGGAGAAGCCAGCATCGCTGTGTGTGCTTCCGAGGCAGTTCCCGGAGCTGACAGGCCCCTCCTCCACCAACTAGCCAGGTGTGGCAGCCAGCTAACCTCTTCCTCAAACGTCTCCTGTCACCCCGAGATGACTCCCCGTCATTGGTGGTTTGTTCTCAGAGTCCTGCCCCAAGTCTCCGTCAGCTACAGTAACAGCTTCAGTTCAACAATCCCACCTATAAATCTGCTTATGCTGCTCAAATGTCAAACAATTACAGGTTCTGGAAAATCTCCCTTTTTACCCATTGGCAGCCGTGCCTTCGTGTAATGCGTCACCAATACCAGCAGAGATTTGATCACACTGTGGTGCAATGATTTACAGCTGCTTGAAAATGTCTTTTTCAAGTGCAAACAGGGCACCTGGGTGGCTCAGCAGTGGAGCATCTGCCTCCAGCCCAGGGCGTGACCCCAGGGTCCCGGGATGGAGTCCTGCGTCGGGATCCCAGCAGGGAGCCTGCTTCTCCCTCTGCCAGTGTCTCTGCCTCTCTCTCTCTCTCTCTCTCTCTCTCTCTCTCTCTCTCTCATGAATAAATAAATAAAATCTTTAAAAAATAAAAATCCAAACAATTTATTAATTTTCTGAAAGTCTCTGCATTTTATTTTTTTTAAGTCTCTGCATTTTAATAAAATGTAGTTTAAACTTCTGCTATAGACCCAGAAACTGCCTTTGATCATCGGCTCTCAGCACCAGCTACCACCTCCAGGGACCCAAGAGCCCCCTGAGGGCCGGTGTGCCAGTCCTGGTGTTTCACCCTGTGTCCCGGCCTGGCTGCAGACTCTGTGTCCGCATCTGTAACGTGGTCATAGTATAGTTCACCTGGGTTTTCCAGAGAAATTTAAAAAACCAAATAAAGATTATTTGAGTTGAAGTATCTGTAAGGTGCGGAGCACTATCTAACATGAGATCCATGGGGAGGGGAGAGGAGACAGGGAACAGAAGGGAACCAAGCAGGAAGGAAAAGGGAGAGAGTCAGGGTGCTGAGTTAAGACACCAGCACATGAGATAAATATATAGAAAAAAAATGGAATAAATATTTTTATCCTTGGAGCTTTAGTGGAGACATTCCCCCTAACACAGCAGAAGGGGACTTCTTAGGGTGAACAGCTCAGCTTTCCAAGTGCCATCTGTAGGAGGTGCTCCCGGGGATGGTAGTGGCTCCTCACAGACCAACCACCCTCAGCCATAAACTCAAGACAATATATAAGCAGCTTCGAGGAGGCACAAGATGGCCCCCAGCGCAGATCGACCCCGGGCAGAGTCTGTATTTAGAAGAGGGAGGACGCAAATTCTTGTTTCCTGTGGCTCTCAGCCTAAAGGCCAGCCGGGTCCCGGGCAGGGATAGCAGGCATTTGCATCGAAAGTCCGCAGCCGGGATCCCTGGGTGGCGCAGCGGTTTGGCGCCTGCCTTTGGCCCAGGGCGCAATCCTGGAGACCCGGGATCGAATCCCACGTCAGGCTCCCGGTGCATGGAGCCTGCTTCTCCCTCTGCCTGTGTCTCTGCCTCTCTCTCTCTATCTGTGTGATCGTCATAAATAAATCAAAATAATTAAATAAAAAATATTAAAAGAAAGTCCGCAGCCTTGCTGGTGGAGAACCAGAGAACAGAACTTGAGCAGCCCAGAGACCCTGGGAAAGGAGAA
Organism: Nyctereutes procyonoides; assembly: GCF_905146905.1. Lineage (NCBI taxonomy): Eukaryota > Metazoa > Chordata > Mammalia > Carnivora > Canidae > Nyctereutes > Nyctereutes procyonoides. Next base: position 15,227,931 of record NW_026575136.1, on the reverse strand, counting down.
AGACAGCAAGAGGAGCCCTCAGTTCTGTGGTTGCCTAAGTCTCGTGGGACATTCCAGCTATGGGGCTTACCCGTGGGTCTCTTCGCCAGGGCAGATGCAGTTGTCAAATAATCTCACCACGGCCTAGGAGCATATTGTGATATTATTTATTCTGGAATAAGCTATGTTGAAAGAAACTGGTAATTGGTGGAAATGACTGTGCCACAGAGCACGTCGGTGTAGGCCACCGTAACATTTGATGGGAGTGAAAGTTTTAGTAACATTTTGCCGTACAAATTTTTTTTTTTGCATTGATTCAATACAACAAACTTTGAATAAAAGGCAGTCATAGTCCTCCGGGAGACGGAAGCCCCCGTGGAGCTGGCACACGAGTCTGGAGCGGTGGCCTCAGTGCCCCAGGAAGCGTCATGCCCGGAGGCACCCCCCAGAGGGCTGCACGCTCCGAGACCAGGCAGCAGCCAGCTGCTTTCCGCATGCTGTTGTCATATGTCATATGTCACAGGGTGATTTGTCACCATCGTCGCGGCCTCGGGGGGGGTGGGGGGGGCGGGGAGGCCTCCACGACCGCCGGGGTGCACGGGCTCTGCCCCAGAGGCAGGTGGGCAGCAGAGCTCTCCTCGAGTGAACCAAGGGGTGCGGCAAAGCCCAGAAACACATTCCAGAACAGCGACTTGGGCTTCAGCCTTACCCTGCTCCTGCTTCCCTAACTAGTGAGCCCAGTGCATCTGTGACGGGCTTCAGTCTACACTGGCACGGAAGTTACGTGTTTTCTCCTACAAATTAGTTGGACCATCCAAGTCTGGCAGCCCCATCACGATGCGGCGGATGCCCGGCAGAGCCACGGGACCCCTCCTGCGGGGGGCCTCAAGGTCGTGGGACTGATGCCCCATCCCAGGGGACGTCCCAAATGCCACCAGTCGTTCCCTTCACTCACCCACTGCTTCTCTCTTCCTCCCCACCCTGAGTTCCTGTTTTTGTTTCTGGCTCTTGGCCAGCTTTGGTTGGGCGCCGGTTTGGCCAGGATCCGGCTCTTTCTTCCCCACTGGCCGCAGCAGAGCCCGGGAGCCGGCTTCCCGGTTGGCCGTTAAGAGGCCCCTGTCCCCTGGGGCCAGAGCAATCCACTTGCACCGGCCGGGAGGTGACAAAGTCTGGCTTATTCGCCTGTGTTCCGTCTGTGTGCCCACCTGCCTCAAAAGGATGCTTTGGGTCCCTTAAAAAGAAGAGGGAGTCTCTGAGGGCTGCATCAGGTGAGGGCTGCATCAGGTGCATCAGGTGAGGGCTGCATCAGGTGCACCAGGTGAGGGCTGCGTCAGGTGAGGGCTGCATCAGGTGAGGGGTGCCTTCAGTGCCCGCTTCACCTGGGCTGGGGTTGTGGAAAGCAAGCTGTAAGAGCTCTGTGCTGTATGTCTCCGGCGAGACTTTTCTCCTTTTCTCTTTACCTCTCGCACCAAGCACCTGAAATATCATCTATATCAAGAGTGTAGTAATAGATTATAAAGTCTGTCACAATAAATAAACGTTCTAATTGGTTTATAGCCACTAAGAATGCTTATATAAATGTAATGTTCCCAGAATTCTCAGAAAATATAGAAACTGAATTTCTGATACTTTATTTAATGTGCTAACCTTTTAAGAGAAACTCTTTCTCCCCAAAACTTCTACCACTTTTAGCATTTTTTTTCTATAAGAAACAAAGTTAGGGATCCCTGGGTGGCTCAGCGGTTTGGCATCTGCCTTTGGCCCAGGGCGTGACCCCGGGGTCCTGGGATCGAGTCCCTTGTCGGGCTCCCTGCAGGGAGCCCGCTTCTCCCTCTGCCTGTGTCTCTGCCTCTCTCTGTGTGTCTCTCATGAATAAAAAAAATAAAATCTTAAAAAAAAGAAACAAAGTTAATATAATCAAAGTGATTAAACAAATCACTTTGTAATCACTACATTAATAAGTTTGGTTTAAAAACAGCTCATATAAAAACAAACAGCTCAAATGCTTTGTTCTTGATTTTAACTATATGAAGTATAATGCAAGTGTACATTTTATTTTTTCTTCTAAATTTAAGTTGGTTTTACCCTGAATAGATTAGATAATCTGAACTTCCTGTACTTCTTATTTTGATCAATGTTAATATTACTTCCATATGAAGTTTCAGATTTAAAAAATGTAAAATTGAGTTCAACTATATCATTCAATATATATTCATAATTCATTGAATCTGACAAGCTTTATTATACCAACAGTAATTATGTTCTGTAGAATGTTATTTTTATATATCATTTCCAAGGTCCTTAATTAACTTTAAGACTTTGCATTAATATTAAGCTAATCAATAGTTAATCTTTAAGTATTCATTTCTTCTTATTTTTATATGCCACCAAGCACTGACGCCTTTGGGCCATGTTAAAATAGGTCCATTTTTACCACTTCAATGGGTACACTTTAGGGGTTCTCTTCTGCTTGTGAGCCTCACTGACTGTGGTGGATGTGGCCCCCAGTATTCAGTCAATGCAGGGCCCCTCTCCATGTCCCTTCTGGTCCCACAGACTCCTCCATCTGCCCAATTCTGCTTCCTCCCTCTTCTACCAATGGTTTTATTGAGTTTTTTTATTGAGTTTCTTTGCTTTGGACCCTGGACACCAATGCACCCCCAGCTCGGCCTCAGCAATTGCTCAGAGGCCCCTGTGTGTGACATCGCTCAATGTTGCAGGATGGCAGGCAGTTCTCAGCCCCCATCCCCCAATCCTGTCTGTGAAATAGAAGTTAATGACTTTGGTTAACACTGATAATCAATACTGGTGACTGATACCATGCTCAGAGCAATAGTGGCAAAGAAATATGACAGTGCACTCATGGTGTGCTTTGGTTTCTGAAGGAAAAGAGATTCATTTGTCTAAAATAAAGTATTTGTTTACTCCAGAATGGGAAAGAGGAGCAACCTGAATGAAAATAGAAGATTTGGGGACACCTGGATGGCTCAGTGATTGAGCGCCTGCCTTTGGCTCAGGTCCTGACCCTGGGGTCCTGGGATCGAGTCTCACGTCGGGCTCCCTGCATGGAGCCTGCTTGTCCCTCTGCCTGGGTCTCTGCCTCTCTGTGTCTCTCATGAATAAATAAAATCCTAAAAAAGAAAAGAAAAGAAAAAAAGTAGATTTGAAGAAAGTGAGCTTCATTTTCCTTGGTTTTAAAATCCTGCAAATAATGAGTCTGAAAAGAAACAATGAATTATGTTAGAATTTTGGCAAAATTTGTTCATATTTAATGGATTTTCTGATAAGAAAGTATAAAAGTGTCTAAATTCTTTACTGCTAAATATTATATAAATGCAAGAATGAAATTTGGAGGGACACCTGGGTGGCTCAGGGGTTGAGCGTCTGCCTTCGGCCCAGAGCGTGACCCCGGGGTCCCAGGATGGAGTCCGGCGTCGGGCTCCCTGCATGGAGCCTGCTTCTCCCTCTGCCTGTGTCTCTGCCTCTCTCTCTCTCTCTCTCTCTCTCTCTCTATCATGAATAAGTAAAAAATTTAAAAAAAATCTTTAAAATCCCAGAAAGGCGAAGGCGATACCTTGCACTCAAGAGACGGGTGAGGCTTGGGAGCAGGGGGTTCCCAGTATGGAGACGGGGCGCCGGCTGACACTCGGGTTTCCGTACTAGAGGTGACGGGGCTCGCTGCACGCCAGGCCCTGCAGGCCCTGGAGGACGGGCGCCGGGCTGCGGCCCCTGGTCTGGGGTCGGCCTGGGCCCGGGCAGCCGGTGCTCGGGAGGAAGAGCCGTTATCACCACACCGAGGTCATCTTCGTCACCAAGGAGCAGCGGCCGACCTCCGTGTGCTCATGGCAGCCCCTGAGGCCCCCCTGAGGGAAGGGCTCGCGCTGCTCTCCGGGGCCAGGAGGGAAGGGGCCTCCGGCAGCCTGGAAGCCGCAGCTGGGGCACCGGAAGGCTTGGCTCTGGGCTCACGCGTCTCCTGGAGCCCGAAGGCGGACCTTGTGGCGGACGGTGAGCAGAGCGACCAGAGTGACGGGTCGGGGATACAGAGGCAGTTCCCGGGGGCCGGGCTGGAGGGTGGCCGCGGGGCCTGTGGGGTCTGTGTCTGTGGATGGCCGCGGGCCTGTGGGGTCTGTCTCCGTGGGATGGCCGCGGGGCCTGTGGGGTCTGTCTCCGTGGGATGGCCGCGGGCCTGTGGGGTCTGTGTCCGTGGGATGGCCACGGGGCCTGTGGGGTCTGTGTCCATGGGATGGCCGCGGGGCCTGTGGGGTCTGTCTCCGTGGGATGGCCGCGGGGCCTGTGGGGTCTGTCTCCGTGGGATGGCCGCGGGGCCTGTGGGGTCTGTCTCCGTGGGATGGCCGCGGGGCCTGTGGGGTCTGTGTCCGTGGGATGGCCGCGGGGCCTGTGGGGTCTGTCTCCGTGGGATGGCCGCGGGGCCTGTGGGGTCTGTCTCCGTGGGATGGCCGCGGGGCCTGTGGGGTCTGTGTCCGTGGGATGGCCGCGGGGCCTGTGGGGTCTGTCTCCGTGGGATGGCCGCGGGGCCTGTGGGGTCTGTCTCCGTGGGATGGCCGCGGGGCCTGTGGGGTCTGTGTCCGTGGGATGGCCGCGGGGCCTGTGGGGTCTGTGTCCGTGGGATGGCCGCGGGGCCTGTGGGGTCTGTCTCCGTGGGATGGCCGCGGGGCCTGTGGGGTCTGTCTCCGTGGGATGGCCGCGGGGCCTGTGGGGTCTGTGTCCATGGGATGGCCGCGGGGCCTGTGGGGTCTGTGTCCGTGGGATGGCCGCGGGGCCTGTGGGGTCTGTCTCCGTGGGATGGCCGCGGGGCCTGTGGGGTCTGTCTCCGTGGGATGGCCGCGGGGCCTGTGGGGTCTGTGTCCGTGGGATGGCCGCGGGGCCTGTGGGGTCTGTCTCCGTGGGATGGCCGCGGGGCCTGTGGGGTCTGTGTCCGTGGGATGGCCGCGGGGCCTGTGGGGTCTGTGTCCGTGGGATGGCCGCGGGGCCTGTGGGGTCTGTCCGTGACCGGGTGTGGGTCTGGTCCGAGGCGAGGGCCTATGGGTCTGTCTCTGTGGGATGGCCACGGGGGCCTGTGGGGTCTGTCTCCATGGGATGGCCGCGGGGGCCTGTGGGGTCTGTCTCTATGGGATGGCCACGGGGGCCTGTGGGGTCTGTCTCCATGGGAACTGGTCTGGAGCTCAGTCACCTTCCTCCCAGCGGCGGGGCGGCTTGTAAACCCCACATCCCGCTGGGAAGCAGCAGCCGGGCTTGCACACGATGGTTCTTCATAAACGTCAGGAGCACAGAGGCTTCCCTCTTCTCCGGTCAACGTCTCCTCTGTAGTATTTTCCTACATCTGGGGTTTCCGTGAGCCCAGTAGCCATTCAAGTGGGCTGCTCCCTAACAGCTTGGAGCTAGGCAGCCAGGTTCATGTTCCCGCTTTTCCTGTCCTACCTCTGTTTCCGAGGGTTGGGTAGGAGCCTGGCTCCGGGGCCTTCCCTTCTTTCCCGGTGTCACCCCGTCTGCCCCGAACTGGTTGCGACGTCATTCATAGGACCCCAAGGACCGTGGAATGCCCCCTCCTCAGTGGGCTGCGCAGCAAAGCTGAGCAGATTCCTCTGTGGGTTTAGTGTCCCGGCCTCGGAGAAGAGCACAGGGAAGAACTTTGAGGCCTCTAGAGGGTAAAGGCTATTTGGAAGTGCAGTCCCTGAGTCCTCGTGCAATGCCCAAAGTGGTTAACGTCCTGGCCTCATCCATGACGACAGGTGGAGCCCTAGGTCTGCCGACAGACAATGAGGGCCCGACCTGGCTTAACACACAGGGCACCTGCGTCAAGGAATCAGCCCGGCCTTCCCGCCTTAGGGGCAACACTGGCAGGTAACTTATTAGGGGGCCTGTTACGCAAAGAACGACACCAAACTTGTAAATAGGAAGACAGCTGACAGCCTGTTCTCTTTTTTAAAAAAAGATGAAAGTTGCTGGAGGGTAGTGCATGGGGGGAAAGGGTAATTGGGTGATGGGCATTAAAGAGGGCACTTAATATAATGAGTACTAAGTATTATATGCAACGGATGAATATATAAATTCTACCCCTTAAACTAAGATATGTTAAGAAAATGGACTTTATAAAATAATTTTTAAAAAGCAAGTATACATAGGGGGAATATTAGAAAGTGACCATACCTGCCCAATGAAAGGCTCAGAAAAGACCTGAGAAACCCTTAAATTTACACCTCAGGTTGATCCTTGCCACAAAGAAAACCTTCAAGAACCAAAAATAAAGAAAAACAGCAATAAAACTCAGCAAATCCTGGGGGGAAGGGGAGAATCTGATCTCCAGAATACCACATTGTTAGAGTCAGTGTTCCGTGTTGAATAACAACCAAAAAAAAAAAAAATCAAAAGGTGCACAAAGAAACAGGAAACTATGGCCCATTCAGAGGAAAGAAAATAAATAAACAGATAAAATAAATCAAACTATGGCAGGACACCTGGGTGTCTCAGTTGGTGAAGCTTCCAACTCTTGATCTCAGCTCAGGTCTTGATCTCCAGGTCGTAAGTTGAAGCTCTGCATTGCACTCTATGCTGGCCTCAGGCCTACTTAAAAACAAACAAACAAACAACAACAAAACCAGTGTTGTGTATACTAGACCTGGTGGAAGGTATACCAGACAACGCTATCTAAAAGATGCTCAAAGAATTAAAGGAAGATATGGGTACAGTCTAGAAAATGTGTGAACAAAATATTGATGAAGAGACCGAAAACCTAAAAAGAAACTGAAAATAAATTCTGGAGCTGCAAATTCAATGACTGAAATGAAAAATTGTCTAGAGAGAGTTCTAGACAGATTTCAGCAGGCAAAAGAAAGAATCTGAACTTGAATATAGGACAATGGAGATTACTAAATTTGAGGACCTGAAAGAAAAAAAGATCAAAGAAGTGTGAATAGAACCTGAGAGACTCATTGGACATCGCCCAATGGACCAACATACATGTTGTGGGAGTCCCAGGCAGAGGAGAGAGAAACGAGTAGAGAGGATATTTAAAGAAATAATGGCTGAAAGCTTCCCAAATGTAATGTAAGACATGTTTATAAACATCTAAGAAACTCTGTGAACTTTGAGTTGGATGAACTCATAAAGATTGACACTGAGAATCAATATAATAAATCTTTCAAAAGACAATAAGAGAATCTTGAAAGCAGCAAGAAAGTAGAGAATTAATATAAACGAATGTTCTTAATAAGATTTTTGGCAGATTTCTCATCAGAAACTTAGGAAGCTAGAAAGCAGTGGGCTGATATATTCAAGTTGCTAAAAGAAAAAAAAACTGTCAATTAAGAGTCCTATATCTGGCAAAACTGTCCTTCAAATGTAAGGGAGAAATTAAGACATTCCCAGATAAACAGGAGTTGAGGATGTATATGACCACTAATCTTGCCCTACAAGAAATGTTTGAGTGTGTCCTGCAAGATAGAATGAAGACTGTAACCTTAAAGCCATATGAAAACATAAAGATCTCAATAATGGTAAATACATGAGTAATTGTGAAAGCTAGTATTATTGTAACAATGGCTTGTAATTCTACTTTTCTTTTGAATATGATTTTTAAAAAATAATACATTAAAAAAAACCCTAAAAATGTGCAAGCTACTATTATTGTAACTTTGGTTTGTAACTCCAAATTTTGTTTGTAGACAATTTAAAACACTAATGCATTTAAAGAATTATTAGCTTATATTTGGGGGCATACAATGTATAAAGATGTTATTTAGTGACATCAATTATCAAAAGGGTGGGGCACCTGGGAAGCTCCGTGGTTGAGCATCTATCTGCCTTTGGCTCAGGGAGTGATCCCAGGGTCCTGGAACTAAGTCCCACATTGGGCTCCCGCATGGAGCCTGCTTCTCCCTCTGCTTATGTATCTGCCTCTCTCTCTTTGTCTCTCATGAATAAATAAATCTTTCTTAAAAAAAAATGGGTGAAGACAGAGCTGTAGAGGAGCAGAGTTTTTATATGTAATTACTGAAGTTAAGCTGTTATAAATTCAAATCAGAGTGTTATAACTTTAGGATGCTAAATGTAATCCCCATGGTAACCATAGAGAAAAATAGCTACAGAATATATACAAAAGGAAATGAAAGAAGAATTTAAACACTTCACTACAAAAAAAATCAAAGATGAAAGAATAGTAATAATATAAGGCAAATGGCAAATTGTTTTATCAAATAGAAAAATGACAGCTGTAAGTTCCTCCTTATCAGTAATTACTTGAAATGTAAAGATATTAAACTCTCCAGTCAAAAGACAGAGGTAGGCAGGATGTATAAAAACCATGTGATCCAACTCTATTCTGTGTACAATAGACTCACTTTGTCTTGTGTGTATGGGGTTCTGAAACTGTGTTTCATTTACTGTCATTTTACGATGTACCATGAACATCTCCTCCATGCATGCAGTAGGAGTCCCCTATTGACAGACCAGACACTCTGGTTGGATCAAAAGGCTGCTGGCAACAAGAGCGACACCTACAGCAAAGTGTCAGCTTAACGTTAAAGCTCTTAGCCTGGAAAATGCCTGCCAGGGCAGCATGGTCACCAATATCCTCATCAGGGAAATTGGAATCAAAGGCCAAAGGCATTAAAGATATGGGATATTATTTAGGCTCCTTTGGCCCTGACCTCTGCCCCTCAGTCTTCTGACGCCCTTGGGGTGAATGGATCTTGTACATCTCTTTGTGTCCAATGGAAAAAACCCATTTTCTGTTTTTTCCTTAGCTCTTGCTGGGTCCTTGACATATCTCCACATTCTCTCATCATCTACTTACTTTTCCTGTAAGTCTTCCTGATGGTCCTTGGGGGAATCACCTATCCTCCCATTTCTCCTTTTGCTGTTCTGGGCACATAATCTTCAGATTAGTGCTTTTTGGCAGCTCAAGGCTCCTTCATAGCCTCTGCCAGGGATTTTGGCTTCCTCTCACTATGTGGTTTTTCTCTCATTGCCAGACTTACCCTGCTTTTCTTGCTTCCTCTCACCTTCTGGTTTGTCACCATCTGGCTCTCTCTCATTCTGGAGCTCTCCCTCATGCTCTGGCTTCCCTTCCACTTCCAGCTTTTCTTCTTTACCCGATTTTCCTTCATCTTCAGGTTCTGCTTCATCTTCTGGCTTTCCATCGATTTCTACTATTCCTTTATTTTCACTGTAGAGTTTTTCCATGTTGATATTTCGCCTTCTTTTCTTGTTCTGCATGGATTCTGGACAGGTTCTTTCTCCTCTTCTAGCCTTGCCGAATGCTGGGGACAGACACAAAAACCTGCAGGCACAGGGCAGGCCTCTGCCTCTTCAGGCTCACTGAAGCCCCCTCACCCACCACTAGGGCAGTGGCAGGAGCTGGTTCCATGCAGGCAACAGGAGTGGACAGTGCAGAGGGAGGACAATAGGGCCAGTGAGCAGACTACAATGGATTCACTTTAGATTCAAAGACACAGATAGATTAATAGTGAAAAGATAAAAAAAAAAGTTTGCATGTAAATAGCAACCAAAAGAGAACAGGGAGGCTGTACTCATATCAGGCAAAATAGATATTAAATCAAAATTTTACAAGAGATAAAAAAAACATATTAGTAAAATATTTAATAGAACAAGAAAATAAAACAATTTAAACAGTTATGTACCTAATATGAGGCCATCAAAATATGTGAATCAAAAATAGAGTAGAATTGTCAGATACACAGTTTTAAAACAATAGTTGGAGACTTCAATATCTTATTCTCAATAATGAATAGAAAACCAGACAGAAGATAGGTGAGGAAATAGAGGGCTTAATACATTAAACCAACCAGATCAAACACATATACATGTACATTCTTTCTCAAGCTCACATGAGACATTCCAGGGCAGATCATATATTAGGCCACAAATTAAGTTTCAGTAGATTAAAATATATAGGGATCTGACAAAGTGTCTTTTCTAAACACAATGGGATGAGGTCAAATATCAGTAACGGGCACCTGGGTGGCTCAGTCAGTTAACTGTCCAACTCTTGATTTCAGCTCAGGTCATGATATTATGGGTCATGGGATCAAGCCCTATGTCAGGCTCTGTGATCAATGGAGAGTCTGTTTGACATTTTCTCTCCCTCTGCCCATCCGCCTGTTCACAGGTGTTCTGTCTCATAAATAAATAAATAAATAAATAAATAAATCTTTTTTAAAAAATCAGTAACAGACATAAAACTTGAAGATTCAGACACTTAGGAAATTAAACTATACACAATTAAACAACCAGTGGATCAAAGAATAAATCATGAGAGAAACTGTAAAATACTTAGAGATGAATAAAAATGAAAACACAGTATACCAAGACTTTCAGGACTCAGCAAAACTAGTGCTAAGTGGGAAATTTATAGGTATAAGCTCTTATGTTAAATGCAGGGATGCCTGAGTGGCTTAATCAGCTAGACCTCCAACTCTTGATTTTAGCTCAGGCCTTGATCTCAGGGTCATGGTATCAAGCCCAGTATGGGGCTCGTGCTTGGAAGGGCATCTGCCTGAGATTATCTCCCTCTCCCTCTTCCCCTCCACCCTGCTCATGCACATAGTCTCTCTCTATTTCTCTTTCTCAAATAAATAAATACATCTTTAAAATAAATTTTAAAATAAAGAAAAACAGGAAAGATCTAAGGGCACCTGGGTGGCTCAGTCAGTTGAGCATCTGACTCTTTTACCTTGGGTCATGATCTTGGGGTTGTGAGATCGAGCCCCTTGGAGTCTGCTTGGGATTCTCTCCCTCTCCCTCCCCACACCTCACTTCTCCCCCTGTTCAGGCATGCATTGCTTTCTCTCAAATAAATAAATAAAACCTTTAAAATCAGGAAAATCTCAAATCAACAACCGAACTTTACAACTTACAGAACTAGAAAGAGAAGAACATCTAAACCCAAAGATAGCAGAAGGAAGAAAATAATAAAAATTAGAGCAGAGATAGAAAAACAATTAAGAAAATTGATGAAACTAAGAGTTCTTTGAAATTGACAAACCTTTTGCTAGGTGGACTATGAAAAATAGAATACTCTAATAACTAAAATTAGAAAAGAAAATGGAGAATGAGGCTGCATGGCTCAGCTGTTAAGTGTCTGCTCTTGGCTAAGGACATGATCCCAGGGTCCTGGGATTAAGCCTTGCATCAGGCTCCCTGCTCAAGAGTCTGGAGACTCTGCTTCTCCCTCCCCCTCTCCCTCTGCCCCTACTCTCCACTCATGTTCTCTCTCTCAAGTAAGTAAATAAAATCTTTAAAAAATAAAAAAAAAGAAAATGGGAATATTATTGATTCAACAGAAATAAGAAAGTTTATAGGAGAATGCTATGAACAACTCTATTGCAACAAATGGGATAACCTAGGTGAAATGGAGAAATTTCCAGAGATACAAACCTACCAAGGCAAAATCACAAAGAAATAGAAAACTTGAATAGATTTATAATTAGTAAGAAGGTTGAATCAGTAATAAAAATCTCCTCACAAAGTAATGTCCTGTACACTATGGTTTCATTGATGAATTCTCCCAAACATTTAAAGGAAAATTAACAACAATATTTCTCAAACTTTTCAAAAAATGAAAATGGAAGGAATATTTCCTAACACATTCTAAAAAGTCAGCATTAACTTCATAATGAAGCCAAAGACACTACAAGAAGTGAAACTACAGACCAATATCCCTTATGAACACTGATGCAAAAATTCTTAAGAAAATGCTAGCTATCAAATTCAACAACATATTAAAAGGATTATATGCCATGACCATGTAGGATTTTTTTTAACTGGGATGAAAGTGTAGTTCAACAATTAAAACCCAATTAATGTAATATATCACATTAATTAAGAATGAAGAATAAAATAATTTTCTCAATTGATGCAATAAAAGCATTTGATAAAATTCAATACCCTTTTATGATAAAAACACTGAAAAAAACTTGGAATAGAGGGAAACTACCTCAACATCATAAAGGCCAGATACAGAAGCCCACAGTGAACATCACATTCAATGGTGAAAGACTGAAAGCTTTTATGTAAGATCAGGAACAAAGCAAGGTTGTCCACTCTTGCCACTTCTATTCAACGTAGTACTGAAAGTACTAGCCTGAGCAATTAGGCAAGAAAAAAAATCCAGAGTATTCGCATCAAAAAAGAAGAGATAAAGTTATGTGTTTGCAGATGACATGATCTTATATGTAAAAAAAAAAAAAAAACCTAAAGATTCCATGAAGAAAAAAGTTTTAGAACTCATAAATGAATTCAGCAAAGTTGCAGGATACAAAGCCAACACACAGCTGGTTTACAAAATATTGAGAGTAACTGATCCTTATGCTTTATTTATTTGGGGCAGTTTGCTCTAATGGCAGAAGCATAGCATTCGGTTAAGAGCAACAGCTTGGGAGGACTTGAGCCTGGTTCAAATCCCAGCTCTAGCATTGATAAGCTCTGTGATTTTGGATAAATTATTTACCCTCCGTGAGAGTCCAAGATGGCAGAGGAGTGGAGACCTTAGTTTCATCTGGTCCCAGGTATTTAGCTAGGTAGCTATTAAATCATTCTGAACACCTGCAAACTCAACTGGAGATCTAATAAAAGATCTAATAAAAGTTGCAACTCTATAAATAGAAAACTGACCACTCTCTGCAAGGGAGAAAGTGTGGAGAAGTGAACCTGGGAGGGTATAATGGAAAATAAACTGTGGGGGAGGGAGCCTCCATAACCTGGATGCAGGAAAGTGATACAGCAGTGGAGCAGACAATCAGAACTTTTAGAAGTCTGCTCTAGCCCAAGCTCCAAAGAAGGGCCTGAAAAGTGCTCAGGTGGCGAAGCAGGGACAGATTCCTAGGTGGAACTGTGGTCTCAGGATCCTCGGGGTCACCAGAATACCAGGAGTGCCTGAGTGCAGCAGAGTTCCTGGGCACTGGAGCAGGAAAACTGGCTGCAATCAGTGAGCCCAGGAATGGTCTCTCCTCTCAGGGTTGCCATGAACCTAAATTGTGGCACAGTCCGTACCACTGCTCTCTGAGCAGGGGACCTGCAAGCAGCAGAACCAGCAAGATCCCCCTTCTTCCCCTACAGAAGTCTACAGGGTTTGGAGGCTCCAAACAGGGTGGAGCGCCTGAGATAGGAACAGTCCGTCACAGGCTGCGTGAGCACAGAGTGCCACGGGAGACCAGGGAGACGGAGGGATGAACTGCTTTTCCCTGAGGGTGCACCGAGGAGAGGGACCCCGAGCTTTCGGCTCCAGGGCTGGAGATTGGGAGGCCTCCGTTTTCATTCTCATCCTCTAAAGCAGCATGGAAAAGCTTCAGGAAACAAAAGCCATGTAGAGCAGTCTGGAACAGATTACATAGGCTGGCCCCTGGCAAGGGCGGTGCAATTCTGCTCGGGGCAAAGACACTTGAGAATCCACAGGACAGGCCCCTCCTGAGAAGATCAGCAATAACATCCAGCCAGGATCAAGTTTCCCGATCAATGAGAACTGCACTAGGGGAATATAGCATATAGAATTTATGTTATTTTCTCCTACTATTCTTTAGTCTTAATTTTAATTTTTTCTCTTTCCTTTTTCAACCAATTTCTTATTTTATCAATTCTTTTTTAAAAATCTGTTTTAATTTTCATTTTTATGGTTTCATGCTATCCATTCATTTTATTTAATTTTATTTGTAAAATTTATATATATTTATGTTTTTCTTTCTTTAAATTTTTGCAGTTTCTTCTAACAGACCAAAATACACCCAGAATCTAATGGATGGCTCTGTTCTCTTCACCTGTCAGATCATGTTTGCATTTTTTCTTCTTTTTTCTGTTTTGTTAAAGTCTGTTTTATTTTCCATCTTTATAGCTCTATTCTATGCTGTCAATGTATTTAATTTTATTTTTGTATACGTATTTTTTTCTTTCTTTACAATTTTGGGATGTAGTTTCTTCTAACAAACCAACCAAAATACACTCAGAGATACTAAGCTCTGTTCTTTTTAATTTTTTTAAGATTTTATTTATTTATTCATGAGAGACACACACACACAGAGAGAGGCAGAGACACAGGCAGAGGGAGAAGCAGGCTCCATGCAGGGAGCCTCATGTGGGACTTGATCCTAGGACTCCAGGATCACGCGCTGGGCCAAAGGTGGCGCTGAACCACCGTGCCACCAGGGCTGCCCCTGAGCTCTGTTCTGTTCACCTATGTTCCTTCTCTCTTTTTTTTTTGTCTTTTAATTTTCATTTTTGAAGTTACATTCTATTCTTTCATTGTATTTAATATAATATATATATAATATATATATATTTTTCTTTCATTACAATTTTGGGACCTAGTTTTCTAACAAACAGACCAAAATACACACAGGATACAGTGTATTACTCATTCTGTTCATCTGGCTAATTATATTCTCTTCTGATTTGTCTGGTATATATTTCTTTGGCGTCATTGAGGTCATTTTAGTATTTTGTTCCCTCGTTCATCAATTCTTCTCTGGACAGAATGAAAAGACAGAAAAACTCACCTCAAAAGAGGGAACAAGAAGCAGTACTGACTGCTAGGGACCTAACTAGTATTGACATAAGTAAGATATCAGAACTAGAGTTCAGACTAATGAGTATGAAAATCCTAGTTGGACTTGAAAGAAAAGCATATAAAACAGTAGGGAATCCTTGTCTGGAGAAATAAAAGAACTAAAATCTAACCAAGTGGAAATCAAAAAGACTATTAATGAGATGCAGTAAAAAATGGAGGCTCTAAATGATAGGATAAATGAGGCAGAAGAGAGAATTGGTGATAGAGAAAACAAAAGGATGGAGAATAAAGATGCTGAGAAAAAGATAACTACTGGGTCACAAGGGGGAGAATCTGAGAAATAAGTGATACCATAAAATGAAGCAATATTAGAATAATTGGGATCCCAGAAGAGGAGGAAGGGGGGCAGAAGGTATATTGGAGCAAATCATAGCAGAGAACTCCCTTAATCTGGGTAAGGAAACAGGCATCCAGGTCGAAGAGGCATGGAGAACCCCTCTCAAAATCAATAAAAAGAAGCCAACACCTTGACATAATAGTGAAATTTGCAAATCTCAGATACAAAGAGAAAATACTGAAAGTAATTCAGGACAAGATATCTGTAACCTATGGGAGTAGAAACATTAGACTGGCAACAGACCTATTTACAGAGACTTGGCAGGCCAGAAGTACTGGCATGATATATTTAGGGTGCTGAATGAGAAAAAATATTCAGCCAACAACACTTTATCCAACTAGGATGTCATTCAAAATAGGAGATATAAAAACTTGTAGAACAAGAATTTGTGATCACCAAATCAGCTCTACCAGAAATATTAAAGGGGATCCTTCAAGTGAAGAGAGAGCCCCAAAGTAACATAAGCCAGAAAGAAACAGAGACAATATACAGAAACAGTGACTTTATAGCTAATTCAATGGCACAAAGTTCATAACTTTCAATAATTACTCTGAATGTAAATGGGCTAAATGCCCCAATCAAAAAAAACAGAGTATCAGACTGGATAAAAAGGCAAGACCCACCAATATGCTATCTGCAAGAGACTCATTTTAGACCCTAAAACCTACAGATTGAAAGTGAGGGGGTGGAAAACCATTTATCATGTTAGTGGACATAAAAAAAAAGTTGGAGGGGGAATCCCTGGGTGGCTCAGCGGTTTAGCGCCTGCCTTTGGCCCAGGGCACGATCCTGGAGTCCCGGGATCAAGTCCCACATCAGGCTCCTGGCATGGAGCCTGCTTCTCCCTCCTCCTGTGTCTCTGCCTCTCTCTCTCTCTCTCTCTCTCTCTCTCTCTCTCTGTCTATCATAAATAAATAAATCTTAAAAAATGTTGGAGTAGCCATCCTTCTATCAGAAAAAATAGATTTTACTTTATTTTTTAAAAGATTTTATTTTATTTATTCATGAGCGGCACAAAGAGAGAGAGGGAGGCAGAGACACAGGCAGAGGGAGAAGCAGGATCCACCCAGAGACCCCGACGTGGGACGCAATCCCAGGTCTCCAGGATCACGCCCTGGGCTGAAGGCAGCACTAAACTGCTGGGCCACCAGGGCTCCCCACAAAATAGATTTTAAACCAAAGACTATAATAAAAGATGAGGAAGGACACTATATCACAATTAAAGGGTTCATCCAACAAGAAGATCTAACAATTGTAAATATTTATGCCACTAACTTGGGAGCAGCCAGATATAGAAACCAAATAATCACAAAATTAAAGAAAATCACTGATAATACAATAATAGTAGAGGGATTTAACACACACAGCAATGGAGATATACTCTGAGCAGAAGATTAACAGGGAAAAAAGGGCTTTGAATGACAAACTGGACCAGATGGACTTCACAGATGTATTCAGAGCATTCCATCCTAAGGCAACAGAATACATTCTTCTCGAGGACATGTGGATCATTCTCCAGAATAGATCATCACATACTGGGTCACAAAGCAGGTCTCAACTATTACTAAAGATTGGGATCAATCCCTGCATATTTTCAGATGACAATGCTTTTAAACTGGGACTCAATCACAAGAGGAAATTTGGAAAGAACTCAAATACATGGAGGTTAAAGAGCATCCTACTAAAGAACGGATGGGTCAACCAGGAAATAAAATTAAAAACTTAAAAATTCCAGAAAAAAAAAAGAAAAATGACAACACAGCTGTTCGAAACCTTTGGGATGGAACAAAGGCAGTCCTAAGAAGGAAGTATATAGCAATATAGGCTTTTCTCAAGAAATAATAAAAGTCTCAAATACACAACCTAACCTTAAACCTAAATAAGCCAGAGAAAGACCAGCAAGTAAAGCCTAAACCCAGCAAGAGAAGATAAATAATAAAGATTAGAGCAGAAATTAATGAAATAGAAACCAAAAGGACAGTAGAAGAGATTTAAAAAATTGGAGCTGGTTCTTTGAGAGAACTAGTAAGATCAATTAACCCCTGGCCAGATTTATCCAGAAGAAAAGAGAAAGGACCCAAATAAAATCATGAATGAAAGAGGAGAAATCACAACCCCTACCAAAAAAATAAACAATTCTAAGAACATATTTGAGCAACTGGTTGCCAACAAAGTAGGCAATCTGGAAGAAATGGATGCATTCCTAGAAACATATAAACTATCAAAACTGAAACAGGAAGAAATAGAACACCTGAACAGACCTATAACCAGCAAGGAAATTGAACCAATAATTGAAAATCTCCCAACAAATAATAGTCCAGGACCAGATGGCTTTCTACCAAATATGTAAAGAGGAATCAATACCTATTCTTCTGAAGCTGTTTCAAAAAATATACATGGAAGGAAAACTTCCAAACTCATTCTATGACACCAGCATTACCTTGATGCCAAAAACACAGATTCCACTAAAAGGAGAACTACAGACCAATATCTCTGATGAACATGGATGCAGAGTTTCTCACCAAACTGCTAGCTAATGGGATCCAACAATACAGTAAAAGGGTTATTCATTACGACCAACTGGGATTTATTCCTGGGCTCCAAGGGTGGTCCAACATCTGCAAATCAATCAATGCTAGGTCACATCAATAAAAGAAAGAACAAGGACCATATAATTCTCTAAATAGATGCAGAAAAAGCATGTGATGTACAGCACCCTTTCTTGATTAAAACTTGTCACAGTGTAGGGATAGAGGGAAAATACCTCAATATCTAAAAGCCATATATGGAAAGTCCCCAGCAAATATTATTCTCAATGGGAAAAAGTGAGAGCTTTTCTGCTAAGGTCAGGAACGCAGCAGAGATGTCCACTCTCACCACTGTTGTTCAACATAGTACTAGAAGTCCTGACTTCAGCAGACAATAAAAAGAAATAAAAGCACCTGAATTTGCAAAGAAGAAATCAAACTCTCACTCTTTTGCAGGTGACATGATACTCTATATGGAAGAGCCAAAAGAGTTCACCCCAAAATTGCTAAAACTCATACAGCAATTCAGAAAAGTGGTGGGATATAAGATCAATGTACAAAAGTTAGTTGCATTTCTATACACTAACAATGAGACAGAAGAAAAATAAATCAATGAATTGATCCCATTTACAATTGCACCCAAAATCATAAGATACCTATGAGGAAATCTAACCAAAGAGGTAAAGGACTGTACTCAGAAATCTATAGAGCACTCATGAAAGAAATTCAGGAAGAGATAAAGAAATGGAAAACATTCCATGCTCATGGTTTGGAAGAACAAATATTTTTCAAATGTCTATACCACACAGAGCAATCTATACTTTCACTGCAATCCCTATCAAATTACCATCAACTTATTTTATAGGGTTGGAACAAATAATCCTAAAATCTGTACAAAACCAGGAAAGACCTTGATTAGCCAAAGGAATGTTGAAAAAGAAAACCAAAGCTGGTGGCATCCCAATTCTTGACTTTCAGCTCTATTACAAAGCTGTAATCATCAAGACAGTGTGGTCCTGGCACAACAAAAGATACATAGATCAATGGGACAGAACAGAGAACCCAGAAATGGGCACTCAGGTGTATGGTCAACTCATCTTCAATGAACAAGCAAAGAATACCCAGTTGAAAAAAGACCATCCCTACAATAAATGGTGTTGGGAAAATTGGACAGCCACATGAAGAAGAATGAAACTGGACCATTTCCTTACACCATACATACACAAAAATAGACTGAAAATGGATGAAAGACCTAAATGTGAGACAGGAGTCCATCAAAATCCTAGAGGAGAAAACAGGCAGCAACCTTTTTGATCTCAGGCACAGCAACTTCTTACTACACAAAAGCAAGAGAAACAAAGGCAAAAATGAACTATTGGGACTTCATCAGGATAAAAAGCTTTTTCAAAGCAAAGGAAACAATCGACAAAACCAAAAGACAACTGATAGAATGGGAGAAGATATTTGCAAATGTCTTAACAGATAAAGGGCCAGTATCCAAAATGTATAAAGAACTTATCAAACTCAACACCCAAAAAAAAACCCAAATAATCCAATTGACAAATGGGCAGAAAACATGAACAGCCATTTCCCCAAAGAGGACATACAAATGACCAACATACGCCAATCAACGTCATTTAGCATCAGGGAAATACAAATCAAAACCACAATGACATACCACCTCACACCAGTCAGAATGGCTAAAATTAATAAGTCAGGAAACAATAGGTGTTGGCAAGGATATGAAGAAATCCTCACACTGCTGCTGGGAATGCAAGCTGGTGCAGCCACTCTGGAAAATAGGATGGAGCTTCCTCAAAAAGTTGAAAAAAGAGCTATCCTATTATTCAACAGTTGCACTACTGGGTATTTACCCCAAAGATACAAATGTAGTGATCTGAAGGGACGCCAATGCTTATAGCAGTAATGTCCCCAAGAGCCAAACTATGGAAAGAGCCAACCCATCCATTGACAGGTGAATGGATAAAGAAGATGTGGTCTATATACAATGGAATACTCGTCGGGCATCTAAAAAAAATGAAATCTTTGCCATTTGCAATGATATGGATGGAACTAGAGGATATTATGCTGAGCAAAATAAGTCAATCAGAGAAAGACAATTATCATATGGTCTCACTCATATGTGGAATTTAAGAAAGAAAACAGAGGATCATAGGGGAAGTGAGGGAAAAATAAAAGACGAAACCAAAAGAGATTAAGAATTTAATCATAGGAAACAAACAGAGGGTTGTTGTAGGATAGTTGGGTGGAGGGTTAGGTAAGTGGGTGATGGACATTAAGGAGGGCACGTGATGTAATGAGCACTGGGCGTTACATAAGACTGATGAATCACTGACCTCTACCTCTGAAACCAATAATACAATGTATGTTAATTAATTGAACTTAAATAAAAATAAATTTTAAAAAAGCATATGGAGAAGACTACCAAATTAGTGAAGCAATACTGTAAGGGCAGAGGCGTAATTCAAATGTCTGGAATATTTCAGAGCTGCTTCCTCATTATGACCAACATGATCTCCTCCATGCAGAAAAAGCCAGACCTCTAAAATCATCTTTCAGGGGACAAAAAAAAAGGATGCCTTTAGGTAAACAACAAATAACTATATTCTACTGAGGGTCACAAAAAATATTTAGCCTCCTTTTCCTTTAGTGTTTCTTTATAAATAAAATCCATAAAGTTTTAGAAAATTAGCATCTAATTTTACAGGATGATATCTTAGATTAAATGGCTATCTATAAAGTACTTAAATAGAATTTGGCATATAGGAAGTTTTATCAAAGGGTTAAAAAATTTTGTCTTAAAGTTTAAATTTTCTGATTAGTAACCTTTTGAAAAAATGGAAATTTGCTTTTTGGTTTGGTTATTAAATGAAGTTTATTGTATAATCTAAAAAAAAAACAAAGGCAACACAGAAAAAGCAGTTGTGTTTTTAAGCAGTGTCAATGAATAATCTGAAAAGGAAATTAAGAAAATACCTTTTATAATACTACCAAGGGGTGCGTGGGTGGCTCGGTTGGTTGGGTGTCTGACTCTTGATTTCAGCTTAGGTCATGGTCTCAGGATCCTAGGATCACATCCTGTATTAGGCCCCCTGCTCAGAGGGGAGTTTGTTTAAGATTCTCTCTTGCTTGCTCACTCTGTCTCAAATAAATAAATAAAATATTTTTATTTATTATTTATTTTTAATAATAAATTTATTTTTTATTGGTGTTCAATTTGCCAACATACAGAATAACACCCAGTGCTCATCCCATCAAGTGCCCCCCTCAGTGCCCATCACCTGGTCACCCCCACCCCCCGCCCACCTCCCCTTCCACCACCCCTAGTTCGTTTCCCAGATTTAGGAGTCTTCCATGTTCTGTCTCCCTTTCTGATATTTCCTACCCATTTCTTCTCCCTCCCCCTCTATTCCCTTTGACTATTATTTATATTCCCCAAATGAATGAGACCATAAATCAACTCAATAGTATCAAAAAGAATAAAGTACTTGGGAATAGATTTAACCAAGCAGGCAAAAGACTTGTACACTAAAAAATACAGAACACTGAAATTAAAGAACACACAAATAAATGCAAAGAAATCCTTGCTTTTGGATTGGTAAACTTACTGTTGTTAAAATGTCCATACTACCCAAAGTGACTGAGACATTCAATACAGTACCTACCAAAATCTCAGAGGCATTTTTTGCAGAAATAGAGAAAACTGACCTAAAATTTGAATGGAATTTAAGAGGATGCCAAATAGCCAAAACAACCCCGAGAAAGAGAAACAAAGCTGGAGGCCTCACACTTCCTGAATTCAAAACATATTATAAAACCATAGTGCGGGGGGATCCCTGGGTGGCACAGCGGTTTGGCGCCTGCCTTTGGCCCAGGGCGCGATCCTGGAGACCCGGGATCGAATCCCACATCAGGCTCCCGGTGCATGGAGCCTGCTTCTCCCTCAGCCCGTGTCTCTGCCTCTCTCTCTCTCTCTCTCTCTCTCTCTCTCTCTCTCTGTGACTATCATAAATAAATAAAAAAAATTAAAAAAAAAAAAACCATAGTGCGGGAACCACCACACAGTTTTCCAGAGTGGCTGCACCAGTTCACATTTCCACCAACAGTGTAAGAGGGTTCCCTTTTCTCCGCATCCTCTCCAACATTTGTGGTTTCCTGCCTTGTTAATTTTCCCCATTCTCACTGGGGTGAGGTGGTATCTCATTGTGGTTTTGATTTGTATTTCCCTGATGGCCAGTGATGCGGAGCATTTTCTCATGTGCATGTTGGCCATGTCTATGTCTTCCTCTGTGAGATTTCTGTTCATGCCTTTTGCCCATTTCATGATTGGATTGTTTGTTTCTTTGGTGTTGAGTTTAAGAAGTTCTTTATAGATCTTGGAAACTAGCCCTTTATCTGATACGTCATTTGCAAATATCTTCTCCCATTCTGTAGGTTGTCTTTTAGTTGTGTTGACTGTATCCTTTGCTGTGCAAATCTTCTTATCTTGATGAAGTCCCAATAGTTCATTTTTGCTTTTGTTTCTTTTGCCTTCGTGGATGTATCTTGCAAGAAGTTACTGTGGCCAAGTTCAAAAAGGGTGTTGCCTGTGTTCTCCTCTAGGATTTTGATGGAATCTTGTCTCACATTTAGATCTTTCATCCATTTTGAGTTTATCTTTGTGTCTGGTGAAAGAGAGTGGTCTAGTTTCATTCTTCTGCATGTGGATGTACAATTTTCCCAGCACCATTAATTAAAGAGACTGTCTTTCTTCCAGTGGATAGTGTTTCCTCCTTTATCAAATATTAGTTGACCATAAAGTTCAGGGTCCACTTCTGGGTTCTTTATTCTGTTCCATTGATCTATGTGTCTGTTTTTGTGCCAGTACCACACTGTCTTGATGACCACAGCTTTGTAGTCCAACCTGAAATCTGGGGGCATTGTGATGCCCCCAGATATGGTTTTCTTTTTTAAAATTCCCCTGGCTATTCGCATGTATTTTCAAACCATTTACAACTACTAAAATACAGTAAAATGTCCTTAGTCTGTTAAGGCCACAGCAGTTCACAACTTCAGCTTCTGCCTCTGTTTCGGCCTCTTCCGGTGCCCAGTGGCCCCCAAGTAGCCCACACTGGAGCGGAGCATCTCAGGGCTCACCGATGGATGGCAGCTCCCCGGACTTCGGGCATGTGATGCATGACCAAAATCAGAGTGTGGAGTGGCTGCCGCAGCCCCACCCTACTCCATTGCTTTCTTGACACTTGTTCCAGGCAGCTCCCCATTAGGGTGTTAATTATCATGTTTAGGTGTCAAGCACAGTAACTGGCCCAGAACGTATTCCATAAATATGAGATTCCTTTAGTCCTCCTCCTTGCCAGCAGAGACAGGCTCTCCAGTGATTGTGTACCCTGATAGCTTAGCCGTGCTGGAGCCATGCTTCCCAGAATCCCCTTCTTATTGGTGTTCCAGGGGTTGGAATAAATTTCTAGGACCAAGGTGGAGGCACTCCTGCCCTGCGTGCCCCGTCAGCAAAAGGAAAACTTGTCTAAGTTTTGTCTACCTGACCTGAAATGCAGTATATTGAGTCAGCCAGTCCTCAGCTAACAGCCAAAGCTGGGCCTTCTTACCTCAAACAAGCCAGTCAAGTATTTCCCACTTGTTTCTCTCCTTCTTCTTTACACTTTACCCTACAAAAGTTTCTTACCTTTGCCCCGTTTTGCAGTTCTCCAAAAGGAAACTATCCATTTCATGAAATGTTAGAGTTGGTTTATATCACCCAAGTTCTCTTCCTTAATCTTTTTTTTTTTTAAATACATATTAGGGATGTGGATCCCACCGGTGGCTTAGTTGATCAAGCATCCAACCCTTTATCTCAACTCAGATCTTGATCTCAGGGTCATGAGTTCAAGCCCTATGTTGGCTCACACCCAGGGTGGAACCTACTTAAAAATAAACAAACAAATAAATACAATACAGGTTAGGGATGCTGTCAGAAGAAGTAAGCAGTGGCTGGTCTCCTGCAGGAAGCGGAGGCCAAAGGCACAGTGAGGCCCACACATGTCCCTGACTTGCTGTCTCCCCTTCCCCTTTGTCCTGGGTCAGGGGGAATATGCAATAGCCTTGTGGGGAAGGCTGTCAGCCTTTTCTACAGGTCGCCTGTGTCACCGACTTTGAAGGGACGAAAGATAGCCACGATTTCTTTGTCTTTGTGGGCTAGGGTTGTCCCTGTGTGTGCCAATCTGTCCTTCCTCTTGGCCACTTCCTGGTCAGTTTTCCTACCCACTTTCCAGGCCTGCCAGATCCAGATTCAGTGGCTTCCATGGGCTTCTTGCTATTGCCTATAATAAACCCTGATTCTGTGTCACTTACAGTCTTGTGATCTGACCCTGACTGATTAAGAATCATACGCAGCTGTATCTCCCTGTCTTTGCTTGTTTGAGAGAACATAACCCCCCTCAATCTAGCTTTCCTTAAGGAAAGGAGTCCCCCCCCCAAAAGAATGGGCAAATACTTGAAAAGATACATTAGCAAAGAAGATACTAAATACCAATAAACACATGAAAATGTACTCAAGTCATTAAGGAAATGTAAATTAAAACTATAATGAGGTAGCACACCCACTGGAATGGCAAAAATTAGAAAGACGGACAATTTGAAATGTTCACAAAGATGTGCAACAACTAGAACTTGCATACCCAGCAATTTCACTCCCAAGAGAGCACAAGATAATTTGTGTAAATGTCCACCAAAATATGCATACAAGAATGTTCGTACCAATTCATCCGTTAATATTAAAAAGAAAAAGACTGGGAATAACCCAGTGTCCATCAGTGGGAAAAGAATAAATAAATCGTGGTACACTCCTATAATGCAAGACAACACAGCAGCTTAAGAGTTTTTACACTGCAGGGAGGAGTTAAGGTGGCAGAGGAATAGGGGGCTCTACGTTCACCTGGTCCCACGCATACGGCGAGATAGTTATCAAACCATCCGGAACTCCTGTGCAATCAACAGGAGAGCTGAGAAAACAACCACTGCGATTCTACAAATAGAAAAGCTATCGGAACTTAGGAAGTGGAGAGACTTCCACTTTCTGGAAGGTAGGAGGTGTATAGACTCGAATCTGAGGCGATATGTGGGAGGATACAGAGGAGAAAGCCAGCTCAAGGCGCTCCCACGTGTATCATAAGCAGCGGAGCACAAAATCAGAACTTTGGGACAGAACTTTGAGAACTCCACTACAGTGGGCAATGTCCCTGGCTTAACAGTGCTCCGGAGGTGAAGTGGGGCGGAGTCCCGGGGGGGACAGTATGGTCTTAGGGCCCCGGGGGTCACGAGAAGCACAGGGGTGTCTGAGTGGCACAGTTCCCAGGCACAGGAGCGGGGCGGCTAGCTAAAACCACTGAATCCAGGTGCCAGCTTTCTACTGTCTGTTGCCATAAACTGCAAACCACTGCATGCTCGAGGGACTGCTCTCCAAGCAGAGCCCTATGCTTTCAATTATTATGATTTTCTCTTTCTACAGTGGTAATAACCGTCTTATTTTGAAGATCTGGAATTATCTTGTCCAGTCTGTTCATTTAGTGGAAAAAGAAACTGAATCTCAAAGTAGTTCTGTAATTTTTTCAAGGTCACAGTACAATCCCATAGGATGCTTTCTGTAGAAATGATTGTATACTTACTTGACCAAATAAAGTGATTTGCTTGGAAAACAAGTCACTGCAGGTTAGTACTTTAATCAAAACAAATGTGGAAGTCAGAAGTCCTGCTTTGGTTCCACCAAGCTGAAGTTTGTGTTGGCTTGCTGCCTTTCTTCCCGAAAGCTTGTTTCCCTACTGATTCGGCGGTTGGCAAGACTCGGTGCCTTGTGGTTGGATGCCAGAGATCCCTGTTTTCTGCTTGTTGCCAGGAGAGCGCCATTCCCCACTTTGGCTTGCCTCTGACCTTCTCCTGTGGTGCCGTCCCTTTCTGACCACACCGGGAGGGGTTCTCTGCTCTTAAGACTGAGGGGAGCACTTGAAGGGATGAGCACTGGGTGTTATTCTGTATGTTGGCAAATTGAACACCAATAAAAAAATAAATGTATTATTTAAAAAAAAGACCCAAAGTCCACAATGTTAATCACATCTGCAAATCCTTTTTGCCAAGTAAGAGTTGGGGGACATCACAGGGGAGTGGACGTCTTTGGGAGGCTGTTATTTTTGTCTGCCGCGCTGTCACTAACATTTCCTCGTATACCTGTATTTGCTGTAAACTATAGTTAACCTAGAGATTTGAACATTTTCAGGCTTGATTTCTTGGGCAAGACTTTGCAAAGCACCATAAGTAGAAGCACAATGTCTCTTGTTTTGTGAGGCTGAGATTAACCTGTGGCTGTTGCTGTCGTCAGACTGGTGTATCCATTCCACATCAACCGTTCCCCTGATTGAGCAACCATGGATGATTATTGCCCTGACCTGTTCTTTCCTTAAAGCTTGCAAAATGGTAATATTCCACTTTTCCTTCTTTATTCTGGACGATAAGCTGGTATTTCCCTGTAAGATAAAGGATTTCCCCTCATCAACTATTTGATCACTGTGAGTTACAGTTTTTAACCCAAAGGCAGGATAAATTCGTGACTGCTTTCTTTCATTTACCAGTTTTCAGACAGTAAGTGCTGGCTTCTTGGCATCATCCAAAGGTAAACGATGAGTTGTGGCTTTTGCTTGTTTGTTTCAGGTTTATGAAATCCTGCATATTAAATGTTTCGATCCTTTGTAGTGACTATTATTTTTAATGTTCAAATGGTCACATTTGGGGCCTAAGGAAACCCTTTCAGGTTAGCATCTGGGTCTTCCTGATGTGACCCTGGTCATTGGTGATGGCTTCCATATTTTCCGGTAAGATGAGATGTTCCAGAATTTGGACTTGTGTCTAAACTCCCAGAAGCAGTGCTTTTCCATGGATGTCTGGTTCTTTTTCCTGTAGAAGCTCATCTGGGGTTCCCCTTGCTCCTCAGTTAACATAAGTTGTTGTATTTTTCAACAAATAGAGCTAAGAAATATTTTTTTCAAAAGAAACATATCATGAGATTATTCTACTATTTCTAATTCAAATTGAATATTAAAAGATTTTTATTTAATTTCTTTAATTTCATACTTCTCTTATGCTGAAAATTTTGACTCCTAATGACATAATACGTTAGATATTTCCTTTAGCCTACCAAACATAATAGCTTTTCAGTAACAATGCCAATAGTAGTAGTGGTAGTAACCATATTATTAATAACGCTGGCATATAATTCTTCCCGATAGAGTTGAAGATACATTTATAATACTTTTTGGCCTTAGGGTATATCCAACTGGGGATGCACAATAAATTATTGAAATTCAAAGTCATTTGAAGTCATTTCTCTTTCTGTGGTGTGAAGTCATAATTCAGTAGAATTAGTTTCACTTGTTTTTTTAAATTTTTTTATTTTTATAGATTGCTTTTTTAAATTTTAATTTAATATTGACATGATTATGTGACATGTTCATATGTTTTTTTTCTTTTTTTCTTCTTTTTTTTAAGATTTTACTTATTTATTCACGACAGACAGAGAGAGAGAGAGAGAGAGAGAGGCAGAGACACAGGCAGAGGGAGAAGCAGGCTCCATGCAGGGAGCCCGACACGGGACTGGATCCTGGATCTCCAGGACCACACCCCAGGCGGAAGGTGGCACTAAACTGCTGGGCCACCAGGGCTGCCTCACATGTTCTTTTTTTAAGATTTTATTTATTTATTCATGAGAGACACACAGAGAGAGGCAGAAACATAGGCAGAGGGAGAAGCAGGCTCCCCGTGGGGAGCCCGATGTGGGACTGGATCCCGGGTCTCCAGGGTCATGCCCTGAGCCAAAGGCAGACACTCAACTGCTGAGCCCCCCAGGCATCCCTGTTCATATGGTTTCAAAGTCAAAGCTACAAGGCGAAATACATTCAGGTTAGTATAACCTGTGTTATAACTGTGTTATAAACCTGTGTTTCCTCCCTCCCACTGTATATAATGATTTTTTTAAATTTTTTTTATTTATTTATGATAGTCACAGAGAGAGAGAGAGAGAGAGGCAGAGACATAGGCAGAGGGAGAAGCAGGCTCCATGCACCGGGAGCCCGATGTGGGATTCGATCCCAGGTCTCCAGGATCGCGCCCTGGGCCAAAGGCAGGCGCCAAACCGCTGCGCCACCCAGGGATCCCTATAATGATTTTTATTAGCTTTTTATTTATGCTTTCGTTTTAATAAAGTCTAAACAAATATACATTTGCATTTGTAAGCCCCCGTACTGGTTTTCTACTGCTGCATAACAAATCACCATACACTTAAAGGGTTAAAAAGCAACCACTGATTAGCGCACAGTTCTGTGGGCTGGAAGCCCAGCACCACCTGGCTGGATTCGCGCTCTGGGTCTCACGAAGCTGAAATCCACGTGATGGGCTGTTCTCCCCGCTGGGGCTGGGGATGTCTTTCTAAGCTTCTCCTTTGGTGACGTTCAGTGTGTGGCTGCCTGTCGACCACGAGTCCCTGTCCTGTAGGCCTCTCTCAGCTTCTTGGGCAGGTGGCACCATAGCTGTTTGCTTCTTCCAGGCCAGCAGGAGCTCACCTTTAGGTCTTCTTCTGAAACGTCCTGGAGACAACTTGGCTTTTAAAGGGCTCATCTGATGTTAGAGCCACCCCCAGACGCTCTCTCTTTTGCCAGGTAACGTAATACAGTCACAGGCTGATCGGAATCTATTTAGAGGGATGAACACGCTCAAGGGGGACATACAGCTGTGTACACAGGGGGCAGCAATTGTGGGGAGCCCTTTAGGATCTGGCCTCTATCCCCCCTTAGACAAAAGGTATATAAGGTATATATAATTTACACCATTCACAACTTCCTGTTTCCACGTAACATTTCCTACAACTTATCCTAAATAAGGAATAGACACATTACATCATCACTTTTGTTGTTGCTGTGGTTTCACTTCCATTTCATTGTCTTAAAATTTCACATGCAGGGAATTCACTCTTTTTGGTGCATAATTTTTATGAGCCTTAACAAATGCACACAGTGATGTGTCACCATGACAATCAAGATAAAAAACTTTTAACATCCCCTAACTTGCTCCCATGCTTCCTTTTTGTAATCAACACTTTGCTTTTAATTCCTAGAAACCATTAATCTGTTTTCTGAATCAATGATTTTGAATTTTCCAAAATGTCTTTTAAAGCGAATCAGCCGGAATGTGGGTTTTGAGTTTGGCTTTTTTTTTTTTTTTACATTTTTAAATTTAAATTCAATTTGCCAACATATAGTATAACACCCAGTGCTCATCCTGTCAAGTGCCCCCCTCAGTACCCATCACCCAGTTACCCCAACCCCACCCACCTCCCCTTCCACTACCACTTGTTTGTTTCCCAGAGTTAGGAGTCTCTCATGGTTTGTCTACTTCTCTAATTTTTCCTACTCAGTTCCCCTCCTCTTTCTTTTTTTTTTTAAAGGAGGATAACACTTTATTTTTTTAAGATTTATTTATTCATGAAAGAGAGAGAGAGGGATCCCTGGGTGGCGCAGCAGTTTAGCGCCTGCCTTTGGCCCAGGGCGCGATCCTGGAGACCCGGGATGGAGTCCCACGTCGGGCTCCCGGTGCATGGAGCCTGCTTCTCCCTCTGCCTATGTCTCTGCCTCTCTCTCTCTTTTTTTTATTTATTTATGATAGTCACAGAGAGAGAGAGAGAGAGAGAGAGGCAGAGACACAGGCAGAGGGAGAAGCAGGCTCCATGCACCGGGAGCCCGACGTGGGACTCCATCCCGGGTCTCCAGGATCGCGCCCTGGGCCAAAGGCAGGCGCTAAACTGCTGCGCCACCCAGGGATCCCCTCCCCTCCTCTTTCCCCTATACTCATTCTCACTATTTCTTATATTCCACATATGAGTGAAACCATATGATGACTGTCCCCCGATTGACTTACTTCACTCAGCATCACACCCTCCAGTTCCATCCACATCGAAGCAAATGGTGGGTATTCATCCTTTCTGATGGCTGAGGAATATCCCACTGTACACATAGACCACATCTTTATCCATCGTCTGTCGATGGACACTGAGGCTCCCCCCACAGTTTAGCTATTGTAGACATTGCTGCTGTGAACATTGGGGTGCACATGTCCCAGTGTTTCACTGCATCTGTATCTTTGGGGTAAATCCCCAGCAGTGCAATTGCTGGGTCGTAGGGCAGGTCTATTTTTAACTCTTTGAGGAACCTCCACACAGTTTTCCAGAGTGGCTGCCCCAGTTCACATTCCCACCAACAGGGCAAGAGGGTTCCCCTTTCTCCCCATCTTCTCCAACATGTGTGGTTTCCTGTCTTGTTAATTTTCCCCATTCTCACTGGGGTGAGGTGGGATCTCATTGTGGTTTTGATTTGTAGTTCCTGATGGCAGGTGATGCAGAGCATTTTCTCATGTGCATGTTGGCCATGTCTAGGTCTTCCTCTGTGAGATTCCTATTCATGTCTTTTGCCCATTTCATGATTGGATTTTTTTGTTTCTTTGCAATTGAGTTTGATCTTGGATACTAGCCCTTTATCTGATATGTCACTTGCAAATATCTTCTCCCATTCTGTAGGGTGTCTTTAGTTTTATTAATGGTTTCTTTTGCTGTGCAGAAGTTTTTTTCTTGACTAAGTCCCAATAGTTCATTTTTGCTTTTGTTTCCCTTCCCTTCATGGATGTATCTTGCAAGAAGTTGCTGTGGCCAAGTTCAAAAAGGGTGTTGCCTGTGTTCTCCTCTAGGATTTTGAAGGATTCTTGTCTCACATTTAGATCTTTCATCCATTTTGGGTTTATCTTTGTGTCTGGTGTAAGAGAATGGTCTAGTTTCATTCTTCTGCACGTGAATGTCCAATTTTTCCAGCACCATTTATTGAAGAGACTGTCCTTTTTCCAGTGGATAGTCTTTCCTGCTTTGTCGAATATTAGTTGGCCATAGAGTTGAGGGTCCACATCTGGATTCTCTATTCTGTTCCATTGATCTATGTGTCTGTTTTTGTGCCAGTACCACACTGTCTTGATGACCACAGCTTTGTAGCACAACCTGAAATCCGGCATTGTGATGCCTCCGGCTCTGGTTTTCTTTTTCAATATTCCCCTGGCTATTTGGGGTCTTTTCTGATTCCACACAAATCTTAAGGTGATTTGTTCCAACTCTCTGAAGAAAGTCCATGGTATTTTGATAAGGATTGCATTGAACATGTAAATTGCCCCGGGTAACATAGACTTATTCACAATATTGATTCTTCCAATCCATGAGCATGGAGTATTTTTCCCTGTCTTTGTGTCTTCCTCAATTTATTTCAGAAGTGTTCTGTAGTTTTTAGGGTATAGATCCTTTACCTCTTTGGTTAGGTTTATCCCTAGGTATCTTATGCTTTTGGGTGCAATTGTAAATGGGATTGACTCCTTAATTCCTCTTTCTTCAGTCTCATTGTTAGTGTATAGAAATGCCACTGACTTCTGGGCATTGATTTTGTATCCTGCCATGCTGCCAAATTGCTGTATGAGTTCTGGCAATCTTGGGGTGGAGTCCTTTGGGTTTTCTATGTACAGTATCATGTTATCTGCAGAGAGGGAGAGTTTGACTTCTTCTTTGCCAATTTGAATGCTTTTTATTTCTTTTTGTTGCCTGATTGCTGAGGCCAGGACTTCCAGTACTATGTTGAATAGCAGTGGTGAGAGTGGACATCCCTGTCGTGTTCCTGATCTTAGGGTAAAGGCTCCCAGTGTTTCCTCATTGATAATGATATTTGTTGTGGGCTTTTCGTGGATGGCTTTTAAGATGCTGAGGAATGTTCCCTCTATCCTTACACTCTGAAGGGTTTTGATCAGGAATGGATGCTGTATCTTGTCAAGTGTTTTCTCTGCATCTATTGAGAGGATCATAGAGTGCTTGTTGTTTCTCTTGTTGATGTGATCTATGACATTGATTGTTTTACAAGAGTTGAACCAGCCTTACATCCCAGGGATAAATCCTACTTGGTCATGGTGAATAATCCTCTTAATGTACTGTTGGATCCTATTGGCTAGTATCTTGTTGAAAATTTCTGCATGTATTCATCAGGGATATTGGTCTATAATTCTCCTTTTTGGTGGGGTCTTCGTCTGGTTTTGGAATCAAGGTAATGCTGGCCTCATAGAATGAGTTTGGAAGTACTCTGTCCCTGCTATCCTTCGAAACAGCTTTAGTAGAATAGGTATTATTTCTTATTTAAATGTTGGGTAAAATTCCCGTGGGAAGCCATCTGGCCCTGGACTTTTGTGTCTTGGGAGGTTTTTGATGACTGCTTCAATTTCCTCCCTGGTTATTGGCCTGTTCAGAGTTTCTATTTCTTCCTGTTCCAGTTTGGTAATTTGTGGTTTTCCAGAAATGCGTTTATTTCTTCTAGATTGCCTAATTTGTTGGCATATAGTTGCTCATAATACATTTTAAAAGAACTTATTTATTCATGAGCGACACAGAGAGAGAGAGAGAGGCAGAGACACAGGCAGAGGGAGAAGCAGGCTCCATGCAGGGAGCCTCATGTGGGACTTGATCCCAGGACTTCAGGATCATGCCCTGGGCCTAAGGCAGGTGCTAAATGACTGAGCCACCCAGGGCTCCTTCATAATACGTTTTTAAAGTCATTTGTATTTCCTTGGTATTGGTTGTGATCTCTCCTTTTTTATTCATGATTTTATTAATTTGAGTCTTTTTTCCTTTTAGTAAGGCTGGCTAATGGTTTATCTGTCTTATTAATTCTTTCAAAGAACCAACTCCTGGTTTTGTTTATCTGTTCTATAGTTCTTCTGGTCTCTATTTTATTGAGTTCTGCTCAAATCTTTATTAAGTCTCTTCTTCTGCTGGGTGTAGGTTTTATTTCCTGTTCTTTCTCCTTTAGGTGTGAGGTTAGCTTGTGTATTTGAGGGTTTTTTTTCCAATTTTTTGAGGGATGCTTGCATTGTGATGTATTTCTCTTTTAGGACTGCTTTTGCTGTATCCCAAAGATTTTGAATGGTTGTATCTTCATTTTCATTAGTTTCCATGAATATTTTTAATTCTTCTTTAATTTCCTGGTTGACCCATTCATCTTTCAGTAGGATGCTCTTTAACCTCTATGTGTTTGAGTTTCTTCCTAATTTCTTCTTGTGACTGAGTTCTAGATTCAAAGCATTGTGGTCTGAAAATAGGCAGGGGATAATCCCAGTTTTTGGTCACAGTTGAGACTGATTTGTGACGGAGTATGTGGTCTATTCTGGAGAG
This sequence comes from Nyctereutes procyonoides, assembly GCF_905146905.1. Lineage (NCBI taxonomy): Eukaryota > Metazoa > Chordata > Mammalia > Carnivora > Canidae > Nyctereutes > Nyctereutes procyonoides. The sequence continues at coordinate 15,195,193 of NW_026575136.1, read as the reverse complement.
AATTCCATGTGCACTTGAGAATAAAGTGTATTCAGTTACATTTGGATGCAAAGTTCTGCATACATCTGTGAAATCCATCTGGTCCAATGTATCACTTAAAGCCCTTGATTCTTTGGTGAAGTTGTGCTTAGAATATATGTCATTTGCAGAAAGTGCCATGTTGAAGTCTCCTACTATAAGTGTATTATTATCTAAGTATGTCTTTACCTTGGTTATTAATTGATATACTTGGCTATTCCCACACTAGGGGCATAAATATTCATGATTGTTAGATCTTCTGGTTGGATAGACCTTTTTAGTATGATATAGTGTCCCTCTTCATCTCTTACTACAATCTTTTGGATAAACTTTAACTTATCTGATATGAGGATGGCTACCCCTGCTTTCTTATGAGGACCATTTGAATGGTAAATGGTTGTTCAACCTTTCATTTTCAGGCTGGAGGTATCCTTAGATCTAAAATGAGTCTCTTGTAGACAGCAAATAGATGGCGCTTGCTTTTTTATCCAGTCTGAAACTCTATGTCTTTTGATGGGATCATTTAACCCAATCATGTTCAGAGTAACTATTGAAAGAAATGAATTTAGTGTCATCGTAATACCTATTCAGCCCCTGTTTGGGTGGATTATTTTTTTGTGCTTCCTCTTTCTTTTACAGGGTCCCCCTTAATATTTCTTGCAGAGCTGCTTTGGTGGTCACAAATTCTTTCAGTTTCTGCCTATCTTGGAAGCTCTTTATCTCTCTTATTCTGAATGAGAGCCTTGCTGGATAAAGTATTCTTGGCTGCATGTTCTCATTTATGACCCTGAATATATCTTGCCAGCCCTTTCTGGCCTGCCAGGTCTCTGTGGAGAGGTCTGCTGTCAATCTAATATTTCTCCCCATATAAGTTAGGGATCTCTTGTCTCTTGTTGCTTTGAGGATTTTCTCTTTATCTTTGGAATATGCAAGTTTCACTATTAAATGTCGAGGTGTTCAATGGTTTTTAATGATTTTGCGGGGGGGGTGTCTCTCTATCTCTTGGATCAGAATGCCTATTTCCCTCCCCAAATTAGGGAAGTTCTCAACTATGATTTGTTCAAATATATTTTCTGGCCCTCTGTCCCTCTCAGCATTTTCTGGAACACCAATTATATGTAGATTTTTCCTTCTGAGGCTATCATTTATTTCCTTTAACCCTTCCTCATAGTCTTTTAATTGTTTTTCTCTTTTTTTCCCCCTAAGCTTTCTTCTTTGCCATCAACTTGTTTTCTATGTCGCTCACTCTTTCACCTCATTAACACTCATATTAAGGATCTCTAGTTTGGATTGCATCTCATTGAATTGATTTTTAATTTCAGCTTGATCTAAATTCTGCAGTCATGAAGTCTCTAGAGTCCTTTGTGCTTTTTCTGGAGCCACCAGTAGCTTTATAATTGTGTTTCTGAATTGGCTTTCTGACATCGAATTGTAATCCATATTCTGTAACTCTGTGGCAGAGAGTACTGTTTCTGATTCTTTCTTTTTTGAGTTCTTCCCTCTAGTCGTTTGGCTCAGTGCAGAGTGACTGTATGAGTGGGCTGAGTCAAGAATATCAACCACGTCCTAAGTTACACCCTAGATGATTCTGAAGAGGTCAGAGACCAGAAAATGAAAACAAAGATCAGAACGAAGTAAAACCAAAAGACCACTAAAGTGAAAAACAAATTTTAAATCAAAGTAATAAAAAATAAAAGACCAGGAATCCTAAAGAAGAGAAAAAAAAGAAAAAGAAAAAAAAGAAACAGAAAAAAAGAAAAAAAAAGAAGAAAAAACTGGGGGGGGGGGACTGGAAGATGGTGGTGGTGACAAAGTTGTAGTGGAGGGAGAATGTCTACCTGAGGGGTCCTAGAGGGTGATCCTCTTGGTTCTGAGTGTATTTTGTTCTATATGTTAGAAGATGCTCAGTCCTAAATTTATAAAAACTAGCAATACTTGTAGAGGGCCCCAACACTGACCTCAGAAACATAAATGAAATAAAAGAGGGGGGCAGAATGGGAATGAGGAACCTCGCAGAATGAACCAGCACAGTATACCACTTGGTTCTGGGTGCTGCTGGTCATGTTTTAGAAGGTTATTAACTTCCGCCATTGTAGAACAAGATGAGGCAGAGAAAAGAAAAAGCACAAAACAAAAACCCATATTTCGTATATCTCCCCAAACTAAGCTGAGTGTGTTGAAGGGAATCTAGAAATGGAAAATATATCTAAGACATGTAATCGCAGAAATATGGAAGTCAAGAAGGACGAAACTTAAAAACAAAGAGGTGGTAAAATATTGTAGTTAACGTGGAAAAAGAGAAAAAAATTGGAAATTTACAGTCTGATATAAAAACGAATTGTACTGGAAAAAAGGGGAAAAAAAGTAAGGGTACCTTCTGGTTCTATAAACTGTAAATCCCTCGACTTCCCCTGGAGCTTTCCAGCGTTGCTGTGTCCAGACCCTGCTCTACCCCTGTCCTTCCAGCAGGTCTCTGGGGTAGGGGCTGCTGTGCTGACTCTCAGGTGTGTGCACCTGGGGAGATGCGCCCCAGCCCCCCATGCCAGGCTCAGTGGGAGCTGTTGACCCCGTGAGGGTCTCCAGCCCTGAGGTCAGCTCCCCCAGTGATTATGGCAGTGCCCAGTCCACACAGGCTTACATGCTTCCGGGGCGAGGGTGCTGACCTTTGCAGCTTTGGGGGTGCCGGGCCACAGGAGGGTCCCCCCGTCCTGTGCCCTCCCACCCAGGAGAGCCCCCACGTCCTGTGCCCCACAGCCCACCCCTCCTGGGGGAACCACAAGATCCTGGGCTGTGTCCCCCGCTCCCTGGGGTCCGGGGCCTGCGCTGCTGGAATCGCTCCCCGGCAGCGGCCAAAGGCAGCAGGACGCGCCCCCTCCCCGAAGCCCCCCCCCCCACTGGCTTCTCCCCGAGGCCTCTCCCCCACCCCGGCCTTTACCAAGATGCCCCGCGGTGTGGGTGTGCTGTCCCCGGGCCCCTCCTCTGACAGTGACCCCGGGGATGGGAGGTGCCCCCCCGCACCCCCGGGCCCCCCCTCAGTCCCCACTGAGCCCTTTCTCTCCGTAAGGAATCCGGAGGGAGATAAAGTACCCTGGTCTCCGGGTGGAGCTCTCCTGTCCCCAGGCTCCCCTCCCCCCATCCCCTCTGGGTGGGGCTCTCCTGTTCCCAGGCTCCCCTCCCCCATCCCCTCCGGGTGGGGCTCTCCTGTCCCCAGGCTCCCCCTTCCCCCCCCCCAGCCCGGCTCCTTGGGGCCCCTCCCCACTGGGTTCTTGTTTATTTTCCCACCTTCCTACCTGGTTAGAAGCGCAAACCCTTCTCTCCGTCGCCCCGGCTCTTCTCTCTTTACCTCTCAGGTGGGATCGGCAGGTGTTCAGGATGGAGTGACCGTCATCCGGGTGACTGGGGGGCGGGGAGGGGAGGCCGTGCTCCTCCGGGGTCTGGCCCCCTTTTTTCTCCTCTACAGCCTCTCATAGTGGAGTTATGTTCCTTCTAAACCTATTTGTTGATGGTTTTTTTTGGTGAATTGATGTCGTACTTTGTCAAATGCCCTTTCTGCATCTGTTGAAAGGCTCATAGGTTTTTATCCTTCGTCGCATTGATGCTATCTGTGCATCACACTGATTGACCTGCAGCTGTCGAACCCCTCCCACCTCCCAGAAATAAATCTGACTTTATTGTGGTGAATACTTTTTTAAATGTAGGATTTGGTTTGCTAGTATTTTGTTGGGGATTTTTGCTTCTATGTTTATCAGAGGTTTTGGCTTGTAGTTCTCTTTTTTGTGGTATCCTTATCTGATTTTGGTATTGGGGTGATACTGACCTCAATGAAGGAATTTGAAAGTTTTCCTTCTTCAAATTTTCGAATTCTTTGAGAAGAATAGGTATTAACTGTTCTTTAAATGTTTGGTGAATTCCTCTGTGAAGCCATCTGGTCCTGGACTTCTGTTCATTTGGAGTTTTTTGATGACTGATTCAGTTTCTTTGCAGGTTATTATTTCCTCTGCTTTAGTTTTGGAAGGTTATATATTTCTAGGAGTTTATTCATTTATTCTAAATTGCCTAATTTGTTGGCATATAGTTTTTCATAATATTCTCTTATAATGGTATTTCTGTCTTGTAGGTTTTATTTCTCTGTGTGATTTTGAGTCCTTTCTATCTCTCTCTCTCTCTCTTTTTTTTTTTTTTTGGATACATCTGGTTAGAGGATACCAATTTTATTGTTCTTTTCAAAGAACCAGCTCCTAGCCTCATTGATGTGTACTCTTGGGGTTTTTTAGTTTCTATATCATGTATTTTTGCTCTAATCTTTATTATTTCCTTCCTTTTGCTGGTTTGGGGTTTTGTTCATTCTTTTTCTAGCTCCTTATAGTGTAAGCTTAAGTTTGTTTGAGATTTTTCTTGCTTCTTGAGATAGGCCTGTATTGCTATAAAATTCCCCTATAAAATTTCTCCTTAGAATCACTTTTGCTGCTTCCCAAAGGTTTTGGAGCATTGTGTTTTCATTTTCACTTCTTTCCAAGTACTTTTTAAATTTCTCCTTTCATTTCTTGATTGACCTATTCTTTGTTTAATAGTATGTTATTGAAATTCCATGTATTTGTGCCCTTTCCAGATTTTCTCTTGCGTTTGATTTCTAGTTTCATAGTGTTGTGGTCATAAAAGATGCATGGTATGAGTTTGATCTTCTTGAATTTGTTCAGGCTTGTTTTGTGGCCTAACAGGATCCATTCTGGAGAATGTTCCATGTGCACTTGAAATGAATATGTATTCTGCTGTTTTAGGATGGAATGATCTGAATATGTCTGTTAAGTCCATCTGGTCCAGTGTGTCATTCAAAGCCCTGGTTTCCTTGTTGATGTTCTGTTTGGATGATCTGTCCATTGAAGTAACTGAGGCGTTAAAGTCCCCTACTATGATTGTATTACTATTGTTTAGTTCCTTTATGTGTGTTATTAACCATTTTACATATTTGGATGCTCTCCTGTTGGGTGCATAAATTTTTACTATTGTTATATCTTCTTGTTGGATTGTCTCCTTTCTTATTACATGTCCTTCTTTGTCTCTTTTTATAGTCTTTGTTTCAAAATCTAGTTTGTCTGGTATAAGAATTGCTACTCTGGCTTTTTTTTTTTTACTTCCATTTACATGATAAATATTTCTCCATTCTCTCAATCTACAGATGTTTTTTTAGGTCTGAAATGCATCTCTTGTAGTCTTGTTTTTTAGACATTCTGACATCCTATGTCTTTTGATTGGAGCATTTAGTCCATTTCCATTCAAAGTATTTATTGATAGATATATATTCATTGCCATTTTGTTGGTTGTTTTTGTCATTTTTCTCAGATCTTTCCTTCTCTTTCTCTCTTCCATGGTTTGCTGGTTTTCTTTAGTGATATACCTGGATTACTTACTCTTTATTTTTTGCATATACATTACTGGTTTTAATTTTTGACTACCATTCTCCTTATATAGAACACCTTCTGCATGTAGCAGTCTCTATAAGGCTGATCATCCCAGACACTGAGCCCAAGGCTGAGGCCATCAGGTTAGGAGAACACGTGGGCAAGGTACACCACCAGCTGGTAGGTAGCAGGTGTCTGTGTAGCACTGCCTCCTGAAGTTGGCCCTGTGTTTATGCCAAGGGGCAGGGTAGGAAAATGGTACCTGACATTTCCTTTGTTTCCAGAGAAGTCCTCCAACAGGCTCTGAAATCAGAATAAATAGATCTTCCTTCCGTTTGCCCCAGGCATTGTGCAAACAGTAGCTTCTATGTTGCCTCTCCATGAGCTGTTGTCCCTTTACGTGCAGGGACCCAGCTATCTCTGGTCCTCCTGACTGGCCCAGTGCTATGTCAACTGACTTTTAAAGCTCCAGGCTTCAAGTCCAGCTGATTACATGAAGTCAGGGGATGCAACTCCCCTGGTTTTCAAAGCTAGATGTTATAGGGATTTGTGTTCCCCATGTGGGCTCCCTGGTGCTCTCCCCCCTCCACAACTCCAGCTCTCTCCCTCCTGTGGGCAGCTTCCAACCACCATCTTTGCCCTTCCTAAACTCTCAGATGCTGCTTCTTTTCTACATTCAGTTGTAGAGTTTCTTCTGCCAGTCTTCTGATTACTCTTCAGTTTATTTACATGGATGTGAATGATGTCTAATTGAAAATATGGGACAGGGTAAGCTCTGGGTCCTCTTACTCCACCATCTTCCCAAGCTCCTAAAAGTTAATTTTTTCATATGAATGTCTCGTTGTTCCAGCACAATGTGTTAAAACGATTATATTTTCTTCACTGAATTGCCTTTGCACCCTTGTCAAAAATTAATTGACTATGTATGTGTAGGTCCTTGATACATTTTAATTTAGTTTTATACCAAGTGTGAGGTATATGTCTAGGTTCTTTTTTTTCCCCATATGGACATCCAATTATTCCAGCACCATTTGTTAAACAGACTGTCATTTCTCCATTAATTACTTTTGCAGTTAAAATCAGTTGAATATATTTGTGTGGGTCTACTTCTTGGATTCCTATTATGTTCCATTGATCTATATATAGTTATCACTTTGCCACTACTCTTGATTCTTGTATCTATATCATAAATCTTGAAATCAGGTAGTCTAATTCCTTCTATTTTGTTCTTCTTTTTCAAAATTCATTGGCTCTTCTATTCCTTTTGCTCTTCCATGCAAATTTTTGAACCACCTTGTCAATATCTATAGAAAATTCTGATAGGAATTGCATTAAACCTAAAGCTCAGTTTGGGGAGAATCACCATTTTAACAATTTAAGTCTTCCAATCCATGAACATGGTACATCCTTTGATTTGTTTAGGTCTTTGATTTCTTTTATATGTGTTTATGGTTGTCTGCATAGATATCTGCATACATTTTGCTAGATTTATACCTAAGTACTTCTGCATTGAAATGGTATCTCAATAATTAATTTTGAAAACTTTAAATAGATGAAGATATCAATAAGTCATCTCTGTACTATAATCTGTATCAGACTAAGCGTACCCAGGTGGGTTGGTGAATATTGTGAGGAATGACCGTGAGGAATCTTTGGGGTCATAAGCAGACTTGTTTAGTCCCCATGGACATCCAGAGCAATGTGACCTCTCTGCTTAAAAGAAGCTCTTAGCAATTAGTACAGATTGTAAATTCCATTAAGAGCTGTGCACTAAATGAACAAGTTTGCTTGCCCTTTGAGATGAAGAGATCTAAGTAAGTACATGTACTATTCATGCTGGAATAATCTGGCTGCTTTGAATGAGACTTAAAAGGGTCAAATTATAAACATTAACTTAAAATAGTAAGCTAACCAAAGAATTAGAATTTTCCTAAATTTATTTTTACTCACACAAAACCATGAATTGCAAAGCTTGCTAATGAGGCAAAATTCACCTTTAAAAATGAGCTAACTGTGACTTTCCAGGGAAACTCTGACCACTGCCTTCCATTTGTATAATAATTTGATAACTTTTTTCCAGAAATTAAACATTTGGTTGATATGCACCTTGGAAAGTAATCAGGACACATCACCTGCACTTTGTTTTGTTTTGCTTGAGAGAGAGTAGGGGAAGGAGAGGGGGAGAGAGAATCTCAAGCAGGCTCGACATTGAGTGTGGGCTCCAACTCACGACCCTGAGATCATGACCTGAGTTGACATCAAGAGTCAGATGCTTAACTGACCAAGCCATCCAGGCTCCCCAACCTACACTTTTTTACAAAGCATTCCTATGCATCCTTTGAGAATGCACACATATGATTTATGGAATCATCATGAATGATGATACATTTTGGAATACATGTATCCCTGAATAATACATTTTGGAAAAATCTATGGATTGCTCTGCATTCAAGAATCACCTAAATAAGAATCTCATGAACTTTGAGGGAGAGAGACTTAGATATCCAGATTTAAGTTATAACCAATATTTAATTCTGTGAATATAGCTCAGTTTTAGGTAAAATAAGTCAGAAAGTTCAGCTTTCTGCAAAAAAAAAAAAAAGGCAACAGAAATTTTATTGTTGTTTTGAACTGTGTCTTTATCTGAAGATCAGTTTCAGCTGTGACAGATAATAAACTCAATGAAAGGACTCTACAGCCCTGGAGAAACAATGAATGAAAAGAGCCACTATTACCATACTGCTTCTATTCCATTTCAGGTTGGTTATTATTTTTATCTTACCTACTTTAAAAAGTTACTCCTAAATATAATCTGGTAAAAAGGACTAATTTTATGTAAGTAATAAAACAAAGTGAAAACCAAAACTAATTTTTAAAATATCAATATATATGATCACATGCTATGTCATTGTAGCCACCTATGAGAGAGGAAATAAGCATTTTGAGCCCACATCATTGTTGGGGCTGGAAGTAGCAATCTGTCTGCCATGTCCCAGTGTAAGGCCCCAGCACCATGATGACAAAGAGGAGGGAAACGATTGTGCTGCTCATCTGGTGATAAGGGCAGGGTTGGCATGCTTGGTTTGTTTTACAAAAGAAGAAACCTGGTGGTTAGGGACAGGATCTTGCCTCCTGGGGGCAGCACTCCATCCAGTCCCCACTCTGGTCCTTGGGCTCTTTCCACCACAGATCCCAGGCAAGGCTGCGCTCAGTCTGAGTCCTGATAATACACACTATGGCTTCCAGCAGCTCTGGGGTCTAGAGCCACTCTGGAGCTGGTCAGGCACTCAGCACAAACCCAACACTGGAATTTGGAACCTGGTAAAGGAGCCAGGTGTGACCCTAATGCCACCACACTGTGTCCTGAGCCTGTGCCCAGGCCCCCAGCTGGTTGCTTCCTTTTTGTGGGGTTGCAGGTGTCCTTTTTAGCCTTCATGGTGGAATCTGACAGGCTCTCACACTTCTCATCATTTCTGATATACTTTACATGGTTTTTAAATGTTAGAAAATTTGAAAAACACAGTGAAGTCATATATCACCCATAATTTCTGTGCCAAATAACTAAAGAAGTCCAAGACTCCAAGAAAATCTCTGCCTTCCCCCTGAATTTGTATATATGTATGTACACATATCCGTCCTTCCATCTGTGCTTTATTGAAGGGAAGTGTGAAAAGAAAAATAAATAAATAAAGGGAAGTATGCTGTACCTATTGGTAGACAACTTTTTTCCCCACTCAGTGTTACAGTTTAAGACTTTATATCCAAACAGACCCACCTCCTTTCCTTTCTTGTCCTGTGGCATTCTGTTGTGTGAGGGTGACTCAGTGGGCCCCCCAGCACCATCCACCTGCTGCTGGTCTGCTGCCCGCCACCTGGGACAGCACCCTGTGCCCGCGTCCCCTGGACTTGGGCACGTGTGTACACAGACGTCCCTTGAAAGCCCATCTCCTGCTTCCACTCTGGCTGAGAGGCGCTTTGCACAAGCAGGCTCCGGGGCAACTGCTCCACCTAGTGGGAGTCTCCGGGTGGAGAAGGGCACAGGTGGGGCCCAAGGGCAAGCTGTGGGCCGGCCTGGCCTCGGGGGAGTGAGAACCCGGGAGGGTCTTGGTGCCCAGCGGGGCCTGGCCAGAGCAGGTGCAGGCGGTTAAGGCTCCCACACGCTCCCGGCGCTGCCTGGTGACTCACCGAGGGCATCGCACAGGCTCCAGGCTTCTGCCTCCTTCCCAAAAAGATGCATCTCCCTGGTGCTCGCCAAGCCGGTGGGAGCCTGTGTCGGGACCAGGGCGAGGCGTCAGGCAGGGGCGAGGGCAGGGGGGCTCACGGTGCCCACAGCGGGGCTCCCTGCTCCCCCAGGGCCCCTACTCCTGCCCGAGGCATCACCCAGAGAGCTGCTGCGTCTCAGGGACAGAGGCCGGACACCTGGCCGCCACCATCCCCGCCACCCCATAAGCCCACAGAGCCTCCTCCTCCTGCCCGGCCTCCGGGCCTGCGGCCTGTGCTTCCCGGAGCCCAGCGAGCCACGCCCCCTGTGCACCCTGCTGCCCAGAGCAGGGCCGGACACCCGCAGTGAAAGGTTGGGGGGGGTGGCCTTGGGCACCGCCCTGGGGACAGCGGGGGGGGTGGCGGAGAGAGCCATGGGGCCCGAGGCACCCCTGAGGGCCTGGGGACAGCATTCCAGGCAGGGGCCAGAGCTGCCCGAGGCCACAGCAGGCGGGCCTGCCAGTGCTGCCTCAGCCTCTGCAGTACTTCAGATGAGAGCTAGTGGACATGTGCAAATATTATTTTGTGACTTACTCTTCAACCATAACATTTTTTATTATAGATATTTTTAAACATAAAGATAGAAGGAATAGAGAATATGAGCCCCTACATATCCATCACTTGTCTTCTTAATTATTAAGGTTCTTCGGGTGTTCCTTCATATAGTCTCTCCCTCCCAGCTTTTGTCTTTTGCGTTTCGAAAGAAGCTAAGGTAATCCCAGACAACATCCCGTTTTGATCCGTGAATGTTTCAGCACGTGGCTCTGACATAAGGAGATTGTAAAAAATATTATGACACCCAACGAAGTCAACCATATTCCACAATATCCAACCTCTTGTCCATTTGCCAATTTCACTTGCCTCCAAGTGTCTTTTTCCAGATGGTTCGTTTGAATCAGGACCCAAACGAGGTGCCTCGGGCTGCTGTGCTGGGTTGGTGTCCTCTCTCTCTCTGTCTTGTGTCTGCGACTTGTCTTTAATTGAAGTACAAAGTACAACTGCCATAAAACAGCCTATGAGATTCAGGTGCACGTAGTAGTGACTTGATGTGTTTGTTTGTACATTATGAGGTGATCTACAAGGTAAGCCTCGCTGCCACCGGGCATTCTGGTCTCTTGATCTGGGGTCACTCTCCAGTGCTGTGTGTGGTGCCTGCCTGTCTGTGCTGCCGTTTCCACCTGTGAAACTTGAGACTGAACACCTCCCTTCACCTTCTCTACTGGACACCTGAGGTGACACCTGCATAGAGCCAGGCACTGGGCAAGAATCTGTCACCGTTTCCTATGGCCCAGCTGGACGCACAGTCAGAGCACACTGTCTCAGAGGTAGGCGAGTCTTCATTCTGCCCTGGGAGGATGGTCAGGGTGTGTACGTGTGCGTGCGTGTGCGTGTGTGTGTGTGTGTGTGTGTACAACAGGCGGGCTGACACAAAGCGAGGCGCATCGGCACACTCCTCATAGGTGCACCTGCTTCACACAGCTGGGGAGCAGCAGTCACAGCCTGACTGTCCCACGTTGAATTAGGCAAGTTCTCCAGGAGCCCCACTTTTGCCCCTCCCCAGCCACCCCCAGAAAACAAACAAATGGGCAAAACCAAAACCGAACATGACCCTTCCGAAGGGGCAGATCCTAGTCGAGGGCACTGTAAACTTACCCCCTTGAGGCGGCGGTCCAAGAGCACAGGATGTGGAGGGCCAGGTGGCAGGCAGCTGCAGCCACCCTCCTCGCTGAGCCCTTCCATTGCACGCTCACCGCCTACAGGGGAAGAAGTATTAAGTATCAAGCTCTTAATACTTTTTCAGAGAAGGAGGCGAGGCACAGAGCAGAAAGCTCTGGTCGCCAGGCGCTTGAGCCCGGGTGGCTTGCTGCAGGGCCCCTGCCTGTCCATTGGGTCACATTGCTCTGCAAACCCAGAGCAGGTGGGCTACCCCCAGGAGAGACTTGAAGGAGAAACTGAGGCTGGAGAGGGATTTTAAGGAGAATGAAGGAGAAATGAATAGAGGGCAGGGATTGGGAGGTGGGGAGGGAAGGGGGGGCAAACCAGGGTGGGCGTATCAGCTGGCGAGGCTGGAGGAGGGGTGCACTGACGGAGGGGACCTCAGTTCTCTCTGCCCCGGGAATGAGCTGCACGCCAGCGCTGGGCCCTGGGCCAGTTCGAGAAAGAGTGGAGCGTGAGCTCCTTCCACCCCGCCAAGGGTATAGACTGCACCCGGAGCTGCCCGGCTGGTCCAGTGACTTCCCGGAACCCAGGTCCCTGATGAGCGCAGCGAACGCTTGTCACCTTGCTAGGAGCTCTTCAACCTGGATGATGGCTGCAGTAAGACTGACGTTAGGCTTTGGGATCGAATAGGGAGCCCATGAGTGTGTGTCCTGTCACCCCTTTCAAAATTCAAGGTGTGCAGGTGTGGGGAGGAGGGATGCCCCTCCGAGTCGTTCTGGGGCACGCAGGCAGGTGTCCCCCCCCCCCCCGCCCCAGAATCTCCCAGCTCGCTCCACCTGCAGACCTTGCTGTGTCCCCTGGATCCCTTCAGTCCATCACAGAGTTCTTCTGGCTCTGGTCTTTCTTCCCCTGCCCCTGGCTTCAGGGCCCGAAGTGGGGGAGTCCCCTGGAGGGGCTCTGCCTTTGTGCCCTAGGATTCCTGCAGTTCCTGGCTGTGAAAAGTGTCATCCCTTTTTATCAGCACAGGAGAAGCTGCCTGAGGACAGGTTCCCCGACGGCCAGGCGTCCAGGGCCGGAGGGGCGCTCTGCGGGGGGTCTGGCAGCATTTTCATTTTGCCTTCGTGTTGCCTGGTGGGGAGCTCTGGAATCCATGGGAGGATGGTCAGGCAGAGGGGGAAGGCACATGGCTTCATGCTCTGCGGGGACCCTGGGGTCGTGGAGCCCTGTGCCCACTCCTGGGCTCTCCACAGGGAGCAGCGGTCACCTGGCTCTGTGCAGATCTCTGGACCCAGTGAAATGCTGTCACAAAGAGCCAAGTACTAGAAACCTTGGCGTCTTTCCATGACTGGTTTTGCTAATTTTGTGCTAAGAAAGGAAGTTGTTTTCCCCAAGGTGGGCTGACTGGGGTGTGTGCGTGGCTCCTTATCCTCCCCCTTCCCGTCCATTCCCACAAAGTAGCTTTTCCTTTTTGACCAAAGCAGAGAAAGGCAACGGAGTGACACCTGGGGGTGCATGGCAGGCTCGTCCTCATACCAGGGGGCAGGTGCCCCTGGCCATGGGCCGCTGCCTCAGTGATCCAGGCCTGGGCTGTGGTGCCTTCTGCGATGACAGGGCCTGAAGTCCCACGGGTGGGTGTGGGGTTTCCCTGAGCGCTAGCCGTGCTGGCAGCTCACGAGCCTTTGACTCTGCCCTGAGGCCCAGTGGTTGCCCGACCCTCAGGGTCTCTCACCGCAGTGACCTTGTTCCAGCTTTAAATTGTCACCATCACCTCTTGCTCGGCCTTGTGACAAAGGAAAGCACCTCTTTCTTTGACCCTCTTCTCCCTCGAAGGCAATGACCACCTCCTCTGCGGCTCCTTGTGGCTGCCTCCTCCTGCCCATGTAGCCAGTGACCAGGCCACAAAGTCCAGGGACGGGCCTGACAGCTGCGGCTGCGACAGAGGAGCCACAAAGAGAGACAGCCCCCTGCGGGCCGGTGCCCAGGCCACCCAGCTCCACACCGGGCAGGGAGCCCTGCCACCTGCGAGGCCCTTGCTTCCAGGCGGGCAGCCTGGTGGCCCCGGGGTCGGACTCCCTGGGCACCTACGCCGGCCACCGGGCCTCCGCACCCCCAAGGCGGCCCGTGGGCAGTGGGACCCTCCACCGCCTCCGCATCACCCCCAAAGTGGCCTGTGGGTAGTCAGCCCCCCTCCCCCATCCCCTCTCCCCCGCCCCCGCCCCCAGCGCCCGCCACACACCCAGCGGAACAGCCCAGGGTGGGGAGGAGGCCTCCCCGCGGAGGGGTCCTGGGTCCTGGGTCCTGGTCCAGGGTCCTGGGTCCTGGGTCCTGGGTCCGGGGTCCTGGGTCCTGGGTCCTGGGTCCTGTGTCCGGGGTCCTGGGTCCGGGGTCCTGGGTCCTGGTCCCGGGTCCTGGGTCCTGGGTCCGGGGTCCGGGATCTGGGGACCAGGGTCCAGGGCGGGGTCCGGGGCAGGTGTCCTGGGTCCCGGGTCCCGGGTCCGGGATCCGGGTCTGGGGGCGGGGGGGTCTGGGGTCCGGGGTCCGGTGTCTGGGTCTGGGGCGGGGTCCGGGGTGGGGGCGGGGTCCTGGGTCCTTGGTCCTGGGTCCTGGGTCCTGGGTCCGGGGTGTGGGGTCTGGGGTCCGGGGTGCGGGGTCCGGGGTCCGGGGTCCTGGGTCCTGGGTCGAGGCGGGGTTCGGGTCCGGGGCGGGGTCCAGGGTGGGGGCGGGGTCTCCCGCTGGAGAGCTCCAGCCCCGTGGGCGGCCCCGCGACCCCCTGCTCTGCGGCTGCGCCCCGAGGCTGTTTCCGCGGCCCGACTCGGGAGGAGCACAGGCGGCGCGGCTCTGGGGCGCACGGGGTCCCCGCGGTCCCGTGTCCCCGTGCCCCGTCCCATGTCCACCGGGTGGCCGCTGCCCCCCGCTGCCCCCCGCTCCCCAGCACCCAGGTCCCAGGGTGCTCAGGGTCGGCCGCCCGCGCTGGGAGCTTCGCGTGAGTGACCGGGGGTCAGTCCTGGGGGCGCCCGGGGTGGGCTGGGGCAGCGGCCGGACCAAGGCCCCGGGCTGTGCCCCCGGAGGGAGCCGCTGCAGCCGGTCCTGGGGGGCTTCTGGTTCTTGCCCAGCTCCCTGGAAACAGGCTGCTTCCAGCCCGAGGACGGAAGCCTCCTGGTGTCAGGATGGGCGTTAGAACGGCAGAACCTTATCGGCTGTCCCGCTGTCCCGCAGTTGGAGCTCGGAGGACCCCCCAGCAGAGCCGCCGCGGCACCCGCAGCAAGGGCGCCCGGGCATCCGCTTCCCAAGGCACAGCGGGTCGGGGAGCGGCTGCGACTGAGAAGGACCCGGAGACCCTCCCAGAGCTCCCAGACCCTGCGCAGCCTGTCGCCGCTCTCCAAGGTCACCGGCCGGGGGGGAACCAAGCCACCCCGCTCTGCAAACCCCAGGCTCTCACTGTGAACCCCGGACTGGGACCCTCGGTAAGCAGAATGACCAGCGTGCAGCTACCTGGTTACTCCCACTGTCCGAGAATTCCCATCCTGGGCCCCGGAGAGGGATCCCAGCCGCTGTGGTTCAGCAGAGACACCTGGGAGCATGGTGAGGACCCGGAGCACAGGTTCTTCAGAAGAAAGAATCCACGTAGAGTTTTACTGGGAGGTGTCACCTCAAGGGCCTTCAGGGGCACCCGAGTGCTCAGTTGGCTAAACAGCTGCCCTCAGGGCAGGTCATGGTCCTGGGGTCCTGGGACCAGGCCCCGCACCGGGCTCCCTGCTGGGTTGGGGGGGGCTGCTTCTCCCTCTCCCTCTGTTCCTTCCCCTGCTTGTCCACACTCTCTTTCTCTCTCTCTCAGTATTAAAAAAATCTTAAAAAGAAAAAAAGAGAGCATTCTGAAACAGACTGCTGACAGTAGGTAACATTTGGTCACCCAATTAGTTGGCCCAAATACCTTAATTAATAATTGATACCTTCCACCAAGTTTACTGAACGTCAGCAGAAAAAAATCTCTCACTAAAAGAACTCATTTGTTATGTTTACCTTTTAAAAAATCATTACAAAAATTGTTACTACTTGAACATGTTAGAAAATTTAGATAGTCCAGTAAAGGCCAACTCTCCACCTACCTTGGGCCAGCGGTCCCGTGGTTCAGCTGCTGTTACAGGTTCCCACGCGCGCACGCAGGTGGGATGATCGTGCAGGATCCCAGCTCAGTGCTGGCTGTTGCTGTTGTAAGACGAGGACATCTGGGCTGTGGCAGCTCTGTAGTGGCCTAAGTGGCCCGGGGCATCATCCTCTGCCCTACCATTCTCAGAAGTGTCCTTTTGTCCATTAATATTTGTCACTATTTGGCCATGGATGGCTGCCCTTGCTCCGGGTCGCATGTGACAGCATCCAGAGCCAAAGGGAAGGATGGGTCTTGTCCTCAGAGTGTCTCTTTGGAGCTCAGCTTCAGGGGACGCTAGGATGGCCAGGGTCTGGCCTATTTGCTCCTCTTTGCAGGAGTCAGCCCTGGCGGGAAGTGGGAGAGGGGTGGCTGCTGGCAGGTCACCCACCGTACCTGCCACGGTGGGCTCTGTCCCCAGTGTCCAAACCCGTTGTGCACATGAAACCAGATCTCATTTTTCACCTCTTAGAGTGGGAAGATGAAAAGTTGGCTAACACAGTGTCCTGGGGAGGATGAAGAACAGGTGCTCTTCATAAATTTCTGGCAGGAGTAAAAGCTTGTGCAACCACCATAGAGAGCAATTTGGCAATATCTGTCCACGTTACAACTCTCATACCCTCTGACCCAGCAATCCCACGCTCCTCGTATTTTAGCTTACAGATGTCCTTGAACATATGTGAAATGACATCTGTAGGTAGATGGTCTTAGCAGTACTGTTTGCAACAGAAAAATACTAGAATAGCCAATATGTCCACCAAATAAAGATTGTCAAAGAAATAATGGCACAGCCATAAAGAGATGCTAGGTAACCATTAATGAGAATGAGGCAGTTTTATATGTGCTGATACAGAATTATTCCCAATGCAGATTTTTAAGCAGAAAAAGAGCAAATGTAATATACTGACTTGTGTTTTAAAAATTATACAAAACTACAATTATATGGGTGCTCTGAGTGGCTCAGTCAGTTAAGCATCCGATGCTTAATTTTGGCTCAAGTCATCATCTTAGGCTCAAGCTCCACGTCGGGCTCCACTCTGGGCACAGTGCCGACTTGAGATTCTCTCTCCCTCTTCCTCTACTGTTCCCCCCTCTTGAAAAAAAAAGCAACCTACAATTATATATACAACTTTATATCATTTATTATGCAGGCACTGTTCTAAGCACTTTACAAATATTTGCCCATTCTCACAAAAAATCTAGGAAATAGGTACTGGCACTGGTATTGTACTGGTGGGGAAAACGAAGCACAGGTGAGATTTGCCTGAGGTCACAGAACCAGTTAAGTCAGAAGATGGGATTTGAACTGTGTCAACCTGGTGCATGCACGTGCACACGCTCTTTCTCACCTGCAGAAAGACCAGAAAGTGACACACTCATTTGCTTCTGAGAGGCATCCCCTGGTTGGTGGAGAGAGGTGAGCAGAATATATCTCCTCTAACCCTTTTCTATTCTATAACCATGCGCATGGATGACCTATTCAAAAGAATTTGCATCATGGCAAAATTGGTTGTTGTTCCACATTCTTCACGACTTCCTGTAATGCATAGAGTGACAGCCCCCCCACCTTTTAGGCCCCCTGTTGGGTCTACCCGCTGGCCTGCTGAAAGGCAGTGGCTGCCAGTGACAAGGGCTGGTTCCAAGTCAAGGGTTCACGGCACGTCTGCTGGGTCACCCATATCTCTGGTTTCACCCCGAGCTCATGGCACCTACTGGCCAAGGAGAGTGAGACACAGGAGCTCCCCGGAGCACCCGCAGCTGGGGCCTGGCCTGCCACATGCAGGTGTGACAGGCCACATGCTGTGTGTCCCCCACCCCATGAGTGGGAAAGACAAATGCGTCCCTTCAGACCACTGAGATCGCAATCACTTAAAAGTCAATTAGCACACTTATTTTAAAATTCTTAAAAGTTATTTGTGTCCCCTATTAACTGCTAGTCTTTTGCCTATTTTTCTATTGAATTATTTTTTTCTTACTAGGTAAAGCCACTTTACACAAGTGTACCTTTCTCCCCAGCTTGTCATTTGTCTTTTGACTGTGGTTATGCTTTTTGCACCCAGAAAAGTCTAATTTGTGTGTATTTGAATGTGGTTGAATTTATCAGTCTTCCTTATGGGACTTCTAGTTTTTGTTTCATAACTAGAAGTTCCCTGAAATTCTCCTCCCATATTTTCTTCTGGGACTTTAACGGTTTCATTTTTTTTTATAAAGATTTTACACAGAGAGAGAGAGCACAAGCAGGGGGAGCAGCAGAGGGAGAGGGAGCCCAACGGCAGGGGGAGCAGCAGAGGGAGAGGGAGCCCAACGTGGGGCTCAATCCCAGGACCCTGGGATCATGCCCTGAGCTGAAAGCAGACGCCCAACCGACTGAGCCACCCAGGCGCCGCTACAGTTTCATTTTTAACATAATGATTCATCTGAAAGATATTTTGTCATAACCCATCTTTTCCCCACTAAAATGCTACCATATACTAAATTTCTGTATGTATCGAGGTCTTTCCTGAGTCCATTCTGTTTCATTAATTTTTCATAAACCAGCCTCCCCAGCTATCTTAATCGCCGTTGTTACGGTTTGAAGTGGCCAGTGCACCCCCACCAGCCTCTTTCCACAGGTCTCCACTGACGGACGGAAGGTCAAGTATCCGCCTCCTTGCTGCTGTGTTACTTCCTAGGACGTTCTGTCCTGAGGGGAGGCAGCAGCCAGGCCACCAGGGGCCCGGCCACCCTCTGCCCAGTAAGGAGGGGAGAAGGCCCAGACCAGGGCTGCTCTGCTCTCCCCACGGCTGCAGTGTCCTCCCCTCTTCCCGGTGCCAGGAGGCCGACAGCTGGAGGCAGGCCCAGCCTCCCTCATTACTGCCCCCTACACTGTCCTGGTGACCTGTGCACGTCTTTGTTCCCTGTCAACATTAGAGTCACTTTTCCACTTGACAAATACTTTGTAGGTATTGCCACTGGAAAGGCATTAAATAACATCAGTTTAGGCAATTGACAGATTTAATTACTGGATCTTTTTCGTCTCTTATTGTTGTAACTTCTAAAGGAAATTCCCTTGGAAACTCCCATCAAGAGATAGAAATACATGGTTATATTAGGGACACCTGGCTGGCTCGGTCTGAAGAGCACGGGACTCTTGAGCTCAAGATCATGAGTTCAAGCCCCATGTTTGGAGTAAAGCCTACTTAAAAAAAAAAAAAAGAAAAGAAAAGAAAAGAAATACGTCATTAAATCATAAATTATTAAATACATATTAGCAAGAGTCCATCCATTCCTGTGTTATTATTCATGTACTCTTGGTACTTGCTCTTAAATACTATGATACAGAAACCTGAGTGGTGACACGTTCATTCAGAACACGGAATAAGCTACCATACGGCAGCAGCTGCTTTAGGCACAGAGGCTTCAGAGGTGAGCCAGCCAGCCCTGGTCCTTGCCTCCTGGCACTTCCCCTGAATATATGGAACAGACACTCCACAGGGAATCATTCAGCCAATTACTCATTAGTCAACGGGCCAGATTCCCTGAGAACCTGGAAGCAGGTAAGAAAGGTCTTCCCGTGGGAAAATATCCCCATGAAAGGGAAGAAGTGTTGGGAGGCCCACTCCCGGGGGCGCGGGGGCTTGCCTGTGGAAGAGCAAGTGAGGGGGAACCTGGCTGGAGCAGAGGGATTAGGACGTGCTCGGCCCCAGCAGCAGAACAAACTGGCCTTTCTGGATGTTCTAATAAAGACAGTTCCGGGGGCGCCTGGGTGGCTCAGTCCGTTGAGTGTCTGCCTTCGGCTCAGGTCATGATCCTGGGGTCCTGGGATCAAGTCTCACGTCGGGCTGTCTGCTCAGCGGGAAGCCTGCTTCCCCCTCTCTCTCCCAGCCCCCTGCCCCCTGCCCCCTGCTCATGCTCTGTCTCAAATAAAATCTTTTTAAAAAAATAATACAGTTCCCAAAGAAGTTGCTGAAGAACCACCTTCCAAGAATGAGTATATAGTGCTCTGCTGAGAGAGGTGGCCTCTGGAAGCCATGCGGCAGCCACACGACCCCGGCGCCCTCCCCCGTCCTCCCCTCCAGCAGTCCTACCCCATCCAGCATGCATCTGGACGATGCCTGTTGTGAGCTGTTGAGATGATGAGGATGTTTCTGGCCCAGCCTCAACACTTCTCCGGACCCAGACCTCATGTACAGCAAACAAAAGACTGGATTTCCTCACCCCGATTCCTACACAAGGGCAGTTTTGTGGGTCAACCGTAATATAAGGAGAATCTGGCTGAAGCAAGCAGTGCACAGTTTCCTGACCCACCTGAAGTCGTAGTGAGAAGAAAGTTCCCTCGGGCTATGTATGCGAAGCCTGCTACAGAATTAAAGGCAGTCACTTCTCTGGCAATAGGACACCTGTAGGTCCTCGCAGCCGGGCAGCCAGCACAGGTGGCAGGCAAGGGCACGTCTAAGAGGACCAATGCAGCAGTTCCCACTAAACGCAAGATGCTGGGAAGTAGATTGCCACTTCAGAGCAAGGTTTTCATGAAACCCCTATAAAATATCAAGTATCTCCCGTGTTAAATATAAAATTTAAAAAAACTAATACTGAATCGAAAAGGGAGGAAAACCACTTAATAAACAAAGAGAACAAGTTCGTATTTGTAAGAAACTGCCCAATTTATTTCTATCCAGAGATTTGTGTCCCATAAAGCATATATATTGTATGTATAAAATCATCCTTAAGTTTAATTGAAGACTAAAAACAGATGCCCTCTTACCCAGTCTCATTTCTGGCCTAATTAAATCAGTAATGACGCACATTAATCAGCCCTGAATTCTACGGAACTTTAGGTCTTGCCTGCTAAATATCTTGCCTGGCTGAGAAGCAGGACTGTGCATCAGACATGCTAATCCGTGATTTCAGGGTTGCTTTGCAACCAAAGGGAATCAAACTTTTAAAAAGCAGACATATACTGATGTTACAATTTCCCTAATTACTGCAAGAACAGTTTCCATTATCTGCAACTAGGCACACAAGTCAGAAAAACCAAGGCTTGGATCCCAGCCCTGGCCCATACTTGGAGCCTGAGTTTGCTCATCCACCCCAGGCCATCGGGCCATCCTGCCCTCCTGAAGCTCAGTGCCATCCACTGATCTGTTCCCAGACACGGTCTTAGGGGCCTGGAGGCTGCAGCAGGAGGAAGGCCTCTGACGCTCTCTCTCCCTGGCCTCCCTGCCAAGAAAGGGTCTGTCTCTATAAAGCTGATGGGAATTAAGGGTGACAGTGCATATAGGGCACTTGAGACCCTACCTGCCACATAGGAAGCACTCAATTATTGTTTACCTATTATGGTGAGAAACTAGGTAAGGAATCTCGGGGGAAGCCTGGGATGATGTTTCCTGGGGCTGGTGAGAAGCATGGCTGCGATTTTGGGTCAGGGCAGTGTGCAGAGAACCTTCCAGAACAGTGAACGTGGTCAGTCATATCATACATACGTGGGGCTGGCCAGGTCCGGGGATGTGGTGGTCAGGAGGGGAGCCCAGGCCTGTGGCTACACGGAGCTTACCTTCTAGAGAGAGAAAAGAACCAGTCAACAAGTATGTAAGAAAGGCCCATGCAGGGAGAGGGTTGTAAAGCAAAGCAAGCAGTGTGATGTGAGATAGTCACGGGCTCCCCTGGACACAGTGGTCAGAAAAGGCCCCCCAGGGAGGGGGAACCAGCCAAGATCTGGGGAAGCGATTTAAAGCCAAAGGTTCGGCAAATGCAAAGGCTTTAGTGACTGAGCCGGAGAACGGAGGCCGCAGAGCTGGTGCAAGTGGTTGGGCAGTGGATGAGGCTGCAGAGGGAGGCAGAGGCCACATGCCCAGTAGCCTCCGGCCAACAAGGGAGGGAGTGAGGCCTGGACCGTGGGTACGTGATCTTATATTTAAGCAGGGGGAGGCTTGGCTCTGGCCTACGTGGTTATAACTGTAAGCCCGCCTGCTGGTGGAGCAGGGAGCACCGGCGGCCGCGGCGAGGAGCTTCCGTGCACACGGACAAGGGCTTCCGTGACACACGTTCAGCAGAGCTGACGGGCACACAGGTGAAACACCCAAGCCCAGGGTTTTAGCTAAGATACTGGATGGGCAGTGGGACGTCTGTGCAGATGAGGAACGCTAGAGAGAAACGTGTTTGAGGGAGGGAGGGAACCCAGAGTCTGAGACACCTATTCAGGTACCCAGGTGGAAATGGCTGGCTGAGTTCGAAGCTCAGAGGAGAGGTTAAGACTCAAGATGTCAATCTGGGAAGGGATGGGAAGGGAGGGGAACAGGGAAAGTGTATATGGGGACTCTGCCCATGAGATGCAGATCACAGTGGGGAGAGCCAGTGGCCGTGGGCGCTTCACGGTGATGATGGCCGCAGTCACTGTCCACATCCAGCTCCTCTGCCAAGTCCACACATCCGGTATCCAAAACTCAGAGGCACAGGAGAAATGCTTATCCATAAAAGCAGATAGTCTGTGGAAGGAAAGCCACTCCTAAAGCTTTTTGTTTGCTTAACACCTCCCCCTCCTTTTCCTGACCTCCTGAGTAAAACCTAAAAGGCAAAGTGATGGTTACACAGAAACGTAACTACACTGAGGAACATTTAAAAAAAAAAGCAATACCACTATTTCAAAATTTGGGGGGATCGATGTTTTCAAATAAATATACATTCAAGCATGAAGTCACCCACATTTGATGTATGAAATCTGGATTGGAGTAGGGCACTATCAGTAACAGCAACAGCTGTCTAACTCGTGAAAAATGGGTTTATAAATTTGATTTGTAAGAATTTCTAAGCAAGAGGAAATAAGATAGAAGAGGAAAGAAGAAAGTCCTTGGTTTTCTTTTTTTTAAGATTTATTTTTTAGAGAGAGAGAGTGTGTGCAAGGGTGGGGGCAGGGGCAGAGGGAGTGAGATGCTCAAGCAGACTCCCTGCTGAGCCCACCTGACCACTGACATCTCACCACCCTGACGTCCTGACCTGAGCTGAAACAGTAGGACCCTTACCCGGCGGAGCCGCCCAGGTGCTCCTTTTCTAAAGATTTCTTTACTTTAGAGAGAGAGATGAAATTCGTTTTCCTAGCTCCAGCTCAGCATCACTGGTTCCCAGTTGTTGCAGATTTAAGCCATCCAGGAAGCTCCTTGCATGTTCCGCGGTCCTTCTGCTCCATCAATACTATCCGATGGTGACCACCCCAAGCCACCACACAGCTGCTCACAATCTGGGATTTTGCTGCCCCAAAATACAAGGTTGTTAGCTGGGGCTCAGAAAGCTTTATCAGGGGACCTAATAGCAATGGTAGAGAAGCAATTAATAATCCTATTCTTCCCGAGTAAAACCAGGTTCCACCGCACAGCTCAAGATGCTGCACTAGGGCACTTCTGCTCCCGCAGGGACTCCCCGACCCCCCACGGGCACCTGCCTGCAGGGCATTCCTTCTATGCAGTGTTCTGGAGCAGCTGTCCCATTTAGCTTTCATCACAATAAATCTATTTTAAAATACATCACCCTCTCCAATGCATTTTCACAGAATCTGCATTTCCTTACTCTGGAGAAAAACAATTTCTTTAAAAATACACTTCCCTTCTAGTCTGGGCAATTAGCTAAAAGACAGAAGGACCAGAGAAGGAATTTCTTAGAGGAAAACAAACTGTGTAATGGAGGAAAAAATCACAGCTGCTTGAAAAAATTATTAGCAGAATAAAGCAATATTCTGATTTCTGTAAGACATCATATAAAAAAGACATGTTCAGTGGAAATTAAAATTATTTCTGATACACCACAATTTATTCAATACAAAAATAGAATTCTCTTCTCCCCTGTAAAAATGTGAAGTATAATACTATAGGCTGCATACATGATATCTTAGGTCTTCAGTATCAGCTTCTCAAGACAAACAAAAATCTTACAATATATATACAAAAGAACATAGTAGTGTAAAAAAAAAAAAGAAGTCACCAAAACATATCTAGTCAATTTTGTGTCTAGTTAATAGTTAGATTCTAGTTGATAGAATCTAGTAAATGTATCTAGTTAATTTTTTCGAGAGCTTCCTTCATTTGTCAAAAGCAACGCTCTTGCCTTCGTCTGCTTGGATAACAAGCAAAGCTTCAAATTTGCCCACTGACCTGGGTCTGAACTGCACAGGCATGTGGGTGTAATGCTGGGCTCGGCGAAGAGAAAGGAAAGGCCGTCGGCCCGATGCTCCAGCACAAACGCATCACGGAGGTGCGTGGCTGGGAGCACAGTCGGATTTTCATGAAGGAACTTAGTAAAGTTACATTCAGTGTAAGTTTGTTCTCATTTCTTCAATGCTATTATTTAATAAGAAACTGACACAGAGGAGAGGGCCATATAAAATCTGATTCAAATAGTAGTGCATATATATTCCGGGCTATCCAAAAAAATAAGAAAAGGGAAACAGGAGGTCTGTTCTATCATGTATGGAACTTTGTGTTCTGTCTGCAGAGGCAGGGAATGGCCTGCCTAAGAGGGTGAGAGAGCAGCCGACATATCCTCACCATCTTCCTCTAGCACATACTTGACTGGGAGTATATATATATACATATCCATTTATTAGATTTTTATTTATTTGACAGAGGGAGCACAAGCAGGGGGAGCAGGAGGCAGAGGCAGAGGCAGAGGGAGAAGCAGACTTCCCACAGAGAAGGGAGCCCGATGTGGGACTTGATCCTGGGACTCCAGGATGACCTGAGCCAAAGGCAGACGCCTAACCAACCGAGCCACCCAGGGGCCCCTGGGAAGGATATTAAACCAACCCGTCCCATGCCCATCATCGACAGGGCTGTGCAGGGTTTGCTCCAGTATTCTTATCAACTGTTATACAAATTTTCTTGAAAATTTATTTTCAGATACATTTGACCCTTGAACAACACAGGTTTCAACTAAGCAGATCCACTTATGTGTTGATTTTTATTTTTCAAAAAAGTACAGTCCTATAAATGTATTTTCTTGGAGCCCTTGGATGGCTCAGTGTTTGAGCATCTGCCTTCAGCCCAGGGCGTGATCCTGGGGTCCTGGGATCGAGTCCCCCATCGGGCTCCCTGCGTGGAGCCTGCTTCTCCCTCTCCTTGTGTCTCTGCCTCTCTCTGTGTGTCTCTCATGAATAAATAAATAAAATCTTTAAAAAATGTATTTTCTCTCATGATTTTCTTTATCACATTTTCTTTTCTCTAAGTTACTTTATCATAAGAATATAGTATGTAAGACATATACAAAAATAAATGTTGACTGTTATTGGTCAGGCTTCTGGTCCACAGACCATTACAAGTTAAGTTTTGGGGGAGTCAAAAGTTACACACAGATTTTCTACTGCATGGAGGTTGGCAGCCCTAACCCTTGTGTTGTTCAAGGGTCAACTGTGTACAGAGGCAGGTAATGAGTGCCTCGTCTCTAAAACTATTATGTTGGGGGTGCCTGGGTAGCTCAGTTGGGTTGAGTGTCTGCCTCTTGGTGTCAGCTCAGGTCATGAGATCGAGCCCCTGTCAGGCTCTACGCTTGGCACGGAGTCTGCTTGGGATCCTGTCCCTCTCCCTTTGCCCCTCCCCCTGCTCGCCCACATTCATTCTCTGTTTCTGAAAAAGAAGTCTTGTTTTAAAAGTATCATGCTGGGAGTTTTTTGTTCATAAAACTAGATCTCAAGAGCCTCAAAAAAAGTACCTTTATTCCTATGGTGACTGAAACCACATATACTTTATCGTAGACTTTGTGATGTCACTGACATTTAGTCTTAATTGTTTTTAGTGAAAACTTACAGCTTTTAGACTATCCTTAGAGAGAAGGTACTTCATCCTTCAGTCTCATCTCTGAACTCCATGTTTTAAAATTCAGCAATCAGAATAGAATGGTTATATGCTTTGTTTCCAATATATGTTGGAATTATCTTTCCTGATAAAACTCAGTAATCTGTTAACTTTTGGGTGTTTCAGTATTTTAGAAAACATTTTTAATATTTCAAAGCCCTTTTGCTGGATATAACTGGTAAAGTAGAATTTTAAAAATTTATATAAATGTACACACACACACAAACACACACATACTAAGTTTTTAAAAGTCTGGGTTATTTTCCCAAATGCATTGTACCCTAATTTCCTATATCAAAGCTAATGTGCCTTTTAGAAAAATGGTACCTAGTACCTGGCACTGGCAAACGACCATTTTATCTTTCATGTTAGCATTTCAGTGCCCAGAATAATGTAGTACAATTTGCTAACTTGAGAGGCTTTATAACTTACGAGTTACTGAAAGTAATAAAATATCCTGAAATAAATCTGATAGACCCATCATTAACAAATTTTAATATGGAACATAGAACTGTTCTATATTCAACTGAGAACGTTTCAAAAAATGTATTATGATAAACATGCATCATTTGCTTTAGATTTATAGATACTCTAAACTATAAAATAATTTAGAAAGGGTTGTGGAATTGAACACAGCTCTAGAATGCTACAACATGGATATATTTAACATAGTACCTTGTACTATTATTTAAAATGGCCTTGACTTCTCTCTCTCTCCTACAGACGCACACACGGAAGAAGGTAAGAGTAAGGTGTGCTGAACCCAGAGGAGAGGTCTAGTTCAGAGTTCCTTAACTAGCCGAGGACTAACGTTACAGCAAAGGCACACAAAGAGCAAAGAGACACAGAGTGAAGCAGTGGCTGGGGAAGAGCAGTCTAAACGACCTCCTTACGTGTCCCCATCTACAGAACCTACAAATTATATAAGCCATCATTTTTCTTTCTTTTCTTTTTTTTTTTTTTTTTACTTGAAAAGAAATACTCTGTGCAGGAAAAATGTAGCCCTTTAGCACAGCCAAGGTACCATCATTATGAAAGAAACTGAAAAGAAATAACAAGCTCCTTGGTTCCTGTGCGTTGGTAAGAAGTAACGACAGCTCAATGACAGGGCCGTCCCCGGCTGTGACTCTTGTTGAGAACCGTCCTGTCCTCTAGAATGACATACCAGCCTCGTGCCAGGATGCGGGGTGCGAGCAGATGGGCACGAGGGAGCGGAAATGCATTACTCTACTGTCTTAGCGGATTAGACCTGAATAAAACAATAGGTTAACCGAGGAATGCTTTTCAGGGCTAAGTGGGAAGAGAAAGAGGCAAGGGAACGGCCTCCCCCTGCAGCGGCTTTTCAGTCTCTAGAGGTACATGTAACTTTCCAGAGAGTTCGGCTCTGCTAGGCTTGGAATCATCTAATACTGACATAAAGAGCTTATAATTAATTAAATAGCTTAATTAAAGATTCAAAGTTGGAGATAAAATTCTTCTTCAGTGGTAAGTCCAACAGAACCCTACTATTGAAATTCTAAATAACAGTGACAACTCAGTTTGAGATTTCAATCTAATGTAGATCATATGGAAAACAAAAAGTAGCAAGGATGACAAGAAAATGAGGCCCTGGTTTAAGAAGTGTAGGGTATTTGAAGAAAGACAACTGGACAAATATAATAAAAGTTTTCCCAGTTAATCTGGGAATGTTTTTGTCCCAATTATTGAAAACTAAACTCCTTGATCCCCAGCATAGTGAAAATAACATTTAAAGCAAGAATTAACCTAAATCCTAAGAGAATTAATATTCTATACATTTATGTGATGGGAAAGAGACTGGGAAGCAGGAATCACGTGCTAAATCCAAACCGTCTCACAAAGTTTGGGTTGCTGGGTAGTAAAGCACACTTATGGGCAGTCATGAAATGCTTTCCTTGAAGGTTCCTCAGTTCTTTTTTTAATTCATGGCAAGGAATGCTCTGTGGGGTTGGTGATGGAGATGAGGGGCTCTCATGCAGTGCGGAGAGCTCGCAACTCCCAACCCCCGGAGAAATCCTGAAGTCCTGCACGAGGATGAGAACATTTTGATTTGTGATAAACTCACCTCAGAGAGTATTTTTTAAAAAGATTTTATTTTTTTATTCATGAGAGACAGAAAGAGAGAGGCAGAGACACAGGCAGAGGGAGAAGCGGGCTCCCCGTGGGGAGCGGGTGTGGGACTCGATCCCGGGACCCCGGGGTCACGACCTGAGCTGAAGGCGGACCCTCAGCCGTGAGCCCCCGGGCGTCCCAAGATGAAGCACTTTGCTAAGTCATGCAAGCTAGGTACCCGAGCATACCTAGAACATGCCACGTGTTTAATTAAAGGTATTTAGTAAATTTCAGTATAGCCACAAAATTAGGTGAGACAAACCCTCAGGAAAACATATTTAAAATAATTTTAATATGAATTTACTGTAGTTCTGACTTGAGTAAGTGCTATCCAGAAATATGGTGGTGTGATGCTACAGAAGAAAAAGAAAATGAGGGAAAAATTAAAAATGAAAATGTGAAAACAAATACTAAATATTTCTGATTTTCAGATAGACTCATGAACTTCCCAGGACTTTGTTTTCAAACTTAAAGTATAAGGCATTTAAGAACTCAACTCAATATTCTAACTTAAGTGTAAACTACAAAACA
Source organism: Nyctereutes procyonoides (assembly GCF_905146905.1). NCBI lineage: Eukaryota > Metazoa > Chordata > Mammalia > Carnivora > Canidae > Nyctereutes > Nyctereutes procyonoides. The sequence continues at coordinate 15,167,237 of NW_026575136.1, read as the reverse complement.
AGCTCTTAAATTATCAGGAAAATATTTATCAAATAGTTGAACACATCACTTTCCCCAAACCCACGATATTATTTCCAGCTTACGGAGCGCCCGATGAAAGCTCCTTTCTGACGTGACTCTCAGGGCCCTGGGGCGCCCACCCCAGCTGGGGAACTGGGGAGGCTGCAGAGCGAGCAGCCGTGGACAGGCCACCACCCCCCCAGCAGCCCTCTGCCCCCACACCCCAGGTGCACGTTCCTGTCACCTTGCCCACGTCCCCAGGTCCCCGTCCACACAGTCCCCCGCAGCCCTCTGCCCCCACATCCCAGGTGCACACTCCTGTCACCTTGCCCACGTCCCCAGGTCCCCGTCCACGCAGTCTTCCAGCCCTCTGCCCCCACACCCCAGGTGCACGCTCCTGTCGCCTTGCCCACGTCCCCAGGCCCCCATCCACACGGTCCCCCGTGGCCTTCTGCCCCCACATCCCAGGTGCATGCTCCTGTCGCCTTGCCCACATCCCCAGGTCCCCATCCACGCGGTCCCCCACAGCCCTCTGCCCCCACATCCCAGGTGCATGCTCCTGTCGCCTTGCCCACGTCGCCAGGCCACCGTCCACGCGGTCCCCCGCGGCCTTCCCTTTGCCTGATGCACCTCCCTGGGGGTGGGTGTCCAGCCCCAGCCTCTGGGCAGCTCTGGTGGCTGTGGCCAGGTGCTGTGTGCAGCCCCCCGTCCCTCACTGCCACTGCTCCATCCTCCGGGGCCGGGCCCTGGACATCCCTCCCTCCCTGCTGTGGCCTCCTCGGGCAATTGTGGCTCGGGGAGCAGCAACACCCCCATCGTGGGGCTCCCAGTCCACCAGGTCATGCGTCAGCCGAGCCCCGCCCCTGGGCAGCACGCCTGCCCCACACGGTGACAGTCTCCAGAATGCAGGCTAAGCCTGGGATCCTCTTGGGCCTGGCCCTGCACTTGCATTTCTGCCGGGAGCCATCTCCGACCCCCTGCTCTCCCGGGCCCCCCAACCCAACCCATTCATGAGTCCTCTGAATTTCCTTCCCACAGACCTCTCAGATCTGTCCTTCCGCATCATCTTTCTTGACACTACTTTAGTTCCGGACTACTTAAAAATAGCTTCTGACTTATTTTACTGTATCTACTCTTGCCTCCTCCTCATCAGGCTGTACCACAGCCAGAGGATTTTTCTACAAACACTGGGATCTGATCATGTCATTCAATGGCTGCCAATGGTTTCCTAGATAAACCCCAAATTACCATCTGACATGCGAAGCCCTGTGCGGTCCGCCTCTCCCCACCAGCCCTCTGGCCTCAGTTCCCACTACTCTCTCTCCCTCTGCGCTCCAGGCTTTGGATCCTCAAGGGCCAACAGTCCCCACCACCCAGTCCTTAGACTTCCATCATTTCCACTCATCCTCCTCAATTCAAAGGTCCAATTTCAGGGAGTCTCTTCCCAGGTATCTCACATCAAGCTCCCTCTGTCATGTTTCCCATTTATTTCCTTCCAGTCCTTTCCAGGGGTTGTAATCAAGCCTGGAAGTGAGATTATGTGTGATGGGGCTCCTTCTCCCGGAGGTGAAGCCCCTGGAGGCAAGGACCAGTTCTGCTCCTGCTACCTGGCACGTGGTACGTACTCCGTAAAGAGGAGATGAACGAATGAGTAAATGGTATCAAAAGAGTGTGGTAAGAACACATATTCTTTAAAAAGGAGCCTAATGTCTTAAAAAATGCCTTATATACTTCCATTAGAAAATAAATGACAATATGTATATTAAATTTAGCAGGTATTTAACATATAATTTTTCTCACAAGCATCTTCCTCCAGAACAAAGTCACATCTAAACATTAGTTAATTAAAGATTGTAAGAAAAATATTTATTAGGTAAAATACTTAAATACTATCATTAGAGCTGTGTAAGTTCCTGGTATAAAAAAACACATTTTAGGAAGTTTTTAAGAGGCACCTGGCTGGCTAAGTCAGAGAAGCATATGACTCTTGATCTTGATGTCATGAGTTCAAGCCTTACGTTGGGTGTAGAGACTACTAAAAAAATACAATAAATAAACTATTAAAAATAAAAATTAAAAAAAAGTTTTTATTTTTTCCATGTTTTTTTAATTGGAGTTCAATTTGCCAACATATAGTATAACAACCAGTGCTAAAAAACAAACAAACAAAAAAAAAAAACACCCAGTGTTCATCCCATCAAGTGCCTTCCTCAGTGCCCATCACCTAGTCGCCCAAGGAAGTTTTTAAAGAATCAACTTTACAGTGTTCTGGGGGAACATAAAATGTTATGGTCACTTTGTTTAAACTATCTGGCAGTTTGTTTTAAAGTTAAGCACATGACTACCGTATGACCCAGCAATTCTATTCTTCAGGTGTTTTTACCCAAAGGAAATTAAAAGGTACATCCACAAAAATACACATACAACAACGCTCATAGCACCTTCACTTATAATGGCTCCAAATGAGGAACCACCCAAATGTCACCAGGAAAATGAATAAACCATGATACGTTCACATGAAGCCATACTCGACAATGAAAAGGGACACACTACCTATATACTCTACAAAACAAATGAATCCCAAAACCATTATGTGTGGTGAAAGAAGCCAGGCTCAAGGAGTGTGTACGTGTATTAAACTCAACAAAACCAACCTATGGCGATAGATCAGAGCGGATATCGGGTTGAGGGCAGGGCTGACTGCAAAGGGATGTGTAAGAGCTTTCCAGGTGAGAGAAATATTCTCTATCTTGATTAGAGTTGTAGCGATGCATGAAAGCTCATAGGGGAGCTCAGGGAGCATTTTACTGAACATAACTGTATCTCAAAGTACTGGAGAAAATGTCAAAAGAATGGCAAAGACAACATACCTGGGTATGAGAGCAGTGTCTGATACACCTTGTCTTTGGGGCTTACCTAAATTATCCAGTTTAATGAGGAGGTTTGTGGAAATTTTTGAACTTTCAGGCTCATTTTCTGCTTTGACACTATAAAAAAGAAAATCAAGGGTGAGGGAGGAGAAACAAATACTCTTGTAAAAAATATATGGACATTTACCTATCTGAATTCTACTATTTCCCTCATAACTTTTAAAAGAAAATTTAAGATCCTGTATTTTTACTGTTCAGCCTCCTTTACATACACACACACACACACACACACACACACACAATCTTACCTAATAAAGTCAAACAGATTTCACAGAGCTAAACCAAGACCTCAAACATGCCAATCAATAAAGGCAAATTAGGAAATTAAGATTACAGGGCCAGACAACAGGATTAATGAAATTAGAAAAATACCAGGAAAATAGTCTGCATTTTCAGGACAGTTTTCCATGTCAGTTTCACTTGATGTTTTAATATGCACACACAATAATTTACTTAAATTCAGTGTGATACTCACTTGCCCAGATAGTTGAAATCTCAGAGCTATGTTTCCTATGAGGCTCCTTAAGGGGGTGACACTCAATACCCCAAAACTGAGCATAATCTCCTCTATCTCTGGGCAAAAATGTGATGGAGACCTACAAAACAACACATCCAGGGGAGAAATTTAGATCCTGAGCCTCATACACATGTAGTTGGTATATGGTTTTGCCACTAACTAACTGAAAAGGAAATTGAACAATTCTACTCTTGGTAGAAAATTATATAAGATCCAAAATACACTTTTCTTTAGAGTTCTATGTAACATATTCCTCAAAATGTAAATGTTATTTACATTATCAAAAATTTCTAGAGCTGTCAAGTACAAGACCTAAATCAAGAAAGTCAACCCCAGTAACACAATCCAGTCTTTCACTGCAATGCTCATGGAACCCTCTGCTGGCCGCACAGTAGAGGCCTAAGGCGTAGAAACAGTTCCTTCAACTACACACCTCATAGTTACACATACGGTCTATATGCATACAACCTAAAAAGCTCAATAATAAGAAAGTTGGTATTTTATAAAGTTTACTGGTGTTAAGTACTTCCTTTATCAAAGAATTTAGTGTTAAAAATGCTATTGGTTAGGTTAGCCACTGATCAGTGTATTTGAGTCTGGACTTAACATTAAAACTGTTAAGCGACCCAATTTGTCAATATAAAACATAGGAAACAATGCAGCCAGCAGGTCTTAGAGTGTGGAGGCAAAGGCAGGATACTGATGGAGGAGAAGTGATGATCAGGATCAGGGAATTACACCATTAAAGAGGGTGAGGACATTGAGAAAATCAAGGAAGAAAGAATGAAAACAACCATGTCCTAGGGCAGCCCCGGTGGCGCAGTGGTTTGGTGCTGCCTGGAGCCCGGGGTGTGATCCTTCCAATCCGGGATCGAGTCCCATGTCCGCTTCTCTGTGTGGAGCCTGCTTCTCCCTCTGCCTGTGTCTCTGCCTCTCTCTCTCTCTCTCTCTGTCTCAATAAATAAATAAAATCTTAAAAAAAAAAACATGTCCTAAATGGTGAATATGTACAAATTACCTGGAACCACTGGGCACTGTAATACCATGGACTCTGCAAATTCCACCTAACGTTGCCTTCCAACACCAAAAACTAGATGGGAGGAGAAAACCTAGTATTATTCTATGTGACACACATTAGACACATAATAGGAACTGTAACACTCATTAGCTCATTTGATCCCATTCAAACAGGTAACTAAAAAACTAATTTTTTCTTCCTTCTGGATCACTATTACGTACGTCAATAGTTGTGGTTTTGGAGAGCACTTCCCTAAACGGTTCCAGGATGATAGATATTACCTTGCTTTCTTTTCCCCTAACATAAACTAAGTACCCAGACCTGGAATTCAGTTGATGAATGTGACCTGACAGTGTGGTAAGCAATTAGTTCAGTCCAAGATGTGCAGTGATGGACACAAACATCAAAGATCTCATCGAGGTTTCCTTCCTATGTTAGGCTCTGTATGAAAGGAGAAATTCCCAGGAAACAATCTAGTCCTGCATCCTTGTTTTCCTATTTTCAAAGCTTCACTGAAATAGAATTCAAAAACCTTACAATTCACCCACTTTAGGTGTAGTCAGGGTTTTTAGTAAATTTCCAGAATTGTGTAACCACCACTGTAATCTGATTCTAAAGTATTTTCAACAACCAAAAACACCCAAACACCCTACCATCAGCAGCCATTCCCCACTGCCCACCTTCACTCCCAGCCCGAACCACCCCGTATCTACTTTCTGACTCTACAGGTTTACCTATTTCACACGTGTCACGCAAATTGAGTCATATAATGTGTGACCTTTTGTGTCTGGATTGCTTCACTTAGCATGTTTTCAAAGTTTATGTGGTAGCACATTATCAGTACTTCATTTCTTTTTATTGCCAAGTAATCTTTCACTGTATGGACATACATTTTGTTTATCTTTCTATCAGCTGATGGACATTTGGGTTATTTCTATCCTCTCTGGTTATCTTGAATAAGGCTGCTACAAACTTCTGTAGAGAAGTTTTTGTTTGAACGCTGATTTTCAATGCTTTGGTGTGTATATCCAGGAGAGGAGTTCCCGGGTCATATGGTACATCTACATCTAGCTTGTTGAGGAACTGTCTATAGTACAGTATGTCTTTCCAAAAAGGTCAGAAACCCTCTGGAAGCCTGATATACAGGCCTAGTAAAGTACACAGGGTTTGTGACTATCAGCACTCAAAGATTCTTGTATAGTCAGTAATGAGTTCACAGCTATAATTTAGAACTGATTACAAGTCTGAATCTCTGAATAAATAGACCACTGTCCTATAAATGCTATAGTTTAAATGAGTTTCAGCTGTTAGCATGAAAAAGTATATTACTGAGGCCAAGTGAATGACGACTGCCCCTAAGAGATATCTTAAAAAGCTGTATTAGGTCCACAAGTGAATTACAATTTAAGAGGATCATGGTGCTCAAAAGATTCATCACCATTTTCCCATGAAGATATATTGTTCACTATGACATTAACACGGAGCTGTTTTTGAGTAGTGGCAGATTTTTCTGTTGTGGGTGGTGGACAAAGCTATTGCCTAGATTAGAGCTACTCAGAGTGTGTTCTAAGTACTGGTAGTCTGTGGCCACATGAAATGCTTATATCAGAATGTAAATCAAGGGCCTACCACTAAGCATGGCATTTTGTTTAGCTGTTTAGAAAGCAAGACCTCTGCTGTAGGAAGCAGGCCTCCACCCCTATGGCAAGCTGGTTGTTAGCAGCACCGGTCTAGGGGAAGCAACTGCTCTGGGTGGCAACAAATGAGGCATTCCTGGCCAATCACCACCATGTTCTTGCCAATGGCTATGAAAAAATGTCAAGACTCACCTTCTGAATTCCTCGGCTTTCCAGTATACCAGAAATAGGAGAACATGTGAATGCTGCATAGGTAGCTCTGAAAACATCTCCACTGTCATCAACTCCCTATGATCATTTAAGCAAGCAAAAAATAAATAAATAAACAAATAAATAAACAAATAAATAACTAATTAATTAATTAATTAATTAAAAGTCAGTAGATCAATTCAGAGCGACACCATTACCTTTATGGTTACCAAGAACACAAACCCATTTTGCAGGGGATAGGAGAGCTCAATGTCTGCCTAAGAGAGGGAGTGCGACTTAAGTCTACTCACTCAAGACCTCCCACTGACTCCTCTCTCCATTGGCAGCCTCTCCTCTCTGGCTACAGTCATCTTTAGGATGGAACTCATGATGCGGAAGGACTGCCTTCTCCTCAAAGACCCTGCAGAATGTGCATTTTAACACATGCAATATGAGTTCATTCTTTTTTTTTTTTCCAGTGGGTACAGCACTGTTTTTTGCACACATTTTTTTAGTATTAGGGCTCAAAACTTCTAGTCTCACACGAAATACATGGCAGAAAGGCCAGAGCATTCCAGACCACACACACAACAATATGCTCTATTCTGGTAGAGCCCAATGGTGGAGACGATTTGCAGTATAGAGTAGGCTAGGACTCATGGACAAAGAACATTCCATTCTGTCTCCTACACTGGCTCCTCCTGGCTGAAAACACAAGTTCAGAATGTGGGAAAGAAAAATGAATATGTGCATGCATGCACAATGTTTCATAATAAAATTTTTATATATTTTTCAAAATAAAGTTATTTCAGATAAAAGTCAAAACTGTAGGAGGTAGTGTTAAATGAGCTAGCGCATATTTTTACATACATTCTCTAATTTTACTCTAAAAACCACCTTGTAAAAAAGATGAGGCACGTATTAGCCCCATCTATAGAGGAAATCAAGCAAGTGAGTTAGTAGGACAAAAACCCCATAATCCCAACCTATGCTCATAAGTCAGTATACAAACACCCTGAATAAGGTTTAAACATTGAAATGAATGTATTTAAGGCAATTACTACTGACCTTAACATGAGGTGGAGCTAGAGATGACTGACGGATGCCGCTCCACTTCTGTGTTACCATGATTCTCAAGTTCCAGAAAATTTTCTACAAGGAACACACATGTCACAATTGAAACAATTCTTGGAGAGGTAAGTAAATAAGCTGATTACCATGATAAGGTGCAACGACTCATCACAGTGGAAAAATACCCTCATTAGATCCCTAGAGGAGCCCAATGGAAATTTACAGTATTTTCTAACAAAATCAAAGCATAATGAGGGCTTACATAAGAGAGCTCTAAGATGATTTACATGTTTAAAGAGCTACTGGCTGCTGTGGAGAAGACCCCGCAAGGCGGTCGGTCGGAGTGGACGAGGAGCCTGGGGAGACACCACCCCAGCAGTTGGGTTGAGGGGGGCACTGGGGCGTCCGCATCAGGCCTGAATCCTGACAGTGGGAGGAAGAGCAGCAGGCAGACAGGGGATCCGCCCTGGAGAGACCGCAGAGGACTTGCTGGTGGGCTGCATGGGGGGGAGGGGCAGGGGCAGGAAAGAGCCAAGGACTTCCAGGGATTTGGCTTAAAGAACAGACCGAGGTGCCACTTGCTCACAGGGGGGGCTGGGCGGGAGGCTTCAGGGGTGAAAGGAGGTCTGTCTGTGAGGGGCCAACCTGCGGCAGCTGGCCGGGGGCAGGAGAGCCGGGAGAAGTGGGGGCACAGACAGGCCCAGGAAGGAGCCCTCTGGGAATGCGAGGAGCCTGTGAGGCAGGGAAGCGGGAGAGGGCAGGGAGGAGTCCGGGGAGCAAGGGGAGGCCAAGGTAACAAAGGCCCAGGAAGAGACACTCCCTCTCCTGTGACTGTGACAGAGGATGGGGGCCGTGGGAGCACCTGCTCCACCAGGCCTGGGAGACGAAGGAGGGGAGCACAACCTTCCTGGGGGAGGGGAGTCGAGGAAGCTGGGAGAGCTGCCTGGAGACCCAGCCCTAAACGCCGGGGCGGTGGAGCCACCGTGTGCCAGTGGAAAGGCATCAACAGGGAGGAGCTGAGGACACCAGGAGAGAAGGTTTGAGAAGGCCTGGGGAGACGGGCCGGATTCCAGGCAGAGGGCTCCTCGGGTGGAGCAGAAGCCTTGCATTTAGCCTCATGGCCTTTATGCTGGCAACGATGATGCACGAGGCAGAGTGGCGAGCAGGGAGGAGAGCAGGAGTGGGGGGCACTGGGGAGAGGCTGGCAAAGGGGTCCAGCGAACAAGGGGGGCTGTTAGCAGGGCCTGGGGCTTTGCGGCATCTGGGAGCAGAGACCACAAATCTGTGGGTAAAGCCACTGTTTCTTCGGCAAGGCCTGGGTCTCACGGGGGTGTGGGAGACACAGGCGGTTAGGGATGCTGCTAAGGCAGTGATGGCGGTGACAGACGGGAGCTCAAGCAGAGGCGGCCCAGGTTGGGGTGGAGGAGAGTGGCCTGGATGACTGACTGAGGCCAGAGCCGCAGGCACTCCTAGGGGACGTGAGCAGGGACCATGGAGCAAGGGTCTGGTGACAGCCCAGGAGGGACAGGCTCGACAGGCAGGGGAGAGTGAGCATGAGTGCAAGACAGCCAGTGGGAGAGGCGAGGTGCGAGCCAGGTGACACAAGGCCTAAACCCTTTCCAACGCGTCCGTCCAATCCCAGTCATGCAGACTGAGCCATCACGGAGGTGGGGAGGGGGGATGCAAAAGCAGTGTTCTCAGGCCGCAGGGGAGTCCGAGCCATACTGAGGGCCTACTAGGTGACAGGCCTACTAAGTGACACACACTATGCCAAGTATTATTTCATTTGTCCCTCAAAGCCCTCTCTGAGAAGAGTCAATTATGATGGACATTTTACAAATGGGAAAACTGAGTCTATTTAGCCTCTGTAGCGCCTCAAAGCCTCATCAGTGAGGGGCAAAACCAGGTTTCCCCCTCCTTCTCCTTTTCTTCCGCTGCTAACTTACTAGCAGCTCTGGCAAAGGACCTAGTGAGAGCTGGGGAGGGGGGTTCCGACCAGCAAGAATCTGAGACTCCTGGACATAAACAGTTCTTAGACATTTTACGATTTTTAAACGGCCTCAGATCCGGCCTGTCACTGAAATGACTGCCAAGGACCACCTGAGTCTCTCCCGACAGGGGACAGTCTTATCCTTGTCCCTACAGTAAGAGTCGCTAAGAACAGAGTGTGAGACTCGACAGACCAGTGGCCATTTGAATTATATCACCTTGTGACACCACATCTGAAGTGTCCCCAGGTTCTGTTGCAGGACAAGTAGCAGTCTTATTTCTCATTTCAACTTTTGTGGAAGGTGGTTTTGTCATCGGTTTCGCCAGACGATTAACACAAGGATCAGTTTCTGGGGACAGGATTCCAAATGAGCTAGAGGCCAAATGAGTGAGGAGTTCTTTCCGGGTCAAGTTTTCTCGAATTTTAACTTTTACAATTTTCTGAAATGAACCCAATAAAGGAGAAAAGACACAAATGGAGCTATCATCTTAAAGAAACAGTCTTGGGACGCCTGGGTGCCTCAGCGGTTTGGAGCCTGCCTTTGGCCCGGGGCGTGATCCTGGGGTCCCGGGATCGAGTCCCACGTCGGGCTCCCTGCATGGAGCCTGCTTCTCCCTTGGCCTGTGTCTCTGCCTCTCTCGCTCTCTGTGTCTCTCATGAATAAATAAGTAAAAAAAAATCTTTAAAAAATTTTTAAAAAGAAACAATTTTTCTTGATTTTTAAAAGAAGGTGGAGGAAAGTAATGCCAAACAAATGAAGCATGGATGGATGAGAAAGTTTCTTTAGACCTCAAAGTAAATCTTTGACTCTCTCCTCTCTCTCTCCCAACTCTCTTCTTTTTCAAAGCAGATTTTGCAAATTAATAATGGTTTCTAGGCTCCACTCTCCATTCCTGCTCCTACCCAGGAGAATTGTTCAGATCACTAACAAAAAAACCCTGTGCTAAGTTCTCCATCTGAGTAAGTCTAGCTAGGCTGAAAGAACAGGCCCCTCATTTCATGTCTGAAATACAAGTGTCAGTAAGGATCATGACACTTAAGCTGCAAAACAGGAAAAATGTTGCTTAAAAAACCCCTTAAACTATCTTCTGTCCATTGTCACAACATATATAGATCAAACCACTCCATGGGAACATTGAATGTTTTGTGGATAAAGAGAAATTAGAACTCACAAGAATTTGTAGTTTATTCCTGAAGAAAAGAATTCAGTAATGAAAAACAAGAATATCCTATACTTTCATAGCAATAACCACAAGAGCTATAAATACATTCTATCAATGAATAACTCTTTCCCTGTTGCTCTTAAAGAACAGAGAAGAGGTGAGATCCCATACCTGTCTGACTCTGCATCAGCCCCACCTCAGTGACTAACAAAAAGTTGAGTGGCATAAACCCATGAACCTAAGAGGAAAACTCATGTGAAAACAGAACATGCCATAGAAATACCATTTAAAAGCAATTCAGAAAAAGAATTTCTGGAGTCAAAGACCAATATACAAAAGCTGTGAGCCACTTGATAATACAAAATGATAGGGTCACGGTACAAAGAGAATGAAAGAGCTGGGAAAGAAACTGGAAGAAAAAGGTGGGAAAAGAAAAGAATAAAGACTTTTTTACCCAAATGCTAAAACTTTCCATGTTCATTGTTCTCCTCAAGAGCTACGGAATGTCAAAGAAGACTTTTAATTGTGGACAATGTAATTAGACTTGTGGCTCAGAAGAAACAAGTTACAAAAGACACTTTGGCACACACATGTCAAAAATGGCAGAGCAAGGGCCTGGGTGGCTCGGATGGTTAAGCGTCTGCCTTCAGCTCAGGTCATGGCCTCAGGGTCCAGGGATTGAGCACCACTTTGGGCTCCCTGCTCAGCCCAGCTTCTCCCTCTCCCTCTGCTACTCTCCCACCGCTCATGTTCTCTCTGTCTCTCTTTCAAATAAATAAAATAAAATCTCTTAAAAATGGCAGAGCACGATTATTCTCCATTGCTAATAGCTCAGTCAGTACGTGGGGTGATATTAAAAATAATTTGTGGAACGATCTGTTCCATCGTTCCCCTATCTTTTCAACCATTAATTAGTGAATGTTTAATAGATTGCTTTGCTCCTAGGAATGTTTCTCCGGACTATGCTTAACCATACCTTAAGTCAGTATTAGTCAACCGAACTGTCCTAAATGGACACGTCATCACTTTGCAAAAGTAAATAAACTTCATGTTGCTCTTCTGCAAAGTTGCTATTCCCAAATAGGAAGCAACTTTCAGACATAAATGTTCTGTATCAACTCAGATGAAGTCCCTGAAAAGCTGCAGAACTGTGGCTTTACCCCCTATTAATAGTTAAGCTGCACACAGAGGACAGCTGCTTATCAGTATTTGGTCCCTAAGACTTCCTTCTTAGAAAACTATTTGTAAAACATGGCAAGCTAGGTTATGATTCAGACATATTAAAAGTCAGGAAGTTTTGTCTATAAAATGTCCTTTAGACCAAACCAGCGGAATACGTTGAGGCAGACCCAGGGTAACGAAGGACAGAACCATCTGGGCCTTAAGGACCACCACCCTTCATCATCTGCTCAGTTGTATCCCTTGCTTTGTAATTTGGTACACAGAGTGATACATCGGCACAATCTGGTGTTTTCCACTCCAGGAAATCTTTCCCGCCTCACTCATGTCTCTTAACCCTTTTAGGGTTAACCCTTAAGCCACCTTAAGTGGCTGTGGACATGGGCTATACTCTGCTAAGGAGCATGAGTCTTGAATGACATCGTGGTCCCATAAAACCACATGGAGCTCTGCACAGGGAGCATATGGTAAAATTCTACTGAATAAATTAAAATGGCAAATATTTGATCCTTTAAAAGTCACCATGCTAACATCTGAATACCACCTGGAGGAAAGGGAAGTCATACTTACTCTGGTGGGATAAATCCACGTTGTGGTGTTACTATAAGGCAATGTGCCAGCCAGTACAACTCAAATTTCAGTAACCTAATGGAATCATTTAAAACCTGGAAAGGTGCAGTTTTTGCCAGATCACCTATTATATCAGATAAAAGGTAACTTATATTTAGTATTACTGGAAAAAAATTCCACGTGTTAATAAGTAGTAAAAATGAATCCTAAATAGTCTACCAACTTAATTTTGCTTTATATGAATTTCAAATCCCTAGTAAAATAAGTAGTTTTGTTTTAAACTACAAAGATAGTGAACAAAGAGAAAAAAGGACATCTGGAAACTGTTACCACCCGGTCTTATCTTGGGCGCATACACTGGTACTAGATATGTTCCTACTCAGAACCAACTGTATCAATGTTAAGAGTAAGAGACATCAAATACCAAATGAGTTCTCTAGGGCGAGGGATGTGGTGGGAGGAAGGGCCCCTGGATGAGCAGCCCTGCCATATGGGGAACTGGGAGCTCGGAATGAGGATGATGGCCTTATGCTGGACGATACTCAGGCTGAGTGTGGGGTGGGTCTCAGTGGGGGAGAGGAGCACCTGCATAAGCCAGCGGCCACATTTGCATAAAGTTCAAGTGTATTTCCTAGATGAGCAACAGGCTCAGAGTGAGCACATCCCTGGCATCCGGAGTGCACTGCTGCTGTGTGTTGCTGATATGCTCACAAGGAGAAGGGCTTCAAAATCAAGTGTTCAGGCTGGACAGTCCACGTTTCCTTAGAGGATGATTTACCTTGAGGTGGGCAAATGGCTTGTGAAAGAAGTGGGGAATCTTGAGGACCTTTAACTGGTAAAACATCCAAAGAAACATTGCCACCATGTTTCCCAGAACTGTCAGATTCACTGTAGAAACAGAAAGAGAAAGGGGGAGAGGAAAAAAATTTGAAAGGATAAAAAGCTTATGACTAGGGCTGCTAACCTTTTGCCAAACACTGCAAATCGAATACTATGGTTTCTCACCAACATTTTCCTGTGATGTTTTTACTTTTTGGTTGTACAGAAGTTGTATATTAAAATATAATAATGTTCTGCCTAAATAAAAAGGTAAAAAGCCAGACTTTGTCACATTTTTATATTCATCCTTCATAAGTCTAAAAACATTTAGATAAAACTAAAAGCACATTATGTAATATACTATGTATGTTTCATGGAATAAAAATTCTTCACTGTGTATTCTTAATGTATAAAAATACAGTATAGGTAAAATATTGTTATACAAATCTTTCACTGGAATACTCAGGAATGTCTTTCCTGTCAACATGCATCTGAAGTCTCTTAAAAGATTTACTAGAAAACCACCCAATATTAGGAATTTTTTAAAAACAAAACTTTTAATGTATCTCTAACTGTATAATGATAAATGGTTTCATGATGCTAACACCGAAGAAAGTCTCTGGGTAAAGTACTATGGCAAGAAATGCTGATAAGGTTTAAGTGGATTTTTATTAAGTGTTAAAAGTGTTTAGCTTTAGATTACAAAAAACTGGTAATTCAAATGAAATTTGTAGTCACAGAAATACATGATTTAACTGAAGTTCATTGGGGCATTGCCCAAATTCTCCTACCATACCACAGAACTCCATCTTTATTTAAAGTAGACACTCAGCAAACAGAGGAATCCTCTCCTCACCCTCTTACCCACTCCTTTTCCAATCGGACTGCCCCAGAAACAGAGATATAATGGAGAAACCAGCCAGAAGTCAGAAACAATTTTTAAAAAATTATAAAGCTACTTATTGGCTGTTTAGTTTCCTAAGAAACAGTTCCTCACAATTTATTTTTATTTTTTTATAAATTTATTTTTTATTGGTGTTCAATTTGCCAACATACAGAATAACACCCAGGGCTCATCCCGTCAAGTGCCCACCTCAGTGCCTCACAATTTAAGTGGTTTTCAGGATAATTTTTAACATCTGTAACTATGACCTTTAATTCTTTGATTGAGCGGCATTAAAGAAGACACTGAAGAACACCATCAAAGAGATTATTTTGAACAGTATGGGAAAATTGAAGTGATTGAGATCATGACTGACCGAGGCAATGGCAAAAAGAGAGGTTTTGCCTTTGTTTTTGTTTTTGTTTTTTAGGTTTTGCCTTTGTGACATTTGGTGACCATGACTCTGTGGACAAGACTGTCATTCAAAAATACCGCACTGTGAATGGCCCCAGCTGTGAAGTAAGGAAGCCCTATCGAAGCAGGAGAAGGCTAGAGCTTCATCCAGCCAAAGAAGCTGAAGTGGTTCTGGAAATCTTGGTGGTGGTCATGGAGGTGGTTTTGGTGGGAATGACAACTTTGGTCATGGAGGGAACTTCAGTGGTCAAGGTGGTGGTGGATATGGTGGCAGTGCGGATGGCCAGAACGGATTTGGTAATGATGGAAGCAACTTTGGAGGCAGCGGAAGCTATAACGATTTTGGCAATTACAACAATCAATCCTCAAATTTTGGACCCATGAAAGGAGGAAATTCTGGAGGCAGAAGCTCTGGCCCCTCTGGTGGTGGAGGCCAATACTTTGCCAAACCATGAAACCAAGGTGGCTGTGGCGGTTCCAGCAGCAGCAGCAGCAGCTGTGGCAGTGGCACAAGGTTTTAATTACTGCCAGGAAACAAAGCTTAGCAGGAGAGGAGACCCAGAGAAGGGACAGGGAAGCTACACGTTACAGCAGATTTGTGACCTCAGTCAAGCACAGTGGTGGCAGGGCCTCGCTGCTGCAAAGAAGACACGTCTTAGACAATACTCGTGTGTATGGGCAAAAAAACCGAGGACTGTATTTGTGACTAATTGTATAACAGGTTATTTTAGTTTCTGTTCTGTGGGAAGTGTAAAGCATTCCAACAAAGAGTTTTAATGTAGATTTTTTTTTTTTGCACCCATGCTGTTGATTGCTAAATGTAATAGTCTGATCATGACACTGAATAAATGTGTCTTTAAAAAAAAAAAGAAAAAGAACTATCATTTAAAGTATAGGGATCCTTTTAATTTTTATATATTGTTGAACTCAGGTTGCTAATATTTTGTTGAGGATTTTTGCATCTGTGTTCATCAAGGATATTGACCTGTAATTTTCTTTTTTAAAGATGTTTTTGCCTGGTTTTCATATCAGGATAATGTCGACCTTGTAAAATGAGTTTAGAAGCCTTCCTTTCTCTTTAATTTTTTGGAATAATTTGAGAAGGACAGATACTAGCTTTAGTACAGTGAAGGATATCATCAAAACAAAACAAAAAGGCAACCTACTGAAAGGGTGGGGATACTTGCAAATCATTTATCTGATAAGAGGTTAATATCCAAATGACATAAAGAACTTACACAACTCAGTATCAAAAAAATGAATAACCCTATTAAAACATGCACAGAGGACTCAGAATGCAAACTGTTGCAGCCCTGTGGAAAATAGTATGGAGGTTCCTAAAAAAAATAAACCTACCCTATATATATTTTTAAAGATTTTATTAATTTATTCATGAGAGACACACAAAGAGAGGCAGACCAGAGGCAGAGGGAGAAGGAGGCTCCACGCAGGGAGCCCAATGTGAGCTCCATCCTGGGACTCCAGGATCACATCTTGAGCCAAAGGCAGGCGCTCAACCGTGGAGCCACCCAGGTGTTCCTAAACCTACCATATTTTATCCAGTAATTCTCCTCTGGGTATTTATCCAAAGAAAATGAAAATACCAATCTGAAGAGAGCTATGCATCCCCATGTTCACTGTAGCATTATTTAAAATAGCCAAGATGTCAAAGCAACCTATGTCCATGATAGATGAATGGATAAAAATGTGGTTTACACACCTGCTGGGTATTAGTCATAAGAAGGAATGAAATCTAACCATTTTTGATAATTTGCACCTAGAGGGTATTATGCTAAGTGAAATAAGTCAGACAGAGGAAGACAAATAATGATTCCATTTATATGTGGAATCTAAAAAGCAAAATGAATGAACAGACAAAACAGGAACAGATTCTTAGATACAGGAAGCTGTTGGTTACAGGGGGTGGGGAGAGGGGATGGGTGTGAGTGAAACAGGTGAAAGAGATCAAGTGGTATGAACTTCTAGCTATAAAATAAACAAATTATGAGGATGTAATATACAGCATAGGGAATATAGTCAATAAAAATGTAAAAACTTTGTATGGTGACAGAGGGCAACTAGACTTATTGTGGGGACCATTTCATAATGTATAAAAATATTGAATCACTATGATGTACATCTCAAACTAATAGGATATTGTGAGTAATACTCACAATAAGGCTTTTTTTTTAATGATAGGGAAGAGGGCAAGCTAGGATGAGTTGGGAGGCCCCAGGTGGGTGTGTGAGCTCTCATTTGGTGGCTGGGATTTGCCAAGTCTCAGCAGGTATGAGTTGGCAACACTGTGTCAGGGTAACAGCCCATGTGATAAGAAGATTGGTTAAAAACATGAGGATTGAGTAAATGCAAATATACTGAGAATAATGAGGTCAGGATTCTCAGTTTTGGAAATACGAGTGTAAACTCATGATTTCAAGATATTTATAAACAGGTTTGGATACCTGTGGATTTATATATAAATGCATACGTTTCCTAGCTCTGCCCACTGAGGGGGCCTATAAATAGTAACACCTGAAAAGCAATAGCACATTTACTATTCATATCCCAGTTTCTAATACTATTCTCTACTAAAAGGAACCAGGACTTCTATTCCAGGGCTGGGATGGGGTAAGTGTATGTCAAAGCTAGAATATCCATTGTGCCAGTGAATAATGAGCCAAGCTAAGTGACCAAATGATGACAGTAAAGGATTAATACTGAATCCACCAGTCCGCCCTGATATATAAGTACACAAAAGAGAGTAAAGTAAATCTCTTCCTTATTGTGGAATGACAACTAGTAAAAGTAGACAGAATCAGAAAATCACCATTTGGTAACTAAGACAGGACTAATATGATTCACACAATAATCATCACTGGGTGCTACACGTGTGATCAGAAACAAGCCAACTCAGCATCTCCAAGGATCTCCCTTAACACATCCATTAATTAGCTCCAGTGGAGAAACCAGGCAGACACCATTTTAACTAAATGATAAAAATATTTCTACTAATGGGACAGTCAGCATTGTTTACCATCTGAGAAGATGCACAGAGAAAGTGAACATCACTTCTGTGATGCAAACAACATTTTATAGAGTAACTGGTCCATATTCTACAAAAACATCAAGGTCACTGACAAGAAAAGGGTCAGCAGCTGGCCTGCAGCCTGTTTTTCCCTTTTCACTGGGGAATGCCCAGGGGGGAAAAAAAGAAAGATAACTTGGTCAAATCCCCTTGTGATCCTCCTAATGACATCTCCCAGCAAACCCACTAATTTACTTTTCTATGGAATGCTAATAATAGGATGTTCCTGGCCTGTCCGGTTATGGTAAAGAAATCAGAAATTTATGAATTTATGCAGCATAGTTGTTTGGGGAAAAAAAAGGTGTGTAACTACCCTTAAGGTATGTGTAATTACACAATTATAAAATAGAGATTTCACAATTAAAATAACTCCCCCTTTTGTGTAAGAAATGTATCACATGCACAACTCAGAGACCTGGGGTTAAATGTGAACCAGAGTATTGATGTTGGAAAAAGGGCCTAGGAAGCATCACTAGCAATCCTGATTTCCTCATGTTTCACCAAAATTATTACTAAAGCCTAGATCGGGTAATATCTTTGATTTTGTGGCTCTGATCTGATGATCCAACTCTCTGTGCTCCATCATGAAAGAGAAGGACACACTGGGGAAGTGTTCTGTATTGAAAGAGGGTAAGGTGGGTGGGGATGGGGTGACTGGGTGAAGGGCACTGAGGAGGACACATGACGAGATGAGCATTGGGTGTCATATGATATGTTGGCAAATTGAATTTAAATAAAATACAATTAGGGACTTCTGGGTGGCTTAGTGGTAGAGCGCCTGCTCAGGGCATGATCCCAGGGTCCAGTGATCGAGTTCCACGTTGGGCTCCCTGCAAGGAGCCTGCTTCTCCCTCTGCCCATGTCTCTGCTTCTCTCTGTATGTCTCTCATGAATAAATAAAATCATTTTGAAAATAAAATATAATTTAAAGATTAAAAAAATTTAAAACAAAGAAAGAAAGAGGGTAAAAGAAGACAGGCTAAATAAATGTAATGTGTGATCTCAGATTAGATTCTGGGCCAAAGAGGAAAAGGAAAGAGGACGTTTCTTGCTTATTTCTTTGATTTAATTGTTAAAGGACTTCATTAGGGAACTGGGGAATTTGGATGGAATCTGTGGACTGGTTGTCAGTACTTTAACAATATTAAGGTCCTAATTTTGATGGGCTTACTATAGCTATTTAGGAGAAGGTCTGTGTTTTAGGAACCTTAGGACAAAGTGGTCATCATGCTGGCAACTTACTCTTAAATGATTCAGAAATAAGTTATACACACATAAAAGATAGTAAGGTAAATGTGATAAAAATGTTAGCAACTGAGGAATCTCTCTCTCTCTTTTTTAAATATTTTATTTATTTATTCATGAGAGACACAGAGAGAGAGAGAGAAAGGCAGAGACACAGGCAGAGGGAGAAGCAGGCTCCACACAGGGAGCCTGATGTGGGACTCGATCCCATGACCCCGGGATCACGCCCTGGGCTGAAGGCAGGCGCTAAACCGCCAAGCCACCTAGGCTGCTCACCAACTGAGGAATCTCAATGCAGGTAGCATATCTACTATTTTTAAACTTTTCTGTAAATTTGAAATTATCTCAACTTAAACTAAAATATAAAGATGACATAATAAACATGTTGAGGCAAAAAGTACAGAGAAAAGATGAACTCTACTATGAATTAGATTATCTGGAAATCTAGTAAAAGATGTTTTGTTTGTGTGTCTTCCCTTTGAGATTCTAAGCTAGGCTTAGAAGAAGGCTGAAGAAATTCACTGCTAAAAAAAAAAAAGAAATTCACTGCTAGACATGGAGTCTCTGAATTCTCCAATTACTGAAAATATAATTTTATGCATACTTTCATAGAAGAGCTGAATATCATTAGGTCGTTGGGGAAGATCATACACTGAAACAGAAAATAATGTTTGAAATACATGAGCCTTCACATAGTCACACCACAAAGTAATAGATAAACGTATACATTTACAGCCACAGAATATTATTTTCTCAGGTTGAGAGTGGGTGACATTCGACGTTTACTGCTACTGACTAGCATGAAATTATAAGCAGCTCAGGCTCTGGCCTTGGATGTGGTAACTTCACTTCTCTGAACTGTAGTCTCCACAAAGATAACAGCAAGTAACCATTTTCTCAGGGGTTGTCGTGAGCACTAAAGCACGATGTGTCTATTTATTTATTTTATTTTATTTTATTTTATTTTATTTTATTTTATTTTATTTTATTTATTTATTTTTTACGATGTGTTTAAAGCTACATATACAAGAGGCTGACCATGGGACGGGTACTGTTCTAATCCCTTCATGCATATTAATCTGGTTAGCTTTCACAACAACTTTTTGGGGTAGGTATATATTATTTCCACTTCAACGATGAGTTGTTTGACGCACAAAGAGGTTAAGGATACACAATTTATAAGTGGCAGTCTCACAGACATTATCTGTAGGAAATCTAGAAACTAGGCAATAATATAGATAAATACTGCCAATTTATAAAATATTGCTGGAGTTGAACATCTCTACATCTCTATATTAGTCTACCTCAATTTATATATACAAGAAATTTTATAGAAGGTTCTTGTATTCTACATTTAAATTAGACTTTAAGATGAGTGCCTCAGTCAGTTAAGCATCAGTCAAACTCTTGATCTCAGCTCAGGTCTTGATCTTAGGGTCATGAGTTCAAGCCCCATGCTGGGTGTGGAGCCTACTTAAAAAAAAAAGTAAATTAGACATTAAGAATTAGACTTTTTAAATGAAAAATTGTTAAAAGAACATACTAAGTATAAATTGAAATTTATAATAACCAATAAATCAGACTTTAAAGGTTTAAATCAAGTGTGGAAATATTCACCATAAATTGCATTTGCATAAGCAAGATTATAAATACCTGTAATAGTAATGCACTCAAACAAATGTTATTCAAAATAACCATGTAAAAAGTTCAACTGCAACATTCCCACAGCTGATCTACTATACTAACCAACACAAAACAAAGTGGGATTGGTTCCTCCCTTCCTCTGAACAGTAATCATACCATCCCATGGAATCTAGTATTCTCGTGTCCCAAAGACCCACCTGAAGTCCCAACTCAACCCCATCTTAGATGGGTGTTCTTGATGGGTGTTAATTGAGCTCTTAGGTAGGTTTATCAACATGACCCTCAATATAACACATTTCTTGAATTTCTGTACATGCAGCTCCCTTTCATTGGAATATCCTTCCCCATTCTTGTTCCTATCCTCTCCATTTTGCCAACCTCTCATTTTTCAAGATACCTCAAAAGTCATCTCATTTTAAATGGGGGACCCTTTCTCTGTATTTCCAGATTCCTAAACACAGCTCCATCATGGCCCTTTGCATATTATACTTTCATCACTTGTCTTCCCCTTAGTCTGTAAGAACCTAAAGGGCCAGGACTGCATCTTTCACCTCTACAGACCGGCACTCTCTACTCTCAACACACGTCCATTCAATCAACAAGTGAAATGTTGCCAAATCATGCAGCTGTGCCAAGTTCTAAACCACTATGAACTCATCCTACCTTCTTTAAATCACAGTTTCCAGGATTGTTGTGGTATGTTACTAAGTGCTTTCATTTACAAAGCATAATTCAGCTTAACTCTTTTATTTTGGGGAGTCTTTCTTACGAAGAAGAGATAAGGAAGATAAAGCTCAGAGGAGATGAAATGGCAGAGATGGGTCTTGAATTGTTTCAATATCACATTCAAGGTTTTTCCATACTCTGCTTCCTTAACACACTGCTGACAAGATCAATTTCAAATCTTTTCACTGTTTTTAACTCATCCACCCTTACCATCCCTTTGAGCAGATGATCTAGCCTCTTAATTACCTAAAAGATCATGAACTATTCTACATCACCTCTACATAGGCATAAATATCCTTTTATCATTTCATATTTTAGAAGCTATATATATTTTACCATTAAAAAATGAGAAAATAAAAACGGGGGAAACATACTACTGCCTAAAATTCTACCACCAGAACATAACCACTGTTAGTATTTGGTGTATATACTCCTGCAAGTTTATCTATGTAACTGTATACAGACACATTAAATTATTTTTAACCAGGATATCTTAGTATGTAAACTTTAAAATAATTTTTGTTATTGAAGAGCTTTCTCATGTCATTTTTTTTTGAGATTTTATTTATTTATTCATGAGAGACATACACACAGAGAGAGAGAGAGGCAGAGACACGGGCAGAGGGAGAAGCAGGCTCCATGCAGGGAGCCCAATGTGGGACTCGATTCTAGGACCCTGGGATCATACGCTGAGCTGAAGGCAGATGCTCAACCACTGAACCAACCAGGGGTCCCTCTCATATCATTTAATATAGAATCATATCATTGCTTTAATCGTTTCAACATATTCTATTACATAAGTAAACAATGCCTTATTCTTGGACTTTAGGTTACTTTTAACTTCTTGCTGTTATAAACAATACTATGGTGAAAATCTGTTCATTTTTACATAATTTGTATGTCTCAATACATACTTTTCATATCAGTAATAAACACCATTCGATGCTTAAACAATTCAGCTCAAATAGAGCTAAATATCTAGGTTGGAATTATTCCACTGCTATTTTGGATTTTTATTTCCAACATCATATCCTCCATAAATTGCACAGCAGACACAGAAATCTCAAACTGAGTTAGAGTCTGCAATAATTAAATCTTAAATAGTAATTACTTTGAGTTCAATAATGACCATTCTCCTCCTATTTGCAAGTCTACCCAAAGAATAGGTGCCATAGTACATAATAACATCTAACATTTACATAGCAAAGCTCTCCCATGGTACCTTCACAGTTCCACATGGATGAGAAGTTAGATATTGTAAACTCTCATTTATGATAAAGGAAACTTAATCTCAGTGACGTCCAAAGTTACCCAGCAGATGTGTGGCCCCAACTCAGTCTGATTCCATAAACTAATACTCATATTTCTTATAACACATCCCTGGATCTAGATACTTCTTTTGGGTCATGGGTAGGATTAAGACATGTTGAAATTCTTACCTTCAGTTACTAGTAGCGCATCCTGAGATGTTTTTAAGCCTTCGCTATTTCTACTGAAGTGTTTCCCACACCATCTAAGGTAAGTAACCTACCTTCGATACTGCTGCCTCGAAATTTCATTGCCACCAAAGAAGTATATAGTTGACAGTTCTGTTGTGGTTGTTGCATTGGTCTTTTTGTCTAATGGTTTATATATAATAGTAACATCCTGATGCCAAGAAATAAATCAGGAGTGAATATTAAATATTTTCCTCAAGTCTCTTCATTGTGAATTAGCTCTCATATGAGCCTGAATAGTCAGTAGACACGGGGGCATATGATGGCATTTCTAATAAAATCAGGTATTTCTATTCCATTATTACTTTCAAATATTAGTTTTTAGCCATAAAATACATGATTCTTAATCTACCTTAAAAATGAATTCATATTTTTAGTGCAGAGACTTATACTTCTCATGTTTTTTCTTTGAGCACAAATTTATCTGGAAAAATCTTTAGTACTTTAGGATTCAGCAAAACTTTTTCCTGAGAATCCTTAAAACCTGCTGCTTTAACAAAAGTTTCCTGAGAGCTGGTGTTATGAAAAGAAAAAAAAAAACAATTCTATTTTCTTTGACAGTTATGAAGTCATTCACTGTCACCATGTAACTGTCAGATAACTTTTTAACATGTTCCAAAATAAGATTACTTGTTCCTCCATATCCAGACAAAGGTATCTAAAAGCAGAAAATATAGACACCCAAAATTATTTTTATGTAAGTAGAAAGCAACAGATTAAATTATAGGAAAAAAACCCACACAGATTTAATATAATTAAAATTATTACTTTGTGTACTTTAGCTAAAAGTCACCTCACTTCCAGTCCAGCATTAAAGAACTTTAGAACAAAAACAAATCAAAGAGTTGCAAAATTATTTACCTTCCAATATGCTAAATTATTTCATTGTTATAAAAGCCAATCTTAAATGATAAAGGAATAAAAGATTAGCATGGATACACTTGCTTAGGAAATGTTTAGGGTGATACATCCTGATGTTTGTGATTTACTTTGAAATGCATAAAAAAGAGATGAATTGATGGATGGTTGGATATGTGATAAAATAAATATGGCAAAATGTTAATTGTAGAATCTAAGTGGTAGAGTATGTGAGGGTTCACCATATAGTTCTCCCAACTTCCCAGTAATTCTCAATTTTGAAAATGATATGTGTTGCTGAAACAAAATCCATTGTTCTATAATTCTGTTGGCTTTTGATCTTCCCGAGTGAGAAGGAAGTGTGCCAGAGGGACCAAGCAGAAGCCAAGAACTCACACAGCTCTCAGAGGACAGAACCCGGCCAGAGTGCAGACCGAGGGCAGCGTTAGGTGCCAACAGGTGCTGTCTCCAAGCCAGGCCGCCTCCACGGCGGTCAGCACTACCAGCAAACAAGGATTCAGAGAATAAAGTCTATTTAAAAAAAGTGTATGAAAATAGGTATGCTGCTGGAAAACAAACTTTCCATGTCCTCTAGAATGCACTCCTTTAAGGGGCACCTGGGTGGTTCAGTTGGCTAAGCACCCGACTCATGAAGATTTTGGCTCAGGTCATGATCTCCAGATCCTGGGATCCAGCTCCTCACTCTGCAGCCGGCCTGCCTGAGATTCTCTCTCTCTCTCTCTCTCTCTCTCCCTCCCACTCCGTCCCCCAGTTCATGCATGCATGCTGTGTGTCTAAAATAAATAAATCTTTTAAAAAAGATAAAATGCATTCCTTTAAAAATGGATATTCCTAATTATTGAAATATATTGTGTGGCCGCCAAGGTGGCTCAGCGTTGGTTAAGGATCTGCCTTCGAGTTTTGTAAATATATGCATGGGGTTCATTTTTAGCGGTAGTTGATATTACCAAATTGTCCTCCCAAAAGATTGAGCACATTTGCACCAACAGTATAGAAATACGCACATTTTGCCATACGCTTAGCTGCTCGGAGTATCATTAAATCTTTTGGTGTATGCCCATGTGATCGGTGGGAAACAGTGTCTGGTACTGTGGCTTTAATTTGAATTTCTTTACTTGTAAACGAAGCTGAATGTCATTTCATATCTATTGTGACCATTAGGGCTTTTCAATAAACTCACTCTGCCAGTTTTTCTACTGAAAAAAAAAAAAAAAAGAGTCTGCCTTCAGCTTAGGTCATGATCCCAGGGTCCTGGGGTGGAGCCCGCATCAGGCTCCCTGCTCAGCAGGGAATCTGCTTCTCCCTCTCTCTGTGTGCTCTCTCTCTCTCTCTCAAATAAAAAAGTTCTTTTTTAAAAGTTAAAAAAAGATTGAGTTCTTGTTACTTAGGAATGGAAGTCTCAATATTCTGATTATTTTTTTAAAATATAAGCTATGTTATTTGCCTAAATATTAAAAAGTCAAACTTTGTATATTTACTGACATACAATATATACATATATGTGTATATATTTATGTCTTTGAAAAATATTAAAGGTATTTTATTTTGATACTGTGACCAGGGTAAATTAAGATTTAGAAAAATATAGATTATAGTATCACTCATTCCAATAATGCTTCTAGGCATATGAAATACAAAGATAATTTAGAGTGTCTCTCTTTTTAAAGGCACTCATAGTCCACGGAGAGATAATACACCTGCTCTTATACTGCTTCATAACTACCAAGAGAAGGAAAGCTAACGTACTATGGAAACACACTGGGAGGAGCATGTAACGTGGAGATTGCCCCATGGAGAGTTTCACAGAAATTTGTGTAGAATAAATCAAACTTTTGGACTGCCTCAAATGTTGAGTGGGAGTTAGCCATATTTTATGGGTTGAATTGAGTCCCCCACAAAAAAAAATATTTTGGAGTTCTAACACTGGTACCTCAGAACGTCACCTTATTTTGGACACAGGGTCCTTTAGAGGTAATCAAGTTCAAATGGGGTCATTAGAGTGGACCCTAATCCAATATGACTGGAATCCTTATAAAAAGGGGAAATTGGGGGGTGCCTGGGCAACCTGCAAGACCATAATAACCTCAGGCCTCTTCCCCCCACCATCTTTGACTTCAGGCCCTCGACATCTGACCCAAGTCAGAGGGTAGCAATGCTACATTATCCTTAAGCATGCCATGAGTGATTCTAGAACAATCTCAGCAACAACATTAACTCCATGTGTGACCTTGAGCTTGCAGTCTGGCCTTCCTGAGCCTGGTTTCTCATTGGCAAGTGAGGACTCCGGCTACCTCCCATGGTCTCCTGAGGACCCAGTGTCCTATTACTATCATCATTGTGGCTCTCAACCCATCCAAACCCCCTCACTGAGCAGAGGCCTATCCTCTGGGCTCGCAAGGTTGGTACAGGCCCCCATCTGGACCAGCTGGCAACACAGAGAGCTCGTGTGTCCCGCCTAGGGATTCTGGTTAAGCAGCACCTGCTTGTTCCACATCCCAGTGGATTTCCACCCCAGGCTGCGTCCACGTTCATGCCAAAGGCTTCACCCCCCGAAGGAATGATCCAGGCCATTGCCTCCTTCATTCATGCAGGACACTGTTGCTTCCACCCCTTCCCTCTTTCTAGACCTACACCTTCCCTGCTACCTGGATAAGCAGTTTCCTGCTCTGTGGGTTGTCTTCAGTGCGCAGCTTTTGAAATTGTTGAAAGCTCTTCCTGAATAGAGGGAAAGAAGCAGGATCGATGTAGGAATACTGTGGCAGGGTTGAGTGCAAGTCCCTATGATCTGAGACCTCAAATGAGTCAAACTGCTGGATCAGGGTTTTCTTTGGGTTCCTCTGAGCACTCAGGTCATTGGAGGACATGGGAGGGAGCTCTCATGAAGGTCATCCATTGCATCCAATTCCCTATTAATTGAGCAGCTCTGCTGTGGTCAATTTTGGTTTCAATTGGGCAGAGACTCTAGTTGCTGTAAAGTGCACATCTGAAAACTCTTAATTCAGCTCATCCCAGTCACCCCAAATGGCGACATTTGGGAAAACTGATTTCTAAAGCAGTAGGCATGGTGGCCTATTCCCCAGGAATGCTGAGAAAATCACCCGCCCACCTGCCCACCCACGTCCTGTTGTCACGGTTTGCTGCCTCCCAGGAAGTCCAGGCTGACTGAGGGGGGGCAGAAAGGACAGGCATATGGGACTTCCCTCATCCTTCATGGTCCTTCTGGTGAGAGGACCCCTCACCTGGAAACTTTGGCCCATGTGTTCTTCAGGCAGTGCACTGATGCACTCTGCAGAGCAGAGGATGGCAGGCATGGAGGAGTAGTTCTGCAAGATTTGAGAGGCATGGGGAGGGAAGAGAATGAGCTGTCAGGTGGGTAGTAGGAGCCCTATTTGCTCTAGAGCTGCAGGCTCCCTCACTGTCAGTCTCCCCTCCTGGATGAGACAGATGTCCAGGGACCCACAGAAGGGCACATGGAAGAACCAACAAGGAGCACTGCTGGGGAGAGGGGGCATTTTACCTATCCTCCAAGGAAGGAGCCAGGTAGGAACTGAGCATCCAACATTGGGCCATGCAAGTACAGGTCAGCATGCCCCTGGAAGGAAGAACTTAGACCAGAGACTTCAACCTTGAGAACTGATAAATGGAAGAGCAGTTCCCGAGGCTCAGGAGAGCAAGTCAGCTTGGCCTCCCATAGGCTTACCTTGGCCACCTTGATACAGTGCTCCACCACCATGGCCCTGTCCTGGGCTGTCATGCTTGGGTTGACAAGACAGGTGCTGATGACGCAGTTGGCCATGCTGTTGAACTGGGTGATGGTGGCATGGACTGTGCATGCCAGGTGCTCATTGCCAGGCTTATTCCTCTTGGACCAGATGGAGCCCAGGCACTGACAGGCTGCCCCGAGAAGGGCAGCGCCTTCTTGAACAGATCCTAGAGAATAGGGGGATGCTCACTCACACAGCCATTGCACATGCAAGACTAATGTCCTATGTAGGGTCACAGGTCAGAGCTGGGGCTCAGCAAGCAGAGAAAGTGGCCTGAGCCCCATTGCAGACCTTGGACTGCACTCCATTCCTCTTCACTGAGGGAGCCCAGTACAGGATGAGCCAGGAGCAGATACTGCCAGGGGAGGAAGGAGGGCATTTGCACCCTGATCATCCCCACTAACTTCAAACAGTTCAAGGGGGTCCTCAGAAGGGGCATCTTCCCCTCCCATTTTAATGCCTCTGGTCCTACTCCCCTTTCGGCTGCACATTCTCACAGGGAGAGGTACAACCACGGTTCTGTCTGCCTCCCTGTACTTCAGCACACATCAGATGCCCAATAAGTGTAGGGTGCTCGGCCTCCAAGGCAGATGATGTGCAAGCCACGGGCTTGGCCGTACACAGTGAGTGGCCCTCCCCCACCCGAGGACCAGGGCCTGCCCCGTTTGCCTATCTGTTCTATCTCATTTATAATCCACACAGGAACTCTGCAGCAGTCCTTCTCAGGGTCTATCTCCACAGTCTGCAGCTGGACAGTGAAAGCTTGGGTTTGAGGAACTGGACAGGTTGATGTGGTTGGTAATTGATGGAGCTGAGATTGGACCCAGGCCCTATGACCCCACATCAAGGAAAGGCAGGTCTGGGGCAGATGACAGCAAAAGGAAAGCTTGCCCCAGCCCCGCCCTGAGAGCCTGGCTACTCACTGCATCTGCCACCAGCTTGGGAGGGAAGTACATGAGCCCTGGCTTCTCCTCATGCAGCTGGTGCTCCGGGGTTACGCACCAGGTGCAGGTAGCCTCTGGGGCTGGAGTTGGCTCTGTCTCAGTGTTTAGGGCTGGAGTTACAATTCCCAGGAAAGCTAGTGGTCGAACTGACTGTAGCTCGGGACCTGGCACACATGGAGAAGAAGATGTGAGACCTTGTTCCAGATCTGGAACAGCTGATGGAGGTGATGCTGGCTCTGACACATGAGATGATGGTTGAAACAGAGCTAGGGGTGTCTCTATCTCCATCGGAGGCCCTCTCTGGCTCTGCAGCTGGAAGGGGCCATGGAGCTGGCACTGGCATAGGATAAAGAGAAATGTTCATCCATATGATTGACTTGTTCCATGCCTTTCCCAAAACAGGACAGATCCCATGGCCGTAAACGAACACCCAGCCCCTGAACCCCATCCAAAACAGTCTTCCCAGCTTGCAATCCCCCTTACCCTCTGACTGTGCCTCTGCCTCCGTGAGCTGCAGAAGTTCCCGTGGCATGAGGGTAAGGGGAGCATGGCACTTCAGGTCCCAGTCATGCAACTTCACATGCACACAGGCCCCCTTTACTTCGAAACAGGCACAGTGCAGGGACTGCCAGGTATCCTGCAATTTCTGGTCAAGCCAGGTCCCCAAGGTGGGAGAGAGGGTGCTGGGGAGAGTCATATGTGGAGCAGCGTCAGGGGCCTGACCTTTCCTTCCACAGGGTTCTCCCATAGAACCATTCTTTCTGCATGGGTCCCAGAGACTGGCCCCAGCCTGACTGCCAACCCCTCTGTAGCTGTCCTTGCAGCAGACGAGCTGGTCGTCCAGAAAACCTGTGTGAGTCTGGTTTTTCTGCTTATCCTCTACTCTCCATGGCCAAGGGCCTTCTCTAGTCCATCCTCCATGCGGACCAGCATCAGGGCTTAGGTTTGTGGCAGATTGGTAAGTGGTCTGCTCACCACAGCTTCTGTTCTTGGCCCCAGCTGTGGTGGTCAGCAGAGGTGGTATGGAGAGCGGCAGGTGGAGCAAGATGGGACAGCTGAAGGGATGGATGTTTGAGGCACCGAATCAGCCCAGAAAGCTCTGCTTTCCAGATGGCGGGACCCCATCTGCAGCTTCCTCTGACTCATTTTCCTCTTCTCAGCAAGCCCCCAAAATGAAAATCAAGAGATCTGTGAGATCCATGGCTCTGAAAGTCACTCCCTAGTCATGATCCCTGTAGTCTCCCAACATGCTCTGTGGAGGCAGCAAGGCCCTCCTTCTGGATCCAAAGACCAATCAAAGTTTTACTTGATCTTTTAAAGAAAAATTTTAAGGATATTTATTAATTTGTTGGAGAGTGAGAGAGAAGAGACGGTGAGGGAGCATAAGCAGGGTGAGCTGCAGAGGGAATGGGAGAAGCAGGCTCCCCACTGAGCAGGGAGCCCAATGTAGGCCTCAAACCCAGGACCCTGGGATCACGGCCTGACCTGAAGGTAGAGGCCTGACTGACTGAGCCACCCAGTCCCCTTACTTGATATTATGGCCCATTGTAAAGGTTCAGATATGGGTAGATCCATTCAACCCTCAAGGCAGCCATGAAGATGTCACATCTAACAAACTATGGACATGCTTGCCTATGACGTGCAAAGTGATTGACTGTCTGACACTCTGATTAGACTTGAGACTGAGACACTGTATCTACTGTAATCCTTCAATGATTTTAGTGACTAGAAATGTGTCTGCAATCCTAGGTGCTTAATCTACATTCTTGGATGAAAGAATCCCAACCAGCACTTTCCATATACTGAGTGGACCTTGAGCTGCTCTGCCTTCCCCAGTGACCTCTACTTTAGGCACATAAAAGACAAGGAGCAGGACCAGTTAGATGGAATCGCAGAAGTCCTTTGCAAACAAGAAAACTGCCCTCTTTCCATGCCCTTCTGTAAACCCAGAGTGCCACAGGCCCATGAGGGTTGATGTGGAGAGCTTCTTCGCTGGGGAGATACAATTGCTACACAGGAAGATGCCCAGAATGTCCAGCAGCCCTTTCTACAGGGCCAGGCACCAGATAAGTCTATGCCATGTTTTCTCCCAGGATTTCCCAGAGTGGCCCCATGAGGTTCATCCTCTTACCACACCACTTTTCAGAGGAGGAAAGGGAAGCTCAGAGAGGTGCAGTGACATTCCCAAACCATGCCGGTAGTAGAAGCGAGCCTCAGGCCCTGTGCTGTGTATGGGGTGGTCACTCATCTGTGGAACTGCTGGCTCAGGACCTGTTGGACTGTGGTGAACACCTGGTACATGCAGGAAATTTTTGAGAGGTTTCTATCCTGGAAGGATGGCACCAGAGACTGTATGAAATTCTCCATTGTGCCTTCCTTGAGTGTCAGCAGGGTGTAGGCCTCACCCGGGATCAGGGTTGATTCCTTTATACACCAGAGACACAAAGAGGGGCACTGTAGTCAGCTTCCAAACCATGAACCACTGGGAAGATCAGGGTC
The DNA here is from genome assembly GCF_905146905.1 of Nyctereutes procyonoides. Taxonomy (NCBI): domain Eukaryota; kingdom Metazoa; phylum Chordata; class Mammalia; order Carnivora; family Canidae; genus Nyctereutes; species Nyctereutes procyonoides. The sequence goes on along the minus strand of NW_026575136.1, from coordinate 15,136,575 downwards.
TAGCGCTCAGCCCAGAGACTCCCATCTCCTCAGGAGCTTGTACAGGACAAGGGACTTAGGTGCCCACACAGAAAAAGGTTCTAGGTTTTAGGGGAGACTTGGTAAACCATTGGTAACTTTAATGCATTCTGTTAGCTGAGCAACAACAGCATTTCTCCCAACTAATAGCTTTTATGAAGACCAGTATGCCATTGAGTCACCAGTAAACATCCTCACTGCCAATAGGAAAACACAGAGGGTTAGAACCTCAAATGCTGCTCAAGATCACATACTTTGGGCCTGACTATAGACCAAAGCATTGGCTGTGTCACATTTCCCCTAAGCTGATGTGGTTTGGTCTGTTCCTGGCATGGGGAGAAAGAGTCATGGGAAAACCACCTTCTTTAGCAGGCCCCAGGGGAGCCTGTTGTGTCTAGTCTGGGTTTTGGGCTTGCCCTGATCATCTCTGGGTCTTGAGTTTGGACCCCAAAATGGACCTGTTCTTGCCCCAGATCGGCGATTGATGTAGTTGGTGGCCTGATGCACCTGTGCTTGTCAGGGAAGATAGAGTAGTTGAAGCCTTGGAGCAGCTCATCCAAGATGTCCTGTGTGGATCTCTACAAAATATGGAGCCAGCTGCCAGGACCAGGAGGCATCAGAGGCCTTACACCTAATCTGGGGTTCCAGGTTATGGCAGATCTAGTAACTAAAACAGTCTGTGGGGGCCCATAAGGTTCTCCTTGCAGCACTGCAGAGATGGCAAGAGAATGGCATCAGCTCAAGTGCCAAGAGCCTTGTAAGGCTGAATCACTGTGGCCGATGGCCCCATTGATGGAGTACTATGAAGATCTATAAGGACACAGCTCATGACCTGTTGGGCAGACAATGATTGGATGTGTTCTGAGAGATGACACGTTACAGAGAAACATATAGAATGGCTTCATTCCACCCTTTGTTTTGTGTAAAATCACCCTTTCTAGTGTGATGATTTGTAAGGGCTGGGGACGTTCTGCAGGGACAGTGGAGCTGGGTTCTACACAGGGTATCTGGGATGAGTAAGTGAAATAATAAAAACAGTAGTAAAACACAAAGATAGTCATTGCTTTGTGAAAAACAAAACACCCCCCCAAGTCCTCAAAAACATGAAATCTATTCTGCACCATTCCAACCTAGGGGAAGAGTGTCTTCCCACCTCATACGTAGCCAGAGGTTAGGAGTGGAGGTTCAGGTCTCTTTGTGTTTGGGCCTGTGAGGCACTCGCGTGGAAACACTACGGGAGGGCCCCAGGGTTCTCTCTGTGTTTGTGTGGGGGCCATCTTTCTGTGGAGAACCCTCTTCCCATTCTCACCTCTAGAACAGCACTGCTCCTTGTTTGCCTGGTGCGCCCAATCATGGTCTAGGGAGTTAGAATAGTTGAAGCCACAGACCATCTCCTCCAAGATCTCCTGGGTGCAGCTCTGCAAATACAGTGCCCCATATATACAGGGCCAAGAGACATTAGGGTCCTCCCTTGACATCACCCCCAAGGGGACCCCCCCATTAGAAATCGTGTTCTCTGGTTCAGACCGCAGGGGCAGCTGAAGAGACATCTGGCAAGGAGAAGCCAGATGAAAGAGACTCTTGGGCTCATGACTAACATATTTGAAGTTGAGCTTGGCCCTCAGCACTCACCTTCTCATCTTGCCTGCTATGACCTGGGGTCTGAACACCAAAGATATGTCAGGCTTCCAAACCCTGGCAGCTGGTTTCTGCCCAGGAAGGGCATGTTCCTCTTCTCTGTCCCCTCTACACACACACACACACACACACACACACACACACACACACATACAATGAGGGGTAAGATGTGCAAGCCCGCTCAGCTGAGATCACAGTGTGGCCTGCTCTCCAGTGGGCTGCCCCAAGTTGCCTTGTGCTACCTGTTCAGGTCTCCCGACACATAACCAGAAGCTTTGGAGAAGGCTGAGCTGATGTAGACAGCGACATGAAAATCAACTTGGCAGAAAGTCCTCTGCCAGGTTAGCCTCCCATGAGGCCACAGCCACAGCCTCTGATGTACCTTGAGGTGGAGGAACCAAGCTAATTTGTGCCTGGATTCCTCATCCACAGAACCAGTGAGAAATAAAATATATGAATTGTAAGATGCAAGGTATTGGGGCAACACAGGAGCAGAGGAACCATACATCACCAACAGTCTCCCAGGCCTCAGCATCCCTCCCTACCCTTTTCCCTTTCCTCAGTTCTCCTCATTTCCCCACAGCCACACTGGCTGCCTTTTTCACCTCCTCTGGCCAAACCAGCTTCTGGTAGTGAGTATCTGCAGCTGGGGTCCCTTCTTCCTGACACACTGCACCCAGACGTTTGCAGAGCTAACTCCCTTTTGTTATTCTGTTCTCAGCAATGTCAACCACAGTGAGGCCTTTCATACCTTTCTCTCCAACGACTCCCCAGCCTTCATTCACAGCACACAGTCTTGTGTAGCATACAGCACCTGCTCTTTCCTTTCATGCGTCATTGTTTTTGCACTTTCATCCATCTCCAGACTGAGTTCCAAAAGGCAGGGAGCTCATGTTATTTTTCAGCTCCACCCATGGGCTCACCAAGGTACCCGAGTGCTTAGTGCCTAGTTATGGAATGAATCAATGAGAAGTTCTTGTGTCCCACCTCCCCTTTCAACCACCTCAACTGCAGGGAGAAAACCCACTAAGAGTTTCAAGTTGTCTCTGGGCAGGGGGAGGACCACAATGGCCTCTGCACGAGTCTTTCCTCTGCAGTTCCTCCAGCAGAAGTCCCTAAGAACCATTGCAAAGGAGGCTTTCTGCATCGTGTTCTCCAGGTCTAGCATTACACCCCCACACAGACACACCACCAAAGAAACGGCAGCTTTATTTGGGTGTCCTCAGGCAGTGGCTTCCCAGAATCACAGGGGCAAAGGAGCAGTACCTACGGGCTCCAAGGTCAGAGTAAAGGACCTCAGAGGCTTCCCTTTCATCCCCTTCCTGTCCTCTCCATTGGTGTCCTCTTTACAAATATGAGACCTCATGTCAGCCAGTAGAGTGACCCTGCACCCACCCATGCCTATCTAAAGGGGGATCCTGATGGTCCTGTGGAGACTGGTCTTGTCCCTGGACCCCAGACGCAGTATACAGTGCTCTGACATTTTCCTAGAGAAAATAAACAAATGATAAACAGGTAGACAACATGACTCACCATCAGAAAAATGCAAGCCGAGAACACAATGAGGTATCACCTCACATCTACTGGAAGAGCAATCATAAAAAAGACAAGAGATAAGAAATGCCACTGAGAATGCAGAGAAAAGAGAACCCTTGGGCCCTGCTGTTGGGATAGCACATTGGTATAGTCGCTATGCAAAACATATGGTGGTTCCTCAAAATTTAAAAATAGAACTACCATATGATCAAGCATTTCCACTTCTGAGACCATATCCATAGAAAACAGAGAATATATCTAGGAAATACTTGCACCTCCATGATCAAGATGCACTATTCTCAACAACCAAGACACAAGAATGTCCATGCCCATCAGCGGTGACTGGATAAAGAAGTGTTAGTTATAGAATGGAATACAAACCAGCCATGGGAAAGGAAATCCTGCTACGTGTGATAACGGTACTGGACTTCGAAGACATTATGCCAAGTGAGGTGAATGAGACAGAGAAAGGCAAAATATGATTATATATTATATATATATGTGAATATATATATGTGATATATATATATGTGATATATATATATGTGATATATATATATATATATATATATATATATATTCCCTTACATGTGGAATCTAAAACGAAAGAAAGAAGAAAAAAACTAAATTCAGAAAAAGAGATCAGATTGAAGTAACCAGAATGGGGGTTGAGGGAAAGGTGAAAAGGTACAAACTTTCAGTTTTAAGATAAAGAAATAATAGCGATTTACAGTACAACATGATGACTACAGTGAATATCGCTTTATGGTATATCTGAGAGGTGGCAAGAGAGTAAATCTTGAGAGTTCTCATCACAAGGAAAATTGTTTGCTTTCTTTTTCTTTTTTTTTATTATAAATTAATTTTTATTGGTGTTCAATTTACCAACGTACAGAATAACACCCAGTGCTCATCCCATCAAGTGTCCCCCTCCGTGCCCGTCACCCATTCACCCCCACCCCCGGCCCTCCTCCCCTTCCACCACCCCTAGTTCATTTCCCAGAGTTAGAAGTCTTTATGTTCTGTGTCCCTTTCTGATATTTTTGTATCTGTAAGAGATGATGGTGTTTAACTCAACTTATTCAGGTAATCTTGTCACACTATAGGAATGTAAAATCGGGGATCCCTGGGTGGCGCAGCAGTTTGGCGCCTGCCTTTGGCCCAGGGCGCGATCTTGGAGACCTGGGATCGAATCCCACGTCAGGCTCCTGGTGCATGGAGCCTGCTTCTCCCCCTGCCTATGTCTCTGCTTCTCTCTCTCTCTCTCTCTCTCTCTCTCTCTCTCTCTCTCTCTCTTTCTCTGTGTGTGACTATCATAAATAAATTTAAAAAATTTTTTAAAAAATTAAAAAAAAAGGAATGTAAAATCGTTATGCTGTTTACCTTCAACATACGCAGTGCTCTATGTCAATTATACCAATAAAACTGGGGCCAAAATTATTGTAATATTCATAATGAGGATCAGAAAAGTTGACTTGGTAAAAATAATGGCACCTAAAGGAAACTTAAAACAGCAGACCCTGTCTGTAGTCAGTACATTATGATATGGATAAAAATATCCAACCATTTGCCTAAAAATAATCGATTCTGATTTTAAAATTCATTGAATTAAAATTGAAGTGGATGCAATAGAATTTTTAATTTGTGTGAGATTTAAAAAATTGATGGAGGAATAAATTAACCCTGACAACTACCTTTTCAAAAGCTCTTTCATGCTTTGGAAAATTCTGATTTTAAGCCTCTAAGTACTTGGGCATGTCATGAGAATATTTGGTTTGAATAAAGTTGTCTCAAGGAAAATGGCTGAGGTAAAATAGCAGCAGCAAAATGGGAGGGTATAAAGGGAAGACTACATTTATCTGTATTTACAGCATTTAAATAAAATACATTTTATTGATGTACAATACACATGATCAAAAATCTACCATTTACATATCTATCATTTATATGTTTTATTAATTACATTAAGTTCACAGAGTACATCTTAGGCATACTAAACGCATTAATAGCTTTGTACACCCTCCCTTTACCCATCTTCAGAACGCATTTCATCTTGTAAAACTAAAACTCTCTGCAGTGAGTGAGAAACTTCCCATTACCGCCTCCTTCCAGCCCTTGGCAATGTCTTTACGAATCTTCTCAACATTTGGAATAGGAATGAGATATATCTGGAAAAGAGATGTCTAAATGTGTTTCTCTTGCCCCATAAATGAGGCCAGCACCCTCCTAAAACCTCTTGCCCAGCCTACATACTGCCAAGCTCAGCTGGGCACCTTCAAATGTCCTAGGCCTCCCAACATCCACAGGCTTCTGGGACCAAACTTTGACAGGCCCAGTGTCCACACCTTTCCCACAGTCCCAAGGATTCCCCCAGGCTCCCTAGTTTAAGGCAGATGAATTTGCTCCGAGACACCAGCTCATCCTTTGTCCAAAGGTGACTCTAGTTTTTAAAAGGAGAGCCAAACGATGGAAATGGATATTCCAGATGCCAAAGATCTTCACGGGAGGTGAAAGTGGGAGAATGTGGAGAATGGAGCGACTAGCACAATCTCATAACAACTTGGCTTCTGGGTGGATCAGTGGGTGAAGCGTCTGCCTTCAGCCCAGGTCATGATCCCAGGGTGCTGGGTTGAGCCTGCATCAGGTTCCCTACTCGGTGGGTATCCTGCTTCTTCCTTTCCCTCGGCCCCTGGCCCCACTCATGCTCTCACTCTCTCATTCAGTCTCTCTCTCAAATAAAATCTTAGAAAAAGAAAATTTCTCATAATCTTATGGATTTTTTTTTAATTTTTAAAGCTTTTTAAAAAAATACATCAACAGCCTTATCTACCTTCCCTGTCAAGAAATTGGCCAGGTGTACTTCAAACTTCTAGCCTTCAGAAGCATGACTTATTCTCCCCCCGCCCCTTGGGAGACCTACTTTTCCACTCAGTCTTAGGCATTCTGTTCCAATGGGTCCAGGGCAGGAGAAAGGAAACAGGTGCAACCCACAGGTGTGGCCTCTTTCCCCCAGGGTGCGTCGAGAATGTGCCACAGCCTGTTGGCTTTCGGGATGCGCTCTGGTTCACCATGGAGAGAATCTGGGAATGCCTTCCCAGTTCCCTGGGATGGAGTGTCAGTGCCCACGGAGAGTGGTACTAGCCAGTTCTAGCCATCAGGTGGCCTCCTCTGTGCCCCAGCTCTCCCTTGTATACACACACACACACACACACACACACATCCATCCATCCATTCGTGCACACACACAACAATGGCTCATGCAAAACTTGGGAATATCTACCCCGCATCATATGACCGTCAGGCAAAGGGGGCTCATGAGCATCCCCTGGTCAACCTGATGACCTACCCTCAACTGAGCAAAGAATTAAATCAGGAGAGTGAGAAAGTGTAGACAGCCACCCAACATCTACTTCCTTGTCTTGTTTCTTAACAGAAAACCAACTTTATTTAAGTGGTAAAACGCCCAGCAAATTCTACATTTCTCAGGCCTCCCAGCAGCCAGGGTGTGTAACAAAACATAAGTGCAAGTGGCGGGGTGGGGCCTACAGACAGCCAGTGTACGAAGGGACGGTGGCAGGTGCTCCTCTTGCCTTTCCCTACTCCTTCTTGTTTGTGGCCTAGAACAGAGATGTGAGGGTTGGAGCTACAGCTGCCTTTCTCGAAGATTGGAGAAGATTGGAAAGACTTGAACCGTGGAACCAGTGCCAACCACCGGGTATTTCTGGACTTTTATTACATGTAAAAGGTTTTCATGTTCCATTACTAAGAGATGGATGTAGATTATAACTGATACAGAAGATCAAAGGTATGAGAGAAGTAAAAAAATGCCCTGGATGAAGGTTTCAGAAGAGAGGGAGATGGTGGGATTATCAAACAACAAGAAGAAAGTTGACAGAAAGGCAAATTTCCTTCTCAGAAATAGAAACCAAGGCAGAGGAGGAGGAATGGCAGTCTGTGAGCCCACCCTGAGGGCGAACGGACAGGCGGCGTCTCTCATCTGGGGATAGGAGAGTCCACGTGGTAAATGAGGGAGGCGTCAGATCCTGGGTGAGAATGGAGGTGTTGGAAACACTGCCCAGAGGTGGGTCACTGGGAGAGCGTTGCCATTGCAGGCACAGGGACACAGGTGACGATGCGGCTGCCATCTGCAGGACCCCACACATGTGGCCCATCGAGCCCCCGGCTCAGGAGTCTCACTGGCCACAGAGGCCCCCAGCTCCAGCGCAGCCCCCTCTCTCCAGTTACTATGTGTGGGCTTCCCTGAGAACACACGCCACAGAACACAGCAGAGCCAGAAGGCTCGAGTTCAAATCCCAGCTCCTCCATGCACCTGCTGGGAAGTGCTCCACCTTTCTGTACTTGTGCAAAGGGAAGTAATACACACAGGCAGCTCATGGTGTTGTCAGGAGGAGCACCTGGGAACGTGCATGAAGCACTTAGCACTGGCACAGAGTCAGCACCACACCAGTGATGACGTTGAGGAGCTATCTCAAAAGGAAGTGTGAAAGCAGAAAGCGAGTGCCATATACTTAACCCTGAGAAAGAAGAGTTACTAGAAGGCAGTTTGAAACTAGTATCTCGTTTGGTGAATTTAGGGTTAGGGTCAGGCTCAGGGTTAAGGTTAGGGTGATTGTCAGGGATAGAGTCAAGGTCAGGGCAAGGGTGAGGATCAGGATTAGGGTTAGGGTTAGGGTCAGCATCAGGGTCAGGGTCAGGGTCAGTTAGGGTAAGGTTAAGGGTCAGGATCATGGTCAGGGCTAGGGTAAAAGTTAGGGTCAGGGTCAGTGACAGGGTGAGGGTCAGGTTTAGGGTGAAGTTCAGGATTAGAGTTAGCATTAGGGTCAGGGTCAGGCTCAGGGTTCGAGTTCAGGTTTAGGGTTTTAAGTTCAGGTTCTGGTTTGGGTAAAGTACTAAAGCATAGCTTAGAAAACATACATTTATGGTGATTGTTTCTTGTTGCAAAGAACCTAAGGATTTTTGAGTCCATTGGTAAACATGACTTGTGCTTTATTGCTTCATAAATATATGTCTAAAGAGTTCTGATATAAGGGTTCACACTTGCTTACTATATGTTTTCAAGGGAGACTAAGGTTTCTGAAAGGTAAAATTCTGCTACAGGTCTATAGACTGATAGGAAGGGCGTGTAGAAAACTAGGAGACATGTTGCAAGGAACTAAAGGATGGAAATGCATTTAGGCTGAAGGTAAAAGAAGAAAATTTTGAAATGAATAAGACTGGTTGTTTGGAAAGATAGGACACGGTACAAGTGTAAATGCAAAGGTAGAGTTAGGTTTAGGGCCCATGAGCTTGAATGGTCCTATCTGCCTAACAGGTGGCGACCTCGCTGGGGCTGAGTTCAGGACGAGGCTCAGTGTGAGGCTGAAGCTGAAGATCACATGTGGGGGTCGCTGGGCACTGGCCTGAGCTCAGGGAGCCCCTAGTGTATCTCTGGCTCCTTCTATCTGCCTTGTGCAGCATGTCGGCTGCACAGTTCCCTCCTCTCCAGGGACACCAGGCAGTGTCATCTGCATTGTCACCTCCTGTCATGGGACCTTGGATAGTGTCATCCGCGCTATCCCCCCCTCTCCAGGGACACTGGTCAATGTCAGCCCACTGTCCTGTACTCTCCTGAGACACAGGACAGTGTTGGCCGTGCTGTCCCCTCACATATGGGGACACTGGTCAGTGTCAGGCATGCTGTCCCTTCCTCTCCTGGGACACCAGACAGTGTCAGTTGTGCTTTCCCCTCCTCTCCCATGACCTTGGGCAGTGTCGGCCATGCTGTTCCTCCTCTCCGGGGACACCAGTCAGTGTTAGTCGCAGTGTACCCTCCTCTCCTGGAACACCGGACAGTGTTGGCTGCGCTGTCCCTTCCACTTTGGGGACACCGGATGGTGTAGTCTGTGCTGACATCTCCTCTCATGGGACACTGGGGAGTGTCAGACACACTGTCCCCTCCTTTCCTGGGATCCTTTAAATAAGGGAGTTAGGGCTTGTCTCCAAAGAACTTTGCACAAAAGACGCAAAGCCTGTGATTTAGCCCTGGGAAAGAATCCTCCCTGGAATTCAGCTTTCAAATGCAGTCCACCTAATGATCATTAGAACATGTCTCAAAGGACATTTGGAAGTGCAATGGGTGTGTACAGCTCTTCAGTCTGTGAAACGAGCGTGCTGTGGATGCAGGTTACCACGGACCTCTGAAAAAAGAGGGTTACAGACTATTTGGAACGTTGGTGTGGAGGTGAATTGAAAAATTGGATCCACTGAACTCAGTGGAAGACGCATTGCGTGGAGGTGTGCTCCAAGTCACGTCTCACATGCAGGAGTTAGGATACGGCTGTTGCACGTGTAGGTTTCCAAAGACGTGCTGTGTACCTCCTTCTTGGAAACAAGGGTTTCTTGAATGTCGCTCCAATGCAGGACTCCTCTAGAGGGAGTTAGATCCTATATCAGAGCAGGATTGAAGGCAGAATGCAACTGTGGGGTCCTTCTCTGTGAGAAAGAAGTCTTCCCTAAGCGAAGCTGGCAAATCAGTGTCACCCAAGGGAATAAGAAGCCCTGTCAGCAGTATGTGTGGAGGCGCAATGGAGAAGCTCTGTACTTAACCCGAGCAGCAAGTGTTCCGGGAAAGCAGCTTTCAACCACCTCTCAGAGACGGGAGTTGAAACTTCCCTGTGAAGTGCTTGGGAGGCACAATCGAAGTACACTCTACGTTGCCCAGAGGCACAAGGGTATCTTGCGTGTAGCTCAACAGCTGGTCTCTGGTCTAGGGAGTAGTGAGAAGCTAACACCACATTAAATTGGAGGTGGAATGGTTCTGCGCTGTGCTTATCTCCAGGGAAACTTTACTTTCTTGAATGAAGCACGCCAATACTTCTCGAGGAGGTGAATGAAGCCATCTCATTCAAGGTGTGGAAACCCAATGGAAAATTGCTAGACTTCACTCAGAGACGCACGTGTTCCCAGAAGTTACTTGGGAATCTTCTTCTCCAATGGGGCATAAAGAACCTCTCTCCAAAAATTGGGTGGAATCGCCATGCAATGCCTTCCCCCTATGGCAAGGAAACTGTCATATCCTGAATGCAGCCTTCCACTACACTCTCACACAAGGGAATGTAGGTGATATCACAATAATTGTGTAGGCACGTCGGAAGTGGGATGAACATACCTCAAAGAAACAAGCACTTGGGATCCCTGGGTGGCGCAGCAGTTTGGCGCCTGCCTTTGGCCCGGGGCGCGATCCTGGAGACCCGGGATCGGGTCCCATGTCGGGCTCCCTGCGTGGAGCCTGCTTCTCCCTCTGCCTGTGTCTCTGCCTCTTTGTCTCTCTCTGTGTGACTATCATGAATAAATAAATAAAATCTTAAAAAAATAAAAAAATAATAAAAAAAAGAAACAAGCACTCCTTGAAAGCAACCTTCCCATCGCTTCTCCTACAAGGGATGTAGAACTTATGTCCACGGTGCTAGGAGGAGGTTCAAATGTAATGGACTTTCATTAATGATACGAAAGAGTTCCACTCGAATCCGGCTTTCATAAGGCTCTGCATCCTGAGATTCTTTCCCCCACCGTATGTGTGGAGGCACAACTGAAATGCCGTGTCCTTCCTTTAGCCCTGGGAAAGAATCCTCCCTAAAGAAGCGATCCTTGAAAGCAGCATCCACCAGCCTCTAAAAGAAAGGAGTGAGAGTCTTTTTCTACCATAGATGTGGAGACGCACGGAAATGCAATACGCTTAACTCTGAGAACTCAGTGTTCTTCAAACACAGGCAACAGGTAGTCTCTCCTAGAAGGGAATTACAAGCTATGTCAACACAGGGGTTGGAGACACATGTAATCGCGCTGTACGGGACTCTAGGAAAGAATTCCTTGAGGGCAGGTGTCAAGCATCCTGCATCTTAGGGACTAGAACATACCCAAACCTTAACTGTGGAGGTGCAATAGCGGTGCGACATTCAGCATGGAGAGAAACACTCGCCCTTGGAATGGAGCATGCTTGCAAGGGCCCTCTCCTGTACGGGAGAGCGATCCTACCTCACAATGAGGTTTAAACTCACAATGAAATGCTCTTGCCTGACCAGTGGGTAAGCAGCGTTCCTTGAATGCAGATCTCAACTAGGCATCAAGATGATAGTTAGAAACCTTCACAGTGTTTAAAATGCAGAGCCCCAGAAGATGTGAAAGTACTTCACAATGTGATGTGGTTAGGGTATGGGTTAGGGTACGGGTTAAGGTACGGGTTAGGGTATGGGTTAGGGTATGGCTTAGGGTACAGGTTAGGGTTAGGGTACAGGTTAGGGTGTGGGTTAGGGTATGGAGTTAGAGTATAGGTTAGGGTTAGGGTACGGGCTAGGGTGCAGGTACAGGTACAGGTTAGGGTACAGGTTAGGGTGCGGGTTAGGGTATGGAGTTACAGTATGGGTTAGGGTATGGGTTAGGGTATAGGTTAGGGTACAGGTGAGGGTACGGGTTGGTGTTAGGGTACAGATTAGGGTTAGGGTACGGGTTAGGGTATGGGTGAGGGTACGGGTTAGGGTGAGGGTACGGGTTAGGGTTAGGGTTAGGAGTTTAGGCGAGGGATGGCAGTTTAGGTGAGGGTTCAGATGAATGTGTCTGGGTCCTGGGGTTTGTATTTGGTTTTCGGTTAGTGATAGGACTAGTTTTAGGCTTAGGTTAATTTAGGATTAAGTTTAGGTTTAGGGTTATTGTCTTTATACAGTTAGGGTTTGCGTCTTCTCTCCAGAGAATCAAACTCCAGGTTTCTGCTGGGGTGAGAATAGCCATGGCAGGCATCTCCTGAGCTAAGGAGGGGATTTGTGACTCTAAATACTCTTTATTTGGATTTTCAGTTTCCTTTCTGTTTTTATCTCTTGTGTGCACCCGTTTCATCAATACTAACAATTATTATTTTAAAGTTTTACTTGAATTCCTGTTTGTTAACACAGTATAATATAGTTTCAGGTGTACCACATAGTGATTCAATCCTTGGCTACAATGCCAGGTACTCATCACAGGTGCCCTCTGTACCTCATCCCCCATTTCCCTATCGTCCTGTCAGAGACAATGTCCATTCGTGTTTTCTGCCCATTTTCAGTTGGTAATTTGTGTTTAGGATGCTGAGATTTATATTTGCTTTATATATTTTGGACACTAACTCTTTATCAGATGCGTCATTTACAAATATCTCCTCTCATTTTGTACATTGCCTTTTAGCTACGGTTGTTTCCTCCACCGTGCGGAACCTTTTCAACTTGATGAAGTCCCAATAGTTTATTTTTGCTTTTGTTTCCCTCGCCTCAGAGGCCTATCTAGAAAGAAGATCCAATGGCCATTGTCAAAGACATTGCTGCCTATCTTTTCTTCTTTTTATGGTTTTAGGTCTCACATTCAGGTCTTTAATCCATTTTGAATTTATTTTTTACATACATGGTGTAAGAAAGTGGTCCTGTTTCATTCTTCTGCACGTGGCTGCCTAGTTTTCCCAAACCCGTTTGTTGAAGAGACTGTCTTTTTGCCGTTGGATATTCTTTCCTGCTTTGTTGAAGATTAATTGATCATAGAGTTTACAGGTGTGTGTCTTGTTCCGGTTTTCCATTCTGTTCTATTGATCTAAGGCTCTCCTTCTTGTGCCCGCACCATACTCTTCGGATCACTAGAGCTCTGTGATATAACTTGAAATCTGAAACCCCAGCTTTGTTTTTTTCAACACTGCTTTGGCTATTTTCAATCTTCCATGGTTTGTTGTTGTTTGTTAAAGATTTTATTTATTTATTCATAAAAATACACAGAGAGGAGAGAGAGAGAGAGAGAGGCAGAGACACAGGCAGAGGGAGAAGCAGGCTCCAAGCAGGGAGCCCGACATGGGACTCGATCCCGGGACTCCAGGATCACAGCCTGGGCTGAAGATGGCGCTAAACCGCTGAGCCACCCAGGCAGCACATCTTCCGTAGTTCTATTCAAATTTTAGGATCATTTGTTCCAGCTCTGTGAAAAATACCATTGTTATGTTGATGGGGATCGCATTAAATGTGTGGATTGCTTTGGGTAGTATATAGCCTTTTTTAAATAATAAATTTATTTTTTATTGGTGTTCAATTTGCCAACATACAGAATAACACCCAGTGCTCATCCCATCAAATGCCCACCTCAATGCCCGCCACCCAGTCACCACCACCCCCCGCCCTCCTCCCCTTCCACCACTCCTAGTTAGAGAGAGAGAGAGAGAGAGAGAGAGAGAGAGAGGTAGAGACACAGGCAGAGGGAGAAGCAGGCCCCATGCAGGGAGCCTGATGCGGGACTCGATCCCAGGTCTCCAGGATCACACCCTGGGCCGAAGGCAGGCACCAAACCGCTGAGCCACTCAGGCATCCCCTGTCAGTGCTTTTTCTGCATTTGTTGAAATGGTCACTTGGTTCTTATTCTTTCTTTTAATAATGTGGTGTATCACAGTGATTGATTTGTTAATATTGAACCATCTTGGCAACCCAGGAATAACTCCCACTTGATCATGGTGAATGATTTATTTAATGTATTGTTGGATTAAATTAAATCACTGTGCTAGTTTTTTATTGAGAGTTTTTGATCTGTGTTAATCAGGTATATTGGCCTTTAGTTCTCTCTCTCTCTCTCTCTCTCTCTCTCTCTCTCTTTGTAGTGGGGTCTTTATCTGGTTTTGGTATCAGGGTAATTCTGGCCTTATAGAATGAATTTGAAAGTTTTCCTTCCTTTTCTTTTTTTTGGGGGGGTGGGGATACTTCGAGAAGAATAGATATTAATTCTTCTTTAAAGATCTGGTAGAAATGCCTCAAGAAGGCCATCTGGTCCTGGACTTTGTTGGGAGATTTTTGATTGCTGATTCAATTTCTTTGCTGGTTATCTGTCTGTCCAAGTTTCTTATTTCTTCCTTTCTCATTTTTGCATGTTATATATTTCTAGGAATTGATCTATTTCTTCCAGGTTCTAGGTTGCTGGCATATAATTTTTCATAATGTTCTCTTATAATCGTTTGTATTTCTGTAGTGTTGGTTGTTATTTCTCTTTTCTCATTTGTGATTTTATTTGGGTCTTTCTCATCTTTGTATTTCTTTTTTTTTAAGATTTTATTTACTTATTCATGAGAGACACAGAGAGGCAGAGGTATAGGCAGAGGGAAAATGAGGCTCCATGCAGGGAGCCTGATGTGGGACTCGATGCCCCAGGACCCCGGGATCATGACCTGAGCCAAAGCAGATGCTCAACCACTGAGGCACCCAGGTGCCTTGCTGATTCAATTCCTTTGCTAGTTATGGGTCTGTTCACATTTTCTATTTCTTCCTATTTCAGTTTTGCTCGTTTGCACATTTCTAGGGATTTGTCCATTTCTTCCAGGTCTCCCAGTTTGTTAGCGTATAATCTTTCATAGTATTCCCTTATAATTGTCTTATTTTTCTGGTGGTGATTGTGATCTCTCTTCTCTCATTTGTGATTTTCATTTATTGTAGGTCTTTTCTCTTTTCTCGTTGATGAGGCAGGCTAGGGCTTGATCCATTTTATTAATTATTTTGAAGAACCAGCTCTTAGTTTCGTTATTCCATTCTACTGTTTGGTTGTTTCTGTATTGTTTATTTCTGCTCTCATCTTTATTATTTCCTTTCTGCTGTAGGCTTTAGGCTTTGTTTGCTAGTCCTTTCCAGCTCCTTTAGGTGTAGGGTTAGGTTGTGTATTGGAGACTTCTTGTTTCTTGAGGTAGGCCTGTATTGCTATGTACTTCCCTCTTAGGACTGCCTTTGCTACATCCTAGAGGTTTGGAGAAACATGTCTTCATTTTCATTTGTTTCTAAATTTTCATTCCCTTTAATTTCCTGGTTGCTCCATTCATTCTCTAGTAGGATGTTCATAATCTCCATGTATTTTTGGTCTGTCCAAATTTTTTCTTGCTGTTGACTTCGAGTTTCATAGTGTCGTGGTCTGAAAATGTACATGGTGTGATCTCAATCTTCTTGTACCTGTTGAGGGCTGATTTGTGGCCCATGATGTGATCTGTTCTGGAGAATGTCCCATGTGCACTTGAAAGGAATGTGTATTCTGCTGCTTTAGGAGGAAATGTTCTGACTATATCTGTTGAGTCCCTCTGATCCAGTGAGTCAAGGCCATTGTTACCCTGTTGATTTTCTGTGTAGATGATCTGTCCATTGCCATAAGTGGGTGTTAAAATCTCCTGTCATTGTATTATTATCAGTGAGTTCCTGTATGTTTGTTGTTAATTGGTTTCTATATTTAGGTACTCCCATGTTGGCAGCATAAATATTTACAGTTGTTTGATCTTGATAGCGTCTCCTTAATTATGAAATAATGCCCTTCTTCATCTCTTCTTACAGTATTTGTTCTTTCTTTATTTTAACTTAAAGATTTTATTTATTTATTCATGAGAGATACACAGAGAGAAGCAGAGGTAGAAACATAGGCAGAGGGAGAAGCAGGATCCCCAAGGAGAGGCCGATGTGGGACTCGATCCTGGGACCCCAGAATCATACCCTGAGCCGAAAGCAGATGCTCAACCACTGAGCCACCAGGTGTCCCCAGTGTTTGGTTTCAAATCTAGTTTGTCTGATATAAGTACGGGTCCTCCAGCTCTCCTTTTATGCCCATTAACGTGATAGATGCTTTTCCATCCCCTTTCAATCTGCTGGTGTCTATAGGTCTAAGGTGAGTCTGTGGGCAGCATATACATGGATCTTGAATTTTTTTAAGATTTTTTTATTCATGAAAGAGAGAGAGAGAGAGAGAGAGAGAGAGAGAGAGAGAGGCAGAAACCTAGGCAGAGAGAGAAGCAGGCTCCCCACCAGGAACCCGATGTGGGACTCAATCCCAGACTCCAGGATCACACCCTGAGCCGCAGGCAGAGGCTCAACCCCTGAGCCACCCAGGCGTCCTGGATCTTGTTCTTTTAATCCACTCTGATATTCTATATCTTTTGATTGGAGCATTTATTCCATCTGCATTCAGAGTGATTATCGAAAGAGATGAATTTAGTGCCTTTGTGTTACCGGTAGAGTTGGTGTTTCTGGCAATGTTCTTTGGTCCTTTCTAGTCTTTGTTGATTTTGGTCTCTTTTTTTCCCCTACTAGTAAAGTCCCCCTTAAAATTCCTTGCCAGACTGGTTTAGGGGTCATGAACTCCTTTATTTTTTGCCTAAGAAACTCTGCAGCCATGGTCTGGAGCGTCCTCTGTGTGTCCTACCGGGGACCCCAGCATCGTGTCTGTAACCATCCGGCTGCTGTCTGACAACATTCGGGGGATTCCAACGTTTGTTGGGTTAGGGGTGTGTGTGTGTCTGTCGCCGTGCTGCGATCTGATCCTCACCTGCGTCGTCCTGACACTGAAATTGTTGAAACACCATCATTTCTGGTGCTGGTGCTGGTGCTGGTACTGGGTGGCTAGCTGGGTTCTCCTGGCCGAACCGGGCTCCCTCGTGCCGAGCCGTCCCACTGGAGGGTCAGCTGAGCTGGAAGGTCCGGCTCGGCAACATTCCCGTGGGTGGCAGTGGGTCCCCGCCAAGCGCCGGCCACTTCTCTTCTCCCCGATGCCTCTCCAGCAGGGAGCCAGACCTCGGGGCCGCCCTGGGGGGAGCATCTGAGGAGCCGCTGCCCATGGGGGGAGCCCTGGGGCTGCCTGTGTGTGGGAGTCGGGGTGGGTACGGGGCTGGGGTCCCTCGGTCCCCTGTGCTGCCTGCCCCCAGGCCGAGCCCCACGCTCACCCAGCCCCTACTCTCTAGGGCATACAGGGTGCCCTCCACACTCTGGTGCGAGAGATCAAGCAGCACCAGGTGTGCACCCTGAGCCCGCTGGGTGAGGGTGGCCCAGGTGCGTGAGCTGCAAGGGCCTGCTGTCCTGACGTCCCTCCAGGGCCACTCTGACCACCCTGCGGGCCCTCTGTGCCCCAGGCGCACAGGCCCGGGGCGGGGAGGGGAGGAAGCGCCCCGGAGCCCGGGCAGCCCAGGCCCCCTGGACAGAGGGGGCACAGACCTCCCAGGGCGCTTAGCACAGACCCTGGTGACCTGAGGCTCCCTGGCTGTCTCTCTGTCCCAGGCCCCTCCTGGCCGTGGGCACAGGCTGAGTCCCACTAGAGTCTGTGGGGTCCAGACCCTGGCGTCTGGCCGCCCCTGGAAGGCACGTGGCGACGTCAGCTGTGTGTGCCTGGAGGCTCCCCTGCAGAGGCTGGTCGGGGCCTGGGCAGTGCCCCCTCCTCCTCTCTGGGGGTGTCTCCGCACCCCGAGCACAGAGCTACGAGAGATGCAGAAACGAGCCGGCCGTGCATTTTCACACAACACTTTATTGAACTTGCAACAGCAAACAGGGGCTCAGAGCCGAGGGTGCGCGCCTTCCCCTGGGAGACCTTCCTGTCCTTAGACGAAAGCAGGAATCCCACAGGGGTGCGGGTGCTGGAGCCCCCCACCTGGGAGCCTGTGCGGACTCGACTCTGGGTGGGGGCGCATGTTCTGAGGTTGGGGCGTTGAGAGGCGGTTCTGGGGACAGCAGGGCTGACGTGGACCTGCGGCCCATGGGCTCCTGCGCTGGGTCCCCGCAGGGCAGCTGGACCCCGGCCTCGGGCCCCCTGGAGCCGGGTGACTGACTGCTAGAGCCCGAGCACGTGGAGGAGCCTGCCTCCTGCTGTGGGTGCAAGTGGGGCCCAAGGGCCTGCCCCTGCTGCCCTGCCCTGTGGTGTCCCAGGATCCCCAGGGATGCCCTAGGTCAGCGGCCTGAATCTGTGGGGCACGCCCAGGGCCCAGGAGGCCATATCCAGCTGTGAGAGGGCTCGCTCAGCCCGGGGCCAGAATGCAGGCCTGGCCAGGGCCCCGGGGCACTGGATCCCATTAGTGCTGGGCCTAGGGGGCTCGAATCGCTCCTGCCCCCACAGAGCCCGGGGCCAGGCCAGCCCAGGTCCCTCAGGATCAGGGTCTGGTGTCCTGTGCGGGGGGTGCCACCCTCCGGGAGGGACAGCAAGACGAGGCAGGGCACGGTGACGGCGGGCCAGAGCCTCCGGACCCCCGCCCACACCGCCACGCTCTGCCCCAGAGGCCCACAAGCATCGAGCTGTCCCGTGGACGCGGAGGGCAGAGGGTCCTGGGCCTGTGCGGGGCCTCGGGGCAGGGGCTCAGTGCCGCCCTGGCTGTGCCCGTCACTGCCCAGTGAGGGGCACGAGCTGCAGTGGCCACGGGGCAGGAAGGGAGTCCTGGGCCCGACAGTGTCGTCCCTCGGGGGCTGAGGGGACCCTGTGATCGAAGTCCCGGAGGGGGAGCTCCAGGGCATGGTCCGTCGCAGGGCCTCTGGGGTGGCCCAGGCAGGTGCTGAATGGAAGGGGACCCCGTTTTTTGTCTTGAAGCTCACCATGTCCGGAGCCCCCATGCCTGCACCGTCTTGTTGCACTGGGAGGATGGGGAGGGAGTTCCATCGCTGGGGGGGATGTTGGACAATGGCCTGGCCGGGAGGGGGTCCGGGTGGCTCAGGCTGGGTGGCTGGGCCCGGGGAGGCCTGCTCCTCCACCCTGGGTGGTGTCTCAGAGGCCGGAGAAGGGAGGAGAGGCCCGGGCTCCGGGGACACTTGCTCCAGGCCCAGGGGCCTCGTGGGGAACTCCTCAGGTCCCGCTGGAAAGAGGCCGACGGGGTCAGCGTCTCCAGCAGGCTATGTGTCCCCCGCTGCGGGCCCCGGGGGTCCTCATGGCTCCCGCGTGGCCCCCCGGCCTGACCCTGTGCTCAGCCCCCCACACTGGTGCCCGGGCCCTGCAGTGGGTGCCCGCCCGCCCAGCCCTGGCCTGGGGTCCTGGAGGCTGGAGCAGAAGAGGAGAGCCCCAGAGATGAGGACTGGGGCCCCGAGAGCTCTGTCCCCTGTGGGCAGCCCCAGCAGGCCGAGTCGGGAGGGGCCGGGGCCCTGAGCCCACCTGGGGGGGGCAGGTCGCACCGCATCCTCCGGAGATGGGTCATGAAGGCCCAAAGGTGTCTGAGCACTGCCTCGTCCTCCTGGGCCCAGGGCTGGGCCAGAGAGTCCTGGAGGAACTCCCGGAGGCTTCCAGGGGCAGCTTCAGGAGGCGCTCTGGGCGGTGGGGGAGAGTCAGACCCAGAGGGCCCCGCCCTGGGGCCCTTGGTGCCCCCAGACCAGCGGCTGGGGTCCCGCTGTGCCCAGGAGCGCCATGCACTGGCCGGGGTGGCCCCTGCCCACTGTTCCTCTCAGGGAGCCCCGATGCACCCGCCTGCCCTGCCGTCCCCCCGCCCCAGGTCTGGGTGCTGCTCAGAGCACAGGGTCACCGCCCCTGTCCCTGCCCCCCCCCCGGCACACCTGGGCTCCCAGGGGCTCACTTACTCCTGTACACCTTGAGGATGGTGTAGGCCATGGCCGTGAGCACCCTCTCCCCATTGAGTACGTAGGCATCCCACAACTTCAGGGTGAGCGAAAAGGGGGTCTAGGGGACAGCGGGGTGGGAGGAGCGGCCTGAGCAGGGCCCCTGGGGGGCTCGGCTGGGGCTAGGCTAGGCCTGCCATCTGCCCCCCGGCTGCCTCCGACGAGGCCCCACCGCCCCCCCCCCGTGCGTGCCCTCCTCCCAGGGAGATCAGGGCTCCCGGCCGCTCGGGGTTCCGACCCCGGCCAGCACCTCCCGCACCCCTGGGGGCACAGACTCTGCCCCCACTTGATGACACCACGCTCCAGAGGACCCCAGGCTGGCCGCCCGATGGGCCGAGGGCCTGTCCACACCCCAGGCTGACCCGGCCTTCCCCAGGGGAGCTGAGGCAGAGACGGCCCGCCCCCCGGAACCTCGTCCAGGGACCCTCTGGGCTTCTCCAGGACGGGCTGGGCTGCGAGCCTCAGCCTCAGGGCCCCGGGGTCAGGCCTGGCTCGTCTGGAGGGTGGGGCTGAGCTGGGCCTTCCCCGGGGGCAGGGGGCAGGTCCGGGAGCGGGGGTCCCAGGGGGGCCTCACCCAGCCGAGGAAGCACTGCAGGAACCACTTTGGGGTGTAGATGCTGGCGGACATCTGCTCCTCGTCCTGGCGGGAGGGCAGGAGGTGCTCAGGCCCCACGCCGCGGCCCCTGGAGCCGGGTGGACGCGCTCCCCACGGCCCAGCCCAGCCCAGCCCCGAGGGCGCCCCAGGGCCCCAGGGGGAGAAACGTGACCCCAACTCTGGGCAGCTCAGAGGGCCGTGCCCCCCACCCCCTGCCCCAGGCCCCGGGGACGGAGCCTCAGGAGCTCCCACTCGCCATGTGCTTCCTCAGGTCGGGGAGAGCTCTTTGGAGGACGCGCTCGTGATGAGCCTGGAACCTGAGGAGCTTCGGGAAGCCTGGGAGACGAAGAAGCCTGAGAAGGCCCCAGGCCCCCACGGTCAGGGCCTCCTCCTGCACCAGGTGGGGTGGGGGTGTCGGGGCAGGGGCCTCCCCCCACGCCCTGACCCCCGTGTGCCCACTGCCCTCGGAGCCCTGACTGGACCCGCTCTTCCCAGAGGGCAGGGCTGCCTCCCAGAACAGGGGCGCGGGGCCCGGGGACCCTCGTCCTCACAGAGACCCCGCGGGGCGTGGGCTGGGGGCTGAGGACCAGGCCCGGCTGACCCAGAACCCTCTCTCCTGCAGGGGCTGATGCGGGGACAGGCGGGTCCCCAACCCCGAGGGGCAGCGGGTGCAGGCCACGGGGAGGGTGATGGGTGTGCACGGCCCTCTGTGGGGCTTGGGAGTGAGACTGGAGGCCCCCGGGAGGGGGAGACGCTGCCCCCTGGGCCCCGTGTGGCCGTGGGCAGGCAGGGGGGCCTGGGGGGGCAAGCAGGCAGCCGGGCGGGAAGCTGGGGGAGCAGCGGGAGTGCAAGCCCAGCCTGCAGACGGTTGGGTGGGTGGCCGTGGCTCCGGGACCCCGAGGCCACCGGGGAGGCGGGTCCCTTGCCCGTGGGGAGGCGGGCTGGGGGTCCCCGCCTGCCCCCCGGTGCAGCAGCCTGCAGGGAGGTCCTCCTGAGCTCCCCTCCCGCCCGGCGGCCCGGGGGCCCCTACCGTGCATGGCGTGCCTGTTGTTGGTCATCAGCTGGGCCAGCACCCAGAAGGCGTCCTCCTCGGGCAGGAACATGAGGAGGATGGCCGCGATCTCGCTCATGCCCTGGCAGTAGCCCACCTCCTGCAAGAGCCAGAGCCCCACGGAGGGCGTGCGCCGCGAGGCCCCCTCTGAGCCCTCCCTGCAGGCGTCAGGCTCCCCCGGCTCCCTCACAGCCCGGGCTCCCGGAGGGAGCTCCCAGAGGGCGGGGGGGCAGGTGAGGGCCACCCGGACCAGCTCGGGCGCCAGCACCCCGGGCCCTGCTACCGAGCCCTGCAGCCACTGTGCCAGGGCCCCATCCTCAGACCAGCAGGGGGGCCTCCGTGAGCTGTGCCAGGCTGCAGGGGACCCGCCAGGTCTGGAGACACCCCGGAGGGCAGGTGGGGGGCCTGACTGTGGCCCTGGCAGGTCCCACGATGGGAGCTGGGCCAGGACACCCAGCGGGGCCGGGGAGCGTGTGAGCTGGGGTCCTCGGGGACCCTTCTGGAATGCGCCATGGAAGGGGGCGGCCTCCTGGGCGCCTCGGCCTCATGCCCTTCAGGGGAGTGGGAGTCTCCCCACCCGGGTTCTCGTCAGTAGTGCCGTCTGTCAGGGTCCAGACCCGAGCTCTAAGACGGCCGCGGTGCACGCGGGGGCCCCGGGCAGCCCCGGCCCTCGGGCACACAGGCCCTGCCTCCCCTGGGAGGTCTGCACCCCGCCCCCTGCCCATCCCGGAGGAGAGAGACCCTCCCCGGCATCTCAGGGCCGCGGAGCTGGGGCCCTAACTGTGAGTCCCGCTGGTCACCAGCACTCAGGACAAGGCCGCCCGCTGGGCAGGAGGTGGGGGCAGGGACACTCACGGTGTCGTACACCGAGTAGGCCGCCAGCACGTGGAACAGGGCTCGCTGCCTAGGAGGGGGGACAGCGAGGGGCTCTGCTCAGTCAGCCCCTGCCCAGCGAGGCCTCCGAGGTGCCAACACCCGCCCTGCAGGCCCCGCGGCCCGAAGGGCCCCTCCGTGGTGGAGGATCTCTGGGTCAGGTCTGCGCACGGGGACAGGCAGCGACCTCACACGTGCAATGTGCCGGGGGTTAAGTGCACTCTGGGGTGTCCAACGCCTCCAAGCGGCTCCCGCCATGGGGTGTGCAGCTCTGGGCTCCCCCAGCGCCGCCAGCGCCCCCTCCAACCTTGGAGCGGCACCCCCTGCACGCCCCCTGGGAGCCAGCGCTCCCCCTGCCTCAGTCCCCGCAGGCCCTGACACCTCTCCTCCCCTGCCCTGGCCTGGCCCGTGTCCTGGGAACACCACCAGCCCCACGTGGCCCCTGCCCTGAGCCCACGCAGCCGGGGCATCCGTGGCCCTGAGCGCACCCCCAGGCCTTCCCAAGTGTCCCTGGACTGGACTCTGTGGGGAGCACCCTGGGCCTGCCCATCCCAGAGCATCTCGGGGCTCCAGGTCTGAGCCGCCGTGAGGAGAGCAGGGAATGTCGTGCAGGTGTGACCCGGATACAGGTTGCGAACCCATGGGGTCACTATCTGAGCCCCTGGGAGGTATGGGGTGCGGCCCCCTCAGCGCTGCCAGGAGCCACCCGATGCCCCCCGCACTGCGGCCTGAGTCTGCACCCCGGCTCTGCAGCCCCCGGGCCTGGGCTGCTGGAGGCCGGCTCCCCCTGGGCCGGGGGTCACAGGTCAGCCTGACCTGGCCGCGCTCTGAGGGCCGCGGGGGCCCCGGGGGCAGCAGGTTCCCTGCAGGGAGGAGCACCGAGCTCTCGTGGGGAGACGGTCCGAGCGGCCCCCCGGGAAGCCCAGCCACCCTTGCCTGGCGGCTCCCCAGCCCCGCCCCTGGCGCCCCTGCAGGTCACCCCTGGGGTCCCGGGCTCCCACACACCCCGCCCGCTGCACACAGAGGTAGCTGCACCCTCTGCTCCACCCACCTGCACCCCCCTGTCGGGGCTCCCTGCCTTCCCCACCTCCCGCGGCCCCTGGGGACTCTACGGGACACCCGGGCTTCTGACGGGAGCAGGCCGTCCAGAGAACCCCAAGGTGGCCGGGGAGGCTGAGCATGTCCCACAGGGGGCAGCTGCACCGCGTCCTTGTGTGGGGGGGGGGCAGGACCGATAGTGTAGGGGTGGGGGGTCTGGGGGTGTGGGGGATGGTGTGGGGGTGATGTAGGGGGATGGCGTGGGGGCGGTGGTTGAGGGGATGGGGTGGGGGGCTGCGGACACAGGGCACCCCCTTCTCTAAGGTGCACACGGAGACGTCTACAGATAAAGGCGACCCCAGTCTGGGGTTTGCCGTGATCCCCTGCCCCTGGGGCCCCGTGTGCTCAGCGCAGGGCCTGCCTGGACCGGGGCGGCATCTGGGGGTCGTCATGCTCTGTGTGCTCACCAACTGCAAATTGTCTAAAATAAAGTGCCCAGAATTCAGAAGTACATAAAGCACCGAGGGTGGGTGTCACCCTGACCTGTCCGACCCTCGTCGGGTCCATGTGTCCCGGTCCAGCCGCGGCCATGCACCCTGGCCCCCAGGTCCCCTTACTGCCCCCCACGCCCCCACCCCGGCCCCCTGCTCTTCACGGGGCCGCCCCTCACCCCCTTGGGGTTCAGCTCAGACGGTGACCCCTGGAGGCCCCGTCCTGGGGCCTCCCCATCCCCGAGACCCTGGGGGTGGGGGCACGGGGGTCATCCCCAGCACCCTACCATGTGGCAGTGTGTTGTTTGCTGCCGTCGCTCCCCCCGGCCTCGGAGACCCCGTGTCCCCGGCACAGAAGCCCCCGGGCCTCCCCTGGGCCCCCGAACCCCGCTGGCCCAGCAGCCTCACCCGACCCCGTAGCGGTCCCAGAACATGGTGTGACTGCGGAACGTGCGGTTGACGTCCAGGTCGATCTGCATGATGTCCCGGGAGGAGACCAGGGCCGCCTCCTTCATTTCCTGCGGGGAGACCCGGGAGGAGGAGCCGGCGTCAGGGACACAGACCCCGACCTGTCAGCAGCTGCCATCCTGGGCAGGGAGCCCTGGGGCCACCATGGGAGTGTGTCCTGCAGGAACCTGCCTCCTTCCGCTGGGAGGCCAGGGACGGCGGGAGTGCCCACCGTGCCCGCGGGGCCTGCGTGAGGGCCTGTGCCCAGCTGTCGTGGGCGGGGAGGGGACTGAGGGTCAGCCCGGGTGGGGAGGGGACATGGAGGGTCAGCCCGTGTGGGGAGGAGACATGGGGGTCAGCCCGGGTGGGGAGGGGACATGGGGTTCAGCCTGGAGGGGAGGAGAGGAGACATGGGGGTCAGCCCTGGACAGGGAGGGGACATGGAGGATCAGCCCAGGTGGGGAGGGGACAGGGGAGTTCAGCCCGGGTGGGGAGGGGACATGGAGGGTCAGCCCTGGGCAGGGAGGGGACTGAGGGTCCACGGGGAGTGGAAGGGCCCCACCTGGTATTTCCCGGCATTCCTGGCCTTAACCTGGTCGACGTTCAGCAATCGCAGCCACACCTGTCCCCGCACCTGGGGCGGGACCCCTTTGTAGACCTGGCGCGCGCAGCTGCGGGGAGGAAGGCAGTGCTGGTGAGAGGGGCCCAGGGCGGCCCCTTGGAGCCCAGGGGCCACGAGGCATCTAGAAGGTTCCGGCTTCGGCTCCAGGGTGTCTGCAGAGAGGCTGGGTCTCCCTGGAGCTGGGTCCCGTCCCCCACGAGGAGCAGGGACCGTGGCCCGACCTGACGCTCCCCCGCCGCCGTCCCGGGGCCTGGGGAGGCTCGGGCTCCCAGCAGACTCTCCCCAGGCAGGGGGCTCCCCCGAGGACGGGGCAGGAGGACACTGAGGGCGGCCCCCAGCCCCGTCAGGACGGAGAGCCCTCGGGGCACCCAGCGCCCCACCTTCTCGCTGGGGAGGTAGTGGTCCCATCGCTTGAGCATTTTTATCCATTTGTCCGCGCGCCGGGTCTCCTGGCGGAGTTTCTGGAAGAGGACAAGCGGGGGCCGCAGGTGAAGCTCCAGCCGCGGGAGATGGGCGCTCGGGCCACGTCCAGTCCCCCGCGGGACCCGGAGGAGCCAGGAAGGCGCAGGGCCCCCCGCGGACCACGGCTCCGGGTCTGGGGTGCGTTCCCGGCAGCCCGTGCAGCGCTGGGACGGGGGACTGGGGAGACGCCCGGGGATGTCCTGGGGGACGGGTGCAGACAGCTGGCCCCAGCCCCCCCCACGTCCTGCCCAGGGCCCAGGACGGGCTCTCACCTTGGCCTCGCGGGGGCTGGGGCCGGGCAGCTCCTTGTCCCTGGAAGGCAAGAGACGCAGAGCCCTGAGGCCCCGGCCCCACTGCCACCCCCCCCCACCCCGTCTGCACCTAGGGGCAACGTTTGGCAGTGCAGGTGACGGCGGCAGGATGCCCGGCGCAGGGTGAGGGCTGCCCCGATCGGGCCCATGGCCCGCAGTTCTGCTGCTTCAGAGCATTTCTTACGGAGCCACCTAGACAGGGCCGTGTGTGCACATCTCACCGTCCTCACCCTGCTTGTGCCGCGAGATGACCAAGTGTCTACGTGGTGACCCGGCGCTCGGCTCCCACCGACCTCCTGTCCACGTGTCGGGAGGGGGCCGTGGTGACCGGAGCCACGGCGGTGGGGTAGGCCGGGCAGACTGCGTGGGAAGGGTGTTGGTGTGTTCAGGCCACGAGGAGGGCGTAGGTGTGCTCACACACGGCGTACGCTCAGCGGGCCGCCCCAGGGACCCCCGGCCCTGCCTTGGGGCCCTCGTGCCGCACACGGTGGCGGCGTGGAATTCCTGCTCACGCTGGAGACAAAGTGGGTGTGTGTGTGTCTGAACCTGAGCTGTTGGTTCACGCCTCTGAGCAACTCCTTTGACTTTTTCCTAGATCTTTAGCGATTAAGGAGTTTTTTTTGAAGCCCAAGTACGACCACATTTTGAAGCCAGAAGACTGTCTGTCTGAACCATGCACCATCCTGCAGCTGGACATGAGAACCGTGCAGATCGCTGACCTGGAGGTGAGAGCCCCGGAGGCTAAGTGGGCGGCACACGTACCAGACTCTGTGCGAATAAACAGATTGAGGAAACTTGCCTTTGATTTTCCCTGAGTATTGTCTTTTTTATGCTCTGATTTTGTATTTTTACATTATTTTTTCACGGACCTCTTTAACATCATCAGTCATTTTTATATTTATGTTTAATATTTTCAACATCTTGAGATTCTAATAAATTATATCTAGTTTCTTCAAGGATTTCAAGTTAAAAATTTTTTTTCTAAGTTGTGCTACCGTGGATGACAAGATTCTTAATTCTTACTCTTACATTCCCCCTGTTGCCACGAGGTGGCGCGTGTGCATTCAGGAGGGTCTCATTTTAAGGGTGTGCTCAGAGGTGCAGAGCTTGGGAGCGGGTCCCTGGAACCCCGTGGAGCTCAGCCGGGAGCTAAGCTGTTGGCTCTGCACTTAGTTTCGCAGTATAGAGAGGCCCAGTTCTTTATGCCAAGAATTGAGAAGAAATAGGATTCCACTCAAATATGGGGCCAGAAAATGAGGCAAGTGAGGCCCACGTTGCTTGAAACCTTTTCTGATTATCTGCAGCATGTGAATTTGTGCTGCCAGCTTTAGTAGTTCTTTCCTGAGGAGCAGGTTTGCTGTGTTTGGCTACACTAGCAAGTTGCATCCACAGTTACTAGACTAGACATGGGGCCGGGCAGTGCAGCGGCATCTGAGTGGGGCTGGCGGAGGACAGCTGCTAGTTCCTGCTCCGGAGTCCTCACGGCCTGCTGTCACGCGCTCACGGGAGCCGCATCCCTTCCTTATCGTTTGCCTGAACAGACCATGAAAGGCGAGCTGCACTTTGAGATCAGGAAGGCTGGCACACTGCATGGATTTACGGCCTGGTTCAGTGTCCAGTTCCAGGACAAGCCACAGCTGGTGCTGAGCACAGGCCCGTTTCACCCGTGAGTGTGCAGCACCCGCAGGGGCTCCGCTGCCCCGGGAGGAGCGGGTGCAGGTCCCCTGCCGCGCGGCTGTCGGGGAGGCAGCAGCGTGTGCGGGCGGTGGGCAGGGGACCGGGACCGTGCTCCACCGACCCCTGCCCTGGGCTGCCCTGCTTGCCCTCTGACCCCTGCATGAACGGGCGGGGCGCGCTTTGCCTGCCTCAGTTGCCCTGGACGCTGCTTCAGCTTCCCATGGTCTAATACAAGCACAACCCTTGGAATTGTAGGGGCTTTTAACTCCCCAAGACTTTCTTGAGGAAGGTCAGTGTTTCTTGAGACAAATTTTTTTTAAAGATTTTATTTGAGGGAGAGAGTGGGCGAGAGAGCACATGAGCAGAGGGCGGGGGCAGGGGAGGGAGAGGCAGACGCCCCGCTGAGCAGGGAGCCCGATGCGGGACTCGATCCAAGGCCCCGGGGTCATCCCTGAGCCAAAGGCAGACGCTCCCCGGACTGAGCCCCCAGTCGCCCCTGGGACACTTCTGTAGCGTTTTCACGCTGCACGCTGCTCAGGCGTGCCGGGTGCTGCGGTCTGCCTCGGAGCTGGACCCAGCAGCCCGGCACAGTGCTGTCTTCATGGGGCCTCCGTGGGCCTGTATGGTAGGTGCCCGGGGCCGGGGCGGGCAGCCGCGCTGCTCGGGTCAACACTGGCTGCAGCAAGGGTCCTCAGGGCCTCGCGTCCATCCGCACCACAGGAGCCAGGCTGTTGGCCGGAGCGTCCGTGGAGGTGGCGGGGCCAGGGCTCCGGCCGCCCTTCCTGGTCCTGGCGCACAGATGCGAGCTGTCACCAGTCGAGGGCGGGAACTCAAGCCCCGGGCGGTCGTGTGCCCGCACACGGTGGGCTGGGGCAGGCAGGTGCCGAGCCTGGGCAGCGCTCTGGGACGCGGGGACAGGGGCCCTCATGGCGGCCGGGGCCAGAGGGACGTGAGGGCTGAGCGTGACCCCGAGGCCATGGAGCCATGTCCTCAGGGCCTGCAGAACCCAGAGAGCGCGGAGCGTGACCATTTGTCCCAGATGTCGCACTTGCCACACCCCCTCCAGCCCGACTCCCAGGGGCAGCGGCCTTCCTGCGCTGCGGAAACTAGAACTCGGCGTTGGCAGCCTAGGGACCGGGCAGGGACGCGGTAGATGCCCCGTGCCAGGGTGCGGGGGCCTGGGAGCACCTAGAGCCGCGTGCTTGCTGGGCTGTGGCTCAGTCCCTGGCGCCCACAGAGGCCTCGCCGTTGGCCTGGTGCGTCTGCCCCACGGGGGAGCCTGGGGGTCCGCCCCACAGAGGTGACGCGTGCCCCGTGTCTTGCACAACCACCTTGCAGAAGCAGGTGCTGTTTATGATGGACGAGCCCGTGTCCGTGTTCTCGGGAGTTGTGGTCACAGGCTCAGTTGTGTTGCAGAGAAACCCTGTGTGGAGGAGGCACATGTCCGTGGCGCTCAGCTGGTCCATCACTTCCACACAAGACCCCACATCGCAGAAAGTAAGGCTCGTGCTGCAGGGCGGATGCTGGGCGCTGGTGCTGGGAGACGGGCATGGCGGTCGCGGTGCCACGGCTTCGGCCTGGCTCGCCTGCGCTGCTTTCTCACCCTCCTCATGGGAAGTGGATGCCGTTATTGGTAGAACAGGAAACGGGGGCAGGAAGGTGAGTCTGAGGGCAGGGGCCCAGCCCAGGACCACCCTTCCCATGTCCAGGAGGCCCCGGTGGAGAGTGGGCCGGGCCGCCGTTCCCACACCTGGTGCAGGATGGCAGAGGGGACGCGACGGTTCTCCTCTGGTCTCCTACCTGTTTTGTGCTAATTTTATGTCAAAGTCTTAATGTTGGTCATTAAGGAAACTTCTCTGCCTGGAAGTGGCTCTTGGGTGCCATCCTGAGTCGTCATCAGGAGGTGCTGCGTGTGAGTCACACTCAAGTGGTTTATTATGACTGATTTGCTTTGTCTGTTTTCAGGTTGGAGAGAAGGTCTTTCCCATCTGGAGATGACGGTCGAAGTTGTGGAAGCAGGTGCTGCAGGAACGAGCCCGGGCGGAGACGCGCTTGGGTGTGAGCCCACATTCCTGTGGCCCGTGAGCTCCCCTGCCCGGTAGCGGGACACCCGTGTGCGTGTGCGCTCCCTTCCTCGGGGCCTCCACAGGTGCCGCGTGGGGCTCGGCGGGGACCCCTCACCCCTGTCACTGCCCGTGTCTGTGCTCTAGAAGTAGGCTGTGTCCCCAGGTGTCCACAGTCTGGCTCGTGGCCGAGTCAGTGGCACCGTGTCCCTAAGCTAGGTCTAGATCTCAACTCGTAGGGCACACCCGCATCAACCTTGTACTCCTGTGAAAGTAGCTGTTCA
Source organism: Nyctereutes procyonoides (assembly GCF_905146905.1). Lineage (NCBI taxonomy): Eukaryota > Metazoa > Chordata > Mammalia > Carnivora > Canidae > Nyctereutes > Nyctereutes procyonoides. The sequence continues at coordinate 15,107,096 of NW_026575136.1, read as the reverse complement.
CGCATCATGTGTCATGGTGTCCTTGCTGCCCGGGCCCCTCCCTGTCGTGCGAAGGTGGGCGCCCCAAAGCTGTGCAGGGCCTGGAGGCGGCGATGCATGTGATGGGACTCTGCATGGATAGTACAGTCGTAGAGATGTCTTCCATGTAAATTATGTGTTGGCGCATAGCACATACTCAATACATATTTTTAAAGAAATGAGTGTTGGCGTGTTTCTGTGCGCGTGTGCTGTGTCGGCAAGCGTGGGATCGTACCACGTGTGCTGCTTTGTAGCCTTTCTCACCTGGTGTGAAGGAACGTCCCTGCCTGTAGGTCCAGGTCTACGTCTTTTGGTGTGTATTGTTTTGATTTTTAGTTGACTTTACATTGCAATATGAACAGTATATCCCAACCGCATGAGTGACGGGTGTGCAGGTGTGCATCTCCCTGTAACAAGCACTCGACCGAGACCGTCAGCCGAGAGCGGCCGCCCCAAGTGCCCGGCATGCAGTGCCTCCGAGGGTGGTGCCCCTGGTGACGCTCAGCTTCCTGGGTCCGGTGGGGCACACAGGCTGCTTCTGGAGCCCGAAGCTTGTGCTGCCCACACTCCTAGGCTGAGGCTCCCGGCGGGGGGCCGTTAGGAGCAGGTGTTTGGGAGGTGCTTAGGCCTCGAGGGGGTCCCCCCGAGACGGACTCGTGCCCTTCCGGGGGAGAGCCCCGCAGAAGGTGGCTGCCCGGGGACTGGGCCGGGTCTTCAGGTCCCAGGGGGGAGGCCGCTGGGCTGGGGGACGTCCAGCCCCCGGGCCGTTGAAGCCGCTGGGCCGGTGCCATCCAGGCCCTGTCCCTTGCTGTGAGCGTCACTCAGCTCATGGGCACCTGTGAGCCCCAACCCCGTGTTGCCGCGGGTTCCCGCCACGTTCTGTCCCGCCGGTGGTCAGCGGGTGGCCAGCGGGTGGCCTCCCGGGCCCGGCCCCGGCAGGTGCGGCCAGGTGGTGCGTGTGGGCCCGCACGTTCCCCTTGGGTGCACAGCTGCCGTGGGGCTCCCGGGAGCCAGGGTCCTCAGCGTCGGCCATCCTTGGCGGGGCCCGGCTAGAAGCCCTTCACAGGCTTGTTCTGCGAACACCTGCTCCGTGGCTTAGTCTTCTATTTTGATAAACAGAAGTTCTTAAGTTTTATTTTGTCCGATTCGACATTATTTTCCTTAAGGATGCACTTGCTGCGTCCGGTGGAAGGAATCTGCTCTCCGTTTCCAGCTCCGTCGTTTGCCCTGGCGCACAGCTCAGCGCCCCCGGCCTCGGTTTCTCTCGGGCCGTCAGGGCGGGCTCGGGATTTGCGTCCCCGGGGGTGGCTGCTCCGGCGGTGGAGTTGCAGCTTCTTTCCTCTCCTGCTGCGCGCACCCTTGCTTTCTCCTCTAGAGCTGCTGCGGCGGCAACAGCATGTTTTGATTTATTTTCAGTATCTCCCAGTTCCAAGTATTTTCTAATTCCCATTATGAGCTCTTCTGCTGTCCCAGGGCTATTTAGAAATTGTGGCTTAATTTCCAAAGGTGGAATTTTCTAGGTATTTTTTCTTATTAATCTCTAGCTGAATGTCACTGTGCTCAGAGGACGACCTGAGTGATCTCACTCCCCTGAGGTCACAAGGACTCGAATGTGCGTCATGCTGTCGGATGATGTGGAGGCCACCATGTCGCCAGGAACGGCTCGGGCAGCCGTGTTCCGTGTTGCTCGGTCAGCCCCGATGCTTTGGCCGCTTGCGCCTCCTCGTCCCCTCAGGCAGCCGACACGGGAGGGAGCGGGCCTCCGAGGACACAGCTGCACCTCGGCGGCCTCATTTGACCCATGTCCTTAAGGCCCCGATCTGCAATGCAGTCACAATGCAGGGCCCTGCTGTGACCCCTGACATCTCCATGCTGGGATGGAACCCCCACTGCGGAGCGGGCCTCTGGGGATGTCGGGGGCTCCTGAATGATGCGGGGGTGAGGCTGCAGGGCATGTCGGGGGCACCTGAATGATGGGGGGTGGCAGGGGATGTCAGGGGCACCTGTGGGGGTGCCTGGCATTCCTGTGGCACAGCCCCACCCCACGCTGCTCACAGGGCCACGAGCTTGCCAGCCCCCATCCCGGCGCCCCTTGGAGGCCTGGCAGCTGGCCTGTGCTCAGGGTAGGGTGGCTTTAGGGGTATCTGCTCACTGGGGCTGCCCCCGCTGTGGGGGGGGGAACAGCCCCCTGAGCAGCCCCAGGCCAACCCCCTGGCCCGACCCCATGCCCTCTGCACCCCGGAGCTGACCCCGTGGTGGACCTGGAGGCTCAGGCAAGGTCATCGTTGCAACAGGAAAACCTCGACTGACCTGCATCTGTCTGGTTTTTTACAAAACGTGTTGTGCCCATGTGCGGCAGCGCCCAGGGCCCAGACTGGGTGGGGGCGACTCGTGGGCGTGCAGCGCGGCCTGCTGCCCCTGCTGCGGCGTCGGGGCCCTCGAGGGTAAGCTCCAGCCTCCTCCGGCCTCCGGCCTCCAGCCTCCGGCCTCTGGCCTCCAGCCACCGCAGCCCGGCCAACCCGGGTTCTGAGTGGTTCCCAGCCTTCCCCCCTGAGGCCAACACGGGGTCCGGCACGTGGCAGGCGCTGCGGGAGCAGGAGACCGAGGGGGAATGAGGCCGGTGCGCCCCAGGGAGCCTGCGGGGGGCTGGGGGAGGGGTGTGGTGCCTGGGCCAGGCCCGCTGCCCCGCAGCCTCCCGGCCCTGTCCCCGCTTCTGCGCCCCGAGAGGCCTGCAGGCGCCCCTGCCCCGGGCACACACCGGGCCACCGTCCCAGCAGCGGGGAGGGTGGCGAGCAGACGGCGGGAGGGAGCCAAGGCTTAGCCTGGATGTGCCAGGTACCTGGGTGCTGGGCTGCCCCGTCCGTCTGTTCGCCGCCCCTGGGGAGCCGAAGCTCAGCACCTCGGCCTTGCGATGGCCCCGCGTGGAGAGAAGCTCCCTGGGATGGCTGCTGCGTCCCGCCCCCAGCTGGTCTCCCTGGCCGCTCTGCTTCCACAGGAAATACGGAAAGTAGCAAGTGGAGCCTGGGGCCTGGCCTGGACTGAGCAAGGGGTGGGGGGCCGCCGGCAGGGCGAGTCCCCCCTGGAGCCCTGCCCCGGGCGCTGGTGGCAGCCGGAGGCACCAGCATAGGGCTCTCTTGATAGTCAGTTTATGCATTTGCTTGGAGTTTACACTAACCTATATTTAAGGTATATGATAATTTAGGTTGACATAGTGAGATAGAATTTTTTTTCTTTAGAAATTGTCCTTACAGTATTCGTGCAGGAAATAGTGACCTGACACAAGACACCTGTCCTCAACTTCGCACCGTGGTGAGAGGTAACCAGGATAAACTGCACTTTACTGTGAAAACTGACACCCACTTCCATCCTGCCAGGGTCTTGCGTCGTTTGCCTCATTGTCAAGGGGACTTTACTTTCCCTGCTCACATCACAAGGATGTGGCAAGGATCAGGTATATGGAACTGTGTTGGGATCTGTAAGAGACACACTCCAGCCAGCCAGCCATCTGTCCATCCATCTGTCTGTCTATTTATTGCCTTTATTGAGCTTTCATTCACACTCTGCATGCAGATGCTCACAGAGCCCCGAAATCACAGTGTCCCTCTTTTGTCAGACTAATAAATGGAACTTGAAGATGTTAAGAGGTTTCCCCAAGGTCATGCAGCTGCCAGGCAGGTGCTGGCGTGACCATGTGTTGTGACAAGCACTGGATGGTGACTTCTGGTGTGTTAAAAGAAGGCCCCTTGTGGGTTGGGAAGGGGCAGGGATGGGCAGGCTTCTTCACTGTCCTGCAGCTTTCTCCCTAATGCACGAACCACATTTGAGCTGTTCTGCTCCACTGCACACAGCCCAGAGGGCCGTGAATAATGCGGGAGGAGCTGGGACCCCTGGGGGAAGCAAAGGATCGGCTTTTGGGGGAGACGGGCCGTATCAGCTGGGAGTACTGTTAAGTGAGGCCTGGGAAATGAGTCCCATTTTTAAAATGTCATTTCATAAACTCACCCTGGAAGCAAATGCATTCTCTGCCGTGCGAGGAGTTCCACGTGCACTCAGAGCAAAGCAAACGGTGGTGATGTTGGTGATAATGACCATTGACATTTATTGCTATTTTGGGCCAGACTTTATGCAGCATCCCAAAATAGGTATTAGTGCAAATTTTACAAAAAAGAAATGGGCTACATATTAAAAAATACATAAAAGTGGAGGTTGAGTGGGAGCCCTATCAGGAATAAATGTGTTTGTTTTTAATGTGCCAGAACATAATTAATATTAAATGATGTGTAAACTAACTAACTAGGAAAATGTGGCTGTAGCCGGCCACAATCTACTCTTTTCCATCCAAGAGCAACAGCTCACCTCTGAAATTCATCAAAGTTCAGTTTGAACACAGAAGAGAGAAACTGGAGGCAAGCATAACTTCAATATTTTCAGCATTACTTTTAGTTAATTTGACATTTCATGTTGCCCTTTTTATATTTTGGGGAGCTGTATTTCCTAAAATATTCTCCCTTAAGAAGTACTGTCTTGTCAGGGTTCTCCTGAGAAGCAGAACCAATAGGATTTACGTGCGCTACCCATGTCATCTCTCTCGATCTACAGCGTCTCTATCTTTATCCTTCATCACTATCTGTATATGTGGATCCTGCCTCTCTCCCGCAGGCTGGAGACCCAGGAGACATCATGCTGCAGCTTGAGTCCGAAGGTCATCTGCCATCAGAATCCCCTTTCTCAGGGAGGTCAGTCTCATCTCTACTAAGACCTTCAACTGACTGCATGAGGCTCATCACACTGGAGAGCCTCATCTACTTTACTCAAAGTCTAATGATCTAAATGTTAATCACATCTAGAACATAACTTCACAGAGAAATCTAGAACAATGTTTGACTAAATAGGCCTAGCCAAGTTGGCACAAAATTAACCATCACAAGTGTCATTCATTTAAAAAAATATATGTTTGGTTTTTAAAATATTCTTGAACAAAAAGGATCCTGCATCTAGTCAAACATTTAGAGCTAACTTCTACTCTGCAGGTAGAAGGTCTAGTGAAACAGCAGTCCACAGACGCCAGGTCCCAACTGGGGAATTCTGGGGGATGGATACACTGCTCAGTCACTTGTGGCAGTGACAGCACAGATCCTGTCTCCACTCAGAGAGGGTGGGCTGAGAGAGAGGTCTAGGAGGCACAGGAACAAAATACAGCGTGTGCACCACGTTTGAGTCCTGATGGGAATAAAACCAACTGTCAAGGGACCCCTGGGTGGCTTAGTAGTTGAGCATCTGCCTTTGGCTCAGCACATGATCCCGGGGTTCTGGGATCGAGTCCCACATCAGGTTCCCGGCAGGAAGCCTGCCTCTCCCTCTGCCTATGTCTCTGCTTCTCTCTCAGTATCTCTCATGAATAAACTAAAAAACAAACAAACAAACAAAAAACACCCCAACTGTGGAAGAACATTTTCTTTTTCAGAAATGGCAAGTTTAAATTTGAAATAGGCACAAACTGACGTTAAGAAATCATGGTGAGGGGATCCCTGGGTGGCTCAGCGGTTTAGTGCCTGCCTTTGGCCCAGGGTGCGATCCTGGAGTCCTGGGATCGAGTCCTGCATCGGGCTCCCGGCATGGAGCCTGTTTCTCCCTCCTCTTGTGTCTCTGCCTCTTTCTCTCTCTTTCTCTCTGTCTTTCATAAATAAATAAATAAATAAATAAATAAATAAATAAATAAATATTTAAGAAAAAAAAAGAAATCATGGTGAATTTTCATAGGTGTGAAAATGCCACAAGTAAGAAAATGTCTTTTCTTTTAAAAGATTTTATTTATTTGAGAGACAGCCAGAGCAAGCGAGTGAGCAAAAGAGAGCATGGGGAAGGGCATGGAGAAGGACAAGCAGACTCCCTGCTGAGGGCAGAGTCTGACCTCAATCCCAAGACCCTGAGACCATGACCTGAGCTGAAACCAAGAGTCAATCACCCAGGAGCCCCGGAAAATGCCTTTTTTTATTTGAGATGCGACTGATGGTTTTCCAGGTGAAATGACATGTTTAGGGTTTTCTTTGAAATTACTCCAGCAAAAAGAAAACTGAAGATCAGTGAAACAAGTATGGCAAAATGCTAATTATTGCCAAAGCTGGGTGACATGTATGAAGTCCACTGCTCTATTCTGTGTATGTGTAGATGTTTTCATCAATAAAAGTATACAATAAATAAACCTATTAAATATTAAGAATTGGGATCCCTGGGTGGTGCAGCGGTTTGGCGCCTGCCTTTGGCCCAGGGCGCGATCCTGGAGACCCGGGATCGAATCCCACGTCGGGCTCCCGGTGCATGGAGCCTGCTTCTCCCTCTGCCTGTGTCTCTGCCTCTCTCTCAATCTATCTGATGTGTGACTATCATAAATAAAAAAATAAAAATAAAAAAATAAAAAATAAAACTAGTAAGTTAGCATTTTAAGAAGCAATTAAAAAATAAATATTAAGAATTTGCATGTTTACATATATAAATATAAATAAGCCTATTAAAACATTATGCTGATTTTACATATAAAAAAATCTTACATAACAATTTGAATTTGTGTTGGTAAAACTGTATTGTTGAAATTCTCTTCAGCATCTTCCAAGTGCACCTTATACTTTCTCTGTATCCAAGTTAAAAGTCATCTGCTTCCTCCGTTGTTACATTAATAAGCCAGCTGTTCCTTCTGCATTCCCATCTCTGCTCTAGGACAGAAGTCTCAACAGGGCAGAATTTCAGTGATGTACCCTAACACCTCTAACACTAATATTTGTTGAATGAATAATTGATTTTCTTGCCAGAAAATACTCTGAGTCGTGAATAGTCATTTCATAAATTTGAACGATGCTTCCATTCAACAATGGAATGATGAGCCAGTGCAACTTTTCAGTAATTAATGCATGAATATAGCATTAGTTCTGCATCTTTTCAGAATTTCTTTTTTATAGTCCATACATTTTACAAGCCTGGTAATATAGTATGATCACACATTAAGATTACTGGCAGATTGCAAAAGATTCACATTAAGTCGTTGCAAAAGCATATTCATGAAACTCCTTAGAAAATATTCAAAAATATCTTGCACTTTTCTCAAGTACAACCTGACACGCGGCACAGTTCAATAAAGGGAGGCCGCCTGGGTGTCCAGCCCGGGGGGGGGGGGGGGGGAAGGCGGGGGTTACTCCTTGGGACACGTGTCATCTGTAAAATGGTGTTTTGTCAGGAAACCCAGGGAGTGGGTTACAGTCTGCAAAGCCCAAATCAACATCTGATGAAAACTGGCTTCTGAGCAAACAAGAAATGGTTTTTGAAGAACAAAATTCCTTACTGATTGCTTCCGAGGCCACGTAGCCCACAAAAATGGATTTTAGTGACTTAAGGCGGGGTCACAGTGTTAACGGCTTCCTCAGGCGAGGGCGCCACATGGATCTGTGAGAGGTAAGATAGTTAAAGTCTTCAAGCTGGGTTCTCCGCTTCCCAGGCAGGGCTGGAGGATTCACAGGCCGGAAAGTGTTGACCTTGCAAGATAAAACGGTTATTTTACCAGCAAAACGTGCTCCTCCAGGAGCAGCAGAGTAGCTGCAGCCTGTAAGCAGCGGGCGGGAAACTCTTTTATATGGAAGGGGGTGGGCGGGGCTGTACGGAAGGAAAGCCCATTGGGAGGGCGGTGGCGGCTTCTCACTGGCTGAGTGTGGCAGCAGCTTCTCATTGGCTGCAGGTGATGGTGGTGGCTTCTCATTGGCTGAGCGTGGCGGCAGCTTCTCATTGGCTGCAGGTGATGGTGGTGGCTTCTCATTGGCTGAGTGTGGCGGCAGCTTCTCATTGGCTGAACGTGGCGGCGGCTTCTCTTTTGCTACCGGTGACGACGGCCCGCCCAGAAGTCTTGGCGCTTCCTGCTGCCCTGGGCTGGGTAAGGCCGGCTTTCCCCTTGAGGCTGTCCCGACGGCAGTTCCCGCGAGGTCTCCTCTGCTCGGTTCCGGTTCCGGGGCAGCAGCAGGGGAGGCGGCGGAGACCCCGTGGAGCTCTGGCTTCCGGGCCGGCGGCTGGAGCAGCTCGGAGGCCACACCGCGGGGGCGGGCGCGAGGGAGCACTAGGCCTCCACCTCGAGCTTTGTCGGTGGAGGCACCTGGGCCCCGAGCCCGTGGCGCGCCCGTCCCGCGGCTCCGTATGCATCCGGCCAGCCTCCTGGATGACCCCGCCTGTGCCCGCCCGTGGCCGCCACGTGAGCCCTCCCTGGCGGAGCGGCCCTCGGGGCCCCACGAGGACGGCGGCGCGGCGCTCCGGCACGCTCCTGCCTCCCGCGTGACCCCCCGCGTGACCCGGATGTGGCGGTGTAGACCGCCTCCGCCTGCAGGTAGGCCGAAGCGCCCCGCGACCTCGACGCTCCGCGGCGGCCTGGGGCTCCCCGTGGGTCGAGCCCGTGGCTGCTGCGTCGGTCCGGTCCGTCGGCCGGCTCGTGTCCTCGCTGCGAAACACGGGCCTGGGGGCGAGGGCCGAGGGCCGGGCGTGTCGCCGGCATCAGCGCCCTCAGGAGACGCCCCGGGCGGTGCGACCCCGAGCGCCCGTGCCCTGCGGCCTGAAGCCCCGGGAGTGGAGCCGGAGCCCGGGCGCCGCCGCGCGCCCCTAGAATCGGGCCTGTCGGGGGGAAGCCCGCTGGCCTCGGCCTCGGGGACGCAGGGGTGAGGCCCCCCCGCCGTGCAGACGCGCCCCGCCCCGCGGCTCCCTGCGCCCCACCCGGCCGAGGGTGCGCGCTTGTCCACGTGGCTCCGCAGCCGCCGCCGTCGGAGCCTCCCCGCAGGGCTGGAGGCCGTGTGCCCAGGACCGACCACGCCGAGGCCGGCTTGCGGGGGGCCGGGGCCAGCCTGAGCCGCCGGAAGGGCCCCGCCCCTCGCGTGCGCCTGCCCTGGGGCCGCGTGACCGGTCACCGCAGACCTGGGGCGGAAGCCGCGGACACGGACTCCCTGAGAAGCCCCGCGTCGGCCGCCCCGGGCCCCCCGCGGTGTGGCGGTGCCGCAGCGGCGCCTTCCGTGTCCCCGCGGCTGCGCCCCGGCCTCTCCCAGCTCCCGGAGGGGTTGTGCCTGTCCCGTCATCCCGCCCCGTCCACGGGGAACGCGGCGCCGCGACCTCCCGGGAGCCCAGAGTTCTCTCAGGAGCACACGCGCGCCGCTCGCCCAGACCCGGTGTGCGCGAGCGTGTCTGTCCCGGGGTCCGCGCTGGTCGCCCGGCAGGTGCCCCCCACGTAGCCGACACCTCCGACTCCACGTGGGCCCCCTTAACTTTCCTTCCATTCCTTGTCCTTTGGGGTATGGTTTCCCTCCTTCAGTGCAGGTTCCACTTACTGCGGGTGTTTGGGGGTTTCGTGTGTGACGGCGTCACGGACCACCTGTTTGCTGAAAGCACGTCTCTTCTGCCACCCGCAGGGGTTCGAGTGGGAGGGCAGCCCCGTGTGGCTCCGGCGGCTCATGTGGACGGCATCATTCCAGTTACTAGGACGAAAAATGCAGCACAGACGCCGTCTTTTGGTAGCGTGCAAGTCGGGGTCCCCCTTGGGGTGCAGTTGGGGGAACGAGAGCGGCAGCATCTGGATCCCACTGCTCTTGCTGCAGAGGGGCCTCCACCCCAGGGCTTCATGGTTCTGGGGGTCCCACGAGTTCTGTGGACGCCGAGTGCTCCGCTCATCTGTCCTGCTAAGGCCCTGCGGAGGCCTCTGCCTGAGTCCTGTGCTCTGCTGAGCGGCAGCGTCTGGTGTCCATTCTGACCCCCGCCCTGTGAGAGCCTCCGTGTGAGTCCCCCGAAACACCCTTTGGAACCTGGACACGAGATTGCCTTGTTGGATGAGGTATCTTTTAGGATATGAACAAAATTTAGCCTATGCAGAGAGGGCGTAAGTAATTTTTCTGTTGAACACAGGGAACCACTGAGGTTAGCATGTTCTCTGAGATTCTCTATCCTTTGTTCAGCGTGTGCAGTGGGTACTGGTGAGGCCTGTAGTCGGTACCTGCAGCTTTGTCTGGCTACCGTGTTTCCAGAAGGTTGAACCTCCGTTCACATTTTATTGCTTTTTCTTGGTCCCACATGGTTCTCTCTTGCCCTTACTCCCACCCCAGGATTGTGTTTATTTCCTAGACAAAGTCACTTGTATCTTTCTCTGGTTCCTGCCAAGCGTTAGGAGCCATGCTTTTCATGCCCAGAGCACATTATCAAGATTTTTCCCCCCTGGCAAAACTCCTTTTGGAGTTGTTTTCCTCCCTCCCTCCCTCCCTCCCTCCCTCCCTCCCTCCCTCCCTCCCTCCCTCCCTCCCTCCCTTCCTTCCTTCTTTCTTTTCTTTTCTTTTCTTTTCTTTTCTTCTTTTTTTTTCTTTTCTTTTTTTAAAGATCTGAAGCATTAAAAATGTAGTTATTTCAGCTTGAGAGTGTGGAGAGATCGCAGATTGACTTTTAAGTTACTCTGAGTAAAGTGATGATTTGTCTCAATAGATAAATAAGCTCTTACCATACAAATAAAGGTGCAGTGATCTTTCATGCCACCCCTTCTTTCCTAAAGAAGAGACCCAGCCTCTTCTGTGGCCACTCACCCAGTGGTGATGCATGTTCCTCCTGAACTGTCTGTTGTACTTATGGTTTGGGAGGTGAAGATCTGTTATATTTGAGCCACCCAGAACCTGGATTCCTTGCTAAGGTACCAGCAATGTATCTTACTTACTTACTTATTTAAATATTTAATTTATTTATTCATGAGAAAGAGAGAGAGAGGCAGAGACACAGGCAGAGGGAGAAGCAGGTTCCATGCAGGGAGCCCGACGTGGGACTCGATCCCGGGTCTCCAGGATCAGGCCCTGGGCTGAAGGCGGCGCTCAACTGCTGAGCCACCCAGGCTGCCCAATATATCATATTTAGATAGAAAATTTCAGAGAAAGAAAATGTTCAAGTGCCCAAAGGTAGTCAAAATGAAATATGGTATGCTAATATTGCTAATATTTCCATATACACAAAAGATATTTTTCCTTTGTATGTTTGTTTCCTTTCTTGTGTTTGATGGCTTATGGTATGATTTACACATACACCCCTCCCCCTGAGTCTCACACCTCCTGAAACAGATAGGACACATGCAGCATCACCCTTGTGGGGAGAGGTGGCTGCTCTTTGACTAGCAGGTGGCTGTCAGGGATGGACATCAAGGGTTTCTGACTCTGCCCTGTGTGACTCTCACCCACATGGCACTTTGGTTATAGAATCGTGTGAAAAATGGAAGGAATAGATATAGATTACTTTATCCAACCAGAAAATTGACTTGATAATTAAAGATAAATTCAACAAGATTTGAAATGAAATGTTTTTTGAAAACCTCTGAGGCCCCGATTCTGCTATTATCATAACCACTGACAGGAGATAGATTTGGAAAATTTCATACAGTACCCGAAGAAGCAAGTCTCCTTCAGAAAACAGTTCTAGATTGACCTGTGGAGAGGCATGCTCACTTCCTTCTGGATTCATGGGTCGGTCAGCTGGGCAGTCTGCAATGCTGTCCTTTAGGGTGGCTGAGGAAGAGAAAATGTCATTGAAAGCAAATGTTTAATGTTCCTTTTTGGCTTAGCTCTTTTTTTGGTCTATTTTTTTATTGGAGTTTGTTTTGCCAACATATAGCATAACATCCAGTGCTCATCCCATCAAGTGCCTCCTCTGTGCCCATCACTCAGTCACCCCATCCCCCCACCCACCTCCCCTTCCACTACCCCTGTTCACTTCCCAGAGTTAGGAGTCTCTCATGTTCCATCACCCTATCTAATATTTCCCACTCATTTTCTCCCCTTTCCCCTATAATCCCTTTCACTATTTTTTATATTCCCTGTATAAGTGGAACCATATGATGATTGTCCTCCGATTGACTTACTTCACTCACCATAATACCCTCCAGTTCGGTCCACATTGAAGCAGATGGTAGGTATTCATCCTTCTAATGGCTGAGGAATATCCCATTGTATACATAGACCACATCTCCTTTATCCATTCATCTGTCGATGGACACCGAGGCTCCTTCCACAGTTTGGCTATTGTGGACATTGCTGCTAGAAACATCGGGGTGCAGGTGTCCCGGCGTTTCACTACATCTGTATCTTTGGGGTAAACACCCAGCAGTGCAATTGCTGGGTTGTAGGGCAGTTCTATTTTTAACTCTTTGAGGAACCTCCACACAGTTTTCCAGAGAGGCTGTACCAGTTCCCATTCCCACCAACAGTGCAAGAGGGTTCCCCTTTCTCCACATCCTCTCCAACATTTATTGTTTCCTGTCTTGTTAATTTTCCCCATTCTCATGGGTGTGAGGTGGGATCTCATTGTGGTTTTGATTTGTATTTCCCTGATGGCAAGTGATGTGGAGCATTTTCTCATGTGCTTGTTGGCCATGTGTGTGTCTTTGGTGAAATTTCTGTTCATGTCTCCTGCCCATTTCATGATTGGATTGTTTGTTTCTTGGGTGTTGAGTTTAGTAAGTTCTTTATAGATCTTGGATATGAGCCCTTTGTCTGATTATGTCATTTGCAAATATCTTCTCCCATTCTGTAGATTGTCTTTTGGTTTTGTTGACTGTTTCTTTTGCTGTGCAGAAGCTTTTTACATTGATTAAGTTCCAATAATTCATTTTTGCTTTTGTTTCCTTTGCCTTCGTAGATGTATCTTGCAAGAAGTTGCTGTGGCCAAGTTCAAAAAGGGTGTTGCCTGCGTTCTCCTCTAGGATTTTGATGGAATCGTGTCTCACATTTAGATCTTTCATCCATTTTGAGTTTATCTTTGTGTCTGGCATAAGAGAATGGTCTAGTTTCATTATTCTGCGTGTGGATGTCCAATTTTCCCAGCACCATTTATTGAAGAGACTGTCCTTCCAGTGGATGGTCTTTCCTGTTTTGTCGAATATTAGTTGACCATAGAGTTGAGGGCCCATTTCTGAGTTCTCTATTCTGTTCCATTGATCTGTGTGTCTGTTTTTGTGCTAGTACCACACTGTCTTGATGACCACAGCTTTGTAGTACAACTTGAAATATGGCATTGTGATGCCCCTGACTCTGGTTTTCTTTTCCAATATTCCCCTGGCTATTCGGGGTCTTTTCTGATTCCACACAAATCTTAAGATTACTTGTTCTAATTGAAGAAAGTCCATGGCATTTTGATAGGGATTGCATTGAACGTGAAAATTGCCCTGGATAGCATAGACATTTTCACCATATTAATTTTTCCAATCCATGAACATGGAATATTTTTCCATCTCTTTGTGTCTTACTCAATTTCTTTAAGTGTTCTGTAGTTTTTAGGGTATAGATCCTTTCCCTCTTTGGTTAGGTTTATTCCTAGGTATCTTACGCAATTGTAAATGGGGTTGACTCCTTAATTTCTCTTTCTTCAGTCTCATTGTTAGTGTATAGAAATGCCACTGATTTCCGGGCATTGATTTTGTATCCTGCCACACTGCCAAATTGTTGTATGAGTTCTGGAAATCTTGGGGTGGAGTCTTTTGGGTTTTCTATGTACAGTATCATGTCATCTGTAAAGAGGGAGAGTTTGACGACTTCTTTGCCAATTTGAATGCCTTTTATTTCTTTTTGTTGCCTGATTGCTGAGGCTAGGACTTCTAGTACTATGTCGAATAGCAGTGGTGAGAGTGGACATCCCTGTCGTGTTCCTGATCTTAGGGGAAAGGCTCCCAGTGTTTCCCCATTGAGAATGATATTTGCTGTGGGCTTTTCATAGATGGCTTTTAAGATGCTTAGGAATGTTCCCTCTATCCCTACGCTCTGAAGGGTTTTGATCAGGAATGGATGCTGTATTTTGTCAAATGCTTTCTCTCCATCTATTGAGAGGATCATAGGGTTCTTGTTTTTTCTCTTGTTGATATGATCTATCACATTGATTGTTTTATGAGTGTTGAGCCAACCTTGCATCCTGGGGATAAATCCCACTTGGTCATGGTGAATTATCTTCTTAATGTATTGCGAGAGGACTCAGGCCCCCAGCTCTGCCCAGACCCAGGCCGGGACCAACTGAGGATCAAGGTGTTCTCCACGAAAGCAGTTCACAGCACACGACTGGTAGACACCTGCTCTCCAGGGCAGCCCAGGGCCCATGTGTGCCCCTTCCCTTGGGCCATCCTGGGCAGGGGATCAGAGCGAGGGCAAGGGTCTGAGGTCTCCACCACTGTCAGTTGACTGCAGCACAGCCCAGTGGGTGGGGACAGGCCCAAACTAGTGACACGTGGGCAGGCTGCCTGGAGACAATGGGAGAGGCAAGCAGAGGACCCATTCAGGGTCTTCGAGGGCTGAAAGGCCTGCAAAGGACCCCTGCCTCCCTCCCCGCAAAGGATCCCAGCCCCTGTGGGATTTATGCAGCCTAAAATTAACCATTTTAAACTGAGAAACCACCACTTTTCTCTCCATCCAAGATACTGTCCACACCCCCAAAAGGAAAGCCGGTGCCCATTTAGCGGCCCTCCCCGATGCCCTGACCCCAGCCCCTGGGGTCACAGTGGACCCCTGCATGGACAGTCCACAGCACTGCTGTACGAGACTCCACAGCTGCTGCTGCTTTGCAGTTACCCCTGCAGCTGGGTAATTTCATAGTTCTCAGTGTATTTTCAAGGTTGACTAGACCCATTTCATCTTTGAGTTTCTTTTCGAGGAGCTGTAACTGTCTGTCCCGTGTTGTTCAGGCCCAGAGTCTTCCTTGGGCCGTCTTCCTGTGCGGCTGCTTACTAGCTATGGAGGGGATGTGCTCAGCTGCATCACCCAGTTTACTGCGTACAAGTCTCAAGCACAGGAATGGGTTACAATGACACAGGGGATTAGCAGGTAGGACACGGAAGAGTAGACTGTGCCCGTTACATGGTAAGGAAGTTTAGGAGAACAAGTGCTCCGGGAGATAAGAAATAGCCCAGTTCATAGCTTCAGAAAAATGAGCCCTTTGTTCTGAGCCAAAGCTCTGGAAAGTGGAGGAACATTTAATTTATCACAAGAAATGATAAAGCAAAGGAAGGAAAGAAGTTAGACCATCCGCTAGGACCTTTCCTCTGCACCTGCCATTCTGTGAGCCTGGTGGGAAGCCCGTGCCCGTCTCCTTCCACAGAGAGCAGAGCCCAGGGTCCATATGACAGGCTGGGCAGAGAGACACACCTGCAGTGTGGGTCACCTATTGTACTTGAGCTGAACGTGGGGCCTTCTTCCTGTGTCCAGGACCCAAACACTGCGGTGCCGCTTCTGCCTCACAGAAGTTCAGTGCTTAGAACTTGTGGGCAAGCTCCTCTCTTAGCTTGATCTGGAGCCACGTGGCCGCTTACCTGCAAAGCAGCTCTTCACCTTCAGGTAGCCCACAACCAGCCTGAGGATGCAGAGCTTGTCAAGCCGGGCTGCACGTCCTCGGGGAAAGGCAGCAAGGTGGTCAGTTTGCTCAGCTCTGGATTCCGAAGGTCCTGGTGCTGCTTCGAAGGGTTGCATTTGGCTCCCTCTGGAGGCTGTGGCTCAGGACTTGGCGGGGAGAGAGCAGCAATCATTCTCTACCTCCCTCTGTACCTTCACCCGAGTCACCGCAGGGCCCCCAGGCCATGCCGGATGCCATCTGGCCCCAGGTCCTGGTGCTTGGAGGCAGGGATCCTTGTCCTTCGGGTTCGGGTTCTGTCCTCACTGCCCTCCTGGCCAGTGGGCCCTACTCATACTGTGCACATGCGAGACCTGATGGCCCTCAAGGCACTAGGGGCCTGGGACTGGCCATCCCCTCCCAACTTTCTGGTAGCCTGACATGTTTGCAACCATTTTTTTAAAAAGATTTTATTTACTTATTCATGAGAGAGACAGAGGCAGAGACACAGGAGAGGGAGAAGCAGGCTCCCTGCGGGGAGCCCAACATGGGACTCAATCCCAGGACCCCCGGGGTCACGCCCTGGGCCAAAGGCAAGTGCCCAACTGCTGAGCCACCCAGGGGCCCCAACATCCATACATAAATTTTAAATGAATAAATCTCCATACCACAATTAACACCAAAAAGGCTGAAGCTCCATTTAAGAAATTATAGTTTAAGAATTGAGCCTACACACACACACACAAACACACACACACATTAACATACATCTACATGTATACTCTATTTCTTTCTCTGCATGCACACACCCATGCACACCCCAGACCAATGTACATCATAATTACATTGTTAAAAACCAGGGATGGGGAGAGCCGAAGGAAAAAAGACCCATTTCATACAGATGAATAAAGACAGAATAAATTACTTCTTGTCAGAAAAAATGCAAACCAAAACACAACAGGGTGATATCTTTAATGTTCCAAAAGAAGGAAGCTGTTAACCCAGAATCTCATATCTGGAGAAATGATCCTTCAAAATGAGGGCAAATTAAAGAAATTTTCAGACAAAAATTCAAAGATTGTATCTCCAGAAGATTTGAGCTACAAAAATATTAAAGAAATTTCTTCAAGCTGAAGAAAAATGGCACTAGGTAGAAATGTGGATCTCCACGAATGAATGAACAATGCTGTAGACAATAAAAAATTTAATGATTTTATTTAAATGGTAATTGTGTAAATAAAAACAGTATCGCATCATGGGGTTTGCAACATATGTAGAAGTAGAATTTGTGAAAACAATAGCACAAAGGATGGGAAGTGGAATTATATTGTTGTGAGGTGCTTATGTCGTCCATGAAGTAGTACAATATTATTTGAAAGTAGACAGTAATAAGTTAAGATGTGCATTTTATGTCTTATGTCAACCACTGAAAAAATAAAACAGAAGTACAACTAATCTGTACTTATTAGAGGAGAAACATGAGATACTAAAGAAGAATGAAATTCAAAGGAAGTAAGGAAAAGAGGAAAAATAACAAAGAACAGATGGAACAAAGAGAAAACAGCAAGATGGCAGACTTAACCCTATTGATAGTGACAAAAATGTAAACAGAGGATATCAGACTGACCTGATATATGGTGTCTGGAAGAAACCCAGTTAAAAGGTAAAGACAGATTAAAGTGAAAAGATTGAAAAAAGACATACTATGTACACATTAGACATAGGAAATCTGGAGGTGCTGACAAAGAAGACTCACCAAAGAGAAAGATATTTTCATAATATTAAAAAGGTCATACCAATCATATATGCATTTAATAACAGAGTTTCAAATATGTGAAGCAAGAACTGACATAACTGCCAGGAGAGACAGGCGAATCCATTAACTAGATTTGGGGACTTCTGCGCTATTCTCTCAGTAACTAATAGGACAGATTGCTAGAAAATCAAGGACATACAAGACATGAACGCTATCCTCTAACTTGGTATGATTGGCATTTATAAAACAGTGTACCCAACGACTGCAGAATATAGATTCTTTTCATGCACATGCAAAAATTCACCACGGAGACCATAAAACAAGTCTTAGTACATTTAAATAGATTCAAATCATTTAATCATTTATCATAGAGTATATTCTCAGACCACAATGATATTTATGAATCAATAATTAAAAATATCTGAAAAATCCTCAAATATATGAAAATCAATACATTTTAAAATAACTCATGGGCCAGAGAAGTAATCACAGGGAAAGTAAAAACATTTCTAAGTGGTAATGAAAGACAACATGCCAAAATTTGTGGGGTACAGTTAAAGGATTGTGTAGAAGGAAGATTATAATCTTATATAAGTAAAGGAGGAAGTTTTACAATGATTTGAGTTGCCTCCTTAAGAAGCTAGAAACACAAGAGTAAACTAAGCGCAAAGCATGTAGAAGGAAAGGAAATAGTCAAGTTAAAGCAGAACAATAAAACAGAAAATGGAGGAGCTAAATGAACCAAAAACTAAAAATATCAACGAAATTGTTAATCATCCAGCTAGAGTAATCCGTTCCCGCCAAAATGAAAATGCACATTACCAACAGCAAGGAAAAAAGGGAGATAGTTCTAGATCGTACAGACATTGAGAGGAGAAAATCTTTGTGACCCTGCAATATGCAAAGATGCCTTAGATGGGACACCAAAATCACTAACCGTAGCAGAAAAAGATTGATAAACTGGACTTCACCAAAATTAAAAAACTGAAAAGGCAAGCCACAGACTGGGAAACAATACCTGCAGTACATGTAGCTGAGAAAAGAATTGTATCCAGAATACATGAAGGACTTTCACTAACCAATTAGAAATGGGCAAATAATTTGAATAGATACCTCATTAAAGAAAATATGCGGGGATCCCTGGGTGGCTCAGCGGTTTAGCACCTGCCTTTGGCCCAGGGCGCAATCCTGGAGTCCCAGGATCGAGTCCCGTGTCGGGCTCTAGGCATGGAGCCTGCTTCTCCCTCCTGTGTCTCTGCCTCCCTCCTTCCCTCCCTCTCTCTCTTCTCTCTATGTCTATCATAAATAAATAAATAAATAAATAAATAAATAAATAAATAAATAAATAAATAAATAAATCTTTAAAAAAAGAAATTATTCTAATGACCAAAAAGCAAGTAAGATCATAGGCACCATCATAATTCATCAGAAGAATGCAAATTAAAGTAAATTACTTGTATACATATATTAAAATGGCCAAAATTCAGAAGATTGACACCCAAGTGTTGGAGGGGATTTAGAGTAACTGAAATTGCCATTAGTGGAAAACTTTGTTTCTTTTTTTTTTTTTTAAACTTTCAACATAACCTAGTAATTCCATTCCTGTCTACCCACTGGAGTGAAATGAAAACATGTGTCTGCAGGGGACTATTTATAGCACTTTATTCATAATGGCCCCAAATGGGACAAGCCAGCCAAACGGTGAGGAGGGGCTCAATAGCTCAGCCCCCACCTCCACCCTGTAAGGCTCCTTGGAGCCTGCTAACCAGGGGACCCTGTCCCACGAGGTCTGCCCTGGTCTTTTCCATCCGGATCCCAGACCCTTTGAACAAGCCACAGAGAGGGGCCGGGTCTCTGTTGGGCAGCCCCCTCACCACCCAGCTTTGGTGACTCGGCCCGAACCCGGAGGATAACAGAAGTCTCTACCTCTTAGGTTACCTGGGGATCAATGACAACACAGATGCCATGGTGCAGAACCTGTGCCATCCTCATGTGGTTTGCTGACAATGTTAGTGTGTCCCATCACTGTATTATGTGGAAATGTGGACGATTTCATTTTACATTTAAAAAAATTAGGGCACTGGAGGATGTAACTAAGTTCAAAGGACTTTGGGTAGATTCGTTTGTTAAATCTTCACAAACTGCTTTGAAACAGCCCTGAGGAGGTTTGTAGGGCAGGATGATGCCATCAACACCTGGATTTGAATCAGCAGAACAAAATGGGCAAATTGGTATATGCTGATGTTTTTTACTCTTGAAAAAAAGAAAAGAAATACAATTTTCAGTATATGTAACACTCTTAGGGACCCCTTGCCCCATTTTAAACATCTTTTTCAATTAACCAGTGATGACTGGTTTCTGTGCCCTGGAAAAATAACTTCTGATGAGCTGGTTCTGGGATACTTATGCCCCTACCAGGAAGTTTTATGATACATATATTTGTGGTAAAATACACCATAAATGTTACCATTTTAACCATTCAGTGGCATTAAGTACATTCTGGATGCTGTATAACCATCACCGCTATCTGGTTCCAGAACTTTTCCATCAGGCCAGGGAAACCCTTCACCCGGTAGCAGTCGCCTCCCCTCTCCCACTCCCTTGCAACTACCCATCTACTTTCTGGATTAGCTATTCTGGACATTTCACACATGGTGTCATGGGCCATTTGCCGTTTTGTACATGGCCTTGATCGTGGCACTTTACGCAGAATTAGGATTGGTACTTCTAGAGGCTTTGGAAATTTCTCACAAACCTGCCTCCAGGTGCTGGGAAGGAACCCTGTGCCCCTGGAGGCTGCTCCAGGTCTCTGCTCCCTGGGGAAGTGCTCTGAAGCCTGTGGACGCCGGCCGGGCTCTGCGGGGTCCCCCGGGGTCTGCCGGGTCTCCCGGGCTCTGCGGGTTAGGGACACTCCCAGCAGGGTGTACCCCAGCTCCTCGGTGGTTAGGGACACCGCCTGGCAGGGTGTACCCCACTCCTCAGTGGCTAGGGACACTCCCAGCAGGGTGTACCCCAACTCCTTGGTGGCTAGGGACACTCCCGGCAGGGTGTACCCCAGCTCCTCGGTGGCTAGGGACACCGCCTGGCAGGGTGTACCCCGCTCTTCGGTGGCTGCTGGTGGAGCCGGGAGCGCCCAAGCGGGGGCCTGTGCAAGTGCGTGTTCATGTGCATGTGCCCAGGAGCCGCTCCCCCATTGTGCCCGCTGCGTGTGTGATGCTCCAGGTGCTTCAGGCTCCTGAAGAGTAGGCTTCGCACCCCTCAGGTATGGGGACGACGTAGGAGTGCTTTTATTTTAACTGATCATAGAATGAAAATAATCAAAAACACCAGTAATGCGATACATTAGTGACCGACTGTACATTCTCCAGGAGGCGTGATAGGCATCTCGGTGTTTTCCTTTACACATCAGACCCCTTCCTTGAGTTTAAGGAAGTTGATTCGAGGATTGGAGGCAGAAACAGGGGGCCCAGTCCTGAGAGCAGCTTACCCCCAAGTGTTTGCAGACTTCAGAAGAGCACCTGGCCGACTGTGAACTGCAGTCGGAGGGGTCTAGGGCCCGGGCTGAAGGTGGAGGAAGGGAAGCATTTCTTGCCCATCCCCCAGCAGCGGCTTTGCAGTCCCTCCACAGCCATAGCTGGAGACCCCCCTGACAAGTAAGAGAGTCATGGTGGTGCCACAGAGACCGCGCTCCTTCCTGGGTTCCTCTCCCTCTTCCTTCTCTTCCTGGGTGATGCAGAGGCCATTTCCAACAAAATCTGGGAATACATTTCATAGACTGGGACTTAAGGGCCAGTGCTGCAGGTTCAGAGATCCATGCGCCACAGCCTCTTTATCTCTAATGTAATGGGGGCTGAAAAAGTGGTCTCTAAGTCTTTTACAATCTTTTCTCAAAAAAAGACTTTTAAGACTTCTGCTAATTCAGTGGCATCTTTATTCCTAGAACCACTTGCGTTTCAATGGTGTTGCCTAATTTCCCTGTCCATGGTGTCCTCTCTAGTGTTTTTTCTCTGCATATTTTTAAAAAACAGATGATGTGGATAATGTGAGTATTAAACTGGACCCTTTGGACTTTACAACAAGGAAAACTTGGTAATAATTAATTGGATAAAGGGTATAGGCTTATACCGTATAGGCTTCCTAAAAGAACCAGGGTGTGTGTTTCATTGTATGATTGGACATGCTCTGCTCACTATTAGCAAGGGCACTGGGTCTTGGTGCCTAGCACCTGTGGGGAGGTTTATTTATGATAGTCACACAGAATGAGAGAGAGAGAGGCAGAGACACAGGCAGAGGGAGAAGCAGGCTCCACGCACCGGGAGCCCGACGTGGGACTCGATATGAAACGCATGGCAAAGTTACCCAGCCTGGAGTTTTTGGTTAGAAAGTGACCCAGGAGGGGTGCTTTCAGCCTGATTCAATGTCCAACAGTCGATTCAGTGTCCAACTGGTGATTTTGGCTCAGGTCATGATCTTGGGGTCCTGAGATCGAGTCCCGAATCTAGCTCCACACTCAGTAGGGAGTCTGCTTGAAAATTCTCAGCCTCTGCCTACCCCCTATTTGTGGATACAATCTCTATCTGTTTCTCAAATAAATAAATAAATCTTTAAAAAAAAAAAAGAAAGAATAACCCAGGCGGGAGGGATGCAGGACCTGCTTGTCATGAAGCCAAGGAATATGATAGGAAGAGGCATTTGAAGGAAACAAAGACGGAACATACAGCACTTTAGCTATGTGGCTCCAGTGGACATGAAAAGGGCATAGTGTCTGAGTCTCAAGGTCTGAAGAATTTTCAAAACCTGTGTCCACAGTTGGCTGACTTTCCTCTGATATGAACCAGCATCAACTCCCAAACTATAAACTCCCTCATTTGCTCTTTTGTTGTCCTTGTTATATTAAGAGTTTAAATAAAAATGCTTTACACACAAAAAAACAAATAAATGAGGGGCCTGAATCCCAAGACTTCAGTGAGTCTGACTTCCTGCTGCTTCCCCTCAAAGTGCCTGCTGTTTCAGGGCTGAGAAATTGGGCAGAATGGGGCTGATCGGAAGCAAATGATAAGCAGTGAGTTCCAGCACCTGGGGAGACAGAAACTGGAGTTCTGCAGAGAAGTGAGCCTCATACTTTTTTTTTGCCCACAACAACATTAATCTAGAAATTGGTACTGAGGTATACAATAAGATATAATAAGGTATATAATAAATAATACATGATGATGAAGATAGATGATGGATGGATAGATAGATGGTAGATAGATAATAGATAGATAGTCTCTTTCTATAACATCCAATAACAATGATCCCAGGTCTTGACTTCTACAAACGAACCAGAGCTCCATGATTCCAGGGCCATGTTAGGAAAATTATAAGGTGAAGCCTAGAGCGTCTTGTGCCAAAAAAGCAAGGAGGGGCTTACAGACTGGAGGCATGTTACAGGGATACAGGAGCCATCCTGGAAGGCCTCCTTTTGGTCAAGTCTGAGATGGTTTGAATGTCAAGAGAAACAGTGAGAGAACGGACTAACTCAGTAAAATAGGAAATCATATTACAGATATAAATACATAAGTGATTACATCAAAAATTCTATGATGAAGGGGGTATTTATATAGTTGGAAAGTATTTCCCTACAAAATGCTTAGTAATTTCAAAGGAGAAAGAGTATCATCATGGTGGAGACTGTGGGAGATCCCAGCTTCAGTGCGTGATTGTCAGTAGTACAAGGAGAACTTGTGTGCCTCCTACAAGGACATAGGCACAGCATTACCTCAAGATGTTTTGCCAAAGACACACGACGTTAATCTACGCATGAGGACATGTCAGATGATCCAGATGAGGGGCCTTCCATGTTCTACAAACAGCTGGCTGTGGTGTTGGAGGGACTGGAGAGGAGACATGGAGTACCTTTTACTCTGCAGGGTGTTATTATAGATGAGACTTGAGTACAAGCCAGAGGACCAGGTGTCAGCTCTACATCCATGACAGCTCCCTCATTTTCAAGGATGCACTACAGTTGTGTGTGGGGAAAAGCCCTTGTTTGTAGGAAATACATGCCAAAATCTTCAGGGGTGATGTGGTGTCAGTTTTGCAACTTTCTCACAAATGTATGTCTGAATTTTCTCTAAGTTTGTGATTATTTCAAAATTATAAGAAATGAATTTATAACTTTCCCACTAAGAAAACTCCAGGCCTGGCTGGCTTCATTTGGTAAATTCTATCAAAAACCTAAGGAATAATTAAAGTCAATATTATAGAAAATCTTTTAGAAAATAGAGGCAGGAATACTTTCTGAGATCATCTCATGGACCCAGGATACCAGTGATGCCAAACCAGACAAGGATATTATAAGAAAAGAAAATTGCAAACCAGTATCCCCCCATGAACAGAAAAGTCCTCAACAAAATATTGGGAAATTGATGGAGCAATCCATAGAGAGAATAATACATCACCATTTCCTTGTTGTGTGACCTTGGGCATTTTACTTGGCTGCTCTGAACCTCATGGCCCTCACACACCCTTCCTGAGGATAGTGCCTCGAACATTCGTTCTAATGATTTCCCCATCTTTTTCACCGCAATAGGCCAGGGCCAGTATGAGGACCCCAGCCCCGGGGCACAGTCACTGGGTCGAGGAGCAGACCCGCTGCCTCTGCGGGGCCCATCAGTTTCTCTCTTCCTGGAACTCAGGTCTTGAGCGGTGACCAAAGGCAGCCACAAGAGGACATGGAGGTGGCACCACCGTTCCCACAGCAGCCGGGACTCCGTCTTCCCAGGTGTCTGTCTCTCCCTTTGGCACAATGAGGAATGACCCTCACCTCTCAGTATATCCCCATTGCTTTGGTGGTTAGAGTGAATTTCTCTTGCTTGTAAGCAGCACTTCTCACTGTGGGAGAGGATAGGATGTGCCTGCACATGGGTGAGGGGGTGGAACTTGAGGGAAGGGCAAGGAGGGCTGAGTCCCCGACAGCAGGTCAGACGGTCAGCCCTGAGGGGAGTGACCTCGGTGGGTAGTGAAGAGAGCAATATTTACATGAACATAGCTGAAACTTGCCTGCTTGATGAAAGATTAAGAGTTGGACTCATTTTTAAAAAAGATTTTATTTATGCATGAGAGACGCAGAGAGTGGCAGAAACAGGCAGAGGGAGAAGCAGGCTCCCTATGGGGAGCCCAATGTGGGACTCAATCCCAGGATCACACCATCAGCCAAAGGCAGACGCTCAACCACTGAGCCACCCAGGTGCCCCCAACTCAGTTTTTGACTTTGGAGTGCTGGCAGCCTCCGAGCCTCACCTTCCTCTTTCCTTTTGTCCCATGTCTGGGTGAGTTGGTGAGAAAGCTGAGTCTCCCTCCTTTGGCAGGTGGGAGATTCAAACAGAGAGCCCCTGAGCCAGTGTTGCACTGGGGATTTGTGGTGATTTCCTAAATTCCATAATATATGTAATTCATTCTGAATGTCCTAGTCCTCAAATGTCCAGTTCCCAGAGGGAGAAGAGGGAAAAATAAAGGGAGCTGGAATAAAACCCTGTCTCTTAATTTCCCCGGCGGCTTCTTTATCCAGTAGGTTTGCAACAATGGCAGTCTACCTCCCTGCTTGTACCTCCAAGATCAGAAGCAGTAATCACAATATAAATCCCTGATACTTGTAGGGAAAGATCCATATTGTCTACATTAGCCCCCCAAAATCACATTCATGACATGTCAGGGATGCAGACATGGATGTCTGCCATGTGGCCGAAGATGAGGATTGAGTGGCCACCACATGCTGAGAGTGGAGAGAAACCACAGTGTGCTGCCCAGTCTTTCCCCTGAAGGCTGCAAGCCTTTGAAAAGACCCCAGAATAAGTACAGTTTTTGTCTAGAATGGGAGATGTTTTCCTGGAGCTGCCTACTTTGCCACCTTCTCTAACATCATTCTAAGACCATTCACAGTTATTGTAATCCTTGCCTTTCTGAAAATTTGTTCCAGAGGTGCCTGGGTAGGCTCCATCAGCTAAGTGTCTGACTCTTGATTTCAGCTCAGGTCATGGCCTCGGGGTCATGAGAGTGAGCCCCGCATGGAGTTTACTTGGGATTCTCTCTCTCTCTCTCTCTTTTTTAAGATTCATTTATTTTTAATTTTTATTTTTTTATAATAAATTTATTTTTTATTGGTGTTCAATTTGCCAACATACAGAATAACACCCAGTGCTCATCCCATCAAGTGCCCCCCTCAGTGCCCGTCACCCATTCACCCCCACCCCCTGCCCTCCTCCCCTTCCACCACCCCTAGTTCATTTCCCAGAGTTAGGAGTCTTTATGTTCTGCCTACCTTTCTGACATTTCCCACACATTTCCTCTCCCTTCCCTTATATTCCCTTTCACTATTATTTATATTCCCCAAATGAATGAGAACATATAATGTTTGTCTTTCTCTGATTAACTTATTTCACTCAGCATAATACCCTCCAGTTCCATCCACGTTGAAGCAAAGGGTGGGTGTTTGTCATTTCTAATGGCTGAGTAATATTCCATTGTATACATAAACCACATCTTCTTTATCCATTCATCTTTCGATGGACACCGAGGCTCCTTCCAGTTTGGCTATTGTGGACATTGCTGCTAGAAACATCGGGGTGCAGGTGTCCCGGCGTTTCATTGCATCTGTATCTTTGGGGTAAATCCCCAGCAGTGCAATTGCTGGGTTGTAGGGCAGATCTAATTTTAACCCTTTGAGGAACCTCCACACAGTTTTCCAGAGTGGCTGCACCATTTCACATTCCCACCAACAGTGTAAGAGGGTTCCCTTTTCTCCGTATCCTCTCCAGCATTTGTGGTTTCTTGCCTTGTGTGAGGTGATATAGTCAACAAAACTAAAAGACAACCTACGGAATGGGAGAAGATATTTGCAAATGATGTATCAGATAAAGGGCTAGTTTCCAAGATCTATAAAGAACTTCTTAAACTTAAACACCAAAGAAACAAACAATCCAATCATGAAATGGGCAAAAGACATGAACAGAAATCTCACAGAGGCAGAAATAGACATGGCCAACATGCACATGAGAAAATGCTCTGCATCACTTGCCATCAGGGAAATGCAAATTAAGATTCATTTATTTATTTGTGATAGACACGGAGAGAGAGAGAGAGAGGCAGAGACACAGGAGGAAGGAAAAGCAGGCTCCACTCGGGGAGCCCGGCGTGGGACTCGATCCCGGGACTCCAGGATCGCACCCTGGGCCAAAGGCAAGCGCCAAACCGCTGAGCCACCCAGGGATCCCCAGGATTCTCTCTCTTGATCTCCTTCTGCCCCTCCCACCCTGCTTGTACTCTCTTTCAAAAAAAAAAAAATGTGTTCCATCTGTTTTTTGTTTTCCAACATTTCCAATTTGGAGATTACTGTACACTGGTTCTAAACTGACACTAATTTCAGGAGACCTAAAATGTCACTGTGGTCCACTAGTCAGCACAGAGGCTTAGGGAGACCAGGTGAGCAAGGCAGTTTGGTGCCAGGGCATCTCTGAGCACATCTAGTATGTTTCCAGAGCGATCTTGTGTAACGGAATTACATTTATTGAATTCACATACTCAGTAACTGGCCGAACTGCGTTGCTTCCCTGGCTGCTGGAATAGCACTATACCGGTAGGAAGGAAGAGGGGTAGAATTCACTAGAACTCTTTCTACTTAGGAAAATAGTAAATCAACAGAAATTCCACATTCTGGAAGAGATTAATGCCACCATGAAGGACTTGGAAAATTGGGGGGTGAGTGGTGAATCTCTCATAGGTTATTCAATTCACATATCTGGCCTGTGCAAAAAACAGAAGGATCTTGTAAAATGATGGTAAATTCTAGTAAGCTTAACTAGATGGTATCTCCAATTGTAAGTGTTGTTTCAGATGTGGTTTTATTGCTGAGCAAATTAACATATCCCCCATACCTGGGTATGCAGCTTTTGATCTGGAAAATGCCTTTACCACACCTTGACATCTATTAGTAAAGACCAACAGAATATTTTTCTTTTAGCTGGCAAGACCAGAAGTACACGTTCCCTGTCCTACCTCAGAGGTATATCTACTCTCTAACTATATATCATAATTTGGTCCACAGGATCTGATTGCCTTTCCTTCCACAGGACACCACATGGGTCCTGATGGCATTATATTGATTGACCTAGTGAGTAAGAAGTAGCAAATACTCCAGAGTTATTGGCAACACACTGGCATATCAGAGGGTGAGAACTAAATATGATAAATTCAAAGGCCTTTCTCCTCAGTGAAATCTCTAGAGGTCCCTTGGCACCAGGCATGTCAAGATATTCCTTCTAAAGGGCAAAAAAGAGGCAGAATGCCTAGTGGGCCTCCTTGGATTTTGGAGGCAACATATTCCTCATTTGGGTCCATTTACTGAGTGACCTTAAAAAACTGCTAGTTTTGGGTGGGACTCAAAATGAGAGAAGGCTCTGCAATATGTCCAGGCTGTCATGCAAGCTGCTCTGCTACTTGGGCAGTAGTTCTCAAAGCAGCAGTGGTAGGTAGAGGCCTTCTGGATGTGAGTCACAATGTGGACATCTAGTATTTGTGAGGAAAGTCCTATTATCCTCCAAAAACCCTATCATCTCTCTTTGGGGAACAGCTTTTGGCTTGCTACTGGGCCTTGGTAGAGACTGAATGCTACCATGGGCCACCAAGTTACTATGCAGCCTGAGCTTCCGGTATTAAGCTAGACATCGTCTGACCAATAAAGCCATAGGGTTGGGCGTGCACAGCAGTATTCCATTGTTGAATGGAAGTGGTCCATACAAGATTAGGCTTGTACATGCCCTGAAGGCACAAGGAAATTACACGAAGACATAACCCAAAAGCCCACGGACCTCACTCCTGCTACATTACCTTCTCTCTCCTAGCCTGCATCTATGGGATGTCTGCACTAGGGATGGCTGCACTGTTAGTTGACTAGGAAAGTGAAAGCTCAAGCCTGGTTTACAGATAATATGCACGCACCATTCAAAAGTGGACAAATGTGGCACCACAGTCCCTTTCTGGGACATCCATGAAGGACAGTGGTGAAAGGAAATCTTCTGAGTGGGAACAATCAGGTGCAGCTAATTGTTCATTTTGCTTTGGAAGAAGTAGTCAGAAGTATGGGTATATACAAGGTTTTGGGCTGTGGCCAACGGTTTAGCTGGATGGTGAGCAATTTGGAAGGAATATGATTAGAAAATTGGTGACAAAGAGGTGTGGGGAGGAGAAATGTGGATAGACCTTTGAGTGATCAATAAACATGAAGATATTTTTGGGAGCTACTGTACTGGGTGGGATCATTGATCTCAATTAGCAAGGGGAAATTGGGCTGCTACTACACAGTGGAAATAAGGCCAAGGGTGTCTGAAATACAGGCGAGCCTTTAGGATGACTTTTACTACTACCAGTTTTTGTGATTAAAGCTGATGGAAAACCACAATGATCCAATTCAGGCAGGAGTATTAATGATCCCCACACTTCAGAAATGAAAATTTGTGTAATCCATCTGTCTAAAAACTCCACCTAAGCCCCACACATTATTAAAAAGCTCAAAATGGATATCAAGCATATGTATACCGTAAAACTATAAAACTCTTAGAAGACAAAATAGGAGGAATTCCTAGTGCCCTGGGTCTTGGTAAAGAGTTCTTAAACATGACAAAAAATGGGGCAGCTGGCAGCTCAGTTAGCGAAGCCTTGGACTTTGGCCCAGGTCGTGATCTCAGGGTCCTGGGATTGAGCCCTGTGTGAGGCTCTGTGCTGAGCTGGGAGTCTGCTTGAAGATTCTTTCTCTCCCTTTGCAAACCCCCCCCCCCTCAAATACATAAATCTTTAAAAACAAAATGAAAAATCCCAGGGCACCAAAAGCATGATCTGTAACAGGAAAAATTGGACTTCATAAAAATTAAAATCATTTGTTCTCTGAAAGATTCTGTTAAAAAGATAAAAAGACAAGCTACATCCTGAGAGAATATTTACATGCTATATTATTTGACAAAGGAGTCCTATCTAGATTATGTGAAGAAGCCTGAGAACTCAATGTTTAAAAACCAATCTAATTATAAAATGGACACCCAAAAAGAAAGACACAAAGAGAAATTTCACTGAATAAGATATACAAATGACAGATAAGCACATGAAAAGATGTTCAATGTCACTACCCTTTAGTAAAGTATTGAGACCATGATAAGGTATCACTACACAGCTATCAAAATAGCTAAAATATAAGATAATGGCATATGCAAATTACTTCAAACTGGATGAAAGACCTAAATATAAGATCCCAAACTCCAAAACTCCTAGCAGAAAACACAGGGGAAAGCTTCATAACATTGGATTTGGCAGTGATTTCTGGGACGTGACACCAAAAGCAGAGGCAATAATAGCAAAGACAAATGGGACTACATCAAACTTTAAAACACTCATGCATCAAAGGGCACAATGGACAGAGTGAAAAAAGTCTCTAGAATGGGAGAAAAGATTTGTAAATCATTAAAGTGATAAGGGATTAATAATATAAGGAGTATGTAGACAACTCCTACAACTCAACAGAAAAAAATCAAGTTGGTTTAAAAATGATCCAACGATATGAACAGACCTTTCTCCAAAGAAGATATACAAATGACCAACAAGTTTACAAAAAGATGCTCAACATCACTAATCATTAGAGAAATGCAAATCAAAACCACAGTTAAATATCACTCCACACCCATTAGGAAGAGTACTATCAAAAGATCAGAAAATAACAAGTGTTGACAAGGATGTGGAAACATTAGAAGCTCTGGAAAACCACTATGGGAAACTGTGTGGCAGTTCCTCAAAAAAAGCAAAAGTAGAACTACCGTGTAATTTATCAATTTCAATTCTGGGTATAATCCAAAAGAATTGAAACCAGGTCTTGAGATATTTCCACACCCCTGTTCATAGCAGCATTATTCACAAAAGGTGAACACAAGGGGATCCCTGGGTGACTCAGTGGTTTAGCGCCTGCCTTTGGCCCAGGGCGTGATCCTGGAGTCCCAGGATCGAGTCCCGTGTCGGGCTCCTGGCATGGAGCCTGCTTCTCCCTCTGCCTGTGGCTCTGCCTCTCTCCTCTCTCTCTCTCTCTCTATCATGAATAAACAAATAAAATCGTTAAAAAAAAGGTAAACACAAGAAATCCATGAATGGATGGAAGAATATACAGAGTGTGGTATATACATTTACTGGCATGTCATTCAACCTTAAAAGGCAATCCTGTCACACACTACAGAATGGACGTTAAGCCTAGTACTATGAACCAGTCACAATATGACAAATACTGTATGATTCCAGTTAATGAGGTATCTTAAGTAGACAAATTCATAGCAGTAGAAAGAATGGTGGTTACCAGATGTTGGGATTAAGGGCAGAAGGAGGGCATTGGTTAATGGGCATAGAATTTCAGATTTGAAAGATGGAAAAGTTCTGGAGATCCATTGAACAACAACATGAATATACTTAATACCTCTGAGCTATATGCTTATAAACAGTGAAGATGGTAGATTTTACATTATTTGTAGTGTACTACAATTTTTAAGAAGATAATCACATACTAAATATTGGGGAGGACGTACAGCAACTGGATAGCTCCTACACTGTGGTAGGATTGTAAATGTCCCAGCCACTCTGGAAAACAGTTTTGCAGTTACTTTAAACATTGAATATACCTGTATCACACAGTACATCAGTTGTGCTTCTGGGCATTTGTTTCAGAGAAATAAAAACTTATGTTTACACAAAGATTTGTATACAGTTGTTCAGAGTAATGCAAAACTGTTGTCTGTTTGTGGTAGCCATACTGCAAAACAACTATAGAGTTTGTCAGGCAAACGTTAAATGAACTGTGGGTCACTGATATTAGGAATTTTACTCCACAGTGAAAAGAATTTAGCTACTGATGCCTGCACAACGTGGATGGATCCAGAGACTAATGCTCAGTGATAAAAACCAAATCCCAGAAGATTATATGCTGTATAATTATATGATATTTATATAGCAATCTAGAAATAGCAAAAATAAAGTGATGGAAAACAGATATGTGGTGGTGGAGTGAATGTGAATATGAAGAAGTAGCAAGAGGGAACATTTGTGTAGATGGAATAGGTTTTTTTGTAAAGATTTTTATTATTTTTATTTATTCATGAGAGGCACAGAGAGAGGCAGAGACACAGGCAGGGCGAGAAGCAGGCTCCTGCGGGGAGCCCGATGTGGGACTTGATCCCAAAACCCCGGGGTCACACCCTGAGCTCAACCGCTGAGCCACTCAGGCATCTCTGGGTGGAATGGTTTTGTATCTTGAGGGAGGTAGCGGTTACATGAACCTACACATGAGCCAGATACTGTACATACACATTGCATCATCATCAAATTGTTCTATATTGTACCCTATTGTGAAAGATATAATCATTAGGGGAAACTTGGTGAAGGGTTAATATGACTTTTCTGCCCTGATAACCTCCTGTGAATCTATAATCATTTCAAAAAGAAACATTTAAATAAAAGAGATTTTTTCCTGTATTTAAAGTTGTGTACATTATATATCACTGACCCTGTATTGAGAATTAAAATAAAAACTGGATTGATTTGGTCATTGAACAAGACAAAGCAATATGCTTGTTTTATATGGAAATTTCAGAAACCTGAAATTCAACTCTGAATAGTCACCACCCCAGCCTCAGGGATGCTGCACTGTGGCCAGTGTCTGCATAGTTTGGTTAGCTGAGAGAACTGAACTTCTGATTAGCATCCCATCATTACTCTGGAACCCTGAGGAATAATTTACAATTAGGCCAACCTGGGAGCCCTTTGTTACATCAGAAGGTAATTGTGCACTTGTGACTGACGGTCTTAATGACCCTAACAGGAGA
This sequence comes from Nyctereutes procyonoides, assembly GCF_905146905.1. Taxonomy (NCBI): domain Eukaryota; kingdom Metazoa; phylum Chordata; class Mammalia; order Carnivora; family Canidae; genus Nyctereutes; species Nyctereutes procyonoides. The sequence continues at coordinate 15,075,095 of NW_026575136.1, read as the reverse complement.
CACCCGGCACCACCGAGTCCCGCTCAGGCTCCTGTGTACATGCCGGGCTGAGTCACTGTACACAAGGCCAATTCCATTTTGGATAACAAAGCATTTAGTGCCCAGGGGGAGATGAAGTCACACGGACCCTTCCCCATAACCCTGACATCCTGCCATTGCTCTTCAGCACGGCCCCATGAGCGTTGTCCTCCTGCCCTGGAGCCACAGAGACGGGCTTTGGTAAGGTGCTGCTGTGACTGGGGTCTCAGGTCTGCAAAGGAGATACTAAGTCCTATCCTGAACTCTTCTACTCATTTTATTCTCTTCTTTTCAAATCTAAACTTGATCTTCTATCTCTTAAAATTTCCCCTTTATTTCAGATTTCTTCTTTGTATTAATTTTTTATGGTACGATAAGCATTTTGGTTTTGCTATACCACTTTATAAAAAAGATTTTATCTATTTACTTACGAGAGAGAGAGGGAGGCAGAGGGACAGGTAGGCTCCCCATGGAGCAGGGTCCCCGATGCAGGACTCAATCCAGGTACTTGGGGGTCACGACCTGAGCTGAAGGCAGATGCTCAAACACTGAGCCACCCAGGTGCCCCTACTATACCACTTTTTAAAAATTGTTCTGTTATCTTCTTTTGCTGTTATATTAGTTAATTCCCCATTCATTAAATTCTTTTCTTAAATTTCTCCTTTGGCTTTCCTGGCTATATCCATCTTTCTTCTTTAATTGCATTTATTAAAAAAAACTCTACGTTTAATTGAGATAACATTATTAGTGCACATTGTCGTACATATACTTGATGATAGATTGACATATACCATGTACTGATTGCGTAGCCTAGTCTTTGCCTTTCCTCCTTATTCCTTCCTGGTCCTTCACACTTTGGAGCTCATCCAACTTACTACTCCTTCTATTCCCATTTCTTGCTTTCTTTTATTGGTTGCACTTTCTCTTCAGCTTTTATGCACTTTTTGTTGTTGTTTTGTTGTTTTTAAAGATTTATTTATTTATTTATTTATTTATTTATTATTTATTTGAGAGAGAGAGTGTGAGCAAGTGTGGGGTGTGGGAGGGGCAGGGGGAAAAGGAAAGAGAGTCTTAAGTAGACTCTGCTTTGAGTGTGGAGCCGGACCTGGCTCCAACTCAGGACCCATGAGGTCATGATCTGAGCCAAAACCAAGAGTTGGACACTTAACCAACTGCACCACCCAGGTGCCCTGTATGCACTTGTTTTTAAGCCATTTTTAAAGATACTCTACAGTCTTTTATTTTTATGTACCTAATCGTTTTCCCCCAGGTGAGTGTTTTATGTAATTTTTCTTATTATTCCATTTATCTGCTTCTGCAACCCTGTCACTCTCCCTTTCTGTTAATAATCACGGTATTTCTGCTGTTTCCAAGATCCTCACTACCATACCCTATTTTCAGAAGTATATTTGTTGTCCTTTTGCATTTCTTCCCCTTTTCTTTTATTTCTTTTATAGTCAATATTCCTTCTTCTAGCCTGAGTACAATGCACATACCCAAATACATTCTGCATACCAGAATTTGCAGTTATGTTTGTGGCAAAGAACTCCTCCTCCCTAGGGCTTGTTAGCACACTCACTTTATAGTCTTAATTTTAGAGAGATAAAAATCTTAATATTTTTATTTACACTTGGGCTTTTAAAAAATTCAAGAAAAATATATCGGGTCTAATCTCTTGAAGATAATTATTCTATAAAATATTTAATAGATTTTCTACAATTAGGTGTTCAATGCATATGAAAATGATATTTTATGTGACATGATATCAGAAATATTTCAGGTCATACTTAGAAAAGAACCTACACTATGGTTGTAAACCATACTTCTTCTTTACTTGATCACATGTATCAGGACTAAAAAACTGTGTTGATTGCTGGGAACTGTAATTTGTCTCAAAGGTGCTCCTGGCACCAAACCCATAATAAATACTGATTTACCTTGATACTTCATGGAAAAATTCTTTACATTCTTTTCTTCCTTTAAAATTGCTTTGATTATTTTTGACATTGTATCATAGACATTTGTACAGGTGAAAAAATCATCTTGAGAATCAGACCTGGATTCTATAATACTTATGCATTTTCTACCATTTGTTTTAATTTTGAATGCACTTTGAATTTTATCAAGGAATTTTTATACCAGTATTGAGGTAGTCATAGTTTAAGTTGTGAATATAGTTAATTTTATTGACTTATTTATTTGATTTTTTTACTAATTTATTTTTTTATTTTTTATTTTTTTAAAGATTTATTTATTTATTCAGAGGAGAGAGAGAGAGAGAGAGAGAGAGAGAGAGAGACAGAGAGACAGGCAGAGACACAGACAGAGGGAGAAGCAGGCTCCATGCAGGAAGCCCGACGTGGGACTCGATCCCGGGTCTCCAGGATCACACCCTAGGCTGTAGGCAGCGCTAAACCGCTGCGCCACCGGGGCTGCCCACTAATTCATTTTTTTAATTTAAATTCAATTTCCTGACACAGTACATCATTAGCTTCAGATGGAGTTTTCAATAATTCATCAGTTGTGTATAACACCCAGTGCTCATTCCATCACGGGTATCCTTAATGCCCATCACCCAGTTACCCCTTCACCACCCACCTCCAGCAACCCTCGGTTTGTTTCCCAGACATAAGAGTATCTCATGGTTTGTCTTCCTCTCTAATTTTTCCCCATTCAGTTTCCCCTTCTTCCCATACAGTCCCTTGCACTATTTCTTATATTCGGCATATGAGTTGAAACCATACGATAATTTTACTTTTTCCTGCCCATTTTGAGGATTTTTTTTTTTTTTTTACTAATTGCTATGATTGAAAATTCCAGGATAATACCAAAGGGAAGCAGTGAAAGCAGGCATCTTTGTCTTGTGCTTGATCTTAGGAGGGGAGCTTTCAGTCTTTCAGGCACCATTTAGTATGGTGCTACTTTTGGGGTTTTCATATATGCCCTTTCTCATGTTGAGGAAGTTACCCTCTATTCCTAGAATATTGACTTTTTTTTTTTATCATGAAAGGATGCTGTTTTTTCCTCCCAAATGCACTGAAATGATGGTATGGATTTTCCCCTTATTCCATTAATGTGCTGTATTACAGTATTTGGTTTTATATATTGAACCACCGTTGCATTCCTAGGATAAATTTCACTTGATCATAGTATGTCCTCCTTTTAATATGATACTGGATTTAGTTTGCTAGTATTTTGTTGGGGAATTATGCATTTATGTTCATAAGGGATTTTGTCCCCCCCCCCCTTTTGTTTTCCTCGTGATGCCTTTGTCTGGCTGTGATATCAGTATAATGCTGACTTCATGGAATATGTTAGGCTCTGTTCCCTCCTATTCTTTGGAAGAATTTGAGAGGCATTAGGATAAATTTTTTAGTGGAAATTCACTAGTTAAACCACGTGATCCTGAGCTCTTTTGAAGAGAAAGGTTCTTGACTACTAATTTAAGCTCAATCCATCTAAGATTAGTCAATTTTGTCAATCTTTGCAAGGAACAAACATTTTGTTTTACGAAATTTATTGTATTCTTACTCTGTTTTGTTTCTCTGTCCTAATCTCTATTATCATTTTCCTTCTGCTACCTAGGTAAATTTGCTCCTCTTTTTCTAGTTTCTTTATATATAAAATGATATTATTGTGTTCTATCTTCCTTTTAAATATGAACATTTACAGTGATAAACTTCAAATTTTAAGCAAAATAATATATTCTAAAACAACCAATAGGCCAAAGATAAAATTCAGAAAATGCTCAGTTAGAACTGATAAATGAATTCATCAACATGACACATGAAAAGATGCTCAATGTCACTGATCATCAGGGAAATTCATATCAAAACTACGAGACATTATCTCACATCTGTCTGAATGTCTAAAATTAAGAACACAAGAAACAATAGGTGAGGATGTGAAGATAAGGGGAACCTCTTGTATTTTGGTGAGAATACAAACCTGTGGAGCCAGTTGTGTTCCCTCAAAAAGTTAAAAATGAAACTGCCCTACGATCAAGCAATTGCACTACTAGGTATTTGCCCAAAGTATACAAAAATACTGATTCAAAGGGACACATGCACCCTGATGCTTCCAGCAGCATTGTTTATTACAGCCCAAGCGTTTATTGACTCATGAATGGATAAAGAAGTGGCATATATATTCACATTCATACTCATATTTATGTATAGAAATATACATTATGTATAGAAATATACAGTTATAGAAAAAGAATGAAATCTTGCCAGTTGCAATGCCCTGGATGGAGCTAGAGAGTATTATGCTAAGTGAGATAAGTCAGAGAAAGACAAATACCATACAATTTCACTCATATGTGGAATTTAAGAAACAAAACAACAAGCTAAAAGGAAAAAAGGGAGAGAGGTAGGTAAATCAAGAAACAAACTCTTAACTATAGAGAACAAAGTGATGCTTACCAGAAGAGAGGTGGGTGAGGAGGATGGGTGAAATACAGATTGAATATTAAGGAGTGCACTTGTCATGATGTGCACTGGATGATGTATGGAAGTGTTGGGTTACTGTGTTGTGTACCTGAAACTAATACTACACTCTATATTAACTAATTGTAATTTAAATAAAAACTTAATAAATAAATTGAACAGCACATTTCTTTTTTAAAATTTTTAAATTTATTTTAGAGAGAGAAAGCATGAGCTTTTACTTTTATTAATTGGCACAGAACATATGATACTCTCTGTCTTCATAAACATTGAATTCTGTTCCTTGACAGTTCTGTTCTTTAAGAACCTCGATGATCGGGATCCCTGGGTGGCGCAGCGGTTTGGCGCCTGCCTTTGGCCCAGGGCGCGATCCTGGAGACCCAGGATCGAATCCCACGTCGGGCTCCCGGTGCATGGAGCCTGCTTCTCCCTCTGCCTGTGTCTCTGCCTCTCTCTCTCTCTCTCTGTGACTATCATAAATAAATAAAAATTAAAAAAAAATTAAAAAAAAAAAGAACCTCGATGATCCCTGGTATAGCTACGTAGTTGCCAATTCTGCAGGAAGACTCCCTGAAACTTGATAGCTTAGCCCTCAGTCTCAATTACCTTTAATATTTATATTCATAATCAGATTATTTGTCTATAGGATGTACTGGACTTGGTTTGAAGATATAAGAGAGACTGAACGACAATGATTTCCAGTGACATAATTTGGGGGATTTTCTTTATCTTTCAAACTTGTATTGGTTTCATGGGGAATTCTTTGTTATTTACATTATATATGTACACATGTTTACTTTTTCCTCATAAGAAGAAGCCTGTAGATATGATTTTTGCCCACTTAACTTTGGCTAAGCTAATGCTCTGATGCTCATATTCAGAGGGATTCCAAATATAATTACATCTTTTGGAATTAGAGTGGAGATGGGCGATACTGGATGTAAAACAGTGCTCTATATTTAGAGAGTTACCCAGAGTATTTCTCTGTGCACAACCGCCCTCCAGAGTACATTTCAGGCAGTGACTTTTACTCCAAGCAGTCATAAATGGGCCTGGCTCAAATACAAAATCCCTGCATTCATTCAACCCTCCTTACCTTTCTTCTGGATGATCAACATGGCCATCTATTCTGTGGTCCTTTTACGAACTGTGGCCAACAGGAATATCACCGATGATAGACTTGGGTATCAGATTGCTTATTGTAATTTTTTTTAATTTTTATTTATTTATGATAGTGAGAGAGAGAGAGAGAGAGGCAGAGACACAGAGACACAGGCAGAGGGAGAAGCAGGCTCCATCACCGGGAGCCCAATGTGGGATTCGATCCGGGGTCTCCAGGATCGCGCTCTGGGCCAAAGGCAGGCGCCAAACCGCTGTGCCACCCAGGGATCCCCAGATTGCTTATTGTAAAAGCAGTGCACATGATGGCCAGATATCATCAATATTTCTAAGTACGGTATTCATTCGAGATTTGTCCTTTCTCTGATGACATGTAGTAGCATCTACCTGGTGAATATCCTTTACAGACATCACAAAGCAGCTCAGAATGTTCGCAGTACCATCCAGTCTTCACGCTCTCCTGAAAACAAGGCTACTCACGTTATTCTCATACTGGTGAGCTGCTTTGTTTTCTTTTACTGGACCACCACCTTTCTTACTGTTTATTTAGTTTATACAAGTAAGAAAAAGCAACTGGAGAAATTTAATAGCTTTTTTTCATCATGTTACCCAACTATCTGTTCTTTCTTTCTAATTAAAAATGAAAATAGAATTTCCAGAATAAATTTCATGAAACCCCCAAAAAGATTTTTCTCTTCTTAAAGAAAATTCATTGAACATAGGAACACTCTTTAGCATTCTTCTGCACCACAGGAGTCATTTGTATGAATATAGATTAACATGCTTATCGATGACATGAGTTACATTTATCGTCCCCATTGAACTGAGTTAATCCAAAGAACTGTAAATTATTGTTTTCAAATGTTTACAAATTTTGTTTAAAATGTTTAAAAGACATTTTAAAGATTAAATGTAAGGTTTAGATTATGGTACCATGTATATAAAATAGCAACAGATATGTAATGTAGAATGTTTTATAATATTGGAAACATTATCATACAATTATAGAAATGAATAAACCTACAAAAGGGTAGTGGTTACTTATGGGCACTTTATTTTAGACAATTTGCAGCTGGTGAGCACACACAGTACGACGACCCCCATGTGCCGCCCCGGTCCAGGCAGGCCCTGCGCTGAGCACACGGGGCCCCAGGGGCAGGGATCACAGCAAACCCCAGACTGGGGTCGCCTTTATCTGTAGACGTCTCCGTGTGCACCTTAGAGAAGGGGGTGCCCTGTGTCCACAGCCCCCCACCCCATCCCCTCAACAACTGCCCCCACGCCATTCCCCTACATCAGACCCCCCCCCCCAAGGACGCGGTGCAGCTGCCCCCTGTGGGACATGCACAGCCTCCCCAGCCACCTTGGGGTTCTCTGGACGGCCTGCTCCCGTCAGAAGCCTGGGTGTCCCGTAGAGTCCCCAGGGGCCACGGGAAGGTGGGGAAGGCAAGGAGCCCCCGACGGGGGTGCAGGTGGTTGGAGCAGAGGGTGCAGCTACCTCTGTGTGCAGCGGGCGGGGTGTGTGGGAGCCCGGGACCCCAGGGGTGACCTGCAGGGGCGCCAGGGGTGGGGCTGGGGAGCCACCAGGCAAGGGTGGCTGGGCTTCCCGGGGGGCTGCTGGGGCCGTCTCCCCACGAGAGCTCGGTGCTCCTCCCTGCAGGGAACCTGCTGCCCCCCCCCGGGGCCCCCGCGGCCCTCAGAGCGCGGCTGGGTCAGGCTGAACTGTGACCCCCGGCCCAGGGGAGCCGGCCTCCAGCAGCCCGGGCCCAGGGGCCACGGAGCCGGGGTGCAGACTCAGGCCGCCGAGCGGGGGGCATCAGGCGGCTCCTGGCAGCGCTGAGGGGGCCACACCCTGTACCCCCCATGCTCAGATAGTGATCCCAGAGGTTCACAGCCTGTATCGGGGTCACACCTGCAAGACGTTCCCTGCTTTCCTCACGGCGGCTCAGACCTCAAGCTCCAAGATGCTCTGGGATGGGTGGGCCCGGGGTCCCCCCCCCAGAGTCCAGCCCAGGGACACCTGGGAAGACCAGGGGGTGCGCTTAGGGCCACGGACGCCCCGGCTGGGTGGGCTCGGGGCAGGGGCCACGTGGGGCTGGTGGTGTTCCCGGGACACGGGGCTAGGCCAGGGCAGGGGAGGAGAGGTGTCAGGGGCTGCGGGGACCAGGGAAGGGGGAGTGCTGGCTCCCACGGGGCGTGCAGGGGGGACCACTCCAGGGCTGGAGGGGGCGCTGGCGGCGCTCGGGGAGCCCAGAGCTGCACACCCCACGGCGGGAGCCGCTCGTAGGCATCAGACACCCCAGGGTGCACTTAACCCCCGGCACGCTGCACGTGTGAGGTCGCCGCCTGTCCATGAGCACAGACCTGACCCCAGAGATCCGCCACCGCGGAGGGGGCCTGTGGGCCGCGGGGCCTGCGGGGCGGGTGTCGGCACCCTGCGGCCTCGCTGGGCGGGGGCTGACTGAGCAGAGCCCCCCGCTGTCCCCCCTCCTAGGCAGCGAGCCCTGTTCCACGTGCTGGCGGCCTACTCCGTGTACAACACCGTGAGTGTCCCTGCCCCCACCTCCTGCCCAGCGGGCGGCCTTGTCCTGAGTGCTGGTGACCAGCGGGACTCACAGTTAGGGCCCCAGCTCCACGGCCCTGAGATGCGGGGAGGGTCTCTCTCCTCCGGGATGGGCAGGGGGCGGGGTGCAGACCTCCCAGGGGAGGCAGGGCCTGCATGCCCGAGGGCCGGGGCTGCCCGGGGCCTCCGCGTGCACCGCGGCCGTCTTAGAGCTCGGGTCTGGACCCTGACAGACGGGACTACTGACGAGAACCCGGGTGGGGAGGCTCCCACTTCCCTGAAGGGCACGAGGCCGAGGCGCCCAGGAGGCCGCCCCCTTCCACGGCGCATTCCAGAAGGGTCCCCGAGGACCCCAGCTCACACGCTCCCCGGCCCCGCGGGGTGTCCTGGCCCAGCTCCCCTCGTGGGACCTGCCAAGGGCCACAGTCAGGCCCCCCCACTTGCCCTCCGGGGTGTCTCCAGACCTGGCGGGTCCCCTGCAGCCTGGCACAGCTCACGGAGGCCCCCCCTGCTGGTCTGAGGATGTGGGCCCTGGCACAGCGGCCGCAGGGCTTGGTAGCGGGGCCTGGGGTGCTGGCGCCCGAGCTGGTCCGGGTGGGCCTCACCTGCCACCCCCGCCCTCTGGGAGCTCCCTCCGGGAGCCCGGGCTGTGAGGGAGCCGGGGGAGCCTGACGCCCGCGGGGAGGGCTCAGAGGGGGCCTCGCGGCGCACGCCCTCCGTGGGGCTCTGGCTCTTGCAGGAGGTGGGCTACTGCCAGGGCATGAGCGAGATCGCGGCCATCCTCCTCATGTTCCTGCCCGAGGAGGACGCCTTCTGGGCGCTGGCCCAGCTGATGACCAACGACAGGCACGCCATGCACGGTAGGGGCCCGCCGGGCCGCCGGGCGGGAGGGGAGCTCAGGAGGACCTCCCTGCAGGCTGCTGCACCGGGGGGCAGGCGGGGACCCCCAGCCTGCCTCCCCACGGGCAAGGAACCCGCCTCCCCGGTGGCCTCGGGGTCCCGGAGCCACGGCCAACCACCCAACCGTCTGCAGGCTGGGCTTGCACTCCCGCTGCTCCCCCAGCTTCCCGCTCGGCTGCCTGCTTGCCCCCCAGGCCCCCTGCCTGCCCACGGCCACACGGGGCCCAGGGGGCAGCGTCTCCCCCTCCCGGGGGCCCCCAGCCTCACTCCCAAGCCCCACAGAGGGCCGTGCACGCCCATCACCCTCCCCGTGGCCTGCACCCGCTGCCCCTTGGGGCTGGGGACCCGCCTGTCCCCGCGGCGGCCCCTGCAGGAGAGGGGGTTCTGGGTCAGCCAGGCGTGGTCCTCAGCCCCCAGCCCACGCCCCGCGGGGTCTCTGTGAGGACGAGGGTCCCCGGGCCCCGCGCCCCTGTTCTGGGAGGCAGCCCTGCCCTCTGGGAAGAGCGGGTCCAGTCAGGGCTCCGAGGGCGGTGGGCACACGGGGGTCAGGGCGTGGGGGGAGGCCCCTGCCCCGACACCCCCACCCCACCTGGTGCAGGAGGAGGCCCTGACCGTGGGGGCCTGGGGCCTTCTCAGGCTTCTTCGTCTCGTCCCGGGCTTCCCGAAGCTCCTCAGGTTCCAGGCTCATCACGAGCGCGTCCTCCAAAGAGCTCTCCCCGACCTGAGGAGGCACATGGCGAGTGGGAGCTCCCGAGGCTCCTTCCCCCGGGCCCGGGGCAGGGGGTGGGGGACGGCCCTCCGAGCTGCCCAGAGTTGGGGTCACGTTCCTCCCCCTGGGGCCCGGGGGCGCCCTCGGGGCTGGGCTGGGCTGGGCTGTGGGGAGCGCGTCCACCCGGCTCCAGGGGCCGCGGCGTGGGGCCTGAGCACCTCCTGTCCTCCCGCCAGGACGAGGAGCAGATGTCCGCCGGCACCTACACCCCAAAGTGGTTCCTGCAGTGCTTCCTCGGCTGGGTGAGGCCCCCCTGGGACCCCCGCTCCCGGACCTGCCCCCTGCCCCCGGGGAAGGCCCAGCTCAGCCCCACCCTCCAGACGAGCCAGGCCGACCCCGGGGCCCTGAGGCTGAGGCTCGCAGCCCAGCCCGTCCTGGAGAAGCCCAGAGGGTCTCTGGACGAGGTTCCGGGGGGCGGGCCGTCTCTGCCTCAGCTCCCCTGGGGAAGGCCGGGTCAGCCTGCGGTGTGGACAGGCCCTCGGCCCATCGGGCGGCCAGCCTGGGGTCCTCTGGAGCATGGTGTCGTCAAGTGGGGGCAGAGTCTGTGCCCCCAGGGGTGCGGGAGGTGCTGGCCGGGGTCGGAACCCGGAGCGGCCGGGAGCCCTGATCTCCCTGGGAGGAGGGCACGCATGGGGGGGGGGGGCTGTGGGGCCTCGTCGGAGGCAGCCGGGGGGCAGATGGCAGGCCTAGCCTAGCCCCAGCCGAGCCCCCCAGGGGCCCTGCTCAGGCTGCTCCTCCCACCCCGCTGTCCCCTAGACCCCCTTCTCGCTCACCCTGAAGCTGTGGGATGTTTACATGCTGGATGGGGAGCGGGTGCTCATGGCCATGGCCTACACCATCCTCAAGGTGCACAGGAGTAAGTGAGCCCCTGGGAGCCCAGGTGTGCCGGGGGGCGGGGGGACAGGGGAGGTGACCCTGTGCTCTGAGCAGCACCCAGACCTGGGGCGGGGGGACGGCGGGGCAGGCGGGTGCAGCGGGGCTCCCTGAGAGGAGCAGCGGGCAGGGGCCACCCTGGCCAGTGCACGGCGCTCCTGGGCACAGTGGGACCCCAGCCACTGGTCTGGGGGCCCCAAGGGCCCCAAGGCGGGGCCCTCTGGGTCTGACTCTCCCCCACCGCCCAGAGCGCCTCCTGAAGCTGCCCCTGGAAGCCTCCGGGAGTTCCTCCAGGTCTCTCTGGCCCAGCCCTGGGCCCTGGAGGATGAGGCAGTGCTCAGACACCTTCGGGCCTCCATGACCCAGCTCCAGAGGATGCGGTGCGACCTGCCCCCCCCAGGTGGGCTCAGGGCCCCGGCCCCTCCCGACTCAGCCTGCTGGGGCTGCCCACAGGGGACAGAGCTCCCCACAGGGGACAGAGCTCCCGGGGTCCCGGTCCTCATCTCTGGGGCTCTCCTCTTCTGCTCCAGCCTCCGGGACCCCAGGCCAGGGCTGGGCTGGCGGGCACCCACTGCAGGGCCTGGGCACCAGTGTGGGGGGCTGAGCACAGGGTCAGGCCGGGGGGCCATGCGGGAGCCGTGAGGACCCCCGGGGCCCGCAGCGCAGCGGGGGACACATAGCCTGCTGGAGACGCTGACCCCGTCGGCCTCTTTCCAGCGGGACCTGAGAGGTTCCCCATGAGGCCCCTGGGCCTGGAGCGAGTGTCCCCGGAGCCCGGGCCTCTCCTCCCTTCTCCGGCCTCTGAGACACCACCCAGCGTGGAGGAGCAGGCTTCCCCGGGCCCAGCCACCCAGCCTGAGCCGCCCGGACCCCCTCCCGGCCAGGCCATCGTCCAACTTCCCCCCAGCGATGGAACTCCCTCCCCATCCTCCCAGTGCAACAAGACGGTGCAGGCATGGGGGCTCCGGACATGGTGGGCTTCAAGACAAAAAACGGGGTCCCCTTCCATTCAGCACCTGCCTGGGCCACCCCAGAGGCCCTGCGACGGACCAGGCCCTGGAGCCCCCCCTGGGACTCCCATCACCGGGTCCCCCCAGCCCCCGAGGGACGACGCTGTTGGGCCCAGGACACCCTTCATGCCCCGCGGCCACTGCAGCTCGTGCCCCTCACTGGGCAGTGACGGGCACAGGCAGGGCAGAGCCAGGGCGGCACTGAGCCCGCTGCCCTGAGGCCCCGCACAGGCCCAGGACCCTCTGCCCTCCGCGTCCACGGGGCAGCTCGATGCTCGCGGGCCTCGGGGGCTGAGCGTGGCAGTGAGTGCGGGGGCCTGGAGGCTCTGGCCCGCCGTCACCGTGCCCTGCCTCTTGCCCTGCCTCGTCTCGCTGTCCCTCCTGGGGCACCCCCTCTCGCTGTCCCCTGGGCACCCCCCGCACAGGACACCAGCCCCTGACCCAGAGGGACCTGGGCTGGCCTGGCCCCAGGCTTTGGGGGCAGGGGCGACTCGAGCCCCCCCAGACCCATCACTAATGGGATCCAGTGCCCCGGGGCCCTGGCCAGACCTGCGTTCTGGCCCCAGGCTGAGCGGGCCCTCTCATAGCCGGATCCAGGTCGCTGACCTAGGGCAGCCCTGGGGATCCCGGGACACCCCAGGGCAGGGCAGCAGGGGCAGGCCCATGGGCCCCACCCGCACCCATACCAGGAGGCAGGCTCCTCCACGTGCCGGGGCTCCAGCAGTCAGTCACCCAGCCCCAGGGGGCCCGAGGCCGGGGTCCAGCTGGCCTGCGGGGACCCAGCGCAGGAGCCCATGGGCTGCAGGTCCACGTCAGCCCTGCTGTCCCCAGAACCGCCTCTCAACGCCCCAACCTCAGGACAAGCACCCCCACCCGGAATTGAGTCCGCACAGGCTCCCAGGTGGGGGGCTCCAGCACCCGCACCCCTGTGGGATTCCCGCTTTCGTCTAAGGACAGGAAGGTCTCCCAGGGGAAGGCGCGCACCCTCGGCTCTGAGCCCCTGTTTGCTGTTGCAAGTTCAGTGAAGTGTTGTTGTGTGAAAATGCACGGCTGGCTCGTTTCTGCGTCTCCCGGAGCTCTGTGCACGGGGTGCGGAGACACCCCCAGAGAGGAGGAGGGGGCACCGCCCAGGCCCCGACCAGCCCCTGCATGGGCCCCGCCAGGCACACACAGCTGACATCCCCACATGCCTTCCAGGGGAGGCCAGACGCCAGGGTCAGGACCCCACAGACTCTACTGGGACTCACCCTGTGCCCGTGGCCAGGACGGGCCTGGGACAGAGACAGCCAGGGAGCCTCAGGTCATCAGGGTCTGTGCAAAGCGCCCTGGGAGGTCTGTGTTCCCTCTGTCCAGGGGGCCTGGGCTGCCCGGGCTCCGGGGCGCTTCCTCCCCTCGCCGCCCCGGGCCTGTGCGCTTGGGGCACAGAGGGCCCACGGGGCGGTCAGCGTGGCCCTGGAGGGACGTCAGGATAGCAGCATATCATCCTCAAGAGGGAAACACCAAGAACTTTTCCTCTGCAGCCAGGACAAAGACAGGGATGACTGCCCTCATCACTCTGATTCAACACAGCCCGGAAGTCCTAGCCACAGCCATCAGACGACAAAAAGAAATAAAAGGCATCCAAATCAGGTAGGAAGATGTCAAGCTTTCACTATTTGATGATGAATGATTTTCTGTATAGAAAACCCAAAAATCTCCATCACAGAACTGCTAAAACTGATAAATACAGTAAAATCACAGGACACAAAATGAACTCGCAGAAATCTGTTGCATTTCTATGCAACAATAATGAGGCGGCAGGAAGAGAAATTGAGGACTCAGTCCCATGTATACTAGCACCAAAAACACTAAGATTGGTAGAATTAAGCCTAACTAAAGAGGTGAATGCCCTGTACTGTAAATCCTATAAAACAATGATGAAAGAAATTGAAGATGACACAAACAAAATAGGCATTTCATGCTCAAGGATTTGAAGAACAAATATTGTTAGTAAGGCTATACTACTCAAAGCAATCTACACATTTAATGCGATTCCCATCAACATAGTAATAGCATTTTTCACAGGGTTGGAACAAATGATCCTAAAATTTGTATAGAACCATGAAAGATTGAAAATAGACTGTTTTTCTGATTTTTATATTAGAAATTGTTATGTCACCTGTTTAGCCCTTTAAGGTTATTGTGTCAGACCTATAAAATAGGATTTCCCCCTCATTTTATTTTCTTTGATAAAGCCATGATGATACACGAATCCTGTTTTTGCAATTTAGTTTTGACTTAAAGCTATATCATAGACATCTTCACTTTTAATGTCTACATAGCTCTCATCCTTTTTAATGTCGTATTGCATTGTGTAAACAAACTATATTTAATTTTGTGTTGTGACTGTTTGTTTCCTGCTGTTCTATATTGACAATTCTTCAATTAATATTCCTGAAAATGTGTATAGATAGGATTTGATCTATGCAGCATGCAAGAATTTTTGTTACTGTTTCCTGACAATAGAAGAACCCTCATGGTGAGATACGTAAATATCCCTTCTCTTATTTTTATTTCTAAGGCAATACTTAACATGTCCCAGAGATTCTCACATTTAGTATGTTACTTAATCCTCACCAAAATTATACATAGCTAAATACTATTCTTATTTTTAAAATTTTTGTTTTTAATTATGAAACAGCATACATTTGCTGAAAATTTACACAATGTAGAAATCCATAAAGAAAATGAACACCACCTATAACTTAACTGCTCAGAGAAAACCTGACCGTATTTCAATGAATGTCCTTCACATCTTTCTGTACAGTTATTTTATAGTTGAAACTCAGCTTTATGCACCTGTGTCCTGCTTTTTAAAATTATAGGAACATTTCCTATTACTCTTGATAGCCATCTCTTTTCAATGCTGCGCAATATTCCATTGTGTTTCTGTGCCATGTTACTGATCTTTCAGTTGGCTTCCATTATTTCCTACTACAACTTATTTGCTGCGAAGGATATTTTTAGGTATACATATTTTTCTGTGTTTTATATTACTTAGGGAAAAGCCCTAGAAGTGAAACTGGGAGATCAAAGCTCTTGATATATTGCCAAACTGAAGGTTTCATTAGTCGCTCATTCAATTGTTCCTACCAAGCCTTCAGATGGCCAACTGGGAAGGAGTAGGTCTTCAACTATGTAGCACTCCTATATCCTTCTTGATTCATGACGTCAACATCAGTCATTTGGAATATACTTTTTCTGGGACGCCTGAGTGGCTCAGCAGTTGAGCGCCTGCCTTTTTCAAGGCCTGATCCTGGGGTCCCGGGATCCAGTCTCACATTGGGCTCCCTGCAGGGAGCCTGCTTCTCCCTCTGCCTGCGTCTCTGCCTTTCTGTGTCTCTCATGAATAAATACAATCTTTTTAAAAAGAAAAGAATATATTTTTCTTGTATCATTGGAAAAATATTCCTGAATATAGGAATACATGAATAAATAGAACATATTATAATAAGAGCTTTGCTATAATATACTTTTTAAAAACTTGTCCCTCAGTTTCACTATTCACTTCACATTCCATGGTGGGGGGGAGCCATATTCTTTGTATTACCTATATCCTTAATTAAGACTGATGTCCTGTGTTGTACACAACTTCTTCAGATAAGTAAAACATATTACCATTCTAACCATTGATGATTGACGAACCATCTTGTATTGCTGGTGACTTCTCTAAGAGCAATGACCTGTAGTTTTGAAGAATTTAGGTCTTTAGCTCAGTGACTTAATATTTAAGACTTTACTATGGAGGCTGGTTCTGGTTCTGATATTTTATGAAAATCTAAATAAATTACATTTTGATCCTTTAATTATACCACTTGTCTGCTAAATCCAATGGCAATGTAAATGGTCAGATCTAAAAAAAAAAATCCAAGAATATATTTTAAAAATCACACTTATTATACATTCCTTTTATCCTTTATATATCTTAAAAATTTTCAGTATTATAAAGGTATTTGTACCAGTGTAGGAAATACGTTTTGTAATAAGTTTTCTTAGTGTCTATTTATATAAGAGACACAAGATCTGAGGTCAAATCTTCAAAATTATTTTCCATTTTTCCTTACACATTGTAATTCTATGCAGATTAAATGTTCAATAAATGTCATAAACAATTACTGAACACCTGCTGTGTGCAAGCTTCAGCCTAAGTATTGTGTCCATTAAAAAGAGACTAAAAGACTCTTTAGGAAGATGAGTCATTACAAAATAAGGCTGTAAAGTATATGATAGTTTTTAAAAGTAATAGTAAAAGCAATGAATCCACGTGGCAGAAATTACCATAGAACAAGTTTTTTTTTTTTTTTTTTTAAAGATTTTTTTTTATTTTATTTATTTATTTATGATAGTCACAGAGAGAGAGAGAGGCAGAGACACAGGCAGAGGGAGAAGCAGGCTCCATGCACCGGGAGCCCGACGTGGGATTCGATCCCGGGTCTCCAGGATCGCGCCCTGGGCCAAAGGCAGGAACCAAACCGCTGCGCCACCCAGGGATCCCTAGAACAAGTTTTTTAAAGAAGTTTTGTGGACAGGTAGTGGTGAAAAGTTGATATATGATGAATTCTTAGTTCTTGATCTTAAACATCACAATCTAATTTTAGCTAGGTAAGAAGAAAGTGATTTTAAGAATCGGCTGTAGCTCACAGAATTGAGGGAAAGGCGAAAAACCAAGATCAAAGAATGACGGAAACCAAGGAAAGCTTGGTAACAGAGATTATAGCTAAAATAAGCTTCAAAACAGCCTGGTTAGAGTTCTGTTACTGGCCCAACCATTGCTGAACACCGCTAGAAACCACTGCCACTGGGAGGGCACCTGCGTGGCTCAGTGGCTGTGCATCTGCCCTGGGTTCAGGTCGTGATCTCGGGGTCCTGGGATCGAGTCCAACATTGGGCTCCCCACAGGGAGTCTGCTTCTCCCTCTGCCTATGTCTCTGTCTCTCTGTGTCTCTCATAAATAAATAAAATCTTTAAAAAAAAAACAAAAAGAAACCACTGCCACTGCCACAGAGTGGTATAACTATGAATTCTAAGCTTTCTGTTATTGTGTCATTCACTCACAACTCAAATCTTGGGCAGGAGCACACAAGTGGTGGCAGCAACATTACATACTAGCAATCAGTCTGAGAGAAAGAAAATAACTAACCTCTTACTTAGCCTTCTTTAATGTAATGTGGAGCCTTGCCTCCCACAAACAGGTAACAAGGAATTCTCCCAAAATAAAAATGGGTTGTGGGTTTCAGCAGTCAAGAAATGACAAAATACCCACTAGTATCCATTCCTTTGCCTGACCAATATACGCATACCCATAATTTCCCATGATTATACTTCATAATTTCACAAAATTATCCCACCTAACATAGTAAAACTACTTCTCAATCAACTGAGAATGTACCCTTCCTCACAGGAAGACAATCAAGTCTCATAGGTTACTATAATCATTTCCATATCCAGGATCTCAGGAATGTCCCTTCTTAGTTCTATGGTAATCTCATTCACGATATTCTGCAATCTTATGTACTACACTGTGGTTAGTCAATGTAAAAAAGTCCTATATGTGATGGAAGAAACAGAAAAAAGTAAAGCTAAATTTGGTTAAGATACACATCATGAGATCAAGCCTCGTGTTCAGGTTCTGCACTAGATGTGGAGCCTGCTTAAATTTTTCTCTCCCTCTTCTTCTCCCCTCCCCATTCACACTCTTTTCTAAAACACACACAAATGTTCAGTGTAATTTGCAGAACATCAATGAGAATGTGATAAAACTAAAAAAAAAATGAACATAATCTGACAGCCTTGGCCTTGGATGTAGTAAATGACAGCTGCATTGTTAGGCTTGAATACATTTGGAAACCTAAGTATAAAAGGAAGAGTACGTGTGTGGAAACTGAACAGCCAAGAGTGACTGCAGTGAACATTTGTCTTTGTCACTACCTGTTCACCCATCTCAAAAGAATTCCAGATGCTATCCTCCATTACAGAAGCCAAGAGTAGGCACCTAACCCAATCTTGGCCAGTTGAGTAAGGATTCCGAACCCTTAGCTGATCTTGCAAGGAACAAGAACAAATGACAGGAATGATTCATTATGCCATCCTGACCAGGCTGTTCCCACTCTCAAATAATCTCTTGGCTTCCTCCTTGAGTGCAATTCTCTAGTACTTCCTGGTTCCTGCCCACAGTTCTGAGAGATACTGGACATCCTTTCATTAAATTATCTTTTCCTGGGACGCCTGGGTGGCTCAGTAGAGCATCTGCCTTTGGCTCAGGGCATGATCCCGGGTCCTGGGAAGGAGTCCTGCATCAGGCTCCCCACGGGAAGCCTACTTCTGCCTCTGTCTCTCTCATGAATAAATAAAATCTTAAAAAAAAAACAAACTCTCTTTTCCTTAAGTTAGCCAGATGGTTTCTGTTGCTTGCAATATAGGACCCTGATTCAATTAAAAAAAAAAAAAAAGCAGGAATGGAAAAACAAATATAGATCTCTTTTAAAATGTTTTACTAGAAATCTATCTTTTCAAAGAACCTACTTGTGATTTTGGATATTTTTATGGACTGCAGGTTTATCCCCTTCCTAAATTCATTTGTTGAAACTAACTCCCAATAAGATAGTATTAAGGGTTGGGCCTGGGCCTTTGGGAGGCAGTTAGGTCATGAGGGTGGAGACCTCATGATGAGATTAGTATCACTGAAGGAGGAAGATAGCCAGCCCTCTCTCTTCACTAAGTGAGAATACAATGAGAAGACATTTCTCTGTAAACCAGTAAGAGGTCTTCACTGAAATCCAACCTTTCTGGCACCCCCACTGCAATCACTGTGGCCAAGAGAGATAAGCTAGGATTGACCCAGCTTTGGTTACATACCCTACATACTCAATCACTCTGCTATGGAGGTAGGATGGTTTATATTTGGACCCTATGATGTACTAGAGAGGAACTTCCCACGAAAGAGGAGTGTTAGACCGGAAGAAACGGGGTTTCAGAAGAAATATTTTGCAGATATATATGTATTTATATTATACATAGATATACGTATCTTACAGATACCTATATACCGAAGGTGTACTGTAATCTTTTTCTTAGTCGTAGGACACAAAAAATCTGAAAGGAGCTATCCAAATTGGGTTGGGGAGGGGAGTTTGGAAGGGTGGAAAGAAGAAAAACTAATTTTGTTACCTGTACATTCCATGGCAATGGAAGAGCTGGGATGGCGAGAGGAGAAAAGCAGGGAGTGAAAATAAATTCACTCTGACCACTTTGGAAGGGATATTTTAAGCCACAGGATTTGTATATGTATATAAGTGTATATAAACACATTTACACATATCTCCCACCCATATTAATCTAACCACTTCAGATAATTTAAATTGGAGCCGCATTTGTCATTTCCAATGGGAAGTTTTAGAGGGAAAAAAAAAAGTGTTAAGACTTTTAGGAATATCATTAAATCATTTACTCAGTAACAACACTTAGTAGATAACAAGAACACACTGCACATACTCCTTTCCCATTTGGCCTGAATAAGTAGTTTTGCTACACAATGCCTTCCTAATATAAGTTTTTCTATGGCCAGGGAAAACAGTATTTTAAATAGTTCATCTTCCTAAATTGTATTTTCCAAACAGGTATTTAGAAAAGAAGTGTGAACAATTAAGCTTTATTACTATAAAACAAAAACAAACAATTGTAGAACATTTGACTATAAATATTATGAAACTATATGTAAAAAGACTATACATATATACATTATCAAAATACCTTTTCTATTTTGGTAACTAAATTTCTGAGATTAAAAACAAAGTAATTCAAGCATTTCTAAATATAAAACTTTCAGATTTATATTTATTAAAGACAAAATACCACCATTTCTATTGGAGTAATCATGTATACACCAAGATAAATATTTCCAACTGTGGAAACAAATAGTGAACAACTTCAAATTTCTCAATATTTTAATGCCTTAAGTATTTTTTTTTTGTGAAAATAGGTTTACTTAATTTTAAAATCAGATTGTCTTTTGTGTTTTTTTGCTTTTTTAAAAAAAACAATATTTATTTAAAATGGTATTAGGCTTTCACCAGCTAAAAAATAACATTTATCTAGATGTAGGAATTTTAAAAACATACAAAATCAGTATGTAGTAGGAAAATATATTAAAAAAAACCACATACGCAATTATACCTCCTTAAAAAATATAAATGCACCTTCCACTGATTATGAATATTGAAAATTAAATATTCTGATTTCAAAGTAGCTTCTACAAAATGTTGAAATAGTTGGCATTGTTTGCTTTTCTAGTATCATGAATAAATAAGAAGTATTTCTATCTCATTTAAACAGTACTACTAGTATTTCTTAGCAAAAATGTAGTATTATACATAGCATTATCCTATATTCAAGTTTTCATGTTTGAATTCAATTAAAATGTTTTCTATAATTTATAAGGACAACGCACACAAAAGTAAAAAGATGAGGTAAACATCTTACATTTTTAAGAAATTACTTGAAACTTAACACTCAGATATTCTTAATGCCTAAATTCTAGAATGGTGCTTACGAAGGTCCTCCATTAAAAAAAAAAAAAAAAAAAAAGGAAGGTCCTCCATAATGACGATGATATGACATGTATCTGAACCACGTAACAGCAGGTTTCTTGGTCTTCTCAGTAGACAAATGATGTTCTTCCCTGTTACTACAAAGTGATCATGACTAAGATTTGCCAAAAATAGTGCTTCGGTGTGAGTTTACATGAGGCACCATGCTACAGTAAGAGCAGCAACAATGCCATTCAAAATTGCCATGCTATAGCCCATGTGGAAAGAATGTCCAGTCAGTTTCCTGTGTGGGGGGAGGGGGGAACAAAAAAAGGAAATGTAATTTGGTATAACAGAAACACCATCAGTTTTTATTGAAAATGCTTACAACCTAAAAATGTTTCCCTAATATTTTATACTTTAGTACATGTTAAAAAAGAGTATTGGATATTTGCAGGATTAGTAAATAGAGTGACCTCAAGTTCTCCATCAAAAACTGTCCTTGTAGTCAAATATAATTTTTCAGTTTCATTTCAGCAAAATGTTCAATTTAATCCCTTGTATTTCTTTACTGCGATTCAGTCACTGAGTGTATCATAACCTAATTCTACAGTATAAATCTTGTTAGAAGCATGTTCTTTCATTAATGAGCACTGTTTCCTTGTTCTCACTCAGAACTAAATATATTAATTATTTCAGGTACAACCTGAAGTAATATATCCTGTTTGTACCATTTTTAGATTACATGAAGAAACTACTCTTTCTGTAAGCACTAAAAATAGAACTTGTCCATTTGCATGTCATCAGATTATGTCTTTTATAGACATATTTATTTCAGTTTTCTTTTTTTTTTTTAAGATTTTATTTATTCATAGAGATGCAGAGAGAGAGAGAGAGGCAGAGACACAGGCAGAGGGAGAAGCAGGCTCCATGCAGAGAGCCCGACGTGGGACTCGATCCAGGGTCTCCAGGATCACACCCTAGGCTGCAGGCGGCGCTAAACCGCTGCGCCACCGGGGCTGCCTGACATTTGTTTTCAACTTAACAGGTTACTTAATTGAACTGGCTTTCAATGAGTTCCTAGGTATCAGCAAAGACACATTTCTTATTTTATGATTACTATGCGCATGCCTACTAGCTTATGTGCACAGATTTCCCCTGACATTTGATTCCTCTATCTTACAGCAATTTTAATACATTTTCTTTAACATTCTTTCCACTAACTAATGCAACAATACTCTTTGCTCATCTTTAGGAACTTCCAGTGTTTGTAGATCATTACATTACTTAATATCACACAGGCAATACGTAGGATTGTGACTCAAAATTTAAGTTCATAAAATTCTAGGTCAAAGACTTTAGTTTGTATAGTTTATATAGGATGGCATAATTATTGTAGAATTGGGATACAAAAGAGATTAAAGACCTCATGCAGACTATCCTTATGCTGTAGAAGAGACTTGTATTTAATAGTAACTTGGAGGGCAGCTTGGGTGGCTCAGCGGTTTAGCGCCGCCTTCAGCACAGAGCGTGATCCTGGAGACCTGGGATCGAGTCCCACGTCGGGCTCCCTGCATGGAGCCTGCTGCTCCCTTTGCCTGTGTCTCTGCCTCTCTGTCTCTCATGAATAAATAAATAATCTTTAAAAGAAATAAAAATAATAGTAACTTAGATAATGAGTAAGTTATAAAATATCTATTTTAATTATTTACATTTTATAGGAATGGAATACATATAAAACTTAAGACTCAAATGAATTCAACGATTCTGGCAATTAAAGGGAACCAAAAATTAAAGTATTGAATAAGTTATTGCCAAAAGTTTACAAATTGTCTATTTACTTGAGAGAAACCAGCAGATTCAAGCAGCAAGCAGATGTCCTTTCTTGTTTCATGTTGTTTACGGTTTTTATTCTACTCGGTGGACTCTGAACTGAATTTGTGTGTTACCTGCCAGACTACACTCTACTGAAGCCTTCATTCCTAGATCGCGGTAACTCCAGGACCTCCTCCTCCTCCTCCTCCTAGTATATATTCTCTCATTTATGACAGAACTCCCTGCTTCTGAAACAGTCACCTCATTGCGGACTCATTCTGCTCTGAGCAGAACACTCCCCGCGCTTGTCAGGGTGAGGGGCTGAGCCAGACCCTACGTTAAGAACCAACTGGCTACTTGCTTCTGTGTCTGGCGGGCTCAGGGGAGACAGGACGAGCCAGCCTGGTACTCACGAGTCCCCCGTCACACTCCTGAGCCGCCTTTTATTTTTCATTCTATGCCTAGCCAAGAAATCTCTAATTCATAGAGAATTTTAAGCTGTGTGAGCTTTGGTAGGAATAGCTCTCAGTTCTTTATCTGGAATCAAAAGTTCTTAACCAAACCCAAAATCTGAAAGAAAATACTAAACACCACTGCATTTCAATTACTTGCAAAGCATTTCCTCTATGTTTCTCTCAAAAACACAAAATGATACTTCTTTTGTATTCTTTTTATTGAAGATTACTTACTAGAAATTGCTGGAGAGGATAAAGTTGTGTGTATTCCAACTAACTTTATGAGTGCTATTTAGGACAGAAGAGTTAGGATTGCAAACTTCCCTCCCTTAGGAAATACTGTCTCTCATTAAGGGAAAGGTCACCCCTTACTTTATACTTGGAAGTCCTTTATAATCTCAATTCCCTACTCTTTCATGAGCCACTGAGCCACCTGGGCTGCCCCGAAAGTATACAGAGTACATTTTTGAGATAGAAAAATGCCCCAAAATTTCTATCTCTGCTGAGTACCATCTTGATTAATAAGCAAAGTCTTCATTCCATAGGAAGTCAGGGCAAATAGTACACAAGATAAAAGAATAATAAGATCCCCAAGTCTTTGGATTTTATGAGTCAGTTAAAAAAAATTATTTTGAAAAAAGTAAATAAATGAAACTGTTTTGTTGCCAAACTTTTACTTTGCCAAAAACAGTGTTTGAAAGTTGAACTAATATCCACATTATTTCATTAAAGAAATAATGTCTACATTGAAAGAATAGAAAGGGAGAAAAAGAACAGAAAGGATAAAATTGCAAAATAAGTAACAATTACTCAAGAAAAGATAATTGACAGCTGGTAGTAGGCCACAGTCAGATGTCTAGCTTAAAAAATCTCAATTAAGGGCAGCCTGGGTGGCTCAGCAGTTTAGCACCGCCTTCGACCCAGGGCCTGATCCTGGAGATCCGGGATTGAGTCCCGCGTCAGGCTCCCTGCATGGAGCCTGCTTCTCCCTCTGCCTGTGTCTCTGCCTTTCTCTCTCTCTCTCTGTGTGTGTGTGTGTGTGTGTGTCTCATGAATAAATAAATAAAATCTTTAAAAAAAAATCTCAAGAAAATACTGAAGGCAGATGCTTAACCAACTGAGCCACGCACCCAGGTGCTCTGGAAGCCACCTCCTCTGTTTTATAAGACTTTTTTTCTTTTTAAAATTTTATTTATTCATTCATGAGAGACACAGAGAGAGGCAGAGACATAGGAAGAGAGAGGAGAATAAGGCTCCATGCAGAGAGCCCGATGCGGGACTCGATCCTGGGACTCTGGGATCATACCCTGAGCTGAAGGCAGGCTCTCACAACCACTGAGCAACCCAAGCGTCCCTATAAGACCTTTCATATACCAGGCTGCCTTTTATGACTTACACAAAGATTGTTGACACATAAAAAGTTCCAAGAACAAAACTGGCAAGTACTATCTCTCAAGTATTTCTTATCATTGTTGTTCTATGCATATGGACCTGTGCCTTTTCAGTAGCCCATATATAAAACATTATAAATTTATAAATTAGCATAAGCAAAAGCCATAGCAAACAGGTACAAAGCAAATAGTCACTTGCTACCTTACTTTATGAAAACAAGGAAACCAAATTAGTTAATATGATTTCTTACAGGATTTTGTTACATCTACTTAAATCTCCATTTAGAACAGTAATGGAATATACAACATGCATATATTTAGACCCTTCACTTCAAGAAGCCATATATTAATGCAGCACCATTAATATATTCATTCACCACACTGCCACTGATGGCTCCAAACAGTACCCAGATAATCAAACTTCATGATGCTCAAATATCAAGGCCAAGTTTTTGATCTATCTCTTGTCAGTAGCTTTTCTTTCCTACTGCAATTAGCCATCTGACATCTGTTTCATTAGTCCAAGGCAACAAAGAATCTGACTGAACAAAGAGGCAGCTTGTCAAAATCTATATAAAAAAGTTGTAGAGTCAACTTATTGTGCTCAATGCTCAGTCTAGTGTGCTTGGAAAAGGACTTCTAATTTAAATACTAAGTCACCCACTTACCTATACCTCTAAGACTCATGATACTACCCAAGAATCCATAACTCCATTTCTATTATGATTTTACTATTGTGTTTGTCACACATATCTTCTCACATATCTTCACACATAACTTCTCAACCCCCAAGAATTAAAGCCCCCAAAGTCAAGAACAAAAAGTTAGAGAAAACTCTTTAATAACAGAAAAAGAAGCCTTATGTTGAATAGAGAAAAAATATAATACATCAATGCCAATCCTAAAACTGGAATTCTCTAGTATTAAATATTTAACTCATTGTATGCTTCCCTTCTACAATGATACATAATCATATACAAATGTTATGAAAATTTAAATATTTCAACATCTGATTATACTCCAGACACTATACATAGAAAATAATACAAGTGTGCCTGGGCGGCTCAGTCTGTTAAGCAACTCCTAATCTCAGGGTTGTGAGTTCAAGCTCTGCAACGGGCTCCAGCCTGGGCATGGAGCCTACTTAAAAAAACACATTGGGTGGCGCAGCGGTTTGGCGCCTGCCTTTGGCCCAGGGCACGCTCCTGGAGATCCGGGATCGAATCCCACGTCGGGCTCCCGGTGCATGGAGCCTGCTTCTCCCTCTGCCTGTGTCTCTGCCTCTCTCTCTCTCTCTCTCTCTCTGTGACTATCATAAATAAATTAAAAAAAAAAAAAACACATGCAAGAGTATCAGATCACGTGTTAATCTTTAGTCTGTAAAATGGTTACCAAAAACAGTTTACCAAAAAGCAATTCACATAAAAACCAACTGTTCCCTTTTCTTTCTCACTTCTACTTTACTTTTCATATTCCAAATAGCATTGCAAGGCAATACACTTCTATAAAAAAAAAAAAAAAGCTTTGTAGAAATAAATTAAATTTAAAATTAAAAGCATGTGTTTTTTGAAACTGAGTATCTTCATATTTACCAAATATCATTTGTGATTGGAAGAAGATATAGAAAGGTAGATAACTCAGAGTGATCCTAACAAAAAAGACCAACAGTTTCAGGAAGGCAACAGATAGCAGCTCCTGGTCTGTATATTAACTATGAAACACTGTAGACTGCCAAATTCTATAGATGATATTTAAAGCAGGTTTAGTGAAAAGACACTACTCTTCATTAGCACATTCGTAGAAATCATGGCATAGTACCAATAACTGTAAAGTTTCCTTACTTTTTGACCATGAACCCTGCATCTAAAAAGTCATAATTACAATCATTCATTCATTCTACCCTCAAAAGGACTCTTCACTTGTAAGATTGATGATGACAAATTTCTTAAAACAGAAGTCAACACAGAATTTATGAAAAACTGAGACATTCTCTAAAATCTACAACACTGTGAATGCATGACATGCTATTTGTAAAATATTTCTCAAAATAAAGGCAGAAATATCATTTAAAATCAATTTCTCAGCAAGAGATGCAGTGATCTAGACTTTGGATTCAGATAGCCATATAACCAGAGATTTTATTTTTATATTACCTTTGACCAGGATTAGGCTAAAATTTGAAATTTTCAGTACTATATTTCTGTAACACAGCTCATCTTTAGTAACTTTGGAAACAAGCACTGATTTCTTTTTTTCTTCTTGAAATAAGTCTCTGTGGTTATTTCTAGCACAAAATAATAACCCTGTCCTTACAAAGCTAACTTCTTGGCTTGAAGGCTACAGTCATATGCTGTTAAATTTTAATTTTGATCTAAATGCGTATTTTTTCATTCCAACAAGACTTGTTAACTATTGACTGTAATGAAGGAACACCCTTAATTCAATAATGTTGACCCTTGACCCCTGAATCCAAGTAAAATTACAAGATAGACAAATTTAATGACTTCTTTCACTATTTTTCATTTCACTATTACTAAATATTTTGATTCTTAATTACAAACCAAAGAAGCTTTCTACATTGTGTGGTTTGCCAAACCCATCACTTACATTATCATTTTTCCACTAAATTTATTTCTAAACTATAAGGTAACATTTCTACTGTAGGTGGGACCTATAATAATAACTGAATGGTTTTTTTTTGTTTGTTTTTTTGTTTTTTTTTTTTTAATTTTTTTTTTTAAATTTTTATTTATTTATGATAGTCACAGAGAGAGAGAGAGGCAGAGACACAGGCAGAGGGAGAAGCAGGCTCCATGCACCGGAAGCCCGATGTGGGATTCGATCCCGGGTCTCCAGGATCGCGCCCTGGGCCAAAGGCAGGCGCCAAACCGCTGTGCCACCCAGGGATCCCCTAACTGAATGGTTTTTATTTTTAGCGTGCTGGATAACTGTAAACCTGCAGCTATATCACTGCTCCACTAGATGGGGCACAGGTAATGTGAAATTCATTGTCAGGAAACATGCAGCTTCATACCTTACTACCTCCCCAGTCAGGAGGACTTAATTAAATAGTGTAGTATCTTTGCTTGGGTAGGTCACATACCTAGATGTATTAACTGCTGGAAACTATAATTAAAGCAGATCATCACAATGTGAAATACTGATCACATATATTGTTATATTTGCCTGCTTGGAAATCACTGAGAAAACTGAATGAATGAATAGGGAAAACTAATGTGAAGGGAACCGGAGATGTTCATTAAGTAGTCTCAAAGAGCAGTAATGTTGTAAAGTAGTGAGAAGTGGGAAAGTCTATAAAGATACTTCAGGTAATCAAAAGTTACTGCCTCGTCTCATTATTTAAGAGGTTACCATTACACGGTTACCTACTTTCAGAAGCAACTAAGAAAATAATTTATAAGTATAATGGATCCAAAAACACAAAGAAAATGCTTCCTAATAGAGAAGTCTGTGTGTATCACTTTACAATATACTTTCAGATCAGCAAAGTTTGCTGTCAGGATAACAATTTTTCTTAATATGCCTTTTGAAGTCCATTAAATATCTGTCTGAAAACATACCTTGCTAAGTTCTTTATCTTGTTACTTCCTAAAGGTCCTGTGCTTATCTACAAGTGAAAACTTCTAAATTTTATTATGGACTATGTTGTACCCCTCTCCACACTGCCATTCCTATGTTGAAACCTTACCTCCCAATGTGATAGCATTAGCAGGTGGGGCCTTTGGGGGTAATCAGGATTAGATGAGGTCATGAGAGTGAAACCTGTTCTCAGCCTTGTGAGGATACAATGAGGAGGCCATTTGCAAACCCAGAAGATAGTTCTCATTAGAACCTGACCAAGCTGCCACCCTGATACAGGTCTTCGTCTCCACAACTGTGAGAGTAACAAATTTCTGTTGTTTATAAGCCACCCTGTGTATGGTACTTTGTTATAGTAGCCTCAATCAAGAAAATATCCAACAAATATAATAGAGTTAAATATGAAAAATTATTTTAATACAAGGGTTGATTTCTAATCTCAACTCTCCCAATGAATTATTTGTTCA
Source organism: Nyctereutes procyonoides (assembly GCF_905146905.1). Lineage (NCBI taxonomy): Eukaryota > Metazoa > Chordata > Mammalia > Carnivora > Canidae > Nyctereutes > Nyctereutes procyonoides. The sequence continues at coordinate 15,047,103 of NW_026575136.1, read as the reverse complement.
AACTGATTTCATTTAGACCCTTCATATAATATTTACTATCAATAAATGTTTTTTTTTTCTTTCCTTAAGGAGTTTATGTTTTTAGGGATAAACAACTGAGAGCCAAAGTAAACCTGGTCCTCTCAATTTTCTTCTCCAACTTCTACCAACTAGCTTGTTTGAGGGGTAAAAAAGGCCTAAATGTTTAAAATCTGCAAAGCAGAGCAAAATAATGATTTTTTAACAAACCAATTAGGCACGATTATTTTACTCTCTTCATGTTTGATATTCATGGAGCTAGAAAGTAAAAATATAAAGAAAAAAGTCCCTTCATTTTATGATTTTTAACTGACCTGCCTTTCTTTAGTTTCTACTTAATTTATTAAACAGGGATTTGCTTAACTATCTTAGAATCTAGCTATCATTTATATTAGATTTACAAAAATAAGCTGACATCTATCATGACCGGTGTTTAAAGTTATTTAAAACTGAAAATTCAAAAGAAATACTGAGTGGAAAAATGTTCCAACAGAATGTTAAATAAAAAATGGTTTATAAAACAGTATGTATACTATAATTCCAATTTTAATTTTTAAAATATGCAAAGAATGGAAAGGTATACATTAAAATGTTAGCACTTTGTTCATAAATTTTCCTTTTTTTGTTTTTGAATTTTCAACAAAGAATTTGCATTTCTTTCATATAATGATAAAAATCTATATATTAAAACATCATTAAGTTATAAAAGAATACATAGCCTGTTACAAACATATTTTTATCAATGCATATTACATATTAATGAAATATATCAATCTGATTTCTAAGAAAATAAAGTTTGAAGATTTCAACTTTCACAAAAGGTAGAGAAGTTGTTTCCCTGTACAAGCTCTCATTCTACTGGTGACATAGAGAATATACTTATTCTGCCATTTCTGAAGTAGTTACTGCATTATTTCCCACAAGCACTAGAAGGTAGAGTTTTTGCTATAAAACTTAGTTTTACCAATAATCACTATCTTATATGCCTTTTTTGTCTGTGATTTCTGTTACTATGTCATCATCTATCACTATATTTATTGTATGCATTTTTTGGGCTGTGTCTATATCAACACAAGATAATTTTAAATTATAGTTTCACTCACAGCCATGAATATTTAATAGTTGATTTATCACATATAAAATTAAGTTATCCAACTTAAATACCGAAAGGAATCCAAATTTATATATATGAACATTTTTCAAAACTGTAGCTTTAGGGCTGTATTAAAAAATATGCAGTCTAGGGATCCCTGGGTGGCGCAGCGGTTTGGTGCCTGCCTTTGGCCCAGGGCGCGATCCTGGAGACCCAGGATCGAATCCCACATCGGGCTCCTGGTGCATGGAGCCTGCTTCTCCCTCTGCCTGTGTCTCTGCCTCTCTCTCTCTCTGTGACTATCATAAATAAATAAAAATTTAAAAAAAAAAATATGCAGTCTAAGTCTCTAATCAGACACTATCTCATATTAAAATTAAATGAGTAAGGGGACCTGGCTAGCTCAGTCAGTGGAGCATGAGACTCTTGATCTTGGGTTGTGAATTTAAGCCCTACATAGGGTGTACAGGTTGCTTAAAAATAAAATCTTAAAAAAAAAAATCTTAAAAAAAAAACTGAATGACAACACACTGAAAACAAGTCTATCACTATGGGTTCTAGTTTAATAAAAAATGGAAAGATAACTTTTCTTAAATATTTATGTATTTATTTTTCAGGGGAGGGGGGCACATGCGTGCAAGCAGGAGGATGGGCAGAAGGAGAAAGAGAATCTCTAGTAGACTCCCCACTGAGTGCAGAACCCAATGTGGGGGCTTGATCCCATGACCCTGAGATCATGACCTGAGCTGAAATCAAGAGTCAGACGCTCAACTGACCGAGTTACCCAGGCAACCTGAAATGCAGAGATAATTTTTTAAGAAATCAGTTAAATACCCACAGAGTTAGTTATTTAAAACACCGAAATGCTTTTTCTCTAACTCCAAAAGCTTCTCACATCTATAAGATTTATGAATTCTGGTGAGGGTAGAAAAATATCTGCAAGGGAAAAACATATTCCAGGAACAGAAAACAGTAAGAGTAAAGTCAAGGCATCTCAAAAATCCAGAGTTTATTCAAGGGATGTCAAGGTAATCTGGTATGTGGCTACAGAGTAGGGTGCACTGGACAAACAGCTGAAGATGAAGCTGGAAAAGTCGGGTAGGATCACTTGGGGAAGGACTGTTCTGCTGTACTTGAGAGTCACACATCATTTTGAAGGCAGTGGGAAAGTCGCTGAAGCTCTTCACAAGGAAGAGCTATGACTAAGATCTGTTTTAACAGAGGTAACAAAATACGGCATGAATTCGAAGAGCGAAAGCATGGACTAAGGGAGACCAAGGAGTGAAGTTCAGCGGCAAGGTCTTAAAAAGGGCAAAAACGCTCAAGGTGCAAAGATAAAGTATTCCAGTAACACTTCAAAAAGCAGGAATGAGTACATTTGGCAAAGGATAAATAAACTGAATAAGGGTTTCAAGCCTTGTTAAGTGGATGGAGACCGAGGTCTTTAAGACCAGCTAGAGTCTTAATAACTTTAAATGCAAGGTGCTTTCTGATATCTAGGCTGCAAGCTCTGCTAACCAGCTAAAATTGTAGGGCTGGAAATCAGGAGAGAAGTGAGTTAAAAAGAAATAAAAAGAAAAAAAAAGGATTATGGTTTTTGGTGGCTTATGAAAGGAGTCTCATTATATTATCGACATTGGATACATACATCTTGTTATCAAATAATTAATGTCATCGGGTAGCAAGAATATAAATTTTAATTAAACACAATATCACATAGCAAAATTAACTTTGCAACTGAATGGTCATACAAACTATAATTATTTCACTGTTAGGTGTAACTTAGTCAATTTAGATTAATTACTTATTAACCACTTTGAATACACATATACAAAATTTATTGGTAAGTATATGATTTGTTTCATATACAGACAGGGATTTATTAAGCTGTTTAAAATACACACACACGTCATCTAAAGTAAAGCTAGAAGTTTTAAAGACAGATTTATAAGGAAAAAAATATGAGTTCACTAATAAGAGCTGGTAATAATTATTATTAATAAATGTAGTTAATATTAAACTTCCTATTTATAGAGTCCCTCAAATAGATTTTATTTGGTCTCTACAAGCTCTCCATGAAGTAAGTTGGAGCTGGTAGTAATAACAGCAACAATAACAACCGTAATACTCTGGTAACGTACATATCTTAAATCACCTTTTCCCCAACCCTTCAGTTTGTAGAATAAACTAGATGTCTTAGAAACTCTTATTTGGAAATTTGAAGTATTTAAAATTTGAGTTTTCCTGACATAAATAAACTAGATTAGCACAACCATCTACTGAATTTTTTGAAAGTCTTTTGAAATACAGAAAACACAGACCAAAAAAATATTGTTTCACAGTGAAACACATCTAGACATATAAACTGGGTGCCATAAATGCTTGCTAATTACACAAAACTGAAATCCAAGGAAAAGTCCAATTCAATTACTAAGTTGATATAAATCTGACCATTTATACATGCATTTAGTAAAACTTTCACATTGCCGATATAAATTTAGCCTTCATAAACTGTTTAAATGAGATTCCATTCCAAAGGAACAAATACCAAAGTTTCTTATGTCTTAGATCATTTCTTGAATTTCTTGAATTTTTTAAAAAATCATTGCATTATATAGGTAAGGAATTTAAAATATTCTCCATTTATCTAAAGGCTGAGTCAAATTGAAAACCTGAAGTCATTTATATTTTATAGATGTTGGGACCTCAACATGTTATCTTATAAATTAGAAGCTTCTTTCATTTCAACAGAGTTGGAATGGGTTAAAAAAATAAAAATAAACAGGAATACTTACTTGAACCTGGCAGGTGAAAGAGGAGTAGGAGGAAACATCCCTGGTTCAAAAGAGTCAAAATAAGTCACTGTCCAAGAAAAGCTACAGCAGGAGAATCCAGCAGATAGAGATATTATAAGTAGAGTCCAAAACCCTTAAATGGGAAGAGAGAAGGAAAACTTTTATTAACACCAAAGCAATTTAAATTAAACCAGTATCTTCATGTTCAGAAGATCATGTATATTTCTAAACTTCTGATTTGCATGTAAGTGATACAAGAGATTTGGGTTTACTACAAGCAAACCCATGCAAAAATGTAAAATATTAAAGCACAATTAGAAGTCATATCATTTAATATCTTAACATTTTTTTAAATTTTATTTATTTGTTCATGAGAGACAGAGAGAGAGAGAGAGAGAGAGAGAGACAGAGACACAGGCAGAGGAGTGGGAGAAACAGGCTCCATGCAGGGAGCCCGACCCAGGACTCAATCCTGGGTCTCCAGGGTTATGCCCTGGGCTGAAGGCAGGCACTAAACCGCTGAGCCATCCGGGCTGCCCATATCTTAACAATTCAATGATAAGCTAATAAAATGATTAAAAATAATTTTAAATAATATTTTAATTATTGAACATGTAAAAAGTACAAATTCAACTTATGAATATAACTTATCGGCAGCTTTATAAAATTCAACTATGGGAAAGTGGTTAAAAAACTTCACTGTTGGGATCCCTGGGTGGCGCAGCGGTTTAGTGCCTGCCTTTGGCCCAGGGCGCGATCCTGGAGACCTGGGATCGAGTCCCACGTTGGGCTCCCGGTGCATGGAGCCTGCTTCTCCCTCTCTCTCTCTGTGTGTGACTATAAATAAATAAAAGTTAAAAAAAAAAATTCACTGTTAAAATGTCTTGACATTTTTTATTTCATTTTTGACATGACTTAATTTTACAGTGTCTCCTTTTTAAACTTTCCTATAAACGTTATAAACCAACCTAATCTGATTCTTCAATTTTCCTGAGTATATGAACAAAAAAGGTTAACTCCCAATTTACAAATGGGTTGGGACCCTAGATTTCAGGGTCAGTCAGAGTAGAAGAATGGAAGATTTTCTCAAAGAAATCTTAATTCACAAGCATGGGGCAGCCCCGGTGGTGCAGTTTAGCACTGCCTGCAGCCCGGGGGTGTGATGCTGGAGACTCGGGATCGAGTCCCACGTCGGGGTCCCTGCATGGAGCCTGCTTCTCCCTCTGCCTGCGTCTCTGCCTCTCTCTGTGTCGCTCAGGATTAAAAAATATATATATATATCAAAAGCAATGGTATTATACTGGACTCAAGGAAGGGGGAAAAGGTTGAAAAATGGAAGAATGAGGGAAATCAACAAAGTGACAACAGAAGGAACAAATTAATTTGATGGTTTTCAGATACATATTCAAACTGTCCTCTAACTTAGAGAGTTTACTAAGCCACCACTACTTAGGAGTGTGTCACAGGCCTCCGTAGTACTGGGAGTGAGGAAAAGGTTGAGAAGACTACAGTTGAGAAAGACTAATGAATTGCCAAATTTCCTGGTTACACAAAATGCACAACCAAGATGTCTTTTAGCAAGAGGCATTAAGAAATATGTGCATCAAGCTGTTTGTAAACCATATGAAGCCCAGTAATAGACTGATAAAACAAGCTAAAAGACAAACTCAGAGCAACAAAGTATTAAGAAATACTATGGCAATGTATTTTTGAAAGATTAACCTTAATTTTTTCTCACTAGTTGAGATAATGGACTGTATGTTTCCTGCCCAGAAGAATGTGACAAAGAAATAACCAGTGTCTCTGTGGTTTTTATGCTGCAAAATGATTAAGGGAACTAGGACAGATATAAGTAAGAGGAAGGTAGACCAATACAAAATATCTTGGATAGACAGCAGAGATAATGGGTTGTTTGGGGTACAGACAAAAATGTTTCTGTAGTACAGGGAGTAAGAAAGCGAGGGCTTTAAGCGCAGGTGAGAAAGATTCTCTTTGTTTGAAGAAAGAGGTGTGTCTGCCCTTGTGTGTATAGGTGGAGAGGGGGCAGTACTGCTGGAGATTTCTGGCAGAGTCCTGGATTAAGGCCATACAACACTACAGAGGGATCATAGCTACATACAGTATCTTGGCAGACAGGCCCAGAGCCAAGACTATAGTTGTCTCTTCCCTAGGTGGGGCATAGAAACAGCAGATGGTGACGTGGTTGTAAAAGTGCTACATCTGAAAGGCCACCCTGACCAGAAAGCAAGATGTTTCAGCAGTAACTCATTTGAACAAATGTTTTGAGGACTACATTGCATCCCACCCTAATGCCCTGGCACAGCGTCAGATTTTAGAACTTAACCCAGCTTGGAACTAGGTAGACAGAACCTCAGCAGAGACTGAGATATAGCTGTCCTGTCAACACAGTGAGACAGGGGGCCAAAATAAAAATTATCAGCATACTTAGTGTGCAGCTACAACTTAAAGATTGTTATTCTACCAAATATTATTATTTAGATGAGTACTGCTAAAGGAGAGAACAGAATTGACAAATTTACACTGTTTGATATCAGATAATACAAAAGGTCTGCAGAACAAAAGATAGGAATTCTGAAAAATCAACTATGTTTGAAGTCTTGTGGAATAACGGAAACTTCTAAACATCTAAAAAATATAAGAAAGACACAAAATAATAGATTAAAAAAGTAACAAAATGTGAGGCTCTCTAAAGCCCATCAAACTTTTTCACTCAGGTGCTTTAACAGGACACCTGTCAAAATTAATACAAGAATATTCTTGAGTTCTCAAAACTGACCACTGTTCCACAATCTGTTTGCTTCACTTTGGGCTTTTTAATTTTATATTCATTTTGAACTGATCAACAATTACACCACTGATAAAAGTCAATTCACAGTAATAGGGTAAAAAAAATACACTGTAATATCATGGTCTAAAAGTGCTCATGCTTCAGAAAGTAATTCAATTTGTTTGTGAAAAGCAGAAAAGCCACACAAGTTGGCAGCTAGCAACAACTAAAACTGTAACAAGTCCCTTTCTCCAGAATCCAGAAGCTAAAAACTTGACATAACATAACCCCACTCTACCAAGAGCTAACATTTTATAATGTATAAAGGGATATAAAAGTTAAGTCTTCCTACCTCAATTCAACAATTCTACTCCTAAAAGCAATTAGCTAAGTTTGTTGTTCATCTTTTCTAAAAATTACAGCTCTTTAAGTAACATAGGCATATATACAGAGCTAGTTATGTACAACTAAATGTACAACACACATATATATATTCCACTTTCCACAAATTCTCACCAGAAAAACTCTCGCAGTTTATTTTTCTCACATAACAAACTAGCTAATTCTGATGCCAGCTAAAGTTTAACTTCATTAGCCTAAGAAACATCCCTTCAGATCACCAAATTCTTGCGATTTAGAGGTCCAAATGTGTGCTTCTCATTACTGCTTCTATGTAATAAGGAGACCTGTAATGATTTTTGTGACTAATAATTTGGCTGAATAATAATTCTTGCTAATAACCCATGCTGTGCCTAAACTCTCTCATGACAAAAATTCTAATATACACTGCTGTGAACTTTTGTTCAAGAGATAATTTATATTGATGAATGCAAGACGGTTGGTAATACTAGGTGAAACAAAAAAAACCAAAGTTTTGGTGTACTGTTAAGTTTCAATAGTATATTAATGGCTGAATGTATTACTTCTATTTTTCTAAACTTAAATTCAGAAATTTAAAGTTTTTCTTATTGAGAGTTACATTCATTATAGAAAAGAGATTAAAATAAATAGAATCTAAAACCCCGATAAATTATCTAAAATTTTAGTTTTATTCTTCCAGTCCTGTTGGGCTTTTATTTCTTTTTTTCCCTTAGTCATAATTCTTTAACTAATATGAATAAGCAATACACACAATTTACAAACACCACCACAGAATACAATAATGTATTTGTGAATTTTTCCATGAAATAATTGAGTTACCCCACCCAGCTGCAGATCGCACTGTATCATACCCTTAATACATAGTGGCCTGAAATTACAAGGTTCATACATTCGCTGGAAAAAGTTTAATAAGTTCACAGTCTCAGTCATTTTTCACTGTAAGGAAGAAACTGTTTTCAATTTTAACCTAAGAGAATGGGTCACTTCCCAACACACCCATTCTCTCAGAAATTTTTACCAGGTTTCTAGTGTTCTGTATCATGAACTTATGATGGTAGAGTCTCACTTATCTTTCTGCAGAATAAATAACTGATAAACTCTTCAAATGACTGTCTTCATCTCTGATTGGACTCTGTATATGTCACTCATCTTTGTAAATATTTAGAAGCCTGAAAACATCTTAATCATAAAGCAGAACTAAATGGGCAGCTAAAAACAAGAATAGCCCTTGACACTGCAAAATGCTAGAAATCTGGTCTTAGCCACAAGAGGGACTTATAGTTACCTATTAACTAAGAAATATCAAAGAGTGACAAGTACCAAGAATCAAAAGCTTTCTAGAGTGAAGGAACTCCACAAAGGCAATTACGATTCCTGTATGGCATACTTACAGCATGCATACTCAAAGCACTAGTCCCATGTTTACTTTGATGACAACAGTCTCAAAACATTTTCGGGTACAGGCAAACCTTTTATTTTTCTTATACACTTACTTCAGATTTGGCTGAAATAAAAGGTCATTTTATCATACCCTGTAATAAGACTATGAAAAAAAATGCAAAAATTGGAAAATAGAACTAAGTGTGTGAAAAGTGATAAAACTTGGATAATGTGACAGATACAAAAGCCAATATACAAAAATGAAACAACTCATTATGTTGTATATTGGTGCAATCAATTTGGCCTGAGAATAACCTTTAGGGAGAAGGAGTAAAATGTGATTTTTAACTAAGTAAACTTAAGTTTTATTAACCTCCCTGAAAAAAAAGGCTTACATTACGAGATGGTTTGTAGGACAATTATTAAAGGAAAGCCTTTCCAATGTCACCAAGGGAAGATTAGGGGAGATGAGTTCCAAAACTGGGTGACAGCATCTCTCATACCTCCTTGGCTGGTCTACCTGACCAATGAAGATGAACACTGATAGCCTAATCCTATTAGCCAGTAAGACCATATGACTCCCCAGATGTACTGATACCATGTTCATCACGAACCTTTTTTTGTTTAAGGTATACACAGTTTTCCATAAAGACTTCTTTCAGGCAAAGATAACAAGAGAATGGCAGTGTCTCAGGTCCTTTCAAAGATATGTTTCCTAGGGGCATTTGTTTGCATCTTATTAGCCTGTCACCAGTCAACTCCCAAGGAGTTGAACTGCTCTTAAACACATTTTTTAGGGGCACCTCGCTGGTTCAGTCAGTAGAGCATGAGACTCTTAATCTTGTGGCAGCATAACTATCAACTAGTAGATGTCAAAGAATGACAAGTACCAAAAATCAAAACCTCATGAGATTGAGCCCCAGGTTGGGTATAAAGATTACCTAAAAATAAAATCTTCAAAAACAAAACAAACTACACCTGTAAAGAGATTCTTACCCTATGAAAGTATTTCTCAAACTGAGAGGCATCAACATTACCTATAAAAAAATGAAGATTTTTGGCTTCTACCCTGAGCTAAAACAAAAGCTAGAGGTACTTATTTTTCACCTATTTATTTTTTAAAGATTTTATTTGAGAGAGAAAGAGAGAGAGAGAGAAAGAGAACTAGCAGGGGGAGTGGCAGAGGGAGAGAAAAAGAAGCAGGCTCCCACTGAGTGAGAAGCCCAACATGGGGCTCTGTCCCAGGGTCCTGGGATCATGACCTGAGCCAAAGGCAGGTGCCTGACTGACTCAGCCACCCAGATGCCCCACAGAGGTACTGTTTTAAAGAAAGTACAGGTGATTCTTATGCATACTAAAATGAGAGCTGCTGCTAAAATCTGCTCTTACTGAACTTTGCCAATCTTGGACTAGGCTTAAATTGCAATAAAAAAATCCGCAGCGTGCAGAAGTTTTATTAACCTGTCTAGAAAGAGAGTTCTTTCATAGGAGAGCAGTTACTATACTTACATTATTTGATTCTAAAAACCAGTTCGTTTTCAAAGAATTAAGGCAATTTGCAATAAAATTTAAATAGGAATCATTGAAATAGGAAGGTAACAAGTATGGACACTAATAATACAGCAAAAAAAGGGTAATACACAAAACAATCAAACATTACAACAAACAAACATTACATTTACCTTTGAGGTACCTAGCAAACAAGGCAAAATAAATGCAATGAAATACAACAAAATAAGATTTAAAAAGGCTACATTCCACTTTTCCTGTAAATAGTGGACAAATTAAACACTGTTTTTATTAAAGATCGTTTCTTCATGTGAAAACTTTTATACCATTTATAAACGGGTAAGAATATAATTCCACAGGCATTCCTTCAGATACTCTGATGCAGCAGTCCTTTATATTTGTTCACTCAAAGCTGATTTGAATCCATGTAAAATTTGAAAAAAAAAAAAACAAAAAAAAAACCAAATGGCCTATTTTCAACTATGAGCTCTCAATTGGACTTTTAACAGAGGCCAGTAGTCAACTCAAAACATTCTTCTGTAAAGAGGTTATATTGTTTTTTTTCTCCTAACAGGAGAGAATTTCTGTTCAGAACAATGCAAGGGTAAGTGCTATCTTAGTAACCACAACTTTATAGAAGCTTAATCATATTGGCACTGTTTCTCTGAGGTAGGTGAAGAATTCTATTCTCTTGCTAGAAAAGAGCATTTTCTATTGCAGGTTATAATGAATATTTGTTTTAAAGATAATTACAGGCAGCAGGTGGCTCAGCGGTTTAGCGCCACCTTCAGCCCAGGGCGTGATCCTGGAGACCCGGGATGGAGTCCCACATCCAGCTCCCTGCAGGGAGCCTGCTTTTCCCTCTGCCTGGGTCTGTGTCTCTCATGAATAAATAAATAAAATCTTAAAAAAAAAAAATAAAGATAATCATGCCTACTTTAAGGAAATTGACTGAATTAGTCCACTAGATGTTGAGTATATTCTCTATCTGACTACTGTAGCATTAGTTCAACATAAGGATTTTTGTTTTGGCACTACTATTGTTTAGTGTTTTTTTTTGTTTGTTTTTGGTGGGGTTTGTTTTTTTTTTTTTTTTTTTTTGGCTGTAAAGATACAACAGTTTCTCTTCACTCCTGAGATTGTTCCTGAATCCTGAAAGTTAATTCATGCCACCAGCACAGACTTAATGATCTTCCTATTTGCTGTCACAGCATTAGATATCTATCAGGCACATCTAAAAGTATTACTAAACAAGAAGTGGGAAAAGAAGCAGGGCAATGACAAAGCCTTACTATATTCCTTTTGATACTAAACAAGCTGTTCCTTCAGATGAAAAGTGCCACCTATGCTTTTCATAAATGTGAATGAAATTTGCTAAGTTTTAAACAGCAACATGGAATTTTTCCCTAGTTCTTAAGATTGTTCTATTCTTGTTGCATCAAGTTGACAGTTTAAATAACTGCTATGAGGGATCCCTGGGTGGCGCAGCGGTTTGGCGCCTGCCTTTGGCTCAGGGGGCGATCCTGGAGATCCAGGATCGAGTCCCACATCGGGCTCCCAGTGCATGGAGCCTGCTTCTCCCTCTGCCTGTGTCTTTGCCTCTCTATCATAAATAAATTTAAAAAAAAATAAAAAAAAACCTGCTATGAAATGCCTCATAATCTTGGCTGTTTTTAGAGACAAAATATACAACATACATTGATAGAATGAGCTACTGTAAAGTACATTTTCTCATGCAAGAAGTCGAGACTATAGAAAGGTTTTCATGGGACATCTAACAAACCATAATTTGTTTCAATAATTTGAAGATAAAGGTTTTCCCCCTTCTGCAAAATCAGTCAGACTATATACTTTGTATCATTTTAAGGCCAATAGCCTTGAAGAGATAAAAATTGAGATGGGGGGGGGGACATGCAGGATAGGATCTCAAACTTTTTTTTTCCCCCCGATTCAGAGTGATCAAATAAATTACAGCAAAAAGTAGTAAAATATCCCAAACAGGTCAGGTTCTGAACACTTCAAAGTTATTTTGGCAAAAAGTAATAAATACAAGATAAATAATCCTTCAATTTTTCACTAGTCGTCTGTACTCTACAGCATTCTACATTCTATAGAAACTTGAGGCTGACTTAATCATCATTAACTTAAGCAAGTATGTCTAATACTTTTTACATTAAAAAAAAGGAAGAAAAAAAAAAGGAAGTTGCTTACAAGGAGATAATGAACTTAAATTTCTCCTGAGGTCTGCTTAAGATGTCATCTTTGCTAAGTTTGTGAGGAGATTTTTTTGTTTTTAATTCCTGGGGAAAGGTATAGGAAAACTTTTTGAGGAACTAACTAGAAAATGTTAGTCTCTGGGTCTTTGTCACACACACAGGGTGTTCAAATTGCATTCCTACTGTGCGTGGTGTATACACAAACATACCAAATATACAAATTCAAAAAATCCAATAAAATTCACCACACACAAATGCAATTAAAAAATTTAAGACTGCATGAATTGCACAAGGGAATAATTTTTTTATCCAAAATTTTGTATAGTTTAAATTTATGGCTTGGAAAAATAAAAATGAACTCCAAAGCAAATCAAGTGAGAGTTAAGTTTATACCTAGTAGTCCAGTGTCTGTGTCGTCTTCAGTCTTTAAATTCTCAGCATGTAACTCTGTAAATACAAAAAAAAGGGGGGGCTTGAGTATAAACGATTTTACAATTTAAATAGAAGCTCAAAGCCTGGAAAAATATCGTGGAGCTGTGGAAAGTGCTCTGGAGTCAGAAACAAAAGGGTCCACACGCGAATCCGCTACTAGGTATGCGGCCCTCCGAGGGAAATCAAGTCCGTCGGGGCGCATCGCCGCAGTAACCAGGCTTCTTGGAGTCGCTGTGAAAAAACCCGGAGTCTGTGTTGGTCTCCTCCCTGCACCCGACGTGGGGCTCACTCAACCTCGAGATAGCGGCGCTCCCGCGCGGCCAGGTGCCCTGCGCGCGCCTTCTGCGATGCTGTCGCGCGGCCTACAAGGGCCCCTTCCTCCGTCCTCAAGGGACCCAAGCCCAGGTCGCAAGGGTCGTGACCTGAGGGATCCACCTGCCGCGGGGCTGCACCGGCAAGGAGCCCGGCGCCCACGTCTGCACCGCGGCTCGCGCCCCGCGTCCTCGCTCAGGGAGGGGTTCCCGGGAGCCGCCCGCCGGCCCGCGGGCGCCTGGAGCGCGGGCGGACACTGCAGCGGGGGGGGCGGGTTACTTCCACGTAGAGAACGAAGGCCGACGCCGGGGCGCCGAGCGCGCGGATCTCCGTCGGCCGCGGCCCGAGCCTTCCCGCCGGATCGCACACCGCGCGCACATCCTCTGTTCCCACCTGGCGGCTGTCTAACCTCACACTCGACGAAACAGAACTAATGGCCGGAGAAACGAGAGGTGGTCTGGCCGCGACAGACACCACCGCACGTCGGCCGAGAGCCACGGACTCCATCTCTAAGAGCAGAGCCCCGGGCTGTGGGGCGGCGGCCCGGCCGTCCGAGCGCGCGCGGCACCGGCGCCGCCTCAGCGCCGCCGCCTCAGCCGCCGCCTCAGCGCCGCCGCCTCAGCCACCGCCTCCACGGCGCCGCCGGCCAGCCGGTCCCACCGCGGCGTCCGCAGGCCGCCCAAGCACCCACCTGAGGCGGCGCTTGCCCACCTCCGGCCTCCCACCTCGGGCGCGGCCCTGCCCGTTCGGGAAACACACCGCAAGGGACGGGTGGGCGAGGCCGGGCGGGGGGGGCGGGGGGGCGGGGGGCGCGCGTCAGTACCTTTCACCACCAGGTAGGCGATGGCGAGGAGGAAGGCGACGAGGACGGCGAACAGCAGCGAGCACAGGATCGACAGCACCCGCACCGGCCGGCGCCGCGCCGCGCCCTGGCCGCCCGCCGCCAACACGCCGTTGCGCTTCTCCGGCAGGACCGGAGAGCCGCCCCCGCCCCGCCCCCGCCCCCGCGGAGCAGCGGGCGCTCCGCGGGCTCCGACGACGCCCCGGCCGAGAACTCCGCCCGCAGGTCGCGGGCCACCGGGTCGCACCCGTCCTCCTCGTCCTCTTCCGCGTCCCCCCACCCGCCCCCCGCGGGGAAGGCGAAGGCCGGCCGGGCGGACGCGGCCGGGGTGCCGGGACGTCGGCGCAGCGCAGGCAGGCGCCTCCCGGTCTCCAAGAACGACATGGCGGGAAAGGCCGCCGCGCCCGCGGAGGGCGAGACTCCCCCCCGGCCCCGCCCCCACCCCCGCCCCGCGCCAGCAGCAGCCAATCAGCGGCCGGGCCCCGCCCCCGCGCCCACCACCGGCGAGGCGGCGCGGGGGTGCGCGTCCGGGCGCGGAAGGCGCTGCGCTGCCTAAGACGAGGCGGGGCGCCCGCGGGCCCGGGCGCGACCCCAGCTTGGGGGGCAGGACGGCAAGCGGACGAGCACCCGGAGAGCGCCGAGCCGGGCCCGAAGGGAGCCAGGTCCCCGCCCCCCGCGGGGTGTCGTCCCGGCCAGAGACCCCCGCCCCCGCCGCGTCACCTCCAGGCGCGCGCGCCCCGCCGCCCCGAGGCCGCGTCCCGCCGGCGCCCGGTCCTAGCGCCCGCCCGGCTACGGCCCCCTTCCTCCGCCGCACGCCCCGCGCCTCCCGGGCCCCCCTCCCTCCCGGCCGCTCGCCGCCCCTCGCTCCCCTTCTCATTGTTCTCCCCGCCCCTATCACAACTTGCCTCCGCGCCGCCCGACACGCCTCCGCCCCGCCCCCTCCGCCTCGGCGCGGGCTCTCCAGCTGGTGCGTCCGGAGCTCGATCCCTCGCCTCCTCCCCGCCCCTCCTCCTCCGCCGGCAGCGCGCGCCCCGCCCCGGCCCCGCTACCGCTACGAGTCGCGTATACCCCCCCCCCCTCCCCGGGCAGCCTCAGGTTTGTGGGGCGTACGGCACTCGGGCGGAGGGGGTGAAGGTGGCAGGCGCGCTGCCCCGCCCCCTGCGGGGTGAGGCGGTCTGAGCTCGGGAGGCTGGGACGCGGTTGTCCTCCCTCCCCCGGGGAAAGTTGGTGGAGTTTTCCCGGCGGAGGCGCAGAAACTTCCTCCGTCCCCCTTC
Source organism: Nyctereutes procyonoides (assembly GCF_905146905.1). Lineage (NCBI taxonomy): Eukaryota > Metazoa > Chordata > Mammalia > Carnivora > Canidae > Nyctereutes > Nyctereutes procyonoides. The sequence continues at coordinate 15,032,064 of NW_026575136.1, read as the reverse complement.
CCCCTCCATGCAGGCGACGCCGAGCGAGGCTGAGGCTGGGGGCCAATCGCCGCAGAGCTGCGTGTCGGAGGCGCACTCTGATTGGACAGCGGGGAAGCCCGTCAGCCTGTTGGCCCCGCTGGTCTCGCCCCGCAGCGCAGGGCAGCCTTTAACCTTTGGCCCCGGCGGGCGCCAGCCACTCAGATCGCTGCTTGTTGGTATGTGCAGCGGCAGTGGCCGCCGGCGGAGCAGTCTGAGCCCGACGATGAGGCCGGGGACGGGAGCCGAGCGTGGAGGCCTCATGGTGAGTGAGGCGGCGAGCCGCCCTCCGGCGCGGGGTCCCGGGGACGTGGAGCGGGGGCTGTCGGGCCGCAGCGCCCGGGCCCCTCCCGGCGGCCCCCCGAGGAGACGGCCCGCGGCGAGGCGTCGGCGGAGCGGGGCGAAGCGGCACAATGAGACGCGGAGTCAGAGGCCGGCGGCCGGTCCCGAGGGGCAGAGGCCGGGAGCGCGCGGCGGCGCTCGGGGCGGCGGGCTCCGGGGCTGGGGCGGGGCGCGGCGCGGGGGCGCGGAGGCGAACCCGGACGTCCCCGCGGCTGGGCCTCGGCCTCGGCCTGGGCGGCGGCGGCGGCGGCGCTGGGCCTCGGGCGGTGGAGCCCCGGAGAGCCGGGCCCGCCGCCGCCCGCAGCCCCCGCCCGCAGCCCCCGCCCGCGCCCCCGCCCGCGGAGGGCTTCCTCACGGGAGTGAGCGGCCTGCGCCGGGCTCCGGGCCGCCCCGGGTGGGTCCTCCCCGAGCCGAGGAGCGTGGTCTGCGGTGCGGGTTCTGAGGGACGCACCCGCGCTCGACGTCGGGCGTCCTTGGGGACCCTGGCCTCGCTCGCCTCTCCCGGAGGCCGCGCTCCTCACGGTGAAGTCGGCGAATCCTCGCTTCAAAGTGTGAAGTCAGCGTGGAGCCGGGTCCGGGAACGGTTACTGTTCGGGCGCTGCCTACCTTGTACCCGTGAGGAACAACAAAGTCGTGGCTCCCGGACCTGCCCCTGCGCGGCGCCGGCTGTTAACGCGCTGCAGCAGCCTGCTTCGGAAATGAAATCTGTGTTCTCTTTGCCCAGTGATTATTTTAATTTTTTCTCCGATTACTTTGTGATTCGGCCGGTGGCGAGCCCGTGTAAGTTCCGGTGGGAGGTGCATTTTGTTTAAGAAAAAAAAGTACAAGGCAACCCGGTGATGGGGCCTCAGTTGGCCTGATGCTGAGCCAGTCTGTGCGCGTAGCCCGCTTGTGCGATCAGGTTTTTGAGAAGCGTTCATCGTCCCTTGCTCGCTCTCACGTGTCCCTTGTTTTCCAGATGGGCCACCCTGGCATGCATTATGCCCCGATGGGCATGCACCCCATGGGCCAGAGAGCCAACATGCCTCCTGTACCTCACGGAATGATGCCGCAAATGATGCCCCCTATGGGAGGGCCGCCAATGGGACAAGTAAGGATGCTCCTGTTTCGTTTTGTCTTCGGTTGTCGTTGTGTCAAGATTTTCAAGACCTGGGTCAATACTTGCAGCTATTTAAGGATTAGTTTATGCCAAAATAATATTGTCGAATAAGTCAAATGCTGAGTCTAATCAAATTTTGAAAGTAAGGAAAAAGCCTTCCGTGTTAAAGATTTATTTTCTACCACAGCAGAACTAAGAGTTCTCTTTTTAAGTAGCTGTATATGTAGTCTTTTTAGTGTCATGACTTTATTTTTCCAAATAGGTCAATTGAAGTTAAATGTTTGAAGAGTGATTATTATTTTATAGGTCAACGTATTTTATGTCTGTGGACCACATAGATGCATAGAATCTAAAAATAGCAATTGCTTACGCCTTTACCTTAGAGTAAAGTTTATTCCTGAAATAACTTCCTCTTGTGTGTGTGTGTGTGTGTGTGTGTGTGTGTGTGTGCCCGCGCGCGTGCGCGCACTCGGTGGGGGTAGAGCAGGGAGGTTCTACTCTGATTTGATTCTTCATAGGACAGTGCCATATAGGGGGTTCATTTTCCACTTAAACTGTTTGGTTTTTGTTTTGTTTTAAATGCTTATTGCTTCTGCACTCCTGCTTTTGAGCTGTCCCTTTCATCTCCAGCATAAATGTAAATGGACATTTTGTGGGAGTGATTTGGAACAAAAGGTTTTAATGCTGACTCAGTGAATTCAGTAGAACTGAGTTCCTAGAGAAGCATCCAAGAAAGGTAACAGGTTCAGTTACCATGAATAATTTCATGCTCCCTGTCAGGTTCTGTAATACATAGACTCTTTGGTGGCTGAGTTCTTTCCATTTGAGTATCTCAATAAATCATCAAAAATTTAGGCTAGTAAAATATTTTGGAAAGTCAGTCAATTAGGTATGGTCTTTCTGCTAATTAATACTGTTTGTGTTGATAATCAGTTAAGCCTTGATATTTTAAGTTATTGGTGAAATTGTAGTGGAGAAAGGAGCTTACTTTGTGTCTTTCTCTTTTAACCTTAGGAGTAGAAGGGCTTAATGTCAAGTGATTTTCTTCTTTTTAATTTGAAATATAGCCCTTAATTTTGTATAAAAATCTTTATTCAAAGACACCAGGCCCAAAAGATTCTGCCTGTAGGAATTGAGTGGTTTTTTTTTTTTTGTTTTTTTTTTTTGTTTTTTTATAAAAGAACCATTTATTCTGTTGTTCTGGAATAACACAAGTTTTAAAACTCCCTTAGATGATGGAGAAACAACTCTGATTCCTCTTCTGTTTCTTTCCATCTCTAAGCAGCAAGGAGCTCTTCTGGTTTTCTTAGTAGAGCTGCTCTAACTAGATAATGAGCTTTAAAAAATATTTATTCTTTAAATGCTCTGGTTCTTATTTAAAATTAGTTTCTTTCCACAGAAAGATAAAATAAAACAATTTGCTACTGCCAGATGCTTCTCTCTTTTCTGGGGCCTTCTGTTTCCATTGGGCCAATCAAGGTAAGTTTTGCAAGGGATTGACCTGCTTACCCTTGCTGTAATGGTGCTATTGCACTACCAAACCAAGACACCAGCTAGTCATTTCTAGTACAATGCAGATTTTATTTATTTTTTTTAAGTACTTTTGTGTATTTCATTGGCATAAGCTGGTCACAGTTTGTTTATGGCCCTTTCTCTTTAGCTGTATCAGTGATCATCGTCCTAGTAAGGTTACTTGATATTTGTTACACATCCATTCAAATACTCTTAATTTTACCTTGAGATTTTCTTCTTTTTTTCTAGACCAGTGTATGCCATGTACCTTTAAGTTATACCTATTTAGATGTTTAAAAGTCTCTCCCTGTCAGCTCCTGTTAGGAGAATGAATGAACGACTTAAGGGTCCAGCTCTTTTAGGGTCCCAAGAGAATCCCCACTGTTTTTCCTTAAAATTAGATACTTCTTTTGTCTTCTTAATCTCTTAAATGGGGCCCAAATCTTGGTAAAAGTAATTCTTTATTTGAGCTTTCGTAACAGACTGGGAGGGCATGGATAATTTAAATACTCAAGTAATCTAGAATTCTAATTTAAAGCTCAGTAAATAACTACCTTAAAAATAAAAGTTGACAGCACAGTACTCACTCAGAGGTGTTAATGGTCAGAAGTTCATGAGAGACAGCAGGGTGCCTGTGAATGACACAGTTCAGTGCAGGGACACAAAGTTGGTAGGGTTCTGCCGTTCAATTTTAAAAAGTTAAAAAGTCAGTTTACAAATTTTTTAAGAGTTTGGTCCTGAGGGTGATGGAAACTTAATGTATGTTGCCTACTTCACATTAATATCTCATTCTGGGACCAGCCGAAAATGAAAATTGGTGCTAGTCTTACTCGCTAAGTGCTTCTGGTGTTTGGAATGTTATATGGGCACAGCAGGAAATTTTAAAACTTGTTTGTAAGATAATATGCAGACTGGACAGAATTAACCTTTAGGAGCCAGAAGTCATAATTTTTCAAATGAAAAAGTTATTTAGATTAAAAGAGTACTAGGTTTTCTGAAGGGTTTTGTTTGTTTTTATTTATTTATTTATTTTTGTACTTATTCAGGAGATTGACTACAGTGCCCTTTATAGGATTCAGGTTGAATCTGTTATTACTGAAAAATAGATTTCATCTCAATTATCTATGACATAGGTTACATTTGCTTCTTACTGTACGTTAACTTCATATGGGAAAGTTGTCCTAGTTTTACAGGATTATAGACTCTTATAGTTGGAAGGGACTGAAAGTTGCATGGACTTTAATATGGAAATTAAATAATGCTTTATCACTGGTTAAAAAAACTGTTAGTAATATTTTCCCTACTTGGTGGGAATACTCAAAAATTTGCAGTAGAGATTTGCCTTAAGATGTGATTGTATGTGAGGCCATTTTCCACTTACATGGTCAGTAATGTTTTTCTTTTAAAATATTATCACCTCTTACAAATTTTTGTTGTACTTTCTACACAAAGGACATGCAAGTCCTACCTTTATCACAGGTGATTTTGCCCTCATTAAAATCCTAAGAAAGTCCTCCTAGTTGGCTCTTTGTTTTTTTTGTTTTGTTTTGTTTTGTTTTTTTCATTTTTAATTTTTCTTTAAATGAGAAAAGTGGAGTAAAAGCCGTAAGGTCTCTTTCAGCTCTAACAACCTATGATTCAATTCAGGTCATTTGATGAGAAGAGTAGGTGATATGTATGAGATTTTATGGGTTGATATGTACTTAAAAACAAAATTCTTTAGTAATGCCTTCCTAATTCTAATTATTCAGTACTCTTTTTGCCTTTGTTCAGTAAGTTTGTAAATGAATGCTTTTCACAAATGAGTTTGATTTTCTTGTTCTTACATTGAGTAAGGCAGGCTTTAACAGATCTTGAGTCTATTCCTGCTGCCATCTGGACCCAAGTAGTATATACTGCCATGCCCAGGATACTCTTGACAAGCTTTGAGCTGGTTTTCTTGCTTCAAGCCTCCCCCCCTCAGATTCTTTTAGAGTTCAGCATGTTGTCTCCTTGCCCAAGAGCCTCCAGTGCTTTTCTGTACCTATGGTATAATGTCTAAATTCCACACTTTATAACTTTCAAGAATCTCCCAGGTCCAACTAAGTGCATGAGTCTGAGCTGCATGCCTTCACACTCCCTAATTTGAACCCAGGCTGTTTTCTCTATCTTGAGTGATTGTATCAGTTCATGACTGAGCTCATGCTGTTCGTGTCCTCCTGTCCACAGCTCACTGCCACCATGAACTTTCCTTTACTTATCTAAGTTCTACCATTTCAAGTTTTGCCTTCCTCCGGAGATCCTCAGTAATAACTTTGCCCAACATATACTTTCCCTTCAAATTATTAAAATAAAATCCTATGTAATTTGCCTGTAACTCTGTTGCACTTATTTGGGATTTATTTTTGTTTTATGGTGTATTTGCTCTTTCCAGCATGTAATAGACTGTAAGCTCTTAGAGGGCAGGGCCTATGTTTTGTACTTTTTAAGAAGTCCACAGGTGCTGAGCACAGTTCTCAGCACAGCATGGATGCTCAGTAAAATACTTGTTGAATGAATGAAACAAAAACATACTCTTTCCCACTTTATAGGCCATGAAGATAGATGTTACATGTGACTATTTTCAGTGGTTACTTGTGACTTTACACTGTTACAACTTAATTCTTATTTTTAGTGTTTGTCTCTCTAGTTTTTTCATTTGATAAAAATGGAAGATAAAATGTAATAATTTTTGGTGAATAAAGCAAAAGTACGTATTTCCATTTATTTTTAAATAATAGACAACTATGTTTCTATCTGTTTGATTTTAGTGATGGTCTTTTTTAAAGAAGTTTTACCACAAACTTTTGCATACCCTCAGGAAAAATGATGATTTGGAATATAGGCCTTCCAGAGAAATCCAAAGTGTTGGTATCCTAGATTTATCTGACTGATTTTGACCAATTAATTTGTTCCTGTTACTTTTAAGTGACCTTTATTTTGGGCATTTACAGAATCCATGCCATTGAATTGGGTATTAGTAAGTGACAAAAAGGCTTTTTTTCCCATTAGGTTATTTGTTCATAATCTTGAATCTCAGTAACTTTCTGTGTACATTTATGTTACCCAGGCAAGTATTTTTTAAAAAATAGATTGACCCAGACCTAGGTGCGTATAACTTCTCGGCTGTGTATGTAGTTAGATGTTGATAGATTTACTAATGATACTATTTTTTTTTTAGGTAGCATTTCAGTTACATATGAACTCATCTATTTAAAAACTTTAGCTAGAGTAATGTTTCAGAGTATGGAGAGTATTTGGAGAGATGTAAGAAGACAATGTAAGTGTGGAAGAATGGAGTGTACTCCTCTCCTTTGAGATTCACAGGACACAGTGTTTCCTAAAGCTGCTGGGAAGTCTTGCAGAAGCCTTTTAAAACTATTTTTCTCAGTGTTTCTTGATTTTTGGGCTTTTTTTAGCCATCTTCCCCTCCTCCACTTCCCCAGGTTCCCCTTCCCCCCTCCCCCCGTTACATGTTTATTTTGCTTTGTCTAGCACATTGCATGGAATTAATGTCGCATGGAATTACCATTTTGTGAGAAATGTATTGAAGCTGTTTTTCAATTTAGTCTGGTCTTTAGGAGGAAGAGGCAACATCGAAATTAGTATTAACAGGTATGATGAAGCACTTAAAGAGTGCAGTGAATGTATTCATTAAGTAACAGGATTAAAAAGGAAAGAGAACAAATCTCAACAGCTTAACAGGTTGATTTTTAATTGGGTTTGTTAGAAATGTTGATGATGTGACTTAAAATCCTCATAAAACTGAATCAGTAGCTAGTAAAGGTACCTGGGTATATCCCATAGCTCTCTACTGGGGTATTTGTCTTTTAACTAGAGATGATAAGGCTAAGTTGCAATGATTTTTGGAGTGAGTAGATTACTGTCTTGTCTAGAAGTTGTTGGTCTTTCATTCTTACTTTTTCTATAACTTCATATTACTTTTAGTCGGTAGGCATTTAAGTCTCCTGGCTGTGGTGTTAAGATGAAAAACGGGGATCCCTGGGGTGGCTCAGCGGTTAAGTGCCTGCCATCAGCCCAGGGCGTGATGCCGGAGTCCCTGGATCAAGTCCCACATCGGGCTCCCTGCAGGGAGCTGCTTTTTCCATTTGCCTGTGTCTCTGCCTCTCTCTCTGTCGCTCATGAATAAATAAATAAAATCTTAAAAAAAAAAATGAAAAACGTATATATCTTACATTGATATGTACCTTATTCCCTCCTATGCCTGGTATTCCCTCACGTGCCTGGCTGAACTTTACTTTTTTTTATCTTCTAACTGCTGTGATTTGGCTGTCATGATATTTGTAGACATTTGGAAGTTTTATGGAGATGAATCTTTTATATTTCTTTTCTTTCTCTAGAAGTAATTAGACATTCCTCTTATTAAAGAAAAGTTAATTGTAGTACTGGTAGTACTAAAGATAATGGTGTTTTGCATAATGGGCTTTAAGGAAAATCTTCTAATTGCTTCTTTTTTACTTGATACCCTGTACTCAAAGTGGAAATCTGAGTCTTCTCCAGATCTGAGTGATGCTGGTAGCTATATGTTTTGAAAGACTAAACATGTCAGCAAGAGAGGACTGTTCTGAGTTGAAATATAGTTTGCTTTATCTACAGCTTTGATTTTTTTTTCCCCCTTAAAACTTGTTTATCTTAGACTTACAAAGTTCACACTACATTACAAATATAATTTTACTCATTAGGACCTGATCTTCTGTTTGGGTTAAGACTTTATCTTTTGATTAATGAATGAACATTTAAGTTTCTGTCCAGAAACATGGGCTTTGGTATAGTTTCCTTGGCCATGTGCTACAAGACAATGGTTAATTCTCGGAAAGGTGATTTTTCAGTAATTTCAAGGTTATTACATATTTATTAGCATATATTAAATACAATAGAAAATTTTTTCGTCTATGTGGAAACAAGAACTAGTCATAAAATTGTCTCTTCGAAGCATTTGAGTTTCTGCTATGTCCATGTATCTGTCCTGTACCCTGGTAATATGTACATAAATGAGACATGCTCCTTGTTCTAAAGGTTCCTGATAGAAGAAACTAGAAAGTTGAGTTTCATATAAACAACATATAATGATTTAAATAGATCTAAAACTGGATCTAGCTTAAAAGACTCGGAGTAGGGGATAGTGACAGTCTTATGTCCATCTATACTTGTGTCCTAGAGGGCTTACATTCAAAAGAAGGCTTAGATGACTCTTTAGAGGAAGTTTTAAAGTCTAATTCTGTGTGACTTGAGACATCACTGTTTGTATATATATCCCTAATATGTTGAGTTTTTTTCTTTTTTTAAAAAAATTTATTTATGATAGAGAGAGAGAGGCAGAGACATAGGCAGAGGGAGAAGCAGGCTCCATGCACCGGGAGCCCGACGTGGGATTCGATCCCGGGTCTCCAGGATCGCGCCCTGGGCCAAAGGCAGGCACCAAACCGCTGTGCCACCCAGGGATCCCTACGTTGAGTTTTTTAAAAATTAAAATTAATTTATTAAAATGATAGTTTTTATTTATATTTAAGTTTTTGAGTCTGTTTCTCTTTATATTTTCTTCCTCATTTAAAAAATTGGGGGTTTAGTAAGAGGCAGTGGGCTAAGTATCATTAATAATTTAAACTATTAACTTGTTCTTTTGCATATAGTTTTTTTTATGGTTTCAGGAAATATGATTGTAATACTTAATCTGTGTTAGAAGGAATTATTGCTATCACTGTCTTTGTATGTAACTTTGAGAAGTTGATATACCTTAACTGAATTTGATCCTTCTGAGTCTGAAGAGGGTTGGCATTCATTCATAAGGTAAGTTAGTGATGTAAAAGTGGTTTTTAAATACTAGACTTAATAGCTTCTGTGTACTTGTGGAATTTGACTTAAACATATTAAAAGGAACCAAGTTAAAAGGCAAGAATCCGACTTTTTAGATAATTTGCAACTTAAGATTTGCAGAAAGAATGGTTTTTAAAAATCAACCAAATTTAAAAGTTCATATTTAAACAAAAGATGCTTAGTTTGTGTGATTTCTTTCCAGCAGGAAAAACTTCAGGAAATAATTATGAAGAAAAGAACTTTTGAAGCGCGAAATATTTTCACTGTGTGAAGATTTTCACTTTTGTTTTGATATCGTGAAAGAATTAGGCTAATTTAGTTTTATGTTTTTTTACAATTTAATGTGTTGTAGAATTAACAATTGCTTTTATTATTTTACCTTTAGTTTTAAAAATAAAGAAAAGTGAAGCAGGCTTGTCTTATCTAACGTTAGGAACTTTCCAAATTGGGATACTAAGAATGAGCCAACTGTGCAGTGCTTTCTAGTTTCTACTTGTTTTTTATCGATACCTGTATTCCTTTTGAAGGCATCTTGATAATTGAACTTAATATCTTAAAAGAACAGTACACATTGAAAAATTTTTAGGTAGTATACATATACAAATGGTTAGCCATTTAGGAATGAAATTTACCAAACAGTATATCTGAATTTTTTTTTTTGGTTTTAAAAACTGCCAAAGTGTCTGTAAAATTCAAATATATTGTATTTTAGACAGTTTAGCTTTTGTCTTACATGTGTTTTTACCTTTCCCATTTTCTCCTGTTTCCTAAAAATTTGTAACACTTAATATATTTGCCAGAGTAGCTTAAATGGAAATTTCTAAAGCTCTACATGGCTTTGATTTTATAGTGTGCTTCTCATTAAGCTTATATGAATTAACACTTTGTAGCTTTAAGAGTGATGTGACAATTGGAATTTATAGTGGCATCATTGTAGCAGCTATGTTAAGAATTTGTTCCTTTAACTATTTGGAACCAACGACTCATTTTCATTGAACTTTTGATGTCATCAGTGGTAAGACACTCCGTTATATTGTGTGCCGTTAGTGAGAAGAAAAAAAACCTAATGAGAAGTCTAAAATACTCTGCAGATAAAACTGGGAGACCAAGGGTCTATTCCCTTCAACGTGAAGCAAGAAGTAAACCTACCATGCTGGGAGGGATGACAAAATAACTTTTGAATGCCTCAACTTTGATTATTGGGCAGAGGGAGGGGAAAGTCACTTCTGTGGATTTGAACACAGATCTCGTTAGCTTGCCACCTGGATCAGTTTGGTATTAAAATAATAATGGAAAGCTTAGAAAATTTCAGTGGTTTCATATTGATGGTGCTGTCAAGTGACTGGCCTAAATCAACACAGCATCCTTGTTAAATTCAGATTGGTTGAAACCTATATCCCCATATTATATTTATCCTAGAATTAATTAAAAAAGGAAATTATAACATTTCCACAAAGTAGATTCTTCAGGCTTTGAGAAACAAGTTTTTTGGTGATGCTCAGACCTCTGGAAGAGCTCTTAATTTGTCGGTTCTTACAATAACTTCTCATGAGAATATAGCATTTTCCACATTTATGTTTTTGTTCTTTGGTTTCATACCCCTCAGAATTTATAGAGATATTTAGGGAGAACTTAAATTTTTGTTTAATATGATATCTCATTCACATATTTCCATAAATGTAAAACTCTATTTTGAAATAGAGAATGCCAACCTCAGAATTTGGGGAGTTAAAGGTTCAAAGACCCCCAGACTCAGGTTTTATATCTGGGGAAGACTTTATGCCACAGTGTTTCATTGTCCTGGTATTTGGACACACTTCAGTCTTGACAAGTGTGGTCCCTTTGGGGTTAGTCCTCAGACTGGATGAAGAGAAGCACTGGTGGGACTCCCTCAAAACTGGAGTTTGGGGAGTATGTTCCAGAGCATTGTCTCCTCTGCTTCAATTTTTGCTACAAAATCAACATTGACTCTTCATCATCTTTTTATTTGAAACATATAAAAGTCTATTTGCAAAAAGCTTAGGTGTTCTTAGTTAAAAATTAAGTGACTCTGATAGCAGAAAGTGCTAAAACAGCGGTTTCGTTTTTTTAAAAAAACAGCAACAACAAAAATCCCCGGTGCCCTAAATCTCATTCTATGACCAGTTCCACAAGTTTTAGGCTAAAGGCAGATTTTTGAGATGTTTTAAAATTTGAAATATGGGAAGAACAATTGAGAGAATTCTATCAAACTCTGCTCTTTAATGATTTTTAAATGTTGTTTGCTTTGTCACTGGCCTGTTCTGGCCAATTCTTACTATGTTGTAAGGGGTTGTGGTTTTGGTTTTGGTTTTTGTCCGTTGTTTTTTAAGTGGGATTTGATCACTGTCTTACGAAGTTTCATGTAATTTCAACTTGAAATTACATTTTATACTGCTATTATGTGGGAATATTGTTGCGTGATGGAGATTTTACCTCCACTTATGTCTTTATTTCTTCTGAGAAAATGCTTTTTTCTCAAGTTTTCAAAGTTCAGTTTTCCAATTTAGCTTAGAATTCTAGTTGATGGATATGTTACCAGCTTTGAATTTTATATATAGGCCATTTTAAATACGAGGCTGTTTCTTTCTGTTGCTCAGCATGCCTCCCCAGAAGTCAGTTATGTAGTACTTAAAGAATTCATACCTGTGGGGCACTTGGGTGCTTGGTCGGTTAAATGTCTGCCTTGAGCTCAGGTCACAATCCCAGGGTCCTGGGATCGAGCCCCACATTGGGCTGGCTCCCTGCTCAGTGGAGAGCCTATTCTCTCTTTCTCTGCTGCTCTCCTTGCTTATGCAAGTGCTCTCTCTCTGATAAATAAAATCTTAAAGAATTCACACCTACTTTGCTGTAAGCCTAAAGTGAAATTAGTTGTGAGGGTGTATCTGTTGGGAGTAGGGAGAAGAGGGGACAAGCCTAGTTCTCATTTGATTGCTGTTTTTCCCCTTACTATATCAATTCTCTAATTTTTAGTCAGGGTGGCGGAGACTTGTGTTTCTGTTTTCAAATTCTATATCTTTTTTTTTTTTTCAACTGCTGTTTCACCATATATTCCAAGTAATAGTCAAATGTTTCCTGTCAAGTTCTTGTTTCATGATGGTTAAGCAATTTATTAAATATTTTAAGGAACAAAATAAACCTTTGTATTTTAATCTGTTAATACAGTGCTACTTTATTTTAATGGTGCTTTACCCTGGTTTTGTTTCGTGAGTGGACTTTTCCAAATAGTAAAATTCACTGTGCCAAGTGTTCTTATCTGTGTTTAGTGGGCTTTATATGTTCCTTTTGACCAGTATGCTTCTCAGTTGTTTCTAGTTCTCCAATTTTCATTTAATTTGAAACTGCTTGAATACCTGGTTACCTTATTCCATTACCTATGATTATTGTATACAAGTTTTATTTCCATCCATGTTTTTCTTAGATTTGCTCATATTAAAATCAAAAGTATAATGTGGGATTGTACTAATAGGGATGAATATTAGGTCAAAATCCTATATTAATCTTCATGATTTTTATTTATACTTAGTGAAGATTCATTCATAGATTTAGATGGCAGTCATTGGGAGACTAATATTTTCTTTCTTCAGATATTCACATATGTGCTTTATTAAGTTTTTCTTTCCAAGAGAGGACATAGGTGATGTGTCTGGAATTTGTTTTTTACATATTTTTTATGGTTGTTGAATTTTAAGCACTTTTGATCAAATTTGAATTTTTTAAAGAGCCAGATTGCTGTAAAATTTGTTGAATACAGATATAGTCAGTGGTGAGAACTACAAAAAATTTTTGTCTTGCTCCAAAGAAGGAAGAAAAAAAACCATGAGTGATGAGTTAAAATTAAAAGATTAATATTGTCAAATTCACATTGGAAATAACATAGTAAGTGTAAACCTAACTTTTAAGTTTGTTAAAATAATTTTAACTATACATTAAATATTAGCTCATTGATAAAATACTTCATTCATTCAACAAGCACTTACTAAGCATACTATTGATACTACATAGTTTTCACTGGGTTTAAATCGTGAGCTGTACATATTAGCTTTGATAGCCAGATTAATAAAGTTCTATTTGGTTTTATTTAGTAACCTTTTTTTACTTTCATTCTAGATGCCTGGAATGATGTCTTCAGTAATGCCTGGAATGATGATGTCTCATATGTCTCAGGCTTCCATGCAGCCTGCCTTACCGGTAATCTAGTAAAAATAATTATTTACTGTGATGTTTTGACTACTTTTATTTATGAAATACTGTACTGTCTATATATTTTCAGGCAATTCTGTTAGCTTTCTAAGTCTGTCTTGAGTACTGTATTACTGTATGTAATGCAAGGTGGAAATTACAGTGGTAATTCAACCCCTGAGCCACCCAGGTGCTCCAATTTAGCACAGTTCTTAATTGCTATACACTGATCTCTACTCCTATTGGAGGATCTTCTTGTTCCTCTCCCTAATACACTTTATTCATTCCACCTCCATGTCTTAGCTCAAGCCATTTCCGCATCCCTCCCCCCCCCCCCGCCCCCTGATGCCCTTTTAACCCAAACTAGATTTTAGTTATCCTTCAAGGTTCTTGAATGATAGGCATTCACATTTATTTGTATACTTATATATACATTCTTAATTGTTAATTCTATATTAAGAGTAGAATACTAAGAAGTAATAATTTGTCAGCCAGAAGCATTTTATTGGTCTGGTAGTGTTCTAATCTTAAAGAGTAGACATTTGCTCTGCTGAGTGTTAATTAACGGATGTAATATGGTTTAGTACTAGATCCTAGATTTAGAAATCAAAGATTTTATTCTAAATTTACATTTCATGAGACTTGAGTGATGGCACATTGCTTACATAATCCTTCACAGTCTTATCACCCTTACTGGATTATGCAGCAATATGTAAAGTATTATGATATTCATAATAGCATAACTTATTTATTACCTGATAACCTAGTGGTTGTAATGAGCATATTCCACTGGGGTGGTAAGTTTGCAATGTCTTACCCAAAACCTTTAGGCCAAATATATATTTCAAAATGTTTTAATGTTATAGAAGAATACTTTGTATATTCTGTATATCTTATAAAGATTTCCTTTGAGGTCCTGTATAGTGCCTTATAATTTCAAGCACAGTATTTCTGTAGCAGAACTTAAGAATATTCTCTTTGGGATGGGATGAATAAAGAGCTCATGTCATTCATAGCAGATTTTGCCTCTGTAATGAGTGTTTGTATGAAAGTTGAAAAAACTTGGTTTTTAGAGCTTTTTCGGTATCAGAATTGTGGGTAAATGGTTGTGGATCTATATGTAACTGATGATCATATAAATAAAACACTTAAAGTGCTTCAGTAGCCCTGGGTTATTGATGTTTTTCAATTTAAAATGAACTCAAGGAACTAAAACCACTGAAACTTCCTGAGAAACTTTGAGTCAGTGGCTTGAGAATTATACATAAAAAGGACTATATTTGTGCTTTTTGAGGAAGTTATATAAAATACAGTTTAAACAAGGTGAATATTACTAATTACATTTTTTTTTCTTACAGCCAGGAGTAAATAATATGGATGTAGCAGCAGGTATGTACATTCATGGTGGTAAATATCAGACTTCATTTGGACAATAACTATTATACTGGTATAACAAGGAATAAAAACATTGTCACTTCTTGGGTTTTATGATTAGCTCCTGATTTTTTTTTTCTCTGTCCTTTCGTTTTAAGTAATGAGAAATAGGGATACTATTCATAATTGAATTCCATAAAGAATTGCCATAATTTTAGATCAGGAGTTCTGGGACCACATTTGGTCTACAGTTATACTTTAGCCCATACAATGTTTTAAATTTAATAATTAGTTGCTGACATTTAAAGTCTTGGGCCATATGTAACAATTAGATTTATTTTTTTACACAAAGATTGAATTTATCTTGAAAAACTGGATTATCTGAATATTTATTGTTTGTAATGGTGCTTATCAGCATAGTAGGTAGAGAATATTTGATTTTTTTTTTTTTTTTTAATGATAAGTCTCAGAGAGAGAGAGAGAGAGAGAGAGGCAGAGACACAGGCAGAGGGAGAAGCAGGCTCCATGCACCGGGAGCCCGATGTGGCACTCGATCCCGGGTCTCCAGGATCGCGCCCTGGGCCAAAGGCAGGCGCCAAACCGCTGCGCCACCCAGGGATCCTGGTAGAGAATATTTGAATGAAAAATTATGGTTGAGGGCAGCTGAGTGTCTCAGTGGTTGGGTGTCTGCCTTTGGCTCAGGTCATGATCCTGGGATTGAGTCCTGCATCAGGCCCCTCACAGGGAGCCTGCCTCTGTCTCTCCCTCTCTCTCATGAATAAGTAAATAAAATCTTTAAAAAAAAGAAGAAGAAAAAGAAAAATTCTGATTGAGTCCATTATTTGTACTCAGACATTGTGGAATTGGATATTAACTCCTTACTTTGGATATGGAGCATGTACTCTCATTAGCTTTCTGGACTATTTCATAGTCTATTCTGTTACCTGCTTGTCCTTATAGTCATTGGAATTTGAAAGCCTTGTGATAATTTTTTTTTATCAACC
This sequence comes from Nyctereutes procyonoides, assembly GCF_905146905.1. Lineage (NCBI taxonomy): Eukaryota > Metazoa > Chordata > Mammalia > Carnivora > Canidae > Nyctereutes > Nyctereutes procyonoides. Next base: position 15,016,662 of record NW_026575136.1, on the reverse strand, counting down.
AATTATCAGTAACTGTTTTGACTTGTGTACCTTTCATACATATTAGTAATGCCTCAGTTTTCCATGAGTAAAGAATGTTCTAGATAAATTGGTATTGCAGATGCTGAATTTTATTCCATGGTTATGCCAAATTGTTTTTGTTTTGGTTTGTTTTGGTTTTTAGGGCAAGGGAGAGGGGCCAGAGGGATAGGGAGAAAGAGAATCTCAAGCAGGCTCCACGTCCAGGGTGGGGTCTTACACAGGGCTTAATCTCACATCATGACCTGAGCCGAAATCAAGAGTCATTGAACTGAGCTACCTAGGCATGCCTGAAACTTTTTTTATGTGATTTGAAACATTTAGAATGCACCATGTGCTTTCCTACAGGTTTATATGAGTTATAATGGATCTTTTTAAGATGTTTCACAAATTTCTTTAAGCTGAAATGATGTTCTGAAATGCCTACTATAATATTTTGCGTATTTAGATATCTAGAGCTGATTATTACCCTAAATAATCCTGGAAAATTACCTAAAAATTTTTTTGATTAAAGTATAATTGACTTCGGGTGTACAACATTGTGATTTGATATTTTTATACATTACAAAATGATCCCCACAATAAGTCTAGTTACCTGTCACCATCCAAAGTTATTACAAATTATTAACTGTATTTGCTGTGCTGTACACTACATTGCTTTGACTTACTTATTTTATAACCAGAAGTTTGTGTCTCTTAATCCTGTTTACCTATTTTGCCCTCCCCTCTTTGGTAACCAATGTTTTGTTTCCTGTATCCTGAGTCAGAAACTGACTCATAAAATATCTTAATTACTTTTTAAATGCTTTGTTTCTACCAGTGATGTCCATAGTAGCTTCTTTGACTGTTCTCTGTTTTGTTACTTTATTCCCTCTTTACATATAGTTCTTGTTTTCTTTTTTATACAAAGTTTTAATTTACTAGTTTCTAAAGTTAATGCTTCTTCATTTGACCTTGGTGACAAATGAGCATTTCCCCTTATGTCTAAAGGGGTATTGATAATAATTTAGGATATTACTAATAGACCTTTATGCAATGAAGAAAATGTTCTATAATCTATACTGTCCAATATAGTAGTCATTAGTCAGATGTGATTACTGAGTACTTAAAATTGGCTAGTGCAAAGGAGGAACTGAATTTTTTAATTTAATCTTAAAAATTTTAAGTTAAACAGCGATATGTGATAGCTAGGGGATATTGTATTGTACACCACAAGTCTGGACTTTATATAGTTGAAGGTGCTATAAATCTTAAAGCATAGAATCTGAGGCCTGTGGCATTATTATATTTCAGTAGTGTAGTAGAGAAAGGAATTAATCAAGGTAGACACCTTAAAATAGCAAGTGGAGAAACAAAAGGCAAAGATTGTGAATATTTCTCTAACTCCAAGTGAGTTGGTAGCTTGAAAGCTCCAAGTGCCATTTAAGACTGAAAATGCTTTGCATGTAGATGTTTATTTTGTAAAAAAGAGAACATATACGTATTATGGGACAGTCTTAGGATATTTGGTGTGACATGATAAGGAGGAAGAAATAGTATGAATAAATACTTTAAAAATGTTCACTGAAGGAGAGCATGGTTTATCACATTGTAAATATCGTTCCTTTTTTTATTTTTTAGGTACAGCATCTGGTGCAGTAAGTACCTCTGGAACATATTTATTTCATTATACTTCTTTAGCCTACAACATTGATTCTTATTTCTGTTTTAAGGATCATCTGCTAACTTGAATCTTTTTCCTTTCTTTTCTATGCCAAAGGTTGAAAAATGGTTTGAATGATCTATCTTAAAATTTAATTTTTTTAAAATTTAATTTTGATGGGATTTAATGAAAGAAAAAAGAATCCGATATAGGTCAGATTTTACAAAGATTTGAATTTCCCACTCTTAGTACAATTAGAAGGGAAACAGAACTTATAGGTATACAGTAATTAACCTGATAATTTTCACGTAAGGTTTACATTAGAAGGTACTCCTATATAAAAATTTATGTAACCTTTATTACTGTAAACCTAATATAGACTTGCTAATACATAAAATTTAAAATACTTTTGTTTATACCTTCCCTAATGTCAGAAAGACATAGTATTCAAAATTGCTTTTTTTTTGTTGTTCTTGGTGGTGGTAGTTGGTCCCCTCCCCCCTCAGGAAAGGAGAAATACACTGCTATACTGCATTTCTTTTTTTCCATACTTGAGTTTTTAAGATAATAGTTATTTTTGCTAATGTTGCTGTGTAAGATGTTCATAATAGAACATCTAATAGAATATAATAGAACATATGTTTTTATGATGTTTGTGAAAATAAGCCTGATGAAAGCTTCACTTTAAAGATGCCTATTTACTTATTGATAATAGCCATGTCCTTTGGCCTCAGGGTTTTCTGTAATTTTTTAGTTTATTTTTTAATTCTTTAAAGATCAATGGAAAGAAGAGGGTTTTTTGTTTGCCTGCTTGCTTGTTTTGGGGGGGAGCAAAGGGACAGAAAGAGAATCATTTTAAAGATTTTACTTATTTATTCATGAGAGACACAGAGAGAGTCCAAGACATAGGCAGAAGGAGACGCAGACTCCCGGCGGGGAGCCCAATGCAGGGCTCAATTTCAGGATCATGATCCAAGGCAAAGGCAGCCACTCAACTACTGAGCCACCCAGGTGTCCCACAGAGAGAATCTTAAGCAGACTGCACACTTAGCATGCAGCCAGTGCAGAGCTTGATCTCACCACCATGAGATAGATCATGACCTGAGCTGAAGTCAGGAGTCAGTCACTAATGGACTGAGCCATTAGGCACCCTGGAAAGAAGAGTTTATATGTATAATCTCATTTAATCAAAATAATCCTGAGAGTTGGCTATTATCCCCATGTTATGGTTGAGGAAATGCAAAAAGCTGTGAATTGATTATAAATGTGTTAATATTTTAAATATGAGGGGAAAGACTTTTAATTGTGAACTATATTTAAATGTTTTAAAGTTTCTTATATCTTCTGCTTTAAAAGTTGAATGGTTATAGGGACGCCTGGGTGCCTCAGTCTGTTGAGTGTCGGACTTTACTCAGGTCATAATCTCAGGGTCATGAGATCCAGCCCTGGGCTCTGTGCTAGGTGTGGAGTCTATTTGGGATTCACCGTCTCCTCCTTTACCCCTCTCCTGCTCGCATGTGGGATCTCTGTCTTTCTCTTTAAATAAAATCTTTTTAAACAAAATGTTGAAGAATTATAAAATATCCATGTGGTGTTCTTCCATTACAAGTGCCTGTTTATATTTTTCACTAGTGATAGCTCATGGTTTTTTGTTTGTTTATTTAAATAATGCAGGCTCACTTGGGGGATTAAGAAGCAGACATAAGTTAAAACGAAGAAAGTGAATTTCACCCTACGTTTTTCCACCTCGAAGGGACCACCATTAGTGTTTTGGTTGTGTCAGTTGGCTATCAAACCTTTTTTCCTAAATTGAAATAATCTTTTTTTTTTTTTTTTAAGATTTTATTTATTTGAGAGATAGAAGGTGAGCACACACACTTGAGCAGGTGGGGAGATGCACAGAGAGAGAGGGATAAGCAGGCTCCTTGCTAAGTGGGGCTCCATCCCAGGACTCTGGGATCATGGACTGAGCCACCCAGACACCCTGAAATAGCTTTTTAATCATATGTCAAATTCACACATATTCTGGCTTCTCCTTCTGGGTTTTCTTTTATATTTTCCATCTCTATTTGTTTATTTTTCATCCAGTATTGCACATTTTCTGATTAAAACAGCTTTAATAGTAATCTGGGCGGCTCAGTTAGGCAGCCAAATCTTGATTTCTTCTCAGGTCATGATCTCAGGGTCCTGGAATCCAGCCCTCAAGTCAGACTCTGTGCTCAGCAAGGAGTCTGCTTGAGGGTTCTCTCTGCCCCTCCCCTGCATTTTCTCTCTCTCTCTCTCTCTCTCTCTCTCTCTCTCTCTCTCATATAAATGAATAAATCTTTTAAAAAGTTTATTAAGACACTTCTTTGTTGTTTCTCTCTTCGTTACTGCTTTAGCTATTTTCACATATTAGTGTATGAATTCCTGTATCCCCCTAAAAAATCTGTAAATATACATATACCCACACACACTAAAGACAAAATTGTGGTATTCTGGGATTATATTTAATTCGTTTCAATTTTGGAAGAATTCACATTTTCTACTCTTCTATTTTCCCATCTAAAAATACTGTGTATTTGAAAATTTCCTATTTGCTTTAATTCTTTTTAGATTTTGGGTACACAAATTTGAGTTATTTGAACTCTTCAGATCATGGTCATTGTCATTGATCCTTGGAGGATTCCTCACATATTTTTCCACTTTTTCTTCATCTTCCCTCCCCTCCCTATAACACCCTTCCTAACAGGTGCTCATTTGGTTATATGCCCAAAGATATGCATATATTGGGAAAAGCTTACGAATTTTTTTTGTAGATGTATTGTGGTTTTTTTCTTCTCCTTTTTTCTTTTCTCTCTTTTTTTTTTAAAGATTTATTTATTTATTTAGGCACGTCTTCGTTGTTTCTCTCTTCATTATTGCTTTAGCTATTTTCACATATATAGTGTATGAATTCCTGTATCCCCCTCCAAAAAAATCTGTAAATATATATATATATACCCACACACACTAAAAAGACAAAATTGTGGTATTCTGGGATTATATTTAATTCTCTAGAGAGAGAGAGAGAGAGAGAGAGAGAGAGAGAGGCAGAGACACGGGGAGGGAGAAGCAGACTCCATGGCGGGAGCCTGACTCAGAACTCGATCCTGGGGCTCCAGGATCGCGCCCTGGGCCAAAGGCAGGCGCCAAACCGCTGAGCCACCCAGGGATCCCCCTCTTCTCCTTTTTTCTTTATATGTTTCATACTTGTTTCTTTGTTGAGGTATAATTGACATAACATTTTAGATTGTACAAAATTATTTGTTATCTATACACTGTGAAATGATCACAATTTAGTTAACATCTATTCATACATAGTTGCAGATCTTTTTTTCGTGTGATAAAGACTTTTAAGATTTACTTCCCAAAACTTTGAAATATACAGCACAGTATTATTGTTGTTACTATGCTATGTGTTACATCTCCATGAGTTAACTTATTTTATAACTGGTACTATGCACCTATTTATCCTCTTCACCCATTTCGAACCCTCACCCTCAATCTGTTCTTTGTATCTAAGTTTGGATTTTATATTCTTTTTAAAATTCTATATGTAAGGGAAGTCAAATGGTGCTTACCTTTCTCCATTTGACTTTTCGCTTAACATAACGCCTTCAAGGTCCATCTGTGTTTTGCAAATGGCAAGATTTTATTCTTTTTTATAGCTGAATAGTATTCGTGTGTGTGTGTGTGTGTGTGTGTGTGTGTGTGTGTGTGTGTGTACACCTTTCCTATCTTGGCTTTTGTAAATAAGGCTGCTGTGAACTTGGGGGTACATGTGTCTGTCGTTTTTTTTTTTTTTTTTAATAAATTTATTTTTTATTGGTGTTTAGTTTGCCAACATACAGAATAACACCCAGTGCTCATCCCGTCAAGTGCCACCTCAGTGCCCATCATCCAGTCCCCCCCACCCCCCACCCACCTCCCCTTCCACCACCCCTAGTTTCGTTTCCCAGAATTAGGAGTCTTTCATGTTGTCTCCCTTTCTGATATTTCCCACTCATTTTTTCTCCTTTCCCCTTTATTTCCTTTCACTGTTTTTTATATTCCCCAAATTACATGTGTCTTTTTAAGTTTTCATTTTCTTTGACTAAATACCCAGAAGTGGAATTGCTGGATTGTATGGTAGTTCTATTTCTAAATTTTTGAGGAGCCTTCATATTATTTTCCATAGTGGCTACACTAGTTACATTGCCATCAACAGTACATGTAGGTTTCCTTTTTCCCCACATTCTAACACCTATCTGTTGGCCATCTATATGTGTTTTCTGGGAAAATGTCTATTCAGATGCTCTGCTCGTTTTTTTATCAGATTATTTGGGGGGGGGGGGCTTTTGCTGTGCCTTGTATGAGCTCTTTATATATTTTGGATATTAACTCTATATACATGATTTGCAGATATTTTTCTTCCATTAAGCAGGTTGTTTTTTCATTTTGTTGATTATTGTTTTGTCAAAAGGTTTTTTTTTTTAAGACTTTATTTATCTTATTTTTTTAAAGATTTTATTTATTTATTCATGAGAGACACAGCGACAGAGAGGCAGAGACTCAGGCAGAGGGAGAAGCAGGCTCCATGCAGGGAGCCTGACGTGGGACTCAATCCTGGGTCCCTAGGATCAGGCCCTTGGCTGAAGACGGCACTAAACTGCTGAGCCACCGGGGCTGCCCAAGATTTTATTTATTTTTTTCATGAGAGAGACACAGAGAGAGAGAGAGAGAGGCAGAGACACAGGCAGAGGGAGAAGCAGGCTCCATGCAGGGAGCCCAATGTGGGACTTGATCCTGGGTCTCCAGGATCACGCCCTGGGCCGAAGGCAGGCACTAAACCTCTGAGCCACCCAGGGATCCCGTGTCAAAAGGTTTTTTTTTTTTAGTTTGATGTAGTCCACTTGTTTTGTTTTGTTTTTGTTGCCTTTGCTGTTGGAATCAGATCCTAAAGATCATTGCCAAGACTAATTAATGGTCAAGCAGCTTTTACTGCTTATCTTTATTCCTAGGAGTTTTATGGTTTCAGGTCATGAATTCAAGCCTCCATCCATTTTGGGTTAGTTTTTATGCATAATGAAGATAGTCTAGTTTCATTCTTCTGCATTTGGCTTCCTGTCTTGTATATTCTTACCTCCTTTGTCCTATATGAACCAACCATTTATGCATGAGTTTATTTCTAAGATCTTGATTGTTTTATTGATCTACATATATGTATGTATATATGTGTGTGTGTGTGTGTGTGTATTTTAAGATTTTATTTATTCATGAGCAGCAGAGAGAGAGAGAGAGAGAGAGAGACAGACAGACAGACAGACAGACAGACAGACAGGCAGGGACACAGGCAGAGGGAGAAGCAGGCTCCATGCAGGGACCCCGATGTGAGACTCTATCCTGGGACTCCAGGATCACGCCCTGGACTGAAGGCAGGCGCTAAACTGCTGAGCCACCCGGGGAGCCCTGATCTACATATATCTAGGTTTATGCCAGTACTATACTATTTTGATTATAGTACCTTGGTAATATAATTTGAAAGCAAGGAGCATGATGCCTCCAGTTTTGTTCTTTGGATTGCTTTGGCTATTCAGTCTTTTTGCAGTTCCATCCAGATTTTGGGATTGTGTGTTCTGTTCCTTTGAAAAATGCCTTTGGGGCACATGGGTGGCTCAGTTAAGCCTCTGCCTTTGGCTCAGGTCAGACTTGGGCTCCCCAGAGGGAGCCTGTTCCTCCCTCTGCCTATGTCACTGCCTGTCTCTCTGGGTCTCTCATGAATAAGTAACTAAAATCTTAAAAAAAAAGTGCCTTTGGAATTTTGATAGGGATAACATTGAATGTATAGATTACTTTGGGTAGTATGGACATTTGAACAATATTAATTTTTTCAGTCCATGAATATGGAATGTCTCCATTTATTTATGTCTTTTTTTTTTTCATTTAGGATCATTTCATTTAGGAAACTAGCTATCCTAGTTTCCACTGTATAGTTCTTTTAACATCTTCGGTTACTTTTTTTCCTAGGTATTGTGTTATTTTTGGTACAATTGCAAATGTATCTTTTTTTTCTTAATCAGTTTCGGGTTGTCCAAAAACATATTTTTGGTATTTTGACTGGAGTTGCATTGAATATGTAGTTTATGAGGGCATATTTATAATACTAAGTCTTATCAGTGAACATGGTAGTCAGTTCTTTCTGTCTATTAAAGACAAATTTTGTCTATTAAAGTCTAATTTTTCCTATTAGAGTCTTATCCATTCCTTATTCTGTTAGTTTATACATACTCTATAAGACTTGGCGCTATTTTGAATCTTATACTTTATGATCGTTTTTATATGTGTTTTCCAGGAGGTTTGCTGAATTGTTGCTTTGGGGGTTCTTTGTATATTATATAATGAATTTTGACTTCTTTTTTCTTCTAATCTTTATATCTAATCTTTCAACTTTTTGTGTCAGTCAAAACCTCTAGTACTATGGTGAGCAGCAGCAGTGATAAGCAGGCATCTTTAACTTGTTTTCTCTCTTACAGAGCATATGTATTAAATTTCTCCATTTAATATACTTACTGTATCTTTTTTTTTTCTACTGTTGCCTTTTGATAAATCACCTTTATTAAATTGACATTTCTATTCGTGGTTTGCTGAGAAGAGGTCATTGTGAGCTTTTATTTATTTATATATTTATTTACTTTTAGAGTGTAAGGGACACATATAACACTTCTGTTCCTGGTTTGCTGAGAGAAGTCATTATGAACTTTATTTTATTTATTCATTCATTCATTTTTAAATTTATTTTTAGAATGTAATGTATGCATACAAGCCAGAGTGGAGGAGGGTACTTTTAGGGGGCAGAGGGAGAGGAAGAGAGAAAATCTTAAGCAAGCCCCATGCCCTGCATGAAGCCTGACTTGGAGCTCAATCTCAGGACCCTGAGATTGTGACTTGAGCTGAAATCAAGAGTCAGATGGTTTACCAACTGAGGGGCTCCATGAACTTGATTTTTAAAATTCTTCAATGCTTTTTTTCTTATCCAGAGATGGTCATTTGATATTTTTGTTATAGTCTGTTAAAAGTGCAAGAACACAGATACATTTTATGATATCTCATCTTTGCATTACTAAGGTGAACCCTAGTTATTAAGTGTGTCAAGAGTGTATATGTCTGCATATACGTGTATTTAATTCCTTTGTTATTTAGGTGGTTTTTCTACGATTAGTAAGCTTTCTCTGTCTGGTCCTTAGAACAATTTGCATAGATGATGAATAATATTAGAACACAAATAAAAACTCTCTGAACCTAATAATACTTTCTGAGCATAGAGTTTTTAGATAACTGTCAATTTTGTTTAGTGGTTATTGAACTATTCCAATTTTATTGAACTATTCCCCCATTATCTGTTTTGTTGAGGTTTAATAATGATTTAGCATAGAGTTAGAAGTCCTATCATTGCCATTATTTATTCTGTCTTTTGGAGGGGGTAACCATTCAGTTTATTTTTACTATCTTTATTTCCTTCTTGATAACTCTTGCCTTTTTTCCAGCTTTTTGAGTACTTAGCTCATGGCTGTTAGACTTTTTTTTGGTACTGATTTAACTGTGTTGCTTAAATTTTGACATAGAGGGTTTTCATTTCGCTGAGTTCCCAATATTTTCTTTTCTATTTTCCCTCATTTGATTTCTTTATTGAAAGGATATTGGGTAGTATGTTTTTCTTGGTTTCTAGATCTGGGATTTTTTTTTTTTTTAAGACTTATTTTTTTGTAAGATTTTGTTTTTGTTTTTTTTTTTTTTAATTTTTATTTTTATTTTAATTTATGATAGTCACAGAGACAGAGAGGCAGAGACACAGGCAGAGGGAGAAGCAGGCTCCATGCATCGGGAGCCCGACGTGGGATTCGATCCCGGGTCTCCAGGATCCCGCCCTGGGCCAAAGGCAGGCGCCAAACCGCTGCACCAGCCAGGGATCCCAAGATTTTGTTTATTTGAGAGAGAGAGAGAGAAAGAGCAAGAACACAAGCTAGGAGCAGAGGGAGAAGTAGGATTCCTGCTGAGTGAGCAGGGAGCCTGATGTGGGATTCTTATCTTAGGATCCTGGTATCATGACCAGAGCGAAGGCAGACATTTAACTGACTGAGCCACCCAGGCGCCCTAAGACTGTTTTTTAGAGCAATTTTAGGGTGGCAGCAAAGTTGAATACTGAGTAAGGAGTTTCTTAATATCTTCTCCCCTTATAGCCTCCCATATTAACATCTCCCACCAGGGTGTTATATTTCTTATCAGTCAGTGATCCTATACTGATGCTTTGTTACACCCCATAGTCCAGTTTACATTAGACTTTATTCTCAGGGTTATTCATTCTATGAATTTTAACAAATAATAACATGTATAGTCATGAGTGTGTACAAAATAATTTCACTACCCTAAAAATCCTCTTTGCTGCACCTGTTCAGCTCTCTCCCTACCTCCACCCCAAGCCAGCACTAATCTTCTTAGTGTCTGCATTTTTTTACCTTTTCCTGAATATCATGTAGTTAGAATTATACAGTATGTAGCTTCTATAGACTGGCTTTGTTCATTTAGTTGCATTATAGTTTCCTCCATTTTTCTCATGGCTTAATAGCTTTTTTCTTTTTGGTACTGAATAATATAATAGTAATAATAATAGTTTCATTGTCTGGATTTGCCATGGTTTATCCATTCACCTACTGAAAGACGTCTTAGTTTTGCTTCCAGGTTTTGACCATGAATAAAACACTATTATAAACATCAGTGAGCAGATCTTTGTATGGATATAAGTTTTGATCTCATTTGGATAAATAACCACTGAGCATGCTTGCTTGATCATATGGTATAAATGTATGCAGCTTTGTGGTTGCAAAACTGTCTTCCAAAGTGGCTACTCATTTTGAATCCCCCCCCCCCCGTAATAAAAGGCATTTAATTTTAATTTGCAGTTCTTTGGTGTCAATGTTAAGCATCTTAAGCATCTTGTCATAGGCTTATTTACCACCTCTGTCTTTTGGTGAGGTATCTGTTCAGATCTTTTGACCATTTCTTAATTGGGTTCATATTTTTTTTAGAGTGGGAGAGAATGAGGTGAGAAGGGGAACAGAGAGATGGAGAGAGAATCTTAAGCAGACTCTACACCCAGCACAGAGTCCAGTGCAAGGGTTGATCTCACAACACTGAGATCGTGACCTGAGCCAAAATCAAGAGTCACATAACCAGCTGAGCTGCACAGGTGTCCCTGGGTTGCTCATATTCATTTTTTTTTCTTAATTTTTTTAAAAAATTATTTGTTTGAGAGAGAGTATGTGCAAGTGTGGGCATGGGGGAGAGATAGAGACTCCTAAGCAAGCTCCTCACTGAGTGTAGAGCCCTACTTGGGGCTTGATCTCATGACCCATGCAATCATGAACTGAGCCCAAATCATATCTTGGACACAACCCACCGAGCCACTCAGGGGCCCCTGGGTTTTAAGTTTGTTTGTATATTTATTTATTTATTTCAAGATTTACTTATTTATTCATGAGAGAGAGGCAGAGACATAGAGGGAGAAGCAGGCTTCCCCGCAGGGAGCCCAATGCAGAACTTGATTCTGGATCCTGGGTTCACACCCTGAGCCAAAGGCAGGTGCTAAACCTCTGAGCCACCTAGGTATCCCTGGGTTTTAAGTTCAACAGGGAGGTCTTTGTAATATCTGGATAAATTTATTTTTTTTTTTATCAGATGTATCCTTTGCAGGTATTTTCTTCCAGTCTGTGGCTTGTCATTTCATTGTCTTTACTTTGCCTTTGGCAGAATAGAAATTTTTAAAGAAGTCCAGTTTGTCAGTTACTTCTTTCATGTATCATGCCTTTGGATGACTTTTTTTTTTAAGTATACTACTTTTTTTTTTTTGCATATTATCAGAAAGCATGGCGGGGGGGGGGGAAGCATAGCCTGTGGAATATTGTTTGCATTTTATTAAAGCTTCACTTATGTCTATTTTAAGATCAATTTTTAGGGATATTCTGTGTGCTTTTAATTTAAAGTTATTTTGTTATCCTATTTTGGCGTATCTTTCATCTCTTTGCTCTGCCTAAGAAGAGGAGTGTCTTAAAATCCTTAACTTAAAAAGATGTCATCTTTTTCTCCCTGTATTTTTGTTGTTGTTGCTGTGTATTTCAAGGCTGAATTACTAAACACATGTATGTCCAGAATAAGTTTTTGGTCTGTTATTTTTTATCCATAGTAAGTCCCTCATTTTCATTATGGTTTTTGTTTTAAATTCTGTTTAGGTAGGAGAAACTGCTATCATAGCTTTTTAAATTTTTTTTTATTTTGCCTTCTAAAATCTTGATGTATTGTAAATAGGATTTTTTTTTTACATTTTTACTGCAAACTAGTTATTGCCAGTTCAGAAATTATTTTTATATTTAGCTTAGTGCTAGGTATGTTTATCAGTTTTCCTGGGAAATTAGAATACTTTTTTTTTATTTCAGTTAGATTTTATTAGAATCTTTAGCAGTTAAGATAAGAGAATTTATCTCTTTCCCAAATATTTATATCAGTTATTTCCTATTATTTATTATATAAATAGTTATTTGCTATTAAGTGTTGTTGAAATACAGTGATTATAGACCCACATTTTGGTCATGATTTTAAGAAGTGGCTTTAGAATAACTTTTTATTGGTTTTCAGTAAGTTGCCCTTCATCATTTTGATTTTTTTTTGTTATTTCTAGGATTTTTGTTCTTATTTTTTTAATGTATCTGACCTGTCATAATTTTGAGGATGTGGTTTGATCATACCGAGTCTCTTGGTGTGTTCCTGCGATAGTTTCTTTTCTCAGTTTGTTAATAGAAATAATTTCCTTACTGATTTCCCAATATTAAACCACCCTGGCATAGTCAATTCTACTTTGCGTATATACACTGCAGGTTTCACAGCTTTTCATCTTTTACTATGATCTGAAACAAGGACATTGTAATTTTGTGTTCTTTAAATCATACATGATATTCTGCTATGAAATTATCTAGTTGGGTATCTTTTAGTTCCTTTTGTAGTAATTGGAATATTTTTGTATGATGTGTTTCTTCCAGGGCAAATTATAATAGTTTGTGAGGAAATGATTTGCTCTAGATTTTGGGAGTTGGTTGTAAATCTTCGATTTGCAATTATGTTCTTCCTTAATTCTAATCTTGTATTTTATCTTTTTCTTATTTTCCTTATTTAGAGTAGTTGAGGGAACTTTTCTACCTATGTAGTGTTTCAGTTTAGTCATGTTTTTTCTCTTGGTTTCATTCAGTTGAGCTTATACTTGACTACAGAAATAGTCATGAATGTAAATGTTTATCTTGTGTACTTAGGTTTATTTTAGTTTAAGTATATTGAATTTATTCACAAGTCAATTGTGAAGTATATTAGCTCTCTTGATAATTATATATATTCATTTTTTCCTTTTATCCAGTCTTTTTTTTTCTTTTAAACATTTTCTGTATATTTTTTGCCGCTATACCACAATGTCTTGTTCTGTATTTAACACTGCATCTTAGACATTTTCTATTATATCAGAACACAGATATCCATAAGATACGTGTACAGTGTGAATGGGACCCTAGCTGTGGGTAGATATTGACCTACCTCCAGCTTCTCCCCATTACAAGTAATCCTGCAGAGAACATTCTTGCCCATCTCTGCAACTGCATACCATGGGGCTTTGTGGCGTGAAATACCAGCATCAGGGGATTCTTTGCATTTTTCTTTGTCTTTTGTTTGCATTTTCAATTTTGATGAGAACCAGTAAATTGCCTGTGAACCAGCACTGGCGCGACCGTGTACTTCTCCTCACACCCTCCTAACATTGTATATCAGTAGTCTTTAACTGTCACTTGTCTGATGAACAAAAAGTTTTCATTTAATGTATGCTTCCTTGATTTACTAGTGAAGTTGAACATCTAATTATATTATCTGTATTGAGTCCTGTTAATGGCTGTATTTTTCCATTAGATTGTCTTATTAATTATAGTAGAGTTTTGTATATTAAGGATGATAGTTTTTTAATTCCTTATTTGCAAATTTATGATTTTGGTTTATCATTTGTAAGAATGTTAACTTTTGGTTGATTCTGCAGAACTATCATTTGTGTTGACAGCTTTTTATAATAACAGTAACTGTCAGTAATAAAGTAATTTTGGGAAGGCTGTCATCTGTAACAAAAGTACAGAGTAATACTAGAGCTCCAGTGCAAGGATTGTTCTACAAGTCTTCAAAGCAACTAATCTTATGGTTAAAAGTAATGTCCTGGTTTTGGCCCATTCAGAATACACATCTCTTTGTCAGGTATTCTATGATTAGGCAAGGACAATCTAAATATGTGATGGGCAGCATTTGTTTATTGCTCTAGAAAGGTCTTATTTTTTTTTTAAAGTAGTGATTTTTAGGAAAATAAGTTTTTTGAGTAGACTGTGCTGTCCTCATTACTTAATATAACTACTTGCCTAAGTCATATATTTTGTCCTATGAGGACTTTCATAGGACAACTTTATGGTTGTTACTGATATATGCATTAATGTTTTATGCCATTCTTCATCTTATATTTAACATTCAAAGATGCATTTTTTTAAATTTTTCTTTTAAAATACTACTTACTAGTTTTGAGCAGAAGCAAGATACAGTTTTAAGTTCCAGATTAGGTGCATTGAAGGAAAAGGAGCAAAAGTTTATCAGATAAATCATTTTTCTCCAGAATTGACTTCTATAAGTAGATTTATTAGTTAAGACATTAGGACAAAATTTATATTCCTATCTGAAATGATTGTTTCTAACTATTGATGCAAAGTGTTGGAGCCTTGCCCTTAATAGGAACTTAGTGGGTGGGCCAGGACAATGTTGTAATTAACTCACTAGCCAACTGTGTTAAACTTGGGCATGTTCCTGTACTTTCTTATGCTCCATTTTCTCTTTTTATAAAGTGGAGATAATAAATAGTATCTACTTGAGTGGAGTTAAAGAATTGAGAATTGATGCAGAGCAGTGAGTGGCATAGCACAGTGCTTACCACTCGTTAATAGATCAGGAATTCATCTGTCCTTATTGACAATTAGACTGTTCTGAATATAATACCCTTGGCACAGCATTTGTGTGGGTAAAATGTGGTCTTTAGAAGCAAATTTGACTGAATTGTTCTAGTTTTATTATTTACTCCCTGAATCACTATGAGCAAGTTATTAACCCTTGTAAGCCTTGGTTTTCTTATTTGAAAAATGAGGATAGTGTGTTCATACTGGTTTGTATAGTTTTAAGGCTTAAATAAAGTAATGGCTAGTGAATACTAAATTGCTTCTTGTTTTACTGGTTTGTATATTTCTCCTCTTTGTCCCTATTATTTGGTAAAGTGTACTTTGTCTCTTTTAATTCCATTTTTTCATAAGTTTGTTTCTGGTGAACTTCCTCTTTTCCTGAATGCCCTTTAGCAGGTGCAACTTAGGAAATTTAAATATAATTTTGGAACTTAATAGATTCCTCTTTAGTGCAGTCCTGAGATGCTGTTGGGTTCATTTTTTAAAAAATAAAAGAAATACAAACCTCTGTATGCCTTAGCAGAATTTGTGAAGTAAAGCAGTACTCGTAGTTGAGGCTTCCATATATTTCTAAATCACATCACCTTTAGGTTAAAAGATGTTAAAGTAACAATAAGCTAAGTATTTCAGCAGTTACTATAATATTTGCTCCAGAAAGATTATAGTTGTTATATGCTGCTCAAGATGCTAGAACAAGTTAAGGAATTTAATACATCTTTTGAACTATCTAACTCTCCTGCTACACCATGCACAATCCATTTGGTAAATAGTCATGTCAGATGACTTAATGAAGAATCTCTATGAAAAGCAGACATTTTGTTATCAAACAGCTCAAATTGTATCAAGTTTCTTCTTTGAATTCTAATGGCTATTTATAATTCCTTCACATTAACTCATTTTCTTCCAAGAAGTTTTAGAAAATAATCATCTTGCCTCATCTACTTGTGTTAAAATCACATTAATTTGTGTCCTTAAGTCATCTTTACTTGTTCTCCATCCCCTCATTTTGCAAATCTTCATTAAATAGCATATTTGCTTTGACCATTGAACATGTCTGAAATGGAGATTCGTTCTATAATCCATCGTGTCTTATATCCAGTCTGCAAGCAGCAGTTATGGCTTAGTTGTGCATAATTTGAACAACAAAAGTGCCAACATCAGAAGAATGAATGTCAGTGGTTTGAGAGAAAGTTCTAGAAATAATGATGACAGAGCACTTTTATCAGCTAGGAATAAAGTGATTATGGTGAGAGAGTAGAAAAAGCAATAAAATGATGTATGTTGAACCACATTCCCAACGCAGAAATCAGAAGTAGGTGTGTGCTATTTCTCAGTAAAGTTGAGAAGGAAGAAAGAAGGTTCGGCTTTAAGTACAGAAGATAGTTAAGAATGAATGCCGGTGATTTTCAGTTTTAATAAATGCTGTGTTACCAGTATTATTGACAAAGGGAATGATCAATACATGTGGGATATAATGGACGTCTACAGCTCTCATTCAAAAAATGGTCTCAGTGTGAAAGTTTAAGGAACAGCTTAACTGTTTTGCCTATTTTTCCTTTTATTTATTAAAAAACTGAGTTTTGATTAAAAGTGCCTAAGTAAGAATACATCTTTCAGAAGTGCAAAGTAAAATCTGAGTGTTAAAAAGCATGTGATAGTTTGAAGATGATTTTACTTTTTCTTAGAAATATATGTACAGTGTTTTGTCTTAGATTTGAAGAAATGTGATACAGGTCATCTCTAACCCTTTTTCAACCATACTTTGTTACAATCTAAATAATCTGGTACCTGGAACTGAACTTAATACCTTTGATGTCATTCAGTAATTTATTTATTCATGATTCCTTGTAAAATTACTTTTTTTAAACGTCTTAAGAAATAATTGACATATAAAGCTGTACATACTTAATGTGTATAACCAGATGATTTGGGGAATAAATATATACCTGAGAAACTATCACCACCAAGACCACAGACACCTATCATTTCTCAAAGTTTCTTACCACCCCTTTTATTATTATTTTATGTGTTTATGTATGGGAACCTTGTAAAACTCTTAACCAGCCTTTATCTGAGGCATCATGTCTCTTGATACCTGAAGTTTTACTAGCAGTTTTGAGTAGGTTCTTAGTAGTTCGTCTGGGTCCTAGAGTGTATATACGTTCTACACCAGTGTCACATAATACTATCACCTGTTTTATGTTGAAGCATTTGGATTCACTTTTTATCCCTGTTAAATTTCACCTTGCTTGATAAATTCTGTCATCCAAAATGCATCCTTTCTAGCTTTGACAGCTGCGTCTTTATGGCATGTCAGTCTAGAACTTTGTCCAAGTTGAGGTACTTTGAATTCAAGTTGTTGAGCTAATGAGCAATCCACCTATACAACACTAGCATCTACTTCATATATTTTAGCTACAAGGCATAGGTTGTGTTGCATGTAGATTGTCTTGTGTGTGTTACAGAATTACCATTCTCAGAAGAAACAGTCATATCCTTATCCTTCAGAGATACTTCGTAGAATACAGAGATTCTAAAACCTCAATAGATCCATGCCACTTTTGAAATACTTCTAAAATGGTCAGTTATCTCCCTACTACTTGCATTGATGAATTATTCTAAATGACTTAAAAGTGAGAAGTATGACTATTTTTGTACTTTTGTTTGCATATTGTTAATAAAACTAATGAAAACTGATGTTCACTGGTATAGCACTGTTAAAATAATTTCTGTAATTTTTTGCTCTTTAGAAATCAATGTGGACTGAGCATAAATCACCTGATGGAAGGACTTATTACTATAATACTGAAACAAAACAGTCCACTTGGGAGAAACCAGATGATCTGAAAACACCGGCTGAGGTAAAAGTTTGAGCCTTCAAAATTTATAGGGGGCGGGGATTCCTGGGTGGCTCAGAGATTGAATGTCTGCCTTTGGCCCAGGGCGGGATCCTGGAGTCCCGGGATCGAGTCCCACGTCGGGCTCCCTGCATGGAGCCTGCTTCTCTCTCTCTCTCTCTCTCTCTCTCTCTCTCTCTCTCTCTCTGTGTGTCTCATGAATAAATAAATAGAATCTTTAAAAATAAATAAAATAAAATTTTTAGGGATTGTTAAATGGATTCTTTTTTTTTTTTTTTTTTGGATTTCATGGGTATTTGGTAGGAGGAAAGACCAATTTTGTTTACTGATTTTTTATTTTTTGCCCCTGCTCAGGAACCCTTATCAAGTGGCATCAATTTGAGAAAGATGATTTAAAGAATAAATTTGAAGAGCAGAAGGACTCTCACTGCTTGCCCTCCATTTTTTAAATTCACATTTTAAACTATTTTCCTTTTATAGCAAACCTAGGTGATTCCATGTTTTCCAATGAATTCTTAAGTTTCCACTGAGTTGGCGTAATGGAGATTAAATTAGATTACAAGTACTTCCTTCTATAAGAGTGGGAAATCGTCTCTGGAAAAAGCCCGTGAAAAGCATGTTTATTTCTTTTTGTGTTGCAAATTTTATCATTTAAAATATACAGTGGGGAAATTAGATTGAAGGAATAAACTGAGTAAACATTATTGCATATGGTATAATAGGGAACTCTGGAGTCCTAAGGAAGAGTTGATCTGGCATTTCAGGCCATACTTGGGGATTTTTTTCTAATTGGCAGCGTATCTTTATTTTCTCCCTCTTAATTAAAGAATTTGAAGATACAAAAATATTTTCCAGGCCACCATATTAACGCACAGCAATACTTGGGATGGAAGGTTGGCAGATAGTAAAAATTTTTTTATCCCAGGTCTGACATAAGCAAATACTTCTTCCTTAAATATCATCACCAAAATATCATCTAAATAAGAGTTTTCAGTAGCATTCTCATGCCACCCTAGCCAGTGTTATATATATTAGGTTTTAAGTATATCATACTTTTTTTGCTTTCTTACATAAGATAGTTCACATAGGTTTAATAAATTATAGCCATAAACCTTGTCTAAGCATGGATAAAGCAGGGTTTGCTTTTTCCTAGTTTTCATGTTTTTCCTACTTTTATTAGTATTTGAGAAGTCTGTCATAATGTGTTTGATACAGATTTTACTTATGGTGGAGTATAAATGGCAGTAGCAAATAGGATTTGAAATTTATATAGACCTGATTTTTGAGTCTTGCGTCTGCCCCTTAATTAGGTGTGTTATCTTAAACAAGTTACTTTCTATAAGCAACAGTATAAATTAGAAATAATGGTATGGATGTTGCATATTATTGGAAAGATTAAATAATATTTCAAATAACATCACCTTCCCTGGTGGTCTAGTGGTTAAGATTTGGCGCTCTCAAATAACATCACCTAAGTATGCTGTGATTGGTAGCTTATCTCAAAAGCATTTGATTTGTAAAGATTCTGATAATATTTAGTGAAGCAGAGATGTGAATAATAAGTGATGGTATTAACTGAAGATTTTTATTTTCCTTTAGCAACTTTTATCTAAATGTCCCTGGAAGGAATACAAATCTGACTCTGGAAAGCCTTACTATTATAATTCTCAAACTAAAGAATCCCGCTGGGCTAAACCTAAGGAACTTGAGGATCTTGAAGGTAACACAGAAAAAAAATAATTTTTAATGTTAATTTTTTACATATCTATGTCATTCACATTGAAACAATCCTTCATAAATAGGATTGTTCAAACACAGGTCTTATTTTTAAAAATTAAATGATTAGAACGTTTTAAATGGTATAACCGTTTTATGGGCTCTTATTTTCTTGTTGCTCTAGATATCAGTTCTATAGATTTTAAATAGATTTTTATTTGATTTGATTCCACTGAAACTAGGATACCAGAATACCATTGTTGCTGGAAGTCTTATTACAAAATCAAACCTGCATGGTGAGCTGCTTTGATAATTCATTTTCTGTCATTATTTAACATTTTTTAGAGTATGTTACTAATGTTCACTAACCATAATTGGGTAAATCTGCAGTGAGAAATCTCTAATTAAAAATTCATTTAAGGGTTATATTATAAATGAGCTTGTAAATTTTAAAATTATACTTTGATTAAAAAAATTAATTTACCATTGGAAAATTGAATAAGGGCATCATGTACAGTATTTATAAATACAGCTGTTGAGACATACATATAATATGTGACTTCACCCATGTAGCAGATAGCAGAGTTCAGTTTAAAATTTTTAATATATTGTCAGACTATGCATTTAATGCTGATTTTATTTTAACACAACATTGCAAATTAGCTTTTATGTTTGTTATAGGAGGATTTTTAAAAATACCATGCTTCACTTACAAAGGGAGTATTTTTCATTATCCTTAACTATTTGAAATACCCCTGAAAATTGGGAAATACTACTTAATATAAAATCCAGTTCTTCAAATAGAGATTAGAGTGAAAATTGAGAATTCAGTTCTTTTACTCTCACTTTTGAAATAGAATCTGGTGTCATTAATTATCAACTTAGCAGTAATTGCTTAAGTAAAATGCTTAGAAGCATTTTAAGAAATGGAGCCAGTTAATTAGTCATCAGTGTGGAATGACATCTGACAGTGAAGAGAATAAAAATTTCCTAAAGGCACTATGGTCTTGTCTACTTACCTTTTTCCTGTGTCACGTAATTAGCTTGGATCATCATTGTATCTGAAAAATATGTTAATTTATGTTAGTAATAATGACTCCTATAGTATGTTTTGTCAGACATCCTAAACCTGCTTTCTGAAATGATTTCCATTAAAGGGGGATAAGTTTTTTAAGTACTTTGATAAAGTTCAGCTTTGTTATCAGTTATATGGACCATCTCATTCCCTAATGATGCTGAATATTTTTGTTACTCATAAAGAAAAATTAATTGGAGTGGAAGCTGAAATTGGAGTGGAAGTCTTTAAAGCTCTTTAAATTTCTATACTAGCATTGGCTAATAATAATGTAGATAGGTAGATTCCCATTTTATTCATGTAAAAAATATCAAGCTCATTTCTGATATAACCCTACTATAAGATAGTTGGTGTGCATAACTATCTATCTACCTGTCAATGCTAGTATATATGTGCTGGAATTTCATAATATGAATTTGGTACCTTTAAAATGATCAAATAGTTTAACCCCCCAGAGAAAATGCTGTTTTATTCCAGAATTATACAGATATTCTGAGTTCTGCAATAGCCCGTAGCCTTTGGGAAAGTAGCAGTGTGCAAAGAAACTTTACTAAAAACTGCTGTCATTTAAATTTGTCTTCTTTAATTGCTGTCTTGGAACTTTGGAGCAAGCATTTGCTCTGAAAAAGTTTGGGTTTTTTGGATGGTAAATTAAAATCTTATTGTATGAGAAACTTCTCCTTATCTCCCTTTAAAGTTTGTTTTCAGTGATTGTATTTAAAAACCATGTCATAGGTAACTGTTTTTTTTTTCTCCTTAATAGCAATGATCAAAGCCGAAGAAAGCAGGTAAGCAGTTTTGGACATCAGTACAATTTACAAATTTGGTATCTCCAATATGTAACATTCTTGTTTAACTATTTGCTTTATAGTATAAATAATATTTACCATGTTCAGCCTGATGGTGTGTTATCTTTGGAGGATTTGGGGTAGGGAAAAGAATATTTACCAAGATATATACAAAGGACAGTTTGCTAGATGGTAATTATTGGAATTTGGATTACATCCTTTGAATTAAGAAGCCTGTGTTACAGAAAAGTAACATATTTGGTTAAAGTTGGTTTGATTTAACTCCTGTATCCAGGTGTTCTTTGAATATATGAAATGAATAAAATTTAAAGTTCATATAGAAATTTATGATATAGGCCAAATTTTATGGTATGTAATACAATGTGATAGTAGGGCATTTTGTGATTGAAAACAATTGTTGGACTTCCGGAAGTGCAGATTGTTGCATGAGTCCCTATGCTATATTATCCTGGATGTTTGCTCAGTTAAGTCGAAGTAATCCAGTTTCATTGTTTTTAGTCTTCTCAGATAGCTTAATAGTTTGTCACATTGCCTTTCTCTCTTTTATAAATCTTATTCATTTGATTTTATGATAGACTATATTGTACGGCTTTCTGATTATTAACGAGATGACCAGTTTGTTGTTGTTGTTGTTATTTTTTAATATATAGTAAGCAAGAAGAGTGCACCACAACATCAACAGCCCCGGTTCCTACAACAGAAATTCCGACCACCATGAGCACCATGGCTGCTGCGGAAGCCGCTGCTGCTGTTGTTGCTGCAGCCGCAGCTGCTGCTGCTGCTGCGGCTGCAGCCAATGCCAGTGCTTCCACCTCTGCTTCAAATACTGTTGGTGGAACTGGTCCAGTTGTTCCTGAGCCTGAGGTTACTTCAATTGTTGCTACTGTTGTAGATAACGAGAATACAGTGACAATTTCAACTGAAGAACAAGCACAACTTACTAGTACTCCTGCTGTTCAGGATCAGAGTATGGAAGTATCCAGTAATACTGGAGAAGAAACGGCTAAGCAAGAAACTGTATCCGAGTAAGTTCAGTGACTTGTCTTTTGCAAAATTAAGACTTCATTAATGGAAGAAATTTTGAGTTTACTTGATAGCCATTCACTGTTTAAAATTTTTTTGAGTATCAAAACATGAACCTTTAGATAATCATTACCAAGGCTGAATTTTGTGGGCTCATGGTCTTAAATTGTTGAAAAACTATTCCTCAGAAGTTTTACAAACCAGACTTCAGAGACACAGGGCGAGGAACAAATTAAAGAGGAGTACCAAGCACCTTAGTAATCAAGATATGTCAGTTACCGTGCAGCAATTTTAAATTTTAAGTCAAAACTAATGCAAAAAAGCCCATGATTATTAAAATAATTAAATTTTAAATAGAGACAGGATTAGTATTATTAACTATTTTGCAACAGGCTCAAGTATGACTTAGCACAACTCTGCAAGGAAGTGCTATAGTTTGATGTTGAACAAATAGAAGCAAAGATTTAGGTAGACAAAAATATTTACTAGGGTGTAAGAAAACTGTTTAGTAGGGTGTAATTAAATTGGTATAACTTTTTAATGACAAAATAGCTGTATTTGTCAATCTGTAGTTTACATGTGCGTGTATTCTGTATCATCTGGTCATATTTCCTATGGCTGTGCTTTATATAGATATAAAAAGTAACCTTGAGCTAGGCTTCTTGACTTTAATGTCCACATATATTTTTTAAAAAACTGTTAACTGTGATGTCACATTCCATACGTGATCACCCATCTTCTTAATATTTAAACATTGATTTCATCTACCAACTTCTTGTTAAATATTCTTTATTTTATGTACAGCTCCCAAAGTGAAAATAGCTTTAAATTTTTTTCTGATGCTTCGAAGTTGAAAAAGGAATCTACATGGTATATTTGAAAGCATAACAGTAACATTTTTATGTATTTCCTTGTGCCCTTTTTTACGTTTTATTTCTTCTTTTAAGGATTTATTTATCTGAGAGAGAGAGAGAGAGAGAGAGAGAGAGAGCATACACACTTGTGTGGGGGAGGAGGGCAGGGGAAGAAGGAAAGCAGACTTACCCTCTGAGCGCAGAGCCCAACATGGGACTTCATCTCAGGATCCTAAGATCATAAAGCAAGAGTTGGATGCTCAACCAGCTAAACCACTGAGGCACCTGTTTTATTTTTTTTAATAATGTCTGCAGCCATCCTGGAGCTCCAACTCACAATCCCAAGATAAAAAGAGTCGGTTATTGGTCTGTTTAGGTTTTCGGTCCTTCCTGTTTCAGTTTTGGTAGTTTATAAGTTTCTAGTCCATCCATTTCTTCCAGATTGCCTAATTTTTTGGCATATAGTTGCTCATATGTTCTTAAAATCATTTGTATTTCCTTGGTGTCGCTCATGAACTCTTTCATTCATGATTTTATTAATTTGGGTTCTTTCTCTTTTCCTTTTGATCAGTCTGGCTCGGGCTTTATCTGCCTTATTAATTCTTTCATAGAACCACCTCCTAGTTTCATTGATCTGTTTTACTGTTCTCTTGGTTTCTATTTTGTTAAATTATGCTCTCATGTTTATTATTTCTCTTCTCTCTTAGGCTTTATTTGCTGTTCTTTCTCCAGATCCTTTAGGTGAAAGGTTAGCTTGTGTTTTTTGAGATTTTTTCTAGTCTTTTGAAAGAGGCTTGTAATGAAATATGCTTCCTCTTAGGACTGTCTTTGCCATATCCAAGGTTTTAAACAGTTGTGTTTTCATTTTTGTTAGTTTGCATGAATCTTTTTAAGTCTTTAATTTCCTGGTTGACCCATTCATTCTTTAGTAGGATGCTCTTTAACCTCCAAGTGTTAGAGTTCCTAACAGATTTCCTCCTGTGATTGAGTTTAAGTTTCAAAGCAGTGTGGTCTGAAAATATGCAGGGAATAATCCCAATCTTTTAGTATTGGTTGAGACTCAATTTGTGACCCACCCAGTATGTGATCTATTTTGGAGAAAGTTCCATGTGCAGTCGAGAAGAATGTGTGTTCTGTTGCAATAGGATGGAATATTCTGTGATTATCTGTGAAGTCCATCTGGTTGAGTGTGTTATTTTTCAAAGCCCTTGTTTCTTTGTTGATCTTCTGCTTCGATCTGTCTATTGCTGTGAGTGGGTTTTGGAAGTGTATTATTATGTATTTGTTTCTTTACTTTGGTTAGTAATTGGTTGGTATTATTGGCTGCTCCCGAATTAGGAGCATAAATATTTACAATCGATAGATCTTGCTGGGTAGGCCCTTTAAGTATGATACAGTGTCCGTCTCCATCTCTTACTACAGTCTTTGGTTTAAAATCTAATTTATCTAGTATGAGGATTGCTATCCCAGCTTTCTTTTGAGGTCCATTTGCGTAGTAAATGGTTCTCCATCCCCTCATTTTCAGTCTGAAGGTGTCTTTAGGTCTAAAATGAGTCCCTTGTAGACAGCATATGGATGGGTCTTGTTTTTTTTTTTTTTTAATATTTATTTATTCATGAGAGACACAGACGAGAGAGAGAGGCAGAGACACAGGCAGAGGGAGAAGCAGGCTCCATGCAGGGAGCCTGATGTGGGACTTGATCCCGGGACTCCAGGATCACACCCTGGACCGAAGGCAGGCGCTAAACCACTGAGCCACCCAGGGATCCCCGGGTCTTGTTTTTTAATCCAATCTGATACCATTTACTAATGGACTAAAAATCATAAGATACCTACGAATAAACCTGACTAAAGAGGTAAAGGATCTGTATTGTAAAAACTACAGAACACTTATGGAAGAAATTAAGGAAGACATAAAGAGATGGAAAAACATTCCATGCTCATGGATTGGAAGAGTAAATATTGTCAAAATGTCTATGCTGCCTGGAGCAATCTACACATTTGATGGAATCTCTATCAAAATACCAATGACATGTTTCACAGAGCTGAAACAAATAATCCTCAGATTTGTTTGGAACCAGGAAAGACCCCAAAAAGCCAGAGGAATGTTGGAAAAGAATGCCAGAGTTGGGGGCATCTTAATGCCTTACAAAGCTGTGATCAAGACAGCATGGCACGGCATGAAAACAGACACATAGGTCAGTGGAACAGAATAGACAACCCAGAAATGGACTTCGAACTCTATAGTCAACTAATCTTTTGACCAAGTATGCAAGAATATTCAATGGAAAAAAATAAACAGTCTCTTTAGTAAACAGTACTGGGAAAGTTGGACAGCCACATGCAGGAAAATGAAACTAGACCAATCTCTTACACCATACACAAAGATAAACTCAAAATGGTTGAAAGACCTAATGTGAGACAGGAATCCATTGAAATTCTAGAGAAGAACACAGGCAGCAACTTTTTTGACCTCGATGGCAGCAACTTTTTTGACCTCGATGACAGCAACTTCTTGCAATACACATCTCTAAAGGCAAGCGAAGCAAAAGCAAAAATGAACTTTTAGGACTTCATCAAGATATAAAGCTTCTGCACAGCAGAGGAAGCAGTCAACAAAACTAAAAGGCAGGCTGTGAAATGGGAGAAGATATTTGCAAATGACAGTTAAGGGGCTAATATCCAAGATCTATAAAGAACTTTAAAACACCCAAAAAACAAATAATCCCATCAAGAAATGGGCAGAAGACATGAACATACATTTCTCCAAAGAAGGCATACTGATGGCCAACAGACACATGAAAAATTGCTCAACATCACTTGGCATCAGGGAAATACAAATCAAAACCTCAATGAGATACCACCTCACACCAGTCAGAATGGCTAAAACTAACAAGTCAGGAAATGACCTTTTGAGGAGGATATGAAGAAGAAGGAATCCTCTTATTACACTGTTGGTGGCAAGCTGGTGTAAAGCCACTCTGGAAAACCGTATGGAGGTTCCTCAAAAAGTTAAAAATAGAGCTAACCCTATGACCCAGCAATTGCACTACTATCTACCCCAGAGATACAAATGGAGTAAAAGTGCACCCCAATGCTCATAGCAGCAGTGTCTGCAATAGCCATAGTGTAGAAGGAACTGAGATGTCCTTCAACAGAAGAATGGGTTAAGAAAAGGTGGTGTGTGTGTGTGTGTGTGTGTGTGTGTGTATTATATATATAATAATATACACATTAATACACGATAATATATATTACATATATATAATATACACAATGGAATATCACTCGACCATCAGAAGGGATGAATATCTACCATTTACATCAACATAGATGGGACTAGAGGGTATTAAGTAAAATAAGTCAATCAGAGAAAGACAATTACATGGTTTCCCTCATATGTAGATTATAAGCAGTAGTGGAGAGGACTACAAGGGAAGGGAGGGAAAACTGGGGAAAAAAGTCAGGGAGGGAGACAAAGCATGAGAGACTATTAACTCTGGGAAACAAACTGGGGGTTGCTGTAGTGGGGAGGTAGGTGGCGGATGGAGTAACTGGGTCAAGGACATTAAGGAAGGCACGTGATGTGATGAGCACGGAGTGTTATACACAACTGATGAATTACTGACCACTACATCTAAAACTAATGATGTACTATATATATTGGCTAATTGAATTTAAATTAAAAAAAGATACATACTCCAGCATGTTGAATGATTATTATTTACATATATGTAAATTTCAGTGTTCTGACAGACATTGAAAGTTTTGGGATGGTGTTTTATATATCCTTTTATACTTTTTTTTTTTTAAAGATTTTATTCATTCATGAGAGACACACAGAGAGGGGCAGAGACATAGGCAGAGAGAGAAGCAGGCTCCCTGTGGATCGACCGGACCCCAGGATCATGTCCTGAGCCAAAGGCAGATGTCCAACCGCTGAGCCACCCAGGCATCCCTATACTTTTATTTTTCTTTCTACAATTTGTTTTTCATAATTTCAGCAACAAACAATTACTTTCTGCTTATTTTCTTTCTAGTATTTCCTTCTAGTACCTGAATCGTCATAATCTTTTTAATTTCTGCAACATATACCATTTACAGGTGGTAATTTTTGACTGGGCCCTTTATACTATTTCTGATAATTTTGAATAAATTTCCCAAAGTAAGGTTACTTGACTCAGAGGGTATGAATATATTTTGTGTAGTTGCTCCATTTAATATTTGCTCCATTCTCTTCTCCTAAGCATTCTGGTTCATTTTTTTTTCCCCTGCATTTTTACCTTTATATAGGAAGAGATGTTAGTATTATATGATCTTTTCATTTTATAAAGACCCCCAAACTAGTGCAGTTGGTAACTCTTGAATATTTTCATTCTTTTTGTTTGATATCAATGTTTGACATACTTTTTTGTGAATTACAAAAGAATATATATATATACTTTCAGTTTTGTGGATCAGTCTTAAAATGATGCAGTTCTGTGGTAGCATATAAGAAGCCATAATATATAAACTTATGAGTAGAACTATATGTATAGAAACAGATAGTGGGCTAGATTTGGTTCTCATGAATTGTAGTTTTTCCTATCCTGATTTAGGTACCCTCAATATCTTTATATTTATGCACACTTGCCCAAATCCTTAGTTACTAAGGCACTAAAATGAAAACACTAGGTAAGTTTTATAGACCATTTAAAAGTATTCATTTGTGGACTAGTGGAACTAATGTTCTAGTGTCACTGTTTTTTTAGAGGCCCCTATGCAGGGTCCTAATAACTGAATGTTCCAGGAAAAAAATGTATTACCTTTATGTCTTTATGTTTAAGTAAGTGTGTAGGGTTCATACGGGAGAATTTATTCTAAAATTATAAAATTTAACCTCAATATCAAATGCTTAAATGATTAAAACATTGTTTTTATAAGCGAAGCAAATGTTTACTTAAGTTATAAATACCATATTTAAATTTCCTTCTAGTTTTACTCCAAAAAAAGAAGAGGAGGAAAGCCAACCAGCAAAAAAAACCTATACTTGGAATACAAAGGAGGAAGCAAAGCAAGCATTTAAAGAATTATTGAAAGAAAAGGTATTAAAGATTTTTACATGACATGCCATAATAATAAAGTTACTGTTTAATGCAATCAGCACCTTGATGCCTTTTTTGAAAATGCTAATCTCATAAAATGTTGTAACCAAAAATGAACTAAAGTTTTTTTGAGAATATTTTTGTGAAACTGATTTTAACCAAAAAAAATTTTTGTGAATAGTGTATTACACAGCACATTCCACCTCTGTATGTAATTATAATGGTTTTTTATTCATAATCTTTTATCTTTTAACCAGGAGTCGTAAGAAAAGTATCCTTGCTCTGTTTAAATTTCAGTTTAAGTTTTCTTTTTAGTCTGTACATATATTACCCAGGTTTGCCTTGGTTCAATAAGAAATTATTAGACCTCTTTCAAACTTGAGCAAAGGGAAGTGCTTGATGTTTGCAGTGAGTATTATACTTTATTTCCTGTTGTATGACTTTTACAGTATTTGTGCAAAATTTTAATTTTTGTCATTAAATGGTTTTCAGCGGGTACCTTCTAATGCTTCATGGGAACAAGCTATGAAAATGATCATTAATGACCCAAGATACAGGTAATACTTGAAGTTTTTTATTTACTTTTCCAACTCTAGCAAATTCACAATTGTGTAAAATAGTGTAACTTCTGACTTTGTCTTCTGTTATTTTGGATACCAAGAATAGTTGTTTTATGTCAGATATGAACCAAAAAGCTTCTCATTCAATTTGAGTACAGATGAAATTAGAAGTTTTTGTAAAAGAGAAATTATTCTCTGTAATCATTTCTTAATTTTTTATATCTTATTGAAATTTTCTTGATTTGTGAAGTCATTTTTTTCTTCAAAGTATTGACATTTGATCATCCTGCTTTCATTTACTCTTATATGGTATATTTCTCTTTAGTGCTTTAGCAAAGTTGAGTGAGAAAAAGCAGGCTTTTAATGCTTACAAAGTCCAGACAGAAAAAGAAGAAAAAGAAGAGGCAAGATCAAAATACAAAGAGGCCAAGGAATCCTTTCAACGTTTCCTTGAAAATCATGAGAAAATGACTTCCACAACCAGATACAAGTAAGATATTTAGTAATGCATAGTGTGTGTTTATTGCACTGTTTTTGTTTTTTTTTTTAAAGATTTTATTTATTCATGAGAGAGACAGAGAGAGAAAGAGGCAGAGACACAGGCAAGAGGGAGAAGCAGGCTCCATGCATAGAGCCCGACGTGGGACTTGATCCCGGGTCTCCAGGATCATGCCCTGGGCTGAAGGTGGCGCTAAACTGCTGAGCCACCCAGGGATCCCCTATTGCACTGTTTCTATATCAGACTTTGCCAAGTACAGTACCTCACCCAAAGTAGATGCTTATTAAAGCTAAATGGGTAGGAGCGTGGCAGTTTCATAAGGTACAAGATAAATCAGAAGTTAAATGTGGAATTTAACGTATTGACTTCCTGAATTATTAATTAGAGACTAGAACAATAGAGGGGTAGACAGTGTAATAATTAAAGCCTGACTTCTTTAATATAAAAATTGAGGGATGCCCGGGTGGCTCAGATGGTTAAGCATCTGACTCTTGATCTCAGCTCATGTCTTGCTTTCAGGGTAGTGAGTTGAAGCCCCACATTGGGGGTGGGGAGAGCTTCAACTCCACACTGGGCATGGTGTCTACTTAAAAAAAAAAGGAATATATATATATATGATACATATATAACGTTTTTGCAATAAATTACGTGCTTCCTTATTTTCCTCAGTCTTCTAGAAAAGCATTAGTTGAAGATTCTTCATTTCTTTAAATAGTCCTATTTTATGTATTAACTAAATTTCTGGCATCTTTTTGAAGTCTATGATTTAGTTCCATGGATAGTTCTTTAGTGTCTGTAGCTACCCTAAAAAATACAGTCTTGACTAGAAAACATGGCGCAATTAGAACTTAGGCGCTCCTTGGGGTGCCTGGATGACTCAGTAGATTATACATCCAACTCTTGGATTTGGCTCAGGTCATGATCTCAGGGTCATGAGATGGAGCCCCCCCCCCCCCCCCCATCAGGCTCCTCGTTAGCAGACATCTCTTTGGGATTCTCTTTCCTCCCTCTGCCCCTCCCGCCTCTCCCTCACCTTCTCTCATTCTCCCTCCCTCTCTCTCTCTCACAGATAAATAAATCTTAAAAAAAAAAAAAACCCACCTCATCTCTAGGGAGAAATGGAGGCCTAAGCTATTTTGTTCTTTTCTTAATTATCCAAAAGATTTTCTATATAATATACTCATGAACTTATAGTGTTCATTGGGTGGTTCTAAACTTAATATACAGTTAATGTACTTAATATCCAATTAAAGTACTTAATATACAATATAAAGTGCTCAATATACTTAATATATAATAGCTTAAAAATAATTTTTATTGAGTAATATATAATACAGGGTAACATTTAATTTTTTTAATAGAAAAGCAGAGCAAATGTTTGGAGAGATGGAAGTCTGGAATGCAATATCAGAACGTGATCGTCTTGAAATCTATGAAGATGTTTTATTCTTTCTTTCAAAAAAAGAAAAGGTATTATCCACTCTTAATTATTGGTGTTTATAGATATAACAAGGTATTTCTTCATTCTGATTAGGAGTTACTTTATAACACTCATTTTTGTTGTTTGGTTTATTCACTTTATGTGGTGTAGCAGATCTCAATATTAGAAGTGGATAGCTCCTGTAATAGTAGATATTGATGTGGACACACTAGGTATGGAATTATTCAATTGTTACTTGAGTTGTCATTAATCGGCTGTCTTACGCCAACTTTGAAAGATACTTTCTTTTTAAGCTCATTAGGTTTTTAAAATACTCAGTATTTTTGTTTATATTGCATTTCTATATATTTTCTATACAAGAACAGTAGTAATATATAATTGTTACCACTAAAATGTGCTTGCACGACGATAGTATTTTAAAACACCTTGTTATCTATTTTATTACTCAATAAGTTGTGTCTCATTCAGTCTTAAAGAGATTTATAGAAATGTAAGTATTAACAAAAATTGAACATAACTAAAAGTGGTTGGAGACTGTGGCATTTACCTAATGCGTGACTTGTCAAGAGTAACTTTCATTTTACATTCTGTTGATGCATAGTTCTATAGGAAGAGAGATTTATGGAATTGTTGGGGAGATAGGGTTCCCAGAATCCAGATTCTTAGGAGAAAGGTAAAAGAAAAATTGAAGGTAAGCAGTTACCAAGCCAAACACTTTGACAAGACCACTGGAAAAGTAGTGTTGGTATTAAAAGTAAATGGATAACATGAAACTTGAGCATCACTTAGAATTTGATTGCAGTTCAAATACTATACTTTCTTTGAATCTCAAAACGTGTATTCATTCTTTTGATTTAGGAGCAAGCAAAGCAGTTACGAAAGAGAAATTGGGAAGCCTTAAAAAATATACTTGACAACATGGCTAATGTAACATACTCTACTACCTGGTCTGAAGCCCAACAGTATCTGATGGATAATCCAACTTTTGCAGAAGATGAGGAATTACAAAGTAAGACTAGTGACTAAATGGGAGAAAGTTTTTTATTCTTTTTTATTTTTTATTTTTTTATTTTATTTATGACAGGCACACAGTGAGAGAGAGAGAGAGGCAGAGACACAGGCAGAGGGAGAAGCAGGCTCCATGCACCGGGAGCCCGATGTGGGATTCGATCCTGGGTCTCCAGGATCGCGCCCCGGGCCAAAGGCAGGCGCCAAACCGCTGCGCCACCCAGGGATCCCGGGAGAAAGTTTTTTAAAGTCAACAGCGAAGAATTCTCACTTTTTTTATGAGATTACTAAATGAATTTTTATACAATTGTTTGTCTATTCCTTTTTTTTTTTTTCTAAGGTGAGGGAGAGCTAGAGGGAAAGGGCGAGAGGGAGAGAATCTTCACAATCTTGAGAACATGACGTGAACTGAAATCAGAAGTCAGATGCTTAACTAACTGAGCTACTACTACCCAGGCAGTCTCTGTCCATTACCAATAGAGTGTTTTGTTGATTTCCTTTCATTATTCAGGAAGAAAATATTAGCTTTATCAGATAATCCTTAAAGTATGTTTGTCATAGATAAACATGAAATTATTTTTGCCATTTTTATGTAATTTAGTAAGAATCCGATTAATTACCACAGTTTTACTCATACTGTCTCCTTGAGGTAATGGCTTTAGAGTTTTGCAAACACCAAAAAAAAATGTATTAGTATTATCATGCCTTAAGCTTCCCCAGGTTCTTTTTCTGACTGACTTCGTTGCTTTTTAAATTATAGCTTTCTGGATTACCCCTCTGAATACTGTGCTTTTATTCAGTAGGTGTGGGGTAGGGCCTAAAATTCTATCCTGTGAAAAAAGCTCCTTAGGTAGTGCTAATGTTGCTGACAAATTTTACAGTAACAGTTTTATTTCCCTTAATTGTGTCTTGTCACATGGTCTTTCTTTCACCCTCAAATTCAAGATATCTTTTAATGAGGTTGTTTTGGAATTTTTTTAAAAACATATTTTCTAGTTAGATGATTACAAGTTATATTTGAGTTTAATTATAAGTATTTTGGAAAGCTGATTTTGAAATTTATAGGAAGTTAATGTAATAAACTGCTTTCCTTACTGATACTGGACATTTTAATTTTTCTTTAACTGTAAAAATCTCTAGACATGGATAAAGAAGATGCATTAATTTGCTTTGAAGAACACATCCGAGCTTTAGAAAAGGAAGAAGAAGAAGAAAAACAGAAAAGTTTGCTGAGAGAAAGGAGACGACAGCGGAAAAATAGAGAATCTTTTCAGGTAAATTAAGTCTCTTCTCTAGCTTTAATTTCTTACCATAGTTTGTGAACTTAAACAATAATAGAAACAATTTTGAGACCCCTTTATCCCAGATCATTAGGCTTTGTGAAGGATCCATACACATTTAACTCAAGTGCTACAATTAGTTTTGGATGCATCTAAGGAAAACAGCCATTTTAGGCCAGGGGAACATAAGAGGCTATAGCAGATTTGATATTTAGCACTGATAAGTCAATTAAGGTTTCATCTGGGAAAGAGGAATTGCATGATAGAAGACTGAAAAGAAAGTATGTGTGATGACTGATTCATAGTAGTTGATATTTAGATATTTAGTGTGTAGAGAAGAGTATAGTACGGGGTATGTAATTTTGGGATAGGCCATAGTTCTTAAACACTATAGAAGACGAAATTATGTATCCTTTATATAGGCCAGTGGTTCATTTTCACCTCCAGATACCACTTTTATCCTCTCATTAATAGGGAACATCATTTTTACATTTTGTGTTTCACCAGATTGCCCATTTCAATAATTACATTACTAGCAACATTAATTGCTTACTGCTATACGTTTTAGATTGATAATCACTTAAATTTTATTACAGCCTTATGAGAGTTGGGTAATATTTTTGTTATGTCCATTTATACAAGGAAATTGACTTAGGTGAAGTGACTTAACCAAATTCGACGACTGATTAGTGGTGCCAGAATTTGAATCTATACAGTCTTAATTACAAAATCTCTTCCATTAAACATTCTATGAAGATTTTTTTAAGATTTTACTTATTTCTTTGAGAGCGTGAGATCACCAGCAGGGAGGAAAGGCAAAGGGAAAAGCAGACTTCCTGTTGAGTAGAGAACCAGATATGGGGCTCATTCCTAGGACCCCAGTATCATGACCTGGGCTGAAGGCAGATGCTTAAAGGACTGAGCCAGCCAGATGCCCAACACTGTATTAAGATAAATGCTAAATTACAGTGACTTGAACAGACTTATTTCTCCTTTAATGATAATTTTTTGGTGTAGAGTTGTGCCCATTGCCATTTCCTAAGGTAGTAATTCTCACAAATTTGTGTGCATCTGAATTACCAAGTAATCCCTGCCCGGTGTGGGGCTTGAACTCACAACCCCAAGATTAAGTGTCACATGCTCTACCAATGGAGAGCCAGGCATCCCACCTAGAGGGCTTTTAAAATAAACTCTTTATGTCATGCGGAAGGTCACTTAAATCATCTTAAATGACATAGTCAATAGCATTACTTCAGTCCTTATTCCTAAAACTTTAGTATTTATTAATCTTATGGGTTCTTTTATTATAGTGGTTTCCTATAAGGATCATGCAAAATATTCTTAGAACTACATGTTTCTTGAGCTTCACCCCTAGAATTTGATTTACTAAGTCTAGGGTGGGTGGGTTCCGAGAATATATATTTCTAGGAGGTTTCTAGGTGATAGTGATGCTTCTGGCCCATACTTCGAGAATTGTCCTGGGCCATTAGCATTCTATTCATGTTTAGGAGTTTGTTGTCCACATTATCAGATTTCAGCTTGAAAGAAGTTGAAAGGACAGTTTGTTTTTGTTTTTGTTTTTTAAAACAGTGATTAGAAGTTTTACTCTACTTCATAGTTAGCTGCTGAGAATTTAGTCTCATTGCTGTAAGTAAAAACAAAGGAGGCTAGAAAACGTAGATTTTAACTGAGTAGCCTTGTGCCTAGGAAGAACATATTTTTAGGTTTTTTAATATTCTGCAACTGTTGAGCTTTAATGGCTCTTAAGGTTTTGCAGTGGTTTAAAATAAGACCTAAGGTAATCTAGGTTACAGAAAATAGATTTGGTAATCTTCAAAATCATTGCTATATACTGATGACCTATCTTAGTTCAGACGAACCACATTTCATGTACTTTAAGCTACATTTGACCTGTGTCTACTATATTGAACAGTGCAGACATAGAAATTTTAACAGAATTTTGAGCCATAGGTCTTTAGAGATATTTATTCAGTTAAACACCCGAAGGATTTGGGGAAGCAGGATGTGTAAATTGTTGAGTATAAAAGCCCCAGTATGTTGCCCTGAAAATCAGCAAATAAGGAAAAAGGATAAAGAAGAGAAATTAGAATAAGCACATAGATTTAGATTTAGGGTATAAATTTAACATAGAAGAAAGGAAATCGGTTTTTAAATCAGATATGTGGTTGAGTCTCGGTTCTTCAAACTACTGTATTACTTCAGTAAAATTCATGGGCTTAAAGATCCATATTTGTTAATTAAAAATTAAAAAACAAAACCAGCCCAAACACGTTGGGTACTACATCTGAAAACAAAAAGTGTGTTTTACAGGAAACATGTAACACATTCTTTAGCATCATCATTAGAGACAGTACCCAATATTTCTCCTTAACTTTGTGTGTGTGTAACTAAACTGAAATGATGTTCCATCTTAAGGGACAATAAACTGAAGTCTGGAAAATAATATAGCTTTTCAAAGATCCTTTTCTCTGAAGCGCAGAAGAGAATTTTGCCTAAAAGCAGATTTTATTTTCATCAAAGAGCAATATTCTTTGTACCTTACACATATTTGGGATACATTGGTACAAGAGTTTCAAATATTGCTGTTTTTAGTGTGTTTTCATGTTACACTAATATTTCTAATGTCCTTAAAGATGACTTTTCAGTATAATTGGTTTTTGTTATTGTTGGCTTTTCCCTCCCCAGATATTTTTAGATGAACTGCATGAACATGGACAACTGCATTCTATGTCATCTTGGATGGAATTGTACCCAACAATTAGTTCCGACATTAGGTTTACTAATATGCTTGGTCAGCCGGGTGAGATTCTTTTCTTCCCAATTTATAGTTATGATAGTAGTTGGAATGGGCCAGAGAGACAGGTGGCTGTGCTGGGGAATGGAGGGGTGCTTTATTTTGTTTTATAAACAAAAAAGTAATTGCAGCTCTTTGGTTAGAGCTAGCTTTTGACTTCTTTAGTTTTTTCATTAGGATCTACTGCACTTGACCTTTTCAAGTTTTATGTTGAGGATCTTAAAGCACGTTATCATGATGAGAAGAAAATAATAAAAGACATTCTAAAGGTAAACACTACACTTACTATTTACTGTTAATCTCCAGTATATTTTAAGTCGATATTGTGTTCCTTTTTTTTTATGTATTATTGTTGTTAACAAGGTTTCTCTTTCTTAGGATAAAGGATTTGTAGTTGAAGTAAATACTACTTTTGAAGACTTTGTGGCCATAATCAGTTCAACTAAAAGATCCACCACATTAGATGCTGGAAACATTAAGTTGGCTTTCAACAGTGTAAGTTATCAGCTCTTCTATGGAAAACAACTACTTTTGTACGGTTTTTAATATATTCAGCTAAAAGTACTTAAGCTGTAGGCTCCCGAATTAAAGGAATACAGCTAGAATTTTACTGAAAAGTAAAATAAAATAATGTATTTAGATGATTGGCTAATGATGAAGTTTCCTTTGCTCAAATTAAATTGTGTTTTAAGTTGGCTCATAACTTATAAATGATGAGAGAATGCTTAAATTAAGAACGAATTACTTCAATTGTACTATTATAACTGGTTAAATATGATTTTATAAAAGTTACTAGAAAAGGCAGAAGCCCGTGAACGCGAACGAGAAAAAGAGGAGGCTCGGAAGATGAAACGAAAAGAATCTGCATTTAAGAGTATGTTGAAACAAGCTACTCCTCCAATAGAATTGGATGCTGTCTGGGAAGATGTATGTATAATTGTAAATTGTTTCTAATGATCTTTTTCCTTTACAATTGAAGATAAAAATATCTTTAATTCCCCTCCCATTTTATAGCCTCAAAAAGAAGCTGAAGTAGAGTATACATTGAATATATTGAGAATATTTAAAAGTTTAAAGTCAGCTCTGACCCTGCATTTAGGAATATTTATTAAAAAATGATTTGGACTTCAGAGGAAAAGAAATCCTTTGAGAGGATGGGGCTGTGACCTTTACTACTGGCTATTGTGATTCTTATTAGCCATATTGGTATACTTCTCTTGTTATTCATGTGTTCATATCTGAATGTTTCAGATCCGGGAGAGATTTGTAAAAGAGCCAGCATTTGAGGACATAACTCTAGAGTCTGAAAGAAAACGAATATTTAAAGATTTTATGCATGTGCTTGAGGTAATTTTAGTATTCTTGTAATTAATTCGACTGTTACAAAATACATAAGAATAGAAGCCCAAATTGAATTAAAATTGATCAAAGTTTGTTTCTTAAATTATACTGCTTTTTTTATTATACAGCTTCTATACAAATGTCATTTACCTGAGATGGTTAAGGAAATGATTTTTCTATAGAAACTGCCTTTGAGCATAAGAAACTAAGTTTGCACGTGAACGTAAGATGTGTTTGTGGAGAGAGTTCATACTTATGTTTTTACAGTGTTTTAGAAATTCAACAATTTAGCAGCCTCCTATAATGACTTTGGTAAATCTAAAGAAAACTTAAATAGCTTTTAAGCACGCATTTCAAATATTACACTATGTTAGATGTGTTCAATGCTCAGGGAGATCTGGAAATAATGGAATAAGTAAGTCTGTGTTAAAATAAGTAATGATAAAATTGCAAGTTACTCCATTAGCTGAATAAGAGTATTTTGATGAAGATTTTAGGTGTAGGTACTTGTATATAGTAAATATGCTAAATTGACCAGTAATTACTCAATAGAATTTGGTGCCTATGTGGGTCCAGACACTGTTCTAACAGTTTTACAAACACACACTACATATATGAACTTAATCCTCACAACAACTCTGTGAAGTTATAGATGAGCAGACCGAGGTAAAGAAAAGTAATTTGAAGGGAAAAGATTCCAGCCCAGGCTGTTTGACTCCAGGGTTAATGCTTTTAACAAATAACACTACCCTGCCAGTTCTGGACATAGTGATACTTTGTAACACATTGAAAGCTGGCATATATTTAACATTAGAGTGTTGGCATGGTATGGTCATTGGTCACTCACTGCAGGTCACTTAACTGTCCACTGTTTCCTTGGATTTCTTGTTCTTGATGAATTTCATTGTTAACATGCATCCACATGCATCTTTATTTTCTCCTAGCTGCCTCAAGATCCAGCCCTCTTGGCCTCTAGGTCTCTTCAAAGCTGGGAGCTTGTTAGACATTCAGAATCTCAGGCCGCATTGGCAGAAATCCTGTATCAGAATCATCATTTCAATAAGAATCTAAAGCACTCGAATAGAATGTACATTTGTGAGAAGCTCTGCTCTAATTAGTGTCTTAACATTGTCTCCCAGTTCATAATCAACATTAAAATTCTCTGGTGATCTGTATTGGGAACGTGCTGAGGTCGTAAATGGTCATAAGGAAGAGGCTCTTCCTCTGGAAGAGGAATAAGTTTTGTGATCCTAGTAATCTGAGCTTTTGAGTTAGAAGAGGAGGAAAAATTCAGCATTCAGTGACAGTAAAAGGAGCTTTCCTTCTTAGATATTTAATTTCCATTTACTTGTAAACTGAAGCAGAATTATTTTAAAGGCCATAGATGTTTGGGGGCAAGGAGCTTTTTTACTGCAGCATTAATAAATGAATTAAAATCCACAGAGACCTTTCCTTTTTTGATTTGATGTGGTGTTAGATTAGAGTCAGATTGTCTTTGGAGTTCTTAATGTTTGACTAAGAAGGGAATGCTCCTTGGTAGAGAGAAAAAAGGATTAGATTTTGCTTTATTCTGAGTGCGTCATTTATCTTGGTCAAGGATAACTCTGAGGTAGTTCATTTTCGTGGTGCTAATAATAATAAGCCTAGCCAGATTCATCATAAAAATCATGTCTGACTGTAATTTCATTTCATTGGTTTTTAAAGCAATGTGCCTGTTCTACAGGTGATACTTTTCTGAAGTATATCACTTGTCCCTACTATAGCATACCATTCTCATTCCTTTTTTTTTTTTTTTAATTTTTTTTTTTTTTTTTTTTTTTTATTTATGACAGTCACAGAGAGAGAGAGAGGCAGAGACACAGGCAGAGGGAGAAGCAGGCTCCATGCACCGGGAGCCTGATGTGGGATTCGATCCCGGGTCTCCAGGATCGCGCCCTGGGCCAAAGACAGGCGCCAAACCACTGCGCCACCCAGGGATCCCCCATTCTCATTCCTATAAGAAGTGCTTTCTTTCATATTTGTTCTGTTTAGATGTTGAAATGAGTCAGAATGGGATGGTTAGGAAGGAACAGAACATTTTAACTGACAACTGCAGCTTCATGAAAGTACATCCTAAATGTGCAAAATGAACGAAATTTTCACTCTAATAACTTATTTTTATAGCATTAAAGATTCTTCACAATCTGCTGTCTGAAGTCAATGTTAACTTTTGAAAATCTTTTCCTTTTGCACCTGTAGCATGAATGTCAACATCATCATTCAAAGAACAAGAAACATTCTAAAAAATCTAAAAAACATCACAGGAAACGTTCCCGCTCTAGATCGGTAAGGAAGTTTATCATGACACTATAAGTGTATTGGCACTGTAAGTGTATTGAAGTATTTGTTAATAACATCATTATGGATGAAATTATGTGTATTTTATAGGGATCAGATTCAGATGATGACGACAGCCATTCAAAGAAAAAAAGACAGCGATCAGAGTCTCGGTCTGCCTCAGAACATTCTTCTAGTGCTGAATCTGGTAAGCATTTCTTTTAACTTGCCATTGGTTAAGTGCCCAATGCTTGGTTTCAGCTCAGGTCTTGATTTCTCCTGGATTGAACCCTTGTCTGCCGAAGACTTATCTCCCTGCCTACTCCCTGCCCCCTAGCATTAGCGCTCAGAAATTAAAGAAAAAAAGGTATTGGCACTTGGATGTCCTCAAAGTCAGACATTTTTTTCTTTTCATGCTGCTTAGAGAGAAGTTACAAGAAGTCAAAAAAGCATAAGAAGAAAAGCAAGAAGAGGAGACATAAATCTGTAAGCAAGCTTTAATTTTTATACTGCCCCTAGCTTTAGCCCTTATCTTATTCAGTGGCGATAGAACCCTTTTCTGTCTACTCCTGTGCAGTCTAGCACAGTTCTAGTGGACACCTGAACTCAGGAATTACATCATTTGTCTTCACCATAATCTTCCATTAAAACCTTCCGGTGAACTTTTAAAATAAACACACATCAGTGTTAAGATTCCCACTCTGGCTTTTTAAAGCAATCTTAGAGAAAGACCCAAGTGTTTGTGTATGTCTTGCAGTTGTGGTGAGAATCTTAAGTCTAAATGTTCACCTCCTTCTCTACTCTTAGTTCTTAATTTTACGTATGTATCAAGATATCCTAAGGAGGTTTTTTTGAAACATAAGTGAGTAGGTGTTTATTACCTATTGAGATTTTTTTTCCTTCGTGCCACTCACTCGAATTTGTACATATCTAATAAAGGATCAATTATTTAGGCAGTGACATTGCCATTTCTTTTTAATTTTTTTGACATTGCCCTTTAAATCCTGCTTTTTGGGGCACCTGGGTGGCTCAGTCGGTTAAAAGTCCATCCAGCTCTTGATTTCTGCTCAGGTCATGATCTCCAGGATTTAAGTTCAGGTTCTGTACTCATCATGGAGTCTGCTGAAGATTCTCTTTCTCCCTTTCCCTTTGTCCCTCCCCTTGCTCTCTCTAAATAAATAAACTCCTTTAAAATAAATAATCCTGCTTTTCAGTTATAGTTTTGAGAGAGGAATTTTATTATATGATGGTCAACCTATTAGGTGATTAACCTAATCACAGCATTCTGTACACATAGCTGAACAAAAAAACCAATATTTTATTGGGTTGGTGGAAAGTGTGATGTTTGTCTACTTTTACATTATAGGCATACTCCCATTTTGTATGCTTCCCTACTTTAGTGAAACTCTTTCGATGTTAAAATGTCACCCTTCCCAAAGGATAGACAGACTCCCTCCATTGAATCTTGGATATGTTCCAGAATCCTTGAGGTTACTAGTTCAGATTTCACTGCACTAGGAACACATGCCCTATGATAATATATAATATATAGATGTTCTTAAATATTATCTATATGGTTTTCTTCATCAAAATGCTAATGTTATTTTTTATTTACATAGGACTCTCCAGAGTCAGATGCTGAGCGAGAGAAGGATAAAAAAGAAAAAGACCGAGAAAGTGAAAAAGATAGAACTAGACAAAGATCAGAATCAAAACACAAATCACCTAAGAAAAAGACTGGAAAGGATTCTGTAAGTATTCAGAATTATTTCATACCTGGGTTTCCAGAATAGAAAAAATAGATACTGTGGTTAGTATGACATTGATTGACTTTTTCTAGGTTAGCTACCATTTGAAGAAAATGAAGAAAATTTAAAGAATATAAGAGACTCAGATCAGGGTTTCTCAGATCACGGGTTCTCCAGATACACACTAAGTTCAGTTTCAAAATGTTAACTTTGTAGGAGTAATCATTGTGAGAGAAGAGGTAAGGGCAGAGGGATAGGAGGGGACTAAAAGCCAAAGTTAACATTTTAATATCAAATTAGTCTTTAATTTCTCACGTGTGTGTGTGTGTGTGTGTGTGTGTGTGTGTGTAAACGACAGCACAGTAACACCGATTGTCTTAGCCTTGCCATTCTTCCACAAATACTGTGAACTTAACAGGAGTAATGCTACTAAATCAACCTATGACCATCCCTTTAGTGTTTTAATTCAGTTGATATGAAGGTTCTTTTTAAAAGCTGCCCTGGTGAGTTTCATGCACATCCTTGGTGAAGAATGAAGATTTTCTGAATACTTAATAACAGCGTTTAACAATAACAGCGTTTAACAGTTTGTTCTTTGTAACCAGTTAAATGAAATCTCTGAAGGAAGGAGAATAGATGAACTATCTACTTTTTAAAGATTGTTTTTCACAAATACAATATTTAAGTGTTCTTCAGACTATTGCCCTGCTCATAAATTTTAAATGTTTATTCTCATAAATCTTAAATGTTTATCTAAGGATAGTATGTTTAAAGGATAATACTTGGAGCACCTGGGTGGCTCAGTGGTTGAACACTTGCCTTTGGCTCAGATCCCGATCCTGGGATCCAAGGATCCAGGGTTCGAGTCCCACATTGGGCTCCCCAGAGGGAGCCTGCTTCTCCCTCTGCCTGTGTCTTCTTTTGCCGCTGTGTTTCTCATGAATAAATAAAATCTTTTTTTTTTTGTAAAGATTTTATATATGTATGTATTTATTCATGAGAGATCCAGAGAGGCTAAATAAAATCTTTAAACATAATACTTGTTTGTAATATAAAATACTTAGGTGACCTGGAATCTACAAAATTAGCAAGGAATATAGTGCTTTAGGTTATGAACACTGGCTTCATTAAATGGAAACAAAATGTTTCACATTCAGAGGTGTTAGAGGAAGGGAAAGAAACCATTGTGTACCTTTCTGCCTGATTTACATATTAATGCAACCTGAAAGCACCAAAGTTCACTATGTCCCCTAATAAAGCCAGAGAATGGTTAGCAACTCATTAATAGGCTTTTGGGAGAGAGGTCAGTCCTAAACCCTCTGGTGAGCAGCTTGTTTCTGTGGAAGAGAATCCATATACATTTTGATTGCCTTTTCTTTTTTTTTTTCAAAAGTTCAATACTACTAACCTTTTGAGTACTGACATAAGATGTAATCCTATTCAATGTCTTTTCAGGGGAATTGGGATACTTCTGGCAGTGAACTGAGCGAAGGGGAATTGGAAAAGCGCAGAAGGACCCTTTTGGAGCAACTGGATGATGATCAATAAACTATACCAAATATATGTTTACAGTATGATTTAAAGTCTAATTCAGACCAGGGACTCTATTTTAAAGTTCAATTGAAATAAAACACTGGGTTTTAATTATATCACAGGAAAAAAAAAAGTGCATTTAAGTATTGTTATTGTGGACTTTATAAAAGCAAAGGAAACTGAAAATAACTTTTGATTCTGTATCAAGAATCATATTTTCATATGGTCATAACTGTCTTTCTGTGACCCTTTCATAGGGCACTGCAGGATGGATTAAAGGTGGCAATTTACTGATAACTGCAGATGTCTCTACTTTGTTCTGAAGTCTAAGTCATGAGGCGATTTGATTTACTTTATAGAAGTTGGATTTTGAAGATATAATGAAAAATTTTTTGATACTTAGTAGTACAAAAAAAGCACCAGCAACTGATAAAACTGCTTTTTTGTGCACTACCCAACTGGTTCCGATATGATCTTTTATGGTGAACTCAGAAATAGGTGTTCTTAATGGAAACCTGTCAGACCCTTAACTAACTATAGCGGTGCTAAGGAGCACTACTATAATAAAGCCACCATTATTTTTTATGAAACATCTGAATACATTTTAAAAAAAAGGCTGTTGTGAGGGCATTATTTTGAGGTGATGTTTAAAAAGTTAACATCAAATCAAATTGTAAATTAGTTTAAATATATTGCCTTAAGAACCTACTAAAGAATGTGCCACCAGACTTTAAGTGATAGTTGCAATATCCTTGTCTGAAACAAAAATCAATGTTGACTTAAACATTTTCTTTAACAGTTGTCTTTTTTTTTTTTTTTTTTTTAATCCGAGCTTTTGCTTTTTTTCCATTGAGGAAGTCTTTTACCTTCCCTACTCACTGAGAAGTATTGACTTCGTGGTACACATTCTAAAGCATTTCTGATTTGAATATTTTTGTACATTTTTATCAATTATTAAACCTTCTCTTCTAGCGTGTACTAGTATTTATTTCTACTTAAACTACTCAGTTTAAAAAATTGTATGATCATTTAAAGATACTAAATCCTTGGAATTTTACTTCATCTAACCCACATAGCTAGGTTACTTTTCCTTTTTAATATTTAAGAATGTTACAAGTCAGTACATTTCAGGCCCCTGTAATTTGTTTTTGATCTACAAATTTCCTATAGAAAACTTTAGAGAGGCATTGGTTTGAAGCTAGAATACTCTTTACATGCTAACTTTTTGAAGGTTGGTAATGTAATTTATACTATTTTCCTTCAGTGCAGGAGATTTTTTTAATAAGTAAATTTCAGCATATAGTCTTTGGCATTAGGTATTTTTTTATTTTGGACACTTTGAGCAATCCTATTTCAAGTTGGGATTTAGAAGAACGAAAAGTTCATTTTATTTGAGAAGTTCAGATGACCAGGACTACTCTTTCCCATCTCTGCCCACTGTTTCAATTAAATCTAGCATCCACTGTTGAAAAACAAAAAAGGGGGCGGGCAGGGAGTTATTTCTAAACTTTTCTCTGCCAAATCATTTTTCTGCTGTGAAAAACTGACATGACTGTGGAAAATGAGAATCACTATCCTTAGAAGATGTGAAATAATCAAGTTGCTTGCTTGAGGTTTAGTCTTTTATTGTATATTAGAACCAAAATAACAACTTTGGCAACAGGGAGTTTGTCTAGATTTACTTTTCAGAGGTCTCATAATGATAGTTAATATTGCTAATCATGTCAAACACTTGACATGGAAGTCAGTGGCAAAATCTAAATGCGCATATGATATTGGCAGAAATACTAGTGGTGTTTCATAAGAGAATTTATTTAGAATCTGTAAAATTTTGTTTTAATTCCATGAATGATTTTTTTAAGTGCAACTTTAAAGTT
The DNA here is from genome assembly GCF_905146905.1 of Nyctereutes procyonoides. Lineage (NCBI taxonomy): Eukaryota > Metazoa > Chordata > Mammalia > Carnivora > Canidae > Nyctereutes > Nyctereutes procyonoides. The sequence goes on along the minus strand of NW_026575136.1, from coordinate 14,972,098 downwards.
TTAATTTTTCTATTTAAATAAAAAGTTATTGATATGTTTTAGTATGTCCTCAAAATAGATTTCTGTATTTCTTAGAGACCCTGTCTTACCACCTCAAATCCCTACAATACAAATTCAAGTTTCTCTATAGTTCATCCATGAAAATATTTGACCTAAAAACAAAACTGATAAATGGCAACTTAAAATACAACATTGTTATTATAAAAGATGTAATTGAAGTGACAATAATCCTGTCTACCTTCAATGATCCCATCAAATGGGATTTAGTTACCAAAAGGTACTGTACTGTGAAGGCACAGATGATGGGAAGATTTTGTAATAGCAAGAGCTCTGTGTGAATATTTTTAACCTCTTAGGTCAGGTTTCTAAATCTTCAGTCTGGTAAAAGCTGAAATGTCTTAGAATACTGATTCTGTTAGAGTTAAACAGAGTTCAAAAAGGAGTCTGAACAAATGTGTTCAAATAGGAAAGTGTTTATTTTCAAATAAGGGGAATTTACGTTTCAGTTAAGCATCAGACTCTTTGGTAAATGTTGAGGGTTTTCTTCCCTCTGTATCATTAATATTAAGTTATTGGATCACATTTACTAATTACATTTAATATCATAAAAGTCAAAATCAGAATCTCTAATATTTGATGTTTTCGTTTTCTCCCAGTCCAGTAATTCCTGTATGGGAAAACTGAATTTGTGTGAAAAGTTAGTCAAGTATGAATTCTTTGCACTTTCCCAAATTTACTTAAATTACTTAATGCTTTTAAATAAAAGCAACGGTCTTTTTTTTTTTTTTTTTTTAAACACATCAAGGGTATGTCATTATTACCCAAAGCAGCTTTGGCATATATTCCTGTTTTTCAACAATAAAAACTTCATTTTTATGCCTTCCAGTAAATATGAAAATGATCAAAATGTCACAGCTTGACTTTTGCTCATTGGACCTCCTTTTATACAGCTATAAGATAAAAATGGCCTAGAAAAAGGCCTTTAATTCATAGGGTAGAGTGAAGAAACTATAAAAACTGAGACATCTCTGTACGTTCTTTTAGAAAGTTCATAATTTTCTTTACCAAAGGGCTTGTATTGTGTTGAGAAACATTTGCCTAGATGTGATCCTGGCAGCCACTTTTCTCCTCTTTGCATCCAGAAAGGGGTAGACCTAGAAAGTTTTTTTTTTTTTTTTTTAAAGCTTAGATGCTATTTGAGAGAGAACGGTTTCTAATCAGATAGTACCCAGGGAAGAGTTATGAATGCTATAAATTTACAGAATATTTAAGAATATTATGTGATTTAAATGTAAATTACAAAACTAAGGAACCAAATAAACATTTCCAAAAGCAAAATGAGGCAAAGCACATTAATTCCTTGTATCTTAAAAATCAGACTTTTCTTTTCCCTTGGGTATGTGTCTCTCTCAGTATCAGATACAATTTTAATTCTTTTACATTCTCTAAGTAAAGCCACTCATTTTACATAAAGGAAAAGCAAAGTGTCATGAGTAATTTTTCATGGAATTGTGTTCTATATAGGACTTACAATTTTATGGTTTTTGGTAATGGTATATACAAGTCTAATAATTCTTTATTAAATCTTACCTTGCTCTTAAGTTTTTCAGTTGTTTTAACTTAAATGGTGGTCAGGTTCCTTGGAAACAGGGATTTGTTTCATTTACTGCTATATTCTGTGGACTAGAACGGTGCCTGGCACATTGTAGGCAATTATTGAGTGAATGTAAAATGCTGGTTGACAAGATACACTCATCCACAGTACACAGCATGATCGCAGTAGTGTACTAACCCACAACTAAAGCCGTTCTGGTTCTGGTGGCTGTGTCTTAACAGCTTTTGCTACAAAAGTTTCCAAAAGCTTGTTAGAACGTGTAACCATGTGGTTTCTGAGTAGGAAAGGAAATACCTTATGATTTGAAATGTTTTTCATATTCATGAATTAAGATATAGTAGTTTAAAAGTAGTAACTTCTCTTTGAAGAGCTAGCTTTTAGCTAGATCAGAGATAGTCTTTAAAGGCCATGCTTGGAAAGAACAGCAAAATTGCCAAATTCTAAATTGAGAACTAATGATTTCAGGCTATTTCCAACAAAGGATGAGGTATGGGAATTGAGAAGATTCTGTTCCCCAAGTACCTCACCATGCCCCTCAATCCTCCATTTAGCCGGTCTCCCTGCCTCAGTTCCTTAATTGTAGATTTTCTGTGCTTTTAAAACTTAGTATATAAAAACAGCTTTTGTGACTCAATAGGATCTGTGCTAAAAGCCATCTCATTATTGTTCATGATTGGTAATTGCCCCAGGAGTAACGGCCTAGGTTGACGTGTGCATTTCAGGGGAACTAGCCAGCAACCCCCCCCCCCAGCCCAGTTTTCATTCATAGACTAAAACAATGGTTGCCTAATGAGATCATGATCCAACTAAGCCATTTCTTGAGGCCCTTGTATGCTGTTCCTCAGGGTCTCTAAAATGTGCTATTTATAAATAGTCCTTTATTTTGGTCCTGCCTGAAACTTGTGGTGGGTTTGTTTTCTTGCCTGCCTCTCTACAACTAAACTGAAGATTTGTTCTGAAAGGTGAGTAATAAACAGGTTTCTATTTTCTGTGTTTGTAATTACCAGATTTTCTCTTCTGTTTATATATTGTTCTGATGTAAAGAACCTAATAGTTATATAAAATTAGACCTTTTGTGAATAAATATAATTTATTAGAAAAAAATGGCATCTTTTACTAAGTAAGTTGGATTTGTGTCAGCTTTTGGCATTAAACACCCCTCCTTACATGCAGCAGTTCTGTGCTGCGAGATGCTAGATGCCCATGTTCTGTTTCCTCAGTGTAATACTTGATTTTCTCTATAAAAAGTTAGATCAAAAAGTTTATCTACACTTCATTTCTTTCATGTTTTTTCTTGGAATTAGATTGGGTATTAGTTTTAAGGGGAATGAAAAACAGATTAATCCTTTTGTATATACTGGGCCGATCCTCTGCAGACATTTCTGATAAAGATTTTAAAAATGTCTTCGGGCTAAGAGCTGTTTTACCAAATACTAAAATTAATAGGTATGTGCTCTGTGAAGCTATTGTAAGAATGCATCTTCCAGTTAAAGAGGTAATTTTACAAAATCGAGTACATTGAACCACAGTAGGTGATGGGTATCAAGTCCCAGTCTATGCTAATCATTTTGTCAGCAGGGTCCCTTGGGCATTCAATGCAGTGAATTTTAGTGGGTGAGGATTTAGATTTTTAGAGGATTGGGAGTTGGGAACAAGGAGACTTAGTTCTAAATCACTGGTAAATTCTAAGAATGGGTATTAATGGAATATACTGTCCCATACCTAACCATATCCACCCTCATTTGAACTTAACTGCTGTGGTTTCAGTTTGAAAACATTTTGATTTTGTGGAATATTAAAGATGTTTACCATGAGGCACAAACAAGAGAATTTTACTAACTGGAATTTAACTTTTCCCCATCCTTATAAAATAAAGCTTCAACGACATTGTATAACTGGTGCAGTAAGAAGAGCGCTGAATTGGTAACAAAGGCTTATTAATATAATTTGTGCCTCTTTAAGAAAGTTTTTTTTAAGATTTTATTTATTCATAGAGAGAGGCAGAGGGAGAAGCAGGCATTGTACAGAGAGCTTGATGTGGGACTCGATCCAGGGTCTCCAGGATCACGCCCTGGGCTGCAGGCGGCGCTAAGCCGCTGCGCCAACGGGGCTGCCCAAGAAAGTGGTTTTGAAGCCACTTTGGACAATTTTCTAACTTGCTTCCTTAAGAATATATTAAACGTTGCACAGTCTGATGATTTGGAATTATTACTAAAAAAAAGTCAGTATGTTTGAGCAATGGAGGCCACACTGCTTGCATGAACCTTGCCAAGCAACAGGGTTGTTGGGTGCAGGGTTACCTCCATGCGATGTACCTGTTACCTATCTGGTATACATACAACATCCTCATTAAAACAAATCTGGGGTTGGGTGGGGGAGGATAATGTCTTACCAAACATCAGTGTTCCTCTGAGAGCAATAAATTTGTAAGTACAAGTTTGGACACGGATCCCTCACTACCAAAATCTGTTAGGTTCTTACGTTACATACGTGTGATCAAGAGTTTGTATCTTGAGTTCAAGCAGCAAGATAAAACTTCGTAGAAGATAAAAAAGACTGGTAAGCCCCCAGTCACCCCTCCCCCCCCCACTAAAGTATGCCACTGAAAGACTACAACATATTACAGGATAGTAGTGTAAATAGTTTATTTGCTCATATGTCATGAAAAGACCAGAAAAGTAACATGAACTTTTTTTTATAAAACATTTCTAATATTGCTAAGAAGCAGGCCCATTAATAAACAGCAAAGAACATGCCAACATTATTGTCTATTTGTAGATTAATAAATAGGCAATTATTTCAATATGATTAGCACTGAGCTTTGGAAAACAGCTGCTTGTCATAAAGGGCCAACTGCTTGTGTTGCATCATGGTCAAATTGCTTTTTTCATCAAAATCAGTGTTGAGACAGACAAAATCTTGGCATGTTCTTTTTAAAGTACACATTCATGGAAATGTGCTAGCAGGTGGCAGTTTTAAGAGTAATTTTTTGTAAATAGGTATGCTAAAGTGAAATGTAACTGATCCCTAAACTGTCCTTGTAGTTAAATATATATATTAAAAAAGAAACTATAAGTTAAAATAACATTCAGATTGTATAGCACAGGCTGATGCATTTTTAAACAATATTTACAATATTACCCAAAGGCTTAAGTGGGAATTAAAGTGTAAAAACCATAAAAAACTGCACCAATTTTATAGCAAAATATCTGTACATTTAAAAAGATCATATAACTACACATTATCCAAGGAAAATGGGACCTTCACCAAGGAGTTCACATAAGCACAACATAAGAAATTCAGTGGTTAAATACTATACAATAAACTTTACAATTAATATATTGATGTAATGTACCAAGAAGGTAAGCCGGAAGCAGAATGTATGTTATGAAAAGTACAAATTAGCTTTCGTCCAGTTTTTGACTTTGGAATGGATCAAGTGCCCTGCCAGAGAGGAAGGAAAAATAACAGTGGCCCAGTTGGCTGTTTAGTCCCATTACGTATCCTGTAAGCTTAGTCCCAACGTGAGTATTTCAAGCAATTTAATTGCAATAAAGCAATCTGGGAAACAAGAATTTAACTGATACACGAGGCCAAATGTAACTTCTCCAATTTACAAAAGGAGGAAGAAGAAAGGGAGGGGAAACCTGCGATTGTCAGGAGAGTAAGGCGAGGTTAGCTCTCAGGACTAGCTAGCAGAAGTGGCCTTGGACGCTTGGCAGAGCTAGTGAACTTCTCCCGGGCTAGCAAGGCACCAATTTCTGTTCTCAGGATTGGCCCATAATGGTCCTCAGAAATCCTAATACTGATTAAGGAGATGTTAATTTTAGTGCTAATTAATAAATATATTTGCATTATTATTTTGAAAGCTGCCTCTAGCTGAAGAACACAGTACTGCAAGTAAATCTTACACAAATGTGTATCCATCGTAGCCTCGCCTTCATGCCGATGAACTTCTCTTGGGGGCGTCCTACCCTAGCACAGCCGTGTAGAACCTCAAATGAGACAGCCGAGTGACTCCTGTGCCACTGCAGTGCATCCTTGTGTACTCTGCTGGGGCCTGGTTATGGACAGAAGTTTACTCATGTGACTTGTTCCTTCTTCCATGTTGCAAAATACAAAGCTGATGGGTATACGTATGAAACAAAATTCCTTAAAAGACATCTCAGCAAAGGAAACCCACAGCAGATGCATCCGTTATTTACAATTTATCAGGAGACCAGGGTGTGCCATCATGGGACAATCACAATGGCAGATCATGTAATTTACATTTTGGTTAAAAAACTGGATAATATACTGGTGTAAAAAGATACCTAATCAAATCAAACCCTATTGCTTTGATTAATCTGAGCAGGTACTTCCACTTTTAGGCACTTGTTAACAAAGGTTGAAAGGAGAGCCCGTCATTTTTAAATTCCTATGTGTCTGCTAAATCTGAGCCCTTAGAATATTTTATCAACGTTCAAAGTTGCAGTTAAATGGTAGCACAGAGTTCACGTGGAAAGTTTTGTTCACGCGCACACTCTACTCCTACAGGCCGGTCTCAGGTTCACATGGTTATCTCGGCACCATTAACAGAACGCAAGTTCTGATCATCAAAGCGCCGCCTGACACTTCTCCTCACCGCATCGGCTCGTCTGTAGGGTTGGTTTCTAAGATCTGGAAAGAGGAAAGTACCAATGAGAGAACTGCAACCTTCTGTGCCCCAGTCTAAGCAAGACAAAGGTCAGCTGGCAGCCAATCAAAGCAGCTTGTGTGGAAGAGTCAGCTAACAGGCCCTTCGAATTCACTGGAGTATTTGAGCCAAAGACTTTACCCTCAATATTTAAACAAAGCAGGATGTAATACTGGTGGGATTCTGGGACTTTTAGAAAAATGTATAGGGAAGGCAACTGTTTTTGTCACTGGCCAGAGTCTAGCTGGGTCTTATTTTGAAATGTTTCAATTATAAAAAGCTGCAACTTGTCTAGTTTTGTCTTTTTTGCCCCCCCTAGAGACCTAAACATCAATAACTGCACTAAACTTTAAACTGCAAAATTAATAAGCCAACTGCTCTATCCTGTCTTACCTGGAATTTTAATCAAGCTTACTTTGCAGGCAGAAGTGTTCAATTAGTATTAGCCGAGGTCTGTTCTGTAGTTTGCGAAACCCAGTGCTCAGTCAACCTCTGAATGAAAGTAATCACCAAATCAAGAGAATACTCCATTCTGTACATGGTCTCTCAGCACACAGTATCTCCAGTTTTTCACTGGAGGGGAGAAGTTGTATGGGCTTTCCAGCAATTCTCCAATTTGTGTTGCAAATGCATAGAATGTTTAAAAATGCCTAATATAAAAAAAATGCTCTGTTGAATGAACCACTGCATTATCGGTTCAAGTAGACACTGTCCTAGCAGAATAAAGTGGGATGGACAAAGGTATTTTATTTTACCTAAGCAATTTTAATGGGAAATCATGCTTTCTTAATGAACACTTCAGGTAGGCAGGCTCACCAGCAGGTAAGCTGCTTTTGATGGGGATCGTCAGAAGGGGAAACAAACAACAGAATTAAACCAGATTGAATCTATTATTTTTACCTATTCAGGAGCTTAAAAACTGGGGCCAAGGGGCCATATCTGGCCTACAGAATGCTTAGCCCCCAACTTACACTTTTAAATACAGTTTCCTGGTCTTGAAATAGATACTATAAAAAACAGGGTTTCTGATTTCCCTTGGAAAACTGAAGGGTCTGCCAATTCTGGGCCCAATTTTTCCCGTGGCAAAAACAAATGAGCTGAGTGAGTGCGGAGACCTGTCTCCACCAACTCCTGACTCGCGGGAGTTAGTCTCCCTGCCCTACTCCTCCTAACTTCCAGGGAAGAATGATTTACATGCCCCAATGCTCTCAAGCTTCTGCTTCCGGCACAGAGCGGTAAGGGGAGGTCAGAATTCCGCTCTGGCTGAGGATCCGCAGTGACTTGAGTCCTGACTCTTCTGAACAATTGGCTCTAAAGATCCAAATCTGTCTTCAAAGGCCACAGATAAAGTTCCCCAGCCAGGACTTGGCTCTCAGCTTCTTCAGATCAAAACGGCTTAACTGATTAACCCGAAGGCCAAGAGAAGGGTAGGGGAAGGACAGCCCGGCACCCGAAGCAAGTACGATCATCTGCGAATCCCCTCGCCCAAGCCATCACACTGGGTAACGTGGAAGCCGGCCAGGGTCCAACAGAGAGTCTCTGACCCACATCGTGGAACATGAGGCTACAGAGACCTCTCCCGTGTCGGACTCTCCCCAGGATCACCCTTGGCCACACACTGAAACCACTGATCTGCATACAGAGAGAGGAGGAAGCTAAGTAAAAAGTGATGCTTGCCAGCTCTGTGTATCCTCCACCACCGGTGTGCTAGAAGAAATCCTTACCCTCGAGTGAACATTTGGAAATTTAGTGATATTATTCTTCTTTAAGGCTAAACAGAAAAAAAACAAAAACACAAAATGATGGTTAAGTAAAAATGGGATGAAAATGGAAAGCAATTCAACTTAGTGCTCAACATACCCGGCATATTAGCCAACCGAGGAAGAGAGTGGGAGGCCATTAATGTACGAGGAGTTAGATAAACAAGGGAAACCTCGAGCGTCTTCCCACCCATCTCTCTGACCACCCAAATCCAAGCTGCTTTGAAGTTTGGCTCCAGAACGACAGACAGTCCAGCAGCAAGGCTGACAGGCACATGAGCCGAGGAGGCGACAGTGTCTAGCCTTGTTAGTAAGCGCTGGTGGGAGAGCACGCTGCAGGGCAAGCGACAGCACCCCATGTTCTCTGATGTCCTCAGAGACAGAACATACATGACAAGGGCCATTCACGGGAGTTAATGCCACAAACACACGTGACCTCTGTTCCATGCCAGTCTCAGCGGGGGCACTGAACGATGGCTATTTCCAACGAGCGTATGTGCTTCCCTTGTCCCTTTTTAATCAACCGGGCACTACAGAGAAGTCTGTTTCTTTTCCCGTCAGGAACCAAGGAAAGGCAGTTACTTTTTGAAAATTTTGGGACTTTTTAAGTCTAAGAACAGTGGCATTTCCCCTTATACATAAGAGGTATTTGCTATTAGTATTTCTGGTTGCCACCATCCTGGCCGAAGCAGCAGGTCCAGATATGATCTCATCACAAGAGAAATACCCTGGATTTGACCTGGAACAGAGTCACAGCGAAGAAGTGAGAATGAGAGAAGCCTCTGGTGAGCTCCAAAAGCCTTCGTTTTCACTTTCTGCCTCACAGTCTTGCTCCAGCGTGGAACTGCTGACCGCTGAACTCAGAAGGAAAAGAGGCTGAGTATAAAGCTACGGATTGCCTATATCAACGTAGACGCCTATGTCCAAAGGGCTCCCTGCTTGTCCTGTGAGCTCCGTCATACCGTGGATGATGCCTATAGACGGTAGCAGACAGTTAAGAGAGCCCCAACCGTGTAGTTCACAGCTCCTCCTGCAAAGCATTTTTCAACTTTTGGGCCCTCTGCATTGCTGAACGCTTGTATACGGCTCATTGTAACTCAGGCAACGTTCGAGTGCAGAGAGGAGGCTGCTTTAGTATCGGTAAACCTATTAAAACACAGCAAGTGCTCAATACACGTTGGGCATAGTAGTTATTGTCACTAACGACTATCATTTTGTGTTCAAAGGCATTAGCCCAAAAGTCTTCTAACAACCTAGCTGATCCTAATACGGTCTCAGACTAATGCTCTGTACTATTTTCCTGAAAATTTCTACAAGCAAGTCCACTAACTCACACACAGACCACAACAGCCATGTGGACTGACAACTGAAAGTGGCCGTGAGAAGGCAGTAATGACTGACATGCAAAACCATGCAGTGTGAGGGCGACATAAAGTATGACGGGGTGGAGATGGCAATTCCATGCTCGCATCCGGGGTGGCCCTAACACACATACAGGGGACATAAGAGGTCAAAAAAATCTGTAGCAACCTTTTAAGAGCATCAGGTGAGAAAGAGTAATAGTTTAGTAATGGTATTCCTCAGTGAGAACAGGTTCGCAGAAAAATCGAGAGCCACGCTTGGCGGTGCGAGCAGTAAAGGGCACAGTCTTCAGCACTGCATCGAAAATGACAGCCAAATAAGACAAACAGAAGAGAGTAAAAAGCCAAGATCTATCATGTTAGTACACGGTTAGTGCTTTGTTAATCATACCTGGGGAAGGGGAGAGGCAGTATATACCCAAGTGAGTTCATAAAGTCTAAAAGAGTCACTCAATCTGGGGCTTGGTGGGTGGAAAATGTTTTAAAGAGAGTAAAAACAGTAGTATCTGTAAGCAGATATTCATTCATCTCCAACAGTAGCTTAACGATTGGGTCGGGCAAATAGGAAGTGTACAGCTCCCTCGTTTTACAATGGAGAACAGACCGATGGGAAAGGAAACCTTACTCTGTGAGCCTAGAGGCTTCTCTCCCTACAGGTTAATATTATTGGAGCACTGGTACCCCTGGGGGGGGTTTCAGGGGTTGAGTGTTCAGCCCAGGGCGTGACCCCGGGGTCCCGGATCAAGTCCTGCGTCGGGCTCCCCACATGGAGCCTGCTTCTCCCTCTGCCTGGGTGTCTGTATCTGTGTCTCTCATGAGTAAATAAATAAAATCTTTAAAAAAACAAGTTATCGGAGCACTGAGGCTAATAGGTGCTTAGCCCAAAAAGACTGGTTCCCAGTCTCGCTCGGAGCAGAGCTTCTCCCTCGGTGCAGGGGAAACAAGGAGAGGTGCTAAGCAGTGGGGCTTTCCCTGGGGCCACCTGCAGAGCGAACAGGCGCGCACGCACCGGCTGTGTGTGTGCCGTACACACACGCACACTCCCTGCAGTGCACTGACCTAGCCACCGCCAACGGAGACCTCTACTCTGGGCCAGAAACGCTCTATTGACTTCCTGCTAGTGACTCATTTATCTATTTTATTTCTTTCCCTGGGTCTGAGTGGGTGAAACAAAAAATTAAAGAAAATAAAAAATGGTGGTTTTGGTCATCTGGGATCCTATTAACCAAAAACGAGAAGTCAAAATTCTTAGTTATATTCTTTTAAAAAACGAGGACAGCTGAGGGAGCATCTAATGCACGTCCAATGTCAACAAGTCGTTAGTTCTGGAGATGTGTGCTGATGACACTCTGGCTGTTTCTTTGCTTTATTAAACAGTCCTTATCTTTTGAAGACACCTACGGAGATACAACCAGATGAAACTGCAGGTCTTAGATCTGCTTCAAAATAATCCTCCGAGGTTGGGGGACGGGGAACAGAGAGAGGCAGACAGGTAACAAGACAGCACGAGCTGAAAACTTTCAACAGCTGATGGGTGTATGAACTGCTCTGCTGCTGCCTGCACTTCTGCGTTGCATAGTTTTAAAATTCTCTACCATAAAGGAGTGTTAAGGGTCTTGGAAGCTAATAAGCACGATTCACATGCAACAGACCTGAAAGTCACTCGCAGCTGCTGCCACAGGACAGTGGCTCAAATTCGTGCCCCGAAGCATACGGGAACGAACTCAGACCCTCCAGAGGACAGAGTCAAGCAGCGAGCATTAGGCTACGACTTAATTAGATGAGAGACAAGCCAGGTCAGGCGCTGGTCGCTCACAGCGGATGGCCCCCGGCCTACGGGGCCTACGGGGCCTACGGATCGGGGCACTAGCTCCTCACTTCCTATTGTCTTCGGTTACTTTGAACGAATAAGGCTTTTAAAGAACATGCAGGAAAAGCCTGCACTGACCGTGGTGAGTGCACGGCCCTGAGGGGGTCTTGGCCACGGGATCCACTACTCGGGCAGGTGGGTGGGAGTGGCCACAAGGTAGGAAATGGAGCAGGGAAGCGGATCCAAGACCGTGGAGAAGCACGGGCAAGAGGAGCCTGGTGCAACCTGCGGGGCTCCGGGGATGAGGGGAGAGAGGTCTTCGGGGAGTGCTGGGCTTTCCGACCGGGAGTCCCCGGGCTCCCGAAACACACCTCCAGCACCAGCAGAGCCCCTGGCCGCACGGTCCCGGATCCGAGCAAAGTCACCGGAAGGGCTGCGAGCCCTGGACCGCGCAGCAGCAAGAGTGCAAGCAGTCAGCCGCAGGGGGGTCAGCGGGGTCTGTAGGGGCCACGGGAGGAAAGAGCTTTTACCTGTGATGATATCTTCGATGGCACCGTCTTTCCCTTCATACACGTGTCTGTTATCTTTCACTTGTCGCCGCCTTAATTCTGCGATTAATTCTTGCTGCTGCCTCTTCGACTTGTGGGAGGGAGACTGGGGAGAGAGGACCGGCAGAGATTAGGGGCCAGCAGGCACCGGAGGCCTGAGGCACCCCCAGTGGGTCCCAGTGCTCTGCCGCGAGCAGGCAGCCTCGGCCGAAACAGGCGCCACCCCCCAACTCTGCCCAGAGAACAGCCCAGAAAGCTGCTCCGCAGGAGGAGCAGGAGGAGGAGGAGGAGGAGGAGGAGGAGGATGGCTCTGCACCGCAGAGCAGCTGGAAACAGCCGTCAGCCTCGTGGCGTCGGCCACAGGACAGGGACGAAGGTGCCGGCCTGCCTCGCGGTCACCTGCGCCTGCTGCCCACCCTGCCCCCCGCGGTCACCTGTGCCCACTGCCCCCCCCCGGCCCCCGCCTGCGCCCACTGCCCGCCCCTGGTCCCCATGGTCACCTGCGCCCACTGCCCCCCGGCCCCCATGGTCACCTGCGCCCACTGCCCCCCGGCCCCCGCGGTCACCTGCACCCACTGCCCCCCTGCCCCCCTGTGCCCACTGCCCCCCCCACCCCCTGCAACCCCACTGGCCCCTGACACTGAGCGGCCGGTGCGGCCCCGCCACAGCTGCCAGCCTCGAGTTTCCGAGGCTTTCGCACCCGGGGACACCCCCAGACAGGGTGAGCCCACCCCCCACCCCGCTGTTTGCTGCACCAAGTAGCGACTACGAGTCTGCGGCTTCGGGCCCCGACGGCGGCCGGACGCGGAGCACTGGCCTCCCCTGGGCGCCCGGGGACATGCGGCCCTGGGAGCCACGGCTCTGACCTTCGGGTCCTGCTGCTCCAGCAGAGCTTCCTGCTCCAGGAGCTTCTCCATGAGCGCTTGTTCCTGCTTCTTCCGCAGCTCGTTCTCCTCCTCCGCTTGCTGGGAAAGAACCAGAAGACTGCGTCAGCGGGAGTGACAGCGACCAGGTGGTTTTCTTTTTTTCTTCTTCCTTCTTCCCACGGGGGAAGGTGGGCGCAGCCCCCACTACCACGGACTACGCGGCCGAGCTCCCCGCACTTGGGGTCGCAGGGTCAGCACCCCCGGCTGCGACAGAGGAGCCTCGCCCCACGAACACCACGTCGTGACCATGGAGTCGCCCCCGCAGGTGGTGGCCGGGGTTTCTTAAAGTCCTTAGCGAGCAGCGGTGACCGGGTCCGAGTGCGGGGGGGGGGGGGGGCAGACAGGGCCTACACGACGCCTGCCCTGCGTGGATGCGGCCCCGGGCTCACTGTTGCTCCGCACCCACCACCTGAGGACCCAGCCACGGCCCCGGGCCTTTCCAGAAGTCCTGTCCTGCCCCCGCCCCATCACGCTGCCACTCGGCCTCAGTCCACCACAGGTGCAGGAGAGCGACCCCCTGGAAGCCCTGCTCTAGGATTCTCACGCGAGCCAGTCCTGCTTCTAGAAGCTGCCCGCGTCTGTACCTGTCTCTGCAAGCAGGAGCTCAGATTCCTCTCCTTTCGCCCACTGTTGGGGGAAACCACCGTTCACTTGCCTCTCATTTGGTTCGGGGTCTCACCCAGGTGAGCCTCTCCAGGCTCCCCCCTCAGCTCGCTCCTCCCACGGGCAACAGACTGACTACTGTGACGAGTCTGGGACAAGAAGCCACAGCAGGTCGCCCCAGCTCAGCCTTCCGGGGCACCCCCTGTCTTGAAGGCAGCCTCCCTGAAGACACTTCTAAGGGTCTGGCTGTGAAGTGGTCCGTCCATCAAGCAAGGGAGGCCTGAGGTAGAAGCTCGCCGATGACACACCACCACCCCTCCGTGCACCATCGTCGGGAATGGAGTCCACATTTTGAGCCCTTTCACTGTCACCTTAAGTCTGGTTCAAACTTGGGGAGAGGAGAGAGGAGATCCTAAAACCCCGACGCCTGCCCAGAAAGTCCCAAGGTCAGGGTCGGGCTGGGAGTCACGCACGGAGCATCGAGGCCCAGTAGGACACTGGACACCACCACCACCTGGCCAGCACCCCACGGAGCCGCTGCGGGGCCAAACCCAGCCCGGGAGCACGAAGGGGCACACGGCACCCCACACGGACCACCGAGGAACCTTCCCTTTCTCCTCAGCTTTACACATTCCCCTGGCTCAGAGACCCACTTGCCAGCTCGTATTATACGACCTTAAAAATAGCATATATTTTCCCTATAGGCCTTAGACTCCTGATCTGTTATGTGAAGGACGTGGTCCCAGCACATGACAAGAACCCGAGTCCTCCCTGCAGCGCGCTACATGGCATCAGCAGCAGGGAACCCGGAGAAGCAGTGAGCGGCAGCTTGTGGCCAAGGCCTTCTCAGGGCCCCTGGCCTCTGCCCTGGGTTCGGGTCCATCCCCCTGTCTGCACACGGCCTGTAGTATCACCCCTCCACGGCCATGCCGGCAGTTACGCAGTGTAACCTGCATTTCAGGAAAAGGCCAAAGGATGGTTCTAGAGAAGAGACCCACTCCACCCAAAAGGGTGTTTCTCAAAAATGTAGACCACCCAGGCGCCTGGGTGGCTCAGCCAGTGAGGTGTCTGCCCTGAGCGCCTGCTTCTGCCTCCCTGCCCCTCCCGTCAGGCCTGCTCAGATGCCTCCGGTGCACAGCCCCGGACTGTGGCAAATGTCCCATTTAAAGGAGGGGCCGTGGTGGAAGCAGAGGAGGACACAGTGGTGGCCACCCTTCCCGACGCCGACTCTCAGGCTGCACTGGGAAGTGCGGCTCTGCGGGATGCCAGGCCCTGGAAGGACACACGGAGGCTGCCCCGCCTCGGCCTGCTCCCTCCAAGCAGTTCCCAAGTCCTCCGCCTGCCCACGGGAGAGAAGTGACGAGCATGTGATGATCCTGAAGGCTCTTCGCTTGCCCCAAAGGGTGGCCCAGAGCTTTTGCCTTCGGGCTGAGCCCCAGGCCTGGCTGGTGGGGACAAGGAGCATCACAGGCCAAGGACCCTGCGACTATCACTGCCCCCCCCCCAGATCTGCCTGGGGACCTGGGGACACCTCGGCACAACAGCGGACACTCAGGCCAGGCTGTGGGAGGACACCTGCTTGAGGAGCCGGGCAAGGAAGCCTTTAAAGGACCCTATTTACCTTATAGGCTTTCACAAACCGGACGAAGACGGGAAAGAAGACAGAGGGTGGCGTCGTCTTGGGGTTTTCTCCAAAATACTTCACCACGTCATCAAAAGCATCCTGTAAAGAAGCAAACTCCTCTTTGAAAGTTTCATAAGGTCCAGCATTTGAACTTTACACCTGGGGGAGGAGCAGCGGCAAGCAGCAGGGGGGACCCAGTGGGGTGGGGGGATCAGGCAGGGGGGCCCAGCTCTCCTCCGGCCCCCTCACTCCCCCACGACCCTCTGGGCTCTCGGATTCCTTCTGAATGCCTAGGCAAAGGCGAGCAGAAGGTGGCAATGACGTCGCACAGGATTCCTCTCTGGGACCACCTGCACTTCCACACACAGTCACACACCGTCTCACACGTGCACACACACGTGAGGAATTACCCCTTTGCAAGACCTTCCTAACTGTGCAAGAACCCCTTAAAACCACCTCGGCTCACTGCTTCAATGTCCTTACAGCATCCCCACTTTAGGGACACTCATGTCTCCGCCTCAACTCTTTCCTGGCACAAGACGGCCTCAATCGGGAGCCACTCCAGCACTCAGCAAGCTCTGAGCTCCCGCAGCCCACATCCCTCTAGGACAGCATGCAGTCCATTCCAGCTGTTCTCCGAGTGTGTCCACCTAACTCCCAGGTAGTGTAGGATCTCAAGGTCAAGGCCTAGAGAAACCCAATACACTGGGAAGGACAGTGCTTTGCTAAGCACGAGAAGGACACATGTTGGCTGAAATGGACACGGGACTCGCACAGAGGGGGCTGAGGAGCAGAAGGGGGAGGGGAGGGAGGGAGGACCTCCGGGGAAGAGGCTGAAGGCTAACTCAGAAGAGGACCCTGAACAGAACACGGGCACTTCTGGGCACAGTATTCAGAAAGATTTCGCCCACAGGAGTCATGAGTGACGTAGGAATTCTACCTGCAGCAGAGAGGACGATCTTCCCACAGAGCCAGGGCAGGTACCAGTCACCTCCTGGTGAGCAGCCAGGGCACAGACGCTTACCTGTGCAATCTTGGCATCATCCTGCAGCTTCTTCAGCTTCCCCTCATTGTTCAGGAGGAACTCCTTCAGCAGCGTGTTGTGGTCATGCATGGTGTACTCCCTCTTGGTTAAGTCCATGCCCCTCTGGAGTTCCTTGACGTCCAGCAGAACATTCTCGAGGGAGACTGAAGAGGAGACAGCCATGTCCCCAGGGAGGTCAAAACCACAGTGAGTCCGGCCCGGAAGCCCAGTTCTCGGTGGATTCCCAGGGTCCCTTCCAAGGGCCTGAGATCTAGCTTCCAGCCATCAGAGAGAAGAGCTGATGGTGTGAATAACCTACGGCACTAACTTCTACCGAAGCATGAACTCCTCTGCACCGCTGGCCACATTCGCCAACAGCAGCCTCTTTCCGTGGCCTGCTCTAGGTCGCGCAGCCAGGAGGTGGCTGAAATGGAGTTCAGAGAACAACCAGGGCCCCCCCAGTCCCGGGATTATACCCAACTATCCCATTCCCCTCACAGGGGCTGATGACCCTTTGGTTGGCCTGTAGGCGTGGAGGATCCTGATCTGGGGGGGCCGGGGGGGGGGGCAGGGGTCAGCCCAGATCTCCTGCACTTCCACCTCGTCTGCACTTGGGGCTCTCCAGCAGGGGGCAGCATCTAAACGTGGACGTCCAGTGCTGCTACGGAGCAACGGGGACAGCTGGGATCTGTGGAGGAGGCCGCCCCTGCCTCAGGAGGGTCTCCCAGTGCTGGCCCTTCCGGCCCTTCCGTGGGCAGCAGTGGCCACCTCGCGGGGCAGGCACATTCCTGCCGCAGGAAGTCGGGGTCCCCCGGCCCCTGGCCCAGCTCTGCACCTGGGCGACTTGCACAACAAGGCCCCTGGGTTCCCTGCGGGACTCACTGTCCCACTCAACTTGACTCCTCAATGCTGAGGACAGGACGAGGGCACAGCAGGGGCCGGGAAAGGCTCCCGGGGCAGTGGAGCGGCGACTGGACCAAGGGGCGAAAGTATAAGAATCCGCGGCCACTCCCCGGGCCCCAGAGAACACAGGACACAGCTCAGCGCCAGGACCGCAGCCTCGTCGGCTTCCCCAACCGGCTTCCTTTCAAGGGACACTTTTGGGGAATCTCACTTGGGCCACACCAAATGGCCGCCACAAAAATTTGTTAAACTTCTTAAAAATTAGAATCATGACACCAAAGAATCCCTAATTTGGGCCACGTGAAACCTGGGTGGAGGAAAACCCCTGCCCCCTGAGCCAGTGGGTCACAGCAGGCACCACCCGGCCCTTCGCAGACATCAGCCGCACCTGCCGCTCGGTCTCCACTGGGGCCTTAGGAGCAGCTGTTCCCGGTTAGTGGCGCGTCATCTCATTTGCCCACTCGCTCATTACTTATGCCTCCAGCAATTTGCTAGGGGCTAAGGGAAACATACGGATAGACAAGACTCGCTTATATTCCTAAATCCGTTGAAATGGCCATGCAAACGGTCATAAGAAAACCTGATAAATCTTGTATGAGAGAGCAGTTTACTCAAAACAGCCGTTTACTTTGAGGAAGTCAGAGAAAGTCTTGCCCACGAAGATTCGATTTGCTAAGTCTGAAGTAGGCCCCAGAAGTGTGAATTTTTAAGAAATACCTCCACTGCTCGGGGTTCAAGATCCTAATGTGAGTATGTAACCAGCTCTGTGGTCAAAGTGCATCTGGTGCCTTTTTCTAGCCTAACGGTCTCTGGAGAGGACACAGGACATTCGACCATACGCCGGATGAGAAAGCGTGGGCTCTGATCCTATTTCTATCATGTTCTACCCATATGACTGTGGGCAAGCTATTTAACCTCTAAATGTGTCCGTTTTCTCACCCGTAACACGGGGATACCACTACGTACCTATGTCAGAATCACTTGGTGAGTTAAATGAGAAAATTCGGAACTGCTATGGCTCAACCCCAGGGGAAAGTACTGACAACTGAGCATGGCACAGACTCCAACTGAAGTGTTTCTTGGGGGCTGATGTTCAGGTGCTCATGCTCGTACTCTAACGACAGCAACAGACTAGGGAAAACGAATGGAAGAGGGCAGCTGCCCCAGGTCCGGAGCCCTGACCCCTTAGACAGGACCCAGGGAGGCCTCCCTCATGTCCCTGGAGCTGAGACCACCAGGGCCCACACACTCTAGCCAAGAGCTCCGGACTTTTTCCCATTGCCTCTCCAAAGGCATTCCGAAGAGGGGTTAAGTGGGGGACGGTTCCCCCAGGACCCTGATGAAAGGCATCTGCTACTCAAGAGTGACACGAAAAGCTGAAGTACCTGCAGCAGCTTTCTCCACATAGTGAAGCTCATTATAAAACAGGGACACTTGGTGATATTTCTCTTTCACAACGTTTGAAATATAGTGCAATAGTGTCTGCTTTCGGTCTGTTGACTTTGTATCTAAGAGCTGAAAACAAAAGGAATGTGGGTTAGAGAGAAAGAGGATGGAAAGTGTGCCACCCAGACGATGTCCTCCCACTCAGAGTAACTGAGCACAGCACCCTAAAGTGGGCAGAAAACACCCCCATGGGAGGGCCAAGCCGGACATGTCCTTGGCTAAACCAGCCCGCCGACTTGTAGGTGACCATAGGACTTCTCGACTAGGGGATACATCCAACATCAGGGAGGATTCCAACACGCATCTCTACCCACCTGAAAGTGCCCCATCCCGCATCTGCCTCCCCTGGCTTAAAGGCAGGAAGCCCCCAGTTTGGAGCTTTCCCAAGTGAAAGAGCAGAGGAGTGAGTGTGAACCTGGCAGGTATACAGGTACTCCCTACAGGGCAGGACTCCAACCATGCGGTCTACACGTTTAGCTCAGCTCTCTCATTCCTCAGCCTCGATGACACCCAGTAGCTGAGCTTACCTAAGCACATGACCCTCTCAGGCCAGAACTGGGGCTAACTGGACACCCCCTACCAAACACCGTGTCTCCCCATGGCTCGGGACCCAACCCACTGCCCAACCTTCTCACGTGGAAGCCACGTTAGCCCCACACAGCTGTGGGGGAGAGGATTCCACGGAGGATTTCCTCTAGTCCTGTCCATGTAAGTCAGATGACTCAGAAGAGTTCACCCTATTGTTATAGTTAATAATTTTCTAAAATGTTGGATCTTTATATTATTATTTGCAATTATAAAATAAATACAGCATCCATAATTCAGATTCCTGAGGAAAGAGTCCCAGAGATGGAAACACTGGGTCAAAAGGCATGAGGATTTTTAAGGCCAGAAAATGTATACCAGTTGATCCTCCAACTACCAGATGATCTTCATCAAAACATCCCACCCCCATTCCCAAGAGCCGACTGTTCACTCTGGGACTTAATCTCTGCTGGCTGTCCTGTCTCTTATATAGCTGTTGCATTTCTTTTAGTCCACTCACCAGATCTAAACTCTGAAGTTTAAATCCGTAAACTGCGCCTCGTTTACTACTATTCATATAGTTTCCAAGGGCCAAGATGATCTGCAAAAAAAGAGAGAGAGAGAGACGGACCCATCAGTACAGCATCCCAAGCACTCCCAAGGAATGCGTCTGAAAAGTCAGCACTTCCCTACATGTATAGAATGAAAACTTCACTTGCCTCCAGAATTTTCTTGAGTTTCTGGGACGACTTTATAGAGACAGATGCTGCTATAATTGAGTGCAGTTGCTAGATTCCATTCAAAGGAAGGAAGAGGAGGAGGGGAAAAAAGAAACATGTTAAAAATAAGACACTCTCTAATTGGAAACTAAAATCTAACAAAGAAGAAAACAGATCTTCATTTAGACCTTAAGGGCTTAACGCTGAGATTCTATTTTTCCTCAACATTAACAAATTAAAGTTGTCCTGCTAGGTCTTAGGTAACCATATCATTACATGCAAGTTCTTCTCCCAAAGCAATTGAAAGAAGAAATGTCAGAACTTACTTATCACAAAACCTGTAACCAATGAGACTCAGAGCTAGGAGTCAACAGCATCTTCTAGCACAACTCAATTCCCTTCCCACCACCTCGATTCGTGTACAACAGTGTAATTTTAAATCAATGGAACTGTCCAGGAACGAAAACGAAACAGCAAAGGAATATAATCACCCTCCAGAAGTCCTCAGAACAGGTTTTGTTTTTTTAAATTTTTTTTAATTTATCTATGATAGTCTCTCTCTCACACACACACACACACACAGAGAGAGAGAGGCAGAGACATAGGCAGAGGGAGAAGCAGGCTCCATGCACCGGGAGCCCGATGTGGGATTCGATCCCGGGTCTCCAGGATCGCGTCCTGGGCCAAAGGCAGGCGCCAAACCGCTGCGCCACCCAGGGATCCCCTCAGAACAGGTTTTGAGTAGACACGCTACTGTAATTAGTAATTAACAAAAACTTAGAAACTAGGAAAGAACTACTTATGATATTTATGTTTACAATATCCTTAAGTCTCTGCCAGATTAGCACACAGAAACAAGAGCTGGCTGGCACCGTTTCTCCATCACCACAGTGTACTATAGCAAAGTTCCGAGGAAAATGACTCCTATAGTAAATTTATAATGTTTTAATGAAAGGCAATAAGCCTGTTCATTAAAGATATGGGATCATTTTTAGAAAAGGAAAGTAACATTTTCAGTCTTGCCAACCCATTCAGAGGACTGGTATCTTCGGGAGGGGGACAAGTTTGAGAAAATGATTTTCCTGGGCATATGTATCAAAGTGGGAAGCTGGAGGACATCTGTAGACACAGAAAATGGCATTCTAAGGAGAATAGCAATATGGGTCATGGAGATTCACCATTTTCACATTTAGTTGGCATACGCAATGTGAAAAAAAATTGCCAGAATAAAAACACAAACTAGAAAGTTCTCGAAAGGAGTCTGTAGAGTCCATGAAGTTAAGTGCAATTCTGGAAGAGACTTAAAAGGAAAAAAATGATCCTGTAGCTGTTTGGACTCTCTCCCCTGCCAGAGTTGGTCCACTCACTGGAGTCAGCATCTGAATGCTTTCCGTAAAGTTCCCAATGAAGGCCATGATGGTCATCTTCTGCATGAGTCTCTCAATTTTACTGAACTGCATCATGAACCGGTCTTCATCTGACAAGTTCTCCAGGGGCTTCCGTTCCCGCTCATAGAGCCGAAACACTTTCACCTCATTCTCAGTTGGCAAGAATCTCATCAAACATTCTACAAAGTCTACGGGCAACGTCTTCAAGTCAAATCTGAAGACAGATGTGGACAGGTCAGTGTTAGAGAGAAAATCTCCTACCCTTTCAACCGCACCACCATTTGGCCCTGCTCCTCAACCACCAATGCAATGAAATGCCGATGTCTACAGCTGAGCTGCGAAGATGCCCCTTGGTGCTGGCTGCCAACAAGTAGCTACAGTGGTCCTTCCTGAGAACCCAGACCTCATCCCAACAGCCATGCTCAATTTTTAGCCTATTACTGTAGCTCCAAGTCTCCAGAAATCAACAGTAAATGACATGAAGAGCAAGAAGGAACGCTGAAGCATCCGATGGTTAAGTCAAGGGCATGGTTTTTAAGGCATATTAAGTACTTCTAATTAGGAAGATTGAAATTATACACACAACTTCAGACTATCTGGTGAACTCTAATATTTTTCAATTAAATCAACAGGCTGGGATATTTTTTCTTCTTTAGAAAAAAAAAGATCCACATGCCTGTACTAAATGGATGTTTTGGCTTAGATGCATACCTCCATTGAAGGTATGTCAGGTCTTTTTGGATATATACTCAATTTGAGAAAAGGAGTATTTGCTACAATCTCGATTTTCTTCCCTGGACAATCTTTGTCCAACAAAATAATAGAATTACATCTAACCATCATGATAAGCACAGTATATACAGATTAAAAACTAGAATAAAAAAATAATAAAATAAAAACTAGAATACCTATCATGTTCTAACATCAGAAATCAGAACAGAATATAGGCTACACTAGATTATTGGATTATGATCGCAACGGAGGACATAAAATTGAACAAATGATTTCTGAGGATCTCGTATCAAAATTTATGAAATACCAATTTACAGTGAATTCATTCCAATATATCTAAAACATTTGTTCCTTATCATATGAAAGTCATCATGACCACAAGAAGGACGGAAAGATTCCTCTCACAGAAAAGTAAATAAAATGAAT
Organism: Nyctereutes procyonoides; assembly: GCF_905146905.1. Lineage (NCBI taxonomy): Eukaryota > Metazoa > Chordata > Mammalia > Carnivora > Canidae > Nyctereutes > Nyctereutes procyonoides. The sequence goes on along the minus strand of NW_026575136.1, from coordinate 14,950,013 downwards.
GCCTCCTCTGCAACTCAAGGATAAAAAAAGAACTGAACTGTAAAATTTCCTGAAAGCTGCTAAGAGAAACAGGAATCACATTCCTATTGTTATGAATTAAAATATGCATCTGTATCACATTTGCATCTGGCATTGAATCATATCATTCCACAAATGCCATCAAATTTGTATTCAACAAATCCTAGAGAGAATTCAGATACTCCAGAGAAAACAGTCTCTCCCTTTTCTTAGCATCTGTGATTCTCCGCTCCTCGTAGGTACTCGTGGCTATAGACATACAAGAGAGCAGACCAAGTAAAGAAACGATGTCACGATCCAGTTGTTATCCTTCCAAAGTAATTATCACTGTGACACAGCACTCCCCGGGGCACTTCCAGCCTCCCTCGTGAGTGCCAGCGTTCCATTCAACTCTGAAGTCACACGTGTGTAACAAAGGGAACCTCCGGTACGTGAATATCAAGAATTGCTCCATTTTTATCTTCTATCTTGCCCTTCTATGGAAATATCTCTGCTATCTACCAATCATAACTTATTTTCATTTTTATCCTAAATTCAACAGAAAATCAAATTTTCCAGAATGCCCTGAACTTACATGTGTATAGCTTTACATATCTCATCGGCTGTCTTTCCAGCTTTCCTTAAAGTTATGGCAAGATTTTTGGCCCGGTTTGCTTCTAGTAATGTCACTTTGTTTGATCCCTTCTGTGTTATCTTCTGTTTGCTTGAAGAAAGATCAATGGCAGGACCTTGGGCTTTTGTCTTAAATATTTCCTCAAATTCATCCACGTTTAAATCCTGGAGAGGGATTAAACAGGCAAGTTGGATTACTCTTAAAAATTAAGTCGAGGAAAAAAAAAAAATTAAGTTGAGGGACGCCTGGGTGGCTCAGCAGTAGAGCGTCTGCCTTTGACTCAGGTCGTGACCCCAGGGTCCTGGGATCGAGTCCCACGTCGGGCTCTCTGCATGGAGCCTGCTTCTCCCTCTGCCTGCATCTCTGCCTCTCTCTCTCTGTCTCTCATGAGTAAATAAATAAAATCTTTAAACAGAAAAAAATTAAGTCGGGAAACCGTTTTGACAGTTTCTTAAGCATCAAAGAACTTACTCTTTCTACTTAATACTTGCCTTTGATCATGGCTTGCTCTATTCTCCTATTTGTGCTATGACGTGGCTTAGGCCACACATACAGCTATGAACATCTAAAGTGAACGGATTCCAACTGGACAGTTCAGCAGCTTTTCACTAATTACCTTACAGGGCTGACCACACAGAATAAAATCTATTAAACCAGATCGAGTGTGATCATTGAATTCTTAATCACTTAGAGTTCAATAAAGGTTTTTTTTTTCTTTTTTATGCCTTTTTATAAATTAGGCACAGGGCTTTTGTCAGATACACGTTTTGTGGCATCCACTGAAAATAATCAAAACCACTCCATAGTAACATAATTTTTAATTTATTTTTATTTTTTTAATTTATTTTTATTATTTTTAAAAGATTTATTTATTCATGAGAGACAGAGACAGAGACAGAGAGAGAGAGAGAGAGAGAGAGAGAGAGAGAGAGAGGCAGAGAGGCAGAGACACAGGCAGAGGGAGAAGCAGGCTCCTTGCAGGGAGCCTGATGTGGGACTTGATCCCTGGACTCCAGGATCACGCCCTGGGCCAAAGGCAGGTGCTAAACCGCTGAGCCACCCAGGCATCCCCGTAACATAATTTTTAAAACAGCTTTGAAACCACCTTACAAAACAGTGTCCAATTTTGTTCTCTAATATTAAACATTCTTTTTTTCCTTTACGTGGAGGCATTTAAAACACTAGCATTTTATCACTGAAACTTCCAGATTCGCAGAGCACCCATTTGAGCTCTGCTCCCAGACAGCCCTCCTTGTTTCCAACCAATGAGAAAGGTACCTCTAGAATTCGCTCATCATCAATCTCGTTGAAGACTGTGCCGTTGATCTGATTTGGCTTCAGGGCAACCCAGTTAAAAACTGGCATTCTGAATTTCGTCTTGATTGGCTTCTTAATTTTCACAGCTACAGAAGTCAGAGAGGATGAAATTAGGATTCCACCAAAAACCCATGACCCTCAAGAACAATCAGAGAACAGTCCTTGAAGATGACAACTTAACAATGGAGGAACACAGGCAAGAGGCGCCCAAGTGTTTTTAAAACAGAAAATATCATGCATGGCTTTGGCTTGAGCAATTTGAGGTCATTATCTGGTTGACTGATACAACACTGTGCTCAATTCTCCAAGAGCCAGGGGTTGATTTTTATTTTTATTTTTTTAAATGCAGGCAAATGGATTGCTCCATTACACTCACAGTGTTAGGACAACACGTAGGACAAAGTATTGGGGAGCAAAAATTATTAATGATCTAAGAAGAGAGCAGAGAGGACTACTCAGTGACACTAGTGAGCGAGAACTAGATTTTGAAATCTTAAATTCTTGGTTCTAGAACACGTATTTCCAAACCAATTTTAAAAGATGATCAGAGACTGCAGGTAGTGGCTGTCTAAACCACCAGGAATGTAATGTCAAGAATGCTGGCTTTCTGCTAGAGCAATACGTTCTTGTGGACGATTTTGACAATGGGAATTATATTGATGCTGAGTCATTCCAACCAGACCAAGGGCCAGGAACAGCTCAAAGTAAAAAATATTTAAGATGACAGAAGGGGTAACTCAGAAATCAGGATTAGTATTGCTTTTTGAGAATGGCCACAGTCCCTTCCCCTTCTTTAGGGAGCAAGTTCTCCCTAGGAGTCAGCTACATGTGACTAGAAGGCAGCAATGGACCCGTTAAAACACTCTTAATAGAGAGGAAGGGATCTATCCTTGAGGGGTCAGGTGAAGAACTGCCAAGTCCTCTTACTTCGGGGAAAGGAGCTAAAAAAATGAAATTCATTTAAAATGCCATTAATTAATCACACATCATAAAGAAGTCTTCCCCAACCATCTACATGTGTACCTTCTTAACCTGGGATGCCCACCATACTCTTTGGGAGCTCCACTATTTGCCATCATTAGTAAGGGAGGGAGAACTATGGTGCCGAACAAAATAAACCCAAACACACTGGGCTTTCACCTGGCTGCCTGCCATTCCTCCAGAGTTACGAGGGCCATATAAACAGCAGGAATGTCATCTGATAAATCCACACAAGAGCATGCAGGAACACAGAAAGACAGCTTTTGCCAAACCAGGCCTTTCCACCGCGACACCTTGGGCCCCACCACCCAACAGCGTTGGACTGCTTGCCACACTTCCCTGTGGTCTACACTGCCCAGGAAAACCCATGTCCTCTGTGGGACAAAGGAACAGACCTTCCCCTAGTCTGACATTTGAACGATGCAGAGGGAGAAAGAGGGAGCAGGGGAGAAGCTGTACCCAATCTTCCCACAATCTGAGCTGGCGGGTTGGCGCCATTGGGGCCCACCATCCATCCCCGGACACCGCCGGCCTCAGGACACTCATGAAAGTGAAGCCATCTACACCATCCTACTTTTCACTCGTCACCAAGATTAGGAATAAGCCTGAGATCAGAACACGGGCAAAAAATATCATCTTCAGAAAGGCTGTCCTGACTCCAATGGGGCAATGGAAGTGGTGACAGGAGGACGGGGCCTACAGGTCACCACGGGGACTCCATGTCCGCAGCGTTCAGGCTAAAGGCAGGGGCTCTGTGTGGGTGTGTGTTCCATGGAGACAGCTGGAGACCCGCGGGAAGGGCCTGGAAAAGCAGCACCTGGCAGCCTGTCCTTATTATGCGGAGGAACTATCCGTTCTCCCCCAGAATAACTCTAAAATCCTTCTAGAGCTGAGGCCTTAGATTCAGTTACGACAATGAAACTAAAAGGAAAAAAAAAAAACCCTCCTTTTCTCTCTGGGGGAAAGGAATACAGCATATGAAATCCAGGTTGCCTGCTTACAGAGCCAGCATCTCTTCCACTAAATCGCATGGGCAAACCTGGCACAACGGGGAGACTTCCCGCACACACAGGGTCAAACTACAATGGTTCCGCATAAGATGGAGTGGAAAGATGTTAAGGCACAGTGTGACCAACAGAACATATGGCAAACACTCAACACACTCAGAGAGGAGCAACCTACAGAAAAGCTTGATTGGCCCATCTTTTGTGGAAGCAGAAAGAACAAAGAAAATACAAAAAAAAAAAAATAGATATGGTTAGAGTCAAGCCACTCGGCGGTTCGCGCACTCTCAGCAGAGAATTTCATGCTTCTTGGACACATTTCACAAGGCAGCAAGGAGCCAAAAATTCCCTTCCATTCGGGCCTGCCTTGAAGACTCCCTTATTATTTTGTTTTTAAAAGTAATCCTTTTTAGAAGAGGGGAAAAAATGATTTCATTATAGTGGTTCGCAAACAGCCGTACTGAGCCGTGCTAGGTATTCTGTGAGACATGAGCAACGTGTTAACGAAAAATAATCAGCCAAGTACAGATTCTCATTGTGAACCTGCAAAGCGCGTTTCCCCAAAGAGAGGGCAAAGGTCATAGGCTGCCCTGTGGTCTGTCACAGGCGACCCAAGGGGGAACCAGGAGCCAGACTGCTCTGGCGCATATTTGAGAAAGTAAGCCTAATGCTTACATATACATCCCACACTATGTATTTTCTCTTTATAAGATGCAAAGACAACTAGATAAAATCAGGGAGGCCGTTCAGGTCCCCTGGCTTAGCCACCACACACATACCTGCTTACCTACTGAGGAGGTAGGTCATCCTGTTGCCCATGGATCCGAGGCCCTAGCAACGCCCCAGGCTTCTGGGCTCCAGGAGGCCTCAGCGTCTCACCTCAGCTCTGTCCCTTGCCTCTCTGGCCACCCTGATTCTGTCTGGCCTCCTAAGTCCGGGGAGGAAGTTGCCCAACACGTTGGCAACACATCTCACAAGATGTACTACATGATGGTCTTACGATCCTTAGATCTTATAAAACAGAACATCTTGTAATTGTTTAATGGACACTTATGGCGCCAAAGGGAAGTTTCTTAAATCCCACACACAGTCCTCTATAAATGGTGTAAGACACCAAGGGGACAACTTCCAACTGCAGCAACCCTGAGGGCAGCAGTGGGTGTCTGGCTGAACAGAGAGTTCTGCACTGTAACGCTGAGCCCATCAAGACGGCCTGTAAGTTTTTAAAATTAAGTCATGGGAAGGGCCCAGTCAAAGAAAAAAAAAAAATAACCATAGAGGACAAGACCCGCACCAAAGGGAGCCCCGGACCTGCACATCTCAGCTTCGTGCCAAGGCAGTTCTGAGTTCTAGGTGGGAGCTCAGGTGAATGAAGTGGAGACTCTCATGTTAGATTTGGCCAACGAGGGAGGACGTGGTGTCAGACAAGACACCTGCCATGGTGAGTGCTCTCAGGGCGCTCCGCGGAAAGCCTGACCAGTGGACCAGGTCCACAAGCCAACTATGGGTTTCCATATTCAGTGGCTGAGGGAAGCCTGTTGATGGAATGGATTCCTGGGGCTTGTTAAGAGGTTTTCGGTTTACATTCCAAAATCCAACAGTTCCACAATGACACACCTTCAACTTTTGTCCTTAAGAAGCAATAAAAGTTCTAGAAGAAAGTAGGAGATACAGGGTGACCCTGAAAAGTAGCGCGAAGTCACTGGACTACTTTGAACATGACTTTCAATGGCGATGAGCAATGTGTTAACGAAAAATTTGTTTCATTTGTTGTTTGTTTCTTTGATGATTTTATGGACATTGGGGAGGAAGTAAGCACCACAGATTCGGTGTGGAACAAGGCTGCTCTGGGCAGATCTCTGGTGGCCAAAAGGGCTTCAGGCACCAGGATGAACCAGTCCTGACGACAGCCCAGTACAGCTGCAGATGGGACAGTCTGAGGGACGGAGCAGGCAATCTGGGAACCTCTTACAGCCGAGACGTTGGACGAAAGGCTCTGAGAACGATCACACCTATCAGATGGTAGTTCTTCAGGGGACCTAAGAGACCTCATAAAGGGAGTGCACAGGGGAGCATGCAGAATTATCTGATGGCGCGGGAAAGCTCAGAGCCATTCAACACGCCAGGGAAACGCTCCGTGATGGGAAGATGGCCTGTGGTATTTTAGAAAAGAGTGAAAAGTCACTTTGATGAGTCAAAAATCAAAACCTCTATTTCAAGGCATTAGAACAGTTTTCTTCCTCCCGCTGCACCCCGTCATTTCTGGCAAGGTGGGGATGCCACACTCTGTCCTGGTTAGTGGAGGGCAGCGCACAGGATTCAGGCATCTCGAGGCACAGGGACACCGCCTTTGGCAACTCTTGAAGCTTCGGTTCCACTAGAGTGGATTCTGATGTCTTCAAATGCACAGAAGAGATGCCTGGAAGTCCACATCGGGCAAGTGCATGGAGAGGCGTTTCTGCCTCTGGTAAGTGACGCTGCACGGATCTTCCAACCACAGAGGCACGTCTGTGTCAGGACGGAAGTCAGTACGCTTCTGTGACCAGCTGTCCACAGGTGCTTGAGGAATTCACGTAAATGCACCGACCCTAAGAAGGTAACTTGTCTTTCTTCCCTCTTCTCGGTGGGGAGAATGAAAAGTGGGAAGTTGGGAAAATCGGAACTCCCTGCTAGAGAGTGGGGGGGGACACCCCTGCTGTGCCTAACTTTCCCCTTTCCCTGCTGCATCAGCAGGAATGCTCCTATATTAGGAAGGGGGTACATGGACGTGCAGGGGACCTAGACTTTCAAAGAAAGGCTCTGGAGGTAACACAAATGTTCTTACACCAGTACCTGGGTCTTAATTCTGTGCTCTTACCTGCTAATCCTGAGTTGAAAACCACTGTGGGTGAGGACGTCCCAGGCAGCGGGGGTGCAGAAGGAGGAGGAGGGGGAGGTAAAGGAGGAGCTGGCACCGTCTCAGCTGCAGGGCCTGGGAGGGGAGGGGGCGGGGGAGGGGGGGGAGGAGGCGGGGGAGGGGGAGGCGGCGGCGGTGGCGGCATGGGTGGCGTTACTGGACCGTTTTGCACTAGTGAAAAAGAAGAAATGAATCGCCTTTGAACACGGGCACGGCTTCACCTGCAGGATGTCACGTGCACAGAACGTATCCAAACTCAAAACACTGAAGAGGACACAGGCTTTTTTTCAAAGACTAGAACATCCCCTCATGGGCAAATAAAGGATACACTGCAACACATGTGAAATGAAGCTTTATAATCTTAGTCTCAAAATGCAAAAAGTTTTTTAAAATCAGTAAAAGAACAGGCCGAAAAAGCAGACAAAGGACAGTATCGGGCGGTGGATAAAAGAAGAAATACAAATAGGCTGATACTGTCTCAGTTCTCCCACCGAGGCTTCTTACCTGCTTCAGGTGTCTCTGACGATGGAGGTAGTGGGGGGGGTGGGGGGGGCAGTGGTCCCGAGGAGGTGACCCCGGTTACCGGTTCCACAAAGTTACCCACTGCTGCTTCTGACCCCGTGGACAATGTGCCAGAAGCCACCACTGGCAGTATGGCAATGTCCCCATCCCCTTTCTTCTGAATTTTAATGGTCCCTTGTTTCTCCAGTTCGTGAATCTTTTTTTCCAGGGTAGACTGTCTTTGAATGGCCTCTTCTTTTTCTTTGACCATTTTCCTTAATGTGTGAACCTGGGTATTTGCATCTTTGTAGATTTCCTGCAGAGAGAGTCCACAGTCAAGGGTTTATCATCACATGACATTCATACCTGTTACCATCACACTGGCAATCTGAGGACCAACCAAATTAACCAAAAAATAATAATAATAATAAAGAAAGAAAAAGAAAACTCCTACTCCTGTGTACCTAGGAATTCTATGGCACTCAGCCAGGTCCTACAAAGCCCCTTTCTTATCAATTGTTCATTGGTGATGCACACAATCGATTCTAGCAATTGCTGCGGTCAATATAGTTCTTTCCATTAAGAAGCACGGCTGACTCCATCGTCCCGGAGGTGGAGAGGAACAAGGCACAGAGAGGACCCAAAAATAATTTTATAGCTGACTTTGGAATACCCTGAGGGTATCTGGGTGGGGCAGCATGCTTTCCTTTTATTAATTTAAAAATTCAAAAAAAAATAAATAAAAACTCATTGGTAATTCCTAGATACATTATCAACTAACAGTGGACAAAAAAGGCCCTGAATCAGATTTGGATAGAAGTCAGACTGGGATTAAAAATCTGCAAAGCATGGAATAATCTCCTCATGAATACGCAGGGTTATTCTGTTGAGCGGGTTCCTCTGGCCTTCACCACGCGCCCTCGAGCCGGCTTAGGACAGTAGTCCTAACGGTCTCCATCCGAGACGGGCTTAGCCGAACAGGCCAATGCTTCCCTCTACTGATGACTTAGTTCGGTCTAGGTTTTTAGCAGAAAACAAAAAAGTTTCAATTTTCAATTTAAATGCCATCCCCGTTTCTCTTATGAGGGGCCCGCCGAGGTTCCAGTGAAAGGGTTTTATGGGACTCGCTCGCCGGGTCTTGTACACGTGATCTCTCGCCACAAACCGCCAGCAGGCAGGGAAACATTCTTCACACCCTGTCTATTATTAATAATCTGAGAGTCTGACTTGAATTGAGTCCATATGCTACACTTTGTCTCGATGGCGTGCCAAAAAATAAATTTCCTAGAGTTAACCGCAGGAAAGTCGGAATATCAAGCAACACACGCAGACACGATAAGCATCACGTGAAACGTGCCACTTCATCGACGATGGGGTGAAGGCGGCCGTGTGCCTGAAAGCCCGCCCAGCGTTCGGGGGTTTTATGTTCTGTACAGGTTTAAGCAGACGGAGGGCACTCCATAAATACCTGACACGGAAGGTAAAACAATGCTAAGGCCAAATAAAATAGCTGGGATTATCTGATAATAAAATGGATCGGTTTTGCTCCGGCTTTTTTCTTTCTTTCTTTTAAAATTGTTTTGGTGAACCTCATTTGGTCTGGCCTGTGTTGATTTCACCATTTCCATGGCAACCACCAAATCTGGTTTCAAGTAGAAGTAAAAAAAAACAAAACAAAAAAATAAAAAACAAAGACGTCTAAGCCCTAATAAAAATAAATAAGTGGCATGAATTAAATCCATGCCGTGTTGTTATTTCCAAGTAAATGGGTGATCCACTGACCTAATCAACTCAGACTCGTCCAGATGGGAAAATACTGTTGCTCTCAAAAGCTGTGATAAGGAAGTACTGACCCTCAAATTATTTGATTGCACACACATGTGCACACACACCCTATCATACTTTTCATCTGAGTATCGCCTCTGAAATGGTTCCAATAAATGTGCTGCATCGATGCATTCCTCGGACATGAACAGACTCCACATCCTACTAGGCTAACGCCAGCGGGCGCACCTTCCCTGCATTGCCCATCTGGGCCGGCTGTCATCAGCACACTTACTCGAACAACATCCAGCTCCTTGTTCCTCTGCATGAGCTGCTTTTCCAGTTCCACGATCTTGGACATGGCTTCATTCTCTGTGTCTTGCAGTTTTTCGGACAACTGTAAAGGTTTTAAAAGGGAACCTATGTCACGACACACAACCATTCTCATCAGGTCCTCAGTTCTCAGAAAGTGGAGCTCAAAAACGATCAGGGGCCCATCAGAGTCCTGCATGTGTTCCACAAGCTATTTTCTGGAAACGTTAATATTTATAAGATTCCGAATACATATTTGTTCCTAACAGGAGTTAATAATTTATACATGATCCTTAATAAACTCATTTGTCAGCTCCCTGATATTCTGAGGATCACCATGCATCTCCCTCTGTTTCTGTAGCAGCTGGCAAGGGTGTGAGGAACAGCAGGTGAGGCAAGAAAGAAAGTCCACCTTTCCCTCCCTAAGAAAAGGCCATTTAGGCAAAAGCTTCTGAAAATTACTGGTCTGCAAACTTGGTTCTGTTATTATTGAAAACCAGCTGAAAAAACAGTACTGCTTGTTTTGACCCGAACTGCCCCAATAATAAAAGCCATTTGGAGGGGTGGTTCAAACAAACAGGTGGCCGGCTACAAAAGTGGGTTATGTGCATATGGTCATGCGATGCAGACCGAGGCTTCTAGAGGAACACAGGGTGAACCGTGTGTTAAGTGGTTACTTTTACCACAAGGCTCTGAGAGTGAGCAACCTCAGATTTCTCACATTTCACTGGAAATGATCACAAGAGATCACAGGTAAGGAAAACCAGGGAGGCAAGATGAGGAGGAAGGGTGGGGAGGAAAGTGGTGATCAGGTTCAGAATAGGAGTCAAACCCTTTAGGGTAAGAAAACACCAGGCAGGTACGTGTGCTTCCTAACCGGGGGCCAACACGTCACTGCAGCACTTCCAGAGGTGGGGGAAGGGTTGGCTCACCAACTCGGCTTAGCCACGGCCAAGAGGATGCCCATTTTCAGAACGATGAACGAGGGTGAAGGACGTCAAGCACGTCCCATACTCTCAACTAAGAAGATGTCGAGGAAAAGAAATGGACTGTTCAGATGGGAAAATAACAGTGCTCCAAGAAAGAGACAACTCATTTACAACCAAGGACACCGTCAAACGGAATTCGACAAAAGAATTTGGTCCTCATGATGCTTGGGTCTCTAAGAAGCACCATTTTTCTGTTCATTCACTATTTACAATACTCATTGCAAATATTCAAGTATTTGCTTAATGGGTGAACGGAATGGACGGCCTCCAAAGGCCTGTAGACTCCTATCCATCTTAGTCTGTGGCGAGAAAAATCCCTCAAACAAAAAAATCCCTGCTCTGAAATGGAGCTGATGTCATATTGAGAGGACAGTCCTCAGAGAAGAGGCTGTAAGGGACATGCTTACTAATTTCCTTGAAAATGCCTATTGCTGAAAAGAATCCATGTAGAACTGGAGTCAGCTTAAGGCAAGAGTGTGCAGACGTGCATCAGGAGGATACAAGGTCACTCCAACCTTGGGCCTGTATGGACACACGGGGTAGAGTGTGACTTCTATTCACAAGACTATGAGTGAAATATCACTTATTCATCAACCCAAACTCCCCGAGAGGTTGAGGTGGGGGGTATCTTGCTTGGGAGGCAGCGGTAGTTCCACCAAGGGAGAGGGCGAGACGGGAGGTGGGGGGGACACAAGGAACAAGGTGGGGAGGACACAAGGGCCTTTTTTCACACAAAGTGCTAGAACCCATCCACCGTGGGCCTAGGTGAGCACACGTGGTCGGAAATGGCTTCCATTCGGAAGAGTATGAGGAGACTAGGCCTCTGCACCTCAGCCCCGAGTCCCATATTCCAGCTACACCTCTGCTCAGCGTGGTGCCCATCACGTCACTCTTGGGGCCTGGACCTGAGATGCCCAGGAAACTGAGCGGGTGACCGGGGCAAGGCAATGGTGCCCCTTAGTTTCAGTACGGGACGTGCCTTCTCTGCGAGGCCCCCAGCGGCCCGGGCAGCCCGCTCCCAGCTGCGGCTCATCCCTACTCTCCGGTCCCCCACCGACCGCGGGAGCAGCTAACACTTATTCTGCGGGGCGCCCAGTTACATATGAACAGTGTCTCCTTCTCCGAGACGTAGTTACATGAGAAATGTTTTCTTCCAGCTCTTCCACCCTCTCCAAGGCTGCGTTCTTAGTTTCCGCATCCTCCAGCAGGGCGCCCACATCGAACACGTTGTCCAGGTAAGCCTGAATCTGCACCTGCAGCTTGTCGCTCTCGGTGTGCTTCAACTTCTACAAACCAAAATGCAAGTGAAGGCGGCGTGAGCACAGCTGTGGAAGGAGAGCAAACGACACAACAGCCGACACACTCCGGTTCCAAATAGGGCAGACTTGCCCAGGAGAGGGTCTGAGGTGTCTGCCTCCGGGGAACGCAGTGTTGTTGCCCTCAGATGCCTCTCTGGGGATGCCCTCTCCCAAATATAGACACATTTCCCCTCTAATCCTCCTGAAAAATATATTTCCGAGGTCAACATATTTGAAAATAAAGCATTTTGATACAAAACAGGTGAAACCAGACATTAATAAACTTAAAAGCAGCTTCAGGAGGGAGCTGCGGTCCAGGTAACAAGTTGGAGAGGCACCTTTGTGCGGGGGAAGTTAGGGCAGGGGCGACTGCCTGAGTGGAGAGGGCAGGAGTCCAGGAGGAGGGTGAGGTGGGGAGGGCAGGACCGTGTCAGCCCTGGGGCTTACTTAGCAGAAGTTGCTAGAATCGGCCCTCAGGGACAACCTCCCCAAGGGCTGCCTGCACCAAGGTTCTGCCGCTTGCCCCCACTCACTGCTGAGGCCCAGGCACCTGGCGTAAGTCAACCAGTGGTAAGGGGATTAGGGCCAAGACAATGTGTCACTCTTCCTTACGAGTGACAGAAATCCTGACTTCCCTGGGGGAACAGAGGAGTGGCTAGAGTGACACCGGCAAACGGATGACACCACTAAACATGAACGGAACAAATCCGTGGCTACTTATGAGGGTGGGCTTTTGTAAACTAATGAAGCATTTATATACTAGATGCTTCTAATCTTCTAGCCACGTCTATCAGGATCCAGAACCAAGAGGCCAAGACGTTAAACAGAGTTTTGGAAAAACTTTTAAATGCTTTTTCAGAGGAACCATGCTCTCCGTAAATTCTGGAAGAGGGATTTGCTCCCCGGCCTAATCTGGAAGTCTAGAACTTAGCTTGGCCTAAGGAGATACGTTCCATCTTAGTCTTAAGGAGGACAAGCCAGAGACACGTCAGAGTAAGGGCAAAGCCTAGAAAGGGAGACAGTGGCAACCAAGCAGCTGCTTTCACACAGCAGACATGGAGCAACGGCACCACCTGACGTGGGACTCTCCGCCAGCCTCCCGTGATCTGCACGACCATCACAGAACCGGACCCCCACCACCACTAGCAATCTACGTGCACAATTGTTGCTCAAATACCGCCCCCCTCAGAGCACGCAGGGCAAGAGGCTGGAGAAACCTTGATCTCAGAGCAGGAAAACCCTTTCAATACCAGATTCTAGCAGAGATATTAGTGACTATTGACATAAGAACACAATTCCAACAACTCTGCAATGGAAGTGCATGTCTCCTCCTGAGGCCAGACGTCAGGGGATGTTAGGCCGCTGGTGTGGCAGCCGAGCCGAGCTCAGAGCAATGCTTGGTCTCCGCCTCACAATCAGCTGTGATCCCTGGCTTTACCCCTGACGAAGACGGGCAGCTGGACTCTGGGGGCGTCCACGGAAGAAGCACTTCTACTCTCTTTGTGGCTAGAAACATCTGCAATCGGGGTCAACAATTCTTGCCTCTCCCAGCGGCCTTCCAAGTTCAGGCGGAGCACCACTGCACACAGGGGAACCCAGAACCGCTCAAGAGGCCGTGGACATGGCGCATCCCGGGCACACCCAGCTACTCAGGCCCACTGCCATGCTCACACCCACCTGCTATCTACCTGTGGGGTGAGGAGCTACAGGGACCAGGCTGAGCACCTCTGCAGGGGAGCTAGAGACTGAGCAACTGCAGGCCTCCTCCTCCCATGAACCTAAGAGAGGAACTCCTAAAGCCACAATGCAGCCAACAGAATTTCACAGCTACATGACGAAGTCCCAGGTGTCTGTTTCCTCATTAGTGTTTTATGCTCTAAGTACTTCCTCCCCACTCGTCAGCAGTCTGGGCTTTATTTGCCCTGCCCAGATGGAGTCCCCCAAACGCCCAAGAGCCCGGATGAAGGGTGCGCCGAGACTTGGCCCAGACAGAGCCAGAGGAGAACTGCAGCAAGACTAGGCGAGGCTGCCTGACTCCAGTCCAGAGAAGCCAGAAGCCAGCCCGAGGCCCAGGGGGGCTGCAAAAATCCAGTTTCTCTGGCCAATGGCGTTATTTGGATGGGTTCCCCTTGCTCAGCGCCACGGCATCTGACCGCATGGAGCGTCGAGCATTCGTCAGGGCAGAAGTGTATCTCTGAGGGTGGGCAATAGACCAAGTCTCCATTGGAGCCGGGCGCACAGCTATACTCACATCCAAGTACTCATCCAGGCCCAACTTGGTAAATTCATACTGGAGGTGGACTCTGAAATTCATGTCTTCTACTGAATGGACCACGATATTAATGAACTGCATGGAGGCCACCTGCAAGGAGATGCAGTGGGTTACAAGCCAGTTTAATCACGGGCACATGCTTTCAGCAGCACACGTCCAGACGCACTCAGACGGAATCTCCTGTTCTGTTGTTTCACTGGGCCTTTCAAAATACTTAATAATAATTTTTTTGATTCAAAAGTCAGAAAGATGCCACAGTAAGATGCACTCCTCATCCCCTAGGATGGCTACAATCAAAAGGAAAGACAACACCAGGCGCTGCAAGGAGGTGGAGGAAATGGAGCCCTCATCCACTGTGGACATCAACCAGCCACTGGAAGAGCCGACAGTTCCACGATGTGTTAACAGAGTCACTGCACGACCCAGCAAACCTGCTCCTCGGAACGTGCCCCCACGAGGTGGAAACGTGGGCCTGTAGAGACACTTACACACAAATGCTCACAAAAGCATTATTCACCACCAGAAGGGGGGCGGGGTTAATGTCCATCAACTGGTGGATTAAAATAATGTGCTATGGGATCCCTGGGTGGCGCAGCGGTTTAGCGCCTGCCTTTGGCCCAGGGCGCGATCCTGGAAACCCGGGATTGAATCCCACGTCGGGCTCCCTGCATGGAGCCTGCTTCTCCCTCTGCCTGTGTCTCTGCCTCTCTCTCTCTCTCTATCATGAATAAATAAATAAAATCTTAAAAAATAAAAGATTTTATTTAAAAAAAAATAATGTGCTATAACCATACGATGGGATATTATGTGACGATACAAAGGGACGAAGTACTGATGCACCTTACAGGATGGAGGAATCTGAAAATATTACGCTACATGAAACAAGTCAGTCATGAAAGATCATATAGGTTATGATTCCATTCGTATCAAATACCCAGAACAGGCACATCTGTGGATACAGAAAGTAGATTAGAAGCTGCCTTGGGGGCTGGGGGGGGACACGCCCCTGGGGGCTCAGTCCTTTGGCTCAGGTTATGATCCCAGGGTCCTGGGATCGAGTCCCGCATCACACTCCTGGCTCAGGGGGGAGCCTGCTTCTCTCTCCCTCCCTCTGTCCCTCCTCCCTGCTCATTCTCTCTCTCTCTCAAATAAATAAAATCTCTTTAAAAAGGGGGTGGGGCAGCCCGGGTGGCACAGCGGTTTAGCGCCACCTTCAGCCCAGGCTGTGGTCCTGGAGACCCGGGATCGAATTCCGCGTCGGGCTCCCTGCATAGAGCCTGCTTCTCCCTCTGCCTGTGGCTCTGCCTCTCTCTCTATGTGTCTTATGAATAAGAAGCAGCTGCCTAGGACTGGGAATGGATTTTAATAACTAAAGGGGATTCTTGCTGGGATGACAAAATGTTCTAAATTAGATCACGGTGACGGCTGCAAATATGCAAAAAATACATTGAACTGTCCACTTTCAGTGGATAAATTAGATGTCATGTTCATCACCTCTCAGTGAAACTTTTTTAAAAGTCTTATGGGTATATAGATCAAACTGTGTGAGTTATTACACGTATATCACAGAAAAATGAACAATTTTAAAAAAAGATTTTAAAGAATCACCTATTGTCATGCCACAGGATAATCACTTTATTTATTTATTTTTATTTATTTATTTTTTTTTTTTTTAAGGATAATCACTTCTAAAACTTCACTGTGGGCCCCGCTATACCATAAAGATCATAACAAGATCTCTGATTCGTCTTTCCATTTTAAACAATCAACTGGTTTCTATTCTACAAAAGCCTTGGATTTACTGCTTTTTCTCCACAACTGCATCAGTGCCCCTCAGGCCTGCCACAGAGAAAACCAGTTCCTGGTTTGGTAAAGAATGAAACAAAGTTGAATAGATCTATTTTGCTTTTTTTTTTTTTAAGATTTCATTTTTAAGTAATATCTATCCCCAGTGTAGGGCTCAAACTTACAACCCTGAGATCAAGAGCTGCATGTTCTACCAACTGACCGGCCAGGTACCCCGATTTTACTCTTAATAATGACAGTTTATTTATAATGAAAATATCTTACTAATGTTTTCCCCCCTATGGGTAAACACAGTCTCTGCAAGGAGGTAAAATGAGTGAGGATCCAGATTCACATTGACTCTGAAAACTGAATTCTTCCTCTTTCTTCCAAACCCAGTTTCTTTTATTTTATTTTATTTTTTTTTTTCTGTTTCTATCGAGTTAGATTCCTCTTTGAGTGTAAGTTATACACTGGATATCTCTGGAAGACATGTCAACTCCCTAGGTTACAAGGATACTGTTTCGCAGTTTACTAAACAATGACTTCATGTTCTGTGGTTAAACGAGCCAAAAAAAAAAAAAAAAAAAAAAAAGATTTTTGTCAGTTTTTTTTTTCTTTTGTCCACCAAAAAAAAAAAAAAGAACAAACAGAAAGAAGTCCTATGTTAGAGAAATTTATATTTTATGAGGAATAAGCTGTTAGGCCGATTGTACAACTTAACTGCATCCCCAAGGATAGTTTAAGAAAAGCCTCATTTTTCTGGAGGAAAAGAGGTTCGATTCTGGCATCTTCCCATTTCTCTTCAGAGTAGCTTTTGAGTTTTAAGATATGCCTGAGAGGCAACAATCTCCTGGAGAACCGAGCAGAGCACCTGTATCCCAGCATCTTCTACATCAGGTTCCTCGGTGCCCGAAATAGATGACAGGAAATACACTCACTTGTAAACAGTGCAGGCGTTTTAAAGGGCTTAATTACATAATTATAGTTTTAGCAGAAATGGGAATGGCAGAGTGATCCCCGAGGTCTGAAAAGGAGTGAAGCGGCCACCTGCGACTCAGTAAGGAGCGGCGAGGACCATGGGGCAAGGGAAAGGGGAGCCTCAAGCTAAAAGTTGGGGACCCTGGCTCCAGTGGCTGACAGTCTGCAAGCACAGGGGCCTTGTCTTAGCTGAAATGTTGTTTTAAAAAAATCTGAATTTCATATTTTTATGCACAATTTCCAATTTTTTTTTTTACAGCGGGGTCACAAGCCTGTAGGTTGGCCTCAGCCCGGGAGCCTCCAGTATGCAAGCTCATCTTTCAGGAACGAGCAAGCTGCCCTGAAGGCAGAGGGAAGAACCTGGTAAAGCGGGCCAGGCACGACCTCCTCACATATCCATCATGAGAGCAAACACGGGCCTTCGACATGCCAAAACATCCTAGCAACAAAATTAGAAAGCTCGCGTAAAAGTATTACTTGTTCCACAATTTTCACCTTTTTAAACAGCAAATAATATGCCCCATGGAACAGAAAAGCTTCTCTCTGAAGGATTTCATCATTCTCACGGATTTTGGAAGGGGTCGAGGGCAAGGATGCATATAAAATTTAAGGACCCAGAAAAATTTTTCACATAAAAGGATTAGAAATCTGCAAAACTGTTTCATGTTTTACAGCCACCGAGGCGGTTCCAATGAAAAGTGCCCGGTCCCCTAAGCGCGAGGTCTCAAACCTCAACAGGGGAAGAACGGAGCAGGACGCCTGCTCCAGGCGTGAAGGGAGCTGAGAGGGAGCCCCCGAAAGGTCTCCGAGGTCCAGAGGTCGCCCAGGCCCCCCAGCTGGACTCCGAGAGCCTGCAGATCCGGGGGCACTCGCGGGAGGTCTGTCCCAGAAATCCTCCATGGCAGGTTTCCATCGTCAACCCAAGATTAAGATTCAAGTCCACGAATTCAGTGGTCCCCAAGTCCTTCTGCTGTCCGTCCTGAAGAGGACAGTCGTGCCGCTGAGCCGCAGGTCCTGGCAGGGAAGAGCCCGGCTAAGGCGACGCGCAGGGTGCTTACGCCCTCAGAGTCACCGGGGGGAGGGGCCCGGGGAAGTCACTGCTACAGTCACTGGGGGACACACACAGTCAGTTCTAGAACCAACGCACTGTAGTCTTTGAGAATATAGTCTGGGGAAAGCCACTGGGCTGAGGCGTGCAGAAGACAGAACGGTGGGCAGCCCGGGGGCTTGGCGGTTAGCGCTGCCTTCGGCCTGGGGCCTGACCCCGGGGTCCCGGGATCGAGACCCGCGTCGGGCTCCCTGCACGGAGCCTGCTTCTCCCTCTGCCTGGGCCTCGGCCTCTCTCTCTGTGTCTCTGTGTGTGTCTCATGAATAAATAAATAAAATCTTTAAAAAAAAAAAAAAAAGACAAAACGGTCCAGGTTCTTGGTTTCTACCTTCAGGATCCTCACGCAGATTTCCTGAGAGCTGAAGCCAGCGATGGCAGGGATGTGCGCCAGGAGTTAACACCCTTTCCCCCAATGCATGGCTTCATCCTTTATTTGCTACAGATACTTGGTACTTTGGGCCTTTACTATGCAGCATGTATGTGAGGAATGAAACTGGACACTCTGGCGTGAATCCACAGCCTCTTATACTCAATTTTCTGTCCTCTGGAACATTCATACATACATACACACATATAATATATAAAATATAAATGGATTTGGGAAAAGAAGTACAGAAACGGAGCTTGTCTTATTGAATGTAAGGCAGTACTGGAATGACTCACCATAAAATCTATGTTATTGTCTTCGTTCCTGAAATGTTCCATCAACTTCTCAAAGCGCTGTTTTTCTCCACAAACCTGAAATACACATTTTCATCATGCATATGAAATTCCAAACATAAGCATTCTAAAATTAGATGCAGGAATTTTAGCATTAATAATTACTTCCAGAATATCTTTTTATTGCCTCTCTCACACTATTTACTTCTCTTCTAAGCTGGTTAACTCACCAATAGCAACATGAGCCAGGCCCTCGGTTTCTTTTAAATGTTCCCTTGATATATTGAAATCTCTGTCAAATGTGTTTTTCTTTTACTGGTTATCTTTGCAGTTCATCAATTTTTTAGCCTGCATTCAGAATCCCAGGATGTTATGGTTTAAACAAAGAAAACAAAAACAACCCCCTCCCGCACCCTTATCCCGTTTTTTTTTTTTACAAAAGCACCCTTAAAACAGGCACGCTAAAAGATTTGGACAATTTAGTATTTAAACTCCTTGTAAAGCAGATTGAATTAATGCTTTTCATTAACAGGTGAAAGAGGCGGATAAATTACGGTGAGCTCTACACAGGAGTTAAAAAACAGAGTCAAAGAAAGGTTTGTAGCAAATACGCATTCTCTGGTGACTTTTTCCCAAAATCAGAGGATAAACTTTAATTCTTCAGTGACCTTGGCCGCCTCCTTTTGGAGCCCCCTGGTTTATTCCTTTTGCCTTCAGAAAGCATGTACCTGAACACCCATGCTACCTGCAGTGTTGGTAATAGTCTCTGGTCTTCACATTTTGAATTTAATCTGGGTTTCACATGCTTAACTCAATTTTCCAGTTATATCTGTCCTATTAGGAATACACAGGACGATCCTGAAGGATCCCCCTAAAAATGACATTTCATAAGGCTATAATGCAGCCATTGAGCTCCGTCATATTAAATCCCATTTTAATAAATATTTTGATGAAGAAAAAGATTCAAGAAGACAGAAGTTTTGCCTGTTTTGTTCACTACTGTATCTTCAGCATCCAGAACACAATGCTTAGCGTGTTGTAAATTCTCCATATTACTTTTTGAATTACACTGAAAAAAAGGACAAATGAATAATTATGTGGAAATACACTTTAATGAAAGGATGAATGACTTTCCCACTCTATCACATTGATGAAACAAGAATCATCAGCCCATGGTAGACAGGCGCCAGGAGTAAAGCTTTAGTGATGATAGTTCCTGCACTTCAGCAGCATGCCGGGAATGTTAAGCCTTCAGCCACTGAGGGCCTTCCAGGTCTCAAAGCAACTTAATTTTCTCAATAGATCACAGCTCACACTTGACTGTATCCTGACGACAACTCTCCATTTACTTGTACCTGCCTTAACAAAAAAATACAGAAACACAGTACATGGACCCAGTCCAGAGGCAGAGGAGCAGGCTCCAGATAGAGCGTTTGAAGTCAAGCCTTTAAAACACAAACATGAAAAAATAAAACAAAACACAGACATGTCCAGTCCCACCCAAGAAAGCCCGATTCACCAGGGCCAGGACGGGCTGGGTGACACACACGTGCACAGTTTTAAAGCATTACACACTATTCTGCAACTCTGCAGAGGCGGAGAACCAAAGATCTACGGGGATACTTTGTTCTGCCCCTGGTTTCAGCCAGTCCCTCCTGGAGAACAGGCAGGAGGTTCCTGGAAGCAGTAGGGTTGTTGGGAGGGTGAGGCATTACAAGCCCAGTTCCCTAGACTACGACATCAGCCACATCTTGTGCCCAAAGTCGCAAAAGTCCTCTCAGCCTGCAAAAAAAGAGCCCAGTGGGTGAAAACCGCCGAGGCCGGATATGGAAACGGTCAGAATTACAGCCTAAATTTTAGGCTAGTAGTAGGCTAGCTAGTAGGCTAGTAGTTTAATTGTAGTCCTTATGTTTAAGGACTTGTTTCCCAGGGTAATGGTTTCCTTCAATCTGCTTTGGGAGGTTGGTAGCGTCAGAAGAAAGGAAGAGAAGCCGTCTTGAATCTGCAAGCAGCTACCAGCAGCGGCGGTCGATGTTCTGCTGAGCAGCTAGGCCCCCGATGAACTAGGAGAAGCAGCAGCGATCAGTGAACAGCAATGAGGAATACAACTCCTGGGCAGGCAAAATCCCTTCAAATCAAAGAATATCAAGGACTCGGGAAGTATCTCAATTTATGAAAAAGACTGATACCTAGACAGATCACATAACCGTAGCTTGATGAAGGGTCAATGCAGAAGCTGGAGCTGGGTTCCCAGCTGCCAGCCTGCGGATGCCCCTTCGCCGACGCAGCCCGGGCTGTGCAGATAAACGTGGTCCGCTTAAGACAATAATTTACATCGCACCGGAATTATCTGAGACACCAATAGAGATTTAAAGCATTGTTGTTAAAAACCACCATCATCACACTGGGCATATACTCGATGTTCTTGCACCAGAATCTTCCACGGAACTTCAAAAACAGCAGATTCCCGGCGTCTAAATTGAAACATACTGAATGAGAATCTCCACAGTGGATCTAGGACTCTGTGCTTTTAACAAGTCCCCGTGGCAGTTGACCCCGCGGCTTAGATAACGCAGCCTAGCAGATTAAACTCTAACCTTTCTACCAATTGCAGATCATTCACCCTAACTCATCCCATCTCCAACTTAACAATAAATGAGACAGAGTTACCATAACGGGGTACCACGGGACTGCAGCAGGAAGGGGTACAATAAAGAATCAAGCACTGTGTGCAAGGCATTGAAAAAGGGGATTATTATACGGCCAAGGAAAGCACATGTGGGCAGCAACAAAACAAACTATTCATAGCCCGTTACTAAAAAAAAAAGAAGGCATCAAATCTAGAACGACGGGATTAATTTCATGCTGGGTAAAGATCCCAAAATCACATACGACCCTGATAGACAGGGCTGACACGGACATTCAGAGCTCTGAGCATACGCATTTCCTTGGAGGGTGCCCTGTCAACAGCGAAAGCCATGCTTAGAACATATGTGCAATGAAACAGAGAAACATTTTTTTTAAATTCATTTATTTATGATAGTCACAGAGAGAGAGAGAGAGAGAGAGAGGCAGAGAGGCAGAGAGAGAGAGAGAGAGAGGCAGAGACACAGGCAGAGGGAGAAGCAGGCTCCACACACCGGGAGCCCGATGTGGGATTCGATCCCTGGTCTCCAGGATCGCGCCCTGGGCTAAAGGCAGGCGCCACACCACTGCGCCACCCAGGGATCCCGAGAAACACCTTTAATTGCTAAAAATAATACTTAAAGTGTCTTCCAGCTTACAGCTGCGATGGACTTGGTGAAAAGAACCCAAATGCACAAAAGAGCATGCTGCTGGCAGAGATACAGCTTTGGAGAACCCTGAAAGAATGACCTGACTGACCCATCTCCTGTCGCAGAGACAACCAGAAGGGCATCTCCTATCAGCTCCCCACGTCCCCCTCTCTAAGGGTTTAAGCTCTGCTGCCGATCTCAACTACGAATTCAGGGTGGTATTGGTGGACTCTGTCCCACAGGAACAGCAGGGACCCAGAGGCTCTATTTCTGCTGGAGGAAAAGCATGCAAACCAGCCTCACATTTGTTTCTATGCTACTTTAGTGATCATCAGACAAGTGTATGTTTAATCCCACAGGACACGGGGAGATAGGTTTGGGGGAGGCTGGTAAAGTTGTATTCAGCATCAAAGGAAAATAAAGCTCGCACGGCTCACGTCTGGACCACCCCCCGCACGCTGGTTCCAACGCGACAATCGTGGCTGAACGCGCCTCTCCCCGCCTTTGAAACTGACCTGGCTCTAATGATGGTGACGGTAAGAGGAACAAGACAGTGACTCTCAGTCACATTCAGAATCCCCAGTGATAGGTCGTCGTGGGGATGCACTCAAGACCTTCATCAAAACGTGTCTAAGAGCCAGGAGCCCATCCGCATGTAAATACTATCGAACAGTGCACGTTGCGGCATAGAACGTCCATCTGCCGACAAGGGCCAGACCGTACATGATTGGAAAATTTTCAAGTAAAAAAACTGTCCTGTGGCAACTGAAGAATGTCACTTCTTGACTTCCATATAATCAATGGTATTTCCCATTCCCTGGCTAGCTTTATTTTATTTATTTATTTATTTATGATAGTCACACACAGAGAGAGAGAGAGAGAGAGAGGCAGAGACATAGGCAGAGGGAGAAGCAGGCTCCATGCACCGGGAGCCCGACGTGGGATTCGATCCCGGGTCTCCAGGATCGCGCCCTGGGCCAAAGGCAGGCGCCAAACCGCTGCGCCACCCAGGGATCCCCCCTGGCTAGCTTTAACACCGGTGTCTTGTATCAGTGGTAGGCAGCCGCTGAAATAGGTGGGGTAGGCAGCAAATTTAAAAAAATGTGGCCACAGAAAGGCCAAGCAGAGCGGACTGCAGGACGAGGCTTCTGTGCATGAGAATACTGCAGTAGGAACGAGGTTTCCCCTACGAACAGCCGGGGCTGCCAGGAATTAAGGCAAACAGCAGGAAAGTAAAGGTATATGCTCTGGAAAAGCACGTACTCTGCAGGACACTGAAGAGGCATCTCCATTTATGAATCAGTGTCACGTGGATAGATTCGCTGGCCCCGATCAACATTAGGCATAAAGCAAGAGCCTCAGGCCTGGATCTTGGACCTCAGGCTTCAGGCTACTGAACATCCGCCCATCCCCAAGGGCTGCCTGACATCCAGCCCTCTTCACACCTTGAAGCTCTAACACCAAGTGGGGTGAGGCAGTACAAAGGCAGAAACAGGCCTACGCGGGGCACCGGGCCAGACACGTGGGTCCCAGATCCGCCACCACCGGGCCGTGAGCCTGGGCAACTGGGCGAACCTCTCCGGACTTCAATTTTCACGTGCGTTCACTTGAGAGCCTCTGGACACGTGCTTGCTTTCAAGGCTTCTGGTAAGAAGCTGTGAGGGTTGCAGAGAACACTCTGGGGGCTCCGAGGGTGGGAAGCGTGGCACGCAAAGGAAAAACACAAATGAGGAAGGCTCTTGGGGACTTCTGTCATTTATCCAGCTTTGATTTATTATACTGAGCTGCCTGGTAAGATTTCATTGAAAAAAGTTTCATTGAAGGTTTTCATTGCTAATAAGTCTGGGGGGAAAACCCCTCCCTTGACGTCCCGACGTTCTAATTGAGGCGGCAGCGGCAATGTACCGCGGTTTTCCCAGACCGAGCAGCCAAACTGGGCGAGAGGCACGGGCACGGGTGCCGCACCAGGCCTCAGGGCCTCTGGCTTGGGCCCCACAAGGCCGAGGGGTCCTGCCCTGCCCCATCCCATGGCCACACCCAGGACGAGCAAGATGTGCTTACGCTTCGAGGGGAACTGAAGCAAAGGCACGACTCCTGCCAAGAAAGACCTTTCTGAGCAGCGTCGCGCACCGCTTGCATGAATCTGGGGCCCTGGATGCGTGAGAGGCAGCGGTTCACGGGTCTCCCGGGGCGAGTGGGGGGGATGATGTCCCTGAAGGCTAACCATGGATGGAAGGTGGTTTTATGGAGGCCTGTGATCCGGATTCGCGCCCTCCGGGTGCTGGACGAGTAGCGGCCACGTCTGCGCCCCCAGGTCGGTGGCCGTGCTGGCCCCCCCACGCCGCTCCCGGGTCCCGCTCCCGCCACACGAGTCCGCAGCCAGGCCGGGCCGGCTCATGAGGCGCCCATGCGACAGCTGCTGGGTTGTGACCTGAAACCCAAGGCCTCTGGCTTAAGTGTCTCCTTCGGGCCCTGCCGCCACCCGCCGCGACACCTCCTTTCTCTCCTGCACGACAGGCCCCGGGAGTCTACCCTACTACCTTTCTCCCCAGGGCCGTACGGAGCGAACAGTTCACAGGGAGTCCCGGGTGCAAGGGTGCAAGCTCTCCTCTCCTTCCCCCGGGAGCGCCTGCATCTGGGCTGCCTGCACTGGGGGGCCCAGGGCCTTGGTCCCCTAAGGCCACTGGGCGCCTCCCCCGCCGACACCAACGGCTGCCGGGACAGGGGCAGGGACAGAACTTGGGCCTACCGTTGGCTCTCCCGTCTCGGGGATTTAAGGGCAAAACATTTACTGAATTGAAACACTCGGAGAGTAAAGGACCTCATCTCTGCTCCACCGGAAACTAATGGAAAGCTCAGCAACTGCAAGCACTCCTCCGTCCATGCAGCCCTCCTTCCTCACACGTTAATAAGGCAGTTCCATCGATGCTGGGCTGGTAAATAACCTGACGATGGGCCAAAGGTTCCATCCACCCCATGCTAACCACCCCTGTGAAGACTTGAGTCAATTTTCCAGATGTTTCCAAATACCCAGATCTTTTGGCAACAACCGCATAAAACATCCAGAGGACTCTTTTGCTTTTCATGTATATATTTTGCTGTACCAAAAAGAGGATCCTGACATGGAAGCAAAGGGCTAGGAAAATCCCCCAAGAGTAACTTGTTGAAAAACCACACCTTAAGTGAAAAATGCATTTCTAATCACTCCCCTAAAAAAAAAAAAAAAAGACTTACTACATTCTAGAGAGTGAGACTCCACAGAATAATTCTTCATAAATGACATGTTTCAGAAATATTCCTATTGTCTGACTTGACCCTTAAGGCTTCAACAGAGGGCACCTCTCTTGGTCTTCAGTAAGAACACATACGGATTCTCTCCAGGCTTCTGTTTCTGTAGGACGACCCAAACACCTCAGAGCTCAAGAGAGCCTGGTGTTTAAATAGCTACCTGAGGACCAAGTGATGAGCCAAGGCCTTCGGTCACCTCTGGGATGACTTACCCATCAACCCCTCAAGCAGAATGCCTAACATTGTGTTTCATTCATTTCTCCTTACAGATTCATCCTTCGAACACACCCAGTTTGGTCAAACAAGGCAAGGGAGGGGACACCGTGACACCCTTCCAGTGGTCAAGTGTTCACTGACCTGTGGCTACAGCACATGATAGGAGTTGTTTAAATCCTGTGGCAGGGCAGCCCCAGTGGCTCAGTGGTTTAGCGCTGCCTGCAGCCTGGGGTGTGATCCTGGAGACCCGGGATCGAGTCCCACATCAGGCTCCTTGCATGGAGCCTGCTTCTCCCTCTGCCTATGTCTCTGCCTCTCTCTCTCTCTCTCTCTCTCTCTCTCTCTCTGTGTGTGTGTGTGTCTCTCATGAATAAATAAATTAAAAATAAAATATTAAAAATAAATAAATAAATCCTGTGGCATTTTCACCACCGGTCCTGGGCCCTACTCAGGAGGCGATGTCAGCCCACGCTCTCTTCACGCCTGCGTCGCAAGCAAAATGAACTTTCACGAAGATGTGCCGTGAATCCAGAGCCCTTGGAGACAAAGACTCTTTGTTGGCTGGATCAAAGACCTCAGGCCACCAACAGGCAAATCCCGGAGGTTTGTCCCCGGCTCCCCATCTCAGTCCACACCCTCAAGTCTTCTGTGCCCTACCCCAGCCCCGGGTATTCATCGGGACACCTCACTCTCATAGCTACCTGGAACCATTTCCACTCGGCCCAATGAGACAACAAGACAGCAGACGGTATATTTGGGAAGCAGTTTTTTTTTTTAAGATTTTTTTTATTTATTAGAGAGAGGGGCAGAGACCCAGGCAGAGGGAGAAGCAGGCTCCATGCAGGGAGCCTGACGTGGGACTCGATCTGGGGTCTCCAGGATCATGCCCCGGCCCGAAGGCGGCGCTAAAAAAAAACGAGCCGAAGGTGGCGCTAAACCGCTGGGCCACCCAGGTGTCCTGGAAGCAGTCCTTAAAACATGGTTCTTGACCACCAAGAGTCTCTGAGGCCCTTTCACAGAGTCTGTGAGGTCAAGACTAGTTTTACAATGACACTAAGGTGTCACTTCCCACTTGCACAGAGCAGACATCTGCACTGGTCATACAAAAGCAACAGCTGGTGAAGAAACCTCCTGCTGCCTTGGCATGGCTCATGGCAGTGGCACCAAGTACCCCAGTAATCACCGTATTCCTCAGTTTCTCAGTTAAAAAAAAAAAAAGCCAGTTTCGCTTAAGAATACCCTTGATCAAAGTGCATATCTGATATCTATGGTATTCAAACCATAGAAAGCACTGATACAACTCAACACCCAAAAACCACAGAATCCAATTTAAAAATGTGCATAAGACACAGACATTTCTTCAAAGAAGATAAACAGAAGGCCAATAGACACATGAAAAGATGCTCAGCATCACCCGGCATCAGGGAAATGCTAATCAAAACCACAAAAAACAACAAGTGCTGGCAAGGGTGCACAGAAAAAGGAACCCTCACACACCTAGCCATTTTGTTGTTGTTGTTCTTATTTGAAAGAATAACTAACAAACCACAGTTATTCAGACTTAAAAACTTGGCAGTGATTCTCTTGAAAATGGAGGAAGGAAACTGACAATACTTGTTTCCAATGATAAAAATTGAGCTTTCAAGCAAAAATGAGAATTTCAGAAAACTTGTATTCAAGTTTGGCAGCTTTTCCAATGTTTTTTATTTTTTTTAAGATTTTATTTATTTATTCATGAGAATACACAGGAGAGAGAGAGAGAGGCAGAGACACAGGCAGAGGGAGAAGCAGGGAGCCTGACGTGAGACTCGATCCCGGGACTCCAGGATCAGACCCTGGGCCGAAGGCGGTGCTAAACCACTGAGCCACCCGGGCTGCCCTTTTCCAATATTTAAAGATTTTTCTGATGAAATTGGTGATGATAATAATGAGATTTTTTTTTAAAGTTGCCTGATGAGATGTGTCAATATTTAGAAGATCTGGATAAATCAGTGAATTGATATTTTCCAACTGACTCCCACATATTGTTATCAAACTATGCATTCATTCAAGGTATAAGACTGGCAAATAAATTTTAAACTAACAGAGTACCAGAAGTTCATTAATACAGTTGCAGATGCTACTTTGCAGCTAACCTTTAAGGAGCTACTCCTCCTGCCCAGTGTTTGCAGAGTTTCAAAAGGAATATCCACTGTCACCTGAAAATGCTACTAAAATACTTCCTTTTCCATCTGTGTATTTCTGTAGGGATGAATTTCCTTCAATTACTTCGATCAAAACAACACAAGTGCCTGAATGCAGCAGCGGATAGAAGCATGCCACCCTCTTCTTTTAAGCTAGACTTTATTTTTTGTCTTTAACGCCACCGTTCTGGACCAAACTGCATCTCCACAAAATTCAAACATCAAAGTACCCTCAATTCAACTGTATTTGGAAACAGGGCTTTTAGGAGGTAAGTAAGGTTAAATGAGGTCATAAGGGTGAGTCCCTAATCCAAGGGCACTGATGGCCTTAGGACCTCCACCCCCCCCCACCCCCCACCCCTAGTTAAGACCATCTGAGGATATAGCAAGAGGTCAGCCCTCTGCAAGCCAGACAAGCACCACCAGCAGAGCCCAACCATGCTGGCATGGGGACTTTCAGTCTCTGTAACCGTGAGGAAATAAATTTCTGTTGTTTAAGCCACTTAGTGTATGGTATTTCATTACAGGAGCCCAAGATGACTAAAACAGCCACTGTCAACTGATTTTTTTTTTTTTTTTTAGGTTCTGAAAAAATTTTAACACTAACATGTAATGAGTCTAGAATATTATTTCTAAGGAAAGAAGTATCAAAATTTTGCTTTCATTTCTCACGGGGTAAATATCAATATATAACCTGCATAAACAAGAAATTAGGGGGGGGTCCTTCAGAATTTTTAAGAATGTAAAAAAGGGGCCTTGCGGTCAAAAGTTTAAGAACTACTAAATTATACTACTAGAGAACTGCTTCTTTATTTCTTCAAAGATGATAAATTCTTTTAAGATTTTATTTATTTATTCATGAGAGACACAGAGAGAGAGGCAGAGGGAGAAATAGGTTCCCCGGAATGAGCCTGCTGTGGGCTCGATCCCAGCACCCCAGGGTCACGACCCGAGCCAAAGGCAGACGCTCAAACTCTGAGTCGCTCAAGCATCCCAAGATGATGAATTCTTAAAACATGTAACTTGGAGAAGCAAATAAATGGACTTCTAATATGAAAATATTTTACAAGACTGTTGGAGAGTTGATCACAGCAAACCAAGAACAACTACATCTGCCCCTCTCCATGGACATGAAGTTACATCACTCAGGTGGGGCAGGTTTCCCGAGGTAGCAAGAAATCTCCCACCAGTGTACGGGGTAGGAAACAGACTAAAAACCCAAACAAAACAAAGCCAGACTCCCCTTGAATCCTTGTATTCACAGGTACAATTCCTGGCTCACTACACGCCTAGACATTCTTCTCCCAAAGCCAAGTGAGTGTTGGATTCCGAGCAAGAACCTGGGGAAGATAAACAGTCATCTCCTACGTGGCGCGTAGGACACACGTTCCCCAAAGTTCAGCGACAATCATGCTCAGGGAACCTACCCAGGTAGACAGATCCGCCCTGGAACACCTGACACGCTAAACATCAAACAACCAAGAATCAACATGCAAGCAACCTACAAGGATTCTCTCTTAACGGGGCACTAAACACGCCCTTGATAACTACCGCACGGAATGCACTACTTCCTAGCTTTACTCCGCTTCCTGGAAAATACTCCAAGATGGAACATTCAGTGTTGTTCTTAGCGGCCTACCAGTGAATCCAGGATGCCACACATGTTGCTGGTACATTTACTGGTGGGGAAGGAGCCCTCGCTCTCCACAGCCCAAACCAAACCGCTGAAACACAGCAGAGCTCTAGCTCGTGTCTGAGGGGGCAAATCCCGTCAGGGGCCCAACTGCATGGGCGGGGGGGTGACTGGCAGGGCTGGACCACAAGCAGCAACCACTGAGCCATTTTCTTCTGCTGAGCAGGTCCAGTTGATGGCTGTGAATGACAACCAAGCAGGACTCTGTCCCTGGCAGGTGGGTACAAGGTGTGCAAGGACCGGACGGGAGCCCCATGCAGCGGCGCGGGGGAGGGAATCCAGGATGGCGCCCACCCCGCCAAGTAGAACAGCGCCCGGGCACGACCGACGAGCTGGGAAACAAAAGGCCTGGAAACCACCCGAAAGCTCCGTCTTTGAAACCCACTCAAGGCAGCGATGCTTTTGCAGACACGGGCCCTGACGAGCGGCAGGGCCAGCGTGCGCCCCCCGCACACCCAACTCACTTCCTGGCGAGGGAAGCAGCAATCCCTCGACACACCGCAGAGGTTTGTAACAACACCTGGGTCTGGAAACCAAAGCAGCTGTTTCCAGGTGGTCAGAGAGGGACCCTGGGACGAGCTCCACCGCGCAGTCCAAGTGACAGGGCCCTGTTCCTTGCATCCATCCTACGAACTGCCCTCAGGCTGCACTTTGTTCTTTTTTGTACATTCTTGTGCCCATCATTCAATTATGTGAGTTCCTCGTCCTCCCACTTGTACTACAGGAAGCACTTTCTCAGACGGAGCCATCTGGACACACAGAATAGGTATCACACAGGCACATGCTGATTAAAATTTTTTTATATAGAAATATGAAAACGTGGAATCGGGAGTACAGAGACCATGTGACTAACTTGTCACCTCAAGTAGGAACTTATGCCATAAGATGCCACACCCCCAGGTAGGTGCTCGCCCTCCTGGCTGTCCTTGTCGCACTGTGTCGTCTCTCCTGAGCATCCTTCTAGGCCCTTCCGAGCTGGCCTCTTACTCCTTCCTCTAGGCTGGCACGGTGACGTCCATCTCCTCAGTTACGATCCCCTTCTCTATTTGGATGATACCCCTCCCCCAACACACGCTCCCCAATACCTCTCCTTAAACCTGTTCTCTCATTCATCATCTTTAGTTCAGAACTACCAATCTGGGGATCCCTGGGTGGCTCAGCGGTTGGCGCATGCCTTCAGCCCAGGGCATGATCCTGGAGTCCTGGGATCAAGTCCCCCGTCGGGCTCCCTGCATGGAGCCTGCTTCTCCCTCCTCCTGTATCTCTGCCTCTCTTCCTCTATGTCTATCATTCATAAATAAATAAATAAATAAATAAATAAATAAATAAATAAATAAATAAATAAATAAATTTTTTAAAAAAAGAAGAAACTGACATTAGACATTTCACCATCACAAACAGAATGAATTTAATAAAGACAACGCTTATTTTCTTCACCAGAAAAAAAAAAAATCCCAGACACTTGTTTAGGGTGGCCGTGCAACTTTCTTCTAATGTCTCCTACCTGCACAGATCTCTACACTCCTCTTATGTCCATCCCCAAATTCACTGGGCCAGTCTGTCTTCTGCGGACTCTCGTGGCTTCACGTCCACGGTCATGGCCACAAGCTTCCCCCAGCATCTTCTCACGTCCTTCATCGCCAGGGTCGGTACTCTTTAAGATTTTCAGGATCGCGTAAAACGCCCTTCACAGATTTCCATGAAATCACATAGAACATGACCACACTTTATAAACTGTAGAGTGCTATAAACTGTACTAGTGCTATAACTAGTAGTTGCTTCTCTTCCCCGTTTTCTTTTCCTTCCAAGTTTATCTCCCAGGTGAGATTCCATCACAGGTTTCTGATCTCTCCACTACTACTGTCGCCTCCTCCAAAGCTTCATCCTGCCCGCGCCCTCCTGCTTTGCTCCGTAACGCGGACCCCCATCAGAAGGTTCCCCCGCCACGCAGCACGTTCGTCCTGGTCCAGCCCGCTCCGGGACAGGCCACGCGCCTTCTGTTCCCCCGACGTCCTCCACCCACCAAACAAACGCCAGTCTCCCTGTATAATCCTGCAGGAGCCCCATCCCCGGGGCCCATACAAATAGCCCCACTGGTCCTGGATTTTACTAATAAGTAAAAACACTCCAGTAAGCTGCCCATGCGATAACCATCCCAATTACGGTCGCGTTGCAGCAGAAAGCTGAAGGCGTCACATGAACATGCCCAGAAGCGTGTGTGGGACACCACGTTACATAAGGTTGACTCTGAGCCTTCTTGTGCTCAATGGTCTGGTAAAAACCCCAACGTCGCCATTTACTAAAGGACGCAGCAGGCCGATCCACTCTAAACCTGCTCTTCTTCGTTCCTACATCATAGGGTGGAGCTTGGGATGGAAGGGTACCAGCAGCCCGTTAGGACGCGGCAAACGATACCCGGCAGCCTTTCAATTTCTCGATTTGTATAGGCCTTTCTGTACCCATGATATAAGCCGCCGGCTAAGGTTTATAAAATGGAATACATTCAAGAACTCCGCTGGGGTTTTCTTTCTGAACAGTTGTTTGTTAATTTAAAAGAAACCAACCAAACAAAGCCCTTATGTACTAACTGTGGAGCCCAAATCACTTTTTTAAAAAATGTGCTTAAGGTTTCCAAGTATTTAACTTTCAAATGTAATCTGAGCTTGACTCACACACAGGGAGTCAAGCTCAATAAGCATATTCAGTGGCAATAACACCCAAAAAACTAGTTTAAATTAGAACAGCAAATAGAAGAAAAAAATCAGCACAATGATTAAAGTTCTGAATTACTGTCCTCTGTTGACCGTAGCACACATTTAGTCCCTAACTACCTACCTATTAAGGTCAACCCTGTCTTTCTCAAGGCAACTGAAGCTTTTGTGGTATAAAAATCATGTCTTTGGGATGCCTGGATGGCTTAGCATCTGCCTTCAGCTCATGATCTCCAGGTCCTGGGATCGAGTCCCGCATCGGGCTCCCTGCATGGAGCCTGCTTCTCCCTCTGCCTGGGTCTCTGACTCTGTGTGTCTCTCATGAATAAATAAAATTAAACATACATATAATATGTACACACACATATACATATAGTGCTCTGGGTCTAGGACTCAGCCATTGTTTAGCGCTGGACTTAATGACCACTAAAAATAACCTATAATCCGGATTTGACATTCTAAAACAATTCTGGTTTCACTTAATATAAACCTGCTTTAAAAAGCAGCTAGAACAAATATAGAATACCGAAGTATACTTAAGACCCAAGATACAGACTTAAGAAAAAAACCTCCTTGTTATACAAGTCAGGGTGGAGTGAGGGAGAAAAAGAATAGACAGGCGTTCTTTCACACAGAAAAAAGAAACCAAAGTGACCCTAAAATAGACTTGAACATTAGTCTGCAGAAATAAATGCCAGAATGGCAACCAAATCCTGCCCAGGAACTAAACCTCCGCACCCTAACGGTTCCTGGAGTAGGTGATGCTGCGGTCAGAGCTGTCAGTTTTCACTCCAGTTCTCGCATCGAGTCACAGCAGAGCTTCACACGGTCCGTGTGTACTTACAACCACAGCCCTCTGAAGGTCAAAGCAGCACTTGCCCGGGGAAAGTGCCAAGTGTAGGGCTTGTGCCAGGCTCAGATCGATGGGGGCCTTGAAGTCACACGCAGCCCTGGTTTTCTCCTGCGGGCTTTCGCGTGTATCTTCCCTGAATATGCCACGAGGCCACATATGCCTACTATTTCACAGTTGGCTAAGGGCCCGGTTTTAGAAATAGAATTTTTTTTCATGACTAAACACAAAAGGAAGCAATGCAGTGTTGTTTTTAAGAGGCTGCTATGAATGAAATAGGCGACGAGGCCCCCTGTGGTGTAAGCTGATCACAGGCTCCTGCACAGAGGGGGAGGGTCGAGTTAGAGCCAGGCTGAAAAGCAAAGCATCTCCCAGGTATCAGGATGGTCTCCTCCGCTCCCAGGTACCACTCCCCTACCCTCTTGTTTTATTTTGTTTTGTTTTGAATTCCCTTAAGCCACAGCAAAAGTTCTGCAGACATTAAGGGCTGAAGGAGCAGATGACTGTCAGTGGAGGAAGAGGCCCGAGGAATGAGAACTATGAATGGCAAGATCTCTAAAGCAGATCTCAAGTCCTAACCACACCCGGTCTGTCCAAGTGACCTCATGCTGAGCTCACTGCCAATGGACTCTTGCAGCAAAATATAACTGCTAGCTCTTTGCTGAGAGAGTGTTTTTTTTTTAATATTTTTATTTATTTATTCATGATGGGGGTGGGGGGGGCAGAGACACAGGCAGAGGGAGAAGCAGGCTCCATGCAGGGAGCCCGACGTGGGACTCGATCCCAGGACTCCAGCATCACGCCCTGGGCCGAAGGCAGGTGCTAAACCGCTGAGCCCCCAGGGATCCCCCCAGGGATTCCCCCCCCCCCCCCCCGAGAGAGTGGTTCTAAGCAAGTACTTGGAGGAGCCTGAAGAACACCTTTCCCCCGCTGCCCCTTGCTGCTTCAGACTCCAGGGCCGCACCAGGACCCTGGAATAAGACATGAAGTCTTTCTTCACCCGCCCCTCACTTCCCATCCCACCTTGTCTCTTCCCATCCCCTCCCTCCCTTTACGAATGGAGGGTAAACTACAGTAACTACAGTCCTTGAAGCTTTACTGGGATGCCACCTCCTTTGCATAAAAGGACGCCTTTGCTTGGTATGCTAGGTCAAGGCCACCTCCACACAAGATGTCCACAAAGAAGTCCACGTCCTAATCCCTGTTACCCGTGAATATTTACCATCCATGTAAAAGGGACTTTGCAGGTATGATTAAGATAAGGATCTTGTGATGGGAAGACTACCCTGGATTACCTGGGTAGAATCACAATGGCCACCCGAAGGAAGGAGGCCAGAGGGTTAGAGTCAGAAGAGGCCTTCAGCCAAGGAATGTATGCAGCCTCTGGAAACTGAAAGGGCAAGGAAATGGATTCCCCAAAAGAATGTCACTCTGTCGATGCATTTTATGCACATGACCAACAGAACTACAGGAAGGTATGCTTTGTTATAAGCCACTAGGTTTGTGGCAATTTATTACAGCAGCAGTAAGAAACTAATACACCTGGTTAACTTCATCTTAAATTCAGCTCAGGCACCCTTTCCTACGGGAAGCTTCCCCCAAGAGCACCCGTCCCATCTGCCTGCCTTCCTCCGCCTCCTCTTGGTGGTGGTTACTCCTCTTGCAAAGCATCCAATGCTTAACTTTATAAAGCCTAGTAGTTTAGCTATCAAAATATTTGTTTCCTTAACTGGATTCAGATGCTCCTTCTTAAGAGTAGGGCCTAGGTCTTACTCATTTTCTCATCGCCAGTGTTTATCGATGTTTCTGACACAAAGGGGCACTCAAATATTCATGAAAAATTTTCCAGTAAATTAGCATGAGTCATCCCTTAATGACCAACAGGAGACCAGCCTTCGCTTCCTTACAAGATGATAAAGACACAGATGATACAGAAATAACTAGTTCATTACCGGGGGCTCAGAAATCTTATGTAAATTGCTCCTTTCTCCTCTAGAAAGGCTCCCAAAATACGGCTTGCCCAGAGTAAACTGGCTTCAAAGAAATGGTGACCATCTTTCTAATTCCAATGAAAAGGCTTATAAAATTTCAGTCCTGAGGCAAAACCAAGTATTGGGTTGAGGAAAGACAGAGAAAACAGAAGAGGAACAACTAGAGATGTACTGGTAATTCTCAGAAGTCACGGAGGTGAACTGTATTTTCCAAAGACGACCACGGCAGCATCTCCCCCCTACATGTCCTACTGTGCTGTGACCCACCATTGAGAAGTCATCGGTGCCCCTTTGCATGTGTGTTGGCCTTAGTGACTCACTCATAACCAAGAGGATGCAGCAGAAATGACACTGATGACACCTGACACTGGCCCAGACGACATGAGAGAACTTCTATCACTTTGGAGACCTGATCTCCAGATGCTCCTCTGGATGCTCCCCTCTTGGAAACCAGCCCCCAGCCACAGGGAATTCCCCACGGAGGCCCTCTGGTTGGCAGGTCCCACCAAGCTCAGCCTTGAAGTCATCTCGGCCCTGAAGCTAGATACGTGAGTGAAGAAGCCTCCAGATGACTTCCTGTCTTCCCTGATGAGGCCCTGGGCGTGACAGAGCAGGACAGTCATCCCCACCATGCCGGGCCTGGCCTCCTGGGCACAGTAAGACGATGTCTGGTGTAATTTATTATACACCAGCAGCAACTGTCCAAAAAAAATAACTGCTGTGACTCTGCTTCCTGATCACCAAAGACACACTGTCCACAGAAGAGTCTCGGGGAATCAGGTTAGCATCGTTCTGGCCTCATGCTCTGAGCTATGGCTCTCACAGCTTGAGAGCTGAGAAAATACATTGCTTATAGTTCGGTCAGAGACTGAAAAAAGTACCCTTCCCTCCATGAGGAACATTTTTACCATGGAAGGAGTCATCCGAATGGTCTTGTGCTGGATTTATAATCCTACACCCTCCAACGTTGGAGAAGTTAGATTAGACGGGATTAAGCTCAGAAGGACGCTGGAAGCGCACCAAAATGTCTGCTCTCCTTCCTGCCCAATTTGGCCCACTGTAAATAAAACTTGACAGGCCTTCTTAAATCAACTTAATAACGTGTAGCACAAGTGCTTTCGGGTGCCCGGTAGCTAAACCACATCAACTTTCTGAGGAGGCCTTCTAGAAAAAGGCGAAGAAACGAATGACTACTGCCAAGACTGCTGCATACAGGAGCACTGGTGGCCTTGAGTGACTCACTTCACGAGGCTCTGCCTCCCCACACTGGAAGGGCAGGAGTAGGAAGGAGGTGGGCCCCGAATAACCAAACTCAAGCCTCAGGCTTCTTTGTTAAAGCCAGATGCTGTCATTTTGGAAGCAGAAGAGAACACAGTTATAATCATTCTGGAATCCTGATGAATTCCAGGTGCACGTCCCAGCATCCTGGGGGAGCTGGTAGCTCAAAGCCCTCCAAGAGCTTTATTACTGGTATCACAGCAGGCCATTCCATCACAGAATCTATGGGGCCTCAGTATCTGTCCCTCTGATTTCAAATGGGAGCACTTTTTTTTTTTTTTTTGCCAGACTCTTGGAGACACTTTCTTAAAGGCAGTTTGTCAGATGTCCAAAGAAGAGAATGGAAAACCAGTAGGAAGACTCAGAAAAGTAGGAGAGCAAGGTCTAGGTAGAAGATCTCAATGTCGAAACTGGATTCAACGGTGTTTATACCTGTAAAGTGGGGGTAGGTCATGTCCTTAACCCACAAGTGTACTTTTATGACCCAGCAGATCACTAGCTGTGGTCCATGTCATTTGGGAGAGAAGGAAGAGCATAATCAGAACCTCAAGTAGTGTTTATGGTGGCGAGGCCTCAAGGGCACACAGCCGGAGAGTCTTGCCACATTTCAGGAACGCCTGCCCATTTTCCAGGCCTGTTTCTCTGGGCATCTTGTCAACCTGTGCATTTCTCGACATCCTTCCAATCCACCCTTTCTACTGTTTGAGTCAGTTTCTGCTTCTCACAAATAAGACCCTGAATTCATGCAAATACCAAGAGAGCGACCTTTGTTTCCAAATGTATTTTTTCCTGTCTAGGAGGCCAAATGTTCAAAAAGACATATTGCTATGCAACTAAGAAAGTATCGATTTAGACAAGATGGTAATAGATCCCTCCACATGGCAAAATTAGCCAGTTAGCGAAAAACAGATGACTCCTTGTTCTCACCCTGGTCCTCAATTGAAGACCATAAATTTTCATGAGGAGATGTTTCAACACTGAAACCAGATGTGTTAATTCCATTTAGAAAAAAAAAATTTCTTTTAAGAGAAAAGAATTCAAAGAGCATAATGGTTGACTAAATGGTTTAGTCTTTACCTACTCACTATGCTCAAATTTTTAGGCATGTCACCATGCTTGGTGTCAGAACTCAGTTATCCTCAAACACACTGAGGTGATATATGTGCTTCCTCAGTGACACCTGGCCTAGCCTCAATCTCAGCACCCACAAAAGCAAGGCCTTGGGTTAATATTCCTCTGGCCATCAGATATCATTAAATTGGAAATGCTAAGGCACGGATTCCAGATACTATAAGGATATGTGATGAAATTCGTTGCAAAACCACAGAAAACCAAACTTGTTGAGATTCTGAATATTAATTAAAATTTGAGAAATTTCAGGAATCGTACATAAAAGACTATCAAAAGCTAAGAGATACGCTCCTTCTATTTACATTTGAATTAATTAGAGGTAGTCAAATAGGACAGAATGGAGCTGTTGGCTCAAGAAGTAGAGGGGGAAAACATCCTGCTACATACTTAAGATGCATGGTCTTTAAACTTCCCTTTAGCATCTGGTGCCACATTGCAACAGTACGCTTGGCTGTGCTTTAATAATGATCAAAGCCCAAAGAATCTGGCTCCTCTAATGCCCTTTACTTTATTTGCAAAACAAGATACTCATGTCAAACCCCACAACCTCCATCAGTCCCCCCAGCGAAAACAAGGATAATCCCATCATCCTCCTTAAAGAGAGGAATGGAATCCCAACTTACTAAAAGGGATAAAAAGCTTTAGAAACAATCTTAAAGGCAAAGACTGTTGGCCCTACTCCCTAGTATCCTGGTACCTGGTATGGTACTCTTCCTGCCATGAACAGTTCAATATACATTACTCTCACCAACACCCCATCTGCACAAGCACCTGAGATCACAAGTACAACTTTTCGTAATCAGGAACAGCTGGCTCCCAAATCTCCCTAAACCCAGGAGATTCCACTGACATTTTTTGCTAAGATGATTAAAGAATACCCTCTTGACCATGATGTATAAGAAAGAAAAAAAAAAAAACCCTCACATAAAATGTTAGAAAAGAGAAAAGGAAGAAATTCAAAAGATTCTGGGCTGACAATGGTATTACATTAAAAAAAAAAAAAGGATCAACACAAAAGTAATACTTTCTCGCCCTAAGGTTGAACAGATAAATGGATTGGTGCTCCTTTACCTAGCCATAAGAATAAAGTTTCTGAGGTGCATGCTCCTGCCCTGTGTTCATTCACATGGCTATTAGGATAATCCTTTTGTTTGGTCTGTCTACACGACTCTACACCTTGAGGTCAATGCATGCACCCATTATGCCCTAATGGCTAAACCATCTACAATTCTGATACCAGGTCATTAAAACTCAACTCTGCAAGTATCATCATGCATGAGAAAGGCATTCTCTTTTCCCTAAAAGGAAACAAAATTAACATCCACTTCATGAATTAATGGTTTTAATTGTACACAATTATAATTTTAGGACATAACTTGACCTGCAATATAGTCACATGCTTGTGATCTTGCTTATGTTATAACATAACAACACTGATAACTCTACAGTGAAGTGCTTCTGATGTGGAAGGAATTAGGTGATATGTCCAAATATGATCAAACGATAAAGATTTGGGAGTTACATTAGCTTCGCATGCTGTTTCACTTTCCTATTAGACCCATCTCCCCAAACATATATCTCTTTACTTATAAATTTTATGTACTAATATAGGATATATAAACACATGCAGACAAGCATTCATACATTTCTTATCTCTAAAGCCTTTTTTAAAAAACCAAAGTCTGAATTTAAAGATTCACTCTTATTCCTCATAATCTTGGAACCTGGATATTTTTTTACTATCACTGAGGCTGAATAGCTAAAAAGACAATATTTGATTCTGTCCATGGTCAGCATTAACAAAATGGATAACGTCAAAAT
The DNA here is from genome assembly GCF_905146905.1 of Nyctereutes procyonoides. NCBI lineage: Eukaryota > Metazoa > Chordata > Mammalia > Carnivora > Canidae > Nyctereutes > Nyctereutes procyonoides. Next base: position 14,911,077 of record NW_026575136.1, on the reverse strand, counting down.
CTTAAAGTGGTGACTAAAGGGAGGGAAACAAATAAAAAGGCAAGAGTACTGATTTTCCTGCTGACATCTTTGAAGCTTTCTAGCCTACATACATGGTCATGGGTCACTTGCTAGTACATCTGGAAGCTGGGTAGTAAGTCCAATGAAAGGGGTAAGGTGGGGGACATGGCTCTGAGGTCCTAATTCAGTATTTCCCCCCAGAGTTTCACACACAGATGGGCCCAAATGCCACCTAAAACAGAAGTTCAGGATCAGGAGCACCAAATCCCTGTCCTCACTCTGCCGCTTATCTGGCTATGTGGCTATGGGAAAACAAAGTATTTGGAATTTTATTCTTTAGAACATGTAGATATTAATACATGTCTCATATACTCCCATAGAACCACTTGACTTTGAACACAAATAAAAATTAATTTAAAAAAAAAATCTTTAAAAATAAAAAATAAAAAAATAAAAAAAAAAAGAACCACTTGACTTTATGGGTGTACCTGGCATAGCACCTGCCATATAGTAGGTCTTCAACAAATACTAGCTTGGTTCTACCCAGAGGCTCCCAGGAAAGGTAAGACAGAGTCTAGATTTCCCTCTGAGATCTGGATTCAAATCCAGAAGCATCTGGAATCAAATGGGATCACCAAGAGAAGGCACAGCGTGGCTGACAGCCCTACTGAAGCCTGGCTCCAAGTGCCTTTACTTCAGATGCTAGGGGCACAGATGTTAGGCACATGATAGGGGGGCCAACAGGCACTCTTCATGGCCATGTCACCCTGCACACTACCACCAAGGGAAATTAGCAATTTTTTCAGTTGTTGTGTCTTGATAGTTTGGGCCACCATCCTCGGTATCATATTTTCTGTAAGTATTTCTTCCTCTATAGTCATTTCAGTTTTCATTTTCAACCATGCGTGTCCACTGTCTAGGACAGGATCACCCGGTTAAGATTACAAGCTGCTAAAATCAGTGTATTTATTTGAGAAGTCTTTTGGGGGCATCCAGCACAGCAGTGATAATACTTATGATTTGGGGAAAGTTACTATGATCAAAGAGTCCACAACATGTACATGGTGGATGCTCAAGTATCAACCATAACGAAAACCTCAGACATTCAACAAAACATGCTTTCAAACTGGCAATTCCATGTTCTCCAAAGTAAAATGGATCCCACAAAAAAAGTTTTTAACTTTTCTTGGAAACGAGACACCAAAGAAAGCTTAACGCATCCATCAAAGATAATTTAGACTAGGTACATCACTTCTCCCTCGTTGACATCTTAGAAAATTAACTATTATACCCCTTAGGCCCCAGAATAAATAAAAGAGTAAACCATGGATATGAACTAGACTTACTGTGGTGACACAATACAAATATTGAATCCTTGTGTTGTACACGTGAAACTAAGGTTAATTATACCTCATTAATAAAACACACACAGAAAAGGTAAATCACTCTGTTCAAAGACTTCCAAATATGTTTGTGTGAGCAAACTACAAAGTAACCTACCTCCTTAAAGTTGTCAAATGCTGATAAAATGATTTCATGCCCGCCTCTGACGAGACAAACAGCTGCCAACAGCTCCAAGACAAGGGCTTTTGTTCTGTCGAAACAAGAAGAAACCAGCAAAAAAAAAAAAAATATATCAGTGAAAGTAACATGATGAGTCAGCTTCTCCCTCCTTCCAAGATGACTGGGATAATAAAATATTTGCTTGTGTTATTTTTTAAAGACTTTTACTAAGGTATATTTATATCAAGGTACATTTTTAAACCTTTACTAATGCAATTGATGTAACAGATTTAGAAGGAATGTTTCCCATTCCCAAAATTATAAATTACTCACTAATGAAAATTAATTCTGGGAAGATTCGTCTTTTACTTCTACCAGTGGGTGACTCAGTACAATATGTTTGAAAAAGCTTTACTGATAAACTTAGACAACTGGGAACTTGGGAATTTTCAGGAAAACAACCCACTGGTTAAATGTTTTCCCTGGTTTTAGAGTCGGAGAAATAACATTTGCCCAAAAAGTTCAAAATCTACTGAAATTAAAGTCCTACATTTCAGACCTGCTAATTTGCAAATGGTGCCATAAAGACCCCCTAAGACAACGTGAGTTTCCACCACCACTTCTTCAATGATCTGAGTGGAGCTGTATTACAGCAGTGCTAGGATAGGATATTTTCTGATTCAAGAAAACTCTATCAGAAATACTTTTAGAAGGAAATCCTTAGTAATACAGTCTAAGTTTTCAGATTCAACATCAAGAACAGCATTGTTTTCTCATAATAAGATCACTTCAGTATTTTTTTCCCCAAGAGAAAAAGTCATTGCCAACCTCTAAATGAAGACTGGCCTGTTAATCCACAATGTTAATTATCTTAAGAAAAATGAGTAACAACTTCCCTACACTAGAAGGCAGAGAAAAAGCATGACTACCCAGATTTTTTAGTAAACTAAGGAAACGGCCACAAAGCTGCAAAAAAAAACTATAATCAGAGAAAGTTTGAAATAATATTCAACATTTAAATAGGACTTCACAGTTTTCATTTCATTGCATAACAGAAAGGGTCTCATTTGTAATTAGATTTTTTAGTTGTACTAACAAGTTTTCAGGTACAGAGCTTAAATACAGAAGTATCTGGTGAAGATGTGTGAAGTGCAGAATGCCTCACCAGAATGGAAGACCTCTCATAGCAAGTAGAATAAATGGATGAAGGCGGGCTGCTGGGGGCAGTCTGTGCTCTGAATAACGAAGTGACCAGAAGAAGCAATTTGCATGCACAGTTATTTTTGTTTTCCGTTTCTTTTTTTGTTTGGTCATAAACCTACGTAGGTAAAGGTTGCAAAGTGAAGTGCGGACAGGGGCCGGTGGCCGTAGTCAGCTTTGCAGTAAGTGTTGCAACTCAGTCTGCAGGAAAACCCTCCTGGCCCCAGTCCTAACAACCCGGCAACCTCGTGCTCTCTACCCAAATCTTGCAAAATTTGCAAGGATGCTAAGAACCAGGCCTCGAAAGAAGGGAAAGCTTGAAGAAAACGGTGAAGGAAGGGGTAGTGTTGTCGCAGTTGCTCAACCACACCACATGGGAAATTACAACTCAGCTGAGAAGAAAATTCTGCACAGCCAAGGAGCCCACTGGCAACCTCGATTCAAAGAGGTGCCCTTTAAAGTTTCAAAGCTCTAACCTGACTAAGTGTTGACTAGCTCTCTTCTTTCCCTAGTTAGATTTGCACTTGAAAAATAACAAGATGAACTTACCTCGGATTCTTGTTGTTCAAGCTCAGGGCAATCTCGTTTACAGCATGTGGATGAGACATGACCATGTTGAAGCCATACTAAAATCGACGTGAAAAAAAAAAAAAAAAGCATTAGGCGTCAACTTAGGGGACTGTCTATATGTTGACCAAAAAAAAAAAAAAAAAGAACCTGAAGATTGTACCCAATGCAAGTTATGCCATCATAAATGAATTTACGTCTCTGGCACATCCATGTGGTAGAGATTCTCTATGAAAAAGTTTAGGAATCATGCTATTATTATCAAGGGGCCATATTCTCATTCTTTATGATTGAACCACATGTTTCTCTTTATTAAAATGGTGAAAAGGCTCCAGTCCAGTGATCCTCAATCTGGCTGCTCATCAAAATCACGTGGAAGAGTCAACAAACACCTAACGCTGATTTTCCAGCATACGCCCCAGGCCAATGTACTCTGAATCTCAAGGATGGGCCCCTGGCACCTGAAATTCTCTTCTTAAGCTGACTTCACTGTGCAGCCAGGGTTCACAACCACTGCTTCTAGTCCCCACTCCAGGCAACGGCTTTTGGGACCAGCCCGTAGGAAGACCTGCCTTGTTTTGAGGCCTGGTAGGTAAATGACGTCACGTGTTTAACAACAGGCTCCAGAATCACTGTGGAGTCTACTGACTTGAGGAGTTACTCCTACTCCAAGCTCACTCTCAGTTCATGACCTTACTCCTAATTATACTGAGAAAATATAAGCCAACAGGAACAAAAACAGCTTCTAAAAGCTCTCACCCCCACGTCAATCCTCCCATAGGTCCACAGCTTACGTCCCTCACCTCTTCCTGAAGAACCTTTCTGGGCTCAAAACCAAGGCCATCCCCTCTACTGGAGTCTTTGATCCCATTCCCTCCCCAGCAACTCACCCATCCCTCATTCTTCTAACACACCCAATTAAACAGTCACAACAGCAAAGTCTTGACCCTACACCCTATGTCCATCTACTGCCTTATATCCTGCCCCCCCCCCAACCTCTACATCCAAACTCCAAGCACTCGCTGTCCCCAACTCTCCTCCTGCTGTATCTCTTGCAATCACTTTAATCAGGGGTTCCGTTCCCTCTTCCCCACGGAAACCGCTCTCTCCAGCATCACCAACGACCCACCTCGTTGAGCCCCCGGCCACCTCTCACTTTTCATCTTACAAGACTTAGCGGCAGCACAGGTCACAGCTATGCACTCTCTTCTCCTTGAAACACCTGCTGTACGTGCCTCCTACCTGGATGGCTACTTCTCAGACTCCATCAGGTTTTCCTCAGCTCGCTGACATTTCAGCAGAATGCCCCAGGATTCATACTTTAGACCTCTTTGCTTGTCTGTCTTCCCCTGTTGCTCTCGAGCACCCCCTACCCCCTGGCTTTAAACACCATCTATTAGTTCCCAAATTTCTATCTCCAGCCTAGACCTCCGCCCTAGGTTCCAGGCTGGCATACCCAACCACCCACTTAAGGTCTCTATTTGGATGACTGCAGCCATCTCAACGGTAACATTCCAAAAACTTCACTCCTAATCTTGTCTCCCAAATCTGATCATCCTGTAGCCTTCCACATCTTAGTAGATGGCAACTCCGTTACATGGGCCCCAGATAAACACCTCGGAGCCACCCTCCTCTCAACACACAGCCAATGCTGCTGCCTCTACTGTCAAAACCAGAATCTGGTCACCTCTCATCATCTCTACTATTATCCCAGTCCGTACCTCCATCAACACTCACCTGAGATTAATGCAGCAGCCTCTTTTTAAAAAGATTTTATTTATCCATATGAGAGAGAGAGAGAGAGAGAGAGAGAGAGAGAGGCAGGCAGAGACAACAGGCAGAGGGAGAAGCAGGCTCCACGCAGGGAGCCCGACGCGGTACTCGATCCCGGGTCTCCAGGATCACGCCCTGGGCTGAAGGCGGCGCTGACCACTGGGCCCCCCCCCCTTCCCCTGGGCTGCCCAATGCAGCCGCCTCTTAGATGATCTACTTCCTTGTGCCTTTGCCCTCCAAGGTCAACCCTAAGCACAGAAGCTAGAAAGGTCACGTTAAATCAAGTGCCAGGTCCTGTCACAGGTTTCCTCAGAACTGTTCAACAAGCTTTCCGCCCGCAGTAAAGCCAAAATCCTCCCACTGACTCTTACAGCCCTACCCAGCCGGGACCCCGTGTTAACATCAGATTTCAACCCCTGCTCTTCTCCTCTCACTTATTCCAACCCAGACAATCCGGTCTCCTTTCTGCGCTTCAAGCACAGCAAACTTATTCCCGCCCTATGGCCTTTGCACTCGCCCCCTTTTCTATCTAGATTCTTCCTTCCCTAGAACCTCTTACCTTGTTCCCTAGTTACAACTGCTACAAGGACAAACTGCTACTTCTCCATGATGCTTCCCTGAACTGCACACACATTTTCATCACTTCTATTCCCATTTCTTGGCTAATTTTTCACAGTATTAGTAACAGTTCTCTGGAGCCATTCTTCCTGGATTTAAATCTATTTACTGACTCTATGATCCTCGGCAAATTACTTAATTCTGTGTCTCAGTTCCCTCATCAGTAAATTGGGGAGAGTAACATTACCAATCGTGTAGGACTGTTATGAGCTTTAAATTAAATAAATAGGCTTAAAAGTACCGGTCCTATTAGAAAGTACTCTGTTAGTTTTGTGTTTTGGGGTCTTTTTGGGTGGGGAGTTAGTATTAGCTTTTGTTTCAATTCACCATCATTATTATCTAGAATGCTGTATGATTTCTCAAGTTATTTATCATCTATCTTCCCTCATTAGACAGTAAGTTCCCTGGGGCATTTATTTATTTAATGTATTCCCTTTGCTCTGAACAGGGTCTATCTGGCAATGCTTAAAAAATAAGCATGATTTTAAGCTTATTGAAAGTGATTGAAAGAAATAAAATACACATTTCCCTTCTCAAATTCAATTCAGCATCCTTACGTCGGGTTCGAATTCTAATACTGACCCTCCCCACCTATCCATTTATTTTCCACCTCTGCTTGGACCCACCTGTAGCATCCCTATTCATGGATATCAGTCCTATTTTTATATTCCAATTATGTTTTCTGATTCTTCCCCTAGTTCTGCTTATCTAACTTTGACCCTGTCAGTTCACTCTTGATACTACAGGCTCCAACTTCCACTTTATTGCTGGAGTTAATCCAACACACACATTAATCTCTGTTATGATGGAGATCACCTGAATCAAAATCACCCATAGCAGGGATCCCTGGGTGGCTCAGCGGTTTAGCACCTGCCTTCGGCCCAGGGCGTGATCCTGGAGACCGGGGATCCAGTCCCACGTCGGGCTCCCTACATGGAGCCTGCTTCTCCCTCTGCCTGTGTCTCTGCCTCTCTGTGTCTCTCATGAATAAATAAATGAAATCTTAAAAAAAAAAAAATCACCCATAGGAGGAATCTGCCCTTGTAACAAGGATCCTCCAGGTGCTTTTTATAAAGATTAAGCACCACTAAGTCCAGAGGCGCCTGAGTGGCTCAGTTGGTTAAGCACCTGCCTTCAGCTCAGGTCATGATCTCTGGGTCCTGGGATCGAGTCCCGAGTCAGGCTCCCTGCTCGGGTGGGGAGTCTGCGTTCCCCTCTGCCCCTGCCCCTCCTGCTTGTGCTTGCGTGTGTGCTCTCTGTCTCAAATAAACAAAATCTTTAAAAATTCAAAAAAGAACCACTAATCCAACACAATAATTATAACTTCTCACCTTTTTACCATCTAACCCTTTGAGAACCACTTACCCACGTGAGAGTCTATCCATTCCTCGTGTTCTAAAATTGTTCCGTTAATGCCCACAAGCAGCAGCTTACTCAATCTTCAATGGTCACAAACATTTACCAAGTAATCTACACAAGTCTATGACTGTAGGAGAAAACTATCTTCCGTAAATACATCACAAAGGACAAATCCCAATTAAAATACAGGCATTGAGTTAAATCTTGAGTATTAAAACGAACCAGACCCTTTTTAGTAGAATAGCATTAAATCCTGGTTTTCAAATAGAAATAAGACAAAGAAACCAAAGAGAACAAGATATAAATCTGACAAATTGAGATTTTTTTTTTTAAGGAATCAGAACACAAACATACCTGGTAATTCATGATGGCACGTAAACACATGATACACACGTGTACGTCATCCTTCTTACTCACTAATCTTGAATTTTTCAAGGTTCTTCTGCTTGGCAAAGTATTATATCTACAAATAAAAAGGGAAATTTCTATAAAACTGTAGATTACCTTCTCAGGACAGGTACATGCACTTAAAAAATGGAACTTGTTCTGTCTTTGCCTGCACCTGAGTGAGGACTGGCAGGTTGAAACCACCACCATCAAGCCCATCGCCGCAGAGCCATGGCCGCAGACTGCAAGGCCTACATGATTCTGTGTCCGGTCATCATCTAGTCAAGCCAGACACTAGGGACAAGGGGACTCCATCTCGTTCACGGCACATAACGCATCAGATCGTGCACAAGGTCCATAAACAACCCCAGGCTCCTAATCAGGAAGCCAGGCAAGATGTGCAGACGTGACTGAAACGACATGCCGGCCGACTGCGTCTGCAACCCAGTGAAGGAGTGAGTTTACACACAGACCTGGAATCCTCTGGCCCAAGGTGAGCTGCACCTTCGCGTTACTGTTCTCAGGATTCCCTGTTGGGCGTTTAGGCCTCGGCAAGGCCTACATCAGCAACTCGATACCAGCCTGTGATGCTGGACCTTTAAGGATTCAGATGCCTCCTCAGCCCGAACCTCGCTTAAGCCAGGCGTGGAGGCCGAAGCAGAGACGCAACAGGCTGAAATTCCACCGGGCGCAGCGGCTTCAGCGTTAAGACGACTCGTCCTAGAGCCGGCGCCGCTCGGCCCAAGCTCCCACCCCGGAGTTCCAGAGCCGCACGCACGAGGCAGGGCGAGGCGGACGAGCGCCCACCACCACGCGCGGGCATGCCAGCTCTACGCGGGCGCCCACGTGAGGTTTCCTCTGCAGCTCCACGCCTGAAACACAAGCCAATTTTCAAAAACTGTCACCTACTCTCCTATAGCGTCAACTGCAGAAATGATCCGCAAAATGAGCCACAGGCCTGCCTTCTTCTTGAGCTAATTAAAAAATTTAAAGGAAGTTCTGATGAATGTTAACCGCTTTCAAAAGTCCCGCAGGTGCTGGCTAAGAGATGAAAACTGAATTGACAAGTTTGTCTGAAACTGTTTCTCTGAGCAGCCCTCCTAATTCCTTTTCTTTTCAAAAACTATGAAACAGAAGATGATTTTTTCACATAAGCCTACGAATGACCCAAATATACTTGCGAAACGCACTTCAACGTTTGCCTCCATATACCTGAATGTATAAAACTTAGCTTGCTTATGCTAGCCTCGGGAAGAATGCTTTATTATTACTTTTTTACCAAATGACGTGTATCATGTCTGTTTTACATGCATATGCATAGGCACATGTGTTAAGGAAAAACAGAAGAAAATATGCTAGAAATGCAATGAATTACATAGTTGTTATCTCAGGTGATGTGAATGTAGATTTATCTTTTTTTGTTCACACATAATTTCTAATTTTCCTATAATTAAAAAAACTTCTATAATAAAAATAGTTTACCATAACTAGGGGGAAAAAAAGAAGACTGCTTTATTCAAGGACTTCCTGCCTTATACACACTTGGAAATAAAACTACAGCAATGGAGGCTGGCCTAATTCTCTTCAAACGCAAAAAAACAAAGTTAAGGAAACAAATTCAGATTTTCGTGATAGTAAGCATAATTTCAATATCCAAAATACAACTGTGGAACATGTCTCTTTGCCACAGCCCCAGCCTGAGCATGTCTGCTCACACACTTCACGGAGGGCTCAGGAGGTTGGTGCCTCTTCAAATAGTAACCACACGGCCAACCTGACCCAAATGCATGTGGTCTTTAGTCTATATGAGAAAGCTCCCCCCACCCCCGCCATTTCTTTGTATTTCTTTAATGGCATCACTTTCGAAGCATAGGAGAGCTGACGAGACAGTCAGTCAGCATTTTTCATTGGAAGCAGTGGCTACCAGAGCAAAACAACGTTATCTCTGATTAAGCTTAAAAAAGAAAAAAAGAGGGCAGCCCGGGTGGCTCCACGGTTTAGTGCCGCCTTTGACCCAGGGCATGACCCCGGGGTCCCGGGATCAAGTCCCACGTCGGGCTCCCTGCATGGAGCCTGCTTCTCCCTCTGCCTGGGTCTCTGCCTCTCTCTCTCTCCTCTCTGTGTATTCTCATGAATAAATAAATAAAATCTTAAAAAAGAAAAAAAGGTGATTTTCAAGGGAATCAACTGTCTTCTGCTAAATTATATTTATGTGCGGCAATGACTGCAGGAGATCTACTGACCAAAGCAAGTAACTCTGTAAAGAAGATGCACAAGTCCCTTCCACACAGGTGCAGATTTCTGCGTCACTGTTGTATACATTTGAATGATTTTGCCAAGTAGACCAAACATACACATTTAATGTATGATGTAAAGTACGATGTAAAGATCTCTCTTTAATGAGCAGGTTTCTTCCTTTCACTTATTAATCAAGTTCTTAAGCTTCAGGATTTTACTACAATTCTAAGAAGATGTGTGTTTGTCATTACTTGCATTATTTGTAGAAAGTAGCAAAAATGGATTAATTATAATATTCTAATTACTTAGCAGCAAAAGAAGGTTTCTATTTATTCTTGTAGGTGGGTAATCTCAAATATACATCCTGGATCTACACTTAAAATGTATTTAATATAAAACAGAACATGGATACTTATCAATATTTAAGGATCTTAAAAATATAGGTCAATAAAGAACAATGTGTATTTTATTTATTGATATTCTCTGCTTAAAAATATATAGATAAGCATTTTTTTCTAAGGTGTAAGGCATTTAATTTAAAATTTATTTTTCTCCCATTTTGGTTTATACAAATATGGAGAATTAAAGGCAACATTTGAACTTGTATTTAAAATCACAGCTTCAGGGGGCGCCTGGGTGGCTCAGGGTGTGACCCCGGGGTCCCGGGATTGAGTCCCACATCCAGCTTCCCACATGGAGCCTGCTTCTCCCTCTGCCTGTGTCTCTGCCCCTCTCTGGGTGTCTCTCATGAATAAATAAATAAAATATTTAAAAATAAATAAAATAAAATGACAGCATCACAATATATTTTTTTAAAAATACCACTACAACCCATAATGAAAAATCAGCACTGAAAGCCAAAGGTGATCTGTGATATCCTTTAGACAATCTTTCCTGATTCAGATCAGTAAATTGAAGCCCAAAGAAATGACAACACACAGCAGATAAAAAGTAAGAGACAAGACTCCAAGGGTGCTCCCTGGGATTTAGGGTAGCCTCTTTTTACAAGTTGCAACTCAAGCACAATCTGTCAGGTTATCATGTGCAAAAACTACCACCACAGCCATCTGTGCTGGCAAGTTCTTTGTCAAATGTTCACATCCGTCATCCTGACAGCACTGGGTCTATATAGGTGTCATTTCCCCACTCCCAGTAATTATTTCACCAGGCAGGGTTAAGGCTCAGTTTGCTAAGAACAGCAGCATCTGGGCATCTTTTTCAGAACACAGTGGCCAATGCACTTGGTAAGCAGTTTTTGTTTTTGTTTTGAAGATTTTATTCATTCTTAGAGAGAAAGCATGTGCAAGGGGAGGGGCAGAAAGGGAGGCAGAGGGATAAGCAGACTCTGCACTGAGCATGGAACCTCGGCTTGATCCCATGTCCCTGAGATCATGACCTGAGCCGAAATCAAGGGTCAGATGCTTAACAGACTGAGCCACGTAGGCACCCAGGAAAGCAGTTTTCTTTTTTATTTGACAAAAAGTGAGAGAGGGAGAGCCCAAGGAGGAGCAGCAGCGGAGGGAGGAAGAGGAGCAGGCTCCCCACTGAGCAGGGAGCCCGATGCAGGGCTCGATCCCAGGACCCCAGGATCATGACCCAAGCCAAAGGCAAACACTTAACCGACTGAGCCACCCGGGCACACCAGCAGTTTTCTTTTCTTTTTTTTTTTTTATTTATTTATTTATGATAGTCACAGAGAGAGAGAGAGAGAGAGAGAGAGAGAGAGAGAGAGAGAGAGGCAGAGACACAGGCAGAGGGAGAAGCAGGCTCCATGCACCGGGAGCCCGACGTGGGATTCGATCCCGGGTCTCCAGGATTGCGCCCTGGGCCAAAGGCAGGCGCCAAACCGCTGCGCCGCCCAGGGATCCCCGCAGTTTTCTTTTTAAATCTTCACTCTGTATCACTTACCAGAAAAATGAAGTGTTTTTTTTTTTATTATTTAATAGTAAATTTTGCCCCATATTTTGGAATTATTTTTCTAAAAGAATTTTCTCCCTTTAAGTAAATGCACCTGGAGAGAGATCACCAACTCTTGACCTCTGCAAATACAAAGTATCTGAAAATAATTTAGGGTAACGTTAAATCCCTTAGGCTTGATTTTAGGGACTGTGCATGTGCATTACTCTACACTTCAACACGCACATTTTGTGCATGTTTAATAGATTTAAATCTATTTAACTAGACATTAAGTTTATTTGCTTTAATGATCAACCGAGTAACATCACCTTTTTTTTAATTTTTGGATACTTTTAAATTCAGCTCCAATGTATTGGAGTACCCAAAAAACATGTCCCCGTGTAGCTGATTTGAATAGATCCTCTTAAGTTGACCTAAAATACCAACAAGAGTTAAGACTAACAATTTCCTGGATCCACTTAACTGTAACAAGGTTACCTGGACAAGGTGAGCAATCTAAAGTACCGTCCTCAATTAAGGAGCACACTTGTGTCGTGATGAGCACGGAGCGATGTACGGAAGGGCTGTACGTTATACTGTATACCTGACACTAACATTATACTGTGTTAACTGGAATTTAAATAAAAACTTCAAGTACTGGCTTCTGATGTTCTCTATCAGCCACAGGAAATCAACCTAAAACTTGTGCTTAAGCTCCAAAGTTGCTTTTATTAAGCATCTCCTATTTATGCTAAACCTTCTAAGTGTTAAGGAAAAATGAAAGGTAATGAAAGATGTTGCTTCTGCCTTTGAGGGCTCACCACTTAGTTTAGGAAGCAATAGAGAAGTATGTTGATAACCCCTGTATGAAACGTGCTCGGTGTGCATTAAACCCAGCCCCACCTTCCGCTGCATGCACGTCTCCATGTAGGATATAAGCTCAGCAGGACACACCCCTGCACAGGACAATATGGTACAGAGCTGACAAGTAGGAGGTCAACCCGAAGGAGGTCATTTTCTCCTGTAGGGGATCATACTCAAAATCCCTATAGAATCAATCTTTTCTCAATCAAGCCAGGTCTGACTGAGCTAACACAGACCTTTTCCGGGAAACGGTCTTTAGGCAAATGAAAGTTGTTTTTAAACAAGGTTCTAATTCAAGAAGTAAATCTAAAAAGAATGGACAAATTGTGGGGTGAGTCTCATAAAAGTGACATGATAATGAGCATCACTGAACACAAACTGCTACCAAGACGGATTTAAAACGTACCCATCTCTTGTGATCCTTGGAGTCACCATTTTGGTCTGTATTTCTAGTTTTCTACAGTGGATTTGTGTGACTTTCCAAACAGAGGGGGAAAAGCTGCATAAAAACAGCACTTGTGGATGGTCGAGAGAGCTAAGGTGTGATCACGATGCCTTTTCCACTTCAATCACCCTGGAGGATGTTTCCCCAACGGCCTCTCGGGTGGAAAGCGGGTGTCTCTACCTTCATAAAGCAGGGTTCACACTTCTATGGTGTAGGCTCAATTCCACCACAACACATGAAACAAAAGCACCCAGTATCATCAGAAAAACTGGACTTTGAAAAAAAAATCTTTTTCTCTGGTGCTGCGCATGTCCATGCGGACATCAAGAAGGCTGAGTACTAGGATTACCGGTTTGCACTGAGAGAGGACGACGGTGACCGGTGAGCCACGGGGCTCTACCACATGTACGTGTTACGCAGATTCCCTCAAGGTCAGGCTGGAAAATCACAGTCATCATCAGTCACCAATTAAAAACTCCAGGAGCTCAAGACCAGCCATCCCAAGCACACGCTGCAGGCACAGTCATGCCGACGCATGTAAATGAGGTCCAACACACCGCAGCTGAGACTGGCCTGCATCTGCTCCACGCCCCAGGCCCTTCGGGCCAGGCCACGTGCACCCTTCACGAGCGTGTCATCCTAGGTTAGCTCTCTGGACAGACCTGAGCTTTACGTGGGGTTCAGTGCGTGACTCCGCAGGAAGTGCGGGAGCTTCTGGGAATCTAGGGAACTGGCACATGTACCCTCGCAGAATTATGCGCAGTGAAACAACTGCTACGATCTTTCCTTCCTGAAATCATGATGAAACCTCGTAAAACAGAGGCTACCTGGGCCGAGCGTGTCTGGTTCACCGTGCTACTGTCCCCGAGAGGCAGCACTGGCTTCCCTGGTCTGGGACACCCGAGACAGCTGAGCCACTCCCGTCCCATGGGATTCTGATGGGTCCCAGCCTCCGTCAACAGCTCATGGGGATGTTCTCGTAACAGCAGCGTACAACTGGCTTCTTGGCTGGTTCTCAGTCTCACGGTGCATCACAGCTTAATGTGGGAGGGAGGCGGAAGACAGGCTTGGAAGGAACCTCATTTCCTTTAGGCCCAACCGCCGGCTGCCAGGCTGATGGTTTTTCACTGTGATTACGGAGCTGCTGGTTTTCCAGGCTTCTGTGGAACTGGGGGGGTGGCGGGGGGAGTCAGGGCAAGTGAACTGCCACAAAACCAGCTGTTCTTACACCAGGATTCACTTGTTTTTCCTAAATAAAAGCTCCCCAGATTGCTGCAAGACTAGCTAATTCCCAGAATTCTGAAAAAGTTGATTCTGACATATTTTGCCAGTTGCCTCATTGTTTTTATGGATGACAGCATTCAGAGAGTCCCTAACATCCAGATCAGACGCTTAGAGACCACTTTCTGCCCCAGAAAGTCCTTCTGAATATGTGTCAATGAGAGCAGGTCTAATGAGGTCCTGAAACAATCAGGCCTCTCTGGTGACTCAGGGCAGCTTCCTGGAGACACGAGGGTTGGAGGGAACACTCTCAGATTCCAGAGGAAAACACAAGGGGACAGACTATTTAGTGGAGGGATGGGAAACCAATGCCGGGACCACCAGAACATAGTCCCTAAATGTTGGCTGCCCTGAGAACCTTTCTTCTCGCCTTTGGGCACGCAGAGCTTTGGGGCTCTGGATGCCTGGATATAAGAGATGGTTTCCAGAAGGCAGAAAATAGCCCCGAGTCCAATTTTTGGAGCGCCTGCCATTTGTACAAAAAAAAAAAAAAAAAAGAGAGAGAGGGAGAGAGATGAATATTTAGGTTTTTTTTTTTTCCTGAGGTCTCAAGAATTTTAAGAAAATCCTGTCTTTTGAGAAGTCATTTTGACCAAAACCTTAGAAGGGAAACCAACACCACCAAATTTCCCAGACCTTCTTCATTAACTTTGAGAACTCTCCGCTATCCTGTCCAAAGCACTGAATTAAAACTAAAATGTTCCCCTAGCATTTGAAGAGGAGACACTGTCTTGGGGGAGCTGCCAATTGGAATTCAAAAAATTCTGTGACTATGGAAAAAAACCAGATCACAAAACGGACTCAAGATCAAAACAAAACATAAATGGCTCCAATCACTTGCATTAAATGTAGGCACGAGCAGTTATACGTACACGAAATAATAAAGAAGTCGTAAGTCAAAAGCTAGGATAACAGGCACACGAAGCTCAGCAATTTCTACAAATGCCTTTTAAGAACCCTATACAAAACATTTCCTGTTTAGTGCCACTGTGACAGGTGCCATCTGAGCCCCTGCTTCATGTGCGGCAACGAATGTGCTGCTGAGAAGCAGGTGGTGAATGGCTCGACCTGCACAGAAGTGGCAGCAGGTGCCGCCGGGAAAGGAGGTGTTTGTTTTAAAAGCCCTTCAGCAGAATGACGGATGAGTGAGCTCCAACCCGCCGACTTAGTCTAGCAAGAAATGACAAGGCAAGCAAAACCTGAAATTTTGCCTCCAGAAAAAAGACTGGCAAGCCTGGCAAAGGAAAGCCAGGGCAGCAGCTGCCTGGAATCTGCCTACTACAGATCAGACCCGAAGAAGTTCCCCTGCCAGGCACACGTTGGTAGCCTGAATCACACGTACTGTTGGTTAGATTCTGGTTAGACTCATGCTGTGCTGTCCTTAAACTGCTGCTCACTGCGAGAGGGTCAGAAATGAAGCTATAGTCATTAGGAACTAGCTCCTCCTGTTTAGGGATATGACAGACAAGTCAGACGACATCAAACTAAAAGGCTTTTGCATAGAAAGGAAATGGAGTAAAAGGTAACCTACAAGATAGAATAAAAATATTTGCAAAACATCAATATACAAAACCTCTAAGGAACCCCAGTACTCAACAGCAAAAGAAAAAAAAAAAAAACAAATAATCCAACTTAAAGAATAGGCAAAGGACTTGAACAGGCATTTCTCCAAAGACGACGTACAAATGACTGACAGTATCTACAAAGATGCTCAACATTACTAATCATCAGGGAAATGCAATCAAAACCACAATGTGACATTCACCTCACTGCTGTCAGGATGACTGATACCAAAAAACCCCACAAAACTACAACAACAAAAAAAACCAAGAGGTTCCAAGTGTTGGCAATGATGTGGAAAAACTAAAACCCTTGAGCGCTGTTGGGGGAGGGGGGATATAAGTTATACAGACACTATGGGAAAAAGGAGTTCCCCTCAAAAACAAAAATAGAACTACCATATGATCCAGCAACTTCACTTCCAGTATTTATCCAAAATAATTGAAATCAAAATCTCAAAGAGGCATCTGCACACCTGTACTCACTGCAGCATTATTTGTAACAGCCAAGATGCAAACACAATCCAAATGCCCATCAACAGATGAGAGGATAAGGAAAATGTGGTTAAAAGAAAAAATAATTATGTGACACGGCAGCGGTGGTAGCTGATGCTACTGTGTTAATCATGCTGCAATACATAAATTATTCAAATCAACAGGCTGTACATCTGAAAGTTCCACATTATACAATTAGAGCTCATAAAAATATTATATATTCACACACATAAAACACTAAGTCATGAAAGACAAAGCAAAGATGAGGAACTGTTCCAAGTTAAAGGACGCTACACAGACACAACTACTAAATGATCCTTGCATTGGATCCCGGACGGATAAAAATGAAAAAAAAAAAAAAAAGTAATGGAAGACAGTGGGATAACTGATGAAACAATCAGACTGGACTAAGAAAGTATCAATATTGAGACATTCTTATCTTGGTCACTGTGTCGTGGTTAATAAGAGTAGGTCTTTGTCTTAGGAAATCTACATTGGGATAATTAGGGGGGAAAAGGCACAATTCTGTAACCTGCTTTCAAAGGGTTAGAAAGGGTGTATGTTTACAAAAGCAAATGCATAAACAGAATAAACAAAATATTAATAATTTTTAAATCTGTATAAAGAGCATAAGAGGGATCACTGTACTCTTCTAATTTTTTCAAATTTTAAACAGTATCAAAATAAAAAGTGAGAGATCCCTGGGTGGTGCAGCGGTTTGGCGCCTGCCTTTGGCCCAGGGCGCGATCCTGGAGACCCGGGATCGAATCCCACATCGGGCTCCCTGCATGAAGCCTGCTTCTCCCTCTGCCTGTGTCTCTGCCTCTCTCTCTCTCTCTCTGTGACTATCATGAATAAATAAAATCTTTTAAAAAAATAAAAAAATAAAAAGTGAAAAGTAAATGTAAATATATCCAATGGAATATTAGTGGTTTAAAAAAAAAAAAAAAGAAAAGGAAATCCTGCAACGTGTACCAACAGGGATGACCCTTGAGGTGTCCTAAGTGAAATAAGTACAAACATATGAGCCTGTTTAAAGGTATCTAAAACAGTCCAACTTTTATTTTTATTTATTTTTTTTAAGATTTTATTTATTTATGAGAGACACAGAGAAAGGCAGAGACACAGGCAGAGGGAGAACTGGCTCCATGCAGGGAGCCCTACGTGGGACTCGACCCCAGGTCTCCAGGGTCACGTCCTGGGCTGAAGGCAGATGCTCAACCACCGAGCCACCCGGGCGTTCCCAGTCCAACCTTTAGAAGCCGGAACAGAACAGTGGTTGCCAGGGCTGAGTGGAGGGGGACACTGGAAATTGCTAGTCGATGGGTATAAAGTTTCAGTTACACAAGGTAAGTGCAAGAGATCTGCTGCACAACACTCTGCCTGAAGTTACCAGTACTGATTTGTGCACTTAAAAATCTGTTAGGAGGGTAAGATCTCATGTTAAGTGTTCTTAAGACCATAAAAAAATAAAAGGAGATGGGATGCCTGGGTGGTACAGCCGGTGAAGCGTCCGCCTCTTGATTTCAGCGCAGGTCACCTCAGGGTCCTGAGAGCGAGCCCCGTGTCCAGTTCCATGCTCAGCACAGAGTCTGCTTAAAACTCTCTCTCCCTCACCCTCTCCCTCTGCTCCCCCATCTCTAAAATAAACAAATCTTTTTAAAAATAAATAAAACAGGTATATTTTAAAAACATAGGTGATTAACATGAGAATGAAGGATACATAACGTGTCCATGATAATTCTGGAGGTACAGGAGAAAGGACACTACTTCGGAACAAAACCTAGATTGTCCAACGGTGGGTATGGGCAGGGATCTACGCCTGCAAAGCATCCAGCACTTGGTAAACACCAAGGGAAGCCGCTGCTCACCTGGTGATACCTTGAAATAAACCTGATGGGCAACCCATTGTTTTAACTACATATACTTGTTTCTGGACACTCAGACCTCCTCTTGTGGGTGGGCTGCGTGTATACAGGTCTGCCTCCCCCCATGACCCCGAACTATCCACAGACAACAAATTACTGTAGAAGCTTGAATGAGTGTTTCCTGGTCTGACCTAAACCAGACTTTCTCAGAGTCTGGCAAAAAAAATGTTTTTTTTTGAAAGTCTATAGACCATTCTTGCCAATATGTGTGAAGTCGGTAATATCGAAGCCCTAATGGCAACTGAAAAAGGGCACATTTTTTTCTCTTACAAACAGTATTTTCAGTCTATTCAGATATCAAGCTAATATCTACCTATAAATAAAACTCAGAAAAAAAATTAAAATAAATAAATAAATAAATAAAACTCAGTAATTAGAACTTCCTTAGAAGCGAAGGTGAGGGTTCAACTCAACTGTGATGCAATGCCAACTGGGTATGTCACACAATTTGGCATAATTTTATTAGTCTTTTATGGTTCCAAGGTCTGGGCTTAATATAACTTTACCAAGATTTGGGGTTTTAGGTTTCCTCTCTTACCCTTCAGACATGACATCACTTGGGCATATTTCTTCTATCAATTAAACTCATAAAATATATGATGCTGAGAAAAATGAAGCAAAAGCACTTTCTGATGGTCTCTGTAGCCAAAAGAAACAGAGCTCAAAGAGTTGAATCCAGACAGTTCGAAGTGGAGGTAAAGAGAGAAAGGGAAACAGAGGATAAGGAGGGCAGAGGGAGACACAGACAGAGACATACAAACCTCCTAAGGAACCTTTTTTATTAGTTACTGAAATTTTCCATTTATCTACATTTCCCATCACAGGACCAGCTAACAACTAGAACAGAACCTGTGAATCAAAAGATTTCCATATATGCTTTTTGAATGGAATAAGTGAACAAACAGGCTGCCAATTCATCGCATGAAGAGTCTGAACTTTCTGGTTTTTCACTGAATTCCCTTTGACAAAGGCATTTGCTACTGAATTGCTAATTAATCCATATATATCCCCGTGTGAGGCGTGTTCAAGGAAACCGCCTATCTCCTGTGACCTTTAAATAGAAATATTTCTATGTTTATCCCAAATCACCCTCTTTTCACAAGCCTTCAATAGATCTTTGCCAATGAGCTAAAATGACAATTCCTGGCCTGGCCTTCAAAGTATTACATAAACTGGCTCTAAACAGCTTCCAGCCAGACTCATCTATTCATTGTTTCCTAAACAAACCATGTGGTCTTACCACTGAGCCACGGCTCGCAACACCCGCCCCCACCCCCTCCACAGTCTATCCTGCAAGTCCTACTGCTCTTGCACATCCAGACCACGTCGTGAATCTTCCCTAGGTTTTACTGTTCACTCTAGGTTCTAAAGCTCCATACTTTGGTTTTGGTTATACTCATGACACTTAACAAAAGTCAGGGTGCAGGAGCACGCGCATGCACGCGTGCGCACACACACACACACACACATACACACACATATATTTTCTTTTTTCTTTTTCTTTTTAAGATTTTATTTATTCATGAGAAATAGAGAGAGAGAGAGGCAGAGACATAGGCAGAGGGAGAAGCAGGCTCCATGCAGTGAGCCTGACGTGGGATTTGATCCTGGGTCTCCAGGATCATGCCCTGGGCTGAAGGTAGGCACTTAACCACTGAGCCACCCAGGAATCCCACATGTATTTTCTCAATCAAGTCATAAAAACATTTGACATAGAAGTCAGAAGACTAATTACAAATTCTGGCTCTAAAAAAATAAAAAATAAAAATAAATAAATAAAAAAAAAACAAATTCTGGCTCTAGGACACCTGGGTGGCTCAGGGGTTGGGCACCTGCCTTCGGGACAGAGTCTGGCTCCCTGCATGGAGCCTGCTTCTCCCTCTGCCTGGGTCTCTGCCTCTCGCTCTGTGTCTCTCATGAATAAATAAATGAATCTTTAAAAAAAAATTCTGGCTCTATCACTAAGTATAGATAACTTCTCTGAGCCTTGGCTTTCTCGTCTGTAAAATGGGACTAATAATCCTTGAATACCTCCCAAAAGGTTTCATGAAGATGGGTCCTTTATCAGCCACGGACCATATACAAATAGTTTCTGCATCTTTCTGCAGCCCCAGCACATTAGCAAAGCACCCTTCACATACTGATAAGTCTTGTGGATAAAGGTCCTGGACCAGCTGTAGGAAGTTCCTGAGGCATCTTCGATTTTTCTCTCAATCCTATGTGGTTAGCATTGACCGACTACTCACTATTGAGCCAAGTTCTTTACAGAAATTAATGTAATCTCACAACAGGTGCATCCGGTCCCCGAGCCTTGTCTCTACCAACCAGAGGACTGTGAGCAGTACCCCGGCCAGACGACTTCCATATCTCAGCCTCTCTCAGTTGGTCTTCCATCGGAGAAAAGACCCGATGAAGAGGTGAAACAAGTGAAATCGGAGCTTCTCAGAGCGGGAAAGGTTTGACCCACCTGCCAGTGTGGTGCAACACAAGCTCTAATTAAAGCTGTCACCACTGTCACTAGCAGGGCCATTAAAACAAGCTCCTAGCTGAAAAGCCGAAATGTGTACATTCTTAACCCAAGTACATTTTTTCTCTTTTCTCAACTTGAAATAAACAAAAGCCGAAATGTGTACATTCTTAACCCAAGTATATTTTTTCTCTTTTCTCAACTTGAAATAAACAAAAGAATCTGAAACACAACAGCCCAGAACCTTCGGTTGTCTCTACTTAGAAAATGTGCTGAAGAGTAAAGCCGAAAGTCTGTCGTTGCAGATTATTTTTTTACAAAGTCTGCAAATTTAGAAAGCCTTTATTTTATAGATAATTACTGCATTTTCTGGAACCTCAGATCTTCAGGACAAAAGTCTGGTTAAGGGGTTAAGGGGTTTCTTCAACATTTCTCTTCCCTCAGAAATAATATTCAAGGGACACCTGGGGGGCTCAGCAGTTGAGCGTCTGCCTTCAGCCCAGGGTGTGACCCCAGGGTCCTGGGATCGAGTCCCGCGTCAGGCTCCCTGCAGGGAGCCTGCTTCTCCCTCTGCCTGTGTCTCTGACTCTGTCTCTCATGAATAAATAAATAAATAAAACATTTTTTAAAAAGAAATAATATTCAAATGCTGCCTATAATGACAGTCTCCTCATTCTTTCTTCTCCCACTCCTTTTCTCTTGCTTTTTGTTTTTACCTTTTTATCTTTTTTGTCTTTATTCTTTATTTTCCTTTTCTCTTTAAATTCAGTGGTAATGAAAATTTCAGTCAGTACCTGCCATCTAATCTGATGAACAGAGAGAACTCAAGTTTGAGAATAACTTTTAATCTATTTTTCTTCATAGTTTCTTCCTCCTTTAAGCTGGATTCTATGGAAATAGATTTTTCAGTATCTTCCCATACAGGAAGTTTGAGTTAAGAAGAAGGAACACATTAGAACAAAAATACAGATTACAACTCCCAATAACGAAGACCATTAAAGATCTGAGTTGATTTTGTATAACTTGGGGGCAGAAGAGGGAAGCGAACAGAGACTAGCGATCATTTTAGAAATTGCACACCTAATTTATACAAACTGGCAAATGATCAGAACTAAGTTCTCCTTGTTGTGAATCAAAATGAACAAAAATGCTTTAGCTTCTGACTGCACAATTCAGAGATTTTTTTTTAACCTCCTATTATAATGGTTCAAAGCTAAGAGGTTACATGACTTTCTTCCCCCAACAATTAAAATTCAAGGTAAAACGCTACTGTTGAAATAAAAGAACTTGAAGGGGCTTCCAAGAGCTCCACTCTTCTAGAATACCTCTTACTTTACGAGCAAACGTGTACAGAGTTATGTTCCCACATATCTGAATACGATCAGGAAAACTGCCGCGAACCCAAGTATCTATTGCAGTAAAGCCTCATTGACGGCATTTGGGTCAACAGCCCGCGAGGGACTTGGTCTGCAGGACGCAGGTAGCTCCTTGGAGAGAAGGGGCTTGGCACGGCGCCTTGCTGACAAGATGTATCCAACGAATCATGCCTGAGACCCCTCCAGATTCCAACTTGGCTGTCTCTACTAATGATTCTCTTTCTCTTCAATCATATAAAAAATGTTCTCTTTACCACTGTGACCACTGAGTCAATTCCAGAACATCTTACTTGGCCTTTGCTCTATGTCCTAGGTTGTCGGATACCCCCTGCATAGGTTCAAGTGTCAGCAATCTTCCTCCACTCAACATCCAGCACATTTGCCAGACTCTGCACACTTGAAAAGATCAACCACCTCATATGATTTCCAACTCCACTGCTGACCAAATGAAAACCAAACTCAAAAATGCAAGATTTTTTATAATGTGGCCTCTCCCTAACGGACTCATAGGTATATACTACATGTGTTTTATGTCTGTTCCAAAACATTATAAAAAAATTTTTTTTGAGAAAACCTCACTCATAATCTCCCCTTTGGTTAAAAAAAAAAAAAAAGACTGTTTTCTTTAACAACCTTCCCTTTGAATGCCATCCCATCTGCAAATAGGTGACAGTCAAATTGCATAAATACAGAACTTTTTGTCTTACTCTTGTCATTTGTTTAGGAAACACTTTTTCATGTTTGTTTTGTGATAGCTAGATCGATCAGCTACACCGACCAGCATGTTGATCAGGGTCTCTACGAGCTCCTCGGCATCTTTGCGTGAAGTAGAAAAAGGCTACTTCTTTTGAGAAGGATTAGCAAATGCTCCTCCTGCAGGGCACAACTCCCGTAAAGACATGTGCACACCCTGATGTGAAAACAGGCTTCTTACTGAAGGTGGAGAAAAAAAATCATCCTGTGCATAAGCAGGCAGGATAATATGGTTTAGAAGCTGGATTCGGGCCAGATCACTTCATATCCTCCCTCTCATACTTACTGGTTGATCCCAGGCAAGCTGCTTAACCACCAGAGACCTCAGTTTCTTTGCAGGGAGAAGAAACTTCTCCTATTTATTTCTCTTATAAAACCACCGTGAGCAGTAAATCACGGAAGGTCCTTAGAACGGTGCCTAGCACGGAGGTGACACTCAGCTTTTCTTCCCAATAAAAATTATATCAATGTTATCTACATCTTTGTGACTATTTTTAAATACTCTAAAAAAAATCAGTTCCATGAAAAAAAAATATGTATCAACAAGGATCTAAATTTGAAGTCTTCATCTCTTTGTATAAATTCACTAAAGATATAGGGGGTAAATGGAATGGTGACTATTCAGGAGATCTCATTCCTTTAACATAGTAAGCTCAGGAAAAACAGTGAAATTTGTTCTGGGAATCATAGGAATAAATACAGAAGTTAACATCTTAGAGGAAATGTGGATCCCGATTTCCTCAACACACTGGGGTCAGTTGGGGTGACCTACAAGGCCTTTCCAGCTTTGTTTGGATGTATAGGACCTAATCTCTCCATTAAATCACCCTCTGTCCCGTCACAAAGCTTCTGTTCTAGAAAAGACAGACTCTTCCCCTCTTTCCCAAACATGCCTCATCTTTGCTGTAAACTTTTGCTCATCTCCTGCTTCTTCACTTTACTTCCACCAGAAGCACTTTCCTCAGCCCGAACACCAGCTCTGGCCATCACCCAACGTCCCAGTTAAAATCTGACCCCTTCTTCCAGGCTCTTAGTGCTCCACGCATTTATTTATTTTTTTATATAAATTTATTTTTTATTGGTGTTCAATTTGTGAACATATAGAATAACACCCAGTGCTCATCCCATCAAGTGCCCCCCTCAGTGCCCGTCACCCAGTCACCCCCACCCCCCGCCCTCCTCCCCTTCCCCCACCCCTAGTTCGTTTCCCAGAGTTAGGAGTCTTTATGGTCTGTCTCCCTTTCTGATATCCCACTCATCTTTTCTCCTTTCCCCTTTATTCCCTTTCACTATTTTTTACATTCCCCAAATGAATGAGACCATATAATGTGTGTCCTTCTCCGACTGACTTATTTCATTCAGCATCATCCCTCCAGGTCCATCCATGTCGAAGCAAAAGGTGGGTATTTGTCATTTCTAATGGCTGAGGAATATTCCACGCATTTCTTTAAAAACTCAAAACATGGGGTACGTGGGGAGCTCAGTTGGTTAAGTATCTGCCTTTGGCTCGGGTCATGATCACAGGGTCCTGGGATCGAGCCCTGCATCAGGCTCTCGGCTCCTCAGGGAGCCTGTTTCTCCCTCTCCCTCTGCCACCCCCTCCGCCCTCCCAGCTTGTGGTCCTGCTCAGGCTCGCTCTCTCTCAAATGAATAAATAAAAACTCTTAAAAAACTCAAAACATTTATTTACTGTCTGTGCCACTCCTTATTTAAGTCTAATGGCATTAAACGTTCTTAAAAATTACTTTCTCTTACACCTGAATTAATACAACCTTTGTCTTCAAAAACCTAGCATCACACATGTGCATATAGAGCATCACTTATTGTAGCTAGACCTACAGCCACATCAACAGAAATCTTACCTGAAGGACCACCCTGCTCTAGGCTTACAAGGCAGCACAATCCCAGTCCTCTGCATCCACATCAACATTTTTACCACTGGCCAAGCAGACAAATTCATGGTAACACAGAATGTAATAGCTAATATAACTAAAGGTCAATGTCCTGCCCTAAAATTTTTAATCATCCATTTTAAATAAACAATAAAGTCTGAGGATAAAGAGGAGAATGTGCATCAATGTTAAAATTTTGTTTAAGGGGATCCCTGGGTGGCGCAGCGGTTTGGCGCTTGCTTTTGGCCCAGGGCGTGATCCTGGAGACCCGGGATCGAATCCCACGTCAGGCTCCTGGTGCATGGAGCCTGCTTCTCCCTCTGCCTGTGTCTCTGCCTCTCTCTCTCTCTCTCTCTCTCTCTCTCTATGACTATCATAAATAAATAATAATAAAAAAGAATTTAAAAAAAATAAATAAATAAAATTTTGTTTAAAAACACTGTTTTTGGGGTGCCTGGGTGGCTCAGCGGTTTGGTGCCTGCCTTTGGCCCAGAGCATGATCCTGGAGTCCCAGGATCGAGTCCCACGTTGGGCTCCCTGCCTGGAGCCTGCTTCTCCCTCTGCCTGTGCCTCTGCCTCTCTCTGTGTCTCTCATGAATAAATAAAATCTTTAAAAAAATAAAATAAAATAAAAACACTGGTTTTCTTTGTCATTAATAAACATTTGTAAAGTGTTTTAGATTTCTTGAAATCTCATTTCCTTTTCTAAGTTTAATACTTTTTTGCCAGGTGATAGAGGACAAGACTATGGAATCTATGTTATTATCTGGAGATTAAGATGAGGAAACTAAAAATCTGCATTTGGATACGGAAGACATATTCCCATCAAACAAAGCTACCGAGTAAGCTACAGAACACGAATTAATACCCTTGTATTGTTTCCCACAAAACTGTAACATTAAGACCATACACCTTCAAGGGTCAGATTCTTAAACTGAGGAATCATAATATGATAACAGAGTGCATCCAAGCGTAAAAGGCAGTGGGCTTTACTCCAGTACAGGGTGATGGTAAGCCATGACGTTATCATATTATAACATGGGGAGCAGTCCTGATGCCCTGCCACCATGCACTACGAGCTCTCGTGGGTGTCATGTGCGCCCGTGACTTACGAGATTTTCCGGTTTGAAGCCTCATCGCCAGTGTGTAAACTGAAGCTGCTCCAGAGGCAACAGGGGGAGAAGCAGCCCTGGTGGCATTTGAACTGAAGATACTCAGGCAGAGAAACCAATCTGGTGGCAGCGTAAGAAATGAATGGAACCGGAGCAAGAGAAGACAGTAGGACGGGAGAGAACAAAGTAGAGGAAGAGAAGACAATCAGAACGGAGATGACGGGATGAAAATGAAAAAGGACGATGCAAAGAAAGCCAGAAAGTGAAGGAAGTGTGGGGAGCAAAGCAAGGGGAGAGGAGGTGGAGGAGGAAGAGAAAAAAAATGTAAACAATCTTTGAGTTTATGAAAAGCAACATGTACCATATGCCTGTACTTCGGATTGCTGTTTTTTTTGTTTTAAAGTCACAGATGCTATCGAATAACCCAAGGAAGAGTCAGAATCCAGGCACAAATCCATGCGCTGGAATATCACTGATCTGCACTGTTAAGCTTCAGGCCAAGAAGAGGCATGAAAGCTACTGCTGCGTTGATTTTCTGGAGTTCCTAGAGCCCGTGAAGGAAGAGTCAAAGGAAATCCCAATGTTCTGTTCCTCCAGAAGAATGTGATGTTGGTTCCTTGGCTGGTCATCTTCTGGCACATCTGCTAGGTTCTGAGTCTCTTAGAATAGCATTTCCATCATGTCTCTCTCTACATGTTTGGTCTATTTTTCCAATTTAGAATGAATTCTAGCAAGGTCTACCTTGAGCCAACTGTCGAGCAAGTGACGCTGGACACGGATGTCCCTCCCTGGACCACGCCTTCTAGGGTTCAGTCTTCCCTGAATCAAAAAATTCCCAGATTGTATTGCCTCCTTCATTCTTCCACAAACAACGTGATCTCAATGAACAGTCTTCCGTAGTTCAAAATTAGGCATAATGAATTATTAAAGAGAAAAATGAATCCTTATTAAGGTTTCGGCTGGCCCATATGTGATACATTCCAGGTAAGAAATGGTAAAAAAAAAAAAAAAAAAAAAATTAAAATGCGCTTTGTCAATTAAATTCCTTGCACATAATTATATCTATACTAACGGTAAGAGTTTCCATTCGCGTATGAAGGTCATTAGGGAATTCTTCGGGCACGAATGCCCTTTCTTCAACTTCCAAATCAGCCTTGTCCACATGTGAAGTTGATGCAGACTAGCAAGTCCTATAGCTCTTGGCCTGTTGCAAATACCACGAGATGGAATGAAACACTGCTCTTCATTATTACGAAACCATTCAAAACCCATTAATATTCCTGGCATTTCCAAACACGGAAAATCTGAAAGGTTGATTGGAAGCATCATATTCAAATGTCAAACCCTTCATCAAAACTGAACTTCATTATCGAGGTATTAACTTTCTTTGACCAGAACCCAAGTTAAAGGGACAAGAGGTTATTAAAAGACTAATCACATTTAAAGTCTGAAAGCCACATTTTCAGTGATTTGCAACTTGACACATGGACCCTACTACCAATGACCCAGTACCCATGGGGATCTCCAACACTGACAGGAGCAGCATCCACTTGCCAGCTCAAGCCTGAAATAAGGGACATAAAGTTCTCAAGCTGCAAAGAATAAGCAACAGTGGGGAAGGAGGGGCTTCTTGATAAAAATTTTATTAGACGATTTATGAACTTGCTCTGGATGCCACCTCTATCTTGATAGGCCGAAGTCCTGATTTACCCATCCATAGATCTTCACGCTAAGTTCAGTGCCTGGCAAATTACAGAAGCTCAAAAAATATTTTCCAGTGAATGAATGATTGTAGGTAAGAGTGAATCGACCATCTCAGTGGTAGCACACCTGTGAGGCATACAGGCAGGCGGCACCAGCCTTCATTAGCGCAGTGGCATTTTAGCCATGAATGACTAGAGAGGGCATCCTTAGGGGGACACAAGAAGTCGGCAACTGAGCACACCTAACCAAAGGAACACTGCCCTAAAAAGCATTTATTTAATAAAAACAATCACTACAGCATTTTGCACATACACCTAGGGACAAGGCCCACAGAACACACTCCTGAACTACCACTGGATGAAGGGAGAGGAGAAGACTATGAATAGTCAACAGGGAATTCTCAAGATCCTCAAATCTCAAGAGGTGCTGACCCTCCCCGGAAAACGGAGCCTAAATCACGAAGTCAGCATTTCCCTGCTTTCGAAAAATTATCTGTGCAGGAGACCACTGCATTCTCGCCTTTGGTAGAATTTTCCTTCTGTGCCTAATGAAGTTGTGGTGTTTCCTGAAAACTATTTAAAGCTGCAGAGTGTTGCCCAAGTGATGATCCCATGAACCCCTGAAGAAACTTCCATGGGCATCACTGGAGACGCAAGCGCCGTTGGAGAGATTCAGCGTAGGCAGCCCAGGATCACCCACAGAGCAAGGCCCCCTGCTGCCCCGCATCCCCTACACACCCTACACACCCGCCTCCCCTGAGTCAGGGAACTCACCGCAGCGCAGAGTGTCTTCCTGAGCGGGATACGCTGTTACCCACGGGGGACGGCAGGTTGCTCCCTCTGTGCAGATCCTCGATGGACCTACTCCACGGCTTTGATTTGTCCACCGAGCTCTCCACAGTGCTTTCCACACTTTCAAAATCAAAACTAAAACGAAAGAGAAATGCCGCTGAAGACTTAAAAGCTCCCAGTCCCGCAAACACATGGATGTGCAATGACGTGCTCCTTCCTGTCCACCCTACCGTGGGTGGTCTCTGCAAACAGGGAGCCCCGAAAGGGCAACCCCAAAGGACTCCCACGGACTCGGTGTTAGCTTTGAAAATACAAAACGACAAATACCAGGCAAAGCAAAAGAATAGTTGAACAAGGGGAAAAAATAAACAGCAACGTGTTACGTGTATCTTACTACAAGGCCTACTAAGTCGCCAACTGCTGACACTGCCATGGTGGAAGGGGAAGGAAAGAGCTTACAGCTGTCTTCATTTTGCTTTAACAAGTCAATATGTAGGCTTCTACTAATTTATTCCTACACATCAATTTTCACCGAGGATTTTCTCCTAGTGTGTTGGCAAGCGTGCTTTTCCAACCATATGTGATACATTACTTGCAAAGTTATGGATTTTGCTTTGATTTTGGAATCTCTTCCCAATGTGCTGCACTTTAAAGCAGGGCTGGTGTTTCTCTGACATTTTTTGAGGTTATTACTCATGATGACCATGTTAGAATAAATGGCAAGTTGCTCATTCTTGTAATTTTAGGAACAAGATTTTTAAACAGCCAGGCCTTTGTATTCTATGCATTTTCCCAGAGACAGTAGCTCTGCTTTCTCAAAAAGAAAAAAGTAGTTTATCAATTGTTTCTACCTCTAGTTCTGCCCAGAAACACCTGATTAGACAGATAATAAACAAAAGGCAGCTACAACTATCACCATACGGGAGATCCAGGTGGCTATTGGGTGGCTCTCGCAGAGGAGACCCTAACGATACATCTTGGAAATAGAGGGTATGACTTTGTGTAAGGGTAGCATCACCAAAATAAAATGTTTTGCTAGAACCGTCATCTGTAAGCCAGGCAGCGCCATCCTACTAAGTACTAACCCAGGGGGCAGCCCCTAATGGGTGGTCAGTGAATGGGTCTGGCAATTGTGTCCCGGCCAGCCTACTGGCTCCGCGGCCTGCGCCTGCGCGGGGAAGTGCCCCAAGCCAATGATCAGTAAGGGGTTTTTAACCCGTTCATTTCAAGAAAGAACATGAATTAGGCGCTCTGCATGATTTATCTAAATAAAGCAAAACAAAACTGAAACTAATAAGCGGAGAACGTAAAGGTAATGCTTTAAGAAAAATAAAAAATAAAGGAGTAGAGTGGGAAACCAAAGCTCTGGTGTTCTGATCGGCTGCTGGCTCGCTCTCACGCGGCGCCTCCCCTCCCCACGGTCTCAGGTGCGGACACGGGTGGGAACCACGCACACGGGCTCCCGGACTCCCCGGTGATGCAGGTAAAAGGCTAATCGTGGCCAACGTTCCCTACACAGCAAGCCCGAGCCGTCCTTCCCCAGCCGGAGCTCCTCAGCTTCTCCAGGTCCTAAGCTCCGCAGCGGGTCCAGGGTCCCATCACTGCACTTGGTGGGGAGCACGGAGGGCACGGAGGGGGGCGGTTCCTGACACACCAGACACAGATTAGAAACGACTTTTGGAAGAATATGCCGTGAACACCAGGACGGTCTCAGAGGACCATCTATTAGAAAGAGGACTTGTCCGTGGGTGTCGTACTCTAACCCGTGTCAGATTCGGGAGTGAGCAAACCTGGACCGCCCAGGCCAGGCCAGTGTGTTAGACCTCCGGTTTGCATGTCCACAGGGAGGAGCCAGGGAGTGCCGAGGCCAACATCTGCTCAGGTCCCGGAGCTTCCTTGGGGTGATGCAACACCAAAACACGTTCCGGCCTGTTGGGAGCATCCAAGACGGAGAGAGCCACCCCCTGGCCAACACGTCTTCCGGGCAAATTAAAAATGCGGTATCACTTCCTCAGTCTGTGTGTGCGTGTGCGTGAGGGAGGGCGTATCTGGATACTACATGTTCTCTGACTAAAGGAAATGTGGAGAAGAGACTGTCTCATCCAAAGGTACAGTCTTCATGTCTGTTGTAAACCCTTCCAGATGCCTAGCAAATGGGAAAAGGTTACAAATTCACAAAACACAAGGTTAAGTAAATTGATTTTCCTTCCTGGCCCGCTG
Source organism: Nyctereutes procyonoides (assembly GCF_905146905.1). Taxonomy (NCBI): domain Eukaryota; kingdom Metazoa; phylum Chordata; class Mammalia; order Carnivora; family Canidae; genus Nyctereutes; species Nyctereutes procyonoides. The sequence goes on along the minus strand of NW_026575136.1, from coordinate 14,880,649 downwards.
CAACTTTTCCCCCTTCGCCTTAGGAAGGGCAAGGCCCCTCAACACAGACACACAGAAGGCAAAATAAAGGGAAGCCGGCAGTGTGCTCCCCCCACCCGCGCCGCCGCATCCGGTACATCTGCCCCCGTCCCCCCTGCACTCAGCAGCACATGCGGGCACACACATGCACAGACGGGTGCATACACAAGAAGAAAAAGCTCTGAGCTCTGTACGTCTCGCCGTTTCCGCTCATGGGGCGGCATCAGCCTTCAGTGCCGCGAGGGCCTTCCACAGGCGGCGGACAGAAGGGCGGCGAGCGCCCCTCCCCAGATAAGGGCTCCGCCGGGGCTTTTTCTCCCCTGTTTTACTTCTGCCTTAAAAGCATTTCTAGGGCAGCCCGGGGGGGCTCAGCGGTTTAGCGCCTTCGGCCCAGGGCGTGACCCTGGAGACTCGAGATCGAGGCCCGCGTCGGGCTGCATGGAGCCCGCTCTTCCCTCTGCCTCTCTCTCCCTCTCTGTGTCTCTCATGAATAAATAAATAAAATATTAAAAAATAATAATAAATAGAACAGATTTTCCCACCTTAAAAAAAAAAAAAAAGCATTTCTTAAAGCGATTGTGTGATTTGCCCTCAGCTACTGGGGTGGAAGCCAGCCCCCCAGCCCGAGCACGTCTGCCCGGGGTCCGCCCTCCTTGCACGCAGAACCGAGCTGCTCCCTGGCACCTTCCGTGACCACGTGGATATTCAGAAGCCGACAGGCCAGGTCTTACTTACGTCACCGCGTACTGTGCAAACGAGAGATACTCCACCAGAACGTCAAGACCTCTGTTTTCCTCATTCAGAAACTCTCTGACCCATCTGTGAAAAAATAAAGACGATTGTTACAGAGGCTCATAGCACACTCGCCCGGGAGCCCAGTGCACGCTGCTGCTGCTCCTCCCGGTGCGTGGACGTGATGCAGGAAGGCCCCGACTCCATGGCACCTGGTGGAAACTTCCCCAGACAGCAAACTAGAGCAGCCACAGCAGGTCAGGGCACCCGGGTGGTGCGGCAGATACGCGTCTGACTTGGTCCCGGCTCATGTCCTGATCCCAGGGTCCTGGGGAGGAGCCGGGGTCCAGCTCTGCGTCAGTGGGGTGTCTGCTCCAGGACCCTCTCTCCCTCTGCCCCCCCCACACTGTCTAAATCAGATACTAACACAACAACCATAACAAACCCCACAGCATTTCAATGTGCAAGAAGGGGGGGCAAAAGGTACCACGCACCTCCCTTGCGTTCTGTCCTCAGGAGACTCCAGCTAACCTGCACAGAGCATCCTAAAGGAGCAACCTGTTACATGTTCATTTTCCACCACTGACCCCCAGCCTGGTGGCTAAAGAGGCCCAGACTGCGCAGAGAATGTGGGAGGCTGGGGACGTGACGCCATAAGCCCCGAAATCCAGGCAGGATTCCAAATCCACATCCAACCCTTTCCCGGCGTACTAAAGCCACAGAAAACACACTACCAGCCAACGAGAACCAGCGTTTAGGGGCTCCTGGAAATTCAATAGGGATAATGATTTGCTTAATTTTTTCCATGGATGTTAAAACCTCTTAAAAATTTGCAGGCACCGCAGACCATCAGCAAAGCCAAGACATGACATACCATGTGCTTGTTACCCTTTTTAAAATTTCATCTTAAGCAGCATCACCTCGCGTTTGCGTGGTGGCCATGAGTGCGCTTCATACAGAATTTCTACTCCTTTTCCTCTGCAAGACTTCATAATGACTCCTAAAGATGAAGCAGAGTGGTCCTACGACCTTCAGGTATGGAAGATCAACACCCGTCACCCGCCCCCCTTCCAGGTTTCCCCCAGGGCAATCCTCTTCAAAGAACCTAGGTACCTGATTAAACCTTCTCGAGGATCAAACCTCCAACAGGTAATAAGTAAAAAGTTCTGCTACCGTCACAGAAATGGAACTTGAGGTACATCAGCCCAGTGCACCCCAAAACTAGCTGCCTTCCTCCAAAAGCACCAAGCAAAACCAGGCTCCACCGCGCGGGACAGCTACTCTGGAAGCCAATTTTGTAAGCTGGAGGACAACAGTAGGACGATCCCTTAAAACCTTGGTCTTAAAGGAAGAAAAAGACCTGGTGGCCGTAGGATGCCTGTTTTAGAATCCTGCTTGGGGCTCTTTCTTCTTTGGGGGCTCTTTCTCTTCTTTTTTTATTATTTTTATTTTTATTTTTTAAGATTTTATTTATTTATTCGTGACAGTCTCTCTCTCTCTCTCTCTCTTCTTCTTTTTTAATCATCTCGGCAGGTAGTCCCCTAGTCCCTGCAGGCAGCAAGGCAGGAGCCCTGGAGAGCTCATCCCTGATTTTCCCCCAAGTGCCTCAGGCAGGTCATCATAAACTATGCACCAAACACAGCCACAGGGAAGCAAATAACATTTAATTTAAGAGAGACCCAGAGGGCAAGTAAAAGAGCATCACTTGTAAGAATGGACGGCAACCAGGGGCGCGGCGCTGGTTCTGCTGAAGCTTCTTCCCTTCAGAACCACCACGTGCACCACCATTTCCTGGCATGGGGTATTTGCAGTTCATTATCTTCACTGCTCTATGTAACTAGATTTCATGAGACATTGGACATCTTTAAGTGCTAATAATTAGAAGCCTAGAAATAGTAAAAAAAAAAAATCAATAAATTTTCTTTCTATAAAGAAAGGCTGGTGCTCACTAGGGAAATTCACAGACTAGCTGCTCTGCAGGGGCTGCCTCTGGGCTTCTGTGCAGCTTCTTCATCCGCGGGCCCCGGGCTCCAGCTGCAGGGAACGTGGCCCTCGGGCAGGGGTGCAGCAGGACCCCAGGCTGCGCTGGACGTCTTCATTCTAGAACGAAAGTCGCCCTGCACTCCAGATTCCTCAGAGCAGTCTCAGTTGCACATTTTCTACCTCAATGGCTCATAAAAATACTCCAGTGCAGGAGTGGACAGCCACCACCGCCGCCGCAGCGCCTTCTGGTTGCTTCTCCAGATGCACAGCCTCTAAACGGCAGAGATGGTCCGGGACACGAGTGGACCTGTCACTGTCCCAATCACCAGCGCCTCCCGCTCAGGGAGTTTAGCCGCAAAGTAGATAGGAGGCAAATGACAAACAGATACGAAAATTTAAAAGAAAAAAAATTTTTAAAAAATTAAAAAGGGGAGATCCCTGGGTAGCTCAGCAGTTTAGCGCCTGCCTTTGGCCCAGGGTGCAATCCTGGAGCCCCGGGATCGAGTCCCACGTCAGGCTCCCAGCATGGAGCCTGCTTCTCCCTCTTCCTGTGTCTCTGCCTTTCTCTATCATGAATAAATAAATAAATCTTTAAAAACAAACAAATAGAAAATTTAAAAGAGAGAGAGAGAGGAGGGAAAGAGCCAACCACAGCCAGAGGCACAATTCTCTTGACCTAAAACACTAATATGCATAGACTTTGATTTAAGGATAAGGACTATTATTAGATTTTCTTCAATTCAGTGCCATTCCCTCACTCCCACTTGTTGACATTGAGTGTAAATGCCTTAGAAACAATTTTCTTTTGCTATTTTCTTAATGATGTTATTTATTGCAGAGAGAGAGAACATGAGTAGGGGGAGGGCAGAGGGAGAGGGAGCAGCCGACTCCCCCTGAGCAGGGAGCCCGACTCGGGGCTCGACCCCAGGACCCTGAGATCGTGATGTGAGCCAAAGGTCGACCTTAACCCGCTGGACCCCCAGGTGCCCCTGAAAGACGAATTTTCAGAGCCAAGAGCAGACACCCTGCACAGTTGCTAACGGGTCGGCTGGAGCGGAACTCGGCTTCTCGGAGAGGTGCAGTTTCACAGGCTCACCTCTTTTCCAGGCCGCGAGATCTTCCCTGGGCTTTGACGGGGCCCACACACACCCCTGGGTGACTTAGGAGACAAGGAGATAAAAGCCCACCACGGGGGACTACACCCACCGCCCATTTAACACCTCACTGTTCTGACCTAGAAAATGAAGTGTCCAGGGGTCTTTGTGGCTCCACATCTCTAGGATCAAACACAGCAGACCCCAGACCACAAGGCAGAGGGATGAGGCGGGATTCCCCGTGCGGCTCTGGTGCCGGAGGGGTGTCCCCAACACCGGGCGTCAGCAGCAGTGGCCGGAGCCCCGGGGCAAGCAGGCCGCCCCCTGTCCCCCGACTGGCGCACAGCACCGGGGCCCGAGCCCTCGCGCGGGGTCAGCCGGTTACTTCCATGAGACCCTCGGTGAGCAGCGGCCTCCACGGCCGGCCGCACCGGCGACACCAAGCACTGCTGCCAGGCCCAGCGGGGCCCCGCCCCCCGTGTCCTTGCCCGCCATGTCCTCGCCCCCGCCCCCGCCGTGTCCTCCCCCGCGTGTCCTCGCCCCCTCCCCCATGTCCTCGCCCCCCTTGTCCTCAGCCACTGTGTCCTCATTGCACTGCAAAGGCGCCGAGGGCTGGGCCCGCAACGGGGCTCAGCAAGCAGCAGAAACTGCATTTTATTAAGGCTCGTCCCTTGAGTTTCCCTTTTTCTGATTTTCCCTGAGGCAGAACGGAGAGTGCACACAAGGCGCTCAGCTGCCCTTGGCCACCGGCGTCTCCAGGGAAAGCGCCTGTGCGGTTGTCTGAGTCACAAACTGACCCAGTTGGTTTTCACACGAAATGTCCAGCGACGAGCGCCTGCGGGGACCCTGTCCCGGGTGCTTGGCAGACAGTGTCTCAAAAGTGAAAGAAGCGGGCCTGTCACTTCGAGGAAATCAACTGACAGCACTTGTGTTCATGATAAACTCTGAGGCTTCAACCCCAAAAATAAAAATTTGGGGACACCTGTATTCACCACCACAAGCTTGACAACTTCCCGACACTTTAAGTATATGCTCAGACGATACTGGGAACGATTAACGAATGTGAACGTTTTTATATTGTTGAATAAAATGTCTCGATTTTCAGAAGATCAGAATAACTCCGTGAAACAATATTTTCCAAACGACCAATTCATGAAGTTATACCCAAAATTATGCACGGGCAGAAAGACCTATTCAACTTTCAAAAATGCACAGTGAATCTTACTTGAACAAAGTACAAAGGTTCATTGATGAGGTTTCAGATCCCACACTGCAAGGAACCCTAAGAAATTACCACTGCTTGAGGGATGGTGCACTACCAGACGAATATCCACAATAATGTGAAAAGGTCACTTAAAGGTGCTTTTTTCAAGTGTGTGTGTGTGTGTGTGTGTGTGTGTGTGTGTGTCAGGCCAGGTTTTCTCCATATACATCTTCACACACATACACAAAACATCTTACAACAAACCAAATGCAGACAAAGAACCAGAATCCAGCTGCCTTCGAGACATTAAAAAGATTTGTAAAAATGTAAATCAATGCCACTATTGCCCATAATTTTTTCTTTCTGCTTTGGAAAATAGTTATTTTTCCAAAAAATATGTTGCCTGCCCTACGCTTATTATTTTGTGTTTATGTATTTTTATTATTTACTTTTAAATACTAGATTTTATTAGTTTGTGTTTCTGTATTTTTATTATTTACTTTAAAATAAATACTAGATTTTATTGAATGAGCAAAGTTAAAATTTCTCCATTTAAATCTCTAATACAGGGATCCCTGGGTGGCACAGCGGTTTGGCGCCTGCCTTTGGCCCAGGGCGCGATCCTGGAGACCCGGGATCGAATCCCACGTCGGGCTCCCGGTGCATGGAGCCTGCTTCTCCCTCTGCCTGTGTCTCTGCCTCTCTCTCTCTCTCTCTGTGACTATCATCAATAAATAAAAAAATTAAAAAATAAATAAAAAATAAAAAAAAATAAATCTCTAATACAGTAAACATTGAAAGAAAAAAAAAACCCACGTAAACAAAAGCATATATTGGGGTTCAAAATCATTTAAGAAAGTAAAGGAGTCCTGAAATAAAAAAAAAAATTAGTCCCATCTGGTTTAGGTAACATCTGAACATTATCTTTCTTGGTTCAAATCTCAGCAGTTCTCTGTTATGCGGAGAACAAGAGAATAACAGGTGACTCTCAGTCGCCTCATCTATAAAACAGGGACTCAGAGGTAAAGGACAGCAATAAAAAGATTTTTCTAAGAAATAAATAACACAATGAACATGTTTAATAAATGACAAGATCATAATCTTGAGTATTTCAAAGAATCGAGATCTAAGAGTGAATTAATCCTAGGGTAGCTCGATACACCTCCCTCCCCCAAACACGCTACACGCCTGTTAAAACCAGCCTTACTTTTTTTTTTTTTTTTTTTTTTTCCCTGGCCTGGTCCTGCATAACTAGTTCACCAAGACGCCAGAAAGCACAGGAGGGAAGACTTCCCTGAGAGTTCCTGGGCTCCTTCCCTTTGGTGCAAACCTGCTCTCTGCCCCCTGGCACACTCCTCCCACAACCTCAGGCCCATCCTCTCAGCTCCAAGGAGAGAAAGTAAAATGAGCATCCTTCAGAACTTCTACATTCTCGCACTTGCAATGAAAAGCAATTTTCTATCATAATGGAGACTTTTATTAAAATAAAGCACCCGCAGAGAAAGATAACCCACGCATTGGAGCCACGGCCTAAAGCCCATCAAGCTATCCAGCGGCCCCCATCCCCACCCTCTTGAGTCTGAGCACCTTGACATCGGCCGACACACGGCACAGCCAGCGTGTTCTCACAGTCAAGGGTATTTCAAGTCATTTCAAGGGCTTGGGTAAGTCATCCTCTAATTCTTCTCTATTATTATAGTTCCTAAGAGGAAGTGAATAAGATTATTTCTAGCCCAATTCTTATTTCAATTTGGCTCAAAGAAAATTAATTTTCTTTCTCAGAAGATTGCTCCATTTATAGAGTTTTAGGCTGATATTGTAACTCAGAACAAACCCTCTGCTCGACAAAGATGTAGCTTGGAATGTTATCTCAGCAAAGCCCTAGACTTTAAGCTTAAAACACAAGCGTGTGCCAAAAATAACTTTTTTCAGGACAAATGGATTTTAAATGTGATTCTTCCTTTTAATTTCTGGGAATCACAATCTCCTAGGTGTCAGGGCCAATTCAGACAGAGAAAGTAACAATCTCCTACGGGATTCCTTAGAGATACAGGATATTACCAACTTATTAAATATTATTTTCAATGAGCCTAACAACAATAGTTATCATACTTCGAGTAATTACTATGTGTTAGACTCTATAGTAGGTCTTTTGTAAGTCATCTCACTTAACCTTACAACATTCCTATTGGTAATTATTATCTTCGTTTGTAGATGACAAGTTAACTTAGGTCACATGATAAGCAAATACAAAGAATTTAGTAACTTATCTAAGTGACTTACTTAATGACTAATCAAGGGCATGGCAAAAACCTGAACCGAGATCGCTCGCCCTCCATAAATCAGATGGGCACCCAATTGCCATTCTATTACGGCACCTCAAGAAAGTACAATAAAATAGAGGAACCGCTTACGTGGCAAATTGCATTCCAAGAATTCCTCACTGTGGCAAATGATTATTTTCACATTATTCAGAAGATTTCCCAGTCAAATGAGGTCAAGTGAATTAGTTTCCATAAGAGTTAACGTCCAGCCCGGGCTTGGGTTTTCAGGACAGTCAATACAGGTCAAAACCCTGGTATGTGGTTTCATTCCACAGAAGGCCACGCCAGTAAATGGCTGCATACAACCAGACGATGCCCCCCATGAATGTTTCTGCCGCCAAAGCCAAAGCTGTCCGAGTCTCACACACAGGTAGTGGGAGACAAAGGCAAACTTCAGACGCTAAAGATGAAAGAAATACCAGAATCTTTCAACACGCCCACAGTCTCCTAAAGAGCAAGCCGCTCGATCGCTTACAGGTTTGCACCGGCTCCGGCCCAACCAGGGCCCCTCTAGTCACCAGTTCTGCATGGGGGGCGAAGGTCTTGCTCTGGTATTTGATGGTCAATTTCACGCTATTCTGCGATGCTGGCAGAGATGCCCCCAGAGGGCCTGCAGAAACCCTGGCCGCAGCTCATTCTACCACCGTCGGCCAAGAGGAAGTGCCAACAGGATGGGGTTGGCCCTTACCAAATGGAATCCAGCTCCTCGTCCACAAGTTTTGGGAAATATTTCAATTTCCTACGCTGGGATGCCCAACTGAATTAAATCACCACCACCTTCACCCCCAACAGAAAACCTCACTGCTTTGATGCCAGAGCTCTGATTACCTTACTTCCTTCCAGAGAAAGAGCTGCCAGATTAAACTATATAAGAAAAAAAAAAATAACATTTTGAACCACAGCACCTGGCTGTATAGCCGTAGGCTCTGCAGGAGTCACTCACCTTCTCTGGTCCTGAATGCTTTTCACTTATAAAATGAGGAACTAGGTAATCCTTAATTTCTCTTCCAGTTCTCAAATCATGATTCTGTGACGCGCCGTTTGACAGCTCATTTTCCCAGAGGAAATGACTATCAACTTCAGAAATTAGTTATTTTCCAAACACTATATTCTCAAGGTGACAAATGCGCAAATTTATACTTTAGGAAGTGAACATTCTCACCCAAGCTTATCATGTATAAATCGGCCTTGCATATCCACAATTGAAAAAAAAAACTTATTCTGAAGTAACTGCAGAAATTGACCATTTTGTTGGCTTATACCTAACCCAGTGTGAAGTCGAAGTAAACTTATTTATGCAGTGTTTCTACAAAATACTCTATAAAACCATGATGTGACATACATGCAGAACTTCATTTCCAATAGACCTGCAAGGGATGTCGCAAGAGAAAGATCTAAAATCTATCGTCTTCTTGGTGTTAAATTCGAGAATCAAAATGCAAAGGCACTAAATAACCTGCTGGATGTTCAATAGGTGATTTAGGAAGAACTGAAGCTACACAATAGGATGCCCAGTATCCTTCCATCACCTCACTCTGAGGTACCGGACAATTGTGCCATTCTACGAGTAAGGGCGAATGTAATCAAGTTGTACTTGCTGGAGACTAAGCCACACGGAAAACTCCTACAAAGCCTTAGCGCTGAGATTCCCCAGACTTTACTTTCTGGAGCGGGTTTGCACAGGACAGACTCAGAGCAACGAAGTGCAATGAGGGGTGTAGGGTGACCTCACTCCAGCTTCTCTCCCCCTCCGGAGCTGACCAGAGGACAATGAAGCAGCTTCAACCAGCAGCTCGGACAACTGCAGAGACGGTTCGGAGATCCTCCAGGATCTCAGGATCCCAGGATCTCAGCTAATTGTTGGGAGCTCCTGATTCGCCAGGAATTGTTGCGCACACAAGAGACCCAAGCACAACCGCTGCTGCATCGAAGCAGAGAATTTTCAGATTGTTATAAATGGCACAAATGAAAGACTGTTCTGCTTCTACTGATTCTTAGTGAGCAATGCAAGGACTCACAAAGGGTCCACCCAACTAACTTACAGTGATCAGCAAGGAAGCTCCAATCTTTGTACAGGATTCAGTTACTTTGTCAAGCGTCCAAAAGCCTTAAAAGCTGAAACGTTAAATGGGCACACTTACCCAATATGGTTGGTTCTTAAAGAAATTTCCAGTTCTCTTAGCACTTGTGTGGATTCTTGAACACGCCGTCTGAATTTCTATAATTCAAGAACACAGAGTCTCACAAAACATATTTTATCAACTGCCACAACTGCCGTTTGTAATAAGGTCAACACAATATGAAAATATCTCTGCTTATTTTTTTTTCATCTCTGCTTTTAAAGCGAGCTTCTCTCACATTTCTTTTTGCAAAGCACACACATTGTTCTCATGATGAAAATCATCTTATGCGAAAGGACTAGGGAAAATTTCTTATTTCAGGTACTAGGTGTCTTTGAGTAAGCAAATTATTCCTCCCTGCCCTACAACAATATTCATCATTATACCTATGTGTTGGAGCCCCGAAGACCCCCCTCACCCCACCATCTGTTTCTATGATTTGCTAAGACTTGCTTCTAGGACTCCGCGTGTAGGGGTCCTTATTACAGCACAAAGATACAAGGCACAGAGGGAAAGGTGCATAGGGTGGAGTCCAGAAGAAACCAGACACAATCTTCCACAGTCTTCCCCCAGAGGCGGCGCAAATGACAGCACCCGTGACACGCTGTCCACCAGGGAAGTTCATCAGGGACTCGGTGCCTAGGGTGTTTACTGGGGACTGGTCCCTTGGGCATTCTCTGCCTCGCATGAGTCCAGACTCCTTGAAAGAAAGGCATCCAGCGCAAGCCATATTGTTGGCACGATGAATCATTCTTACGGGGAAAGCTATGAGCTCTCCTGAAATACAAGTTCCCAGCTGTCATCCAAAAGCCACCCAAGGCAAGCTGGCCTTCCTAAGGTAGCCGTCCCAGGAATGCCATGTGAATTATTTTCTGCAGATCCTAATGTTTCCCAAAAATAAGCATTCAGGGCAGCCCGGGTGGCTCAGCGGTTTAGCACCTCCTTCAGCCCAGGGCGTGATCCTGGGGGCCTGGGATCGAGTCCCACGTCGGGCTCCCTACATGGAGCCTGCTTCTCCCTCTATCTGTGTCTCTCATGAATAAATAAATAAAATCTTAAAAAAAAAAAAAAAAGCATTCAGAGTCATCTCCGCCCATGAGCCCTCATTTGGAACATCCCTCCTACTTTGGGGATGGCCTTCCTCATTCCCTGGCCCATCGAAATCCCAACCACCCTTCCAGAACTCCCTCAGGCCTTTCTTTCTTCAAGGAATCCCCCTCTGATAGTAAATGTACGCTTCTCTATCCTCTCAGCTTTAAACGATCCCCACACCTCGCTGGGTCATGACATACATTGGTTCCTAGGAACACAGCTCACTCCAGAAGCATCCATGTACAGTGACTGGAGGTTTAGGCCACCGTGGAGGTGGGACATTTGATGGGCCCTGCCTTTTGAGAAGAGCTCGATGCAGCCTGTGTACAAGTCCCGGACCGCGGCCTTGGGACTCTCCGCCTCGCCCACGGCTGCCGCTGGCTCCGGGCGGCCTTCGGGGTCCTCAGGGAGAGGTCGTCACGAGCCACGGCAGCAGCTAAGCACCGAGAACACCACGGGGCATAAAGGCAGAGCCACGGGAGGACGGAGGCATGTGTGTCGGAACAAGGGGCTCATCGGCACGGCCTGTACCCGGCAGGGACTCCAGGAGCGGGTGGCGGTGCCCTGGCAGGCGCGGCGGGACCACACTCCTGCAGCCCAGGGTGACAGGTGCCGCGGCCCTCGCCCCCGAGCTGCGACCGCTCGGGGACCAGCCCGCGCCGGCAGGGTCTAGGGCCCGGGACCCCCTTGGCGCCCCCGTCTCCGCGCTGCCGGGCCAGTTGAGCGCCAGGCCTGCTGCGCGGGAGAACCGCGGCCTGCGGGGGCAGCAGGCCCCACCGGGTCCGGGAGCGCCGGACAACCCAGCTCAACCCCAACTGCAGGCCATGCTGTATTCCAAGTAAAACCTCCTTGCCCTTGGCTTTAAGCGCGACGATGACGTGGAACTGGCCACTCCCACTGCCAGCTCCTGGCAGAAATCTTAGTAAAGCGGGGCCGGTTGGTCCGATATCCGTTCCCCTTTTCCTCAGTGGAATCATGGTCTCGAAGGCGAGGCACAGACCAAACCCAGCCGCCCAGGTGAGCACACGGCGTCGGGCTGCGATCTCAGGAGGGAAGGTCAGACACACGCTCGTCTCCGTCTCCGTCCTTGACAGCGCGTTTGCGATGGAGCAGGACAAAGCAGCTCACTTTACGCCTCTGCTTACGTGAGGAGCGACCTCCCAGAAGAGAGCTGACCCTGTGCCAGGAGGGAGCCGCCCATCCCCCACAACGGCCCCAAGCGGCTCTCCCTACAGCGAGCGAGCGGGGATGCAGCTGAAGCATTCTCCAGGGGGTTCTTATTCTCCCCTAGAGTCTGACGAAGACGGGCCTCGCTGAGGGTGGATGGCACCGCACATGGCGGGGGCACCCGCTCTGGGCACAGACACCGACCCCTGTGCCTCACGCAGCCCCAGACAGGCGGCTGGAGGCCGGGGTCCGAGCCACCCAGCCCGACGGCCTACAGGCTGGAGGATTTCTGAAAGTATTTCTCAAGTAGAATCTTGCTGTTCCTTCAAAAAAAAAAAAAAAAACAGCCCCAAATACCTCCTGGGTTTTTTCTGGGTCGTGCTGGGGGTAGAGGTGCCTTCATCTAACCCTCGATGATCGGCTGGAATTGAGAGCTGCTCTATCCTTGGGGAAGGAGACGAGGAAGAGGCAAGAATGAAGAGGCTGTCTCACCAGGAGGCCCGAGCGAAGCTCTCGCAAGACAAGAAACATATGGGAGCCCGGGGGTTGGGGGGGGGGGGAGGCGGGGGTTGGGTTTGGGTCCTTAGAGTCAAGGTACATTCTTAGAAGAGGAGGCCACGCCGCCGGCCAGTTACATACAGCTGGGGCCGGCAGCAGAGCCCACCGTCGAGTCTCATCACCCGGGTCGTATTTCTTCCATGGGTCTCCTGCTAAGCACAGGACGAAAGGCCGGGGAATGTCCAAAGGGAAGTGACAGCTGTTCTCGTTCACTTGGTCTTTGTTGGAAGGGGGCGGCGAGTCGGGGTGGGGGGGTATTTAGGGTAGAAGCTGGAGCTGAAGATCCGTAGACTGCTACAAGAGCCCCGGAGACAGTGGGAAACGCGAGAAATGTGCGTTTGTCCCTCGTGAGTCACACACCGAGACAATGGGGGGCGGGGGGGCTCAGCGCCAGGCGTTGTTGCTGCGGCCTGAAGAGCAGGAGCCGTGGAAGGTCAGCCATGAGCCCTGAGCCAGGACAGCCCGCCTGGCGATGTCGCAGGACCCCTCCTACCCGCGGCCGTGCCAGGCTGCACGCTCTACCACAGGGCAGTGGCTCAAGCCAATTGTGTGGCTGCACAAAGCACGGCTTGTTGGGCAAAGGGGAAGCCGGCTGGGAGTGGAATCAGCACCTCTGCTCACCTCCGCGGGGCCAGGGAAGCTGCTGTGGCACCAACGCAGGACGGGGCACAGCTGGGATGACAAAGCCCCCGTGATCGTTCAAGGCCTCCGGAAACGCACTGAGGCACGAAGACAAGTACTCCCTTTGCTACGGCTGCTTCTCCAGGGGCCCAAACACCTCCCGACCGGACTCACTGCCCTGCGTCATCGGGAACGGCAGTGACGCACCGGCCACCAGAGCTATGGGACTCCCCGCCCGGGAAAGCACTTTTAAACACGTCCTCACACGAGCAGGACTGGCTTTCTCCTCCGTTTTCTCGTGGTGTCTGTCTCCCGAGACGGGTTTCCTGGAGGCTCCAGCGGAGGCCACAGGGCAGAGGAAGGAAGGTCCCTCTAACGCAGAAGGATCCTACACGCTACTGAGGAAGTGACCACAAAGCATGAAAACAAACCTATCTCACCTTCCTGGTTACAGCTGGATCCAGGTAGCCTTTGAGCTTCTGAATGTATGTATGGGGAGGATTCTTCACCTGGAATCGTTCCTGCAGGGAGCACAAAAGTAAAAGGCATGAAAGCTACGGAGGCATGAGCACGGCCCCACTCCACCACGGTAATCCCACTAACGCAGCTGACGTGCACCCACCCCAGGAGCGTGGCCCTGCAGATCGTCCTCATGCACCGATGGCTTTAAATCTTTACCAAAAATGTGATCGTCCTTGCTTTGCAAAGGGGAAAACTGAAGCTCTGAGACATTCGCTACTTCCCTATGATGAACCAGCTCATGAGTGATGCATATGGATTTGGGCCTGCACCTGCCCCGTTCTGGGGTCTGTCCCACCGTGTCCACGGGGTGGAACCGGACAATCACTGACAAGTCTTACGCTGAGGCTGTGGGTAGAGGTATCACACTGAGAAACCCGCGCCCACGTGTTTCACGTTTAATAGACCCTAACGTCCAAAACTACGTAATAAGCAGCAGTAAGAAATCTGGTAAAAACCCAGATGCCCACAAACCATACAATGGACACGTATTTGTATTATGTTCATATAATGGTATATATTCCAACGAAAATACACAAAATGTACTGCATGTAACCGTATGGATGGGTCTTACAAACCTGATGTTGAGTCAAAAAGAATGTGATTTTACAAGACAGAGAAAATTGAACTTTAATGGTTAGGGACCCATCCATAAGCTGTTTTATTCACTGACACGTAACATATATATCAACAGGGTGGGGGAAGGGAACTACCCAGTGATCCCAAGAGGTTACAAGGTTCTATTTCTTCACCCACGCGGTAGTTACACGGGTGCTGGCTTCATCCTACTGGCTACGCTATTCTTGGGTTTCATGACTTTTTCTGGACCTACGCTACATTTCACAGACACAAGTTCAAAGGAATCAGCTCTAAAAGGGAAAACTAAGATTCATCACGAAATCAAAACAATTCTCATCAGGGTCTCCTCGACCTACAACCTGAAAAGATGTTTTTCTAGGAATTCTTTTTAACCTGATCACTGCTTAGGTCACAGTGGAGTTTTTGAGTATTTCACAACACTGCCAACTGGCCAGCACGTTTCAGCATGTGTTTATCCTCTGACATTTCCATTTCTCCAACACAGGGAACTGCTACATCTTCCCTGGTCCCCTCAGGGAATTTAGAAAATTTTTCTAAATTTTCTCCCCGCCTTGCTTGCTTACAGATTTAAACAGGCTGAAAGATCATCCCATTATTATCAAAAAAAAAAAAGATCATCTTATTAGCGAAAACATGAGTTTTGTTGTTTCAAATGCTTTAATATAGAGGGAAGGGACTTGACACCTGTCCGTATTTCCCCTTTATTTGAAAATGATGAGGAATTTCATAGTATATAAACTGAATCTCAACAGAGTTGTTAATAAAAAAAAGATCAGCATGTTATTTCTAATGTTTTAAGGATTTTACTTATTTGGGAGAAGGAGAAAGCACGAGAGGGGCAGAGGGAGGAGGAGAAGTAGGCTCCCCAGCTGAACAGGGCACCCGATGCGAGGCCCAAATCCCAGGACCCCGGAACCATGACCTTAGCCAAAGGCAGATGCTTAACCTACTGAGCCTCCCAGGCACCTCAACGTATTATTTCTAATTATCTATCCCCTCTAATTTTTTAACCTGCAAGTAATTTCTAAATAACAATTCACAAATATTTGACATCTCTAAGGCCATCAAATGGTCTATGTACAAAGTCTTTTTTTTTTTTTTTTTTAAGTCACCATCACTTCACTTAGGGACCAGACAGGATCCAACTGTCACGGGGCTTTAGCAATAGCTCTGCTGAAGACTAAAATAATCACAAAAACCTCCCAAAAATGAACCGATAAGCCATCTAGAAGTCAGTTATTATTTTCAACCTTGTGAATAATAGCTAATGCCAGAGATATACTAGGACATCAAGAAAACTTATGCTTTTTAAAAATGCGATCCAATTATCCATATTTAAAATCCCTATGACCAGGGACAATTCAAACTGTGCTCCCTTCTACTACAGCAAACACCTCCTACTTCAAAAAGGTCCCTAATACGTGAAACTCTATGAATTTTAATTCTGGCTAATGTAGCAGTTACTTGAAGACCTAAATTTGAATCTGTGGACAGATTCAAACTGATCTTGAACGGATTCAAACAATATCTTGCTGGAAGATATCTAATCATTGTTCTTTTAGGCAATTTCTTCACAACAGAAGAAGGGTATTTATTAAAATAACGAGATCTGGGCATGCCTGGATGGCTCAATTGTTTGAGCGTTTTTTTTTTTTAATTTTATTTATTTATTCATGAGAGAAACACAGAGAGAGGCAGAGACACAGGCAGAGGGAGAAGCAGGCTCCATGCAGGGAGCCCGACATGGGACTCGATCCCAGGAGCCCGGGGTCATGACCTGGGCCAAAAGCAGATGCTCAACCACTGAGCCACCCGGGCGCCCCGAGCATCTAACTCTTGATTTTGGCTCAGGTCATGATCTCAGGGTGATGAAATCAAGCCCCGTGGGAGGTTCTACTCTGGGTGTGGTGCCTGTTTAAGATTCTCTCCCCTCTGCCCCCTTAGCCAAGGTGCCTTCTCTCCCTCTCTCTCAAAAACTAAAATAACGAAATCTGGCTTACTAGCACATGTAATACGTAGGTATTCACTCAATTAGCGAACCCCAGTTCTGACCCTCAACAAACACACCTTTCTCCATTTCCTGCTGAAGACTGTGGTGACCCGGGAGGCTTTCTCAAATATATGCATCCATTGGTCCTGTAAGCATTTCCTTTTATTTATTCCCCTGAAAATTATGAAGTCTACGATTAATACATACTTTTCCAAATGTGTTTTCCCAAAATTTGCTGTTGTTCTAGTCACATTTTCCACTTGCCTGAGTAATTTACTAATGTAGTTCCAAAAACAGAACATGGAGAAGGCTGATGCTTCACAACACAGTAAGTCCACATTCCATCCACTACACAGAAAACTCAGCCTGCATCTAGGGACGGAAATAAAACTGATACGGAGAAAAGATACAAAAGCCCCAATAATTTCCCTAAAAACTTGGAGGTGTTTGTCTTGTCTCAAAAGGAGCGACTGTTTGGTTTATAAACCCAGCATCTGGCTCACTGAGCCTCTTCTTTCTGTGTCTTCAATATGGCCATTTGGACAACAGAAATATCTGGGAGGACACCCTGGAGAACGTCAGCACCTTGCCAAAACATGTCTACTCTGAAGGACTTCAGAAGGATTACTGGCATCATATTTATTTAAATTAACATTTTTTTCCTCTAAATATCAGAATTTTAGTTTTGGCACCAAAACCTGTGAATGCTTTGGCTGGCAATTTTCCATCACCATCACTTCCAGATCTGCCATATCCCCAAGGGCTAGTTTCTAGAACTAGTTACGTGCTTGCTCAACATCAATGATGCGAGTAGCTTAATTAAATGAGGGCTTCATTTAATTCATAATGAATTAATTCATGAACTCGAACTTCATTAATTCATAAATGAAGTCCTCAACTTTGGTCCCATTATATAGAAATATACTTTAAAAAAAAGATTTTATTTTTTCACTTGAGAGAGAGAATGCGTTCAAGAAAGAGAGCACAAGCGGGGAGGAGGGGTAGAGGGAGGGGGAGAAGTAGACTCTCTGCTGAGCAGGGAGTCTGATGCGGAACTCGATCCCAGGACCCTGGGGCTGAAGGCAGATGCTTAACTGACTGAACCACCCAGGCGCCCTAGAAATATTATTCTTAGGGATAAAAAATATTCTCCAATCATCGTGATTTGCCAATGTGAATCGATGTCATCCAGAAGAACTCTTGAAATACAGATTTCCTTGTAAACGTCTAATCACAGAGCATCCCATCACCCTGCCCTCCTGCCATTTATCTCTTTGTGTGATGATGAAACTTTCTCCAAGAAATATTTCTAGGTTGAAAAGAGCAATTGCTCTGGATTTTTAGTTATTCTCCATATGGATTCAAAGCAAAGAAGCCGAAGTTATTTATCCACATTCAGGACATTGGGCCACAAGCTACACTGGGCAAGTGTGGGAGGGAACAAACCTGGGGTCACAGAATCTTCTTCCCCCAGGGAAAGGCAGGCCGCCGCATGCAGCCCCTCGCCTGGATGTGTCTGTAGTCCTGGAAGCCTCACGACCCTACATTCTCCTACACGGGGACCTTGAGAGCCTGTTTGGAGGCTTTAGCAAAAAGTGCAGCTATTCATCCGCCCTTGAGGGAAGAAGGGTGCTCCCCTATCAGGGAAGGTCCTCCTCTTAGACCGAGAGCACGACTTACAGAGGGACACACAGGAGTGGTAAGGGATCCAGGGAGCGGCACATCAGAGGCAGGTCACCCTCACGTCCAATAATCACAGAATCTTCATTAAGCTGCTGCATCAATTGCCACTATTTTTTTTTTTTTTTTTTTTTACCAATTAGACATTTAGAAATTAACTTCCCTGGTAATGATCTGAAAATTTCTTCTCGCGGCCAAGAACAGCTCCATTAATGCAAGCCGAGGACACAACTGCCTTTCCATCTGGAGCAGTGCTTTTTGGCTTTCAAGCATTATTCACTGATCTTTGAGTAACAGTTTGCTGTATTCTCCGGACCTCTTAACTTACTCAGGCCTGTCTTTCTGGCAAGTAGATAATACCTCCTTTTTTTCTAGAAGAGGAAAGTGAAGTTCAGAGATGAAATGACCTACCTTAAATCAGACACATACGCATCAGATCAAAGATTCAGACTCAGGCTTTCTGACTCTCTCTGACCCTTGTTCTTTCTACACCGTAGTAGGTGCGCTTGTCTTGCTTTTAAAGAAATAAAAGCTTTTAAAGGGGTACAAACATGTTCTATTTTTCTTTGAGTTCCAGTATACACAAGAACGAACACTTGGCACACAGTCCTTGATAATGTCCAAAGAATTAAACTTCTTCTAAACGTCATCTACGACTCACATCTCTCATAAATTAGGGCTAAGTGTTTAAGAGTCTGCAAGCATGCAAAGCGATCGTACACGCTGCGCGGGGCGTGCATACGCTGAAAGCTGCACCGGGCACGCGTGCACGGCTGGTAAGCCTCTGGTAAGCTGGGTAAGCCAGCTCTCCTGGCTCTGAAACTGCCTAGTGACCCCCCTGATGACACATTTCTCACTGACTCAATCTACTAAGGTTCATGCTAGCTAGCCTCCCTGCCCCGTTGCTGGCCACCAGTAAGGTCACCCTGCCACGCAAAGGCCTGCCCTGTAGATAAGGAAAAGACAAAGCATTTGCTGGATCCCACTTAATAACTAAGTCAACTGCAGCCCAAACTGGAAAACCAGGTCATTCTTAAGGAAACTGGGTGAAGGGGCCGAGATAGGGACGCACTGAGGGAACTGGGTAAGTCACAGTCAGGGGAGCT
Source organism: Nyctereutes procyonoides (assembly GCF_905146905.1). Classification (NCBI taxonomy): domain Eukaryota; kingdom Metazoa; phylum Chordata; class Mammalia; order Carnivora; family Canidae; genus Nyctereutes; species Nyctereutes procyonoides. The sequence goes on along the minus strand of NW_026575136.1, from coordinate 14,861,841 downwards.
CATCGGCTACGCCGCAACACAGCCTCTCTCACCAGACACAGATCTGAGCAGTTCAACTGTTTTCTTTGGAGCCTTCCTCCATGTCCTCCTTTCTCCACCTAAATCTAATAACGTTTGTCATCGAAAGCCTTTCTGGATAATAGTCTGGAGTTGGGCGCTCCACTCAGCCAGCAAAACATTTCTGGCCCCTCGAGTCCTCTCAATCCATGTGTATAATTACATGAGAAATTATTTGAGGTTAATTTGGTGTCAGCTGGACTCATAACAAGTATGTTATAAGCATTTCCGCTCCATAAATTGTGTTTGGAGAAGCAGCTCCAAAAATCAAACACAATTTCATTGCAGTTTATCTCATACCTCAATATTCTGAGGTTACAGGAAGGAGATCATAGCAAGACAGCTGAAAATCCAGGAAATCTCTGGGAAATGAATGGCTCACGGGGGGACACACTGAGCTTCTTCCCTCTTTGGGACTGTCGCAGGGTCATTGGCTCCATTTCAGTAGCGTGTTAGCAGAGCTACCGAAATTGCTTAAACACCCTCAGGGCTGAATGCGAGGTCACCATCATTATGCCATTATTAATGTTTTATTATTCTGCTCCTGCAATAACTTTTAGATAGTGAAAATTCAAAGGACTCAGCTCTTGCACACATAAGCTCGCTACACTTGAATGATTTTTTTTCTTTCTGGAAGCTGGAAATAGTTGGGCTTCCTTTCCCAAGGCTAAGTCAGCAAACTGTGGTCTCTAAATGAGCCAGAATTACAACCAGTATCAGCACCACTAGTGCGTACTAATTTGCAGCATTTAGCTTCGCGCTAAATGCTCTTCAGAGCTCTGTTGACAGGAATAATCCAAGTCCTCAAGGGGTTTGCCCTCTAAAGGGATAATGCCAACACGGGTGCACGGGGGGAATAAAAGACAAAAATAGAATACCACCTTGATATTACATATTGACAGAAATGAGTTACACAAAGAGGACATTTTAGAGAAAATGAGAAAAACTATTAGGGCTCTAGCTCCTTACAATCTAAGACGGCCAACAAGGCAAATTCAGACAAGAGTCCGATGTTGCCCAACCAGAGGCGGAGAGCGCCCAGCTGTGCTGCTACTTACAGGTCCTTGTGGTTATTACTGGAGGAAAACACTTTGCTACATAAAGCTCCCTGCCTCTGAACACCTTAAACCTTGCTATCACAAATAGGTCACTACTTCCAGGAAGTAATATGAAAAACACAAAGGCTAAAAAAAACATTTTGACCATTTTATTATTTCACTCACCAGAACACATGATGCAAGACACTGTGTAAAAAGGCAGAAAACGAAACAAATTCATTCTTAAGCACTAAGTCTGATGTGTGAGGCACAGCAGACGTCACCGTAATACAATGCTGAGGACGACAAGAGCCATATGGGATCCTCTAGAAGTTCAAAGAAAGGTAAGGCTCTTTCCAGCGGAGAAGATCAAAGAAACTTCCCTGGAGAAAGCGGTTTCTGCATTGAGTTTTAAAGGGCAAGCCGCGTGTAGATGTCCTGGGTCGGAGTGAGAGGCAGGAGACAGAGGAGTTTTCCAGATGGGAACAAGGGGACGGAGGTAGAGGAGCGTGGGGAACGTGTGCTAACTCGGGGTTTTACTGGGTTCCAGCTGAACGGCCAAGACTAGCAGGTAACTTGGAACAGACAATGGCAGGTGTGAAATGAGAAGTGAGTACGGACGGGAAAGGCCACGGGCGCTAAGGACACCTGAGCCGTGCGGAGGGTACGGTGGGCTCGGCACCCCGGCCCCCTCCAGCCTCAGCTTCAAGCGCCATCCACTTCTGTGCCAGGCTGGACTTGAGGGACCCGGCGTGTCCCAGTCACTCCGCAGCCATCGTTTCTGGGGGCCTCGAAGCATTCCTCAGCTCAGAATATGAAATCATTGTCCTGGTCGGAGAGGACAGCTTTCCAAGGGCTCCATTAGAGCTCTCAGGCTGGAAATAACTTTTGGTGAGACTTGTCCAAATAATTTCCTTTATTTAGACTAGCACAAGTTTCTTCTGGTTCAACAGGTCTTTCCTAAACAAAGTATCCCATAATTCATTCCCTAATATATAATATTAATTGGGCTTATTTAATTCTGTTCATGGCTCATCATTTTTCCCCGATTTAAAAGTGGCTTTAATTCATTAGAAAGGTCATGCATTTATTTATTTACTTACTTATTTATTTATTAAAGGTCATGCTTTTAATAAAGTTTATTATCTCATGTCGTCCTAAGCAAAGACTGAACCATGACCGGACCAGACAGGTAGCAGCGTTCATAGGTAGGGTTATCGCTATTGAGGAGTTAAGAACTGCATAGTGACTAAAGACTGGATTTATACTGGAAAACCTTTTATCTTCAAATCTTCATTCTCTCCCTTCATGAACCAAAGCTTTCCCTTCTTTTAGCTTGGCGTTTCTTAAAATATATGCTACCAAAAAACCAGCATCTGAAGCCACTGAAGATGCTTGCTAATTTGCATTCTCCTGACTCAATTCACCGCTCAAAAATCCACATTCTCTTAAATTCCTCAAGTAGGTCCTTTCGTACACTAACACTTATTAATCACTGTTTTCAATTGCAGCTCCTACTCCGGATACCTAAATCCCTCTCCAACGTGCATGTTCTTGTCAGGCAAAGACTTTGGAACATTTTTAGTTATATTTAAAGATACAGACTTACATTATTAAAACTATAGTTACAATCTACTATTTCATGAAACTTTTACAAAATCCCTAGAGAGCATTCTTCCTCTAAAAAAATGCAAGGGGTACAAACAAGCCTTATTGCTTCTTCATTTAAAAAATAAGAATATGGGCAGCCCGAGTGGCTCAGCGGTTGAGCGCCTGCCTGCAGCCCTTGGCGTGATCCTGGAGACCTGGGATCGAGTCCCGCATCAGGCTCCCTGTGTGGAGCCTGCTTCTCCCTCTGCCTGTGTCTCTGCCTCTCTGTGTCTCTCATGAATAAATAAATAAAAGTTTTTTAAAAAATAAATAATGAGAATATGAAAACCCTTCTCCCCTATAGACAACATACTCCAGAAACCTTACTTAAGGATGCCTTCTCAAACAGCATCAACATAATGAAAAGCTCCTAAGTCTCCAGGGCTAACCATGTATCATACAAACAAGCATGGGTGAGGAAAAGAAAAATAACACGGTTCTGATCTTGATCAGGGGAAAAAAAAAAACAGCAGCAGCTGCCTTTGATGTCTTGCAGAAACCATCGAGATAAGAGTGCTAGTATTTTTCGATCACTCAAGAATATGAAAGAATGCAAACTCTATTATTTTTAAAAATATTTTTAAGATTTTTATTTAAATTTCAGTTAACAGTGTAATATTAGTTTCGGGAGTACCATTTAGTGATTCAGCACTTCCATACGACACCCTATGCTCATCACAAGTGCCCTCCTAAGCCCCATCACCCATTTCACCCATTTCCCTCACCCACCTGCCCTCCGGGGACCATCAGTTTGCTCACTAGTTTAAAGTCTGTTTCTTGATTTGCCTCCCTCTTTTTCGCCCACTTTGCTCATTTGTTTTGTTTCTTAAATTCTCTATATGAGTGAAATCATATGGTATTTGTCTCTCTCTGAATTATTTTGCTTAACATCATACTCTCTAGCTCCATCCAGGTCATTACAAATGGCAAGATTTCATTCTTTTTATGGCTGAGTAATATTTCACTTAAATGTATATACACCGCGTCTTCTCTAAGAATGGCAAATTCTTATGTTATGGATTTCTGCCTACAGTCCTACTAACTGGATTCTCCGAAATTTCATGTGCTCCAATTCAGTGTACAACCACGTGGCTACACAGTTACACGGTCATGAGAATCTCAAGAGGTGCTCGCTGCAGTGAATGGGTTGTAGTATTTGCAAAGGGTATAATTTATGGCAGAGAACCCTCGAAGTAGATGGCAGGCACATAAAGGGGTGGAGAAGGAAGCTGTCTTCCACTCAAGGCGACACCTGCCTGATACACTCAAGAAAAGCATCCTCACGAACAGAACGTAAGGACTAAAAATTGGGAGTCGAGCCATTAGGTCTAAATTAGGTCCTTACCACCTGCTTTCATTTACGTTAGGCGTAACAAATCTGCCATCTTCATCCAAACCTCCCTGCCTCCCCACCCCCAACACACATCCCAGGTTCCTAGACACAGAAATATTCACCTTTTGAAACATAGGAACAATAACAGTGTGTGCTAACAACCTGAAAACTCTTAAAGCCAAGCTTTGGTAGACTATTGTATGGTTTATCCTTAGATCTTCCGTGATTTCAAATTTAACATCACTCGCACAGACACATTCACCCGTCGGTCATCAACCTCATGTCTTTGTATCCTCAGCTCACAAGAGTAAGACAAAAATAGTTTTAACCTGTGACCACACGGTCACCATTATTCATTAGATCAAGCTCTCAGACAACACCTGACCAGACTGGCTTGAACAGGAGGTGGAAGAGGTTCGTTCAAAACTGGTCCCTGCTGAGGACACTTGCTGGATGAGACAGAGACACATGCACCTAGTACCCAGTATATTATAGTGCTCACTCCATGGGGTTTTAGGTGGGACTTGGGAAGTTCTATCTGAAACTATGAGCACAGCCATCGACAGCCAAGGGGTTGAAGAGAGCTAGTAGTGGCTTTAGGGATAACCAGCAAAATGATGGTATTTCTAGAACCCACAGATGCTACTGCAAGCCACGGTCTAGTCCACCATGTGGATACAGAATAAAGGCAGTCTCCACCCCCTAACTACAGCTCTCCATTCCTTACAAAACCTGAACTGTATTTCGAATTCACTTTTTTTCCTTATCTCCCTGCACCCTCCAACACCCATGGTCTAATGAAAAATCAAATTTTCTGCTATTTCAGTGAAATCATAAAAATGCTGTTTTACTACTATCGTGGAGATAAAGACCCCACAGGGACGCCCGGGTGGCTCAGTGGCTGAGCGTCTGCCTTCGGCTCAGGTCGTGATCCCCGGGGTCCTGGGATCAAGTCCCGCGTCGGGCTCCCTGCATGGAGCCTGCTTCTCCCTCTGCTCCCGCGTTGGGCTCCCTGCATGGAGCCTGCTTCTCCCTCTGCCTGGGTTTCTGCCTCTCTCTCTCTGTCTCTCATAAGTAAATAAATAAAATCTTAAAAAAAAAAAAAACCACAGACACCTTAATTTCCCCAATGACTTCAAAAAATAACTTCTTTTACAACACTTACTTGCAAGTTCATTCAAGATCTGCCATGAATGCTACAGATAGTTGGGGATAACGCAGGGTCTGAAAGCTCTCTGTTAAACACTCAGTCTTTGCAGAATTTACTTTTAAGATGATGTATTATTTTTTTTCAACTTCCTTGTTTAAAAGATTCAACATAGTATTTTCGGGGGCACTATAGTCCTAGCATCTAGCACATCACTCTCCTCAGTGTGTCCTCATTGGATCATTTACCTAGTGAAGGGACTGATGAAAAGAGCCACGCTGTGACCGAGGTCATCCCGGCACTTTTTTCAAAATGACTTTTCCAAACCATTTGGGTACTTTTTAGAACACAGAAATTTTCAGAATTTTTTTAGTGTCAGCTCCACCACTTGTTGGATAACTTCCATGAAGCTGTTTGACTTTTTGGTATGTGAAAGGTAAACACACACAGACCTCCACGGCAAAGACCAGGAGTTAAATGTTCACATGTTAAAAGAATGTGAAGTTGTATCTGTGCTCCCTAGTATAAATTCTTGGCTAATTCACCTTAATATGTCACTTACATTATTTTCTAAAAGATGGTGTCAAAAGTCAACTTCAGTCTATCCGTGTGCATCGTCACATTGGCTAGATGATTTCTCATTTCCTATAACAGCATTCTCAAGTTCACAAAAGATGCTCATACAATAAAAATCTACTTCGCATGACACAGTGGAGTTCTGTCTAAGACAACTCAGGCGACTAAGGAATTTCAAGGGTGGGGGGGATAGGAGGTGGCAGCGGAGGATCTCCAACTCCACTTGCATCGCCAGGCAAGAACGCAGGTAACGTGATGTTCATTTTGGCAGAAGGTAACCTAGAAGCTTGAAATCCGACTGAACACTGGGCTTCTTATTTTAGCTGTTGATGCCAAACAGCACTTCAAACAGAGTGTTTCTATCAAGCTGCCAAAACCAGGTTTAAAGTTTAAAAAGGAGTAGCTCACCCCGTCTTTAGTCTACCTTCCCATATTGTGCCCCCGGGGGGTGGTCAGCACCTTTCTCCCCAGTACAAAAATCCTAGGACCAAGAGAACCTCTGGTAGTCGAACAAAATAACCCCCCTTCTAGGTCCAGATTCAATTTTCCACAACCCCAGAGATACGAAATGGGAGACATCTCAACATGCAGGGAGCTGGCATCTGCTCCTCGGATTGCGTCTCCGGCATTTTAGAAGCCAGGGATCGGGGACCGGCGTGCACCTTAATGGAAGGGAAACTTTGCCTTCACGGGGGAAAATAAAAGAAACCTGCTCCCTCTTTTTTTTTTTTAAAGATTTTATTTATTTATGAGAGAGACAGAGAGAGAGGCCGAGACCCAGGCAGAGGGAGAAGCAGGCCCCACGCAAGGAGCCTGACCCGGGACTGGATCCCAGGACCCTGGGGATCACGACCTGAGCCAAAGGCAGATGCTCAACTGCTGAGCCACCCAGGGATCCCCCACCTGCTCTCTTTTTAACAGCAACTAACCTGATACCTTTCCTCAGATTTGGAGACTTTGAGAAAAGGAAGACAGCCCTAAGGTGAGATGTTGTGTTTTAAATTCAGCAAAAACATTACGTCCCACAGCCAGTTCGTGCCGGGCACCCTGCGGGGGCTCAGGACAAATAAACTGGTTCCAGGGACCATTTGACTCAAATGATTTTCCAGACTCGAAGCATTACATGAGGCACCTGTTTGGGGAAAACTGAGATCCATACCCTCTCAATTTTCTCTTCGCTTTCTCTTGTCTGCACTATTAAGTGCTTCTTGGGTGGATAAATTAATGAGTACATAATAGAAGGCGTGATGCCAAGTCCAACCTAGACCGGCCAAGTTGTTGCACTGTCAGAAACGGCAACCATGGCACAGACTGGCTCCCAATAAGCGTGGTTCCCCCCCACCCCACCCCACCCCCGCTCATTCACCGAGGCCGCACCTCTGTGGGTCCAGCCGGTGAGGAGAGTCGGACGTGACGCTGCCCGCTGGCAGGCCGGGTGCAGGGACCTCCTGGGGATACCACAGGCCCACTCGCCCCCCGGTGCCCGGAGACCACCGGAGACCACTGGAGACCACGCCGGGCCAGGCTGCGGCTGCCCGCAACAAGAGCTTCCCCCGACCACCCGGGTAGAACCAGCCCCCCCCCCCCGGGCGGAGGACCGGCCGGGCCTGTTATCTAACGACCAGGTCACGTGAACCATCACACGTCTCCACACACGCACTTGCTGGAACTACGGCCTCCCACAAAGCCACGTCTGTGCCCTCGCCCCACACACGTGCACATCACTGTACTTGGAGAAAGGGTGTCTGCAGATCCACGTCAGGGACCTTGAGGGTGATCATCCTCACCTTCCCAGGTGGACCCCAACCCAACAGGGAGAGTCCCGCTAAGACACAGGAGAGCAGAAGTGGCCAAAGGGAGAAAAAGAGAAGGCCCCGTAAAAGTGGAGGCGGAGGCTGGAGTCATGCAACCACTGCCCAGGAGCGTCCAGGAGCCCCTGGGAGTTGGAGGGGAGGCAAGGAGGCCTATGAGCTTCCGGGAGCTGGAGGGGAGGCGGGATTCTCCCCGAGAACCCTGGGCAGGAAGAAGACCCAGCTGCCATCCGACCTCGGGCTTCTGTCCTCCAGGACCCAGCAGTGCTCCCTACTGCTCTGGCCACCAAGTTTGCGGCCGTTCCGACGGCGGCCACAGAAAACAAACACGGCAGCTATCGTCACCCTCCCGTCACTCTAAGTGAAACGAGCTTAGTAGCAGAGAAGGCATCACGACCAAGTGACTCCAATCACAGTCCTCGGTACATCTTCAATAGGGTACATTTGGGACACAAAACTGTAACACCCCAGGGCCCCCCAAGGCCAGTGCTCTCCCTGACACAGGTGCGAGGACCGGGCTTTCCCCACAGGCCAAGGAGCCCATGCGGAGCCCCTCCCGCCCTTCGGGCCCTCGAGTCCTCGGGCGCACCTGTTGGGCAGCCAGCGGCTACGGGCCCCCCACGGAGAGCCCACCTGGGGCCCCACGGATCCTCCAGTGCCCTCCTCCCGGGAGCCCTCCTCCTCCTCCTCCTCCTGGGAGCCCTCCTCCTCCACCTCCCCTCTCCTGCTCCTCCTCCTCCTCCCAGGAGTCCTCTTCCTCCTCCCCTTCCTCCTCCTCCCAGGATCCCTCCTCCTCCACCTCCAGCTCTGTCTCCTCCTCCCCCTCCCCCCGGGAGCTGCCTCTCCATCTGTGTCCCTGCCCTGCACCGCCCTCTACCCCCCCAACCCCTGCCCAACACACAGCCGGCTCTCCAGCCTCCACCCATGTCACCTGCCTGGGCCCCACTGCCTGCGTGTCGGGGGCATGAGCCATGGACCCTGGGAACACGCCCTGCCCGGGGGGGGGGGGGGCGACATGCTGATTGATGGTACCAGCCAGTTACGAGCTGCATCCCGCTGTCCTTCCCAGGCTAAACCATAATGACCCATCCTGCTTGGACACCCCCCCCTCTTTTGCTTCTTTAGAGAAAAGCATCACATCCAATGCACCAATTGGCCCAAAGCCCACGGCATATGGAAAAGGAGCGTCGCCATCAGCACAAATAACATTTGTGTTCACCGGTAACAAAATAAAAAGATGATTTTACCTTCATCTTGTTCAAAAAGACAGCTGATGAAAGTTTAGGAGGGGATTTTTTTAAGTGAGGAAATCCGTATGGAGGGACACGTGGCCCGGAAACCTTAGGTGAGGCCACGGATGAGGCTGGTAACAGACCCCACCACCCAGGTGCTGGGCCCTTGGTAAGGGCAGACCACGAATCCGGCTCCGAGCAACCCAGCAGCAGCGGAGAAAAGGAGAACCACGACCGGTCCTGTGATTCCGATCACCCACATAACAATTTTTCACTGGAACCAAACCTGAAATAACTTCACCCTAAAGCCTCCAATATTCTTGATCACATACTTCTTTTGGTATTAAATTTCTCTAATATTCCCAGTTCATTTGGTGCAGACTCCGTACTAGGCCTATCCCGGGTACCTCACGATTACCTACCTACACTATTTGCTTAAAAAAAAAATGAAATAAGCATTTGGATTCCATATAATGTTTGGGCACAAAACAGTGGGGCAGGGGCTGTCTAACGGGTCAGGTCTCAATGACAACACACCACGGTCATTGTTCTAAGACGACACATAAGACACAAGGTTTGCCTGGTATTTTCCTGGATTGAAAATCCATGGCTATGGCTTGGGGCGCCTGGGGGCTCAGTGGGTTAAGCATCTGCCTTCAGCTCAGGTCACAACCCCCGGGGCCTGAGCCCCACGTCGGGCTCCCTGCTCAGCAGGGTCTGCTTCTCCTCTCTCTGCCCCTCCCTCCCACTTGCACTCTCTCGCACACATGCGCTCACTCACTCTAATAAATAAAATATTTAGAAGGAAGGGAGGCAGGAAAGAAGGAAGGAAATCTATAGCTGCGGCTTTTCCTGACAGCATCCTACAGCACGCATTCAAACCATCAAGTATACTTAGATAATAGGTGATGACACATTCAATATAATCAATTTCCTTGAATCTTTTGATGACAAGTCGATGATAAAATAATGGTCCGATATCTAATAGCTGAGCTCTTCAGTAGCAGCAGAAGCAGCCACACCATCGATAAAGCACCTGCTCCGTGCCAAGTGTTAGTTGATGTACTTTACATATATTGCCTGCAACCCTCAAATCATTTTAAACTGCTGTGTTTTCTTTTCAAGTAGGATCCACACGCAACTTGGGGCTTTAAACTCAGCACCCTGAGATTATGAGTTGCATGTGCTACCAACTGAGCCAGCTAGCCAGGCACCTCTTTAGAAGGTTAGAGTAGCTAAGGAAAAAAATGAAGATTATGTGGCACTTTAGTTTTTAATTTTATATTGTAAATTCTTGAATACACACCGAAGTACAAAGTATACTGTGATAGACCCCAACACACTCCACCACCAAGATTCAACCATCAAGGTTTTGCACGTTCTATCCCTTTTGTTTTCCTTTATGAAGTGTTTCATAGCCATATTCCAGCAATACTCCATCCCTACGGCCGTACACATTGCTTTAAAAATAAAGACAGATTCTTATACAACCATAATGCCCAAATCAACCCTAACAAAGTCAACCACTTCTTAGATTCATCCACTAATTTCTCTGGAAAATTTTTCTGGGGAAATTTCCCCAGTTACTGCTCTTCAATTCTGTTTTTAGCCTATCTCTGTTACAAAAGCAAATATAATTCGCTATGCCATAAAATTCACACTCAGAGTGGTATGCAATTTTATTCCGTTCACAAGGCTACATAACTATCACCACTCTTTAATTCCCAACACTAAGAAATCTGGTGTCATTTCCATCACACCTACTAAACAAAACTAAAAACAAAAAAAAGTGCACATTCATTAGCGGTCACTCCCCTCCCCCTCCCAGTGCACAGCAACCACTAACCTACTTTCTCTATGGATCTTTCTACTTGGGACATTTCATATAAATGGTATTTTAAAAGCAAATATATTTATTTATTTTTTATAAATTTTTTATTTATTTATGAGAGAGAGAGAGAGAGAGACAGAGACACAGGCAGAGGGAGGAGCAGGCTCCATGCACCGGGAGCCCGACGTGGGACTCGATCCTGGGTCTCCAGGATCACACCCTGGGCCAAAGGCAGGTGCCAAACCGCTGCGCCACCCAGGGATCCCCAATCCGTGTTTTTTAATTTATTTTCCGCGGCTCATTCACACACTTGAGCCCTTGGCGAGGAAGAGAGCAGCGCGTTCGCATACAGCCCCTGAATGAGCAGCTCTTCCACAATCAGACCTCCCAGGCCACCTTACCACTCAACAGCCACGCCCCCAGTGCATGGAGCCTGCTTCTCCCTCTGCCTGTGTCTCTGCCCCTCTCTCTCTCTCTCTCTCTCTCTCTCTGTGACTATCATAAATAAATAAATTTAAAAAAAATAATTATTTTTCACTCTTATTAACAAATCACCCAGGACACCTCTGAACACTGATGGAGCCCCAGCCTGGAGCTTTCAACACGTGTTGAAGTAACTGCCAGAAAGAAACAGATCGAATGGCTAAATTCTCTATGTTGTGGCACATTAACATTTAAGGGCAATAATAAGCTGAACCTAGGATCTGAAAATCTGAAACACAATTAATTAGCTGATTTGCTCCTCTCCCAGCCTTGAGATCCCCAGACCCACCATCTACCCTAGAGGCCATGGGTGGTCCGAGGGAAGAGTGCAGCTGTTAGAAATCTTCTCTCAGCAGTAACCTGCCATTTCTGGCTGCTAGAGAGGCAAAGACTGACAACTCAACCAAGCCGGAAAGGAGCAGAGCAGCCTGACGGCCAGTGAATCCTGCAGGTCTGCGGGAGGAGGTTCCGATCTTCTCTACAGCTCTGACAAAATAGCCACTGCCTTCCTCTGCACCTGCCACTGTCACAACCTGTCACACTAGAATTACCACCCCCACTGGACCTCCCTCATTTGCACGATTCCTTTTCCTTTATATTAACTATCCCTATCATCCTTGTTCATCGTCGTCGTAAAATCATTTTTCCCCACAATAATAGGCTTGGTCAGTACTCATGAAAAATTAACTCTCAGGGAAGGAGAGTCTAAGTGTCAGCAGAATTTCACTCCTTTGCATCGTGGTCCTATAAGCAATAAGCTTCCTCTTTGGTTTCTATCTACTCTCAGTACCCAAATAGAGGGGAGGACTTTTATCATCATCTCATTACTGTTTGAGTCAGGAGCTGAGGAGAAACCACACACAATGAACACTTTAGAAGCTGCCAACTGCGAGCATGTATGTCTTAGGGTAATAGCTCTACCTATGGGCAATTAAAAAAAAAAAAAACTCTGCTTCTCTGATACATGTTGTCCCCACAATAGAAATCCAAGAAAAAAGAAAAAAGAAAAGAAAAGAAAAGAAACCCAAGGCAGCGGTGTTTTTTTTTTTCTTTTCTTTTTCAAGGCAGCGGTGTTAGGAAGAAATATAACACTCCCCAGAAATTTTCAGGGTGGTGGGAGGTGGAAACACAAGCACCCTGAAGCTCATGGCACAACATAAAAAGTTCACATACAGAGCCTGCTATCTCACAGTGACGCCTCTAAGGATTCAATCAACTGGCCCAGACCAAGCCCTCCAACAAAGTGCCAAAAAACAAAACAAAACAAAACAAAAACCATCAATTACAATGCAATACTACTACATACCCTTTAAAAGAATAGGATAGAAACGTACATACTGATGAATGTACCAAGGGGCAGAATGGACTAGTGTGTACATTCACGTATTTTAGTTTTTTTAAGACAAAAACATTTTAAAAGCTGAAAGGAAATACTTCAAGGTCTTACCAGGGAGCTCTAAGGTGGAGAATTTGAAGACCAGACAGAAACAAAATGCAGATTTTCACTTTTTATTTTATATCTCTTAATCATCTGAATTAGGAGTTAATGACAAAATGAAAACAACTTTAGAGTTGCTAAAATCTGAAATAATTTATCAGCTGAAGCAATGTTTCTTTATAAACAATTCACCTTCTCACATGACTAGACATCAATATACAGGAATAGGAAAGCCAGCTGAACTAGAAGACTTGCACTACTCTCGCAGCAGAAACTGCTGTGGAAACAGAAAAACTGGGGCGCCTGGGTGGCCAAGTGTCCGACTCCAGATTACAGCTCAGGTCGTGATCTCAGGGTCATGGGACTGAGCCCCATGTCAGGCTCCATGCTGGGCATGGGACCTGCCTTGGATTCTTTCTCTCCCTCTCCCTCTCCACCCCCACCCCTGGCCGCAGCCCCAATTCTCTCTCTCTCTCTCTCTCTCTCTCTCTCAAAACCAAACAGGTCTGAATTTGGTTTGCCTATCTGATGAGATTTCCCAGAAAACCTAATAACTAAATGCTTAAAAATAAGGGAGACAATTAAAATAATGCACAAATAAAGTAAGTCACTTCCTAGCTTTACCTCTGGTCCTGAGAAACAGGAAGGCAGAGAGTTACACAACAGAAATCCATGCATTCGTATCCTGGAAAAAGTCTACTATATTTAGGGAGGAAATCTGATTCTCTTCTTTCATTATTTCTTGATAAAAGCATCACTGTGTCTTACCTGATCGCAAATCAGTTCCCACTTCTTCTCATTATCATACTGCCGCAGTAATCTGGCTTTGTCAGGGGGTAGGTTCATAGCATTCTGTAAAAAGAAGAGGAAAGAGATACGTCACATCCCACAACAGGCTGCTAACGGGTAGCTCATGCACAGACCAAAGAATACTACAGTGGTTCTTTGAGGACTTGTTTGCAATTCCTAGCATCCATTTAAACCGAAACACCTTACGGAAGTCATTTAAACATCAAATCAGTGTAATGGGACTAGAGAAGCTCTGAAGTCCTTGCTGGGACATTCATCTGCTTTGAACTATCAGATGTGCATTTCACCAAACGTAATGCATTATTTCTTCATTTAATAGCAGGTTCCCATTCTACTTAGTAGTTGAGAGGGTATTAATTACCCCGTTATTTTTAAAGCACTGCAGCCCCACCAGACACACAACAGAAAACACCCGAAGAAAACTCAATGACCAGAACCTCTGATAGAAAGAAAACATCAATGTTTACTTTGATAAATTTAGGTAAAAGCGCACTTTAAAAAAATTTAAAATTTAAAATTTTTTTTAAAAAAACACGAAAAAAAGTGCAGGTGGTTTTTGTCACCTCTGTGAAATGAAAAACACTCCTTCAGGACATATGTTAAAATTAGCAATGACAATTCTTAGTTTAGCTATACGGTTTCTGAAGTTGGGTTTGCAGGGAGAAATTGACCATGAGCTCAAGGAAACGTCTAGACGTCGGAACTCACATAAACCTCCTTCCGTCAATACAGCACACCTTCCGTACTATTGGTCACGGATATGCACCCAGGTGCACCCCCATGGTTTTAGTCTAATGTCCCAAATGACCAATCTTACACACTCTCAAGATGCTTGGCTTGGGTCTGAGGTGAGATCTTTGGCCACAGAACAGGGCAAGTGAGAGCGCCCCAGAAGAAGTTCATATCCGTTCCCTCAGCCTCCCTAAAGTTTCCAGGCTCCAAACTGAGCTAAGGAGTCAATGTCTATTAGCTGTCGTATCTCAGCCACTTGCAGCAACACTCTAAATCATACTATCCCTAAAATAAACACCACAGATCCTTGCCTGGGGCAATGTTTGAATAGACAAAACCCAAAGGCCTTCAGCTTTTAATGCTAGAGCCCCTAGCTCCCTGGAAGATGCGGCCTATGGAGAAGCAATTCAACTCGCGGTTACTGTCTCTTATCATCCAGGGAAAGGAATGTAATAGAGGCAGGGATGGGTGAGCTATTCTGACTTAATGGCAGAGAATTAACCTCTGATAATTTTGGTAGATGTAACTCTACCATTTTCCTTTAAACTCAATTTAGCATCCAGAGTAGGATGCCTAAGGAAGTGGGCGTTACAGACGACCTACTAATTTGAATCTGATCCATCTGAATCCAAAAACCTATCTTCAGAATACTAAAATTTTTAATTACCCCCAAAGCTGATAATATAAGCAGAAGAGCTTTGGACTCCAGAGTTTTCAATGATATTGCCAAGGCTTCTCCCTAGAAACATCTAAAATGGGGAAAATGTTTTCGTATCACTTATCAACATAGAGTATGTACTTGAATCAGAAAGAACAATAACGACTCGCATTTACTTGTAATTATAATTTTTCAAGTTAAACAACCACCTGGGACAAGGTAAAAGAGGACTTCTTGTCTGTCTTTCTGAGGGAGACCAATGTTATTGACGGTTAAAAAACCAGTCCGTCATTGCTTACTTGTGCCCAAGAGACGGATTATTTCCTCCTAAACTGATTTTGACCTCCACATTAATGCTCTTGGGTGTGATTATGCATTAAATAAAAACAGTAAGATTATGAGGTAAGTTAAATGAGGTTTTCTGAGTCCTTATTAATCTCTTGAGATGTAAAGGGGATAAGAAAAAAGAATGCCTGAACTCTTCCAAGGTGTCAAGCACTGTACGAAGCACTTCACATAATCTCATGTAAATCTCCGTAACAAGCTCATGAGATGTAATTTCCCTCTATTTATAGATGGGAAAGGAGACCCGGGAGAACTTGGTTAATGGGCTCAAAGTTGGACCGTTTTCCAGGAGCAGAACACAACCTTAACTTAGTCTGTTAGGCTCCCCAAAACAAACATTAAAAATGCCTTTTTTTTTTTCTGGAAAGGCAAAATAGCAGTAACTGACTTTCAAGTGAGTACCAGACGCTCACGTAGAATTAGTTAGCATACGCCGCGACGGGAGTTAGACGCAGGCCTTGTTACTGCCTTTCCATCTAGATCAACTTTTATTTTAGCGAAACAGTCTTTCATTCAACAAACGTCTGAAAAGCGCCGCTCCTGTGCAAGCTCCGTACTGCACCGTACGGCGGGAGGCACAGAGACACGGGCCCAGCATCAAATTCCGGTGGGAGCAGTTCCACATGAACTGAGCTCATGGTCTCGAACTCTGGTATGTCTTGAGAGAGATTTTCGGAGGGTAACTTTAGAATGGACAATCTGGCATGATCCTTCAGGAAAAATTAAGAGGAGCACTAAAGATGAGAAGGACTGAGCCAGGTCGAGAGTGGACAAAAGCATACCGAGGAGAGGAAATAGCGAAAAGATGCTAAGTCAGGAAACACCCTGGCCCATCAAAGAGCTGAAAGTAGTTCACTGAAGGTGGAGAGAGAGTAAAAGAGAGAGAACAAGAGAAAGATGAGGCTGCAGAGCCGATGCCCAGACACATCGGCAGGGTAAATACCTTTATTTTGTCTGCAGGGCAACAGCAGCCGTTGAAGACCATAAGCATGAAAGGACAGAGCCAAGTTGTGTTTCACAAGGACTGACCTATGCATACAGGGTGATCTGAGTAGAGACAGCCACAGTGGAGGCAGCGAGGCCACGGGCTCAAATGAATGACGGTGGCCTGAACAAAGCCAATGGCACATCAAGTGAAATAAAGTGGACAGATGTCAAAAATAGCAACAGAGGGGTCCCTGCGTGGCTCAGTGGTTGACCATCTGCCTTCGGCCCAGGGTCCTGGGATCGAGTCCCACATCAGGCTCCCTGCATGGAGCCTGCTTCTCCCTCTGCCTGTGTCTCTGCCTCTCTGTGTCTCTCATGAATAAATAAATAAAATCTTAAAAAAAAAACACCAACAGAAATTGTTCGGTTAGATTTTAAGGGCTGAGAGAAGGCGGCACTGATTAACACTACACCTGTACGCCGAGTCACTAGGCGAGCGGCCATGTGCTCAGCACAGGAGCACCCACAGGACGTGGCGCAGATCTGCCGGAGGTGGTGAGCGGGTTAAGGTGTGAGCTGGCTCTGGGACGGCCTGGAGCGAGGGCAGCAGGCAGACAGCACCATGAGGATCTAGAAAGAGAGGCCTGCATCTCCCTGAATGAGAAGAGTCCTAAGGAGTGTTTCTGAGCTTGCTGACCAGTCCCCGGCTGGAGAAGGTGCGCAGCATCGACGCGTCAAAACTAGCGCCACGCTTGGCAACCACGGGCCGTGCACCCGCGGCCGCCCCCCCTTCCACTCACACCTGCTCAGGCTCACGCTGCTGTCCCGGGGATCCCACGGCCCGACAGGCAGACGCTTGGCAGAGGCTGGCCAAGTCTAGGGCGCTGGGCGAGCCAGGAACAGCCGCCCTTAAACCCTGTCCCGGCCGCCTCCAGAAATGCGCTCCCCTCTGCGTGACTGACAATGGGGATCGACCCCAAGTCTTCCTCGCTCCACCTCATCTACTTTGTGGTGTGTGACGCAAGGCCCTCCCCTCCTTCCCTTCTCCCACAAACACCCACAAACACCCAGTACCTGCTGGGCTTCGCCACGGGCCTCAATACCTGCCCTCTAGGAATCGGGAGAGATTCGGTCATGAAGCTGCTACATCAACCGCAGCCACAGCCCGAGCACGGAGGATGTTGGAGTTGACACGCCTAGTGGAGGTTAACGGTTTATTCCTAGACTGCACAAGCTCCAAGCTGCAACAGAGCATCCGAGGGCATTCTTGGTCTCTTTCCTTTCAACCAGGCAAACTTTTAATAATCAGCTCAAATATCTTGTGCCTTAAGAACCTTCCCCCACTACTCCGAGCCAACACACCCTCTCGGGCTCCAACAGCACGGCACAGCAGATCCGCTTGCCCAGCTCCATCCCCAGTGGGTTAAGAACCTCCAGGACAATTTCTTCCATTGACCCCAGAGCCAGGTACAGTGTATGCAAATGGTAAAGCACCACGTGGGTTGCCGAGTAAACTAATAAACCACTTGCCAAAGCCGACTAGTCCGGCAATAGCACTCAGTCTGAAAATATCTTCACTGATTCAGGGCTTATGCTTCAGTGAGTAACGAAGTCTAAACACCAAAGAATGTTTTTGTTTATTATAAAACCCCAATGATAATGTCTATTAATCATCAATGATTATCTTCCAAACAAGAACTCAAGATAGTGGAAAAAAAAAATCAAGGTCAATTCTAACAACAATTGCCTAAAAAGCAAAATGATGCTTTAGGCAGTCTTCTGCCGCACATAATAAATCACGGAACTGGAACTCCATCTTGCTTTGCTCTCGTTGGCAGTAAATTCAGATCAGTATCAAGTATAACAATTAATCTACCCCAAGTTGTAGTCATTTTTATGGTCTTTATTCTGGTTTTTTGCTTAACTCTACTATTTTATATTGTTTTTTTTTATTTTAAAGAAAATTTTTTTAAAGATTTATTTATTTATGATAGACACACACACAGAGAGAGAGAAAGGCAGAGACACAGGAGGAGGGAGAAGCAGGCTCCATGCAGGGAGCCCAACACGGGACTCGATCTCGGGCCTCCAGGATTGCGCCCTGGGCCAAAGGCAGGCACCAAACCGCTGAGCCACCCAGGAATCCTCTTATATTGTTTTTATTTTATTTTTTTCTTATATTGTTTTTAAATGGGCTTTCCATCTTAAAGCTTTTTGAAAAAAAAATCAAAGGTAAATAATAATGGAATATCCCCCTGGATACTTCATGGAGACATTAACTATGGATAAAAACAGTCTGTGATGATCTATATATCTGAAGTGATATTTATAGACTATTATACACGACATAGAGCAGAATGAAGGAACCAAATAACCCCATGTCCTAGGAATACAACTCTCTGACATCAGCTCTTATCCTAAGTTCACGGAAGCAACAAAAATTGCGGAACACCCTTCTTTCTCCCTGTTGTCCTTGGTGCGAAACCCACAGTGATACGCAGACACACACTAGTGAAAGTGACCCTATTAAATACACCTTATGTAACCATAATACACCTTTGTTCTCTTAATCTCTAAATTAAAACTTTCAAGTATTAAGTCACCAGATTCAATAACAGAAACTCTTTTATTCCATAACCACCTGCAGAGGTAAAAAAAAAAAGAAAAAGAAAAAGAAAAGACATGGACTTACAAGCAGGGTCACTTATGGGAGCAAGGAAAAACACTGATGGTCTGATACGTCTGTCAGAAGAGAAACAGCTCAGACAATCTTTCAGGGTTCTTAACTGATAAAGGTACAGAAGTTTCATGGGAAACTCAAAAGAAGGAGCCCTTCCTTTTCTTTAATTTGCAGTAAATACACACACACACACACACAATATAAAATTTGTCCTTCCAGCCACATGTTTAAATGCATAGTTCAGGGATGTTAACTATATTTAGTGTTGATCTCTAGAACTCCCTCATCTTGCAATACTGAGGCTCAATCCCCAAGCAAGAACTCCTCATTTCCTCCTCCCCAGACCCATTACCTTGTGCCACGAAAAGGAAATGGGATGGATTACAATAGATGATTGGGCAGCATGGCACACACTGCAGTTGAACGAGGCAGGATGCGGCAGGGGTTTATTAGCTGGCTCTGGAGGTGGACTAGCTGGATTCCAACCCTGGCTCTACCACTTATTACTGGTGATCGTGGGCCACACAACTTGAATCGAAAAGCAAAAGAAAATGAACAAACAGCCCAGAAGCAAAGAGCCGGTAAATATAATTTCAAAGGGAAGGTCAGAATCAAAGTGAAAGGTCAAAAACAAGATGGTACCACTTACTTACTGATGGTCTGATACGTCTGGGGCACTTAGGCTCTCTGTGCGCATCAGTCAATGTAATCTGCCTTATAATCCTGACAGGTAGGTATTATCTTCTCTGTTTAACGGAGAAGAAAACTGAAGGACAAGGAAGTTAAGTAACTCTTCCCTGCATGACAGGTGACGAAGCCGGGACCCAAGCGTGGCCTTTACGAGCGCCCTCCTTCCCCTGACACTTAAGTGGTAGTGTTTCTACAGCACGGCCTGCCCAAGCAGAGCAATCCAAGAATTCTACTTGAATAACCAAGACCTGATCGCTAGCTGAGATGAAGATACACATTATTTAAGCTACTAATATTCTCAAAATACCGGTATTTTAACACAAGTCTTCAATATCTTTGAAAATATGAACTACAGTGTCACCCCCGCCCCCCAAGTTACTGGGCACCCCCGGAGGTAGCAGGCCCTCCGCCCACTCAGCGGCACCCAGCACGCTCCAGGAAGGCCAGGTGGAGCCGGAGATGCAGATAGGAGGTAAAGTCAGCCTTCGACGGGGCGAGGCGAGATGAGCAAAGCAATGCAAAACAGACCAGGAACATGACGCAATCCGGCCTCAGAAAAGAGGCTGTTACGTTTCGTTGTCTTGTTAGAGGAAATGCAGGGATCGGCCTCGGCTGTGTGGGAAGGGCAGGGAAGAAAGGTGTGCGTGGTTCTGAGTCACTGGGCTTGGAGGTGGGCCCCCGGCCGTGGCCTCAGCTCTCGGGGCCGCTCCCTGACCCGCGCCGGGCTTCCCACGCGTGGAATGGGGGGGGGGGACAGTGGCGGTCCTGACCAGAGGGGGATGACGGTCACGATGAGAACTCCCTGCTTCACAGAGTCCGGGCAAAGTGAAGCTGTGACGCACGGCGCAACGTACACGGAGACCCTCGGCAGGTTAGATCCTATTAGGGTCGCTCCTTCGGCGCAGGCAGTGTGGACAGGGCTGAGCACGGATGCAGGAGAAGGCAGGCTGTGCGACCTGGGCGCAGTGAGGGGAGAGCCGGGAGCTTGAGCCAGGCAGAGGCCAGTCCCGGATACCGGAGCACAGGCTCCAATCTACCCAGCAGGGAGTGGGGCTCCTCAGCCAAAAGAACATCAGGGAAAGCCGGCCACTGGGGTCCTCGAACGGCCCGGGATACAGGGCCTCCCCCCTGTCCAGCACCTGATGCCCACTTACAAACCAATCCCCCGAGTTCGCTTTAAGATTCCGCATCTCAAGGCAGGAGAGGGTGGCTGCAAACTCAACCCACACGAGCCTCCAGGTAACGACCTGACTCCTGAGCTCCAACGGCCTCCGAGCCCAGAAGATGCGGCTAACATCCACCCAGCCTGTCCCCTGGCCGGCCTCGGGCAGTCGGCCATACACTCCCCACAGGGATGCTCAGTCAGGCGTCTTTCACCGTCACTTCATTTTTATTCACCACTGAGGGCATTCATGTCATTCGCTATAGCCAGGAAAGCCCAGAGCAGGAGAGATCAGCCTGCCCCCGGATCCAGGTACGCCTTCAAAATAAAACCCAGTCGGAGAGTTGGCCCTTCTGGGCGACCAGGACAATGAGACCCACCTATGACCTCCCGTTCATGATTTTAGTTATGCCCGTTTTCTTAAAGGCCTTCTTAAAGAGTCAACTAAATACAAATTACTCTTGCACAACGTTTTATGATCAAAAAGTCCAGAGCTAGAAGAGAAGCCTGTGAAGCCTGGTCCTAGTCTGTCTTCTCTAGGTGACCAAGCCGACTCAACAAACCGCCGGCCAGGTCCACATTCATGGAAGTGGTTGGTACCAATACTAGACCCGAGAACCCAGGCCAACGGGACTAGTACTCTTTCTCCATGGTCATGTGGGGCTTTGTATTCACAAAACAACTCATTTTATTTGCAAAATTATGAATGTCGGGGCAGCTCGGGTGGCTCAGCAGTTTAGCACTGCCTTCAGCCCAGGGCATGATCCCGGAGTCCCAAGATCAGGTCCCACGTTGGGCTCCCAGCATGGAGCCTGCTTCTCCTTCTGCCTGTGTCTCTGCCTCTTTCTCTCAGGATCTCTCATGAATAAATAAATAAAATACTAAAAAAAAATCACAGGCTTTTATAAAAAAAATTATGAATCTCTAGAAAGTCACATATCTGTTTTTCCCCAGTAAAGACCAATATAAAAAAACTTCCCAAGATCACGTGTAAATTATCTACTGCTTGAAAGTAGTCACATTTTCACTGCTCTTTGCAAATGAGAATACATAAGTGTTGAGTATATATACATATGTTTAGATTATTTATATATAAT
Source organism: Nyctereutes procyonoides (assembly GCF_905146905.1). Lineage (NCBI taxonomy): Eukaryota > Metazoa > Chordata > Mammalia > Carnivora > Canidae > Nyctereutes > Nyctereutes procyonoides. The sequence continues at coordinate 14,840,145 of NW_026575136.1, read as the reverse complement.
TGCAGGGCCCTTATCATCAATATGGGTAAGGCTATGTGGGAGAGCCCATCTTAATCTACCGAATAGAAGGGCGTAACTCTAGTAGTCTGGGCCAAGTTTTCCTGTAGCCCATCAATTACTCCCCAGATCATTAATTTAAGTGATTCAACACCCAAAAGATGCCAAAATCATACACCCTTCCTCTGGCCATTATGCTAACTCCTAAAATACAGATTCTAGTCCTATGAAAACTTGAAGGGAATAATGGAAAGAAATACTCATCTTCTTTCAAATATCCTGATTGCCATTAGAAGCCTAATGCCTGATTCCTGGCCATCTTCCCAAATTCAAATGATTCATTACCAGTTGTACACCAACTACTGTGCCATAGCTTTGTCTGCCTGCACACACTTGCATCCTGGGATGGGAGAGTCACACAATAGGCCACACTTAAAAACTATTTCACGGGCAGCCACTTGACAACATAAGGGCAAATGTTTTCAAGTGTTGGGCTTGCTGGCACAGACCAAAATGAATAAAAATCCAGAGAAAGGGTTCTTAGCCAGTGATAAATGTCAACTTTCCATTACATAGGACTCTTTAGAATAAAAGGATTTCGAGATCTATAGATACTAAACCCTAATTACAACACATCAGAGAGCCAGATTCCACCACAATCAAGCCCTAGGAATGTGATCTCTATCACCTGCCACCTGAAACAAGTGTATTTTTTTTTCACCTTGCCCAATATCCCTGAAGCCCCGGCCTCATTCTCTCCCAACATTTTCCCAGTAACAGGTTTTAACTTCCCTTCTTAGATCATGAGGGTCACTGTCCCCCCTCCCCCTTCCCAATCACTCTGAAAAAGACCACTGAACCTGGTTCCATATTCGTGGTAAGCCCTTTCATCAAAGGAAGAACATAATCCAAGTTTATGCTCAAACTAACATCACATCTTCTGAGACAATAAGTGAAAAATTATGCTGCTGCCACAACAGGTGAGCTTCTGGGGCAGACTCAGTCACAGGCAGCATAATGGCTCCCAAAGATGTCATTAAGCTAATCCCAAGAACCCATGAAGGTTTCCTTATATATTAAGATGTTATCTGTTGATGGGATTGTGCAAACGTTGAGATTGCAAGCTTATCCTATACTACTTAGATCAGCCAACGTAAACACAAGAGTCAAGAATTTAAAATGGAAAATATCTGTTGTTGCTGATGATGTAGAGAAATTGGCACCGTTGTACGTTGCTGTTGGAAATAGACCATGGTAGAGCCACCGTGGAAAACACTGGGGTAGATCTCAAAAAATTTAAACACAGAATTAGCAGCCGATCCCACAGGTATGTACACAAAAGAATCAAAGACAGATTCACCAGATACCTGTGCACCGGTATGTAGGACAGCATCATTCACAATGGCCCAAAGTAGGGACGATCCAAGTGTGCACTGACATGTCCACCGGATGAATAAACACAACCTGTTATATACATACAGCAGAATGCAATTCAGCCATAAAAAGGAACAGAGCTCCACACATACCGCAACACGGGGGAGCCCTGAAAATATGGTTGGGTGAAAGAAGCCAGTCACGCAAGGGCAAGTATCTTATTCCACCTATAGGAAATATCTAGAAAAGGCTAAATCAGACAAACCAAAAAACAGATTCCAGGTTACATGGCTGGGGAAATGGGGAAAGGGGATTATTGCTTAATGCGTAACAGATGTTAGAGGTGATGATGAATTATGGGAAGTAGTGGTCACGTGACACTGAATTTGCTGAACGCTACCAGAATCATTCACTTAAAAATGGTAGATTTTGAGCTATGGCTGTTATACCACAATAAGAAAAAGTAGTTCCAAAAAAAAAAAAAAAAAGGTGGATGAATAGGGCAGAAGAAACCCGGGGGACACAGCGTGTGAAGGGCCTCCCCAGCCAGCACGGGCTTTCAGGACGGAGACGGGGCCACAAGCCAAGGAATGCGGGCAGCCTCTGGAGGCGGATCACGGCAAAGTGGTTTCTCCCCAGAGCTTGTAGGAGCCCTTCCTGCTGAAGGCCGCCGACTTCCACTCAGTAGCACCCGTCAGACTTGCAACCTACACAGCCGTAAGGTGATTAAAACTGAGTTGTTTCACGTGATGAAGCTCGTAGTTATTTGTTACGGAAACGGCAGAAGACTAACGCTCTGGCTGACAATGCTTTGGCTCTGCCATGCATGGCTGCCCTCTTCCCACAACACCAGATTCCAAGATTTTTTTTTTTTTTTAATTCCAAGATTTTCACATCTGCTTTTCACGGCCAATGGTTAGAGACATGGCTTCCATTTCATACGCTGTATTTCAACTTGATAAAAGCCAGGACGTAATTCAATTACAGGAGGAAATGGAAAACCTTGGGGAACTAGACAATATCCTAAGATTAAATTACTGAAAGGTCTAAAAATAAACCTACCAGTTCCTATGAAGACATGGTATGAAAATCCTACACTATCCACACAAACACGGACACTGGCAAAACTCCGCTTTCGTGGCAGCACGTGCTGCTCAGTCTTGGACTTTGCTCCAAGAGATGCTCAGCGTCTACAGGGGCCCAGGCACCCGGAGGAAGACCGAGAGGTCCCGGACACACTCCCTGAGTGTGGCGCATCTTCACCGCTCTGCTCCCGGCTTTCTCTTCCTTTAGCCTACCACTTACGGGTTTGGACTTGGACTTCGCAGCTGCAGAGAAGACCATCAAGTAGAGCATAAAGTAGAGCGTCAAGTAGACCCGTGTTTCCATGCGTGCAGGAAGCACCACCTCAGGAACAGCTCAGTGTCTGTCAGTTCATCAAAAGCCTTGCTAGGAGCCCCTGGGTGGCCCAGTCAGCCAAGCACCTGGCTTGGGTGCAGGTCATGACCTCGGGGGCCGGGGGCTCAGCCCCACTTGGGGCTCCACGCAGGGGAGCGTGTTTATCCCCGCTCACACAACCACATGCGTGTATCCACATATGCGCTCTTTTGCTCTCGTTCATTCTATCAAAGTTCTTTTTAAAGATTTATTCATGAGAGAGAGAGAGAGAGAGAGAGGCAGAGACACAGGCAGAGAGAGAAGCAGGCTCCATGCAGGGAGCCCGACGTGGGACTCGAACCTGGGACCCCCTGAGCCAAAGGCAGATGCTCAACCCCTGGAGCATAGGTTTTCAGTCTCTGTGGTTTTATCTAGGAGAATATTAAGATTCATAGGAGATAAAATCCATGTCATTTAAATAGTCCTGCTTTCACTCTCCCTCCACGGTGACATGTCCTAGGTGTAAGGGGCCACCTCAAAGCACAACCCGACTCCGTCTGACGGAGGGTCAATGGTCCCACTTGCAGCAGGCGCACCAGGCGAGGCGCCGAATGGAGTTCGCTGCCGAGAAAGCGCACGGCTACCTCCCAGATGACAGGTGCCTGGGAGGCAGGCCCCAAGCGCACGGCGTCTGGCCTGGGGGCCACCCCTGCTGGGTGTAGGAGCAGGGAGCCAGGGTGCACGAGCGGGGCTGTGGGGCCTGTCGGGAGGCGCATGGCAGGCCCAGAGGATGGGGCCCGGGGGATGGGGCCCAGGCGACGAGGTCAGGGGATGGGGCCTTGGGGACAAGGTGGGGGGATGGGGCCTGGGGGACGAGGCCCAGGGGATGAGGTTGGGGGACAGGGCCTGGGAGATGGGGCCTGGCTGCTGTCCAGTGGGGATGTACTCCCCCGAGGGCTCCAAGTGTGAGGAGCCAGAACTCTGTGCGGCCGGCAACCCGTGTGCTTACCCTCTGCAGCACCACCACCCTCCTCACTCGGGAACTAAGCACACCCAGCCCCAGGGCCCTCGTCCTCCTGTACCCTGAACCCCACAGCGCCCTGGGGACCCAAGGGGCCATGCGTCACCTTTCACCCGTGACCTCCAGCCACAGAGCCTCTAACATGCTGGGCATGGGGTCGGTGTCTGACCAAGAGGGGCCGCGCGTACCAGGACTTCCAGGCGAGCGGGATTTATCAAAATATATTACCGCAGAAGCCACATCATCATCACTTCATCTTCCTCCGTGGCTCTGAAAGGACTCCGGATTTCACAAGGCCTCCCGCCCACCCTATAAGTTACAACAACAAGCTCCGCGGTTGGAAGCGCTGAAGCCTGGGTTCGGATTCCAGTTACCAGCGGCTCACTGACTAGCTCGTCACTTAAGTCCCCGAACTTCCGCCACTGCCCAACCGGACACAGGCCACCTCGGGGGGATCCCCCGCAGGGCCACCAGCACTCAAGTGACTGAAAGCATGCAAAGCGTTTCATGGAGCTGAGTCTCACATAACAAGCGTTCGAGGAACTCCAGCGACTGAGGATCAGAAGCCAAGGAGCGGATGGTGGAAGGAGCGGCTTGGCTTTGCTAACGCGACATCTGTGCGTCTCTCAAATGCACACTCGCGTGAGCACGTCTTGACCATAGGCACGATGCACGTTCAGCAACAGTGCAAATGACGGGCTCGCCACAGCCAGGTCTGTGGTTCTCACCCCCGCACAACGCCATGAGCTCACGGGGAAACTAGGGAATTATTTTAAGGCTCTGAAAGACAGAAATTCGAAGTCTACAGGCACCACCCAGAAATTCGAAGTCTACAGGTCACCGTTTTCACATGAAGTCACACTACGTTCCTTTCCACAAAAGCCTACTGGCCGGAGCTGATTTTTCAGCGGTCGCTACGACAAAGTAACAGGAGAAAATGAAACACAAAACAGGAAATGGGGCTGGGTAGCGTCAGATCCGAAGGCACGGTTTGAGAACTTGTGCAGTGCCCAACAGGTACACATGTATTCATATATAACTATGATTTATTTTTTTAAAGATTTCATTTATTTATGAGAGACAGAGAAAGAGAGAGAGAGAGAGAGAGAGAGAGAGGGAGGGAGGCAGAGACACAGAGGGAGAAGCAGGCTCCATGCAGGGAGTCTGATTCGGGACTCGATCCCGGGACTCCAGGATCACGCACTGGGCTGCAGGCGGTGCTAAACTGCTGAGCCACCCGGACTGCCTATGATTTTTTTTTAAGATTTATTTATTTATGATAGACATAGACATAGAGAGAGAGAGAGGGAGAGGGAGAGGCAGAGACCCAGGCAGAGGGAGAAGCAGGCTCCATGCACCGGGAGCCCGACGTGGGACTCGATCCCGGGACTCCAGGATCACACCCTGGACCAAAGGTAGATGCTAAACCGCTGAGCCACCCAGGGATCCCGATTTTTTTTTTTTTAAGATTTTATGTATTTATTTATTTGAGAGAGGGAGAGGAGGAGAGAGGGTACGAGGGAGAGAGGAACAAGCAGACTGCGCTGAGCCGGAGTTCACGCAGCGCTCGATCTCATGACCCAACGTCACGGTCTGAGCTGAAGCCAAGAATGAGAGCCTACACCAACTGAGACTGTCAGGCGCCCGTAACTGGGATTTTTTTTTTTAAAGAATATAACAGAATTATCTTTCCTTCCACTGACACGTAATATTTTTTTCAAGTAGCTGCTAAGTTATTAGGAAGTAAACACTTAGGACGTTCGCACATAAAGACTTAGACGGAGCAGTTAGGTCTGCCTGCATCCTCCAGCCATCGTGTCACGCCACGGAGGCACGGGCGGCAGCAGCCAGGACATGGGGAAGCTCTAGTCTGGGTCGCGGCCACGGCCCCCTCCCGGCACCACTGGCCTCACTGCCCTCCGCAAGTGTTCTGAACAAAAGGACCTTTCCAAACAACTTTACCCTTTTATCATCAGCCACACATGAAAATCATTTAAAAAGTTGGATGAGTCTGATTTGACAAAACTATACATGTTTTTCAAAATGAAATTTTGTCTTTAAAAAAAAAAAAAAAGATTTCCCTAGACATTCCACGTAAACCAAGCATCACATAATACACAGCAGCCTGGTCAGATTCGTAAATAAAACTTTCCCGTGTAAGAGCTAAAGCACTCTCTCGGGCTGAGCCCTGAATTTCAAAAACATCTGCTAGAACTGAGTTTTATGAGTATTTTTTTTAAGATTTTATTTATTTATTCATGAGAGACCCAGAGAGAGGCAGAGACGCAGGCAGAGGGAGAAGCAGGCTCCGTGCAGGGACCCAACGCAGGACTCGATCTCGGGACCCCGGGGTCAGCCCTGGGCCGAGGCAGACGCTCACCCCGAGCCACCGGCGTCCCGACGGAGAGTTAGTCTAAACGCTTGCTGCCCTGGCATAAATATGAGCTGCGCCTCCTCTCACCCAAGGAGGACGGCCACTGTACGGCCGCCCTAACGTAAGGACCAATTACGCTGAAGAAATTAAGGTTTGAAAGTGTATTTGGAGCTAAGTGAGAATAAAAGTCTTGACAGCAAGAGTGCTCGGGTGGCAGAGTCGGTCAAGCATCTGCCGTCGGCCCGGGTCCTGGGATCGAGCCCCATGGCGGGCTCCCTGCGCATGCTCACGCTCACTCGCCGTCTCTCTCAGAAATAAATAAAATCTTTTTCGTGAATTACCGGATTTCCGTTTTTAAAGACCTCACAGCAGGGATCCCTGGGTAGTGCAGCGGTTTGGCGCCTGTCTTTGGCCCAGGGCGCGATTCTGGAGACCCCGGATCGAATCCCACATCGGGCTCCCGGTGCATGGAGCCTGCTTCTCCCTCTGCCTATGTCTCTGCCTCTCTCTCTCTGTGTGTGTGTGACTATCATAAAATAAATAAAAACTAAAAAAAAATTAAAAATTAAAAAATAAATAAATAAATAAAGACCTCACAGCAGACGCCCGAAGAGCAGGCCCGGCCAGTGGGCCCTGCTGCGCTGCTCATAACCCTGGGGTCCCCGACTCTGAAATCAACGGGGCGCAGGCGTCAGCACATGCGGGGCCACAGCAGGGGGTCGGCTCCGCTCCCCGTGAGCACGCTGTGCTGAGCCTGAAGGGCCAGTCATCGGGGGCCCATAACCCGCCCCCCTCGAAGGAAGGAGACACTAATTCTCATTTGTTCAAAGCTCGTTCACACGTCGTTTAAAAACAGCTATGACTGGATCTTTTCACTAAATCTACCTTCTTATTGTCGCGGCCATGCCACTTGCTCCGAGGCCAAGCCCGGCTTTCTCATTCCAACAGCCACTCCCGCATCACCTGGTATCTTGGTCCAGGGGGGCCTGGCGACTGCTAGCCTTCCCCTGCTCGCTACAGACCGAGGACGCCGAGATCTGTCCCCTCCTGAGACCCCCCATGCCGTGAGGCTCAAGGAAGGGGGAATCGTCTTAGTAAACACGCAGGGATTCAGGGCTCAGCCTCCCAGCACCCCACGGCCAGCACCAGCCGCTTCTGCTCGACGGGGCCACGCCACGGGCTGTGTCCCCCGCTGCCCGCAGCCGGCCTCCCACGGAGGGCTCTGCCCAGCGGCCTCGCCTCCCTCCACGGGGCAGCAGGTGCACGGGGACCTCGTGCAGGGACAAGCGGGCGCCCAGGGAAGCTGTGCCACACGCACGGTCCCAGGCTCCAGCCCGGGATCCCAGTCCAGGAATCCGGATCTGTTAGGCAATCCGAGGACCCCCGGACACGCGCCGCCCGCCACCCACCAATGACAGCCCCCGGCTCGTGGCCCTCAGCATGACCATGTACCTGCGGGGAACCAGGGCGGGGAGGGCGGGGGGACAGGGGGCCAGGCACACGCGCCGACGGGTCACCTGCGGGACACATGGTACGGGTGCAGCTCCGGGATGCCCCCCCCGCGCCTCCTTGCCCACGACACCCCCAGATCCACATGGCCCCAGGGAAGAAGCCGCATCAGCCGTCCCCTGCACCCAAGGCTCCGGCCAACCATCCGCACCCCACACACACTGCATTTGTCCCGGAGACACAGGGGGAGGCAGACGCAGGCAGAGGAGCAGCACCCCGATGGGGACTCGATCCCGGGGCCCTCCCACCGCTCCGACCCGCGGGGCCGCCTGGGGAGCCGTTCCCGGTCCTCCCGCACCGCAGGGACAGGTGGCCACCAACTCCAGGACACGCGGGCGCCGCCGAGGCCCCGACACCCACGGCTGTCAGCCTGCACCCCAGGGCGCCAGCACACACACGGCCCGATGGGACCCCCCTGGCTTGCCACAGCTCTTCCCTGATCCATGCAGGTCGCACTGCTCCACGGGACCCGCCATGCCCTGCCTGCGCCTGGATTTGGGTCCCTGCTGGGGCATCACTGCGCCCCCGGCCTGGTGGACGGCAGGGCCTCTAGAGAGCAGTGAGCAGCTACTCGTCTGCCAGCCTCACGAACCTGGGGTGGCCTCGGAGGGAAGGTTAGGGGGGGAAGGGGGGCAGCATTTTATTAATGAGGTGCTGGGGCCCTAAGTAGAAATGAGGGTGAGCCAAGAAGAGCACACGTACCACCGTTGTCCCTAATCCATCGTGCGCAGGCCCGGTTTTGTGTTCTGTTTGGATAGTCTTGTCGCAGAAGGAGAATCAGACGGATTTCTTCACATAAGTTTACCGGAGAGGACCAAGGTCTCCCCCCCCCCCCCCGTGGGCCTGGGGATACACGACCCTTATCAGGGTTTGTTCATTTTCCTCCAGGGTCGCCCATAACGTGTTATCTTCAGAGCCCCCCCCCCCAGCCATCCAGTGTCTGAGTCACTGCTCTGCCTTCATTAACATCAGGTTAGTTGCAATAAAGCAAACCCAGCCGTGCTTCGGGTCGACACTCTGACCCCGACGTGCAAGAGAGAAAGCAGACAGGCTTCCTCCAGGCTGGAGGGAGCAGGGGAGAGAAACCCAGATGAATTATTTAGTGAATCCGGAGCTGGATTGGGGGCAACACAGTACAACTTAATTCTCCAGAAACCACTATCAGCAGAGCCCAAAGCATCAGACTGCCAAGATAACAAAACCAAGGACTTGTCAGCGGGAAGCTAGCTCCTATCTGCACACACAGTGCATTTCTGTGGATCGCACATTTTCTAGGCTTGTGCCCACAGAAGAGTTTTGTTAGCATCATGAGCCCGGAAGGCTGGCAGCCACGTCTGTCAACCATCTGCTGGTCAAAACCTATCACACCCTTTCTCATAGATTAAAACCCCGTCAGGCTAAAAAGCCATACACCATGAGAAAGCCCATACCAGGTCCTGAGCGACCCCTAACAAATCTGTGAAATCCTTTCACAAATTAGGTCCCGGCTCACTTCTCGCCACGGATTCCTTCTAGATCTGAGGTCGCCTTGGGTCATTAACCAACTCATGGTCGTGCAAAGTTCCAGAGCCGTTCCTCCTAGAGTCCTAGACATCAAGAACCCCAACAACCCAAACCTTCCACTAACCTTTCAAACAACAAGGCAAAGGCTGGCAGAGGGAGGGTGGCCAGGCTCCAGAGCAGGAACTCTCAAGACTCCAGACCATCATCAGGAAAACCTCTCAATACAGATGGATTGATCTAGTCATTTGTTCATTGCATTTTTTCTGGAGCTTCAATGGCTTTTTATGGCTGTGAATTCCAATGAGCCTGAAGACACATCCTGATTTTGACCCTGTGGCATCTGCACCCCATCAATGATGCCATTCCAACAGGTGGACTTTCAGTCCCCCATCAGCCTAAGAGGAAACGCAGCTCATCAAACCCCCAGATAAGAGCAGCTGCTCACAGGCTCTGCTGGTTCTTCCCACCTGGCTCAGTTTATAAATAAGTAAGAGGCCATTTTCTTTCCCGCTTATTGCCTCGCAGAAAGCCATTTATTCAGCATACAGGCCCTTTATGTTTACTAAATGTCAAATCCAATCACTAATTAGGTTAAGTAAGAACCAATTCCTTCTCATTCTGAAGTAGAGACGGTTTTCCTTGCTAGTGTCCAAGGAAAAAGAAATTCAAGGTAGCCCTCTGTTTGCACATGGTGGAGACGGCCACTTGGCGGGAAACGGTGAGCAGCTTCCAAGACATGAAGGCTTCAGCCCCACACCTGCAGGGAACGAATTTTGCCAACAACTAGGGGCTTGGGAAGAGGACTACAAACCTCAGATGAGATCTGAGCCCCCACCGACACCCTGATTGCGGCCCAGCACGACCGTGAACAGAGGACCCGGCGAAGCCATTTCCCACCTCATTACCCACAGAAACCGTGAGATAATAAATTGTTGTTTCAGTTAAGGTGCTAAATTTGTGGTAATTTTTGTGCAGCAACAGAAGATACACCACCTTTCATATAATCAAGGAAGAGTTTAATACAGATTTGTGCAAAAAATAAGCACAAGACGGATAACCTAAGAAGGAATGGGAATATTTACTGACAGAGAGTGGGAATAAAGTGGACAGAATGGGGGCACCTTGCTGGCTCAGTGGTTGAGCGGCTGCCTTTGGCCCAGGGTGTGACCCCGGGGTCCTGGGATCGAGCCCCACATTGGGCTGCCTGCATGGAGCCTGCTTCTCCCTCTGCCTGGGTCTCTGCCTCTCTCTGTGTCTCTCACGAATAAATAAATAAAATCTTAAAAGAAAAAAAGAAGTGGACAGAATGGAGGAATGAGGATATAAAAGGGCTGAGGGGGAAAGGACGCCTCCTACACACACTCTCCGTATACTCACAAGGTCTAGAACTACAATAATATACATCACATCACCTAACAATACAGAAATAAAATCAACCAGGATGTGGCAGTTCTCAATCTAACTGCATTACAAATGAATTAAAAGCCCACCAAAGTAAGGAAGAACCAAAATAACTCTGGAAAAAACACTATTGCAATTATACATTATAATGCTGAAGACAAAAGAGTTGCACACGAATATTATATTCTAGTTAGGAAACTTCTTTCTCACAGGGGTAGTTGTTAGCATTTGGAAATAACTCTATGCGTAGCCCAGGATTACACAACTAAGTAAATGTATCGTGGCCCACGAGAGCCAGATTTCTCACTTTCAGAGGAAGGAGTTACAAGGGGCAAGCTAGAATGAACGCTGTGGTTTTCCATTTAGAGATCCGGACGTACGCGTGTGCGTAACAAACACCTATCTCCTCGCTCTGCCTGCTGAGGGCGCCTTGACATCCCAGCGGCAATAGGCACACCTAGTGCCCAGACTTTGGTTTCTATATACCTTCCTCCAATAAAAGGGACTAGAGCTTCTTGGCAGAAATGGCTGATTCTGGTGCTGGAGCAAGAAAATTAAAGATGAGCCTGGAACATCTTATGGTGTCAAAAGATAAGAAACTGCTCCAAAAACTGATGGAACAGGTCAAAAAGACTCGGGACCCAAACTCCTTTAAGGGGTTCCCTGCAGCAAATCCAAAACAATTTGAGCAACACGAAAATGACAGTAACAGATTATAACCCATTGGGAAAAATACCCATTTAGTACATCCACGTATAAATAATTCAATAAAAAACAAGAGGAGAAGGAACAGCTCCTCCTTATAGAATTCCAACGAACACATGAAGGAGGGGTGACGGAAACAGGAAAAGTACTGTTTGGCCAATGCCACAGCAATAATTATCTCAGGCAGGGAATCAAGGGATGCTAACGTTAATGAGCAAACATAGTGTAAGAAGCAGGAAATTTGCATCGTGGAAAGGGATCTCCCCACAGGATATTTATCACTTCCAAAGGGGAAAAATGGCAGCTTTACAGTGAGGAATCCTGGCAGACGCCACCTTAACCAAGTGATTAGGATCCTTAGCAAAGGAAAAAGACATGGGGATGTCACACACATCTTGAGAGAATACGCTCCTGTGTGCACATCAAGGCAGTGCTGTTTTTGCCCAAAATGCATCAACTGAATCAAATCCACAGAAACCCAAAATGAGCAATGTCCTACAAAATCACTGGCTTGTAATCTCCAAAACGATCAAAGTCATCAGAAACAAAGACAGACTAAGGAACTGTCCCAAATTGGAAGAGACTGCAGGAACACGACAACTAAATGCCGTGTGGGAACCTGGACTGGATCCTGGAGCAGGAAAAGGGTGTTAGTGGGACAATTATCAGTGGCACCGTATCACCGTTAGTGTCCTCGTTTTGGTCACTGCTCTGTAGTTATGTAAAATGTTGACATGTGGGAAGCCGGGTAAAGGTCACACAGAACTCTTGGTATGAATCTGCAGCTTTTGAGTCTGAAATTCTTCCAAAATCTAAAGTTCAGAGAAAACCACAGTGGTTTTGGCATCTCTTTAGGCCAAAAGCTTGATTCTGGGGTAAATATGGGGAATTACGATTAACTTAATGGTGAAAATGGCTAGTGTGACAGACTAAGGGATACTAACATGGCTTCAGAATAGCTAGCCACGTCAAACTCTGCTCTAAAACCAGAGACGCCCGGGGGGCTCAGGGGTTGAGCATCTGCCTTCGGCCCAGGGCGTGACCCCGGGATCCAGGGATCTAGTCCCACGTCAGGCTCCTGCATGGAGCCTGCTTCTCCCTCTGCCTGGGTCTCTGCCTCTCTCTGTGTGTCTCTCAGGAATAAATAAATAACATCTTTAAAGAAAAACTAAAAAACCCCAAAACACTAAGGCATCCCAGTCAACTGGCATTTGGTACACGCTGCCTGAAGATACGTATGCACGCTTGAGCACGTGTGTCCTGTCGCCTCAACCAGGACCTACGGGCTTCTAGGGCGTGAACGTCCGTGTCCGGTCCTTGCTCTGTATGGACGTGCTCTGTGCGGACCAGGAGCAGAAACACCAACAGAGGACGTGTGCCTAGAGTATCCGAAATGACAAGGGACCACGAAGGACTCGTTAACCTGAATGACTCTCTGGCTGCCTCTTACTACTGTTTAAATAAAAGCACTTCCTACCAGAATCCCGAACCCCCCCTTTCCACACGCGGGCTTTGTAAAGTGCAGGGTAACGAGCGCTGGGCACCCGGCGTCGCCACGCTGGTGGCCCCGAGACAGACCTTCCAGGTGTTATATGTATTCCCGAGACCAGCTTTTCTCCTTCTGTTACTTAAACTGAGCTAAAACACGGAAGCTGACTTTGCAGGATGGCTCCTGTGTTTGGACCCAACAGTTCCATTTGCTTCCACATGGCTCCACTTGCTTCCCACACACGGTTCCGAGCCCATAACGTGAACAATAAAAGCCTCTGTCCGATGAATGAAATCCGCGTGGCCCTGATGTTGTGCTTCCAGGGCCAAGAGCCCCAAAGCGTACCAGGGTCACTTTCGTAACACCTACTGATCTAGGACTTTCTCTGACAATAGCCTAGGGACATGGGAAAGAGCCACTACATAAAACTGTCCATTTTGAACCAAATATAAAGAGCAATCTGAGGTCATTATGCAATGATTTGGGGGAGAAAAAAAAACAGTTTACCACAACGACTGAACAACTTTCAAACAACTGTTAATTAAACCAAAATGATTATTCCCAGATCAAATATATACCCCTTATCTCTAGGAGACAAACTAGTAGCGGTTTTAGTAAGTTCTATTTTAATACCATATATTTCGAGAGCCAAACTGAAACACCCCTGAACAGGCAATCAGCTCTGAAAACACTGCCGATGATGATGATGATGATGGTGCCCGTAATTTCCCTATGAATTTTGTTCCCACCTGACCGTGTATGGTTTATAGTCTTTGTTTTATAATCCGACTCCTTCTGAATGTGATTGCTTTTCATTACTTAAAAAATGCTAGGTACTTTGGGTCCGGTCCTGAGGGTGGAACAGTAGTACAGTACACAGGGGTCCAATGCCTTTTATAATTTTGGGCCAACTAAACAAGTTACCCCACAAAAGGACAAGCTCAGAGCCTCCCGAAGATGGTCCCTCCTGCTGCCTCCCACTTGGCCGACCCTTGCTCGTCATCCGGTTGCGCGGAGGCCTGGGTCAAAGCTGGGGAACCCAACACAAATACGGAAAGTGACAAGAGATAAAGAAAAACAGATTTTCCAGATTCTGCAGTGCGCTCGGGCGTCCCGCTTACGAGGCCTTAGATGAAACTGGGAGAAATGAGCCGTTTCAAAGCACCGGGCCCCAGCCGCCCTCCGGCGGAGAGCAGCGGACGACAGTGTCCGCCGTGATGACAAGTCCACCACCAGGCGACAAACCGGAAACACCGGGCTGGCTTCCTCGGTAGGCAGTGTCGCTGAAATCCTGGTCACTGAAATCCTGGTGGCACCGCGCGGCTTCAGAAGACTCTGTCCCGAGGTCAAGTCCTTGTTTTCGGAGGCCGAGCACGAACCTGGACTTAATCCACCCGCTGTTCGCACACGTAGGGATCCTTCCAGCAAGAGGTCACAGAAAGTGAGGAAGACGCCCCCGGGCAGGGCCGTGGGAGGTCCACAGGCAGGCCAGGACCAGGCCTCCCAAGGCCCCTCGGCGGGACGCACGTCCCAAATGTCTTGCGTGGATTCCCCACTTTGCCCAGTGAGGGGCGGGTGGGAGCACGGGCCAACCCCAAGGCCCGTCCCGGGTACAGGGCTCACCCCGAGCCCCCCACCCCTCGTCGCGAGGACAAGTCCAGCGACGTCCTGGAGGGGGCGACAGGTCAGCAGGTGGCATCTAAGAGGCTGGACTCGGCTCCGGGGTCCAGGACAGGCCCCGCCAACAATCACGCCCTGGCCCTCCACAGAACTGAGCTAGGCCGGGAAAGGGCCGCGTCCTGGCGGGTGGTCAGGTGGCTGGCTCACGCCAAGTGGTGACCCCCGGCTTCCCGAGTGCCCGCGGGCGGGGCAGGCTCTCCCGGGCGGAGAGATCCGGGGCGCTCCCTCCACAGTTGCCTCGGCGCCCTTGCCAGCTCTTCCCTTCTGCAGGCCTCCTCCCAGGGGTGCAGGGCGCGGAGGACATGCTCGACTGCCGGCCTCCGGGCCTCCCGGCCTCCAGGTCAGCCCATCAGGCTCCGGAAGCCCGGCATCAAGGCGGACGCAGGCCACAGGCCATGACGGGCGCAGTGTCACCCGGCGAACATTACTGGTCTCCTTTTTTTTTTTTTTGGACACAGCCAAGTGGGCCTGGCCAGCCGCGTGGAGATTTGCCTCGCTGCACCGCCCACCTACACTTTCTTGTTTAAGTCAGAAGTTCTGGTCACACCCGACTCCACCAACAGCTCCAGAGCCTGGTGATATTTCTCTGTTATTTATTTTCAACTCCGTGACCCGCCTCCTGAGGGTGCCGCTGGGCATCGGTGCAGGCCAGGCCAGGCCAGGCGGTGAAGTCGGCGGGCCCCGGGGCTCAGCTCGCACACGCACACTCGCACACACATACACACGCAGACCCTGGACCTCGGAGGCCAGGGAAGTGCCTGTCGCCGGCACCCGCAGCAGGGCTGCCCTCCGTCCCTCCACCCCTTCCTTCCTCCCTTCCTTCCTTCCCTCCCCACTCCCCCCCCCAGTGGCTGCTGCCCTTCCCTTTCTGCTCCCTTCCCACCCATCACGACAGCCAGACGCTATCCTCAGTGGGGCTGCCTCACCTCCTCCCTGGGTTCCCACCTTCCTGGCTGGGGGCAAGGCCTGCATCCCTTCTCCCCACCACCTGGGCCCCCGCAGGGTAGAGCGCGCTTCCGCGGGAGCAAGGACCAGCCAACCACTGCCTGCACCCCAGGTCAGGAGGCCGGCACCCCCCACCCAGACCTTCCCGAAGCTCCCTGCCGTCCCCATCCCAGGGCATGGCCACACGCACACCCCGAACCCGGATGCTGTGCGGGGTTCCCCCAAGGTACCACACTGCCCACTCCTCCGATGGCACCATCTTTTCTTTACGGAAAGGAACATCATGAGAACATTTTTCTGTCCCCAGCGGCTATTTTCCAGAAAGTCCTCGGTGTATATTGCCCTCTAAGCATTCCTTTCCTATTTCCTAGGGATTTAGTCCTTTTCTGCCATTTCAACAGGAAGGAAGAGAGCTAACCCCACCTAAGCGTACGCCCTGCACTGCATCTCCTCCTCCAACGGACACAAAACCGCAGGCTGGGATCTTGTAGGATGTTGCACTTAACCCTCAGGTGTTAATGTGACTCCGGCCGTTAGAGGCAAACCGCATGAATCACAAGGAAGGCCTGGGATTAAAAATACATCTGTTACCTGCGCGCACTCCGTATGCAAAGCAGATAAACACTAGGTTCATTCGCTTACTGTCAGCTCAGCATCATTCATTTCTTCTTGTAGGACCAGCTTATACCTCGAAAAAACCCGCACACGTGTCAGCGCACTGGTGTGATGCAGGCTTCGGCACCAATGGAACCAGGCTTAAGCACCTAAAAAGCGTATCTGCTGACCTCTCGCCTGCCCTCGACTGTGATCGAGTAACACGGTGACACCTGCTACACCACAAACGCAAGCTCCTCATAAAGACCCGAGGGAGGCAGGCAGCGTCCTCTTCAAAGCATGACGTCTACGCTAACATCTGTGGATCACAACCCCGGCACACGGTCCACCCATTTCACAGGATTCAAATGAAATACAGATAGAAAATACGTTTCTAAAAGAAATGACTCATCTGAACGTCTTATATTTCAAATACCCGATATAGGGAACACAAAATGCATCCCCCATGAGCCCAGGCCCACTTACCAGATCTTAACCTCTGCTAGCTTTTCTTCACATCTGGGGGAGTGACAGAGGCGAGGGCGCAGGGGAGAAAGATTTTAAAGGTTATTTTTCAATAGTCATAGTATAGCTAGACATTATAAGGGGAGAAACCACTGGAAATTGGTCCCATTTTTATTTAAGCCAAATCTGGAACGTACACTGTTATTCTTGGCTGACTTCCTAACTCAGCTTTCATGGTTATCACCGACGGATGAGGATGTAAACTCGATCTTTATTGGGAGACCCCAAACTCTTAATGACAACAACTGAGAAATCAGGATTTGATTCTGGATGAAATTAAAGCAATCCTCTCCCCTAAGCTCCCTAACTGTGCTCAGGAACGTCGTCTGCATTCTTAAAAATCTGTAATTAATGATTAATGAAAATCACAGTATTTTAACTTTTAGAATTAAGTCTTTTTTAAAGTACTTAGGACGAAAGAAAAAAGCTGGAAAGCTTAATATTTCAAACACTAATTTCAAACAAGGAAAGCAGAACTGCTATGGCCACAAAGTCCCTCGGGGACGAGTTTACTATTTAGAAGGTAAGATTTACGAAAAGGCTGCCAGGGGATGGAGCGCCTATGCTAGGACATCCTGACAGACATTGAAACTGCAAATAAAGAGCACGGGGCAGGTGCTCGGAAGCTACCTGTTAGATGCATTTATTGTCTGGATTATGCGGAAAACAATCAACTCAACGGCCTATGAAAGCAAACGCAATTTGACTGTAACTCACACTGAAGGAAAATTGGCATGTTAAGCAGTTTACGGACAATTCGTTTCTGTTGCATTTTGCTAGAATATCTGTAAACCCTGAAATAACAGGACTGTCTCGACAACTAGGCCTACCGGTGCTGACACGGGGAGGCTGCGTTTTCATCCCGAATATGAGATGCAAGAAAACAGGGCAACACACAAAAAACACAACTTAATGAACTCAGCAGCCATTCCCAGGGCCTCTTAAATCCCTATAGAAAGTAGAGCCTGAATCACAAGACTCAAAACTCCTAAGACGCCCCAAAGCACCGTGACTAAAGACTAACGTGAAGAAACACAAACTTATTTTCAGGCCTAACATCTGAATTCCAGAAGCCAGAGCGAGTATGTTAATAAGGGCTGAGAAACAGTGACATGTTTGACCTTCAACTCCCAAAAGAAAATTGAATTAACCAGAAACTGCCTTCCCTCAGAGTAATCCTAGCTAATTGAGGTTGTTTTTTTTTTTTTTAAGATTTTATTTATTCATGAGAGACACAGAGAGAGAAAGGCAGAGACACAGGCAGAGGGAGAAACAGGCTCCATGCACCGGGAGCCCGACGTGGGACTCGAACCCGGGTCTCCAGGATCACGCCCTGGGCCGAAGGCAGGTGCTAAACCGCTGAGCCACCCGGGCTGCCCTTAACTGAGGTTTTATTGTGTAGGGCAGTTCATAAGGACCCCAAAGGTTTACTTCTGAGTTAAAATGCATAGAACCGAGTCCCCTGCCCTCTATTAACCCGTTCCAGCTACGAAGAGAGCTTCTGAGAGAACCGAGGAATTGCTAAGAATATAAAAAGCTCTTCATTAGCAGAGATGTCCGTGAAGAGAGGGCAAGAGGGCAGCAGGGTTGTGCCGCATGACGATACAAGCGTCCAGTGTGACAGGGAACATCCCCCAAATTAGATTAATTTTATAGCAGTCCCTCTGCTGATCTAAGTGGGGTGGACACGGGCAGATCCTGATGCAAACGCGCTGGGACAGCAAGGCCCTGGGCCGGGCTCCTGGGGACCGTGGGGACCAGCAGCACGGCCACATGCGGCCCCTTCAACAAAACCCAGCAGTTCTTCCCCAAGATGAAGACTCAGCCAATTATACAATAAAATCCTACCTCTAAATGTTCTTTTTCAAAAATCACACCCCTCTCCCATGTCCGTGGCACAACCTGGGATATAGCGTAACAAAGATATTTTTAAGGCTTTCTTTTCACAATGGATTCACGAAGCTTCCTCCCGAATTCTTTCCCTGTAAAACTGGGGAGCAAAATGGAGCCCCCCTAACCAGAGGAGCGTCACTGGAGCTCCCCTTCAGGGGTACTCTCACATTTATCAAGTAGGCTTGGCTTTTTTTTTTTAATGACATTATTGTATGGAAGAAAGATTTTCAAATAACCATCACACACGTTTTCAAAACACAGGCACGCACTATCATTTTTTATTATTTTTTTTATTTTTTTTTACTATCATTTTTAAGTTGAAAACTGCCTGTATCAGATTATTTTAAGTTCTAGAACAAGTTCACTTAAAAAAATAAAAACCGTAACTGGACACAGGTGCACCCGGTCCCAGACCAGGCCGGGTTTGGCCACGTGCTGCTCGACAAAACCCGAAGGCAGAGAGAGGAGGGGTGGTGCAGCCGGGAAGAGACGTATTTCCGCGAGGCCACCCGAGGAAGACGGTGGACTAAGAGCTCGAAGATGGTCTCAAAGTGCTGAAAATCTAGTTTTAGGTAACGAAAATGTAGGGCAAAGGTCAGTGGGTGTGTGCAGGTGGGCAGAAGAGTCAGGGGATGGGGGCTTGCTAGCTTGGGGTGATTCTGGATGTTCTGCCCTCGGGGTGTCTCCCCTGAGATGCAAGGATAAGCGGGAAGAAGAACTTGATCAGAAAGTAGAGTCAAAGTGGAGGTAGTTAAACCCTCTCTGCAACCCACAGGCAATAAAGGTGAAACGCCACCTATCCTGTCCCGCGAGCCACCCTGAAAATGACAGTGACTCCCGTGCAGGACAGTCACACAAGACCGGCAGCTTCTTCCCAAGAAGCATTAATGCACCAGAGACTCCACATTCCCCAAGAGCATCTTGGTGGATTTTCTTTTTTTTTTTTTTTTCCAGAAAATTCTCTTTGGCATCACTGCTTGCAGCCTAAATCCTAAGCCCTCGAGCTCCCTCTCTAATTAGGCTTGCTCATTGAGAAGATGGCAACATGGACTTTCAAAATTAAGTCAATGAGGAAAAGGTGCTGGATGCCAGGACCCTGGGCTGAGGCGAGTATTCGAAGTCATTCTGCAAGTGTCGGGTATCTGACAGAAAACCTGAGAAACTGGAACTGCACGCCAGTGGCGCTGTTAGAATTCAGCATGTGAAGGGAAAGGGGCCCAGATGAACCACATGTGAAGTGACCGGGGCCACTGCCGCCCACGCAGGAGCGCCCGGCAAGGATCTGCTTCAGTGCCCCTGAGCAGTCCAGGGGGTCCGTGTCTCGCCCCGTCCCTGCAGACCCAGGAGCAGCGGTGACCACCGCCTGCAGTCCGTGCAAATAGAATTCCAGAGTTTTGCTCAAACTGCATCTTCCTTGCACAGAAACAGGAGCCCCGAGGGAGGGCTGCTCCCACACTGCTCTGCGTGGAACCGGTGTACGCCTTTCTCAAGAGACGTCAGCTGCTCGCTATTAGCTATGAATAAAGAGCTGCAAGAGAGGACAATCCAGACAGCAGCCTAGAAACACATGCACCGCTGCAGCCGGGGTCCTGGCAGCAGGCCCTCCACCCTCGGGCAGAGCCGGGCGCCCGACAGCGGGGTCCCGGGACGGAGCCTCTGGATGCCAGGAGCGTCGGTGCTGAATCCTTCCCCAGGGCTCGGCCCATGGCCACTGCCACTTGTCCTTCTGCAAGAGCCCGTCCCTGGGAAGAGTGCTGAGCTTCCTCCTCTGGCTTTAGGGAGGCTGCTGCACACGCATGTGCCCCATCCAGGGGCAGCATGTGCCCCATCCAGGGGCAGCATGCGCTGTGCTTAGCTGAACTGGGGGGAAGACCTCCTGAATCACAGGCACAAGCTAGGAGAGCTCTGTCACTCTGGTCATCACCGTATGCAACATGTCTATAGCTCTGGTCACCAAAATACCTGACTCTACTTTTAACCAACATCAACTAGTGTTTCAGCACACTCCTCTGGTCAAAGGAAGCGATGACTTTCCAGGCAACGCCCACAGTGACACAGACGCAACTTGGAGGTGTCCGCTTCCAGGCTGCAGCCACTCCGACAGGCCTTGGGCACAGGCCCCAGATGTCCCCTTAGTCACCAGCGTCAGCCCAGGACCCCGGAATGGAGGTCGTTCCCTCTGGTAGGTAAAGGCAGAGGAAGCGGCCCGCCGCCTGCCACCCGGTGGCCGCGGCACGCAGCTCCGAGACAGAAGGGCCAGCGCTCGGATCCAAGGCCAGGCCCCGGCCCCGTGGGCCCTCAGGCAGTGCACCAGGCCCCACGCCACGGCCCACGGGCACAGGACGCAACCCGCCCACCCGAGCAGCAAACGGGCGCCTCGGACGGGAAGGCGAGGGTCCCGCACCTGCAGCTGGGACGGAGGTGCGACCTTCTTCGGGGGGGTTTATGAGGTAGAAGAACATACGATTTCAGTTCTGTGGATTTAAGTATGTTTTTTTAAAAAGGCACACGTGCTAAGGCTTTGTGCTTCTTCCTCTTAAAGCGGAGTATTCATTCAGGCATTTGAGGCTCTCACAGTGACCTGACCGTTTACATCGGCATCTGGCAGAGAAGGGAAGGTGCTGCCCGCCGGGTCCCTAACCAGGCTCCACGGGGCTCCGCGGAACCCAGGTCCCCCGAGCAGCGGTGACGGCAGGCTCACCCCAAGTGGAATCCACGTCTGTGGGGCCGGCTGAGGCTGTGAGACTTAAGAGACAGCGCTGAGAGTCACCCGAGTGGCCAGAGTCCTAAAGGAGGGCAGCAATACCTGGCTACCCTAGGGTGTATTTTTGCAGCTGATTTTCTTCCATTAGCCTACCAGGAAGGGTCCAAAAGCAGATGGAAATAGGAAATAAAGCCGCTTGGACATGATGCTAATTTCCTAGAAGATCCGACCCTATTAAGATGCTCTAAACGATGGAAGACGCCCTAACTAGACAACACAACACGTAAAACCAAGTTCCGAGCTGAAACACGTACTTTAGATAATCACTGTGCAGGAAGGCGGTGTTCCTTAGTGGTTGGCAACTCTGCCTGCAAGTCAGAATCCCCTGGGAAGCTTTAAAAAATACCAGGGCCTGGGCCCTGTCACAGACCAATTAAATCAGAATCCCTGAGGAAGGAACAGGCCATCCATTTGTGTTGTTTTGTTTTTCTAAGATTTTATTTTTAAGTAAGCTCTACTCCCAACGTGGAGCTCAAACTCACAACCCTAAAATCAAGGGTCACACGCTCTACCGACTGCACCAAGCAAGTGCCCCTTACAGGATTTTTTAATGCAATTCCATTGAAACCAGGATAAAGAAGTATATGAGGTCCAAATCTTGTTTTTTTGTTTGTTTGTTTTGGGGTTTTTTTTTGGGGCTGCTGAAAATGCTACATGAGTCAGACACATGGTCAGGGTCTTCATCAGAACAGAAATGGGTGATTAGGAATGGAGGGTGGTTAAAATTTGGTCAATTAAATACATGTTAGGAAGACGTAGCACAAACTGAGTCTTCTCCGTTAAATTACCTACTTGGGGATCTTAATCTCTTCAGGAGGCCGGGTAGGCAGTAGATAAAATAGCTCTAGTTATGTCTACATTGATCCCCAGCTCTTCTGAGAAGATGTTTTTAAAAATATAAATCAACTTTTTGTGCAAGCAGTGTTTACTTTTCTTTGGAGACCAGTACGAGAGCACATGCAATAAATTTATTTAAACAGCCACACAGGCTGACCAACTGACTACACACAAACATGTACGTGTGTGTATATATATTTGCTTAAAACCTGCAGACAGGGGATCCCTGGGGGGCTCAGCGGTTTAGCGCCTGCCTTCAGCCTAGGGCACGATCCTGGAGCCCTGGGATCGAGTCCCGTGTCGAGCTCCCTGCATGGAGCCTGCTTCTCCCCCTGCCTGTGTCTCTGCCTCTCTGTGTCTCTCATGAACAAATAAATAATATCTTAAAAAAAAAAACCTGCAGACAAACATGGGAGGTGTATGTGTGTGCATGTATTTTACAAAATTCAATGAAAGTGTACAGAGACTTTTTGCCTAACATGAAAGCCAAAATTTCATTCCTACTCTACTCAAAAGTGAGTCATCTAGAAGGAAAACACCAGCCTTCTATTCATAGGCCCTTTGGAGGTTTCACTGGAAAAATGAACAGTGCACTCAAGTCTGGCAATATTTTTTTTTTTACTACATACATCTGGTTTCAGTATATGGTGTATTCTTGAAAACGCCTGCAGTCAAGAATCCTAGGTTACTGCACAGACCATCCAGTCCTTGGTAGTCATCATTCCCAAAGTTATTTTTGATTTAAAAACCACCAAACAAAACTTTCTTGGGTGCAACTTCTGATTTTGCCAATTGAGACAAAAATAACAAGGATACTATTAGATTTGTGAGTTGCAGTCGTCAAATCAGATCTGAGAGGCCACCGGGTAGCTGTACTCGGAGACACCCAAGGATCTGAGCCTGTCCGCCCAGGGGACGGGTCAGGTGGGCTAGCCCTTCCTCCCTGGGGGGTCCCGGCTCCAGCAGCAGCAGCGAGTGGGGCCGAGCTTCCTCACGACAGTCACGGACACACGAGGGCCCAAGCATATTCACGGCCCTCCCCAAAGGCAGCTGCTCACCCCGCGGTCATTTATATGCTGTGGGCCAAGGAGGTTACAGGCCACGTCCAGTATCATCAGAATAGGGAATATTAGGGAATATACTCTCATGCCACGCAAGCCACATGGCAGAGGAGGGGTCAAGACATGAAAACGGGCACCCGGTGGCTCAGCGGCCTAAGCGTCTGCCTTCGGCTCAAAGGGTCCTGGGACGGAGCCCCGCATGGCCCCTGCTCGATGGGCAGCCTGCTTCTCCCCTTAATTGCTTGCACACGCTCTCACTCTCTAATAAATAAAATATTAAAAAAAAAAAGACATGAAAGTCTACGACATCCGTGATCCATTAATCTGCCTGTTATAAAACAAAATAACCAACGTACTCCTCTTTTTCTTCTCTCCAGGTAATTGTTTTTGACAACATAAAAGTAATTTACATTTTGAAAACAGCAGAATTAGAAGGTTAACACAAACTCATCATGTAGACTCTAAAAATGCCGTGTTTTAAGACATTAGGTGGACGTGAAGAGGATGTGTCTGGAACTCTCACAGGCAGCGCGAAGGGTTCCAGTGAGAGAGCAGCTGATGCCGAAGCACGTGCAAAGAGTTCAAATAAAACGGGTCCATGAAAAGTGGAAAATGCAGATTTTATGTAGTATCTTGTGTAACTATTAATATCTTTTCTATTATTTTATCTATAGTCCAAGAAGTTTGTATATTCAAAACTTTTGTTTTAGATCTTCCTGAGAAAATAGGACATTACCTTAGTGCAGGAAGGTGCCTTATATTCAGGCTAATACAATATTTATTTAGCATATCGCTGTGAGAGTCAAGGAGGCATGAATTTAATCTCTTCTTTCCACTTAACTTGGCCCACATCGACTTTTTAGTAAAGCTCACCTCTGTCTCCATCATACGTTTTTCTGAAAACATAAAGCAGAAAACCTTAGTGGGGTTCAGCTCTCCAGCTACGTCGGTCACGTCGGGATGGATACTTGTTCTCTGCTTGACACTAGACATGAAGGATGAGGAGAACTAACTCCTATGTTACTGAACACGAAGCCACTTCACCACTAGGATGTGTGAATGGTGGTGGGACTTTGTGAGCCTATCTCGCCTTCTTGTATTGATACCTGAGAGCTATTTCAATCAGGACTTTTCAGACACAGGAACCCAGAAAAATAGAACTGCGTGCTTCTAACTGTCTTGTCTACTGTGGCTCTGTGTAAGTCTTAATTTAGGAAACAAAGGTTCCGCTATTTCAATTTTTTTTTCTTGACCACCAATTGCGAATTGTCAGGAGTGTTTAGACCCGTTTAGACCAGAGCTCCAGTCTTCCTGGGCTTGGCTTAGCAGGGTGCGCAGATTCCGTCAGTCACCTGTGGTGTAAAGCAACACTGGAGCATTATATTTAGAACTTTCTATGTTTACAGGGATATAGTTTGCGTGTATACACCATGCATCACTTCATTTAACCCAAGACACCTTTACTGGAACGATGTCTGACCATAATTATAAAGAATCCAAAGCCATTTTTATATTTTTATTGTCCAACCTATACTCAACATCCATCTTCTGCTTCCCTCTGCCTTTTTTTCAATCTGTCAGTGTAAAATTATGTGCATCTCACCTACTTGGATTGGCCAGGACCTGAGAAGCTCCAAATAGGCCAAAACTTAAACAATAAATCTTTAACAATCTGCTCAAGACTCCGGTCTTGTTTACTTGCTTTTCCCAAGACCCTAATCTGTCATGATCTACGATCTCCAGCAAGCGAGGCTGGAAGGAGTCAAAGGACAAAAACACAAGTGTGGGCCAGGCGTAGCCCAGAACCAGAAGCTGAACACCATGATCTGGCTTTTTCCTGGAAGATTTTTCAAGGGTCGTCTAATCCCAATCCTGTCATTTCACAGATGGTTAAGAGGCTGTCTCAACTTGTATGGGTATCCCTTCAGCTCTTCCTCATCCCAGGATTTACTAAGGAAAATTTTAGCTCCAAGAGTGAAGGCCAATGACGAATAGCCTCTTCTTTCAGAAGCTTCTATGAATTTAAGAAGCTAGCTATCTGCCACGGCTGAATGAACTAGAATTCCTGTTAACTAAGAAAACTAGGTTTCTTCTTGATTGTGCTAGATCACGATAAGCTTTCAAATATGGAGTTTTCAAGCTACTTGCCCGGTCTTTTCAGAAAACCAAAGCACTGTCATACTTTTTGTTTCTAGCCGGGGGCATGTTATGCTTTGGGAACTAAGTGGTGTTTCTAATTCTATGTTCGAGACTCAGGAGGCAAACAGGACGTTACACAAACGCTCAGTCCAACTGCCCAGACAGGAACTTCTGCCTCCAAATTAGACAACGGACTCACCTCTTCACCCAGAACTCTTCCATGAGCCCCTATATTTTAGAGGTGAGGATTGCATGGTCAGCATGATTATTAGTTCTCTAAAACCCTAGAATACCGGTCAGATGCTCACTTTATCCAGGGTGTCCACATGACACTGGTGACATCCTACAGGGTCCGCTCCTTACAAACACTGTGTGACTTGGTGCAAGTCAAACCGCACCTCTCAGCCATGAAACGTTGGTGATACTTTGTCCCCCCTTTAGGACAACAGAAAGAAAAACACCAATGGCTAATAAAAATATATCAAATAGTAAATATAGTCCTTTAAGTACAGCCATTCCTATAATGGTATAAGCACGGGGCATTTCAACCAGCTGCCACCAAAGACTCTGAAAGCGAGGTCACACGGTTGACATCATTCCCAGGCTCCTCAAATACCATTTAAGGCAGAAATTTCTAAATGAATTGTCTCTGTGTTCACAGAAGACAGAGCATGCCAAGGGACTACCTCTCCCCGGATTAAAGCCTCCCAGGTGCCCTATTCAAGGAATAGCTGGCCTTACTAGAAATATACAATCACCAAAGTACTAAATCTAAGATTAAGTCCCATTTTCAGTGGCAAGACCCCGGTCTAAGAGGTGGAACATCTATCCTCATCCTCTCGTAATTCATGTCTAAAAAGTTTTTAAAGAAATAAAACTAACAGCTTTCAGAGTCATTCAGAGGCAAACTAACATCCCAGGATTTACTCAACTGCTACCAGGAAATAAATCAGCTCTATTTTATGGGTACAAAAATGAATCAGATATAGATCCTATCTCAAAGATGTTCCAGTATCCTTATCATCATGCATTTCACGTATGAATAGCAGTTACCAGTTTCCAAAAAAAGATTTCACATGTTTCACTCATTTTCACACAATTTTTCAAGATGAGCTAGGTAAGTGCAGTTCTGCCTGTTTTATAGACAAGCCAACAGATTTCAAAAGACTAAATGACTAGCTCACAGTCACTTTAGAACTAAAGGCATTAAGCTCTAAGGGTGAAGATCCAACTTTTTATTCTACCCCTAAGTTATAAAGCCTCTAAAAGACAAAAATCCCTGCAATCAACTTAGTGATCTATGTAAGAGCACAACACCCGTTCAGATGGTTACGGGACATCCTTCTCCTCTGCTTCCCAGCCGTCAGACAAAGAACCATCAAGTCAAAGCTCCATGGTTCCACAGGTCCATTCAGACCCAACTAGCGGTTATTGACCATTGTCAACAGAAGTCAGTCTAAACATGTGTATGAAAGAAGCGCTGACTTAGCGAAGTGCATTAACCATGTCACCAATCATTCTTAATTACCGAAAATTACTTAAGCTCATTTTCCATTTAATTAAAAACCTTTACGTTTAGAGAGAGAGAACTTCTCTTCGGTCAACAAACAAAAATCAATTGTGAATCACAAAAGTTAAGAGCCTTTCCTGATGTGACCCAGCAGAGTGGCCCAGGGTCAAGACCAGATAACAATACTCTGGGTAGGAAAGCAAGACGGGACCAAGAGCAAAGACAATGGCTTGGTTTGGGTTTAAGTAAATTTGGCCCGTGATTAAACAAGCTCCTAAGAGGCAGAAAAATCCCAAGTGCAATAAAATCCAAAAATACTTCACAGTCCAAGAAATTCAGTATGTGCCTTTCGTACACTGAGAGTTTCCTAACAGAAGAGTATTGTCAATATTTTCTATGGAGACCTTTCAATACCGGGTCTGCATATGCAATATGAAATGAAGAGCAAAAGCAACCGTTCAGAGAGCCGGAAACAAAATGAAATCCTTGGCCTTGATTTTTGGATATTATAAGCAAAGGGAACTTTGACTCCTATCATCCCCATAATTTTCTCGATTCCCTGATTCTCCATGTATTGAACGTGTATTGTACCATCTCAGTAAATTAACACTAAGCAGACCACAAACTGCAATCTGGAGGCACCTCAATCCTGTTTGCCATCCCACATAGCAAGAATCATGACTTAGAACACACACAGACGTACATGCACAGAAAAGCAACTCGTGCCAAAATTACCTTTATTTCAGGCAATGCACAAATCCTTTTTTTTTTTTTTGCACAAATCCTTTTTATTCTATTCTAGACTTCTTTCCTACATTAAATGGTTACAAGATAAGAACTGACAACAGGGATGTCTGGGTGGCTCAGCGTTGGGCGCCTGCCTTCAGCTAGGGTCATGATCCCGGGATCCAGGACTGAGTTCCACGTCGGGTTCCCTGCATGGAGCCTGCTTCTCCCTCTGCCTCTCTCTCTTTCTGTGTCTCTCATGAATAAATAAATAAATCTTAAAAAAAAAAAAAAAAAAAAAGAACCGACAACAGATTCCAAGACCCAGTACTTAACCCACAGCTTGGGGGAAAAAAAAAAAAAGAACCATTTCATTGTATGTCATCATAATACATAGTGGGCCCCCACCTGGAAGGAACTTGTATCCAAGGCTTTGCCATGTGCCATTGTGATTCCTCAAGGAAGCAGCTGTGGTATTCACCACTTTCTTAACCTTCTACGTTTAAAACACACCATGTACGTTCTTAATCCTCACAATAGTCCTTAAAGCAGATACTATCATTTGTGCCACTTTACAGATGGAAAACAAAGGCTCAGAAAGGTCACGCTACTTGCCCAAGGTTACTCAGTGGCAGGGCTGGAATGTAGAGCCAAACGGTATGATGCAAAGGGGGCTCTAGAGCAGGCACAATGAGGACACAACATAGACCCACAGTGCCCTATAAGAATCCTTGGAACCAAACACAGGTCAGAATTCACAAGTCTTTGGGGGGAATGCAGGAAGGTAATCGACAGAGTGCCAGGTCTTCTCGACACGTGTCTTCTCGACACGTCTGGGGCACCATCCCGCAGTCAAATCAGTAGCAAAGCCTAAATGTTTACCCTCGGTGGGTAGACACGTCTGGGGCACCATCCCGCAGTCAAATCAGTAGCAAAGCCTAAATGTTCACCCTCGGTGGGTATTCATCAAGGCTGCACAGGAGCGTCCCCTTTAGCTGAGGTCAGGGTCTCGGTTCCGTACGGAAGAACACGGATTGCGATCCAGGCGTCTGAAGTGGCTTCACAGACACTCACTGGACACTAGCATGTGTTGCTCTTTTATTACCGGTAATTAGACTTTCCTGATGGCACCTGAAGACACTGGGATACCACGGGGAAGTTTCTATCTCAACAAAGGAAGATCACAATGCGCCTGATTCGGAAAGCCTCAGCCACGGTGAGGTTAAAAATGCCAACTAATCACAGCAACGAAATCCCTCTGCTCGACCGTAATATCGTAAGAACCTATCACACCGTCGCCTTGTATCGGAAAGGAAGCTCATCTTTTCTTCTCATGGGTGGCGCACAACCCGATCTGTAGGTTAGAGATTTGACCACCTAGTCTCAGAGTTGGCTGCTCTTCGGAGTCCCCCGGGAGGCCTCCAGGAACACGGACGCCTGGGTCCCTCTCCTGACACTGTGGTCCAGTCAGTATGGCCCCAGTGGGGTACAGCCTGGTGCTCAGGGCTTTCAGAGGCTCCCCAGGGGCTTCTATCGTGCGGCCAACTTTGAGAACCATGGGGTTAAAATACCCACCAGAGTGGGCTCCCTGTCCCAAACACCCTGGCAGCTTTGTAAGTAAAGAGTACTATTCTCCAAAATAGCAGCAGCAGCATCATTCGGAACCCCAACCTAACTACTAACAGGCCTCCAAATGGTCCAGCATTAGAAAAGGTTCCTATTTATAAATTTCAGGGAGTGCAAGAAGGCAGGGTTAAAAGTTTCTAAATCTAACCACAAGGAAACAAATGTTGGCTCCAGCTCTGGAGTGGGGCTGCTGCAGAACCATACCCAGGCGCCGACCCCCCCGGCCCCACAAGGATTGTACTGAGAGCTCATTCTTTTGCTTATTTTTGGTCCTTTGCTTTTTTAAGGCACCCTGCAGTCAAGTGCTAGGTACAGGAAACTAAAGAGCTTTCTGCTAAATAATTTTGCTTTGTCAAGAAGAATAAATATATCTTACTCACTCAATGTAAACAGCCTCTCACTCCTCTGAGGATCAAAACCAGGGGCTGAATGACCTCATTTTGTTTTGTAAAAAAAAAAAAAAAAGTTATTTGTAACTGCATTTTCCAAAAGACAAAACGTGGTCCCAAATTGCCAAGGGAGTTAAACTGATATCCCTTGGCTGTTCAGATGGTCCAAAGGGCAAAAATGCAAGGCCAACTCAACTCCGATAAAAACTTAGAAAGCGACAGCCTACAGAGCTTTTCTGCTCTCTATTCCTTTCTATGGCACAGCTTGGAAAATTAAATCTTCCAAGCAACTGAAAATTACATTCCTTGCCTCTTTAGACACGAAAGGGAGGTCTCTTATGTGAAGCCAAACATTCTCTAACACTTCCACACAACAGAGTTCGGTCGTACGACGAGAAATCAAGATCAAGGACAAGTTAACTGTTCGTAGGAAGCCAATCTTTCATTAAAAAAAAAAAGTTAAATCAACAGCCTTCATTAAAAGAGCACATAGCTGTTAAGTTCCTGCTCCGCACCCGCTTTCAAATGAGAACTGTTCTTATTCCCTAATAGTTAAGTTTTCTCTGACTCCATGTCAAATTGGCTAACTGAACTCTTAGGTTTCCCATCCAGGTACCAACCAGAAGGTAGGACTCCCTCCTTATTAGAACTGTTTATGGCCATTCTCATCACTTTGATTCCACAGTACAATGCAATCCTGCACGGCATTCAACCTGCAAGCAATCTGGAAGTGGCCCTAGGAGAAGGCTCTATGATAAACCTTTCCCGGCAGGACCATGTGCTAATTATGGTCGTAACGGGACACAGACTTGATTAGGCAATTTTTTCCTTGAGGAGTATCATCTACTGTCATTTTCTAATCTAAAGGAAAACACTTTCTATCCCCTTATAGATACTATTTTCATTTTTATCAGCTTCTTAAGACCTAAGGACGTTGCAGTTGTTGTCAACCATGGTTAGAAATTCATCGACAGTGACCTTTCAAACGCTTTCATCTAAATCTTCAGGTGACATCCTAGGAAAACAGACAACAGCAATAGCTGACATTTATTGAGCTATTAGTATGTAAGAGGCCCTGCTCCAAGGGAGGAGGAGATGATATGAAGCTAAAGACCATGCTCAATTCACACCATGACTGAATTGGCCTAAATGGGACCAGAACCCAGGTCTCCCCCCACCCCCACCCCGGCTTCCTAAACAAAGCCGTCAACACTGCATTATTCTGCCTCGAACATCACGTACCTCCTTAAGCAGCCACATTCATCCTCCACAAGACAGAGGGGGTAAAAAAACTATCTCTAAAGCTAAGAGTTATTCGGGGACGCCTAGGTGGCTCCGTCAGTTGAGAATCTGCCTCTTGATTTCAGCTCAGGTCACGGTTTCAGGGTCGCGGGATTGAGCCCTGCATGGGGCTCTGCACTTAGGACTCCACTTGCCCCTCTCCCTCTGCTCCTCCTGCCACACATGTTCTCTCTCACTAGCATTTTTTTTCAAATTAAATAAATGAAATCTTTAAAACTAAGAGTCATTCAAATCCGTTTGAAACTTTTAAGGAATTCAGACACAAAACAGGCGGTGGGGGTAGAAAAAAGGAAAGAAAGAGACAAACACAACATCCATTTTCAAGAAGCTTTAACCGGAAGGAATGCTCATTGGTAAAACCAGTGTCTCGGTCTAATGCGCCAGGTCAAATGTGGTGGCAAGTAACTAATCTGAAAGTCAACACGAAGCCAAGGGTTAGTCACAGAGCCACTGTGTTTCTCCATGGCAGGGTAAATAACGCCACTTTATAAAATGCTCCCATTTCACAATGGAGGAAACCAAAGGATTGAGATGTTAATAGCTAAAGAAAAGATGATGACCAGGAAAAAGATGATCAGAAAGCGTACTTTGCCTCTTAATTGCATGATCAATTAAGCACGGACTTGTCAACTGCCAGACCCCCACGGGGGGTGCAAGGACTCGTGAGGTTCAGCACTTCCACCCACTTGGTGAACCACTGGGAAGTTGCACGAGCCATGGGAAACGCAGCAAGGGCGGAGAATAAAAGGGAAATGAAAGGAGGAAGGAGAGTGTGCCCTGGGGCGCCCCAACATGCGGGGGCATGGAGAAAAAGGACTAACCGAGGAGGCCAGAGAAGAGAAAGCAGAGGTACAGGACCCAGGAGGTTGGTGGTGCAACAGCTCTAGGTCCCGACTCAGGGTGCGGTGCTTCCGGGGCGACAGAGACGGTTCATTAATCCTGATCCGAGAGACGCTCCAGCCTCATCGGGGTCACACATGATCCCCAGGAGGCCTGGAATAATGGGGGATTCTCGGATCCTGAGAGAAATGCTGAGCTGCAGGGGAGAAGACAGCAGGGGACAGGAGGCCACTCATGAGGACCTCATTCCGTTTCACTGCCAGATCCCTGGACGAAAGCGCCACCGTGTGACTCAGCTTACGGCGGAAACCAGGGACTCCTCTTAGCCAAGAGGACAGCGGACTCCCCTCCTTCTGTCACGGCGGGCAAAGTGGTAACTGATTCGGGCAAAGTGGTAACTGATTCGAAAGGTCCCAAAGCATCACGTGTAGCATACGCTGCGCCTCCCTGTCACTTAACGTAGACCCTAAAACCAGACACCAGTTCCAACAAAAGTCATCCGGCCCCACGAGCCCTCCCCGCTTGAACTTGCCCTCCCAACAAATCACCCGTTCACTAATTATCTTCTGAGCGCTTGCTGTGGCCGAGTATTACCCTATGGGGGAGCATTCACGTCCAGGCTCCTGAAGAGCCTGTCAAACAGTCACAATGTGAGCCACACGTGGAGTTACATTTTCCAGTAGCTGCATTAGAAAGTAAAATGAAGGGGCGGCCTGGTTGCTCAGCGGTTAGCGCCGCTTTCAGCCCAGGGCGTGATCCTGGGGTCCCGGGATCAAGTCCCACGTCGGGCTCCCTGCATGGAGCCGCCTTCTCCCTCTGCCTGTGTCTCTGCCTCTCTCTCTCTCTCTGTGTCTCATGAATAAATAAATAAAATCTTAAAAAAAAAAGGTAAAATGAAGTGAAAATTATTTCAATAATAATATTTTAGGTATGTTGGTTTGAGTAAGACAATAGCAACCCGTAAACAGTATGTCACGGATGAGATAATATGAAAAAAAGAAAAGTCGGTTTTTTAAAATCCTCAGATTATTTTATACTTCAAACACGTTCCGATTCAGATGCTAAACTCCCATCAGATACGCTTATGTTTGGATTTCACAAAATAAACAGTTGAGAAAATACATTCTCATACCCAAGTATTTCTTAGCGTACGGAAAAGTTTTCCGTTAACTCGGTATCCATTTTTAATTTTAAATCAATTAAAATGAAATAAACAGTTTTCTCCCAGTGACGGCAACCAGGGTTCAATGCCGCAGAGCATGAAGCAAGCGGCTCCCGCACTGGGCGGCTCAGGCCCAGGCACTCACACCTGGAGGATGCCCGGCAGGGATCTCATTATGGTGAGGGAAGGTCTTTCTAAAAAAAGGTGTCAAGGGAGGGAATTGTTCAGAATCCCCCAAAGGTACGCGGTTCAACACAACCAGGACCATCTTGTGCTTTCTCATTCGAGGGTCGAGTCAGTTCCTCAGGTGATGACTTGGGTTAGCAATTTAAGGAGAGCAATTTAGGACTGAGTGAGAGTCTGGGATCTGGGGCCCAAGCAACCGGGTTGAAAATCCAGGCCACCAGCCACAGGACCTTGGGCAAGTAGCTTACCCTCTCCATGCCTTGGGTTCCTCAGTGGGAAAACGGGACGATGACAGCAGCACCAACACCAAATATGGGCATTTGGGGACCCAATGAGCACAAAGGGCAGCTGGCAGAGCACAGCACCGGGGCCCAACCAGAGCTGCTGGCTTGCACCACCTCGCACCAGACCTGCTGTCAGAAGTCAGGGGCTGCACAGCAAAAGCCCATCACGTGCACGAGCACAGGCCATGCGCACGCCAAAGACTGCAGCCAGCTCGCTGCTGAGACGCCACGCCGAGTTCATCCCACGCTGCCAGCATCCTCCATAAACAGAGTAATATACGTACACATGGTCTTTTCGACGGGACACGCATGCCATCAAAACAGGGTTCACAGGATCAAGATAGACGCAGGCACGAGCTGCTGCCAAGAGCTCTGTCAGCCTGCCCTCTGCAGGGGATGGGGGAGCAGGGGGCAGGGGGGAAGGGGAGGCAGGGGCCAGGGAGGCAGGGGGCTTAGGGGAGCAGGGGGGCAAGAGAGGTACCGCTCACCAAACCGGCCGAGCCGAGTTCCAAGTGCAAGCACATGTGGTATTTATTAAGCTGGAGGAGTCTGGTTACATCTATTTTGAGATTTCTGTGTTGTATTTAGTTTGCCAGAAGGAAGGACAGTCCATGAAGAATTACTGACGAGCAAGTTCAGCACGTAGGGAGACATGTGGGTGCTTCTAGGCCATGGGAGTGGGTTGGGGAGAGGGGCGGCGGGGCACAGGGCCGGGAGGAAGAGGGGAGAGCGGAGCTCGGGCTCAAGCAGGGCTGGCTGGAGGGCTCCGGGGTGGCTGCGGCGGCTCAACAGCGGCAGGCCAGGGCCTGTGCCCGCATCTCTGCGGCCGCCCCCCTACCGGGGCGCCAGGCGATGATCAGGGGACGGCCCTGTGCAGGCCATCAGCTCACGGGAACCACCCGGCCGTGGGCCACGCGTGGCAGTCGAGATGCACCGAGGCTGCAGGGCACCAAGCAAGCGCCGGGAACGGGCCGAGGGCAACCGCCGGCCTGTGGCTCCAGCACGTCGGGGCACAGACGCTGCTCCTTCCCGGGCCAAGGGGAGAAAGGCGGGCTTGCTGTGCGCTAGAAGGGACGGCTGGAGGAAGGATCATGCGAGCGGTGGGGAGGTCAGGAGCAGTACCCAGGGGCGGCGCACCCCCCTCCCCGGGCCTGATGCCCTTGGGAGGCCGCATGGCAAGGGGACAGCCCGGCGCTGTCTTTGTTTGGTGAGGCAACCTCGGCTCAACACTGCCTGAAACCCAGGCACGGCCGGGCTCTCTCTGTGCCGTCGACTAGAGACCCGGGGGGGAGCAGGGAGGCAGGGAGGCCGAGGCAGGAGGCCGGCTGGGCAGGCCACAGGAAGCCACATTCCCTCTGAAGCCACCTGAGTTGAGGAAGAGCCACGAGGAGAAAATAGACTCGGGCAGGGAAGGGAGGGCGCCACCTCTGAGCCAGGGCGTGTGCGCGACCCCGGCGAGGCTGTCCAACCCGGCAGCACCCCCGCCCGGAAGATGTCGGAGGCAGAAACCACAAGGGCAGGTGCATGGCAGCTCATCTCTCTGAAGAGCGGACGGGCGTCCCCAGGGCGGGAAGCGCTTCCACCCCACGGGGCAGGATTCGGCCTCGGGGCCTCCTGCACGCAGCGTGCGCTAACCCCTCACACGCTCAGGCCTACGACGACCCAAGGTCATCCTCTGGGGGCGAGCACAGGCCGCTGGAAGTCGTGACGCTCGCCAAGCACCACCTGGAGAGACCTTCCAGACAGCGCAGCCTGCTCCCTGGGCCCGGACAACGGGGCTGGCGTCCAGCTCCCACGGACGGCCCCGGGCCTCCCACCCGGCCAGCGGGAACCAGCGACAACGTCCGCCCCGAGCTCCCGCAGACGATGCAACTGAAAGATGAAGGCGGCTACAGCTGGCTGAGGGCGTGGGACCGACGACCAAAGGCGCCGCGGCTCCACTCAGCACCCGGGAGGGAAGCGGGAGGACGGAGCAGGCCCGACCTCCCGTAGGCCAACACCGAGCCGACCTCGCGTAGGGCAACACCTCCGGCCCGAGGCCCCCCGGTCCAGGTGGGGAGCCGGAGAAGGCAGAACACTCAGCTGCGCCCTGATCCCCTCCTGTCCAAACAACATTCGGCTCAACAGTCCTAGTTTCTCCAGAATCCCCGTTAGAGAAGGCTGGAAGGAAGGGAATCCTCTAGAAGCTGCCTTTGCACAGCAAGAACTCAAAGGTCACTAACCAACCCCCCCCCCGTCCCCCCTACTCCCACTACGACTCAAGGCAAATCGCACCCAGGCCTCCAGGGGTGGTGGTTGGTTTCCCGCAGCGGGTACCACCAGGGGCTCTGGGGCAAAACCACACGGGCTCTGATCCCAGCTCCGCCCCTCGTAAGATGCGTGACCTTGGGCATGTCGCGGGCCCCGAGTTCTTCACAGTGAGACGGGGACATGCGCCCCACCTCCCAAGGCTTGGCGGGCACTGCGGCCGTTCCAGGCAGGCGGGCCGTTGGGGCTCTCATTTGATTATTTAAACACCGAGATGGAAAAACCATCTTGCTCCCGAGTCTTGCGAACGAGAGCTGCGGCAGCACGGATGCTCTCGGACCGGGCGGGACTTCCTGCCCACGGCAACCCCTGAAGCTATAGGAGGGCAGATCTAGAAACCCCGCTCTAACACCCAGAATCCGATGCCCCAACCGGCTGGCGGCTCGCAGTCCCCGAGCTCGTGTGCCACACCAGGGAAGAGCAGAGGCCTCCCAACAGCCGGCGCAGCGCTCCGCACAGATCACAGATCTGCTGGGCTACAAACATCCAATTGTTAATGAGATTTTTTTTTCTAAATATCAAAAGAAACATTCTTTGTAAATCTAAGCACAAGGGCTCTATTATGAAAAGAGAAAACAAGCCACAATGTGGAGGCGGCGGGATACTCTCTATGGCCCCGCTCATGTGGGGACAGAAACACGAGACCCAGGTTCAGGACGTGGCTCCCGCGCCCATGACAGGACATCTGAGTCTCCGGTCATTTCAGCAGCCACCTGAGGACGTCCCCCGCTCCCCCAACATGCGGGCCTCCGTCCTCTCTCGTAAGAACATCGACTCGAGCGTCTGAGGAAGCCACCGGGTTCCTCCTCTGTCCGTGCTCACTCCTGGCCAACTCTCATGAGTGGAGGACATATATGCAAGCGCAGCCCCCCCCCAAAGCTGCTGTACATCACAGTCGCTTGGGGAACCTTGGACACTCTGACGGGGAGTGGGGGGCACCAACTCATCGGCCGCACCTGGATGTGGCAGCTGAGGACAGGCCTTTTTAAAGCTGTCCTGCAGTGATGTTTAGGGAACCACTGGTTGATGCCGTTCCCCGCTCAGCGATGCCCCCCGCTTTGCTCTGCGCCTCAATTCATGCCTGAGCTACCTTGTTAGACACACTGCCCCATTAGACACCCTGCCCCATTAGAATCCCTACCCCGTTAGACACCCTGCCCCGTTAGAGTCGTGCCCCATTAGACTTCTTACCCTGTTAGAATCCCTACCCCATTAGAAGATGCCCTGCCCCGTTAGACTCCCTACCCTGTTAGACTCTCTGCCCTGTTAGACGCCCTGCCCCGTTAGACTCCTTGCCCCGTTAGACTCCCATTTAGCACTGCC
The DNA here is from genome assembly GCF_905146905.1 of Nyctereutes procyonoides. NCBI lineage: Eukaryota > Metazoa > Chordata > Mammalia > Carnivora > Canidae > Nyctereutes > Nyctereutes procyonoides. The sequence continues at coordinate 14,803,302 of NW_026575136.1, read as the reverse complement.
TAAGATGGTAGCCACCAGCCCCATGTGACTATTTGAATATGAATTAATCAAACTTAAAATACAGTTCCCAGCTGTACTCGCTAGCTTTCAAGTGTCCAAAAGCCTGAAGCTAGTGGCTACCCCACCGGGCCATGCCATGTACAGAAAGTTCTACTGGAAACAACTGCTCTAGCTCATTCTTCTCTCAATTACCCTCTGCAAGTGGATAGGAATTCATTCTGTAATTACATACTGTCTTCAATTATTTGAGTATCAAAGACGTCAAACGTTGTCTCCACATCTAAATCTGTCCTACCCAATACAGTAACCCGCAGCCCCATGCGGCTCCTGGCAACTGAAATGCGGTTAGAGTGACTGATGAAGTGAATTTTTAATATTGATTTTTAATTCAAATTTAAAACCAGATGTTTGCTTCAGTTACTGGACAACTTCTAAGAATGTCTGGGACAAATTCAGTATGTGAATCTACTTTTTCAACTGTATGTTTGATAGTCTAAATAAAGATCAAGTATTTGCAATAAAAACTCACTTTAAATTTTTTTTTAATTAAGTAAACTCCACCCTCAACACGAGGCTCAAACTCACAACCCCAAAATCAAGAGTCACGTGCTCTACTGTCTCAGCCAGGCAGGTGACCCTCCAATGAAAATAGAACACCAGATTTGAAAACTTAGTAATTTTTTTTTATTTTTAGTATTTTTTTTTTAAGATTTGTTTTTATTTGAGAGGGGGAGAGTCTTAAGCAGACTCACACTGGGCAAGGAGCCTGACACAAGACTCTGAGATCAGGACCCGAGCTGAAACCAAGCGTCAGATGCTTCACTGTGCCACCCAGGCGCCCCAAAGACTTAGTATTTTTAAAAGAATGTAAAGTATCTCATTAGTAAGCTCTATATTGATTACATGTTGAAATAATATTTTTGATTATTACATTTTTTATATTAATAAAAAATAAAAATCTAGGATTTTAAATATATGATTAAAAAAAATTTCACCAGGGCGGTGCAGTGGGAGTGGGGGGTGCTGGTGGCTTAGCTGAGCTCCCAACTATTCGTTCTGGTTAAAGTTACGATCTCAGGGCTGTGAGATCCAGCCCAAAGTAGGGCTCTGCTTGGGATTCTCTCCCCCCCCACCCCTCTGCATGTGCATTCATGCATGCTCTCTCTCTAAAATAAGTATATCTTTAAAATAATAATAATAATAATTTCACTGGAGCACCTGGGTGGCTCCGTCAGTTGCGTGACCAACTCTTGGTCTCTGCTCAGGTCACGGTCTCTGGGTTGTGGGGGCTCCGTCCTCAGTGCAGAGCCCACTTGGGATTCTTTCCCTTTCTCTCCCTCTGCACCTCCCCCTCCTCATGTTCTCTCTCTAAATAAATAAAATCTTTAAAAAACAATACTAATAATAATCTCACCCATCTTTCTTGTCTTTTAATGCAGCTACTGGGAAATTTAAATAAGCTACGTAGTTCACAATATTTCTACCGTACAGTTCTGCTCTAAATTATCAGTTCTTTGAAGGTAAAGATTATATATATATATTACTCCTGTCTTAACTCTCTACAGAGAGGGCCATTGTGGGCAGACAAGGTTATTAAACAAATATTGACTCAATTTAATTCAATACTAAGCCAAAAAAAATACTTTGCTTGCTCCTAAGTTTGGTTACACTGGGGTGAATTTTAACTGTGAGCTTTGCAACAAATTATAGATTTCCATCCAGAAGAAATTATGTAGAAACTTCCTTCAGCCTTTCAATTTATTTCCTCTGGTAGGACACTGTACACATAATGGCTATTGCAAAACAAAACAAGCATTTGAATCCAAATAGTTAATTATCATTATTTTAATTTAGCTTGACATGCACAGAACATGCTATTCTTTGGTCCCACCTTAGTTCATATCGTCGCAGAACTTTACCACCAACTGAAGATAAAATGACCTCCAGGTATGCAAATGAGCTCACTGAAAAAAAAAAGATTGTGAATGTTCACAATTTACGGAATTTATGGAATATTTTTATTTAACAGGCACATAGGGAACTGGCCTTAAATTGAATCAAAGACTCATTATTAAAGTGCCTACTAGCACACTTCATCTTATAATAGTTCTCCTTTCACAAAAGATGGCAACATTTTTTTTTTAAACACCTATATTTTGTTTGGTGACTAGGAAACCAGATGGAAACTTTGGTGATTTCCAATTCAAGTGTTATCACCTCTGTGACGGCTTTTAGCTCATAGAAACGTGTTACTTTCAGTACTTCCTCTTCTGGCCCAGGGCAAATCCTTTTAATTATTTACGATAGATAGGAACCTCTTATAGGAGCTCCAAAATAGCTAGTTACTTAAGGCTCTTCTTTTAATAAAAATTGTTGTCTTCTGTTTCTGCCATAAAGTTGACAGAAAAATCAATAAAAAGTAGAAAACACTTTGCTTAATTAGCCTCATAAGCAGTTTCACTTAATGCAGTGAGATCCCTCAAAAGGGAAAAGGACAATTTCATAAAAATAAATCTAATCATTTGGACCTAAACCCTCCTAGAGGGTCTAGGAAATCATGTAAAATAACAAAGACTCCATTCCAATCTTAACAACAGCAGAAATCAGAATCATGGCGTATTCATGAAAGGCCTCATTCCAAAAATGCTTGGTTCAGTGGGAATTCAGAGTTTTGGGTATTCTTTGCATTCCAACGACCAAGAAGAACTTGTTATCGGAAGGCGCTGAGGGCACAGAGTTCGCTCTGCATACCCCCAACAATTAGCCATCTTTCCCGCTTTCAAATCTTTTCCATGACCGAATCCCTGCTTTTGATAGTTCACGTCAGGTCCCCGCAACGCAGAAAAGTCCAATAAAAAAGTAAACCTGAAGGCAAGGCGATTTTGCCAACCTGATTTTGCCTCCGCTCACTGTCCGCCTCAGCCGTTTCTGCTCAGCACACCAACTGGCTCCTCGTCTGCCCTGAACTTCGACAACACTGGCTCCGATAAGAGGGGCACAGCTTGATGGCCTGAAAGATCTAATTCACACTTCCCACAGGACACCCTCCTCCTAGATGAACACGCACCTGGAGAAAACTGGCGTGCATTTCTCAAAGCCATCATCATCTCCCGGACAAGGACAGCACGCGGTCCGTCACCAGGAGAGGAGAGGTCACGCGCTGCCGTCTCCAGGAGCTCCCAGCTCACGGTTCCTGGAGGCTGCTGCTTCCGCATCGCCCACTGAGTCTGCTAAAAAGCCAAACTCCTGGGCCCCGTCCCAGGCCATTCAATCCATCTCTCGGAGGGTGAATCCAGGACTCTGCTTTTAAGTACCTCAGGATGGCTGGTCCAGAGGGAAAGATCAAGTGTATTCACAAAGGACTTAATAGCACTTGCTAATTATGATCAGATGGGGAGTAAAGAGGGTCAGTGTCACAGGTTTTATAGGAAGGATGAGCAGAAGTAAGGGTGGGGAGCATTTGAGTCTCGCAGAAACAAGTCAGGCAACGGCATGGTGTTGGGAACGTGCAGAGCTGCACAGAGACCCAGGGCGAAGGCAGGTAAACACATCCAACGAGAACGCACGGCTCTCGTGCAAGACCAGGATGAGAAGAGGGGACTGTGGACCGTCCTATGGGGGACCTGAGGGCCTCGCCAAGGAGTACTTGTGGGTCAAAGAATGACAAATCAAAGACCCCCAGCTAGCAATCATGGCAGTGGTGTCAACATTGGAAAGACAATCTAGAGGCCTCTTTATCTGGGTCAGAGAACTGAAGACACGGCAGCCAGAGCCCATTTCTCCTTTTCCAGCACACAAACATGTCCGCAACCTTATCGCCAGAACCTGGGGCTATGTTAGCGTGCATGGCAAAGGGGTTTCACGGAGGTGGTGATTAAGGACCTGAGACAGGGAGATTATCTGGGGGGGACCCAACCTTGCAAGGCCATGGCCAGAAAACCAGAGAGACGACCGCGTAGGAAGGACATGGACAGACATTATTTGGTTTAAATACGGAGGAGGGATGGGGCGGTGAGCCAAGGAACATGGGCAACGGGAAAAGAAAGAAATCAGTTCTTCCCTGGAGCCTCCAGAAGAAAAGCAGGCCTGCCAATACCTTGACTTGAGCCTGGCGGGTAAGCCTCATCGCACTTCTGACCTACAGAACTGGGGAGATAATAGATCGGTGTTGTCCTAAGCCACGAAATTTGTGGCAATTTGTTACGGGAACAATAGAAACCTGGTCCGTCTTCTGCTCTTGTCTCCCTCACCAAGGCCTCCTCCCCTAGACATGCTCCCCGACCTGCCTCCACTCATCACAAGGGTTCTGAGAGGTCCCTCGAGCCGCACACAGGCCCCCAATGCCATAAGCGTCACCCGCTTCAGAGATGTAGAGTCGAGGTGTGAGGAAGGGGCGGTTAGCCACCGGGAGGGCCGGTGCGCCTCCATCCTACGTCATCTCCACCGACGTCCCCCCGCCGGTGTCACTTAATCTCCAAAAACTGCAAAATCTTGGAGCCAATCCAGATACTACAACCATGGTTACGCCTTAAAAGCATCAGTTTATGTATGTCACGCGTCCCACGTTAAGCGTCGTGACGAGCCGAGCTCTGGTCACCTTTGTTTTCCTGGCTCCTAGCCCGGTGCCTGACCTACAGTAGGTCCCCAATAAATAAATGAGCAGACAAGTTGATCTCTCAGAGCTTCCTTCTCAACCCTAGCCCACCCCGGCCCACCCCCTTCCTAATTCTGAGACGTACTAGATACTTGGTACCTTATCCGACTTCCGTTAACAGCCACGTCCATTCTTCCAGCACTGGAGGCAAGCGCACAGCGTCACTCAAAAGCATCCTCCTACTGAGGCTCCCACCAAACAGCAAATGCTTTCAAAATACACCACTTCTCTCAATTCTCCTGGTTCCAAAAGGCTCCTCAAACCCCCCCCCCCATTCTCACGCGGACTTAATGTTCTACTTTACATTAAAACCCATTCACCAAGACAAACGCCGCCCTGAAACACTCGGAACTTCCCGGGCATCATCAGGGAGGACGAAAGGGACACGAAAGCTCAGGTGACCCCACCTCCAAGAAGTCCCAGCCTCCCACCCCCTTACTAAGAGCGTCGGCCTCGTTCAAGTCAGAGCTTCCCCAGTTCCACACTTGCCGGAACCTTCCGCTGGCGGCTTCACCAGCCTGCCTTTTCTCATCCTGCCCGTTGACTTATCTGTTCTGTTAACACCATCTTTTCCTTAAAAGGACTTCATCTGATTTGATTCCTTATTTGTTTGCTTTCTCTCCCCAGGGCCTCGTGCTGCGGCCCTCTGGGGAGACCCCACTCCCACCCTTCTAAGCGTACCTTCCCGGCTGTTTCCTCCCTCCGTCTCCCGGCCCGGGGTCCTGTCCTGTACCCCCCCCCCCGCCCCGCCCTGGCCGTCTGCACAGGACGACACCCGCCTCCCTCTGGGTCCAGGGCAGGAGGGCTCTGCTGGAGGCCACCCCTGAGGCGGGCTCGAACGGGGCCAAGCCCTCCAAGGCAGCTTCTCTGCCCTGCTACGGACCCCGGACCCTGCACAAATCCTGGGGACCCTCTCCATCACACCTCTGCTTGGAGAAAGGTACCGGGCAGGGCCCCACGGTGCCCACCCTGAGGCGCCGCCGCCTCCGTCCCGGGAAAAACAGCTCCAGGCCTCCAGCGGGGAGTGCTTGGCGGGGGCTGGGGTACTCGCCCCCCCTTCCCCCTTCTGGGGCCCCTTTCTTAATACAATGGTGTTAACAGCCACCCTAGGTCCCTTCCTCATGCATGTTGACTTTTAAGATTTTATTTATTTATTCCTGAGAGACACACAGAGAGGGACAGAGGCGGAGGGAGAAGCAGGCTCCCTGCGGGGACCCCGAAGCGGGACTCGATCCCGGGACCCCAGGGTCACGCCCTGAGCCCAAGGCAGGCACTACCCTGAGCCACCCTGCACCCCATGCATGTTCATTAAAGTTCCGATCGTTCGGGGCCCTTGGAGACGGGGAGTGGAGCCTAAGGGGGAGCTCCTGGGGCCCTTAGGGCCGCCGCCCCCACAGCAGGCCAGCCAGCACGGAGCCCTCGGGACGGACTGACAGACCGACGCTGCAGGCACCACAGCCTTGGGCTCAGAGGGCTCAGACGGCACCCGGAGTCAGAACCACGGATTTCTCTGTGCCTCTTGCGCTTCGCTTGTCACCTGCGGTCCCGCAGGATTCTAACACTTCTTCTCAAGCGAAATGTCACACCCGCCCAAAGACGGGTATTTTCAGCTCGAGGTGCGAGGATTCTCACCTACGGCGTCTCCAAGAACTACTGATAAGTCTTACAGTCTCGTATTTAATACAAGGCCAAAAAAAAAAGGATTAACGAAGAATGGAAAATGGGGTCTGTATCAGCCCATCGCACGGCCCGGTCCCGCTGCAGAGAGAAGCTCCATCCTAATATGAACTTGCTTGTTCCCTGCCAGAGAGTAACCCGGCCTGGCTTTCTCAAGTACTCTTTGCTTGCATTACCCTCATTTTTCTTGTTTTTGCAACCACGCTCTTGGCTTCCCGCGAGCACATCTGGGGCACGCGTGCTTTCCACCAGGCTCCAGCGCCCGTGCTTTTGTTGCAGAGTCTCTCTCCTCTCTCTGCTCTGGGGCCTGTGCTCTAAACCAACCAGCAGCCCCCCAGAACTCAGACCCCCCCCCCTCAGCCACCCGACCAACCTCTATGGAAGCTGCTAAACCGGAAGTAAACCAGCAGCTGACTCGTAAGTCCTCTTGTTTGTTCCTCTAACAAAGAGGCTCAGAAGCAGCCGGACAGCCGGCGGCCAGCAGGGCAGGGCCAGCCCGACCAGCCTCCCGCAGGCCCAGCTGGGGCCTTCCTCGGAGGCCAGGGCCCTCCTCCCCCTGGGCCCATGGGGTCAGGAGGGAGGCAGAAAGCTCCCTGGACGTGGGCACCTGGGGCCATGCAAGGGCGGAGGGCTCCTCACTGGGGGGTCTGAGCACCACCATGCAGGGTCAGCAGGGCCCAGAACTGGATGTGAGCACCTGGGAGCACCTGGGGGGCACTTGGGGGCATCTAAGGGCGGAGGGCTCCTCACTGGGGCATCTGCACACCACCACACAGGGTCAGCAGGGCCCAGATCTGGATGTGAGCACCTGGGGGGCACCTGGGGGCATCTAAGGGCGGAGGGCTCCTCACTGGGGGGTCTGAGCACCACCATGCAGGGTCAGCAGGGCCCAGATCTGGATGTGAGCACCTGGGAGCACATGGGGGGTACCTGGGGGCACCTGGGGGCAGAGGGCTCCTCACTGGGGGGTCTGCGTACCACCACACAGGGTCAGCAGGACCCAGATCCGCTCCTGACCTTTCACGCTGCCCTATTCTCTCTCTGATCCTGCAGCACACGGAGGCTCAACTCTGGTTTATACTGGAACTGAGAAGCAGCTGAGTCCCTGAGCCTGCTGCCTCCAGGGTGACATTCGCCACTAACTGCACCCCACCCGGGGCAGCCACCCCCAGGCCTGCACAGAGATGCAGAGCAGCCCAGGCCAGGCTGTCCTCTGCAGCTGCAACAGACACTCGGTGACTTTCCCCACATAAGGACAGGGCCCCTCCCCTGAGAGAGAGACAGAGACAGAGAGGGAGGGAGGAGGGAGGAGGAGGGGGAGAGAACACAGTCTGAAGCACCCACGTGGGAACCATCTGAGCCGGCACATTTGTACCATCACAAAAGTGTTTTCTAAAAGACTTTTTTTTTTTTTTTGCACAAATTCCTACCAACCCACGTTGATTTGCCTTTGTAAAGAGGTTTCTGGCAGCGGTGGCGGCTAGGGGTTGCTGCCCCAGAACAAGGCTGCAGCCCTGAGCACCCCCAGCAAGGGAGGCTCAGGGAGAAGAGGCCCAGACAAGCCTCCGCTGCCCACAAATGTGACCTGAGGCAGGAGGCAGGATGGCTAGGCCCCTGCCCGGGGGGACGGCACTGCTCCAGGCGCTCAGCTGCCCCCGAAATCCTATCGCAGAGGCTCTGGCCAGAAGCGACCTCCGGTGCCCCAGGACGCGTCAGGACAGCTGGGGACACTTCCACCGCGAGCCAGCGGGCGCGGGGCCCACCCGGCAGGGACCCCGGCACACGTGGCTTCAGGCAGAGGTCAGGCACCCACAGGCCACAGCCTCTGGGCCGGAGCAGCCCCTGGTGCCTCGGCTTCCCCCCACTCTGTGGCCCCGTCCCTCTGCCCCCACCCCCTTCCCGGAACAATAGAAAAACAATGCCACAAAGTCAAAATTAGCACCTCCAGCAGAATGCAGAAAAGACACCGCACTTTAGCAGTTATCTGATCCCACCGCCCTTAAACTTTTCTTTTTTTAATCCTGGAACATTTTGTTCAACAGAATCTTACTCTGTTAAAAGGCAAAACGAAGGCGGAGCTGTCCTAACCACGGGAGGGGGCGGGGGCCAGAGGCCCAGCGCCGCCCAGCAACACCTCCAAACCCGCCACCCCAGGAACGACACGCGGAGCAGGGACCCGGCCTCACCATCCTGTTCCAGCTGCATTGTGTCCTTCGAGAGGACAGCACCCAGTGCCTTTGAAGGACGGGGTGCAGAGGCAGGCGGCGGGTTAGGAGGTTTTGCAAGAACTCAGGCAAGAGACACTGGAATTATAAAGGTTTGTTTTTAAAGATTTTGAGAGCGAACGAGCGAGCACAGAGGGGGCGGGAGAAGCAGACTCGCCCCAAGCACAGAGCCTGAGCCTGACCTGGGGCTCGATCCCACTGGGATCATGACCCGAGTAGAAGGCGGATGCTGAACCTATTGAGCCACCCGGGGCCCCAGGAGATGCTGAAGTTAGGCGGAGGGGAGGACACAGAGGCCAGCAGAGGGGAAAGGGGCCAAACTCACCCAAAAGATGGGCCTGGGAGGGGGCAGGGGCAGCCGAGCTGACCGGACTGTGCTTTCGGCCCCTAACCATAGGGACGCTAGTATGCGTGGGGTGGACTGTGTTACAGACCATAGAGATGAACCAATCGCCCTTGCTGTCTTTTTTTTTTAAACAGAAAAGTTTTGGGAGATTTTTGAATAATCAATCTAGTTAAAGGCAGAAAGAATATTTTTGTTCTAAAAAAAAAAAAAAGAATATTTTTTGTCCTTAAATATAACACAGAAAGTCACCCAGTCCCTAGCTGTGCTCACCGCACCGTATGGCACCGCTCGACACTATTACAGAAGAACCCAGGCAGACCGTGGGGTCCGTTCTAGGACTCAAGGGACTGTGTCCCGTTGGCGGCTTCCTCTGGCATCTAGTCTCTCTTACTAATGTAAACAGGGGAAATTTGTGATGTGACCTCAGGTTCTGATTAATACAGGTTTCACGTGTTCAGTCTTTTGAGACGTGTGGCGTTTCCTGTAGCGCGTTCGTCTAATTGCTTTGACGGTGCAAATACTAAAACTGGTTTTTATTCCCTGGACACACGGTGACCGAAACTCATCGGAAACTTTTCAAGAATTAAATTATTTCTGGGGCGCCCGGGTGGCTCAGTGGGTTAAGCGCCTGCCTTCAGCTCAGGCCACGACCTCAGGGTCCTGGGATCGAGGCCTGGGTAGGGCTCCCTGCCCAGCCGGGAGTCGGCGTCTCCATCTGCCCCTCCTGCCTCCTCCCCATGCTCATGCTTGCCCATGTGCGTGCTCGCTTGCTCTCTCAAATAAATAAGAATTAAATCATTTCTATGTGGGTTCAGCTAGAGACCCTAAAATTGGAGGAAAGAGGAAAGAAGTGGGTACATCTGGAACGGGGTAAGACTCATCCTTGAAATCTGTTTGAATAAGCTAAAGTTTATACGGGGCGGAATATATAAAGATGGTGATAATTCATTAGACCACTCTGGGAACACATAGGAATTTTATGTGGTCAAACATGTGACCACATTAATGCTTTTAGCAAAAAAATTTGACACTGTACTAGAGAAGCATCTTCTAAAAGCAAATTTCATTTTAAAAGCCTCTGGATTTTTTTAATCGTTGTCTATTTTAAAAAGCCACAACTCTTACATATATCCATTTGCACTACATTACTAAGCAGTGGAAACAAAGATCTAAGTCGGAGCGTTTTCAGCCTGTACCAACACGGAGTTCCTCTCAAAGGGGGTGGATACACAATGGAAGGCTTTCTCTCCTCTCTAGAAGCTAACAACAGGTAATCTTAAATGCCTGAAAGATGCATTTACTGTTATTTAAAAAAATAAAAAAAAGGCAATTGGCCCCTCTGTATAGGGGTGAAAGCACCAAAGTCCTGCCATAAAATGACAAGAGAGGAGGAGTCAAGAAAAAATTGAGAAATAGCTGGGTGGCTCAGCGGTGTGGCCCAGGGCGTGACCCCGGGGTCCTGGGATCGTGTCCCGCATCGAGCTCCCTGCATGAAGCCTGCTTCTCCCTCTGCCTGGGTCTCTGCCTGTGTCTCTCATGAATAAATAAATAAAATTCTTTAAAAATTTTTTTGAGAAATATTACACTATTAATTAATTTTGCAGGAATCCATCAGATGGTAGGAAAATCCTGCCAAAGGATCTTACATCCCAAGACCTATGAGTGGAGTCAAAAAGGAAAAAAAGTAGTCTCTGCATATAAACACAGATTCAGCTTGAAGGTCACACACCTAAGGGGCCTCGTGCAATAAATATCCAAGGGAAAAATTCAAGAGAGCAAACCAGAGAGAAGACAGAAAGACAAAAGATGGGAAGAAAGCAAAAAGGAGGAAAGAAGCGTTCTTGAAACAGCCATCTACTAGTCCTTTCTGGCAACGAGGGTGCACAAAGGTATTTACAGAGAGAGAAGCGCAGCGCGCGTGCCCCCCTGGTGCGGAGGGGTGGGGCGGGCTCGGGGTCGCCCCAGTGCTGAGCACCAGCCTACCCAGTGCAGGCCTCAACACGCCTTCGTCGGGCCCGCACCTTCCCACTTCTCTTTTTAAGCCAAAGTGCGAGGCTGCAAAGTACCAAACAATCCTGTATGTTAGAGACTCTTCAAGGGACAAGAGGGGGAAGACAGAGAATCCAGGCACGTGGATTTCTTCAGTTCCCGGGGCAAACACGCATCTTAACGCGGCACGGCCCAAGGATTTTCTTTCTTCGAAAATTTTTTTCCTAGCCCCAAGGGGTGGTCACTGACTTATTTTATATTCATTACTAATAAAAAAAACTGCAAGGCTTCAAGAGAATAACAGAACCTAATGCACGGGTGTTCAACAGGTGCTTGGATGAACGCATCCGGGCTCAGAGAGCTTTCTCAAGAAGCCGTGGAGGGTTTCCTCTGATGCCGTACCAAAAATACACAGGAGCGCACCCCTAAGTGTTCCACTCCACGTGCAGCCTGTGCTTCCAAGGTCAGTCGGGGAAGGAGAATTTTACGAGGGAGCAAGCTCCTCAGTGTTATCCTTCGAGGGGCAGCCCAGGCTTGTCCTGACAATTAGCATTTCATGTCCCCGGAGGGATCCTTTGTGTTATTTCTGTATGAATATTACTAACATTCCACTTAAGAGCCTAAGGTACCATGTCCTTTAAACTCTCCCTCTCCTTCTCACATGTAAGGCCCAAGCAGGTAGGAACACTTGCCCAATATTTTGCACGTACTCTTAAAAGCAGCCCTATAAAAGGAGCTTAAAACCAATCCTATTCTCCAAATATTTGACATCAAGCAGTAAATACCTAAACACCAAGAACCGCTGAAACAAGTACAGAACAGCCTTTTTGTCATTACTTTTTCTCAAGGGTCAGACGCTAGGTGCAAAACTCGATGCTGCCAAGTACTTATCGTGATCCACTCCCTCCCATATGCAGCCAGGTACGTCCCAGTGGATTCAATGGGTATGGGAAAAACCGGTCTGGAAACACGTCTACAACCATCACTACGACCTGCAAGCGTGGACTGGCAGCCTATCGATGGAGATGCCGTCTCCAGGAAGCCGACTCTCTGCAAAATTACAGCTAAATGATAACTATCAAAGGGGAACAGTGGGCCTTGATTATACACCGTAAATTTGAGTGAAACTCACAGCTATGTAATAAACCACTTTTTTATTTTGTGTAATTCATCAAGGAAGTTTAAAATACTCAACTCCTACTATCGTCTACCTAAAAATCTGAGAGTTCCCCAAATCAAAAATAAGCTGAACATATTCAGGACAGCCTCTAGAAGACCGTAAAAGTCTTTTTTCTAAAAAGATCCTTTCTTCTCCTTCAGGGTAAATATCATCACTACCCTGGAAAACCCTCAACTCAGCCCATCCACCAGGGCTCAGCTGCCTGTGAGATCCCATGATGTGACTCATCGCCACCTTTTTTTTTTTTTTCCTTCTCCGGACCTTCTTTTTTAAACCCCACCTTTTCTAAAACAAGGAAAACTGTGACACGCCCAAGTGAGCACGACTTGTGCTGGGGGTTTAAGAGGAGAAGAGGAGAAGTCTACACCAGGATGTAGGAAAGTCGGCACAGGGGTACACACCCCTATTCCAATACCACACACACACCAAGTACCTCACTTATCTGCAGATTCTTCACTAAAAATGACTGATAATCCAGAGTTAGGAGTCTCTCATGTTCTGTCTCCCTCCCTGGTATTTCCCACTCATTTTTTTCTCCTTTCCCCTTTATTCCCTTTCACTATTTTTTATATTCCCCAAATGAATGAGACTCCTCTGGGAAATGAACTAGGGGTGGTGGAAGAGGAGGTGGGCAGGGGGTGGGAGTGACCGGGGGACAGGCACTGAGCGGGGCGCTTGATGGGATGAGCACTGGGTGTTATGCTATATGTTGGCAAATTGAACTCCAATAAAAAATAAATTTACAAAAAAAAAATTAGGGTAAAATCTACACCGTAGATTCACCATAACAAATGAACAAACAAAAACATATATATATATAAAAAAATAATGACTGGTAACCCATCACCTTTAAACAACGGCTGTCCTTTTCATTGACCTTAGATCATCCTTTGGATGAAAATCTTTGTTCAGCTGAATTTCCTAGAGCAAAACCACGAAACCGCTCTTCAATTTCAGCTTCAACTATTCACCTGGTACTTCGTAGAGATGCTCTATGCAGATTCTCAAGGAGGATGCTTCTCTAAATTATGTAAGATTCCAAACAATCACAGGAGCAGAGAGAATAACCTACCGCACCTGCAGGGACCTTCTGGGATCAGGGGGATTTTGCAATCCTGCACAGAACTTTAAAGAGAACCTCAGGGATCCCTGGGTGGCGCAGCGGTTTGGCGCCTGCCTTTGGCCCGGGGCGCGATCCTGGAGACCCGGGATCGAATCCCACGTCGGGCTCCCGGTGCATGGAGCCTGCTTCTCCCTCCACCTGTGTCTCTGCTTCTCTCTCTCTCTGTGACTATCATAATTTTAAAAAAAAATTTTTTTAAAAAAAAATAAAGAGAACCTCAGCAAGCACATGGTTCTACCCGTAAATACTTCGACACACGTTCTGAGAAGGACCACGCTACAGGCTACCACCCACGAGATGATGCTGTATCATTCGAGAAACCTTTTCTTTTCTAAACTAGATAGCCTGAGTATTAAAAAAAAAAAGTTTATTATTTGCTTAAAATAAAAAGTCACTGGTTCAAACAGGACCTAGGGACAGTCCATCGGAGCCCAGCCCAGCCAGCCAGCGTGGATACAGACACCGTTCATTATAACGCCAAGTATGAACCTGGCAAAAAAAAAAAAAAGACTCACATTCTACATACACCACACACATGGCCTTATTTCTTATAAGGTCAGAGAACAAATTAATAAAGTCTGAATGAAAACCAAAGTCAGCTGGAGGCTGGAATTTTCCCGGAAGGCCATGGTTTCAGCTACTGTTGCTGTTCAGCAAGTATCATGAGTCGGGGCTCAAGGTGAACTGTGATGATTTGGGAAAAGGACCCAGTGTGGGTTTGTGGGGGACGAGGACTAGGCAGCTTGTCAACTAGCTGACCAGAGGCTCTGACCATGGGCTGGTGGCATTTCATTTCATTTAATCAGCATGAAAATCAAGCACTAGCAACCAGTCTACGCCGGTGGTTTTCAGAGCGGGTCTTTCCCAGACCAGCAGCACCACTGGGAACTTGTGAGGAGACGCAGACTTTCGAGCCCTAACCCTGACCTACGGAATCAAACCTCGGGGTTGGGCCCGGGAACCTACGCTTCGGCAGGCCATCCCGGTGATTCTGCTGCACGCCAAGGTTTCAGAACCGCTGCTCTAACACGGTGCTGTTCAAATTCAAAGTAGTTAAAGTTAAAGAACAATTCAGTTAGCGAGTGAGTAGCTGCCCCTTGGGTCCGCGCAGACGACAACCGTCTCCACCGTCACGGAAAGCCCCCCCTAGGCAGCAGGCGTCGGGAGCACTTAAACCAAACTTTAATTTACAGCCCGTAGAAGACCAGGCTTCTCTAGTCCTGGGGTCCCGGTTCTGCACGGATCTCAAAGCCCGTAGCCTCCGGGGGTCTGGTCCGTGACTTGATCCCAGAGTGGGAAATCCGAGAACTGGGGAAAGGCACAAGGACCGTTCTCGAACGTGGCCACGCAGGCCAGGTCTGGGTCCACAGAAAAGGGTCGGGGCCACAGGCCGCCGCAGAAGCGACCGTGCTCAACAGGGACTTCGCGCACCGGACCAGAGCACGTGAAGCTCCTGTCTCCTTAGGGGGGTGAGTATCTGACGCAGTAGGACCAAAGGTGCCAGCAAAGATTGGCTCTTCAACAGCTGGGCGATGGGAATCCAGGGCGACTCCTGGGCAGCTCCTCCAGCCTCGGAGGACTGAGACCCCGCCGGCCGCCCAGGCAGGAGCAGAGCTGGCAACGCCTCAAGGTGAGCGCACGGCAGCCTCATCCATACCCTCCCGCAGGGCAGTGGAGCGGAGCACACCGGGCTGCCCACACGCTTGCTGAACGTTCAAAGGACTATCATATTTTTTTATTTATTAGACAAAGAGCACAAGTGGGAAAGGAGAGGGAATCCCGAGCAGACGCCACACCGAGCACAGAGCCCTACATGGGGCTCGATCTCACGACCCTGAGGTCACGACCTCAGCCAACATCAAGAGCCGGACCCTAAAAAAAAAAAAAAAGAGCCGGACCCTTAGCCAACAAGGCCTCCCAGGCACCCCTGCCGATTTCAATACGATCCCTGCACTGGCCTCGGGGAGTCGACTGGCAATGCTGCTAGGACAGCACAGGGCCCCGTATCTGCACCGAACCAAAGCTAAACTAGGAGGCCAGGGGAGGGTCTTCGGAGCTTATGATTCCCCGTCAGCACCCCGCGCTCACGACTTCCCAACAGGAGGAATGGGGCGCTGAGCACTCACCTGCTCAGTCTTTTCCATAATAGCTCATCTCTCTGAGGAATAGGTTTTGACGATTCCTAAGGAAAGCCCCCGTGTGGCCCCTAGACACGGGACCCTGAACCCACAGCATCACTTGGTCTAAATAAAGTTGGCAAAAAAAAAACCAAAAATAAATAAAATAAAATAAAGTTGGTTACTCTGGGCCACGTGGACGGGCACAGGGACCACCCCTCCGGGGGCTGCTACCCTCTGTCCCTCCCAGCCCAGGGGGTCACAGGCATTGCCCCCTCCCTTCTAACCCTTCCACGGTTCTTTGAATCTTCTAGTACATTAACCGCGCTCAAGCCTCTTCCATCGTGTAACAACACATCTTCTCCCAAACCTCGTGCCACCTGCTTCCCCCTGCTCACCAACAGCCGCCTCTCCCTCCCTCCATAACCCGTTTCCTGGCACGTACTGTGTAAACAGCCTGTCCCGATCCTCCCAACCCCGCTGCTGTCTGGCCCGAATCTCTTCCAAGTCACTGAAAATCCCAGGCCGGAGCTGACGTTTCAGAGCCTGGCCCTGACAGGTGCAGTGACCTCTGAACCCACCTCCAGGTTGTGCAGCCATACGGGACCTGCTCAGGGCCCCGCTCCCCTGCTGCACCGGCAGCCCTCAGCACTAGTTCTGCTCCTCTGCTCCCTCCTAAAGGACGTACTTGTGTCTTGGCCCCCAGGACAGAAAGCAGGACGCACTCCTGGCACTTTGTCGCCTCTCTGGCTGCCCTGCATCTTCTCTCATTACCTGTGAGAAGGCCTCTGTCCCAGGCTCTCCATGCTCCCTCTCCGACCTGATTTCATCTCTTCTCAGGGGTCAACTCTCGCTGATTCTTTAAGTTGTAGCAGCAGCCTCGCTCACCTCGGAGCTTAAAGCCAGTGTCCCAATAACTGAATGCGAGGTCCCAAAGGCATGCCGTCCCATCATCCTGCCCCTTGACCCCTCACAAAAAACCTGACCACTGTGTGGGCTCTATTTCAGTCAATGGCACCACCTTGCATCCAGTTGCCACGTGAGAAACCTGGGCTTCACCCTTTCATTCGTCGTATCTAACCAATCCCTCTTTTTTTTTTTTTTAAATCCTTTTTTTTTTAATTTTTATTTATTTATGATAGTCACACAGTGAGAGAGAGAGAGAGAGGCAGAGACACAGGCAGAGGGAGAAGCAGGCTCCAAGCACCGGGAGCCTGACGTGGGATTCAATCCCGGGTCTCCAGGATCGCGCCCTGGGCCAAAGGCAAGCGCCAAACCACTGCGCCACCCAGGGATCCCCTAACCAATCCCTCTTAAGTGCCCCTTGATAGACCGACATCTCTTCATCACTTTGTCAGTATTTCTACCAGAAACAACGATACAGCGTCCAAACTGTTCTCCCCGTCTCCGCTCCCACCCAACCCCTCACCATTCCCCATCCCCTTCCGCTGCAATCTGAGTGATCTCCCTAAATGAGAGATTCTGGAAGTGCGGTCCTCAGGCCACCGCCAGCAGCAGCAGCACCTGGAAACTGGGTAGGAATGCAAAGTCTCAGGCTCCCCCCCTCCCCGGACCTATGTATATGGAACGGTGGGAGCGGAGCCAGCAACCCGTGTGTTTTAAGAAACCCTCCAGGTCACTGTCATGCACGATAGTGTTTGAGAACCGCTGCTTTAAAATATAAGTCCGGGCAGCCCGGGTGGCTCAGCGGTTCAGCATCCTCCTTGATCCTGGAGACCCGGGATCTAGTCCCGCATCAGGCTCCCTGCATGGAGCCTGCTTCTCCCTCTGCCTGTGTCTCTGCCTCTCTCTCTCTCTCTCTCTCTCTCTCTCTCTCTCTCTCTCTCTCTGCATCTCTATGAATAATAAAATCTTTAAAAATATAAGTCCACAGCGGTTTGTCATTGTTCCTACAGTAAAGGTCAGCCTCTTCCATACAACTTATCGTAGAAACAGTGGCCCTAAAATGAGAGTTACAGGGTGACGGGATGAAACAGAAACATGAACAGACGACAAGTCAGCCTTACGGCAGGGAATGAAAGAGGTGTCCCTGGCAAGCAGAATAGCCTGGGAAAAGGACTAAAAAGAGAAATACATCACCATGAGGACTGAGTGTGCGGAGCGGTCACGGATGGGGCTGAAGGTAAGCTGTCCAAAACCGTGGTGGCCAACGGTACCTTCTTCCCTTCCTTTCTCAGATGTCGAAATTTGATGTGTTCCTCATCCAGCCACCCCGCCCCCCTTTCACCAGCTGAAAAAGCTTCCACGACTCAGATTTCACATACAGAACTCCCTAACCACCATTTTCTGTTTAAAAAAAAAAAAAAAACCCACAACCTAAAACAGAAACAAAAACAAACCTAAGTAGGAAGAGCTTACACCTCAGCGTCTGCTCCCACAAACTATACAAGTGCTTCAGACTGGCCTTTCAGGTCCTCACCGAGCACGCCCTTCCCGTCACGTTCTAGGTCTCCTTTAACCCTCCTGCTCCTTCAAGTCCCTCACCTTTTAGGAAACTTGGTGCAGCTGTGTCTCCACCATCAGGCACCCGCTCATCACTTCAGAGGTCCTCAGTATTGAGAGATCGTACGCGCTTGTGGAAGTGCACCCAGGACTTGCCACGTCACGAAACTCAAAAATACTTAAAAAAGACACAGGTATTGTCCGATCGTTTAGCTCCCTCAAGGGCAAAACCGTTTTCCCTAAATCCTCATCTTCAACACAAGCAACGTCCAAGGAGATTCCAAAATGGAGCAAGCAAGGCAGCCTAGGAGCGTCTCTGTCTGCAACAGGCCTGGACGATGCGTGCGCTCACCGGCGACACCATGACCAGTGAACACGCAAACAGCAGCAAGCCTGCCTTCCACCCAGGCTCCCCCCTCCTCCCAGGGCCCCCACACTCGGCCTTCTTCGCCTGGAAAGGAGCCAGCGTGATTTAACAAGTCTCAACCCCTCGTTTCCAACGCATTCAATCTGGTCAACCTAGTTTCCACCCCTGTGACATAGAAAAGACCCAAACAAGCGCTACACCGGGAGTCCTTTGCCTGCGGAACTCCTCCCCCATGCTTGTCTTCCTCAAAACCCAATTCAGGTCTCTTCCTGAATTGCCATTCTAATTGCCTGAACAAACAATCGGTTGGCTTTCCTTCTCCGAGAATTCGTTCTTGGTCAAGGGTAGGTTCGATAAAATGACAACAAAGTTCAATTCCAACTTAAAGCTTTATTACCTACGATCACATCGAGCGCTACGCATATATCAGAGTCCATAAATGTCGACGACGGAGACTCCAGAAATCGCACTTCCAAAAAGAGTCATGAAGAGGAAGGATCCTGCTTTCCCTGTTATCTCCCTCTTTGTTTTTTTCTTTTAAAGATTTATTTATTTATTTATTTATTTATTTATTTATCCATCCATCCATCCATCCATCCATCCATCCATCCATCCATGAGAGAGGCAGAGACCCAGGCAGAGGGAGAAGCAGGCTCCCTGCAGGGACCCCGATGTGGGACTCGATCCCAGGACCCTGGGGTCACGCCCTGGGTCGCAGGCAGGTGGTGAACCACTGAGCCCCCCCAGGTGTCCCGTGTCTCCCTCTTTGAAAGAGGCCAGGTACCCGCAGTGTTTGATTCCCACCATTTTGCGGAGGTTCACGTCGCATCCACATCCTGCATAAAACGAGCTGTACTTCAGATTTAAGTAAATAAGAATTCAGTGACCTTTCCATAACAGCGCCCTACTATTCCCCTAAAGGTGGTCTCCCATTTGGGGGGTGGGGGCTACAGAGAAGGCTTCACCTTCAAAGGAAAAGAACGAGAGCACGTCTGGCTTCTCCATCCAGAATCTCCCATGAGGACTTAGAGCCCGAACACGCCTTCTCCGCTTGGCTCCAAGGGCAACAACCTTACTCTTTTTCGTTTGTTTTTTAACCACAAAGTTAATCACTGTTGTGAACTGCAGATACACATCAAGGAGGGTTTCCGAAATGAAGTGATGTCACAGCATTGAACTGCATGAAGGTGGTTTCAACTTCGTGTTCCAAGAAAACACTGTTTTTATTCTAAAAAAAAAAAAAAAGTCCTGACCCCAAACACAGTCACAGCGTCTCCCTTGTCCTTATCAGTATCATGTGTGTCAAGCAGCAGAGGACATGTCAGTATTTACAGCCACACCAACGATCGTTAAGATTTTTATTTATTTATTTTTTTGCAAGCATAAAGTAACAGCACACACATTTACTAAATCTCTCCCCTGCGACGCCTTCCCACGAGCAAACGGTTAGGGGATTAAATGTGAAACTAATATGCAGTTAAAGCCCCAACTCTCTCATCTGGGAAGGGAGCGGATCCAAGGGTGTTTCGGTCGCTTCCCAGTTGGTGGCTCTTTTCTCAGCAGAGTGGTCCACTTGATAGATTTTCAAGTTTATCATCTGCTTTCTGCTAGTGGTTAAAATGCTGATTTTCCTGTCCGATTCTACAAAGGGTGTGAGTTATTTATGAGTTTTTAAGAGTTATTTATGTAAGACCCATCTCAGCACCTGCTGTATCGTATGCCTGTAACCCCCAGGGAGCTTGGGAAAAGGGGTCAAGGCTGCATGAGGATTCCAACCACCGTGGCCAGAGCAAAGTCGTCAAACAGGACCCAAGAGAGAAGGTAGGGGCTGCGTTCCTTCCCTGGCTACGGTCCCGCCTTAGGAGTCAGGGTCCTGCAATCTTTGACCTCAGAGACTCAGAAGAGAGGAAGGAGCCCCTGTTCTGTGCCAGGCACTGCAACATATAAATGCTCATAAATCTACATCATTTAAATACTCATTTAATGCTTAAGAGCAACCTGCGAAACACAGACAACTCTTCCCAATTTATAGGTGAAGGTTCAGAGAGATTCAGTGACTTGCAAAGTCACTCTCATGCATTCGACAAAACACCTTCTAAAGTAAAAATGCCTTTTTAAAAGCTGTTTTCTTATTTTGCACGCCTACTATGTAAAATAAAATGGAACCTGGCTTACCCAAAAAGCAAACAAAACAAAAGCAACAAAAATCACACGTCACGCATGTACCCAACAAGACCTATCTTCTCTTAAAAATAAATCTTGGGGGAATCCCTGGGTGGCTCAATGGTTTAGCGCCTGCCTTTGGCCCAGGGCATGATCCTGGAGTCCTGGGATCGAGTCCCGCGTCGGGCTCCTGGCATGGAGCCTGCTTCTCCCTCCTCCTGTGTCTCTGCCTCTCTCTGTGTCTATCATAAATAAATAAATAAATCTTTAAAAATCAATTAATCTTGGGTGACTGGATGGCGGGCACTGAGGGGGGCACTTGACGGGATGAGCACTGGGTGTTATTCTATATGTTGGCAAATTGAACACCAATAAAAAATAAATTTATAAAAAAATAATAAATAAATAAATCTTGAACCTAACTCGGTATTCAACTCCTCCCTTATTTTCAATGTTTTTTTTTGTTTGTTTTTACATAGTTGGTTAGATTTTCAATCATCAGACCAGCAGTTTTTAAACAGGCATGCAGCAGTCCTGACACAGTTTCTTTCTGACTTTACTTCATCTCTGTCAATTCCCATTTGTCACATGAGGATTTCTTATTTTCTACGCCAAGGAAACGCTCTCCCTAAAAGCCAAACTTCCCGAAAAGACGGGGATGAGAAGCCTAGAACACTTAAGTCAGCCAGGGCAACTTGCACACGCGAAAATCATTAAACCGCCTTCCATCCCCGCTGGGGCCCGGCCAACAGACTTGAATCCTTTCGTTTTCCTTTCCTTTCGGTTCGGGGCCGATTTTCGGCCGCTTGTGCTTTCAACCCCAAGTAAGAGCCTCTCTGCTGGTTCCCTGGGCCGAAGCACTAGCAACGCGGCGCGGGCCGAGGGCGAGCACGCGTCTCCACGGAGCAGGTCAGCGGCCACGCAGCAGTGGTGTCGCCACGGAGGGCGCCCCCGGGTCGGCCCGGACCCCCTCCCACTAAGACGGGAGCCACAGCCCAGGGACTCGAACACGCGGCCAAGGCTCCGCAAACAACCCGTCGCCCTTCTAGCTGCTTCAGAACCCGGAGACTTGACGAGGCGGGCCGCGCTCCGGCCTGCAGCTTGGAGGCCCCTCAGCCCCCCACCCCCCCTTCCCCCCACCCCCCACCCAGCGCACTGCGGGCCCATGGGCCCGGGCTTGTCGTGGGAGGAGCAGGGAGGCCGCCAGCGTCCCCTGCCCGGAGGGGTGAGTCCACAAGGGCAACGCCGCTTCCTATTCGCTCCCGTGTAAGCCCTGGCGGAAGGGCCCTGCTTCTCCCTCCCGGTGTCTGTGCTGGTCTCATCTGAGCACATTTCCCACTTTCTCTGCAAATTGTCCCCCTTTCAATGTACCAAACGCTAGCATCTGAGCACCTGCCGCCTCGTTCGGGCCTCGAGAGAAGACAGATTTCACCGCACAGAGCTTTCAGAGTCCGCGCCCAAGTCTCCTTTCTGCGTATCATGGTCAAGTTTAAGGCCAACGTCTCCCGTTCCGAGCACACATTCCATAAAGGGCTCTGGCTTTTCCTTATTCCGCGCGTTCTAACGTCTTTTACATCGGACGTGAGTGATACAAAACTGAGTGAGTGCCCCAAACTGGCCTCTCTTAGCAGGTAAATCCAAGAAACCGTGAAGAGGCAATGATTTTCAAAGAGCGAACCACATAATTCTTGTAGGTGTGACAAAGACTAGCCGAGAGGTGACTACTGTGTCTCTTTTGTTTCTGCTGTTTGAATTCGGGATGGTCCCGGAGGCGCTCGGAGTCCCAGCTGTTCTCACCGTCACCGTGGTTACAGACACAGTCAGCTCCACACAAACCGGGACCCTGTAAAGAGGCATAATCGAGGTTTTTCAAAAACCTGACCTTGAATCAGTCCAGCAATCTGCTGCTCACTAGGAATGGTCCGTAAGGCATCGCCTCCGCCGGCTCGAGCATCTTTCGCCACGAGGCTCACTGGCCTTGCTCCGGCACCTGGCCACCCCGGGAGGTCTCCTCCTCCGCATGCCCTCCTTGCTCTCACCTGTGACAGGTGGAAAATACTACCCGAGAGGTTGACAACTGGACTCCGTGTCGGGCACAGTGACAAATCCAAGGCCTCGCCCCATACCCAAGCCGCATCCAGGCTACTCCTGGGTCCTAAGTGTCATGGGCGGAGGAGACGGACTGTCCACCAAGATTCTACTTCCCTGCACACTGTCGACTGCCACTAGCAGGTGGCCATCTGCTCAGGGCCTCTGAATCCGGGTGGGACATGGACTATCTCTCGGCAGCAGAAACGCGAGGGGGCGTGATGCACATCGCTTCTGGGCAAAGGTGGCCAGAAAGCAGACAACCTCCACCCTGTCCTTCCCATCTGCTAGCCAGATTCAGAGGACTGCAAAGCCACAGGATAGCAGGACATGAAAAGAAAGAAATCTGGCCACCCTCCCAGCTACCAAGAACATCCACGTTGAGCTGTTTACAGGATGAAGACCCCAAAGGGGCCTGTGAGATTCTGAGGTCCGGTACAGAGCATGTACACACTGGGTTTGCCGTCGGGCAGGAAATACAACAGGGCCCCGTTCATCAGGCACGGGGCTGCAGCACCGCCTGACACTGAGGAACAAACAGGTATCCCGGCGGCAGGGACAACCCTTCATGTGCACATCCCAAGGAGCCGGACCCTCTCTGTGATGAAGAGGATGATACAGTGGATGGAGCGAGGTTGAGGTTCCGAAGAGCAGCCGGGCAGGTGAGGGAGGCACACGGTGGTGGGGCCTTCTCCAGGCTGTACCCCAGCTTCTTTCCTGGGGAACAGTAAGGTCCTTCGAACTCCCCCACGGCACCCCGCAGGAAGATGCAGAGGACACAATGACTAATTGAGTTTGTGAGATTAGTTTCCATTTCGCTCACCCTCGAATGGGTCAACCAGCTGCACCTCTCATTCCCAACATGCACAACAGGAAAGCAGTGGAAAACTATACTCAGAGGGGAACAGTCTAGAAAGCCCCTCACTTCATTTTACCATTTTTACGGATACACAATGTACCATCACTTGTTAGGTGTTTTGGGGCTTTTTAAAAACCGTTTATAGGGGCCCCTGGGTGGCTCAGCGGTTGAGCGTCTGCCTTCAGCTCAGGGCATGATCCCGGGGTCCTGGGATCGAGTCCCCATCGGGGTCCCCACAGGGAGCCTGCTTCTCCCTCTGCCTGTGTCGCTCAGGAATAAACAAATAAAATCTCTAAAAAAAAATTTATATTTGGTCTCTCTGAGGTTCTCTAATAGCAGCTTACACTCCACCAACTGTTATAGAAAATTATCTTTGCAAAACTACTACTCAGGTATTACCACGTGTGACAAATCCTGAGCCCAAAGGACGGAAACAGAAAGAGATGCCCAGGTGTGACCAGTACAGGATCTCCACACATAATCACCTTGGCTGGCTGCAGCACCCCGACCAAGTCCCAACAGACTTTTACGTAACTGATCCCATTTAACCTTCAGCGGCAGGCGCATAGGGAACAGCGAGCGCGTAGGGGAACCAAGAGGTCTAGGCCGCGCCGTCTACTGCCTCCAGAGACATCTGACGCAGGAACATCTTCTAGACCGTATCTCCCATCTCCTCTGTACTCGTGACCCCAACAAATGCTCCAAACCTCCTCCTCTTCCCCATAAACCACGTAATCTAGATAGCGGGGGGTGGGGCCCATTCGGCATTACTGAGCATGTGTTTGTGGACTCTGGACGTGGAAAACAAACACGCGGTGCGCCGTTCTGAGGGACCGTCCCGGGGATTAGGATCACATTAATGCTAATCCTGCAGCTGGTCTGGCCAAAAGAATTCCCAGCATCGTCCAAGCCCCGGAACTCTGAATAGGCAGCTTATGTTTTCCCAAAGTGGCATGAATAATCAAAAGAGCTAAGCCTACCCACCTAATTAGGGCCGACACAAGCCAACCGGCTACCTACGGCCAACTTGCAGCCCTCGGGGGCAAGCAGGAGGCGGCAGGTTAATAAGCCCACTCTCGGGTTCTGCAGGGGCTCTTTGGTTTTGGGGGCAGATCCCGCCGTCACCGAGTTGCCACCTAAGTACCCCACACAAATTAAAATCAAAGGCCAGCTGGGGCCCAGATTATGTCGAAGCTAAGGAAGCCCAAGGGTTCCCGAGTACTGGGGTTAAGACGCAAGAGATCAAATGTCTGATTCTTCTAATACACCTAGTCCGACCCAAGGGGATTAAAATCTCAAATTCAGATCCGGCTCCAACTAGAAACACAAACCCCAAACATGCAGTTTTCAAAGAGCCACCATATCACATGTAGTCCTAAGGCCTCCGTCCACCCACAGCCCCTGGCATCTGTAAATCTTAAACGAAGCTGATCTAATGTGGAAACTCAGTGTGCACACTTCCCCACTACACAGCGGGGTCTACTCACAATTTACATGGGTGACTCCTTCCCCTCCCCCCGCTCAGGGTCCGAGTGCACTTGTGCTAATGGCGACTACGCTAATAACTAGCCGACCGCCAACAGTTTGCAGAACACTTCCAAATAAATCCAACGGAATAATTACAGTTAAATTTCCCACTACTCAGCGTTGCCACAGCCAGCCAACTTCTCCCTCATAAATGTCCCTCTGTTTCCACTCAAAATGGGCTTTCTCCTTACATGACATTAATAGTACCAGTTTCTTCTATCATGTTGGTAATAATTCATTGTCTACGCTTGTATTTGAGATTTTTTTTCAAAGCTAAGAGAAAGTAGGGCGGGACACAAATTTTCTCCAGGCTACATCAGACGGATTTTCCCCCACTGCTGTCCATACAGATTTTTCTGTAGCAGGGTGGGGCCAATAATGGGGACAGGCCAGGAGAATACAGTAAGGAGGGAAGCCGTCCACAGACCCTGCCTCTCTACTACCCTCTGACATAAACAGTCACGGCCGACCCCTAACATGGGTCTCCCGCAAGGTCCCTCAGGCCGTGAGCTACCTCAGCAGCCCCATTTACTTTTTTCCAACTTTTCCTTTCATTGTGCAACCAAACAGCATTCAACTGCATGGCCAAACCAACCTGGACACCCTTAGTACACAACGGTAAGTGCCAACTCACGACGAGACTCCCCACTCTCAGGCTAATCCCGCAGCCTGGTGGTAGGAAGGGGAGTGCGGTGGGGTTTATTTTCCCCTCTCCACCATCACCGGCCAACGTGAGGTCTTTTGGCCAAGGGACACGCGTTCACCTGGATCACTTCTCCCATAAAATGAGCCCTCGTCACAAACAGGAGCATGCAACTTCTTCAGGACAAGCCGCATCCTCTGCTTAGGTCACAATAACTGAAAAGCTCCTAAGGCAAAGAATTATACAGCAGCTAAAGAAGCCAATAAAAGTATCCACATGACCCTCTTTCCGATTCCCTGCTTGGCAGCCACAGCTTCCCTTTCCCTCCTTAGTTCCAGAGCCTTCTGTCCTTGAACACAGAGATTGCAGAATGATCTCTTATGACAGGAAATGAAGTGACTCACCACTTACCAAGCACCTGTTAGGTCAGGTCCACGATCAGCTAGGGGCTGCCTATGACCTCGTCAGGGGCCCACCGCTCCGAGAGGCGAGCTCTGCTCCATCAGCACGAGCGGCACAAAAGCCAGGCCTGCCCGACTCAGACAGTAAGGCCTCCTCCGCCATGCAGCCCAACACCTGGACTGGAAGCCTCCAAACTTCTTTCAGAGCCAACCCTCGGGGACAGCA
Source organism: Nyctereutes procyonoides (assembly GCF_905146905.1). NCBI lineage: Eukaryota > Metazoa > Chordata > Mammalia > Carnivora > Canidae > Nyctereutes > Nyctereutes procyonoides. The sequence goes on along the minus strand of NW_026575136.1, from coordinate 14,777,254 downwards.
TACCCCGGGATCCACGCTACCACAGAGCATCCTCCAGGCCTGGCTCGCTCACCTTTAAATTTGTCACAGTCCCAAGAAAAGTTGCTCTATTTAAACCTCAGAAGGAACATCCCAAGACAGATTTACTTGACACAACTAACAAAAGGATCTCCCTGCAACAGCCTGGAAGTCTACACTCAGAAGAGATTTGCCTTCTCTGGGCTAAAGGTCACACAAGGCACAAATTTAGAGCTTTGAACAGCCATCTGCTGAGGCATCTGGAAAACAAAGGGAGGAGACGGAAAAGGACAGGAGGCAGCCAAGTACCGTCAGACGTCTCCCTGGGCTGTGTGTGCACTTCCTGGCGCATCCTTGGGACGGGACCGAGTTAACACGGGTGTGTCAGGCCGTGCGAGTGCTGGCACGGCTCTCTCTTGACACTTCCGCTCCACTCTGAATCCTTGCAAAACCAAAAACTGATTGAATCACCAGGTCAAGCTTTAACATGCTCGACCAACACGGGCAACGCCAGAATGCAAGACCAGTGGAGACGAACACCGATGCACCCGAGGCCCTTTGACCACTGGTCCCGACTGACGGCAGAAAACCAGTCAGATGATGAGGATCCCGTTTCCTCTCAGGCAGATATTAGCCAAATACGGAGAACCAACAGCATAAACGGCGTGTCATCAAGTTTCATACGGAGAGTGAGAGAGTCTTTTCTCAAAAACAGAACACTGCTCAGATTTGCGATGTCCAGGGCACCAGGGTGGATCAGTCGGGGAGGTGTCTGCCGTCGGCTCGGGTCCTGATCCCAGGGATGGCGTCCTGCATCTGGCTCCCCGGTCAGCAGGGAGTCTCTATCTCTGTCGGTCAAATAAATAAAATCTTCAAAAACAAACAAAATATTAAAATGTCCAGATTTGATCTTAAAGAGACACAGGGCACATTCATGTCTCCTGTTTGGCCAAGGAGGCTGCACATTCCACATGAGGCCGACACAAACGACGGCATCTGACGCTAAAAATGGTGCATCTGATGTTTAAAGGACTAAGTCAAAATCACACTGGTTTCAAAAACATGCTGCTGGCTCCCCAACAGCTAGGATGGAGTAGGTTTCCCCCCATCCTAGGCTCCCTAAAGAAATTAATCTTTCTCCATTTGCTGAAAAACAGAGCCCCTTGGGTGAACTGTACACACAGAACAGGACAGCAGACAAAACGTTTCAGACTTTCGGTTGCCGAGATACTGGTAAGTAATCCCAGACCAACCCGATTCCTCAGGTCTTAGCTTTCAACGTTTTCCCACCATCCTCTCAATTGAATCCTACTATTTACCCACAAAAGAAGTTACTTCCTCCATTTTTAGGTGAAGCCAACAGAGATCTACTATTCAAAAACATCATTTAAAGCGGTGGGTTCCTAAAGGTGGCATCTTTTTCTTCATATGATAAAGAAAATAACAACTGGCCTTAAAAGAACCATTATTTTCCAGATCCCCGCAGAAAGCAGCAAAACACCAGCTGAGCACTGAGCCCAAAAGTCACCCCGCCCTTTGGAAAGCAAAACATGGTTCAAAACAGAGGCAAGGCAGTCTCAGAAATGCACTTTTAACCACAAATAAGGAAAAAAATTAATGAAGGTGTTGCAATGTCAGGATTTGCTGAAATAAATCCCACTAAACTCCACATCAAAACTTTAAAGGGAAAGAAGGGCTTCGCAGAGGCAACAGGGATACGTCAGCCCGAAGTCGCCCACACGTTCGGGTCTTCGGCCGACCCCGCAGACTCGGCTCTGAGCCATCCGGGGGGCCGTGGGACGCAGCGCTGCCTGCCCCCCAACTCCTGCCTTGGGTCAGACCGCGTGGCCTGAAGCGGACGGTAACGGGGGACCAGGCTGAGGCGCAGCAGGCGTGGGGTCCCGAGAGCCAGAGGCCATGGCCGGGGCCGCAGCAGGCCAGCGGGGGACCCCGCTCAGCGTCCACGTGGAGCATGGGCCGCCGACCACTCAGCACGAGGGGGCAGCTACCTGACGACACCGGTGTCACAAAAACCCCAAGGTCACCGACAGCAGGACACACCTGCCGCCACGTGGTCTTTGAACGAGCCGTCCACGCCTGTGTTGTTTGTACGAGGGAGAAGCGCGTGAGCACCGGAGGGCAGAGGGAGGACAGGACCTACGTGGGGCCCGCGTCGCGGCACCACAACCCGAGCCCAAGTCCGCAGTCGGACTTCGCTGGCTAAGCCCAGGTGCCCCGGGGCCATGGTTTAAAGTCAAAGACGAGCAGGCGGATGAGCCGCTGAGCCGAATGGAAGAGGCGTGGGGAGCAGCGGGGGCCGCTGGCGGGGCCACCACAAGCCTTCACCCGGGCCGAGCGCGAGCCCCGCATGGGGTGCGGGGGCTGCTCAGAAATCAAAGACCGAGCCCATGCAGTCAGTCTACCGATCTCTGTCTCGCAGAGAACCCTGGGCGTGGCAGCTGCGACCCACGGGCAAGCACCCAGGCCTCGGAGCACAAGCAGGCCCGGTCCCCGCTGGCCGCCGGACACCAGGACGAGCAATCTCCAAACCCTTCGACGTTCAAAGTGAACGAATTCCACCCAAACTGCAAGCAACTTTAAAAATGGGCGTGGGGAAGAGCATGGAGGGGAGAGAGGGGGGGGGCGTGGAAGGGATGTATTGGCAGCCGCCCACCCCCACCCTACCCCACCCCCGCCCAGCTGCAGCACTCGTGGGCAAACGGAAATGCTAAGTTTTCAGCCTTTTCTCCCTCAAATTCCGACCAGGCCTGACCAGACCTCCTACTCCGAAGAGCTATAAAGACAATGCGCCACGCCCGGGAGGACATCCCTGCCTGTTCACGCTCCAGCTGTCGCCACAGGCCCTGGACCAGACCCTCCCCGGAGGGGCCGGGGCTCACGAGCAACGTCAGGCCGGAGTGAGCCCACACGGGCACATCAAGATGGGGGGACCAGAAAGACGCGTCAGATGTTTGCTAGAACACACACAGCCAGCCCATGGCTCGAAGGACTTCCATCCGAAGCCACCAGGGGTCAAGACAATAAGCACATTACAGGATCACAGAACAATCTAGCTAAGACGTGAGGTCTCCTGTAGACACTTGCCTCCAGTTGGCAGACGCTTCCCGTCTCCACGGCACACGGTGAAGCAGCCCCCAAGGAAGAAAGCGGGGTTGCTCCAGGAAGAGTCTGCAAAGAGCCTGCAGGGTTGGCATCCACCGTTTACCAGAAACATCTTCGGGGGGGGGGGGGGGCGAACTAACACAGACAGGATAACAAGATGCAAGAAATCAAGTGGAAAACACTACAAGTGAGAAGAAAAACACCACAGCCATGAGGCCTATTTCTGTGGGATCTTAAGCTTTCAGTTAAACCCCAATGGATCACCAGAGTCGTCCCTTGTTTCCACGATACATGTACGCACAGGGCAATGGTGGACTGGGATCTGCCCCTCCGTCCCTCATAGAAACCACAAACCCCTACAACAGCAGGAACCAGGAGTCTGACATACGGTGGCCCGTGAACATTGGACGCGGAAGCCAGCACCGGAGTCACAACAGGTGCTGGGGCGCCGGGGGCTCAGCGGAGCGGCGGCCGCCTGGCCCAGGGCGTGACCCCGGGTCCCGGGATGGAGTCCGGCACGGGGCTCCAGCAGGGGGCCTGCCGCTCTCTCTGTGTCTCTCATGAGTAAATAAAATCTCTCAAAAGAACAACTTGGGATGAACGTTTTACCCAACAACTGGCAAACCTTTTTCAGACTGGAGGAAACGCACAGGGGGTGCGAACAGGAAGAAGGAGCACCGGCACCCACTCCCGGGAGGCCCAATCGTCAGGGCCTCCTAGGGGTCGCCTGGCCCCACGGCAACGCGCTGGCACCTCGATGCTTGTACACGATTGAGTAAGTCAGGGACAGCTCGGTACGTGCGGGGCGGCCTCCTGCATGAGGTTTGGCTCTGACGGCAATGGCAGCTGCAGGCGGCCGCGAGGGCTCACGCCATCCACACGCCCAGCGGGGCCCAGCCTGGACCCCTGCCCGGCTCCAGGGATTCACGAGGACGCTTTGCCAGCTTACCCAGGGCTCCCTGGGGAAGGGCCCCAGCACCTGGACACCCACCAGGGTGGGGGCCTCCGTCCCCGTCTGCAGCCGTTACTGTGGTCGCTGTAACCTCCTCTCCAAGAGGGAGCTCGGGTGGCCGGGAGGAAGGATGGGGGGTGGGGGGCGGGCAGGGGGACAGGGCGTTCCTTGCAACGCTCATCCAGAGGGAAGGGGAGAGACCACCACTCGGAAGCCGCCAAGACATTCCCTGGAGCCGTGGGAAGACCGCAGAGGGCACCGCCTCGGCCTCCTGCAGCCGGAGCGGGGCCCCAACCTCTGCCCGGCAGACGCCTCAAGACGGGCCTGGCCGCACGTCTCCCGGTGGCCCCTGGCCCGCGGCTGGTCATGCCTCACCGCTCTGGGCCTTCGGTTATCTTACTTCGGTTATCAAGAAGGAGTAAAATCAGTGCAAATAGAAGAAGGATTTCTGATCGTTCACTGTTCCGTTTGATTTCCGCTTGGAAGTGAAGCCAAGGAATTTAACGGTTGTTGGAAAAACACGTAACGAATAAAAATTTCACGTGATTGTGATTTGTAGAGATTTTGCCGACTTCTCCGGCACCTGCACTGCAGATTCCTGCGTCCGGGTCAGCGATGGTAACAGCACAGGACCGGGGTGGGGGTGGGGGGCGTGCAGAGGCCTCGCCCCCGAGGCTCCGTCCGCAGCGGCGCGCTGAAGCCCACCCACTGGGGGCAGCACGGCCCAGGCAGCGTCCTCGGCTCCATGACAAGCCTCCTTACTGGATTTTCAGGATGAAGGAGGAGCAGAAAATTCTGTAGGACTTAACGGACAGCTCGTGTCCCCACGCCCTTGCTGGACTCCGTACCCTGACTGAACCCTCCCGGGTTTCAATGCCCACGCATGCATCACGAGCCAGTTGTGCTCAATCTGCTTACAGTTTCTTTCAGCTTCAAAACCTCTTCAAATTTACGACTAGGGGGAAAAAAGGGGGGCACCTGACAGATTGAAAGGGAATAAACACTAGAGACTCGAGCTCTCCCACCGACGCATTCCCTCGGGCGTCTGATGGACGCGCGTGATAGCAGACGTTGTGGGAGGCAAGGAGAAGCGGCCAGACTCCCGACCTCAGCGGATCTGGGAAGATATGCCACAAACGTAAATATTTACACACACGCATGTGGAGCAGTCAGGTCACGGGCCAAGGCCGTGCGCGACCATGTGACACAGGAGTTGTGGAGGCACAAAGGCAGGTCCGTGAGAACCAAGTGGAAAAGGCAGTGAACAGTCCGGTGTACAAATGTGGCAGGAGGAAGCGATCGTGGGACGGCCAAAGAGCAAAAACTCTAATCCGCGCTTTAGGTTCACCTCATTTAACCCCCACGCCAGGCCTCGGGGTACCTGCACCGCTGCACACATGAGGTCATTGCTGCTCTTCACGCAGCAGCAGGACCATGACCGTGGGTCTCCCCAGGTGAGGGCAGGCCCACCCGAAAGCGGAAGCTGAATTCAAGCCTGTGTATTGGCGTCTCGCGCTCCTGGAAACCGCACCCACGTGGGGATGGAGGCCAAGAAAGTCTCTTACCCAGAGCACAAGACCCATCCCATTGGCCACAGACTAGCCCTAAGTAAATGAAGGGCAAAAATCTGTTTCATTCATGTGCAAACGCAAGTTGCCTCAGTCCTGAGTCCCCAAGTTGCCCAATCCACATCATCTCAGTGGAAAGAGGCCCTTCGTGCTCCTGAATCCTCCCTCCTCTGGTTCCCAGGGTGGATCCTGCTGCTCCATGGTCAAGCCAAGACTCAACACCCAGGACGTAAAGATTGTGGCAAATACCAGCAGAAACAAACCCTCTGAGAGCAACGAGGCAAGCAGAGGGACAATCGTCCCCATCTTTTTTTTCCCCCCAGATAGAGAAAGGTTCAGAAAGGTCGACAACCCCGCCACTGAGCCCACACCATGGATTCCTGCTGCTCCCTGAGCACAGGCCGCACGGCCAAGGGCTGACCACCAAGTCAGGTCGCCTACACTTGCTGCCTCGACACTGGGCTCCAACAGAAGGAAGCCGAGGAACCAACACAGAAGCTGCAGCACAAAGTCCTCAGATGAGTGAAACCAGCCTTACCGCACCACAGATCCTCAGCACCTACCACTCGGAAGAGACGCCCAAATACTGCTGCTGCTGAATTTATGAAACGTGCCAACATAAGTGATTAAAGACACAGGGTTCCCGTTTGCGTCTCAGCCAGCAGACATCCTAAGCCCAAGCTCTGCTTTTAAAGTCCGTATTCCAGAACAAGCCCATGCAAGAAATAAAAAAAAAAAAAAGCCGTGGAGCTCCAGGTTCAGCAGTTTTCCAATTTTTAATACATCAGAACAGTCCTGACAGGTTGCCCTGCTTTCCATGTACTGTCGGGATTCCCTCCTGGGCATCGTCCGTCCTGTGATCTTTAATGAGTTCAGATGCCTTCAACTGGATGAGAATCTGCCATAAGGGCCACAGCCGAGCAGAACATGAAGACGGTGAGCCCGGAAACAAACGACACAAGAAGCCCCTGTGTGTGAAATGAGCAAATAAGTCGATTACTGAATCCCTCGTATGCTCATTATGAGGAGCCAGACCCTCCTCCCACCAAATCCACTGGTCAACTGATAGAAATGCAAACACGTACCCAGTACCGGGGGAGCGGGGCTCCTTATTCGGCCTCCACGTTTCTACAGCCTTCCTGCACCCCAAGGACAGGAAGGAACAAAAAGCAAGAACCAGTGCGGCGATTTACCCCTTGGAGGCAAAGATGGAACCACCATCACGGTTGGCATTTTCCAGATTCCCCGTTTCTAAAGAAAAGTCTTGGTGGGCAGTTCGATTCACACGCTGCAGCATGCCCTATGGGCTTGCCTCCCCAGAATTCTAGTGCCCAGAGAGGACAAGAGACCATCTTCCTACACAGAGACAAGGTCCCAGGCTTCGAAGCAAACGAGGTTAATGGGAAGACCCCAGACGTCATGACACAACCGCGTGCAAGACAAAAGGCCGGGCTGAGGACAGGCCACGGGGCCATGGACGGGGCCAGACTCCCGTCAGACAGGTCCCAGCCGAGGACCTTCTGAGCAGCCCGCAGCTCCCACCGGCTCCCACCCCAGCTGACCCCGCTTGGGCAATGGGCCTCTAGCTCTTTGGTGCCCACTACATAGCCCAGGTCAGTCCACGAAAGCACGTTCTGCTTCCCAGAGTCCGGGGCCGAGGGAGCGTGACCGGAGCGCTGCGCCCGGGGACAGGCCCCGCGCTCTGCAGCCCAGCAGGGGGGCCAACCCGGCCTGACTCAACACTCGTCTCAGGCCTTGAAGAGCAAGGCCCGACCGACTCAGGCTCTGGCTCCTTCTGCAGAGTCACGTCCCCCTCCTGACGCGGGAGGAGCCTCCACTCCCCGACACGCAGACCGTCTGCAGGGTTGGCCTGCAGGGCTCTTGTTTTTCCTTCTCCAGGTAAGAGAAATAGGAGCTTCTTTCCAAAACTACAAGCTCAGAACTGCCTCTTGGGAAAGGGGCCCGGATGTCTCTGGTCTTAGAATCCCGTTTGCCCATCAAGCTGCAGAGTGAGCAGCTTTCAGACGCGGGTCCACAGCATCCATGCAGCTGAGAAGCATTCTCTGCGTCGTCCGAAGGAGCCTGTAGTTTTGGTGCCCAGAATGGCACAAAGCAAACATTTTTGCTCGACTCTTCTCTCCTAAACACTCTGGCATTGGCTGACCAGACCCCGCTACCTCCCGTAATGAGCTTGGTTAAGGTTCTTCTTCAAAGGCTTTGTTTAATCACCGCCTTAGCCCTTTTGGTAAAATTGGGCTTATAACAAGCTGGCCTGCAGGGGACACGTTTTTAAATTATTCTCAAGCTTTCCCTACCTCTTCAAAGTTCTCCCAAACTACTGAGAAGCCTTGGGGGAAAGGACGATGAACTGGATGATCCTTGAGGGGCCTTGGTCCAATCCACTTCGTCTCGCAGGAATCTTGCCTCCCACGGGCAACGCCTCCTCATCGTCCATCGCATCCAACACACATGTTCCCTGTGAAGCTCCTCCGAGTCCAAAATGGGCGTGGGAGGCCCTACGGTCTCCTCCCGGGGTTTTCTCATGGGCATCGACACAGTCTCTCTTTTTTTTTCCTGTCCTTTTCTGGTCCATAGCAAAGGCCACATTCGGGTTCTTGGTTCAAACTCTCATTGTTCAGAGAAGTGGCAGCTTGAACATAAATCCCAGAAAGACACAGTTAAAAATACTCATTCTAAAAAAAAAGTAAAAATAAAATTTTAAAAATAAAAATAGTCACCCGAGGGCACCTGAGTAGCTCAGTTAGCTAGGCGTCCAGACCTTGATTGTGCGTCAGGTCATGATCCCGGGGGGACCCAGTCCCGCGTGCAGAGGTGGGGCTGGGAGCGTCTTTGCTCAGTGGGGTCTGCTTGAGGAGTCTCACTCTCCTGCTCCCTCTGCCTCTCCCCCAACTCACACTCATATGCATACTCTTCCTCTCAAATCTATGTTTTTTTAATTTTTATTTATTTACTCATGAGAGATGAAGAGAGAGAGGCAGAGGGAGAAGCAGGCTCCATGCAGGGAGCCCGACGTGGGACTCGATCCCAGGTCTCCAGGATCAGGCCCTGGGCTGAAGGCGGCGCTAAACCGCTGAGCCACCCGGGCTGCCCTCTTCTCAAATCTTTAAAAAAAAAAAAAAAAAAGTTATTCTAAAGGCAGAAAGGAACATGATACAATATTGACTAAGGATGCAAAGCAAGAAGTATGCTGTTGATACATACTTTTTAGGTCTATGCACAGGTGCAAATCACAATCACAAGGAGATCACTTCAAACCTATCAGGATGGCTATTATTTTTTTTAAAAAAGAGGAAAATAAACAAGCATTGGCAGGGACATGGAGAAACCAGGACCCTATGCACCGCTGATAAGGCCGTAGAACCGCGCAGCCGCTGTGCAAAGTGGATCATGGAATCACCATGTGAAGGTAAGAGCTGGAAGCAGGAACAGATACCTGTACACCAGCGTTCACGGCAGCATCACTCACCCTACTCGGAGGCAGAGACACCCCAGATGTCTACCAACAGATGAACAAAATGCGGGACCTCCATGCAGAGGAGGACCCTTGAGCCTTTAAAAAAATGTGATTTTTTGATGCTACATGAAACCAGCCCGACACAGGACATAGGGCCCCGCCCACGGGGGGGCTCCGAGCGGACCAGGCCTCCGTGTCCTGGCGGAAAGCAGGAAGGAGAGCAGAGGCTACGAGGGGCTGGAGGAGGAGCCTGGGGAACCGCTGTCGCACCGCGGGTGGAGGGCTCCAGCCTGAGGACAGAGTCCCGCAGACGGACGTGGTGTCCCCCAGCCCCGCGGCGAGCATGCCAACGCCAGTAACCTGTACGGCCGACGAGGATCAAAGCGGAAAGACTTTTCTCCAGGATACTTTACTGCAATTAAACACATGTGGCAAAACCTTCGATGCACATAAATTAAGAGTAAAAGGAAATCGCAACGTGAAAGGCAACAGAGTAACGGGCGACCTCCAGGTGCCAACCATCCCACGAGCGGCGAGGATTCTTTAATCGGTGCATTTACTTGCACGCTCACCAGGCACAAAGAAGCACGTGGGACAGGTCAAAGTAACAGTTCAGGGCCAGTGAGACTTCAGCACGGACTCCGTGGGGCACATGGAAGGCCCGGTGATGGGTCAGGGCGGCAAACAGACGTGGGAACGGCAAAGGAGAAGACGCCTTCTCCTCCTTGGTCCTGAAGGCCAGCCTCACGGTCCTAGGCCCCAGGGCCCCGACTCCCTGGGATATGCGGGCACAGGTCAAGGGACACCTATGTCACCTACATGTCTGACGCCGCCAACACCCAGAACATCGCCCAGAACCCTCCTGGCCCTGCCGTGAGCACGCGGTACTGGTCAACAGCACAGCCGCTCTGCTGCCCGGCCCAGCGGTCCCCAGGCAGCAGCTGCACCTGGTGCAAAGTGAAGGGGTTCTCTGCGTGGGTCAGTGTCACCTAAGGACTCTCCTGATTAGGCCCCAACCTTGACTTGTTTTATCTGGAGACTGAACGCAAGGTCAACACACATCTCAAGGAGTCACCTCTCAACCACTGGCCCTCCAAGGGCAGAAAAGGGACATGTGTCCTTGGGATTCCACATAAACTCAAGAATTTTCTATTGGACTCAAGGAACCCTAGCAGGTCCGATTCCTGTGCTACCTTAGGTTTTTTCAGACGACTTTACGTTCCCCGGTGAGCCTGGGATGATGAACTCCCACGTGGAAAACCACACAGAATGGGAATCCACCACACACGCCCGCAGAGAGCGGCCCGTACCTGAATCCCATTATTTCGAGTCCTTTTCAAAGCAGATTCCCAATCTGGGAGACAGCGGGACTATTCCTGTAATCCATAGAACATCCACACACGTCAACAACCACAGGCTGTTCTAATTAATGACCTGAGATGGAACCCATTCCAGGATTTTTCACGCTCCTTTTCTGGTTTTCGATTCCGTTAGCTCGCCTGACCCACTTTTTCATGCTCTGGCTGTAACACTTGAGAAATTAAAACTAATCCCAACAGGGTGTAATTAAATGTTAAATATAGCGGCTACGATGTCGCGTCCCCGGAGTCTCCTCCAAGTCACAGAAGTGTCACCGCATTGGTGTGGCCAGCAGGCGGCATGGAGCACTCTGGATTCCGGCACTTTCCACCACGCGGCCCAGGGGACGAGGTGCCACCGAACGGTCCCGCTACAGCTGTGCCGACTGTTGGCCGTCGCCCCTGGTGACACGTTTGCTTTTTTTGGCAGAAGCAGCTGTGGGGAGGGTTTCTCTGGAGGGTCGATTCCGTCCACCCAGTGCCGCCGTGCGAGCAAACATCTTGTCACTAACGTATCTGGGAAAAGTCCTTTCTGGAAGGTTCCGGTGCTCACGGGCAGCCGTGCCTGTCCACTTCCTGCCTCCTGCTGTCACGGAGCCCACGTGGGCCCCAACTGGAGCCTCGCGTCCTCGGAGCAGCTGCCACAGAGAGCGGTCAGGAGCCACCGGGGTGGGGGGGGGGTCGGGGAAGACCATCCTGAACTCAACTTCAGTCCTGGGCTTCGGGGTCCGCCACTCACCTCAAACAGAAAGACATGAGGTCAGCAGGCCCCACCGAGGCGAGCCCATACCAGGAGCAGCCCGGAAACATCTAGTGGACAAGTGCACAGAATCCCCTGGCAGGAGGACTCACGGTCTTCGAAGTTGCTTTTAGGAGCCAACGTACGACGTTGGCCCCACAAGAAGCCCACGAAAGCCGAGGGTTGCCCCTACAGCACAGGTGAGGAGGGAGTGATGCAGCTCACCCCCAGTTCCCCACCCCAGGGGGGGTGCACGGGGAGCTCAGGCTCTACACCCAACTGCTGCTGCACAGACTATGTATGTGGTCTCTGAGCAAAGAGCCTACAGGATTCAAGAGGTCCTCGGTCCTCCGTCGCTGAGAAGCGGGGCCTCACGTACAGGGTGATCGCCTCTGAGACGACAAAGAAAGCCCATGACACGACCCAAGTGACATAAGCTGCACCGCAGACAAGGTGTCTAGCCCTGCTGCAGGATTCCCTCGCTGCAGCTTTGCGCGGCCCGACCATGAGAGGCCCGCACACAGCCGGCCTGGCGGTGAGCTGCTCGTATGGGCCATCTTCCTCCCTACGTGCTCCAGGGACACAGCTCAGCAAGTCCCAGAGAAACCAAAGGAGCTTTCTCAACGTTACTCCCATGCATTTTCCTCATGTTTCCCTGAAAACTAATGGCAGCTAACGGATACTCAGGGGCTCTATCACTCTATTAAACTTTTTCTATTTTAATTTTTTTAAAAGATTTTATTTATTTATTCATGAAACACACACAGAGAGATTGAGAGAGAGGCAGAGACACAGGCAGAGGGAGAAGCAGGCTCCATGCCGGGAGCCCGATGTGGGACTTGATCCCGGGTCTCCAGGATCATGCCCTGGGCCGAAGGCAGATACTCAACCACTGAGCCACCCGGGCGTCCCTATTAAACTTTTTCTAAGTCTTGCAGGTGGCAAGCAGTGCGTGACTATGACTGAAGGCTGATGTGAGCCCGTGTGAGACCGAGTGACATCAGAGATAAGGCAAGCCCACAACCACCTTGATTCAACGGAAACTGCTGAAAGGGCCCGGTGGGAACTGGAAGGGTCAGAAGACGCAAGCTCACGCATTTGGGCTAAATCCTCCGGCGTGCTCTGTCTCAGGCGGGCCCTCGGAGCTGGTGTTCGTGAGCCCAGCTTTGCAATCTGATGGGCTGCTGTGCACCAGACGTCACGGCACCAGGGACGGAAACGGCCTTGCTGTTGAGGAGCCGACAGTCTCACGGGGACACTGGAAGGCGTCCACACCGATTCCAGAGGGCCAAGAACTCAGCAGTTGAGGAGGTCACTTCTCCCTGGAGCATCTCCAAGAGCAGGTGACCCTGGGTCGGAGCTTCCCTGAAAGTCCTAAGCAATCCCAGTAAACACCACCTCCTGACGGAGGGCTTCAAGGAGGAAGTAACCACCAGGCTGGTTCATTAAGAACCATGAACTTTTCTAAACACACGCAGGGCAGCAAAACAAGGAGATAAAAAGAAGAGCCTGTCTTGGGCCGCAATCAGTCAAGGATGCATCTTGTAATCCTTGAGATAACCACAAAAATGATAAAGTAAGAGAACTAACCATAAGCGAGGAAAATGGACTAACAACTTTTGGTTCGCCCCCAAAAGAGGTCAAGAGGGAGAGAAGAGAATGTCAAACAGGCAGGTCGGGTAGGACACAACATGAAAGACGGGATATAAGACCTCAAATGTCAGGAACCACATGAAACGTGAATAAATAAACCACTTTGATGAACTTAAGAGATAAAAACCGGAGGCGAGAAGGAGGGACGCAAGCACGTCACCAAAAACATGCAAGAGGCTGCCAGCCGTCCTTGGGCCTGTCTCCGGGGCCCGCCGAGTCGAGCACAAGCCGTGGGCATCAGTATCTCTGGCTTTCACAACTGTTTTGTCTGCCTCCACGCACGTCAGGAAGGCAAATCACATTATTGGAAAGGCCACAGAAACCCCTGCTGTCCTGCTGGCTCCTGACCGAGCGTGCCCTTGTTCCTCCCTGCTCGGGACAGTTTGTTCAGCGCATCCTTGCATGTGCACATAAACCCTGCACTGTATCTGGATCATCACACTGCAGTATTGGAAATGGCCTAACAGCCTTTGTGGGGGACGCCACCAATCATGGGGAGGGGTCCTTTCTCCCTGCCCACATTCCTTGCCCCACCGTCCCCCACCCCCCACCCCCGGTCCCCGACCCCAAGTACCAGGCTCCATTCGTACAGTAATGAAACCACTACTGTTTGGTTGGCAGTAATGACTTCTGAAAGCATCAATGGAGCGTTTCACGGAGAAGGGCTATTGTTAGGTGCGGCGAACGCTCCCGGCATCAATCCACCACAGTAGATGGCAGCGGCCTTGTTTTAAGCATGTCAGGAACGCGATGAGAAACAGCACAATCCGTGCTCTTCAAGAACAACAAGACTCGGCTCCGACAATCACACAAAACGACCGATGACTAAATACACGCGTTTCTACAGAAGCTGGCTCCACCGTGTCCTTAAACGTGGGTATGATCGCTGTCCTAGCACCGAGAGGTAGCTTCCGTGGCTGCCGCTCAGCCCCCAAAATATCACGACGACTTCCTGTCCCATAGTCACTGTGACAGCCTCTCCGGCAAAGAAATCCTTCATTCCTTGTATCCGTTAACTCTTCACGGGAAGGAAGGTCCTTCCCAAGACCAGGCAGTGGTAGTCCCACCTTCCGCACAGGGGAGCATGAGGAAAGAGGAGGAAAAGGGGAAGAGGAACACATCGGTACTTGAATCAGCATGGACTACGGAAACAGAATCAACGGACAGACTACGGCAGAAAAGCGACACAGGAAATGGACGTGGAACAAGGAAGAACGGGAGACAGAAATGGACCTAATATGCCACGAAAGTCTTGAATTATTTTGATATTTGTCAATACGCAATTGCCAGAAAGGCCTGGACAAAACTGCAACTTGATAGGAGATCAAAGACCCCTAAATACCTAAGCGTCTGGCCCACAGAACACGTGTCAGACTAGAACCAAAAGCTCTTTCTGCATTTCCCTTGTCCCATAGGAATCGTATTATCTTTAGAAACACAAATGTCTCTTATTAATAGAGGCTCTAAAAACAGGTGAATCCAGGGAAAAGTCAGAATCGATTCAACGGAAGGCTGGGTACATTTTGTTGCTACGTTTAAAAGAAGCTAATGCGTAGGTGACAAGTACAAGAAAGGGAAGGACGGGACCTAAGACCGAAGAGAAGACCGTCTCCTCCCTCGAGTGAGGTCCTATGTAAGCCGCACACGCCTGTCCCCTCCCACCCTTGAGGAAAGGCCTCAGTCTCTCTCTAGCTCATGAAACCACACGGGAGAAAGCCTTCGCGGGGCTCCAGGCACCGCGTGCCTGAGCTCAAGGCCCACACAGAAGAGCAAGGACCAGCCTCGCGGTGCAGGCTGCGCCCAGCTGGTGAAGGGTCGGTCCCTGCGGAGAAAATCCTCTAGGAGGGAGACTAATCCCCCAAACGACTGTGACCCAGCATCTGCCTTCCATGTAACACTTGGGACACTCGTATGACCTGGGCGGCGGGGGCACCCCCGTGGGGTCGCCTCCCCTGATCAGAGCACGCACCCTTGCTCACTTAAAACATCACCGGGGAGCCCGCGACGATCCAACTGAAAGCTCGACTCCAAGAGACGCAAAGGTGATTTTAAGACCTCAAATGCAATGTACCCCAGGTGCCCAGCTGCCCGGGGCTCGATCACACGGGGGTCAGCAAGGGCACGCGCACCGTCCAGCGGGCTAGGAATGTGCTGGCACTTCCTTGGTCTCCCCAGGAGGGCACAATGGACCCCGCGGGCGACGGGCGGATTCTTAAAGGACGTGGTTTCTTGTCTTCAGTCAACGCCGACGTCCTCGCAGCTTCCTGCCCGCACTGACAGGGTGAGGTGCCCAGCCCCACACTGCGCACCCCACGCACAACCAATTACACCTTTTCCAGGGCGCATGATCTCACTTTCCCTTCCCAGGATTTCTCTTTCCGCGACTCTCATCAGAACCTTGGCCACCCATACCTGACACTCTCAGGACAACGTATTTGGCAGGCTCGCTCCGGGAGGGAAATACGAGCGGTCTGTTGGCTTCCTCGGTTTCTCCTAAGGGAAGACACTTGCTGGGGGTGAGGAGGCTGGAAAGGAGCAGGCGTCCCTGAAACAGCACTGCCCTAAGCGTCCAGAGGCCCCGGGAGGCGGCAGCCCACTCTCTTAACCGGAGGCGATTAGCGGTCACCTGTGCCTGCACTGATGCTGCAGCCAGCGGGTGGAAGAGGCCATCTGGGGCACAGGCCGCAAGCACACCCGTGGGCTCTGGCAGCTGCCCAGGGCACGTGCTCCCACAGCACTGCCTCCTCCTGGGGGGCACTGCCTTCAAGCAAGCAACTCCTTCATGGGGAAAGATTTACGCTTTCACTCAGTAAAATAAGAAAATAACGCCGGTGTGAAGGGAATAAAAACATCTAGTGATCCGCGGCGAATCCAAAGAGCCGTGCATGGGCCGGCGTGGGGAAGAATCGGTGCTAAAGGCCCGGGCCCTCGGCGGATTCACTCACGAGGTCACAACACCAAGCTCAAGATCGAGTCCGCCTTCCTCCGGAGTCCTGGAGAAATCGGGTCCACGACATGTCGCTCAGCCAGGCCTGGGGACGCCGGGGCCCTGAGCACCGTCCTCTGGGGACCCCATATCCACCCGGCGTGAGCCCGACCAAGGGCCGGTCTGGGGAAGTCAGAATAAACGCAGCCCTTCCCAAGGAGGGTTTCAGCAAGTCGCGGGCAACCCCGGCTGCAGGAGAGATGCCACCGTATCGTTGGCCAAGCCAGAGGCCAACGTGAGGGTGCCTGTGTGAATCTGGGCCCCGCCGTGCCTGCTGTTCGCAACCGTCCCCACACGGACAGCGAGCACCAGGAGGGACAGCTGCTTCCCGGAGGCCAAGACGCGGTCATCAACGGGAGAAGCTCACCGTCCTGCAGGGCAAGAGTCCAGGATCAGGCCCGAGACACGGCCTGTTGCCGCCTCTTCGCACCCCCAGCGCCAGCACCGGGTCTTTTCTCCAGAACGGTAGTTTGAAGATCATCTTTTTCCTTCCCGTTTTGCCTCAGGTCCACACACTTGTCGTTAAACACTGTGGTTTCTGTCTCCAAAATACTCCTCTAGCTCCCGTCTTCTGTTTTCCTGGCCTCGCCTCCACCCAGGGCTGCACAACCGCGTCGCGGTTTCAGACTGCAGCCCACCTCGGCTATACAACCCCCAGATGATTTACTCTTCTTGAGGACCACCTGGAAGGGGTCGGCGTAAGGTCATGTGGGGAAAAGTGAATCAAGGGCTCGGCATGCGCTCCGTCCTCGATCAAGCGGCGGCAACGGCGTGGTGATGGGCCAGGTCTTCCTCACCGCTGGGCTCCTCCCTCACCTCCTCCCACGGGGTCTCAGTGGCAGCCCTGGTGCCGCAGGCTTGGCTGCGTGTCTGATTAGATCCCACATGAACCTGCTGGATGAAACCCCCGGCTCCATCACCAACCTTTCCTGTGACTGCATCACACTTTCCCCACAGGTGGCAAAACTCACTCCCTGCTCTTTGCCTCTTCTTGAAGCTTCTAAAAAAAACCACTTTTGGAACTAGAGAGCCGAGTGCAAAACAGACAACGAGGAAATAAGACCGTCTGCTTAAAACTGGGCAGCACGTGGGGGGCTGGGGGTGAGAGCACCAACCCTCGGGGCAGAAGGCACTGAGGCCTCTGGGACTCAGTTTCCCATCTGCGGCCGACACTGTGAGTCACCGTCTGATGACACCATCCAGACGAAGACTCGACCACGATGAACGTCAGACTCTGGACGGAGACAGCGTGGACCCCGGAAGGGACCGAAGCCACGTCCTCAGGGCAACTGGCGGGTGCGTGTGAGCGAAGCCTTAGGGCCCAGGAAGCTACATGCCACAGCTCCCTCCCTGCCCACGCGCCCCCAACCCGACCTAAGGGACGGTCCCCACCGGGGCGACCAGCAGGTACCTTCAGCAACCCAGGCAGTGGTCTCTGGGGCGGAGGTATCTACGAGTCCACATTGGTTTTAAGGAATTAGTAAGCAAAGAGGGGAGAGGAGAGAAACCTTCTGTGTCTGGCCCGGGGCACCCAGCAGCCTCGCCTGCCCGCCCTCACCACCACCTCCAGGGACCAGAACCCGCCACCCAGGGTCTTGGGGGCAAGAGACTCTGGGGGCGTCTACACCTGCGGCTGCTGATACCCCGACCACCGGGGTGGGGGGGGTTCAAGGGCCGGAGGGGAGGACCCCGGCCCACGGCCCCCCGCCAACCTACGAGCACACCCAAACCCAACAGCAAGAGGGAAGTAAAGGTTCCAAGTGAGCCGTGGACCCCTCAACCGTCAGAACCTGGGTTTTGGGGTCTGGTGCGGGTCTAGGCCAATGCCGTCTGCCTCCCAGCATCTCTCACCGTTCCAGGGGACTTTATGGGGACATGTGTCTGTCTCTTCAATAGGACACATTTAAAGGCACAGATTTTTTCCTAAAAGCACTGAAGAGCTACACAAGGCCTTCGGTGAAATAATCCTCCTTTTAAAAGTGACAAATTCCCCCAACTTCCAAAGCTGACGTCCCCTGCTCCCCTCATCACGGAGACCGGGAAGTGAAGTGCATCACAGGCCCAAGCCTGCCTCCCGCAAGTCCACCTCCCTGCGGGAGCCGCTTCCCAGGGCAGCTGCCGACACCCACGCTTTCCCATCTGACTCTACAGTCTACAGGGAACTGAGTCACGAATCAAGGTTGGAGCCTGCTGTTGGCGCTGCCGCCCCGGGAGCTCCTCCCTGGCTGCCATCCGGGAGGGACAGACACCAAAAGATTAAAATCACTGACAAAGTTGTAAGCTGTAAGGCCTAGTTCTCGACCACGGGGGCTCCCAGGATTGAGTCCCCATTGGGCTCCCTGCACGAAGCCTGCTTCTCCCTCTGCCTCTGCGTCTCTCATGAATAAACAAATAAAATCTTAAAAAAAAAAAGGAAAGAAAAGAAAGGAAGTAAAGGAAGAAAGAAAAGAAAAAAGAAAGAGAAGGGAAGAGAAGGGAAGGGAAGGGAAGGGAAGGGAAGGGAAGGGAAGGGAAGGGAAGGGAAGGGAAGGGAAGGGAAGGGAAGGGAAGAGAAGGGAAGGGAAGGGAAGAGAAAAGAAAGGTGTGCATCGTACCGACTCCCCCGAATCCTCATTGCAGCTTGTCCGTCTGGCCCTGGAGGTCCCGCCCCGCTCCCCCAAGGTCCTGCCGGCGCCCCTTTCCCTGCCACCTCTGACCGGCCTTGTTTCCCCCGCGACCCTCCATCCTCGGCCAGTGTGACCCCCGCACACGACACCTTATCTCATCATCGATCCCTGCCCATGACCCACCTCAGCTTCAACTCACTGACACAAAGATCATCCCCAGGACCTGGAGCCAAGCGCACACGGCCCCGCTGCCCAAACGGCGCCCCCACCCACACGCGCCCCGCTGCTGGCCACAAGGCCTGGCACTCGCCTGCCACGCACGATCCTCGCGGGCTCGCCAGCGCCGGGCAAGAAAGCAGGTGTGCCGGGTCACAGGGGGCTGGCTCGTGGCTCGCTGAGGCCCCTGCGTGCCGCCCGTGGGCACCAGGCTCACCCCGCGGCGGCCCCGCCTGCACCAGCCACAGTTCCCAGGTGCCGGGAAGTGCCTCCCCGCACTGGGCAGCCCATCCGCCCCGCTCCCCGCCCTCCAGCTGCCAGTTCTCCATGCACCCTACATCCCGAGCCCTCGTCACCCAGGCCCGGCTGCGACGCCCCTGGCACGCTGCCTGCCTGGCCCGGCTGTGCGGCCGACCCGCCGCGCCTCACGCCACAGTCCCTCCTTCACCTCCTCTCGCCCCAGCCAGATCCCGCCCCCCGCTGTGCGACCTCAGGCAAACTGGCTCCTCATGCTCCTTCTTCGTCCAGAAACTGGGGACGAGGACGATGCATGTCTCGGTCACGTAGAAAAGATTCAACTCGAGGGAGCGCACACGTGGCTTCCAACCATGCCCGTGCCTGTGCCCGCCGCACCAATCATGTCTCGTCCCCCTCGGGGCTTAAGGTCTTATGTTGTCATCGCTCAAGAACAGCACCTGCCTGGTAAGTTAGCTCCCCAAAGTGACAACGGCCAGGGTCCAGCAGGAAAGACACCAGCGTCTGCAGGGCCCACCGCATGCACTCCAGGCCATGCGGCGCTCAGCTCTCCGGACCTCAGGTCAGGCTTACTTTACACACAAGGGTCAGATCAGGGGTGACTCCAGATGCCGCGCTCCTCCCACCCAGCCCACGGCCTCCGCTGAGCAGGTGGGAGCAGGTGGGAAGTGGGAGCAGGTGGGAACAAGTGTGAGCAGATGGGAGGTGGGAGCAGGTGGGAGGTGTGAGCAGGTGGGAACAAGTGTGAGCAGATGGGAGGTGGGAGCAGGTGGGAGGTGGGAGCAGGTGGGAACAAGTGTGAGCAGATGGGAGGTGGGAGCAGGTGGGAGGTGGGAGCAGGTGGGAACAAGTGTGAGCAGGTGGGAACAAGTGTGAGTAGGTGGGAGGTGTGAGCAGGTGGGAGGTGTGAGCAGGTGGGAGGTGGGAGGAGGTGGGAGCAGGTGGGAACAAGTGTGAGCAGGTGGGAGGTGGGAGCAGGTGTGAGCAGGTGGGAGGTGGGAGCAGGTGGGAACAAATGTGAGCAGGTGGGAGGAGGTGGGAGGTGGGAGCAGGTGGGAGGTGTGAGCAGGTGGGAGGTGGGAGCAGGTGGGAGGTGGGAGCAGGTGGGAACAAGTGTGCACAGGTGGGAACAAGTGTGAGCAGATGGGAGGTAGGAGCAGGTGGGAGGAGGTGGGAGCAGGCAGGAGGTGGGAGGTGTGAGCAGGTGGGAGGACGTGGGAATAAGTGTGAGCAGGTGGGAGGTGTGAGCAGGTGTGAACAGGTGGGAGCAGCTGGGAGCAGCCCTGGCACGAGCACCCCGAGGACAAACAGGGAAACAGGACAGGGAGGCAGAGGTCTATAGGTGTCGTGCTCCGCCCAAGGCCCCCAAATGCCCCTGCTGACACAGGGAAAAGGGGATGGGGAGGCAGGAAGAAACAGCGAGAGCGGAACGAGGAGGCTGAAGACGCGCCAGGGAGAGCAGAGCTTCTCAGCCTGCACGGGCTCGGCCGCTGGCCCCGGCGCGTCGCAGTTGCTTTATTTTCTTATGTCATGTTAGAAAATTAAACTTCTCCCTTTTGAGGCTTATCTGGAAGGTTCATGTACAATTTCAACAGGTAAGTCCAACAGGCAAAAACCCATTTTTTCCCTAAGGGACCCAGAGAGAAAAGAACTCAACTATCCAGACCAACTCCCCAAGTACCCCCTACATTCTTCCCGTCTGCTTTCTCTGCAAGCAGGGAAGTTTTCCAGGTGAGCCATCTGTGCTTGGGATTCTTTAGGAACATTCTTCGAACCCAGTTACCAAGTTCTTCCCCCTGTAATCTATGAATTTTTAAAAAATACATTTTCGGTTTTCCTCCCTACATCTCCCAGGTGAAGCAGGATTAGGCCAACTCGAACATCCTTCAGTGAAGCCACATTAAATCCAAAACGTACGGAGCCTTAATATATCATCTTCCATCGGCCAATTTTACAGCAGTGCTAATTGCTATTTTAGAAGATGATGACGTCTTCTGGATGAGCCATGGAAAGAATAACATATTTAGCCTGCAAATTCACAGAATACTGAACGGCAAGACCAGTGCATCTCATCTCCACAGGCTTAGGATTCCCTCAGCGAGGCAGGCACACAGAGAGCTTCAGAAATAATGCTGGGGGCATGGGCAGAGGGGCCGCGGTTTCTTAAAACGCTGCAATCTAGGTAATGCTCTTGGAACAACTGTTGTTCTAAACGGCAAGTGGAAATGTCACAGAAGAATTTAAGAAAGAAGGGACACCTGGGTGGCTCAGTGGTTGAGCGTCCGCCTTTGGCTCAGGTCATGATCCTGGGGTCCTGGGATCGAGTCCCGCGTCAGGCTCCCTGCATGGAGCCTGCTTCTCCCTCTGCCTGTGTCTCTGCCTCTCTGTGTCTCTGATGAATAAGTAAATTAAAAATGTAAAAAAAATTCTTTGAATTAGAACACAAAAGTAATTTCCCAGCTATTTTATTTATTTGTGAAGATTTTTTTAAGTAATCTCTACACCCACTGTGGTGCCCAAACACAGTCCCAAGATCGAGAGTCACATGCTCTACTGACTGGGCCAGCCAGGCGCCCCTCCCCAGGTATTTTTTTATTGATTTATTTGAGTGATGGAGTGAGAGAGAGTGAGAGAGAGAGAGAGAGAGAGAGAGAACCAGAGCACGAGCAGTGGTGGGGAGGCAGAGGGAGAGGGCTGAGCAGGGAGCCCGATGCAACACCTGATTCCAGGACCCAGAGACCCCGACCCGGGCCTAAGGCAGACACTCAACCGACGGAGCCAGCCCGGCGCCCGCTCTCCAGTTATTTCAAATGTCACTTTAACTACACTTGCAAGAGGATTCCAAAAATGTTAAAGGACACAGAACATTCAAGCTTAAGTAAGAACATGCCCTGCAGTTGGGGCAGGGGGGCAAAAGCACTAAACTCTGGAGCAGGGAAGTCCGCCCAGAGCAGGACCCACCGCACCAGAAGCTCGGTCACTGCGGCCTCCAGAAGTGGGCAGGACGTAGAGAGGGAAGCGGCAGGGCCCCCGCAGGCTAAGCAGCACCTCGCGGCTCGCTCTGGACCCGGCAAGCACCCCAACCACCAAAAGGGCAGGGAGGATACTGCCCCCGGCACCAGATCCAGACAGGACGGAGCCTTCCTCCAAATGTAATAGCAAGACTCCTCCCCGTGTGACTTCTCGATCCGGTTCTGCCCAAACAGCATCTACACAGTCTGACTTCTAAAGCAGACGAAGGAAAACCCATTCCCTCCCATGAAAACCAGAGCTACACGCCACCAGGTTCCTCTAGCTTCCCAGCGTGGAGACACTGGGCGGTGAGGACCGAGGACACCGAACAAAATGAGAGAGAGGGAGGAGGCAGGTGCGGCTCACATCCACGGCAACACCAGACCCTACAGCAGGCTTGCGACCACAGAACCACGGTGACTTCAGAATCCCAGTTACCCTCCGCGGTGACAAATATGTTGAGCAACAACTCTGACTCTGTCGAAAGACAGCAGCTCATGAGCATTATTAAAAAAAAAAAAAAAAAAAAAAAGAGAGTCCACATGACTTTTGCTTTCACATTAAGAAAAAATAAGGGTTTGATTTTTTCCTTTCCTTCCCAAATTCATTTTTCCTATTCATCTCACAGTTGGGTATTTGGTTGAAGCATAATTGAAAAATGAAGACAAAAAAAAATAATTAAAAATTAAAAATAAATAAATAAAAAATAAATAAAATAAATAAATAAATAAATAAGGAAGACAAAGCCTGGGCAAATTATCCAAAGGAGAACACGCTGTGTTCTTTTCAAGGCCTATAAAAATAAATTTTGCCCGTGAACAGGAATTCAAGGAGATCCTCACATCGCCCTCTCGCTCATCTGAACCTATTTTTCTTTTTCATCCAGTCCTACTTTTCTCCAAATTCATTCAGAGTCGGGGATTTTTTTTAAGATTTATATATAAGATCTATTTATTTATTTAAAGATTTATTTATTTATTTGAGAGACAGAGAGAGAGTCTGTGCCCAATGAGGCAGAGCGGCAGGCAGAGGGAGAGGCAGGCAGAGGGAGAGGCAGGTTCCCCACTGAGCAGGGAGCCTGATGTGGGGGCTCGACCCCGACCCCGGGACCATGACCCGAGCCAGAGGCGGCTCTCTATCTACAGAGCCACTCAGGGTCCTAGAGTGGAGGATGTTGAACAAAAATTCTAAGTGTATCATTGTAGTCCACCTTAAACACAGCACAGGTCTCAAATTTCAAATCAAAAGCTCCCGTCTAATTTAACTTTTAAGAGATGAGTCCAGATGGTACTTGAAGACCAGAGCAGAGACGCAAAATTGGAACC
The DNA here is from genome assembly GCF_905146905.1 of Nyctereutes procyonoides. Lineage (NCBI taxonomy): Eukaryota > Metazoa > Chordata > Mammalia > Carnivora > Canidae > Nyctereutes > Nyctereutes procyonoides. The sequence continues at coordinate 14,753,989 of NW_026575136.1, read as the reverse complement.
AGTTTCCTAAGCAGAGCTAACAGCCCATCTGGGGCAGAATCAGTGGAGCAATGAATCTTATTTCAACCCAAGGCACCTTGGAATGGAGCACTCACTTCCTCTTCGGATTAAGACATCTCCTTCAACTGCTCCCCTGGAACTTCCTGCACCCCAAGCACCACTCCTCCCTAACCCTGTGTGGGGCTGGCCACCTCCTGTCCCACAGCACCATGGCAACCCTGCTTGAACATACAGACATCCCTGGGCTTGAAAGGACCCTCTGGCTGCAAATACGGGCTCATCGGACGAGGGCTCCTGCAGCGGGGCTTTGCCTCTGAGAACCTAACAATTAGAAATATTAACAGATTTTGTTAAAAAAAAAAAAAAGGTACAACTTTCTGGGAAAATAAGTCAAAGTCAGATCCTGGTTCATCCTGGTTCAAGAGGACTCACTTGTTGCTATCAGAAAACAAAAGCATTCTATTCTTCAGAGTCTGCTGAACTGGGAAGAGGCGAGTTTTTAAGTCTCAAGAGTAATAACCGGACCATCCCTGCATACTTCACTTTGTATTTGTCAGTATAACAGGTGTCTACTCATCCTCAAATCATATCTGGAGTCACTTCAGTGCAGCTATAGTGACTAAATAAAGGATGATTCCTGCCAAACCTTACAGGGAACCTGTGATAGATAGCCAGATGGACAGATGGTCGGACAGAGAAGATGGATGGGTGGAGGACAGATTTAAAATACATTATTTTCCAAGGGCCAAAAAACAGATCGTGTTTATAATATAAACTATTAACTGAACTACATATTTCTTAGTGTAGGAGGTCAGGTTGTCATTCTTCATTAAAAATATATGTGCATTTAAAAATATATATATATGTGCACATAAAATGAGCCTTTCTTTAGAGAACTATCTCCACATGTATCTACTGTGCCTACAAAGGTACAAAAGCTGAAATGGAAACACACAAGCTAAAAATAAGTGGAACTGATGTCATAGGTTGGTGCCATGCTTCTTGCACATAAGTGAGAAGTGTGGGCGTTATCAGGGTGCGAGGCTGAGATTGAAAGCCCCCGAAGCATAGCTGGGAAACCAATACTAACCAAGAATATTCAAAAATGACCCATTAGTGGTCTGCTACTTGGAAAAAAAAAATTTAAACCTCCAAATCCAACCGTACACCAAAATACATTCCAGATGAATAGAAATTAATTTTCTAAAAAATGCCTTTTTTTAAATTTTTTATTTATTTATGATAGTCACAGAGAGAGAGGGGGGGGGGGCAGAGACACAGGCAGAGGGAGAAGCAGGCTCCATACATGGAACTTGATCCTGGGACTCCAGGATCACGCCCTGGGCCGAAGGCGGTGCTAAACCACTGAACCACCCCGGGCTGCCTAAAAAATACATTTCTAAAGCTAAAGTCAAGTCGTGTATTTTTGGATTCAATCTTGAGCAAGGACAAACGTTCAAAATAATAACAAAAATAATTGAAATTTAAATTTTTTGATGATGTAGGAATGTTAAACTTCTGTAAGTCTAAAATGCTGCTCTAGGGACACACCTGGGTGGCTCAGTTGGTTAAGCGGTTGAGTCTTGATTTAGCCTCAGGTCATGATCTCAGGGTCATAAGATGGAGCCACCCAGTTCCCAGCACGGGGGTGGAGCCTGCTTAAAATTCTCTGTTCCTCTGCCTCCACACTCTCAAAATTATTTATTTAAACAAAGTAAAAAGGTGCAGTGGGAAAAACAGTCAAAAATTACATGAGTTATCTATTAAAGGAGTCAATGCACTGAGACCCACAAGCCAAATCCAGCCATTGCCCTTTTTTGCTAAAATGTTTTTTACATTTTTAACTGGTCAGGAAAAATCAAAAGGGAGATTTTAGGATGTGCAAAAACTTTATGAAATTCACATTTCAGTGGCCATACTGGAAAAGAGCCACACACTCATCTCCCTATTGTCTGAGGCTGCTTTGGGCTACAATGGCAGGACTGCATAGTTGGGGCAGAACCGGCTTGGCCCACAAAGCCTAATTCCTATCTGGCTCTTCCTAGAAAAATTTAGCTGACCTATGACCTATTATACAAAGGGCTGATGCAGAAGAAAAACAATGAGGCCCAATAAATAAGTAGGCGAAGGGGATTTTTTGAAGTAGGCAAAAAATACAACTAAAGAAGAAAATGTTCACTTCTGTGCCAAGTTGAAAGAACCTCTTTGACCCGTCAAATTAAGATCTTTTGGAAAAGTCAACACAATGCTGTCACGGATGCGCTGAACCCAGAACTAACTCACTGTTGGTGGCACTCTAAAAAAGGTCCCACTCTAAAAAAAATAAAAAATAAAAAGACTAAATAAATAAATAAATTTTAAAAAAAGGTCCCACTCTCGAGAAAGCCCATCTGGCAAAAAGAAAGAAGTCCCTGAAAATGTCTATAATTCGCTTCTCTGGGTCTGGCCTAGAACATGGGCAAATTCCAATCCGAAGCCATTTATTACAGTATCATTAACACAATGAAAAGCCCCTGGGGCACCGGGTGGCTCAGTGGGTTAAGCGTCTGCCTTTGGCCCGGGTCATGATCCCGGGGCCCTGGGGTCGAGCCCCACATCGGGCTCCCTCTCAGCGGGGGAGTCTGCTTCTCTCCCCCCTGCTGTCCAAATTCTCGCTCTGGGTCTCAAACAATAAAACCTTAAAAACACACACATGAACAGCTTTAAATTTCCCTCAACTCTTTTTTCAAATGTCAATACCTATGAAATCCAAATCTATCTCACGGTCAGGTACTTGAGCGCACCTTCTCCTCCTCTGCGTGCCGCACCTTCGGAACGTCGCCCACCTGAGCGACTGCACACAGGAGACTTGCCGGAGGACGTGGGGAGGCTAAGGAAAGCCCTCAGGCCGCCGGCGAGGGGACACATGGGGATAGGGGCGCCCCAGAGACACTCAGAGGCCGCAAGGACGCAGGGGCCCAGGGCCAGGAGGCCACGCACCCCTGTCCTGCACCCCCGGCTCCTAGTCCCCACGGGCCAAACCAGGACCGCCGCTCACCCGAGAGGGGAGCAGAGGACAGACCTGGGGGCGGAGGAGGAATGGCCAGCTTACTGTCCCTACTGCCCAATGGGGTCGTGAAGAGTGATCTCCCACCGTGACAATTAGTGGGAGGCAGTAAATCTCAAGACCCTAGATCACCCAATAAACCGGAACCTGAAAGGGCTTTCACTTCCAAAAGAACGCTGGTGGGAGACAAGAAAACAGGGATTTGAAAAGCCAAACTGTTTTTTTTTTTTCTAACAAGGCAAAGCTATAAAAGAAAACATTTTCCACGATGTTTAGGCACAACTAATATGGTGGGGGGCAGCGGCACGCAGAGGAAGAGAAGGAATCAGAAGCAGCCCCGCCACCGAGAGCCGAGCCCACTGGGGGCCTGAGGTCGTGATCCCCGCCCAAAGCCGGAGACAGAGGCTCGAGCGAGTCCACCACCCAGGCACCCCAAGAATGGCCCATGTCAAACAGCGGGGAGACTGGTGATCGGCTAATTGAATCCAAGAGTTAACAAAGTCAAAGATGAGAATAAACTCATGTTTTCCAGACTCTCTGGGGGCTAAAAAGAATCCTTTTCTAGTTTCTATTCTTCTGTGTCTTTTAAAATCACTATTTCTAGTCAGGTTTCAGTAAGGGCTCTACGCAGATTTATTAAGAACATACAGAGCCTAGAGTGTGGAAAGGGGCACGTTTCAAGGGATTCGACAGCAAAACTGTCCTCTCATCAATAACATGACCCTCGGTGCCAGAAATGGGGGAAGTGTCCTTGCTTCAAGTCACTGTATTGCAAACTCCTATAGGGAAATAGGGGAAAGTAGATTTCTCACTCAAAATGGAAATTAAGTTCATTTCTTGTTACTCTAAGAGGAACTCCCAGTGCCAACCACTAGAGTCCCCCTGCCATCCGAGCACTCGGCATCACTTTACCATCCTGCCATGGCCTCTCGCCACCGCCCCCTTTGCCTTTGTCCACCCTGGTCTCACCTCCCAACCCGATACACAAGACACTCGCCCTGTGAACCACACTCCTCCCAGCTTCTCCATTCAAACCTGCCTTTATGGTCTTTAAGCTTTTGTTTTTGTTTGTTTTTTTTTTTTAATTTACTTGTTTTACTAATTATTTTCTGAAAAATTAGCTCTTTCTACCTGTGGTCATTGTGACCACTCCATCCATCAGAACCTCTCAGAAGGCCATTAAGGTTTCCAGTTGGCATTCTCTGAGGGTTCAAAGTGAAATTGAGTGCCCGAATCCAATTTAGATACGGATTTCCATCTCTATCAACAGTTCACCAAGACACAGTGCCGTCCATCAGATTTGAAGTCTGGGAATCTGTGCCTTAGCAGAAGCTACAGGAACAGACAGTAACTAAAAAAATAAGACTCAAGAGCGCGGTTGCCATCACTGTCGTATTTATCCCACGCCGCAGTTTAGCCAAGAAAGGACAGTAACAATCCTTCCAAACCACAGTATGAAAGTTGCCAATATCCCGTCTGCCTCTGTCTCTAGCGAGTCCTACGTTTTCATACCTTAGCCGAACAATTACCTTAATCATTATAATCTGGCATCACAAATGAAGAAATTGGTTCTAATTTCCAAGAGATGTCTGAGAATTCCGAGTTTAAGACCCAAGTAAGTAAGTACCTCCCTCCTAACCTGGTGAGTCTTTTGCCCTCTTCATTCACACCTCCTCCCCGTTCAGTCTCTTGATTAAGAAAGAGTATTTAGACTCTAATCTAAGACACTTTCCGCTTTGTGAATCATTCATTTATTGCCTCATATCACTGGCCACCTTAGCTTCGATGTTCTTAACAATCCCTGTTTTTAGTGAAGACTGAGGTGGTTGTTTTCATTAAAAACATAGTGACGAGGGATCCCTGGGAGGCTCAGCGGTTTAGCACCTGCCTTTGGCCCAGGGCGCAATTCTGGGGTCCCAGGATCGAGTCCCAGGTCGGGCTCCCGGCATGGAGCCTGCTTCTCCCTCTGCCTGGGTCTCTGCCTCTCTCACTCTATCATAAGTAAATAAATAAATCTTTAAAAAAAAAAAAAGAAAGAAAAGAAAACATAATGACGAGCTCTGTAAAGGGAAAGTAGACAGTCCTGGACATCCACAAGCACAACTACCTCAGTAATCTTCAGTATCTGCTTCGCGGGTTCTAACAGCACTTCGGTTTACGAATCTCTTTAAGAGTGACACTAACTTCCTTTGTTTTGAAGACTCATACACAGTCAACCAGAAGGCCCTTCGATGCCACTAGAAAATCAGCAATGAAAAAAAAAAAAAAGGAACCAGTGATGACATTAGGTCCTTGAATCACTCAGCTGTTTTCAACGATAGCCTTCTAATACAGACAGAATAATGGTACAGACAATACTTCTTTAATCGTGGATCTTGCATCAGTTAAGCCCATCCTAGCCCACAAGCACCTTCCTCCTCCTCTGTGAGAGCTAATGCCAAGTGCAGCTTTTCCACGCCGACTGTTACCAGGAATTACAAAACAAATGCCACCGGGATCTTTATGAATCTTCATCATCTAAGAAAAGATGAAAAGCAGAGGTTTCCCAATTCTTAAAATATTAGCCTAATCATCAGAACAATGAAGCTTCTCAGTAAAAGCAAAAAAAAAAAAAATGTTTAAAGAAAATGTGCAAAGTCACCCGGCATCCAAATCAAGTAGGAAGAAGAACATTTTGATGGCAAACACCAGGAGTCACTTTGAAAGGAAGTTCAAGAACGCCTAAGTTTAAAGACATAAGAGACTGTTACCCTTGAGTGCGTGCAATAAGGTGTGACGGTAGAGGTTCTGGAATTCTAAAATAGCTCTTGGACTCAGGGATATTTACAAAACTCATCATGGAAAGCGTGGGCTTACCAGGATCGTAGTCACGTACCTACATCAAAAGGCAGATATGAGGAACAAGTGTAAATGAAAGCAATTCTTCTAAGATTAAACATTAAGGGGATGCCTGGGGTGGCTCAGCTGGTTGAGCATCTGACTCTCAGTCTCGGCTCAGGTCATGGTCTCAGGGTCATGAGATGGAGCCCAGGGTGGTCGGGCTCCAAGCTCAGTGGGGAGTCTGCTTGAGATTCTCTCTCTCCCTCTCTCTCAAATAAATAAATCTTTAAAAAAAAGAGATTAAATATTAAGGAATCTCTTAATGACAACATTAATATTCGGGTAGTACTAAACAGCTCTGAAACCACTGGGCGACTGCTGGAATCCGTCCACACCCAGCTGGAAACACAACGTCCCAAGCTCCTAGTGGGCAGTGACCTCCACACAGACCAGAAGAGGAGAGCCCAGGGGAACGGGGCCGTCAGAGGACAACCGGGGTTCCAAAAGGTCCAGCAAAGAGCAACACGGTTTCCAGAAGACTGTCCCTACTCATCCCAGGAGGAAACGCGGCAGCTGGCAAGTTTTCTGATACACGCCTCGACACTCCGTTCTGTGCACTTGATTCAAGAGAAACGTGTTGAGCGTGGGGCCTTCCACCCTGTTACCCAGACCTCTGCTTGACGGACTCAATTAAAAAGCCTTAAAAAAAAAACAACCAAGTGTATTGTCCCAACTCATGCATCATAATGAACTGAAACCTCAGCTACTGAACGCAGTACACACAAGACACCCGGGCTGCCCCCGAGAAGTCACAATCTTCCTCCATGAGGCTGATTTCATACCTTTGTTTTTTTGCTTCGTATATTTTTAGAATAATTAAGAGAACTTCCTATTTTGCGCCTGACGTTACAAGATATGAAGATTAAAGTGATCACGTCTCAGTACGCAACAAGTCTGCAAGCAATTAAATTGAACGTTTATCAAAAAGGCCACCTACAAACCCAAGGCTCTGGGCTGATGCCTGTCACTGAGAAAAGCAACCGTGTAGGGTAGGAACTCAGGCTAGCCACTCATCCAGAGAGAACACAAATCATCATTTGCAGCTGCGGAGGGGTGAGTCCACTAAAGCTTCACTGGGAGCTCAGTAACCGCTTACCCTGGAACCCGGACTTGTAAGGGTCCACACAGTCTGGTCACCCACAAAGCTCATTCCTCTTTCCCAGGAGGGGCTTAAGACCAAGACAAGCCACACTTTTTCTTGAAATATCTGGCAACCGGTCGTCTCTCATGACCTTCTCTTTTCTACTCATCATCTTTCAAGCTTCTTGGACAAATGGTGAAGAAGGAGGAAGAATCAGGGAGAAAAACATACACTTTGTCCAGGAGTTCCCTTCGTCTCCTGAACACAAACGTTATCTCTACCTACTTTTTTTTTAAAGATTTATTTATGATAGACCCAGAGAGACAGAGAGAGAGAGAGAGAGATGCGCAGAGACACAGGCAGAGGGAGAAGCAGGCTCCATGCAGGGAGCCTGACATGGGACGCAATGGACTCAATCCTGGGACTCCAGGATTGCGTCCTGGGCCAAAGGCAGACTGAGCCACCCAGGGATCCCCTGTCTCTACCTACTTTTGAAAGGAATTAAATCCACTCTGAAACCAGAAACCTTTTCATTCCACATTACTAGTTAATGTATTTAATTAGACTACGGTGAATCCTGAACAGAAATGCAATGTGGGAACATGTCAAAAGTCAGTGATTTAGAAGAACCTGCTTCTGGGTTTATCCAGGTCAACAGGAAACACCTCTTTGTGAGACGCCCCCAGTCCTCAAAGCAATATGGTTAAATCAGACAAACTGCTGGGGCAAAGGTGGGCAGGACCGCTGGGCAGGAGCGCTGGGCCCCTCCCCGGGGCGGCCGGGCCGAACTAACGCCCACGGGCCACAGGCCACAGCTCGTCCGGGATGCACGAAGCAAGGCATGTTCATGCTTAAGGACGTGCCGGCAATACCCTTGGAGAGGCCTCAGCGCCTTGACCTCCCCACGCTCCTTCCACCTCCTTTTCCATCTGAATCAGAGCAGAGGGTCTCCAGCTACCAGGCCCTCCCGGGCCCCCAACACTGCCTACCTTCTCCCTGCCAGCCACGCCATGTCCACTCTGCCGACAAGACTAGAAGGTCCGGCTTACGTGATGGGCCACGGACTGAGCCCCCCGCTCGCCCCCGTTGCTGCCCCTCAGGCTTCCAGCTGGGTCGCCCCAGACACGCAAGGTCGCCACCGCACGCAAGACTATCAGACCAACCACACAGCCACCTGCGAGCCAGCTACGCGGGTACACGGTGCAGGGAGAGCAGTTTCCCACTGATCCAAAATACAGTCCTTTACCACGAGTGAGGTCAAGCGCGGCCCTCAAGGGTGACCACAAGGCCCAGAGCCACGCATCAGGGGACAGTCCCTAGAAGGCAAGAGGACCGACATTCCAGGTAAAGGGGGGAAATGGGCCGAGGTGCAGCAGGGAAAGTCCAGGGTGCGGAGGGAAGGACGAACGGCTTGCCGTCACCCCGGCTTCCCACAGCAGGGCCGCAAGACACTCCAAGGTCGCCAAGACCCCGCGAATTTCTGAGAAGTCACTACACGTGCGTGTGGATGAGACACCGCTGCCTCGATGAGGATCAGGGAGAGAGAGATCGTCTGAAGGCGTTTTCATGTTGAAGGAAGACACGGGCTGCTCGGTCACTCCACAAGCAGCCTCCCCAGCCGTGGGCTCCCCAACGTGACACATGGCTCCTTCGCCTCAAACACAGAGACCCGATTTTGCACGACAAATGGTTCGTTCACTCAACACTCACTTACTGCAAGCACCGAGCCAGCTGCTAGGGGTTCAAAGATGGACTGACCTTATCCCTGGCTGCTCAAAGCCCAGGAGAGGCAGCCACGATAGTTAAAAGGCAACAAATGCCATAGAAACGGCAAACGGGAGGAAATTGAAGCAGTCATCAAAAACCTCCCAAGACACAAGAGTCCAGGGCCAGATGGCTTCCCAGGGGAATTCTATCAAACGTTTAAAGAAGAAATCATACCTATTCTACTAAAGCTGTTTGGAAAGATAGAAAGAGATGGAGTACTTCCAAACTCATTCTATGAGGCCAGCATCACCTTAATTCCAAAACCAGACAAAGACCCCACCAAAAAGGAGAATTACAGACCAATATCCCTGATGAACATGGATGCAAAAATTCTCAACAAGATACTAGCCAATAGGATCCAACAACACATTAAGAAAATTATTCACCATGACCAAGTAGGATTTATCCCCGGGATGCAAGGCTGGTTCAACACTCGTAAAACAATCAATGTGATTCATCATATCAGCAAGAGAAAAACCAAGAACCATATGATCCTCTCATTAGATGCAGAGAAAGCATTTGACAAAATACAGCATCCATTCCTGATCAAAACCCTTCAGAGTGTAGGGATAGAGGGAACTTTCCTCGATATCTTAAAAGCCATCTACGAAAAGCCCACAGCAAATATCATTCTCAATGGGGAAGCAATGGGAGCCTTTCCCCTAAGATCAGGAACCAGACAGGGATGTCCACTCTCACCACTGCTATTCAACATAGTATTGGAAGTCCTAGCCTCAGCAATCAGACAACAAAAAGACATTAAAGGCATTCAAATTGGCAAAGAAGAAGTCAAACTCTCCCTCTTCGCTGATGACATGATACTCTACATAGAAAACCCAAAAGCCTCCACCCCAAGATTGCTAGAACTCATACAGCAATTTGGTAGCGTGGCAGGATACAAAATCAATGCCCAGAAATCAATGGCATTCCTATACACTAACAATGAGACTGAAGAAAGAGAAATTAAGGAGTCAATCCCATTTACAATTGCACCCAAAAGCATAAGATACCTAGGAATAAACCTAACCAAAGAGGTAAAGGATCTATACCCTAAAAACTATAGAACACTTCTGAAAGAAATTGAGGAAGACACAAAGAGATGGAAAAATATTCCATGCTCATGGATTGGCAGAATTAATATTGTGAAAATGTCAATGCTACCCAGGGCAATTTACACGTTCAATGCAATCCCTATCAAAATACCATGGACTTTTTTCAGAGACTTAGAACAAATTATTTTAAGATTTGTGTGGAATCAGAAAAGACCCCGAATAGCCAGGGGAATTTTAAAAAAGAAAACCATAGCTGGGGGCATCACAATGCCAGATTTCAGGTTGTACTACAAAGCTGTGGTCATCAAGACAGTGTGGTACTGGCACAAAAACAGACACATAGACCAATGGAACAGAATAGAGAATCCAGAAATGGACCCTGAACTTTATGGTCAACTAATATTCGACAAAGGAGGAAAGACGATCCACTGGAAGAAAGACAGTCTCTTCAATAAATGGTGCTGGGAAAATTGGTCATCCACATGCAGAAGAATGAAACTAGACCACTCTCTTGCACCATACACAAAGATAAACTCAAAATGGATGAAAGATTTAAATGTGAGACAAGACTCCATCAAAATCCTAGAGGAGAACACAGGCAACACCCTTTTTGAACTTGGCCACAGTAACTTCTTGCAAGATACATCCACGAAAACAAAAGAAACAAAAGCAAAAATGAACTATTGGGACTTCATCAAGATAAGAAGCTTTTGCACAGCAAAGGATACAGTCAACAAAACTCAAAGACAACCTACAGAATGGGAGAAGATATTTGCAAATAACATATCAGATAAAGGGCTAGTTTCCAAAATCTATAAAGAACTTATTAAACTCAACACCAAAGAAACAAACAATCCAATCATGAAATGGGCAAAAGACATGAAGAGAAATCTCACAGAGGAAGACATAGACATGGCCAACATGCACATGAGAAAATGCTCTGCATCACTTGCCATCAGGGAAATACAAATCAAAACCACAATGAGATACCACCTCACACCAGTGAGAATGGGGAAAATTAATAAGGCAGGAAACAACAAATGTTGGAGAGGATGCGGAGAAAAGGGAACCCTCTTACACTGTTGGTGGGAATGTGAACTGGTGCAGCCACTCTGGAAAACTGTGTGGAGGTTCCTCAAAGAATTAAAAATAGACCTGCCCTACGACCCAGCAATTGCACTGTTAGGGATTTACCCCAAAGATTCAGATGCAATGAAACGCCGGGGCACCTGCACCCCGATGTTTCTAGCAGCCATGTCCACAATAGCCAAACTGTGGAAGGAGCCTCGGTGCCCATCGAAAGATGAATGGATAAAGAAGATGTGGTTTATGTATACAATGGAATATTACTCAGCCATTAGAAACAACAAATACCCACCATTTGCTTCAACGTGGATGGAACTGGAGGGTATTATGCTGAGTGAAGTAAGTCAATCGGAGAAGGACAAACAGTGTATGTTCTCACTCATTTGGGGAATATGAATAATAGTGAAGGGGAATATAAGGGAAGGGAGAAGAAATGTGTGGGAGATATCAGAAAGGGACACAGAACATAAAGACTTCTAACTCTGGGAAATGAACTAGGGGTGGTGGAAGGGGAGGAGGGCGGGGGGTGGGGGTGAATGGGTGACGGGCACGGAGGGGGACACTTGACGGGATGAGCACTGGGTGTTATTCTGTATGTTGGTAAATTGAACACCAATAAAAATTAATTTATAAAAAAAAAAAAAAAGAAACGGCAAACGGCACGACTGGGGTCAATGAACTGCACCCACGTGCCAATCATAGAAGAAACATTTCCTTATCACACCTTTTTGTCTACATCCAGGCCTATCTCTGATGTGACTGTATCTATTTCGAGTTTACACATTTCTAGACATTTTCACAGAGCACGTTCACAGATTTCGTTACTTTCTTCTATGACTACAACATCATAAGAGAAATGACCAACTAGATGGGGCTAAGGGAAGGTCCTTCGAACAACCCTTTATACCAGTTCTGTACCATGCCCACGCCTGTGTTATCATCTACTCCGGAGAAGCCAAAACTGCAAGTCAGAATGCACAGTATCTCCATCCTCCGATATCTTGTTACCTAGAGAAGTCTTACTTCTCTTTTCAGTAATTTTTTTTTATTTTTTTATTTTTTTTAGCATTCCCCTCAACCACAGCAAAGCTAGGAATGCGGCCCTCACCTGGTCCTGGTGAAGAACCAGGACCTATAGAAGAAAAAAATCTAATATCCCTTCTAGAACTACTGCATCCTCAGCAGGTGGTTAAAATATTTGGGTTTTAAAAGGAAAACTTAGTAAACATGATGTTAGCGCCCTTAAAAGTTCTAGAGACGAGTTTCAAAGCAAAACTAAAGGGTGGCAGCTCAACAAGCAACGATGAACCCTATTCCAACGACGCCTGGCTTAGTCAAGAACTGATCTGCGCAACAAGGCGGCCCAGGTCTCTAACTCTGAGACCAAATACCCAAATACACAGGCTGCAAGCCGTCACAGCTCTGAACGCAGCCCCTGCTCCTGGTGCTGAGGACACCCGGCCCACGGGGGCACCAGCTGCCAGCGGCCCCGGCACGTGCCCAGCTCGCGGCCCAGAGCAGGAGCGCGGCTCCAACTTACACGGCTCATCCCTCGCACGTGGACACACGGCCCAGACGCTCCGAGCGTCATCGTCAGCCTCTGCACACATCTCCCTCCCTCACCAGCAGGCTCAGCATCGCCCCGCAGACGCAGCTCGTTCGTGTGTCGTACAGTAACGCTCGGAAGCCGCGTGCAGGAGGACACAGCCAGGCTTTACCCTATCCTCTGCCGGGGCCTGTTTCATACCCGCTTTCATTCGTCCTTTCCCAGACGTCCCCCCACCACGCCCCCGGAACAGGTTCTCCACCACTTCTCGCCCTTGCAAACCTCTCCAGAAAACCCATTCCATGCATTAACAGGCCACGCCTGCTCTCATCCTTTAAGAAGGATGCCGGGAACACCTGCCAGCTTGGCAAGGAGCAGCACACAGCGCCGCGCCCCAGGCTCTGGGCAGACCCACCGGCACAGCAGAAGGCCACAGGCCACGCGCCGTCCCCAGTCACACGTGGGGGGGGTTGCGAGCCCCTGAGCGAAACCACACGCGGTCGTCCTGCCTTCTCAAGGGCTTCCACGGACAACGCGGAACGAATAAGGTAAGAGGGGTGTGGAGTGGTGCAGGAGGACACGCACTGGGCCTTCTCGTCACTGACGCAATGCTACGAAGAAAATACAAAGAGAAACAGAAGACGAGGCGCAACATAAACCGAATACATTCTACAAATATCCGGTTACTTCCACCCGGATGCGATCAGCGTGACAGGGCTGTAAGCCCACGCTGGGATTCAGATGTATAGTCATTCCAGAACAAAGAAAATGATACAATTTTCAGAATGATGCATAAATCTTATTTAGGTATTTGCATAAATAGAAAAGGATATTAAAGTGTTAACTACTACTCCGAGCAAACTCAATCCAAACACATTCTTTCTAAATGATCCTACTTGACAAGATGTTTGCATATAAACTTTCACCCAAACACAAATCAATCCCTGTGATGTGGCTGGAAGTCTGCAAAGCTGCCCAGACCATTTACAGGGTAAATACAGGCTAAACTAATCTTGCATCTTTTAAGTTTGAAACGTTAAGGAGACTTGAGAAACAAGTATCTGAACAAAGATACTACTGTGATCATATCATTACTGCAGGTACCAACCGCCTCGTCAATCCACAGTGGGGCAATAAGAGTTCCAGCCTCACAAAGATTCGTACAAATGAATCTAAGAATGAGCTTTTTTTTAAGACTTTATTTATTTATTCATGAGAGAGAGAGAGGCAGAGACACAGGCAAAGGGAGAAGCAGGTTCCCTGTGGGGAGCCCGATGCGGGAACTCGATCCCGGGACCCCGGGGTCACACCCCAGACTGATGGCAGACGCTCAACCACTGAGCCACCCAGGGATCCCTAAGAATGAGCTTCTACTGAAGCTCCTACTTCTGGTAGGAATGTTCTATCTCTACACTGGCCAATATGGTAGTTATTAACCATCTGTAGCTCTTGGGTACTTAAAATGCAGCGAGTGCAGTTGAGAAACTGAATTTTTAGTTTTGAGTCTAACTAATTCACATTGAAATAGCCACATGTGGTGCTGGTGGCAACTGTACTGGAGAAAACAGCTATAGAAGATGAAGAAATGCATTGAATTTCGGCAAGAACCCTTTAAAGAGGATAGAGTCACACCTGTAAGTCTACAAGACCCGGTGCCTAGCAAAGCATTTTAATACCAACACAGACCTTCAAGATGTAGCGAAGGGAAGTTAAGTCACGTCCAAGGGCAAACACATACCAACAGCTCCAAACTCCAGCTCCAAGCCCTCCACACCAATCTCTCTCCAAGACAGCCTAAAAGTCTGTCCGGATGGACCGGATGAAAGAGGAAACTAGTATTTTCAAACAATCTATTATGTGTCAGCCGCTGTGACACGCTCTTTACAAGTGAGGTCATAGTTCACCTCCCTACAATTCTGACCGGTAGCCGTCACTATTCCTATTAACTCTACAGAGATGGGAAACACTGGATTCCAACTCAGATCTCCACAACTCCAGAGAGCAGATTACTCCCACATAACCACACTGTCCTTCTCGAGGTTCCTACCTCCAAGCCTCAGACTTTCAATGAAGCTAATCAAAATCTGATACTCTCCACCCTGGAACGCTGGAAATCTACATTTGTCCTAACCAAGCAAAAGATAATCCCCTATTGCCAAGAGAGCAATGCAAGTTCCATTTCTCCAGCTTCCTCGAAGATCTTACTACATTCAGCCCTACCAGGGCTGCCTGTGAGAGAACAAAGAGCTTATGACAGCCCGCCAGCGTGCACCCATGAATCTTCACTGCTGCGTGCAGGTGCTCACCACTTCAGTAATGACATCACCCTTCCCCTACAGAGGAGGCCGCTAGAAGGTCCAAAGGCCGTGCCACGCAGCTGCGCCTGGACTCTCCATTCCTCAGACATCCCTGGCTCAAAGCTCCAACACTCCACGTGACCCCTCACAGCACTCCCCAGGGCAGATCTCCCTGACTTCAGAGGAATCCTCTTCCCTCACCATACCAGACACAGAGTTCAAATGATCCTAGCACTGGGAGTCTCAGCTAGAAACAAAAGCAAGAATAACTCCCAAGAAAACATACGTCCACATAAAAACTGGTCAATGTTCACTGCGGCATCATTCAGATAGCCAAGAAGCAGAAACAACTCAAACATTCATCAGCCGACAAATGGATAAAGAAAAGGGGGTCTATCTGGGGCACTTGGGTGGCTCAGTCCCTTAGGTGGCTCACTCCTGATTTGGCTCAGGTCCTGATCTCAGGGTCTTGGAGTTGAGCCCCCCATGGGAGCTCCACACTCAGCAGGGAGTCTGCGTAAGGTTCTCCCTCCCTCTTCCCCCACCACCCGGCTCATGTCCTATCTCAAAAATAAATAAATCCTTTTAAAAAATGGGGTATATCTATACAACAGAATATTACTCAGTTATTAAAAGGAGGTGAAGTACCGATACATGTTACAACACAGATGAAACTGAAAAGCCTCGTGCTAAGTGGAAGAAGCCAAGTCACAGAAGGTCACTATCATCTGACTCCGTTTATGTGAAACACTCCTAAGAAGCAAATCTATAAAGACAGAAAGTAGAAGAGTGGTTCCTAGCAGTTAGGAGGAGGGTGAAGTAGAAAGTGCCTGTTAATGGGTAAGGGGTTTCTGTACGGAGTGATTAAAATGCTACAAAATTAAATACTGGCGACGGCTGCACAACTATGCATATATCCAAAACCTCCGAAGAATTATAGATTTTTTAAAGAAGTGAATTCTATGGTATATGGACTATATCTCCATAAAGTCATTTAAAAAAAAAAAAAAAAGCTCATAAGATAACCAGAACAAAGTAAGGGCTAGAGCCCAGAGGGGTAGAACTCAACCCAATTGTAGTTAAGCTCTTAATTAAAATGAGAAAGCTAGGGACGCCTGGAGGGCTCAGTGGTGGGGCGTCTCCCTTTGGCCCAGGGCGTGATCCTGGGGTCCCGGGATCCAGTCCCCGGTTGGGCTCCCCGTGGGGAGCCTGCTTCTCCCTCTGCCTGTGTCTCTGCCTCTCTCTGTCTCTCTCAAATAAAATGAAATGAGAAAGCCAAATGGCGATGTTTTCCAAAAGTCTTCCCTAAATACAGATCCAAACTTCACAAACTGTCCTTCATTGAAACCTGAAAAACACAAAGGTCAAAGAAAAGCCAAGATCCTCTCCAACTTACAGATAAACGAACTAAAAGTTTATGTAGATCTCCTCAGAGATAAAGAAACGAAGTCCTACGTATATACATTTAACTGAGGACGACCCACAGAGAGGTCAGAAAGGCCTTCTAGTAAACAATTGTCTGAATTAAACTGGACATTCCCGGCTACTGTTTTTTTCTCCCTAAATATGAGTGGATTAGACTGGGTCATAATCAGTCGCTGAGTACTTCCCAGGTGCCAGGTCGTGTTCGAAGCACACACACAATCTTCTAAAACTTAATCCTCGTAATCCTTATCCTGAGGCATGAGCCTTAGGGTTTTATGGGGTCCTGCTCCTGTGCCTTTGCCTATTCCCTCAGGGTCTGAGGAGCCACTACTGGCCGCAAAGCTGGGCAGCAGGGAATGATGGACAGGCCTTGGATGGTCTGGCCCCAGCGTCTGGTCAGGGCTCTGGACACTACTTCTCGTTCACCACAAACTGATAAAATCTCAAAGCCCTTAATCTATGAAGAGGTTCTAGAACTGGAACAGGTAGTGCTATTCTTGGACATTAAAAAATAATAAAACTCAGTCCTCCGATGACTTAACTCATTAGAGAAACAGTAAAAACTCTGAGTTGTTGGTATGAAAGATACATATACGGAAAACGTACTAACACCTCACATCCCCCACGGAGACCGCGGTTCCAGATCAACAGCAACACTGAGGACACGTGACGGCGTCTAGACCTACAGGCAGCGCTTAGGAAGGCAGGAGCCCAACACGAGCCCCCAACTCACTCCTGCTCCCTGAGTTCAACCAGCTAAACAACCGGACCGAGGAGCGAGGGACCTGGGACCCAGTCCACAGAGGGGAGCGGACGGGGAGGCTGCAAGGAACAGCGTATACAGCAGGTCTGGGGCAAAGGAGAAAGCATCAACACATGGGATCCCAGGCCGATTAGAAGAGGACGTGGCAACCGACTAGCCCTACGTAAATCACTACTCAAGGACAAGGGGTTTTTAAATTTTTATTTAAATTCATTTGCCAACTTACAGTATCACACCCAGTGCTCATCCCATCAGGTGCCCCCCTCAGTGCCGTCACCCGGTCACCCCGTCCCCCGCCCACCTCCCCTTCTACTTCCCCTTGTTCGTTTCCCAGAGTCAGGAGTCTCTCACGGTTTGTCTCCCTAATTTTTCCCACTCAGTTTCCCCTCCTTCCCTTATGGTCCCTTTTCACTATTATTCCCCGTATGAGTGAAACCGTATGATGATTGTCCTTCTCTGATTGACTGACTTCACTCAGCATAATACCCTCCAGCTCCATCCATGTCGAAGCAAATGGTGGGATCCGTCGTTTCTGATGGCTGAATAATATTCCACTCAGCCATATGTGTGTACATATATACACACACACACACCACATCTCATTTATCCAAAGAGAAGTCGATGTGACAAAATGGCAGTGACGGGGTACCCACAGAAAATCAACCGCAAAGCATGATCTCACAGTCCTTCCGCTTGGTCTGTCTCTAGTTATTTAGGCTTAACTCAAGATATTTAATAAGTGTAAAGCCATTAAAACTAAGACTTTTCCGTTATCCACCTCGTTTTCATTTTAGTTATCTTTTTTATTTTTTTCCAAACACCCCAACTGAAACCACCCATTGGTATGACTGATCTTCCAAACTCATATTTACAACTGATACAAGATCATCACTCAGCTTTCTGCAGTTGTCAAAGTATTATCTGATGAAGAAAGTCTAGGTGCTAAAGATGCAGTACATGGTTTTTGTTCCAGATGCACAGTTGAATATATTACAGAACCCTGCCCACAAAAACCGTCATCGCCCATATGCCAAGAATGACAGCTTCTCTCTTTTAGCACTTGGAAGAACAATACCTCAAAGGGTTAGTCCTCTACCCCTCTCTCCGGAATTTAGGTAAGGATTGTCCCCTTTGCAGCCTCTTTCTCTTAATGCTAACCCTGTTACTAAGTCCCTTCCATCACTCAAGTACTATTAATTGAATGACCCTCACTTATCTACATAACTCAGATGTTTTCAACCCTGAGGTTCACTCTGCAAGGAAAAACCACCTAGAAGCAAAGCCTCTCTACATCCAGAATCTTGCAGATCAACTATAGTTTCAAATATTCTTTCCCACTGTCCACAATTCTACTCTTTTGTATGCCGAGAATATCTCCTAGCCTACTTCTCAAATGCAGAAAAACTTTCATTCCAATCATGTGCCCTGATTTTTCCATGCAAAAAGAAAAAAAAATGCTATAAAGTAGATAAATCATGCTTCATAAATTAGGTTGAACTCCCATATCCCAGATTTCTAAAAGTTAAAAATAATCCTATCTACGGATTTCCTTTAAAATCCTACTGAGCTAAAGTACTTCAGAAACACCAAACTCCATTCTCTTCTATCTACATTCTGGCACAAAGTCAAACTCTTCCCAAACTGTTTGTGGAGAAAATCTTCCACTAATTATACCTGTCATGAGGGACCAGACTTTTCCCATCACCACTAAATGCCTCAAGAACTTCTTTTAAAAGACTGATTCTCAAAACTTCAAGTTGGAAGAATTAGACTCGATTGGTCTTATAACATTTCATGTCATCTTTGAGGAGAAGAGAATTTCTAACAGAATTTTTAGGGGCAATAAAGATAACTTGGCTTAAACCTTTCATTTTAGGGATGCCTCGGTGGCTCAGCGGTTGCGTATCTTCCTTTGGCTCAGGGCGTGACCCCAGAGTCCTGGGATCGAGTCCTTGCACGGAGCCTGCTTCTCCCTCTGCCTGTGTCTCTGCCTCTCTGTGTCTCTCATGCATAAAAATCTTTAAAAATAATAATAAATCTTTCATTTTATAGATCAGAAAACGGGTGCAGAGAGAGAGGAAATGATCAGTCCCAAATCACACAACCAAGTGGTGTGAAGGCTGGAACCAGAGCCGTCGGGGTCTAGGCTGTCGGCCTTTACCACGTTCCTTTACATGCCCAATACGGGCCACCAAGAAGGAAGGAAGAATGCTCAGGGTCTTTTGATTCCCAGACACCTCTCCTTAAGAGCCGAAGATGCCTATCTTCAAATGAGCCTTTGCCTCTTCCTCAGATTTTATTAGCCAACAACAAAAAAAGGAGCTAAAGAGTTTTTCAATGAAAATAAAGAAAGCAGCTCCACCTCAACATGACTCAAACATGGGCTACGACTAACCACAGCCCACTGAGAAGGACAGCTCTTGCCTGGGATTATTAAGTGGCCGCTGTTCAGGCTGTCCAGAGGAAACCGCAAGGTTCTGAGAAGTGCAAGGTCAGCCATAAGGATCTTGCCAAGGTTAAAACACAATGGGGGAGGTCAAGGTCTCCGTCAAAGCAAGTGAGCACAGAGTGTGAACTCTGCAGTAACGTGTAGAAGGTATCCCAAAAATAAACGCGGGTCATCCGTCAGATGCAGTAATGAGCTTTCTCCCATAGGACCCTATGCCAAACTTGAAATCTAAAAATAACCCCAAACCTCCAACTCTCAAGACAATAACCACAAACTCACAATGGATGCTCTGCGGAGTTTATATAAGCTATCTCAGGGCAGGCAACTAACCAAATTTCCAAAAGAATCTTTCAGATATTATGCAGATTACGAATAAATGTGCCTCAAATACCAAATTAGACTCTCCTCTGGTGGACCTCTAATTATAGCTCATCTCCCTACAGAGTAATCCTGGAGCTCAGCAATTCAACAATGCATATGACTAGTAACACATGCCCATTAGTATATGCATTTCTATTAATTTAAATATGTTCATTAGGCATAGGACAATCCCCACCCTGAAGTGTACGAGTTCGCCCGGCTAAACTGAGAACTCTCGTTCCCCACGTATTCCACTTCATGTGTGAGGTTCAGGAAGCTATAAACTTGTGTTATCTGGCCATTACAGAAAAGCATCAAGTTAAAAAAAAAAAAAATCAAGTGTCCTTCTGTAGTAGCGAAGCCTCCAAGTCAGCCCCCCAAATCCAAGCCTGTTGGTAGTGACGCCCTCATACATTATCACTCCTGATGAACAGGGCTGACTTGCGTCACCAACCGGACATCATAGAAGCAACGGAACAGGACTTCCAAGGCCGGGGAGTACAAGGCGCTGCATTTTCCATCTTCCTGTGTCCAGGATGGCTTGCTGGCCTGGGGAGACCCAAGTGCCGCGTTGTGGGATAAGCTGGCAGCCCTTGGAAACACCTTCACTGACAGGTGCCGAGGCTCCGGGGCAGCAGCCTGAGCAGCTCAGCGACCAACCGCGTCAAGGGAGACGCTTGGAAGCACCTGCCCCGCCCCGCGGCCAGGCCCCCCAAGTCCACAACCCCACACGACATCCTGGGGCAGAAGCACTCAAGTCCCGAGAACTGGGATAGGAATCTCAGAAATGAAGACGCCGTTTACCGCTGTTTTGGGCTGCTGGGTTGGGAAGTCACTTGTCACCCAGCAACGAATTACTAACGTATTTTGTTTCTGATTAACTCAAATTTCCAGAAATAAAAGTGTAGCATCTCCCGTTTTTAATTATTTTTGATTTTGTCCTTTCCAAGGATTCGAGGGACTATCGCTTCCTGATCAACTGTGCTATGCAAAGAATGAATCATTCCTAAAGGACCAATTCCTCCCATTTATCAGCAAACTCTTCACGGTACCAACGCGCATCTGGAAATGGCTTCTGAAAATCTACCTCAGCAGTCAGTGGAGTCCATCCTAATGCTAATAAAAGCTCATATTATTTGAAGGGATACAAAGCAATCAGTATGTGTATGCAAATTATATGTAGTCCCCTGAATGTCCCCTCGCTGGACTGTAACACCCCCGACCTCCACCGGCCCTCCGCCTGCCCTCGTCCCCCCGCTCACGAAACTGGGCGCAGAAGACGCCAACAAAACCACACGCATCTGATTTTGTAAACAGCCAAACACTAAACAGTTCATCAGTGTTACAAATGCTCTATCACAAGGCGTCTGATCTTTATAGCATCTCTAGAAAGCAGCTTCCATCTTTTTTTTAATATATAAATTTATTTTATATTGGTGTTCAATTTGCCAACATGTAGAGTAACACCCAGTGCTCATCCCGTCAAGTGAGCTTCCCCCACCTTAAAAAAAAAAAATCGGGCAGAGTCTGTCTTCCAGGGAACACGAGTAGTCTGAACGCCCGCCAGGTGCCACAGGCCGCGTTCTCTCATGCTCACCGGACGCCGGGCGGCCGCCTGGGAAGAAGAAAGGCTTCCAGGTCCTCAGGTCGGCCCCGGTCGCGGTAGGCCGCACGTTAGGCCACAAGGCAGGCCCGGCCCAAGCAGCCTTCCACCCCTCCGTGGAGGCCCTCCCCAAGCCACAACTTCTAGGATAACCAGCAACGTGAACAAGGCCAAGAACGCAGGCAGCCAGGGCAGCCCCTCAGCAAACACAGTGAAAGTCCCCGGTGGGTGGGCCGAGCACCTAACTGCGCTTACTGTATACAGTGAACCGCACAGCGGGCGCCTGCCCCCATCTCACTCACCAACCAGCCTCACCGCTTCTGTAGGTAACTCTCCTGGGCTCCCAAGATGGAGAGACCGGTCACATTCATGGAATGACAACCCAGCAAGGGAATGCCAAACCCACGACCGCAGATAAATGTGACGGGGAGCAATGAAGGAACGGTTCACCACCGTCTCCTCCCTTTGGCACGAGATGCTACAGTACATCCTGAATGTGCCAAGTTCCTCCAGCTCTCCTGTTTTAAACTCACATAAATATCCTTTATGGGGGGGGGGGGCACCTGGGTGGCTCAGCTGGTTAGGCATCTGACTCTGGACTTCAGCTCAGGGTCGTGAGGTCAAGCCCCCTGCTGAGCTCTGCACTGGGCATGGAGCCTGCTTAAGATTCTCTCTCCCTCCCCACCCATGTGTGCTCTGTCTCCAGAAGAAAAAAAAAAAGGTATAATTTAAAGAATCACTTTAAAATATATTGCTTAGGGCAGCCCGGGTGGCTCAGCGGTTTAGCACCGCCTTCAGCCCAGGTTGTGATCCTGGGGACCTGGGATCGAGTCCCACATTGAGCTCCTTGCATGGAGCCTGCTTCTCCCTCTGCCCGTGTCTCTGTCTCTCTCTCTCTCTCTCTCTGTGTGTGTGTCTCTCATGAATAAATAAATAAAATCTTTAAAAAATAAAATAAAATAAATAAAATAAAATATATTGCCTGGACTACTGTCCTTCTCTCAGTGGAATACTCTATTGCAGAAAACTAAGGAGCATCTAATTTAGAGCTACAACTTACACTAAATTCAAGGACAGCAGACTAAAAATACACAAAAGTAAAAGACTTAGATCTTATCCTTGATGCCTTAAAAAAATAATAATAATAGTTGACCACAGCAGACATATTTTATGGCTTTTTTTTCCTTCACCAAAACTGAAATTTTATGTAAACAAGAGGTGGATAAAGTTCTGATATTTAAAAAATCAGGAGAAAATGTTAATTCCTTAGGGAATTCTCCTTCAAATGCCAAAACCAAGAGATGTATAAACCTGCCATGAACATCAAACTCCTGATTTCCTATTTGACCAACTTACCTTCGATAGTTGTTCTGCTTTGGATTATTCCCTTCCCTCCCTTCTTGCCTCCCTTTATTAAATCCTTCTTTCCTCTGCCTCTCATTCTTTTAAAGTAAGCCTAAAATACCAACCAAAAGTGACTCCAAGACCACTAGTCAACATGTTCCATCCTTCAGAAACAAGAGGAGAAGCCAGGACTTTTTGGGTTTGAAATTCCCTCAAGGAAGAATTAGGTACTGTTTTTACTGCTTAAAAAATAACTTAAAAATGAAACTGAAAATATAGCCAAATGCCCCTAGATCTTAAGAGTAAGAACACAAAATACAAGGATCAGGAACTATTTTGCTTACTTAGTAGCAACCAGACCCTGATAAGAATATTTTGCCCATTTCAGAAGTATTTTGTAAAAATCATCTAGAAAACAGAGACCAAAAGTATTATAGGATAAAAGGCTAAAAGATAATCTTCTCTATGAGGAGATATTATACAACCTTCCGTTATTAAGCTTAAGAAGAGAAGCCTAAGAGGCACCCAAATCATCATCTTTAATTCCACAAAAATTTATATACACAAGATGGTCACCAGATGTTCCCCATCACCTCTGAGTAAAAAACAAATGGGAAAAGGCTTCAACCTCAGCAAAGGGCTCTGAGACCCAGGCTCCTGGACGGCGGGAGAGCCACGCCAGGTCCTCCCACGCGTTACACTCACACGCACACGTAAATCACTTGTGGATCCTGCTAAAATATGGACGGAGTCAGTAAATTAGGGACAGGAAGTGAAAATCTGCCTTTCTAACGAGTTCCCAGGTGACCCCGTGCCTCCGACCCTGGAGTCCCAGGAGCTAGACCGGGGGTCCGACTGTCCACTCGGGTTCCGGCAGGACCAGGCCTTGTGCTACACCCGGGAGTGCCCGGGGAAGCTAGCCCAGAGGGAGCGGACCACGGAAACCTTCCTGATCCCTGGGCTTTCAGGTGGAAACTACCAAGAACACTGAAAAGTAACAGTTAAATTCCAGAATACAAAATCTCTTTGACCCAGAGGCACAGGCTGCGCTCCTGGAGCCCGAGGTGTGGGTTCAACCCGGTAGAAAGGAAGCAAGACAAATGGCCTCACGCACCTAGAAGACGGGCTCCAACTCCTCAGGCCCCTTGCCAACCTGATTTTTTTTTTAATTTTTATTTATTTATGATAGTCACAGAGAGAGAGAGGAAGAGACATAGGCAGAGGGAGAAGCAGGCTCCATGCACCGGAAGCCCGACATGGGATTCGATCCCGGATCTCCAGGATCGCGCCCTGGGCCAAAGGCAGGCGCCAAACCGCTGCGCCACCCAGGGATCCCGCCAACCTGGTTTTAGTTTTTTTGTTTTTACAAATTATTGGCGCCCTTGGGGATCCAAGCAGAGATGCCTCAGACGTAGAAATTGCCCCTTAAGAGCTCTTCGACTGAAATACGGAACATCTGAGTGCAAAGCATTCAATGTGCAGCAACAGGAACTGCTTGTGTGGAAATCCGCGTTTTAGCCCAACTCTGAGTCGTCTCCAGTAATTAGTTACACTTTCCTCAAGAACTAAGAACATAAGTGCCTCTAGGCCCTGAGGTCCACGCCGACAACATCCAGTGAGAGGGCGGCGCCAAGGCCCAAGGACACACCAGCTCTCCTAGAAGCCACGGTCTCCACATGCACTACGCCGCACGCTCACACTCACGCACACCTTGCGACGCCCAGCCTGGGGCCCGGCCGTCTCGAGCACACGGGCCATGCCCGACCAGTAGCTCAGCAGACACGGGGGTCGCCGTTCCCTCGTGGGGAAAGGGCAATACAGCCCAACGCCGCAGCGTGGCCTCCGCGGGCTCCCCGAGCCGCCGGCCCACAGGCTGCACCCCCACCGACTGCAGGCCCAGGAAACACGGGCCGCGCGGCTCTCGGCCTCTGCCAGCTCGGGGCCTGGGATCCAGGACGGCCTGGGGCCCTGGAACGGCACACGCCAACGCTCACACGTGCAGCTACGGGCCTCTCTGGATATAAAGGCAACGGCTTTCCTAGGAGTCTCAAAGGGGGCCCTGATGTCCGTAGGCGGCCAAGCCCTGCCTTTCTCTTCCTGGGGCCCACCCCCGGCCTCCCCTGCGTCCCTCTGCTCCGCGCCCCGCACTGTCCTTCGTTGTGGGGCCACACGGCCGCCCTCCGACTTCACCTGCTCGAAGCCATCCTGAGCTTGCTCCTGGATGCACGTTCCCAAAGCAGAACCCGTCACAACCTCTTCTGGGTCTTCTACGGGACCCGTGTCCCGGCCGCGTAACCGCAGGCCGTGTCCGCGGCCTTCCCTTCGCGCCTTTCCCCCAACGCCTGCCCCAACCTCCCTACCGAGGAGCCCCAGGCCGTCCCACTCCGTCCCGCTCCCATTCAAAAGTCAACTCTTCCTCCGTTTCTCTTCTAAGTCCCCCAAGGAACAGGCCACTTCACACACACAGGACACGCTGCGGAGGAGCATGTTAACACTCGGCCTTTCCATCTCTACTCCACATGGCGCCCCAGCACGGCCTCGTCCCCGGCGAACCTTCCCTGAGTGGGTCAGCGAGTCACAGGTCCCGCGCGGCGCACGCAGTAGGAACGCAATACCATGTGCGGGTTGAACGTCTTCAAAAATAGCTGTACTTCATTTAATCTCTCAATGCTCTGAATCCTCACAGCCTAAAGATATTATTTACAGTTAACAAGAGGGACTCTCCAGCTGAGGGAGGAAAAAAAACCTCTCAATTTTCAAGAACCCATTTAAAAAAATTATTTTTAAGCAATCTCTACACCCCACATGGGGCTCGAACCCACAGCCCTGAGATCCAGAGTCCCATGCTCCACCGACGGAGCCAGCCCGGCGCCCCTCGGAACCCATTATTAACAAATTTCACTCCTCGGGAGACACTTCTGTGCCCTCAGTAACAACACAGAGAGGAGCCCAGCGGAACACTTTCTTGAAAAAAAGCTGGATTTACTTCAGATACTAAACAGAAACATTGTTGAAGAAACTCATTTAATGGAAGATCAAAGTCTCAGACTAATTCCGAGATCCGACTTAGTCTCTCCCAGTTGCACAATTCACCATTTTGCCAGGAAAAGTACCCAAACATATCTAACTAGATTAATTCATTGGAAACGCTAGCCATGGAGCCGCTGCAGAAATTCCGCCAAATGCACTATCGCTGCCTTAGATTTTCTCAAGATAGGCTTCCTGGTTCCCTCGGGTTTGGGTTGAAAAAGCCCGGCCCTCAGGCCGATACGACACCGAAGGCAGGATAAGCAGCCGCGGGACAGAGCTGCCAATGCTCTCGCCCACTCAGGCCTCGGGGACCCGCCGTGAAACAGCTGCACGCATGGTTCGCAGGCCCCAGGCGGAAAAACAAGCAATACGTGTTGACTGAATCTCAGCCTTGATGCTTGCGGTAGGAATCGGGTAGGAATTCCTAAAGGATGGGAAAATCTCACTGAAGACGACCAAACAGGGTGTGAGTGTCCAAGGGCCCGATGCTCAGCCCTGAGGCTGGACCCCCCCTCCAGGACACTACGCACAAGAGGGAGACGGGCCCCGGGGGCTGAGGCCACCACCCCATGGGCAGCACAGCGACGCACCAGCAACCAAGAAAACCCGGGCCACGAATTCCAGGGCAAACAATTTCAGCGACAGGTATTAACCCCCCACTGTCTGGCTCTGCTAGGGCAAAAGAGTCAATATTATGAGGTGTCAGACCCAAGCATTAAACTCGGCCCACCACTGAAGCTATCAAAATACGGACTTTTCAGAAGCAGCCAAAGTGAGTAACCCGAAAGCACTTCAGAAATCCTGAGAAACAAGGGAGACCGATGGTAAAGGGCTGACATTTGGAGGCACCCAACACAAGTCCTCCGAGGAATTCCAAATGGGTCGACACCCAAAAGATAACTAGGTAAGAAATGGGCAGAAGACATGAAAGGATATTTCTCCAACAAAGGCCTATGGACACGTTAACAATTGCTCAACGTCCCTCATCGTCAGGGAAATAGACATCAAAACCACCGTGAGATCCCACCTCCTACCAGTGAGCATGGCTAAAAACAACAAGACGGGAAACGACAGATGCTGGTGATGATGTGGAGAAAGGGGAAGCCTCTACACTGTTGGTGGGAACGCGAACTGGTGCAGCCGCTCTGGGGAACAGTGTGGAGGTTCCTCAGAAAGTCAGAAGTACAACTACCCTGTGACCCAGCAAACGCACCACTAGTATTTATCCAAAGGCTAGGAAAGTGCCAAGTCAAAGGGACACACGCACCCCAATGTTTAGAGCAGCACTATCGACAACAGGCACGTTACGGAAGAAGCCTGGACGTCTACCAATTGATGAATGGATACAGACGAGGTGGAAGACAGACAGACGCGATGGATATTACCCAGCCACCAAAAAAGAATGAAATCTTGCCATTTGCAATGATGTGGATGGGACCAGAGAGTGTTTTGCTAAGTAAAATAAGTCAGAGAAAGGAAAACATAGGATTTCACTCATATGTGGAATTGAATAAACAAAACAGAGGAACAGAAGGGAAGGAAAAAGAAGATGAAAACAGAAAGGGAGGCAAACCATAGAGGCTCCTAACTACAGAGAACAAACAGGGCTGCTGGAGGGACGTGGCGGGGACGGGCCAACCAGACGACAGGCACCTGCGGCGATGGGCACTGGGTATTATATGTGGCAAGTCACTAGATTCTACTCATGAAACCAATACTACACTAGGTGTTAACTAGCTTGAACAGATTTTATCCTTTTTCTGAAGATTTGTATTTGAGCAAGAGCTAGCGATTGCACGAGACGGGAAGAGGGGTAGTAGGAGACGGAGCAGCAGTCTCCCCCGGGGCGAAAGCCTGATGCGGGGCTCAATCCCACGACCTCAGCATCATGGCCTGACCCCAAAGCAGACGCTTAACCAACTAAGCCACCCAGGAGCCCCTTAAATAAAACTTTAAAATTCCAAATGCGAAAGAACCTTGTAATTCAGTCATCCTCACATATTCAAAGATTCTCAGGAAATGAAATAACACATAAAGGAGTTTAATGTAATCGATTTTCTTCATTTTTTCCCCTAACATTTTAGTTATTAGAGAGAGAGAGCAAGAACTGGGGGAGGAGCAGAGGGAGAGGGACTAGCAGACTCCACGCGTGGAGCCCGAACCCACAACCCTGAGATCATATAACCTGAGCCAAAGAGTTGGATGCTCAACCAACTGAGCCATCCAAGTGCCCGTAATATAATCAATTTTCACTTATTCACCAAACATCTAGAAACAAAAGGTTTTTAAAATTTGGGTAGGGGGTGGGGGGAGGGTGACAACTTTATTGAAATGAAATTCAAGCATTTAAAGGATCTAATTCAATAGTTTTTGGTGTGTTCCAGGAGTTGTGCAATGATCACCACCATCAATTTAGAACATCTCTATCACCCCAACGAGAAACCCTGCACCTTTTAGCAATCAAGCACCCCAATCCCCACCCAGGGCTTCTCCCGCCCCCAGCCCTAAGCAGCCACTTAACAGCTTCTGGTCCCTATAGATTTGCCTATTACAGGCATTTCATAGAAATAGAATCAGATATTATGTGGTCTCCTGTGACTAACTTCTTGGGCTTAGATAATGTGTTCTCAGCTCATCCATGCTGCTGTGCTCAACGGTACTTCATTCCTTTTTATGGCCAAATAATATTCAATTTTATGGATAGAGCACATTTTGTTTACCTGTTCATTAGGTGATGAGACTTAAAAAAAAAAAGAAGATTTGAGAGAGTAGAGTGCACATGAGGGGGGGGGGGGCGGCGGCGGGCAGGAGAGAATCCCAAGCGGGCTGCACACCCAGCGCAGAGCCCTACGCACGACCCTGCGATCATGACCTGAGCCAAAATCGACTCAGCTGCTTAACCGACTGAGGTGCCCGGAGACTGACTTCCAGAATGAGTGACTTACGCAGCGAGATGTCATCGATGATTACAGCTAGGTCTGCCCTGGCACCGTCACCACCACCAGAAGGGGTCACCCACAGAGCTCACTACAGAGACACTAGGGTCCCTCCAGTCCGACCTTCCTTACCCGTAAGAGATCCCAAATGACTGCACTCAAAATTAAACCCCCTCCAGGACTCCGCTCACCTTAGCCCCGTGACAGGGAAGGTGAAGCCCAGGGAAGAAAGCCAGTTGAAGGTCACAGCAACCCTTAAAAGCCAAGTTAAAAGTCAGCCCTAATTCTCCTAACGCCCGTTTTATTTTCACCACTCGGAACTGCCTCTTTAAGCCGTACAACACGTGATCTTACGGAAACGATGGGGCCCATGTGCCGAGCCTCAGGACACAGAGGTTCCTCTTGGGGAGACAGGAGGCGGAGACTGACCGTCCCGGGCCTCCGAGCATAAGGAACGAGTTAAATCAACCGCGACGTGCCCATCAGGCTAACAGTTTGCAAGGCCTCAGAAATCCGGGTTCAAGAAAAGATGCTCATGACGTGCCCTGTGCACAGGAAAGCAGATCCACACCGGCAGCACGCACGCCCAAACAGCTAAGAGGCAGGGGAATTAAAAACCTGGGCATTGTTTCTAAAGTGCACTTTCTAAAGTAAATAAAATGCGTTTTCTGATCTCCTACGATGAGCCACTATTTACATGAGTAGAAAAAAATTTCTTTTCATCATGTTTAGAATTCGCATTGCATGTAAATTGGTATATTCAGGAACATCATGGTCACGAGCAACCCTAGAAAAGGAATGATTTCCTGAGACTTGTGCTACTTTGTGAAGTCTACAGATGTAAAATTCAGGCATAAAAACAAAATATCAAAGCACCTTCCACTGTGATACTCTTTTACCACTGAAGTCAGGAGGGGCAGCTGTGGACTGAAATACAAAGGCGATCAACAAGGACAACTATCCAGAAAGTTACCCAACAGGTTTTATTTTTTTTATTTTTTTTTTAAGATTTATTTATGATAGAGAGAGGCTGAGACACAGAGGAGAAGTAGGCTCCACGCAGGGAGCCCGACGCAGGACTCGATCCCAGGACCCAAGGATCGCACCCTGGGCCGAAGGCAGGCGCCAAACCGCTGAGCCCCCCAGGGATCCCCAGTCGGTGAGGTTTTAAACCTCTACTTGAAACCAAGCAAAAAGCCCCCGAAGTCGCCACAGTTTGGCACAAGACACCCCACACGGTTGCCCTGGGATTTGGGTTTCTCATTTTTATTTCAGTAGAAGCATTTCGAGGAGTGAAAACTGCAGTTGAGGACATCAAGCAAAACTCCAAGCTCAACGGGGCTATTATCGCCCAGATTCCCACCACGCACGTCGAACATACATCAGGAGACGTGTATCAGAAGTTGTCAGAGAAATAAAAAATGTTTTTCTAGAAGGAAGAGAGACCACAGACCTAAATACACGCCGGCTCCATTTAAGCTCTTTCTCAGCCTCCCCAAGTCTCGACTCCGCCTGTCCCGCGGCCATGGTCTCCGAAGCCAGGGCTCCGGGCGGCAGGGCCACCTTGGCAGTGCGGCCGACACCGAGGCCGACGAGATGGAATCTGAGGAGTGAACGGTGTCTTCGGTCTGGGGCTGCAGTGACAGCCGACCAGGTGGCTTCGGTGCTGTGCCACGAGGCACTTCTGGAACTTAATTCTCACACAGGACATCGTCCCCAGCCAAGACAGGGCCGTATTTTCGGAGGACACAAGGGTGTAGAAAACGGAGCACAATGCGCGCAGCCAAGTAGCGTCTTAGGAATAACGATCTTCCGTCTGTGTTCAGCGACCTTGGCCGCCCGTGGCCAGGAAGGCGGGGTGGGCGTGGGCATGGGCCTGGGCTGCAGTCACAGGTGGGGATACATGGACGCAGGGGGACATCGATTCTCTGCTTTCAGAAGAGGACGTCCGGCTCGCGTGTTAAAGAGGGGGACGTGGCCCGCCCACCCACCCGACGAGGCAGCAGCTGCTCCCAGGGCGCCCCCCGCCCCCCAGCCGTCTCCCGCCCGCGGCAGCAGCGGTCTCTCCTTCCTGATGAGGCAGCAACGCAAAGGCTGGCAACTCCGTGGGGTCAGGCGGCCTGCAGCTCGCCACGCAGGGGTGCCCCCCCCAGGTGGAGCTGCGCCTTTGCCAAGGAGGGAGCGCAGGGCCCCACGGCTGGATGCACCTCGAGCGGCAGCACCTGGCTCAGGGCCTTGTCAACACAGGGAACTCACGTTGCAGCACTGTTCTGGCAAGTGTTCCGAGCGCTCAGTCCGCAAAGGCCCTCGAAAACTGCGGCAGGGTCTCGGCCAGGTTTTGTAAAAGTAGCAAAATCCTCATCTGAGCAAATAAACCAGGACAGAATGCACGATTTCCCCTCTTCCAAAATGACTCAAACGCTTTGTAAATGGGGGCCCCTGGGTGGCTCAGGGGTGAGGGTGTACCTCCGGCCCAGGGCCTGACCGCAGGGTGCCAGGATCGAGTCCCGCGTCGGGACTGCTGCTCCCTCTGTCTGGGTCTCTGCCTCTCTGTCTCTCTCATGAATGAATAAATAAAATATTTAAAAAAAAAAAAAACCCGACCGTTACAGGCTGTTCACACGGAAGGACAGGATGCCCGCGAGGGAGATGGGAGGAAGACGAAGGGCCAGATCCTCCTCTCTAGCCAGAGCCCGGGTGTCAGCGGCTCCTCTGAAGGGGAAACCCTCCTCCCAGAAGCACGAGCCCACACAGCACCCGGTGGAGCGAGCGGAGGCGGCCCAGTGGCGGGGACAGAGGAGAGCCGCGGGCTTCAGCAGGCGTTCCCCAGACACCGACGGCCGGGCCACGCGCCCCGGGGAAGCCGGCGGGCCTGCAACAGCTCCGCGCCAGACACTGCCTGTGACCCGCCAGGACCCGCCCCCGCCCCAGCAGTGGCACTCTCGGGGCGAGGCAGAGGACGCCACCAGCTCACTCTGGGGCGGCTGCTGACAGCGCCGCAGGCCCCTGGCGCTGGGAGCACGGTGGCTGTCCCGGGCCAGGGTCTAGCTCCCGCCAAACCCGACCCGGCGGCAGTCACACCGTTGCCAGGTGACCCCTCCGGTAGCAGCCACGGCCAGGTCGGCACGATCCTCCGCGCCTGGACCTTCTCGGCGCTGCCCTATGTCTTCCGTTCACACACCCCTAAGCTCAGGGCACAACACAGCGGCGAGCCTGACGGCTTGAGCTCAGCCCTTCAGGACCCCCATCCGAAAATCACAGCTATTTGATATGGAAATGGGGCACGAGAAAACAGGCACCCAGCCTCAGCCAATGGGGTTTAAAGACCCTCGAGGGCCTGAGAACAGAGAGAATTTTATTTCACACTCGTCTGACACCTCTACCAAATACTCTTTTATCTAAGGTTTAAAAGTAGAATGCGACTTGAAAATTCAGGGCAAAAGTGACATTTCTATCAGCTCAAAGAAAAAGGAACAATTTTCTTCACTGGAAAATGAGAAAGAAGAGCGTGTAGAAAGTATCTTTAGAAAATTTAGGCACTCAGGGGGATCCCTGGGAGGTTCGGCGGGTGAGCACCTACCTTGGGTTCAGGGCGTGACCCCAGGGTCCTGGGATCGAGTTCTGCATCGGGTTCCCTGTGTGGAGCCTGCTTCTCCCTCTGCCTGTGTCTCTGCCTCTCTCTCTGTGTCTCTCATGAATAAATAAATAATCTTTAATAAAAGAAAGAAAAAGAAAATTTAGGTTCTCATTTCTAGATGGTAGTAGATTGATCCAGCTTGAGACTGGCCTGTTTCATAAGCTCAGCTCACATGATTCAGCAAGACTATGTAAGATGCAACTCAAACAACCTGAGGAACCTTCGGGGGGGGGGGGGAAGCAAGGGGTAATTGGAGGAATGCAAACTAAAATGACTTTCTTACTTTGCTTCCTAGATGCAATGAGGTGGGCCTGCATTCTTGATTTGAAACAAGAACGAAGCTTGTACTGAGCAGAGCTCACATCTCAACCGGATCAAACAGAAGGTCACCGATACACAAGCTAACAAGTTCCCTTTTTTGCCGTTATTGGAATTCAGAATAAAGTCCAAATGACTCCACCCATCCCAGGATGGAGCTGGAGCCAAACAAAACTTCAACAGCAGTTTCTTTGGGGGCTCGGGTGGTCGCGACCATGACCGTATTTTCTCACGTGAACTAGCTGCTTAAGGGTCACGGTTTTGCACTGCACGGCGGTTGTCTGCCCTGATTATGAAAATGCTAATGTTTCCATCAGGCCCAGAAATGGAACAGTGCAATGTCCTGTGAAGAATCCGTAAGGGGAAACCCCCCTACAACAGAGTAGGGGCCAGAGGGGAGCTCTCGGAGGCACCAGTCCACGTGGATGCCAAGGACAGACCTCAACAGAGGAGCTGTCAACAGGACCAACTACAGGACCAACAGGAAAAAATGCACACTGTGGGATCCCTGGATGGCTCAGCGGTTTGGCGCCTGCCTTTGGCCCAGGGCACGAGCCCAGGAGTCCCGGGATCGAGTCTCGTGTCGGGCTCCCGGCATGGAGCCTGCTTCACCCTCCTCCTGTGTCTCTGTCTCTCTCTCTGTGTGTCTATCATAAATAAATAAACAAATCTTAAAAAAAAAAAAAAAACGACACTGTGCCTCCTACAAGAAAGCCACTATCTCGGCAAGAGACCGTCATCACCTCGAACTCCTGCCTTTCTCCAATGGGACTTACATTCAAAACAACCCTAACCCAATTTCCTCCTCCTCCATAAAATAACCTTCCTCTCCTCTGCTTGTTGGACTTGCCTATGGATTTGCTGTAGCCTGCACGTCCCAAACTATGATTCTCTGCTAACCCCATATAAACCCATTTTTGCTGGTAAAATGACTGGTTTTAAGCTTAACAACTGAAATATCAGACTTTTTTTTCTAGATAGCACAAAATATACAGGGGCCAGGAATCAGGACAAAAATACCAATTAGAGGGTGCGTACAATGGAAAGGAAACATTGGAAACTTTTTTTTTTTTAGGGTTCGGTAAGTACCATGTTAGGGGGACGGTAGCCCAGGCCACCAACAATTCTATTCCGGGTGCACTTCCAGTTTTGTGATGCTTCGAGTAAAGCCCCACTGGAGTCTGTAACCCGGCCCTGCAAGTCAGAACTCAAGTGAAGTGAAATAGGACAGGTGCCTAACCTAACCACATTAGGGGACGTGCTGACCTGACCGCCACGGCTCGACTGCGCTCAGCAGCATCATTCAAGATCCACAAACGGCCCAAACAGGGAGCACTTGAGCTTGTGTGACCAGCATGGCCGTCCAGGCTTAGGTCACCCCACCAGCAAGCTGCAAAATCCTCATTCACTCCGGGTCTCGTGCCCGAGACTGTATGCAGAGCCAGTCGGCAAAGTGCCCGTCCTGGTCCTGGGCACCTCTTCTACGCTCAGTTTCTGGGGGCGCGCAAGCTTCCCAGCAAAGAGCCGAGCAGGAGCGGAGTGGCCAGCATGGCCCCCAAGGCCCACGACCCGGAGGAGCGAGCCCCAGCGTCCTGCGGGCGGCCCAAGGGAGGAGCACCCGCCGCTGGATTCTGGGGGCACACTCATGCACATGGAGTCCCTGAGCGCTCGGGAACAGAGCGGAGTCCGTGTGTCTGTACTTTCTGGGTGACGACTTTCAGCCACACTAGTTACCTTGTCCAGACTCCGCAGCTTCCCCAAAATGCTCTACAACTCCACCCTTAACACGGCACACAGCGCACGTGGCACGTGCAGACCTTGCCTTCCAAGCCCCACGACCGTCACCTCCAGGTGTGTCTCCTGCCCCAGGCAGTCGACTCCTCAAAGGTGCAGATGAGGAGGCTTTTTCCACCTTTGTGGCCCAGTGTCCTCGGTGCCTGGCTTGCAGCAGACACACCGTTTGGTGAATGAATGAATGATTGGGATTCTTTGATTTCTGCATACTAAAAATACACAAGGGCAGCCTGGGTGGCTCAGAGGTTTAGCACCTGCCTCCAGCCCAGGGCGTGATCCTGGAGACCCGTGATCGAGTCCAACGTCAGGCTCCCTGCATGGAGCCTGCTTCTCCCTCTGCCTGTGTCTCTGCCTCTCATGAATAAATAAAAATAAAATATTTTGTAAAATAAACAAACAAACACAAGCCCTGACATCGAGCCTACTAACCCACGCAAGATACTAATGGTTGCTCCCCGCCAAGGCAGCCCAAGTCTGCAGACCGTCACCGAGTGCCGATGGCCTTCGAGCTGGAACAACACGGCCATTTAACGGGGGACGTTAAAAAAAAAAAAAAAAAAAACACAAAGGTTCAGAGAGTTGACTGAAAGAGCCTTCAGAAAGCCCTCAGAGGACAACTGTCACTAGAAAAAAGCCAATTTGATCATAAGCTTACTCGGCCTTTACTATTTTAACAGTGGACACTGGGTTATTCATCCAGTTCTTATTTTATCTTTGATTTTTTTTTTTAAGGATATATATAGTCACTGTTGGTTCTGGGTCGACAACAACGAAATCCAGACGGCTGAAAAGATCTTGCACTTACCCTCACAGGGCTTTCAGTTTACTCCGAGCCATTACGCCTCTATTTATCATATTTATATTGTATCTGTAACTGGGACTCAAAGCAGCACGTTAGGAGCAGCTTTAAGGTCAGCAAGGTTGACTTCAGCCCCCGTGCCTTCCAGAAATGTGTGTTCTCGGGCCCTTAACCCCTCTGAGTTCCCACACAAACGCCCCTCCTTCCAGAGATCACACGCTGCGGCAGCAGTTAAGGAAACGCACAATCAGCGCCGACCTCCTACGCGCACATCAAACCCACCCTTAAACCTCACGGCCACCCCAAGACTTTTTTTTTTTAATTTTTTTTTTAATTTTTATTTACTTAGGATAGTCACAGACTGAGAGAGAGAGGCAGAGACATAGGCAGAGGGAGAAGCAGGCTCCATGCACCGGGAGCCCGATGTGGGATTCGATCCGGGGTCTCCAGGATCGCACCCTGGGCCAAAGGCAGGCGCCAAACCGCTGCGCCACCCAGGGATCCCCCAAGACTCTCTTAAATTCACGCACACGCACCAAAGAAACGCATCCGCTATTGTGGATTTGAAGGCTCCCCCAAGCGGAAGGGGGGGAGGATGGGGGCCGGGGGGGGGAAGGAAAGACGCCCCTGCCGCCTCCACCCGAGGCTTCCCCCAGACAAGCTCTAAGCCCACCAGACGAGGCATCACCTCACTCTCCGCCTCGTTGTCCCCAGGGCCCCTGAGGTCCAGGACAGCCCCGTTCACGCCCCATGTACCCCGTTCATGTCTGGCCACCCGGCCCCAGGCCGCGCTGTCCTCTCCCACCACTAGATCACCAACTACTCGACGGCGGGGACAGACGGCCTCATGCACCCTGCACCCCACGACCCTGCTGGCAACCCTGCTGGCACGCGGCCGGCCCCGCCGACGCTCCTGGGCTCCGACTGAAGGACGGGCCCCGCCAAGCAGCGGACAAGTGAGCAGAACTGAATGACGTAGAAGAAAAGGTGCAGCTCAGCCCAGTGTGCGACCAAGCCATGTGGCTCTGCCTCCTGTTCCGAGGAAACTTCCCGGACGCTCGAGGTCCGGGACGGCAGCTGCTCCCGACGCTGCGGCTCAGCAGGCCTGCCATCCCGCTGATGCTGGATCAGGACGGATCACAGCCACGGCGCCTACGGGGGAATTCAGTCCCGAGGGCACGCAGACCCTGGAGAACAAAGCACATGCGGTGAGGGGACACCTGACAGGTAATCCAGGGAGGTACATGGAGTAGGAGGGATCCGGCTGCTCCCGCCAAGCAGCCGGGGTGCAGGCCGTGCCCCCATCGCTTGGCACCGACCACCCGGCACATGGAGCCCCCGGAGCTCAGCGCTGCCCTCCGAGGCCGTGGCCCAGCCCGCTTACTGCAAGGTCCCTGGGGCTCTGGCCCTGAGACGGCCGGTCCCGGCCCTCGGCCCTCCCGGGGGACTCCGGGCCCCACAGCCTCACGCCCACCTGCCTCAATTACTCACAACTCTTGGAATCAGCAAAGGCGCTCGGGAAGCACCAAGCAAGCAGCCAGGCCCCAAGCGCCCGGAGCAGGGGCGCTGCTGCCCAACCCTTGCCCGACCCCGTGAAGAACATCGCAGGCGCGTCCCACTCATGGAAGCTCCCGCTACGGGACCAAATCAGGGACCGCGGGGCTGGTGACGGGAGAAGCGCCAACCTCGGGCCATCTGCCCGCCACGGCCTCCGTCAGGAGCCCACTCGCCCTCTGAGCACAGTATCCCCGGGCACCTTGCGGCCCAGGGAGCCAGGACGACTAGGGGCCCATTACACGCCATCACTCCATGAACACCCCCGCTGTCCCCTCCGCAGTGTCAGCCCAGCGAACCTCGGGGAGGCTCCCCCTGGGCCGGGTGCCGAGGACTCCAACTCGTGCGCCTGCCCCAGGAGCCACAATGGCAGTGGGCAAGTCGGACCCACCCGGCAGGAGCGCGACGAGCCATGCAAGGCTGCCACGAGCCTCGCGTCCTCCCACGGCCGCACCTCTGCAGGACGGAACTCCATCCAGGGCCCGATGAGCCCAACAGAGAACCCCCACTGTCCCACAGTAGGAAGATCAAACCAGGTAGAGTGGCTTCCCACGGCCCCGGGCGACCGGGCCTGCAAGGACACAGAGGAGGTGGGGCTCCAGAACACCTCGGAGGCCCGGAATCCCAGGCAGAGAGAAGCCCGGGGAGCACCTGCCATGCTGGGGAGCACCTCGAGCCAAGGTGTGACAGTGGGGGGGGGGGTCCTGGGGGCAGGGACCAAGTGAGGAGACAGGAGAGGAGAGGGGTCTGGCCAGACCGCAGACAGCCTCGAGGAGAGGGCTGGGAGGGTCGGAGGTTAGAGAGGACAATGGGGGGACCCCAACGACAAACACAGCAGAAGAGCCTCCCAAGTGGGACTGACGGTCTGGAATACCGTGACGGGGCTTTGAGGGGAAACTGAGGCACAGGGTGAAACCCACAGTCTTATACCTTTTGTGTGGCTTTTAAAGTTTTTATTTATTTACTCACAAGACACAGAGAGAGGCAGAGACACAGGCAGAGGGAGAAGCAGGCTCCCCGCATGCGGGACTCGATCCCAGGACCCCAAGGTCATGCCCTGGGCTGACGGCAGACGCTCCACCACTGAGCCACCCGGGCCCCCAATCTTATACCTTTTAATATTTCAAAAGCACCCAGAGGAAAGACGGCGAAGGCTGAGGCCAGGACCTGGGCCTGGGAGCAACGACGGCGGCCCGGCTGCGGGGGCAGCGGTGAGGAGCGCGGGCCGAGCTGCGGCGCCCTCCGCTAGGCCACAAGGCCACAGGCCATCCTCCCGGCGGGACGGACACCGGGCTATCACACTATCACACGCAGGGTCCGAAGGAGCGAGGGTCTAGAGCCACAGGAGGACCCCGAGGCCGGGCCTTCGGGACGAGCGGGCCTCTCGGGGCCTCTGGGGCTGAGAAACCTCCCGAGGGAGGAGAGGAAAGCTCCCGGCCGCAGTGTCGCAAGGGGAGGCCCCAGGCAGGCCCCGGGCCCCTGGGGCCATTCAGGAGGGGCTGCGGCCGGGCGGACCGCGGGCAGGGAGCACGGACGCTCAAGGGGACCCCGGCCCGGGCAACAGCAGCTGTTCAGGCCGCGGACGTGTGGGCCGAGCGCTCGGGGGGCCGCTTCCGCGCCTACCGGCCCCAACAGAAAGGCTCCCGAAAGCGGGATTCGGAGCTGGCAGCCTCCAGCTCCACCAGAGCAGCTTTCCAACTCCTCAAGCGGCCACAAAGCCTCGGGGCAGCCCCCTCATGGACGCCTGACAGTCACAGCGGAGCACCGAAGCCGGGCCACCCAGCGTGAAAGCAGCTCAACGGGGGCCCGGAAAGTCACAGACCGCCCGGACAGTCCCAAAATAAACGCTTTCTAGAAAGCCAGCGAGTACGAAACTCAAAACTCCTGGTGGGAAGGGTCTCAGAGAGGCAAGCGAGGGGTGCCACGAACCCAGCTGGCAGCCCCACGGTCCCCACGGCCCCAGTAGCCGGCAACGGGATGACGCCCGGGCGGTAAGGCCCCCCCCGAGTCCAGGTTCCTAACATCCTGGTCCTCGGGCTTCTGGACCGAACTGGTCCCCAAGCTTCACCAGACATCAGTCCTTGGGGACAGCAAGTCCCAGTCACTCAAGACCGCCGACAGTCACTAAGACGTGGTTTCCTCGAAGAGCCGCGAAGGCTGACCGCAACGGGGACAGAAAGGGCTGGGGCGCAGCCAGCCCACAGCTGTTCACCCGATCCATCCCCTTTGCACGTGCCCCCCCCCCCCGCCTCCCCAAGAGGACATGGGGCAGCACAGACCTGAGCAATCGTGCGGGGCTCGTGGAGCCAATCTGTGTCCTATCACCTTCTCCTTAGGTATCCTACTGCCTCCTTCTACACCACAAAGGATTTCCCGAAGGGTAGATGGAAAGACCTTCCATCTTTCTGCCACCGCGAAGCAGTCGTCCTCTTTGCCGTCCCCCATCGAAATAAAAATAAAACTCCATTGTTACTTAGTATTCCCATCTAAATCCAAGCCTTCTCTCGCCCTGTTCCCAATGACTACAAAGTTTCATCTGGTCATAAACTCAACTACCTACGTTTCCTTGAAAGATTTATTTATACTTCTAGCTGGAAACGAGACAATAGGAAACAAGACAATAATTGCTTCTATCCTCTCAATTCAAAAGACCACGTGCACTGTCCTCAAATTCCATACCACGAACACTGAAGATTATGAATAAGAGGAATGTCTATTTGCTCACGACTACTAAAGGAGTAACTAGACTCTTGCACGGAGAACAATCAGCTCATTCTTGACCTACCATCCTATTTATCTTTCTATTCTCAAAGCTAATTGCTTCTATAAGCACGCCAATTTGCCCTGATTATAGGATTCTTAATAAATGAATGTTGTTTACATTTCACAAGTGTATTTGAATTTTGCTCCGGGAAGCCAAGCTCATCAAGTCTTTGTAAGTGGTAAAACCAGAGATCAAAGCAAAAGGCCTGCACTGAACCAACAAACAATTAGGCTTGAGAATAGAGGCCTAAGCAAAAAATACAATTGATTTATTGATTTTCCTACCCCAGAAGTACACCTCAGGGTCACTGCTCA
The DNA here is from genome assembly GCF_905146905.1 of Nyctereutes procyonoides. Lineage (NCBI taxonomy): Eukaryota > Metazoa > Chordata > Mammalia > Carnivora > Canidae > Nyctereutes > Nyctereutes procyonoides. Next base: position 14,714,144 of record NW_026575136.1, on the reverse strand, counting down.
CGCTCGGGTTGTATGCAGAACTTGCTCTGCAGATCTCCACCCTGATTACTTGAGGATCGTTTCCTAGTTAATAAGTCTAACATTCAACAGGCTTTGATCCATTTCTTCCGTATTTCTCATCTTGGTGCTGTTGGTTGAATCAATCATCTTTAAGAGGTTTTTTTTGTTTTACCAAACCCTTCCTCACTGTGCCTAATCTCCACACCATTTTTGGTTCCTTTTAAACAATTCCTTTCCAAAAAATTAAAATTAAAAAAAATTAAAAATAAACAATTCCTTTCCTACTCTACCCATCTGACTGACCCAGGCAGGTATACTTCTCGAGGCTCCCGGGTGATGCGGCCTCATGCGAGGACGACAGTTTCGGCTTGTCAGTCCCATCGTTATCCCGCCTTCGATAAAGTATTCAGCCAAACTTCCATGGGGGGGAAGGAAAACAAGGCGATTAAGTCAGGTTCATGAGCAAATCCTCAATGCAGGGCAGGCCCTTCAGGTACAGCCACACTTTAGTGACCAACACCAGGCACAGAGCCAAAAACGCCCACAGCCCGCCCGACACCTTTCCCAAGCCAAGGAGCTCTAGTGTGAGCCAGGCAGGGGAACCATCTACGCCAGGACAGGCAAGAGGGATTGTCTCTGGCAACAGAGGGCAGGGTTTCAAGCCTCAAAGTCTCAGCTCCCGGCAGCGGGGAGAGGGGCCCACGCACGGCAACCTGTCCTCACACAACAACGTGGACGAGGCGCCGCGAATCCACTCAGGTCGTTACAGGAACACCAAAAACGCAGCGAGAGGAACCCGGGGTGGGTCCTCCCAACTACAGAACGTGTGATAAGGTGACTGCACGTGAGCTCCGCCACCGGGCAAGTGATTTTCGTCTTGTGGGTTTTGTCAGTTTTTTTAAGACGGTGAAAAGAACAAACACTCCTACTGTTGACAAGTGCCCTTCTGGCTCTGGCTCAACGGGGGACCCGCGCATCCTGGGCCTTCGCTGCATCACAGCTCTCCCGCCGTCCGGCTCTCCAGCGGCAACCGCACACTCCTTGATGGTGTGCCGAGAGAGGCTTCTGGAAGAGGACAGAGTAAGTGGCAAGAGGAAGACCACCGGCAGTGCGAGCAGACCCATCTTAGAGGAGGAATGAGGGATGCGCCATCTGCAGAACTCGGTAGATCAGAGCTAAAAGGTGCACGTGGCCTCCCTATGGAGACCAGTCCTTGTGGCCGGGAATGGGAAGAGGGAAGAAACAGCCCCCATTTTATTTTAAAGATTTTATTTATTTATTCGAGAGAGAGAGAGAGAGAGAGAGAGAGAGAGAGAGAGAGAGAGAGAGAGAGAGAGGAGGCTCCCAGATACCAGCACCCTCTTGCAGAGTCGCAATGATCATCTGGAATCAGGGCTTCTGCCGTGGGCCACTTTCATGGCACCTCTTTACTTGCTTAAATAGAAGGAAGCCCACTGCGCCTTGCCTTTTTGCCCCAGGCCCCAAGCAACAGCTTTTATGAAGTCAAATAAATTTCCAGGGGGAGAGGAAAAAAAAAAAAACCATGAGCCTACACTTATTTTTTTTTCTTGAGCCCAGGAGGAAGCTACAAGGGGAACCCTTCCCCAGATGCAAGGACTCTAGGTCTAGTACCTGCAGGTGGCCGGCTCTCCTCAAGGAGGGGACCATTCAAGCCAGTATTGCACCAGCCGTGTCTTGGTTTTGCAAATAACTTCTAATCGCCAACATTTTTCTTACAGCTTCTGTGCGCACGACTCGAACGGAGAGCTCACTGCTGGCCTGACACCTCGAAATGGTAAAAGATAATTTTCCTTAAGCTTATGTAACTTTCAGTCACCGACCCTGGAAGCTCTGCTCTCCGGACCGCAGCAGAATGCAGCTACGCACTTTCTGCACAAAGCTCTCCAAAATGCAAAGTCGGCTAATGGAACACAGTATGGTATATTCTGGAAATTTTACACTGTCAAGTGCTATGACCTAAAAAAAAAAAAATCTCTTTACTATCGTAACAGTTGTATCCAATTTTATTCCGATTTACAGAAGAAAATCAAGGACCAGAGGAAAGAGCTTAACTTGCTCAACCTAGTGCAGCTGATATGATTCTAGCACCTAGGCCTCCTGCCTCCCAGGCCAGGGCTATTTGCTAAATGAGAGGCCACAAGCAAAAGTAATTCTTATCACCTAAGGATGTAAGGGTACGCATACCTTTTCTTTCCAAAAAGTCATCAGTTTGTGTTGCTGCCAGTCTCCGTCTGTAGCCAAACATTCATATTCAGATAATAGACTTTGGTCTACTTCTATGCTAAGATATCCAAATATATTGGCATTACGGGGGGTGGAATGCACCCCAATAAGAAGCATATATTCCTAGGTTTGGTGAAATAGAGCGGCTCAGGGATTAGTACCTAGGAGGAGACTGAAAGGGCTCTAAATCCCAACACCCCACCACCCACCCTTCTCTACCTCCTTTCCCTAACAAGAGAAAGGACGTGAGACAAATCGGCAAGCATCTGACAATGACCTAACCACACTCTCACCCATCCATCTGCTCAGCAGACCTCATGGCAAAGGCTCTTCTTGGAAATGGTTAAAAGGGAACACCTTGCAGAGGGAAATAAATGTTGAAACTTGACTTTCCTTGTCCTTTCACAAGTAATTACATTTGGAGTACATGCATCGTACTGACAGACTGTCTCTTTCTTTCCTCTGATTTGGAAATCCTAAACTCCCGACCAGGTCTACCTGAGTAGAAAAACCTGAAGAGCACACTTTTAGACCAAATCACTAACGCCATGCCTGAAAAACAGAACAGTACAGTGAAGATGCCAAAAGGTCTCATTTTGAATGTGAAACATCAAGCACTTCTAAGATATTTTTGCCAATTTTATAGTTTGAAACTAGCATTTATTAGATTAAGGGATTTAAAAAAAAAACACAGTTTTACTGCTAGCTCCAGGCATATGTTTTTTTCCTTCCCAGTTCAAGGGCCTCAGGAAGTACAACACATAATATGTGGGGTGTGGACAGAGATCCAAATCTGAGTTAAAAATCCTCCTAGATCAGCCATTCAACAACTGTAGGACTTTGGCAACTTAGGTAATTTTACTTCCTAGAATCATTGTGAGGATTAAATGAATATGTAAACATAAAGTATACACTCATCGTAGGTTCTCAGAAAAAGTTCCCACTTCTTCCTAAAAAAGAATCACTACATTCAACCTCAGGGTAAGGAGGGGAAAAAAACGGAAGAAATCGACTCAAATTAATCGCACGCCAAAGAAGTTCCCAGTATCAAACATACGATAATACTGCCCTAAACCAACACTTTCTAATCGGTCTTCTTCAGTCTGTTTGCGATTCAGCCTCATATCTGATATACCAGCTCGTACAGTCGGCTCAAAATTACCCTTTCCTCTGACATTCAAACAAAGAATCCTCAGGACAGCTCCTTGACAAAGGCATTAGGGGGCTTACATTCTAGATGTAGACAATGACTTCAAGCCAAAAATCAGTGAATGGATGGAAAGTCTAACATAGAAAGAAGCATTCTTGGACAGAGACCACCATTGATTCACCTGCCCCAAAATAAACTTCATAGCATCATCTCTGAAAATAAAGGACACGGGCTGTGTGTGTGTATTCCCAATATTTAGGCAACGTTTAACACAATGGAGAACCACATGGATGTTTAATTATAAATGTGTAGGACCCCAAAAAGTAGACACGCCAATGTTACCTGTAAAATATGTGACATGTATACACCCTAAAGGAATAAAACTAGATGACTGAATTATAATCTGTAAAATACTTCCACCAAATAATGTAACAAAAACAATCACCCATGTGTGTGCAAAGGCGTAGGCCCTTAGAGCTCAACCTGAAAGGCAGGTACAAGGTTGCAAATAGTTAAATGTATACAAGGAGTCAGGAGTGTTTTCCCACAAATGTGTTCTCTAACTATTACAAGTTTAAGACGACGGAGAGTCTCCTTAGGAAGATTAAGCTCCTAAGATTTGGAACCGATTTGTACTAGTCTTTAATTACAGAAGTTCAGCAATTCAAATGTATTTGAAAAAAAATTTTCCCCATAAAACAAGTACTACTTTTTAGAGTTTACCCATGCACTGATCTCAATTCTGCAATCTTTTACCCTCTCTTTTCCATTCGTATCAATTGATTTTTTTAGATTTATACCACTTAACCCATTTAGAGTGATGAACGGGTCGGGGAACAGTCACTGAGTAGGTCTGGTCTCAAGATTTCTCAGAAATAGATGGAGCTCTGTCATTTTAATTTTTACTTCCTCTTTCCCAACGCTTAAAATATTCTAGAGCTGGAGGGTGGAACTGTTTTCCATGCCCTAAATGTCTCATTAATTATGGATGTAAGCCATGCTGACAACGGGATGCTTGTACGCTTTCCTGTACGGTATTACTATCTGGTTTTCCTCCCCAAACATCTCCGTGATGTTCATCAGATACGGAAATAAAGCTAGCATCAGTAATGCCAACATGATCCCCGTTGCCCCGGGGTGAGGGATTTCTCCGCTTTAAAACTTGTCACCTAAAGTTTGTCCTTGTAGCTTGATCTCTAGACTACCATGGTTTGGGTTGATCTCTTAATGCATTTGTGAAAAAAAGCAAAGCTGAGGGTATCACATGGACAAGTGCCCTCACCCTGGACTTGTGTCCGCCCTATACAGGGCTCCTTTAGACGCTCTTGGAGGTCTCCAAAGAGCAGCTGGGGCCAACTGGGGACAGTCAGTCTGCAGCACATCGACATCCAAGGGCATTGCTCACGAGAGTGCCCCGGAGCTGAGGCTTTCCCAAAAGCTTGGTCTCCATTCAACGAAGGTCAGCCTGATATTTGTGTGTGTGTGTGTGTCTTTGGTTTATTTTGAGAGACTCACAATGTCATAAACAATTAAGAGCCGCATCCCGTAACTGCGTGTGACACACTGTAGGGCCGAAGTAGCCACAACCACCACCCACTGCCCCAGAGGGCTTGTGATGTAGAATCACGAACGTGTGCACACTGAGTCGTGCCGGCGCGACTCCGCAGTGGCACGGACCCACCGTGTTAACGGGGACGCATTTTTCTACAGGTGAGGCCGCATCTCCGGTCCTCGCCCCGCGGGGTCCCTGGGAGCTCGAGGCCGCGGCCCAGTCCGGCAGGTCCTGGGCCCTCCCGTGCCCGGGCGCCGCCGGTTCGGACACGGACACGGACGGACACACGGACACACACACACACACACACACACACACACACGCGCGCGCGCGCGCACTCCGCAGGGAGGCACACCGGGGGCCCGGAGCAGGAGGAAAAACCGCGCGCTGGGAGGAAGGGCTCCGAGCCGAGGTGCTGGTGCCCAGGCCTGCGCTGCTGCGCCCCGTCCCGGCGGTCCCGGGGGTCCCGGGGGTCCCGCGGGGGGGCGGCCCCTCCTGCCCCCCAGGCCCCGGCAGGGGACCCACAGGTGCGAGGGGCGGGGCGCGCGGTCCGGGTCCCCCCAGCACCCGGGGGCGGCCCCCGAGCTCGCAGGTGTGCGGACCGCGGCGGGGGGGGGGGCGGGGGCGCCCGGTCCCGGCGCCGCGAGAGCCCAGCACCCCGGGGCGGGCCGCGGCCTCCGCCCGGGCCGGCCCCCGCCCCGCCAGCCAGTTCCCCCGGCCGCTCCGCACGGGCGCGCGCTGTGCCGGGATTCGGGGGTTTTTCTGAACAAAAAGCCCGAGCGCCCCCCCCCGCGCCCCGGGCACACGCGCGGAGCCGCTGCTCCCGCCAGACAATGGGCCCCGCGCGGCCCGGCCGCACCCCGACCGCGGAGGGCTTCCCGGGGGGGGGGGGGCACGGGGTCGGGGGGACGCGGGGGGACGCACGGGGACGCGGGCGCACTCACCAGCACGACGGCGAAGCGCTCCTCCAGCTCGCCCGGCTCGGGCATCGGCAGCTTGAGGGGCGCGCTGTGTGCCCGCGGGTCGCTCTGCGGCGAGTCCATGCTCCCCGCGTTGCCCATGGCGCCGCCGCCCCCGCCCCCGCCCGCGCAGCTCCCGGCTCCGGCTCCGGCTCCGGCTCCGGCTCCGGCTCCCGGCTCCCGGCTCCAGCCCCGGCTCCGGCTCCTAGCAGCGCCCCGCGCCGAGCCGCCCGCCGGCCGCCCTCATGCCCTCGGCCGCCGCCTCGCCGCCCCGGCCGCCTCGCCGCGGGCGGGCTCCTCAGGGCGCCGGGCGCTCCCCGGCATGTTGCTCCGCCGCTCCCCGCCGCCGCCGCCGCTCCCCGCAGCCCACAACGGGCCCACGGCCGGCGGGCGCCACGCTCCTCCCGCAGCCCCGCGAGCAGACAAATGCCGCCCGGCGCTCGCGACACAATGCGCCCTCGCCGGCCACGCCCCGCCCTCCGGCCACGCCCACCGCTCGGCCACGCCCACCGCTCGGTCACGCCCACCACTGGGCCCCGCCCTGGCCCCGCCCCTCCCACTGTTCAGGTCCCGCCCACGGCCCCGGCCACGCCACGCCACGCCCCCCGGCCCCGCCGACTGCCGGGACGCGTAGTTTCCGTCCGTCGGGGGTCCGCAGAGGAACCGCGCCCGCCCCGCAGGCCGCCCCGGCTGGAGGCCCCCCCGGCTGGAGGCCACCCGAGTGGAGGCCACCCGAGTGGAGGCCGCCCCGGCTGGAGGCCCCCCCGAGTGGAGGCTGCCCCGGCTGCAGGCCCCCCCGGCTGGAGGCTCCCCGACTGGAGGCTGCCCCGGCTGGAGGCTCCCCGACTAGAGGCCCCCCGGCTGGAGGCCCCCCCGGGTCCGAGCCATGCCCTCGGGTTGGTGGGGCACCTGCCGGCCAGAGCCCTCCCCGGGCCTTGAACGCAGGCTTGGTCCTGCTCAGACCGGCGACGCCCCGGCTTCCGGCCTAGGAATGGGTCCGCGGGTGCTTGCTGCATGGTTCTTTCTTTCTTATGTAACGTATTCTTTTCTGTGATTAAAGTGTTTTATAAACAAACAAATACTTTCATGGATTTTCTCCAACTGCCAGCCCCGGCCCCCAGCAGCCGCGTCCGCAGCACTCCAGCCTGGCAAGGAGAAGATCCCCACCCGAAACCGTATTTCACGCGAAATAGAAGGGGGGACAGGGTGTTTGGGGAACGCTTTCGGGTTATCTTTGGCTCCCTGATTCTTCCATAACAGCCTTGTTCCAGGGGGTTTACAAAGCAGGTTGGCTCCGACCTTATCTCTGGGATGCTTTCCAGACCATCACTACCCATTTTAAAACAATGGAAACAGAAAAAACCTCATGGAGGAGTTTAGCCAGGTGCTCACGTTGTGGATTTCAAGGGCATCCACCTGGCTGCCTGGTGACCGAACCCATAATCCATCCTTTCTTAGCTCGGAGAAGTGTTTCTTTAGTCCTGGTTTGTGTATCAGAATCACTTGGGGAGCTTGATGCTAACACTGCACACACCTTGGGCCCGGCCCACTATCAGAACGCCCCTGAGCCTAGGGCCGCAGCACGGGCGTCTCTCTAACAGGCTCCCCAGGTGATTCTGATATGCAACCAGGGGTGTTACCCTCCTGCTAAAAAGCAGCTGCTTCTGGAGAAGGCAGTGCAACAAGACCAAACAAGGACCGTGTTTCATTCAACTCTATAAGCCCCAAGATGCCTTGAGCTTAGATGTTCCATGACTGTTGAATGGGCAAGTGAGTTTTATCAAAAGCCTATGGAGCATATGCGCGCAGAGGTGCATCGTGTGGGTATCATCCATTAAATAAACCACTAATGGTCTTTAAAAAAAAAAAAAGGAAGGGGAGAGAGTATAAATAAATTCACATTAAAACTCTGAGTAGGACAGCCCGGGTGGCTCAGTGGTTTAGTGCCGCCTTCAGCCCAGGGCCTGATCCTGGAGTCCCGGGATCGAGTCCCACGTCAGGCTCCCTGCATGGAGCCTGTTTCTCCCTCTGCCTGTGTTTCTGCCTCTCTCTCTCTCTCTCTCTCTCTCTCTCTGTCGCTCATGAATAAATAAATAAAATCTTTAAAAAAAACTGAGTAAATATAATCCGTATTCCAAAACTACATTGTATCAAAGTTAACAGTGTGTTAGGGACCAAAGAAAGAAAAACAGGGGTATAGATACATACATACACACCCCAACTAGTGAAAATGAGCAAGAAAAGCAGTTAGTTCAAACCAAGTGAGCCACATCTGACCCACAAATATATTTGTTTTCTTTCCAATCTCTAGACATGTACTTTGGGTCTGATTAACACCAAATCAGCCCACCCAGGGGGTTGCCCGTCTGGATGGAAAAGCTAGGATTCTTTTCCACACTTGAGAAATCCTTTTTTATTAGATTTATGGTCCCCTCTGGCCATATTTCTGCCAGTAACCAGGACCTTTTTCTCCCCTTCAGTCTTATCACATCTAGTCTCTCTCATAATCTCACACTTTGAGAGGAGCCAAGGACAAAGTGTGCAAATCCATGAACCAAAAGAACTCAGCCATTTCAAGGTTTGTAGTCTTTAATGTGTGGCTATTATTTATGAGTGTTATTTAGTATTAAATAAACAAAACACTCCATTATATCATACAACTTCTGTAAGATTTTCTCTCAAAAATCTCAGGGAAATATTTGTCTAGGGGAGGGCGTGGAGAGGGAGGAAGAAGACTTTAATTGTAACAGTCTTACTCCCCATAAAATTAAAATCGGACGATCATTTTTAAATATAAATTTCATTTTCTGATTCCTAATACATATGACTTCTTGTAGATGATGTTGCAAAAAATGGGCAAAAAAGAAACTGTTAAAAAGTATCCATTCACCTTCCATGGAAACTGAAATGTTAGAACTTTCTCTTCCATTTCCAAGTTATGCCAAGGGTCGCTTGATCAGGAATTCCCCCATAATACTGCAACAGCTTTCAAAGAAGCTCCTCCGTCATTCAAAACAAATAATCCTACGAGGTCAGCTGAGTTTCATGTATCTCCTCAAGTTTTAAATATAAGGAAGTGCCCGATGGCTAAGTTCACTTAGCTTCTTAAAAAGGCCCCGGTGCAACCTGAGAAGATTCTCCTTGTGTGCATGATTGTAAGACATGAGACAAGCACCCTATGATGAACAAAGCCATCTACAGCCCTGAGTCAAAACCGCGAAATTGTAGTAGTTGCAATTTTAGAGGGGATTACTTTGTGTCAATTTACATCCACAAGACTCCTGAAAGATTCATGTATCTATCCATATTTATTTATTTTTTAAAAAAAATTATTTATTTATGATAGTCACACAGAGAGAGAGAGAGAGGCAGAGACACAGGCAGAAGGAGAAGCAGGCTCCATGCACCGGGAGCCCGATGTGGGATTCGATCCTGGATCTCCAGGATGCGCCCTGGGCCAAAGGCAGGCACCAAACTGCTGCGCCACCCAGGGATCCCATCCATATTTATTTTTTAAATATTTATTGAGCACTTACTGTGAGCCAGATACTGCTATTGATTTTAAACAAAGTTTAAACATGGTTTATTCAATTTCTAAACCAAGTAATAATGGCTTCAATACTCTATTTTCTCATTAAACAAGAAATCTGGAGAAGGGTGGATGCTAGTATTGGTCAGCAACTTAGTAAGGCTAGGACCAGTATCTACGTGATGGCTTGGTGTTTTCACATACTTACAAATAGCTGCTAGAGTGCCACAAATCAAGTATATATTCAGGGTGAACAGTGGGGAAGAGGCCATTTCAGTTAAGTCTGTTCCTTTTATCAGAAAATCAAGGGGCACCAAGGTGGCTCAGTTGGTTGGGCATCTGCCTTTGGCTCGGGTCATGATCCCAGGGTCCTGGGATCAAGCCCTGTGTTGGTCTCCTTGTCCAAAGGGTGCCAACTTCTCCCTCTCCATCTGCCTGCTACTCCCCCTGCTTGTGCTCTCTCTGTCAAATAAATAAAATCTTTATTTAAAAAAAAAAGAAAATCAAAAGTTTGTCCAGAAGTACCATTAGCAGACTGCCTATTATTCCTCATTTTCTAGAACTGAATGACATGGCCACCCCCCCATCCCCTGCCACACACACACAGGAAGAACTAGGGGAGTGAGATAAAACCTGGGGCTGAACATATTTCGTCCCCTGGATAGGACCAAGATTCAGATAAAAGATAAACTGGAATAGACATGGGTGAGAAATGGGTAGACGGCAACATCTTCTAACCTCTCCCCTTCATATTTCATATCTTCGAATAATCCTTTGCATTTGCCTAGGACTTCATATTTTACAAAATAGTTTTACTTGCTTTATCTTAATTCGCCCCACCAATATAACAACAAGGAATTTAAAGCTCAACAAAGTGATTTTTCTCTAGTTTATACAAGTGATAAAGTTACAATTTAGGTATTTTGATTCCCAAACCAGTATCCTTCACTGCCTTTTAAAAAGAAAATAGCTCTCTAAAACTATCATTCAGAGGTAGAAACATAATGAGACTTCTGTTTCTGATCAAGACAGAGTAATAGAGACCCGATTGAATTTGAAAGTAATAAAATACTGGACAAAATATGTTAAAAAATGTCCCTCAAGAGTTATATGATATAGAAAAAAGAAGGACAGAGTGTTTGGGGAGGCTTCAGAGATGACCTTTGGCTGGAGCTATCTTATTCCTCCACAACAGTCCTCTTCCAGGTGTTTTTCAAAGAAGACTCGGCCCAACCCTGTCCTCTGGGAGGCAGTGAACTATAATAATCCCTAAGAGGTAGTAAATAAATGAAGTGAACCCTACAATCACCCCAGCTTACTGCCTGGAGAAAGTTTCTAGACCATCATGTACAGAGAAGGAACCAAGACTGGGCCTACTGGAGTCCCTGGCTTGAGAAGGCAGGGATGAGAGTCCAGTGAACCCAAAAAGGTCAGAGTTCTCAGGACAGATTACTGGGAGAAAAAGAGCTGTAAGACCTCAGATGTCTAAAGAGGTTCCCAATTCCAGTATCCAGTTGAGTACTGATGAATAAGTGCATGTGAGGAGAAAACACAAGGCCAGACATCTTATAATAATAAACAACAGAGTTTGGGGCACCTGGGTGGCTCAGTGGTTGAGCATCTGCCTTTGGCCCAGGGTGTGATCTGGGGTCCTGGGATCGAGTCCCACATTGGGCTCCTGTGTGGAGCCTGCTTCTCCCTCTGCCTGTGTCTCTCTGCCTCTTTCTCTGTGTGTCTCATGAATAAATAAATAAAATCTTTTTAAAAAATGACAAAGTTCATCAAGAGAGCATGACACACAGTAATAGTGCTTCAAAATGTATGAAATTCAAGGAGAAATACAGAAATCCACAATTTTAGGTATAGGTGAACATCTCTTCTCTTAGTATTTGTTAAAACAAGTAGACAAAAAATCAGTAAGGGTATAGAAAACTTTAAAAATACTATCAACAACTTGATCTAATTGATATTTATAGACTACCTCACCCGACAACTCAATGCATAACTTTTCAAATGCATTAGGCACACTTAGCAGATTGACCATATTCTGGACTATGAAAATTATCAATAAATTGTCAACAAATATTTAAAGATTCCAATACTACAAATTTTATTTCCTTGACACAATGAAATTAAATTAGAAGTCAAGAACACAAAAATATCTGAAAAATCCTCAAATATTTAGAAACAAAATAACAAAATCTGAAAAAAAAAGTGGATTAAAAGAGTAAAAGGAAAATTATAACATATTTTGAACTGAATGAAAGAGAAAACACTACATACTACAATTTTGTGGATGCAGCTAAAACAGTACTTTGAAATTTAGGACATTAGATGCCTATATTAGAAAAGAATAAAGGGTTAAATTAACGTCCTTTGTTTCCACCTTTAAAAAGTAGAGAAAAAGAAGCAAGTGAAAACTAAACAAAGAGGAAGAAAGGAGTAATAAACACAAGAGCAAAAGTCAATGAAACAGAAAACAGGAAGACTGATGAAACTAAAAGCTAGTTCTTGAGAAGATCGATTAAACTGACAAACTTCTGGTCAGATTCATCAGGAAAAAAGAAAATATACAAATAACCAACATCACAAATGACAGAATAGACATGACTATACATTTTACACATATTAAAAAGGATAATCAGGGAATACTTTGAACAACTTTTGTCAATAAATTCAATCATGTAGATATAATGGACATACTCCTTCCTTAAAAGACACAAAGTACCAAAACTGACTCAAGAAGAAATAAATAATGAGGATAATCATATCTATTAAATTGAATCTGTATTTAAAATCTTTAAATCAAAGAAAACTACAGGCCCAGATAGCTTCACCAGAAACTTCCCCAATTACTTAAGATAGAGAGAATACCAATTCTACCTAAACTATCCCAGAAAATTGAAAAAGTGAATATTTCCCAACTTATTCTGAAGGCCAACATTACCCTGATACTAAAACCAGTCAAAGACATTATAAGAAAGTAAACTAGAGCCAACATTCTTCATGGATATAGACATAAAAGTTCTGAACAAAATTTAAGTAATGCATCATGACCAAATGGGGTGTATCCCAGGAATGCCAGATTGCTTTAGTATTAAAATCAATCAGTGTAATCCACCATATTAAAAGACTAAAACAGAAAACTCACATGATCGTCTCAAGAGATGGAGAAGAAGAATATGACAAAATCCATTCCTGGAAAAAAGCCCTCAGCTGATTAGAAATAGGAACTTCCTCAACTTGATAAAAGGCATCTATGAAAAACCTACTACCAATATCATACTTAATGATAAGAGACTAAATGCTTTCTCCTAAAACTAGGAACAATGTTTTAATTCAACATTGTATGGGAGGTTCTAGCCAGTGCAATAAGAGAGAAAACAAGCAAAAAGCTATCCAGTTTGGAAAAAAGGAAGCAAACTGTCCTTGTTCACAAATGACATGAAGTCCTATGTAGAAATTTTGTGGAATCTATAAGACAGTTAGTGTAACTAATATGTGAGTTTAGCAAGGATACAAGATTGATATACAAAATTAAAATATAGGGATGGACAAAATAGGTGAAGGGGAGTAGGAGCTACAGGTTTCCAGTTATGGAATGAGTAAGTCAGGGGGGTGAAGGATATAGAGAATATATTGGTAGCATTGTATGGTGAAAAAAATGTATACATATAGCTCTAGAGCAGAAATAAATTTTCAAAAATTTAAACTACAAAATACCATTTATAATTACATCAACAATATACAATATAAAACATAAAATTTCTCCTTTTGCCAGGGATAAATCTGGCAAAAGATGTATGAGATTGTACACTGAAAATACAGTATACTGTATTCATTGGTCAGAAGAGTCAATATTTTTTAAGAGGCTAATTCTCCTCAAATGGACCTGTAGATTTCATGTATCACAAAAAAAATCCCAGTTGACTTTTTTTGGGAAAAATACGCAAGCCAATTCTAAAATTTGTGTGGCAATGCAAAGGACCTAGAATAGCCAAAACAATTTTGAAAAAGGACAAAATGGGAGAATTAACTCTACCTTATTTCAAGACTTATTATAAAGCTACAGTAATCAAGAGACTATGATACTGAGGTCAAGATAGGCAGACAGAATCATGGAATAGAATGGAGAGTCCAGAAAAAATGCCCACACATATATAGACAATGGATTTTCGACCAAGGTGTATTGACAGTTCTGTGAGGAAAGCATAGTCTTTTCCACATGTGGTTGACATTGTGATTGTGGAGGAACTGAATATTCACATTTGAAAAATGAACTTCAGTATGTATCCCCCACCATGTAAAAAGAAAAAAAAAAACAACTCAAAAGCAGTCAGAGGCTCAAGTGCAAAACATAAACTAAAGAACTTCTAGAAGACAATATAGAAGAAAATCTTTGCTACCTTACATTAAGTGATGAGTTTTTAGAGAAAGCAGCAAGAAAAAAATTTGACAAATTGGAGTTTGTCAAATTTTGCAACATCTGCTTTTTGAAAGACAATTAAGAGAATCAAAACCTACTACAGACTAAGAGAAAATATGAATAAATTGTATATTCGATAAAGGACTTGTATCCAGAACACATAAAAAATTCTCACAACTCAGGGTGCCTGGTTGGATTGTTCAGTTGAGCATCTGCCTTCAGCTCATTTCAGGGGCCTGAGATCAAGCCCTGAGTCGGGCTCCCTGCTCAGTGGGGAGTCTGCTCCTCCTTCTCCTTCTGCCCCTTACCCCCTGGTCATGCTCACTCTCTCTCTCTCAAATAAATAAATAAAATCTTAAAAAAAAAAAGAATTCTCACAATTAAAAAAAAAGAAACAATGAAAAAAGATTTGAACAAAAAATTCACATATGGAAATATATCCATAGCTAGTAAGCACATGAAAAGGTGTTTAACATCATGCATCATGAGGTAAATGGAAATTAAAACCACAATTAGGTACCACCACATATCTAATAAAATGGCAAAAATTAGGGGCGTCTGGATGGTGCCATCAGTTGAGCATCCAACTCTTGGTTTCTGCTCAGGTGGTGATCTCACGGTGGATCGTGAGATGGAGTGCAAGCCCTGCATCCAGCTCTGTGCTCAGTGCTAAGTGTACTTGAGATTCTCTGCCTCTCCCTCTGCCTCTCCAGCTCACACTCTCTCCCTCAAGTAAATACATAAATATTTTTTTACATGGCAAAAATTAAAAACACTGACCATACCAAATGTTCGCAATGATGTGGGGTAACTAGAACTTGCATACGAGCCTGATGGGATTGTAAAGTGATATAACCACTTTGGACAACACTTTGGTGTGTGTGTGTTTTTTTTTTTTAATTTAAACATTGTACCCACCATATGATCTAGCCATCCCACTCACAGATATCTACCCAATAAATACAATAACATGCGTCCATATGAAGACATTTACATAATGTCCATGGCAGATATTCTTGTAACAACCAGAAACTGGAATCAACTCCATGTCCATCAACCCATGAAGGAATAAGCAAACGGGCCTATCCACAGAATAGAATACTAATCAGCAATGAAGAAGTATGACTATTGATACAAACAATGTGGTTGAATTTCAATTATGGTGAGTGAAATAAGCCAGACCAAAAAAAAATTATACATATTATATTATTTTATGTATATAAAATTCTAGAGAATGCAAATTAGTCTATATGGACAGAAAGCAGACTAGTGTTTGCTTGGGAGAAAGAGACAGGTTCCAGAGGATGCTTTTGGAGGCAATGGATATATTCATTAGCTTGATTTAGGATGCTGGTGTCATAAGTATATGCATATTTTAAACCTATCAAATTATAAAGTATAAACATGTACAGTTTGCTGTTGGTTAGTTACAGTTTAGTAAAGCTGTCACAAAACAATGAAAGTCAGGTCAATTGTTTTCTCCTCATCCTTCAAGGAATTTAGAACACCGTAACTCCCATCTCTCCCCTCCTACTTTCCATGTTAATAACGGTCATTATTTTAACTCTCCATTTACTCACATTAGCTCTTAGTAGTGGTAATATTCGTAGCACCATCAGGCCGCAGGTTTACCAGTATGCTTACAAATTCCTTTGTCTGCATTCCCCTTTTTTCTTCCAGATTTATATTTCGTTTTCCAAAATAATATTCTTTAGCGTTTCTTGCAATGAGAGTTTGTGAATGGCAAAATCATCTGACAATACCTTTTTTGCCCTCAGTCTTGAAATATAGTTTATTTGGTTATAGAACATTGGCTGAAAGTTCTTCTTCCTCATTCTAGAGATACCAGTCCATTATCTCCCAGCCCCCATTGTAGGTGCTGAGAAATCTACTGTCACTCTAAGTGTCATTTATTGTTTAAAAATAGATATTGTAGGTGCATCTGCATGGTGCATTCAGTGATTTTGGCTCAGGTCATGGTCTCAGGGTCCTGGGATCGAGTCCCACGTCAGGCTCTGCGCTCAGCAGGGTGTCTGCTTGAGATTCTCTCTCTGCCCCTCCCCAGCCCCTTCCCCACCTGCACACATGCCCTCTCTCTGTCTCTCAAATAAATAAATCCTAAAAATAAATAGATATTGTATCATTTTATCCCTGGTTTCCTTATTCATCGAGGTTTAAACGTCACTGATGAGCATGTGTGAAGAACTTCCGATAGATGTTCCAATTCTTTGGGGGATCTACCTGTTTCTGTTTATTTATTTATTATGTTTTATTCACTTTTTAAAAATGTCTTCATTTGCATGTGATCAACACACAGCGTTCCCTGGCCCAGCAGGTCTGCACCCCATCTGTACTCCCTGCAAGTGCAGCTCCCGCCTGCTCCCCGCGACCGTGACAGCACCGGGCCTGCTCCTTTCCAGCACTCTCTATTGCATCATGTCAAGAGATTTCTGGAAAAGGAAAAATACAGACTAAGTACTCTGCTCACCATTTTG
Organism: Nyctereutes procyonoides; assembly: GCF_905146905.1. Lineage (NCBI taxonomy): Eukaryota > Metazoa > Chordata > Mammalia > Carnivora > Canidae > Nyctereutes > Nyctereutes procyonoides. Next base: position 14,697,789 of record NW_026575136.1, on the reverse strand, counting down.
ATAGGAACCTAACATCTACTTCTTTTGCGTTGGTTTGTTTTAACAGGCACTAGGGATTTTAGCTATATCTTAATTAATGCCACCTTTATAATTCAAAATTTTTAAAGATTTCTTTTTTTATTTATGATAGTCAGAGAGAGAGAGAGAGAGAGGCAGAGACACAGGCAGAGGGAGAAGCAGGCCCCATGCACCGGGAGCCTGACGTGGGATTCGATCCCGGATCTCCAGGATCGCGCCCTGGGCCAAAGGCAGGCGCCAAACCGCTGCGCCACCCAGGGATCCCAATTCAAAATTTTTAAATAGATTGTAGCCTCTCAGGCATTGTTCCAGAGAATTTTCAACTATTTGTAGGCTTTTGAATCCCAGCCCTTATCTCCCGGTATCTCTGAGATTCCACCTCCTGTAGGTCCCATGGTATACACCATGTCACAGACACAGAACTTCAAATTTGCTAAAAATGCATCTGGATCATTTTTTTAAACAATTTTATTTTTAAGTCATCTCTACACCCAGTATGGGGCTTGAACTCACAACCCCAAGATCAGGAATCACATGCCCTTCTGACGGAGCCAGCCAGTCGTCCCCCTGTGGGCCAATTTTGTTTGTTTGTTTTTTAAAGATTTTATTTATTTATTTATTTATTTACTTATTTATAAAAGGTACAGAGAGAGAGAGAGAGAGAGAGGCAGAGACCCAGGCAGAGGGAGAAGCAGGCTCCATGTGGGGAGCCCGATGCAGGACTCGATTCCAGGACCCCAGGATCACGTCCTGGGCCGAAGGCAGGTGCTCAACCACTGAGCCACCCAGGGATTCCCCCGTGGGCCAGTTTTGAACAGTAGTGACACAGAAGCTTATTTTCATTTACATAAGTTGAATACACATTTGTGAATATATATGTGAAGAACATACTGAAACTATCAAAACAGCTAATATACTAAACAGGTATATCTCTGTAGAAATTAAAACAGAAAGAAAGAAAGAAAAAAAGAGGAAAGGAGAGAAAGGAAGAGGGACACCCAGGTGGCTCAGTTGGTGAAGCCTCTTACTCTTGGTTTCGGCTCAAGTCGTGATCTCAGGGTCAGAGGTCGAGCCCTTCACCCCCCATGGGCCCTGTGCTCAGCCTGGAGTTGGCTTCAGATGCTTTCCCCTCCCTCTGCTCCTTCCCCAACTCCTTCAGGTGCTCTCTCTCTCTCTCAAGTTAATAAATCAATAAAAGCTTTAAAAAAAAAAAGGGAGGAAGACAGTCATCACAAAATGTGGATAGCATTGTATGCAAGTCAAGCTCAGGTTATTTCTTGCCTCCTTCCTGAGTTCCTGTCCTGGACCGCCTCCTCCAAATCCTGCTTAGCAACCTACGTTCGATGCCCGGATGGGGTCTAGCCTGGGATACCAGCAGCAAGGGCCACGACGGATGGATGTGCTGTCCACTGGGAGCGGCTGCTTTAATCTCGGGGCGTCCTGCTAACCTCCCGCCTCAGTTCCCACTGTCACCCGGGGGGCAGGGTCCCTAAGCGAGTGCGGAGGGGAGCCCAGGGAGCCCCGGGCACACCTGCCGCCTCTGCGGATACACACAGGGCTGTCCCTCTGGCACCTTCAGCAGCTTTCAAGGCTAAGAAAACAAACCCTTAAAAAAAATAAATAAATAAAAGGTTTTTTTCATTTTTGTTTCCGGCTGCAGCCATTTGAACCAGAATAAACAGTACGGGGAAATTAAGACAGAACAAGTTGGAGTAAAATCTAGTTCCACCAACGTGCACACTGAATATCTAGATTAATGATTTTATTTACTTTTCTCATTTGTCCTTTGGGAGAGTTAATTTTTAGGGGAGAACCATACATTCTTTCCCATCACAAGAAAAAAGGAGGCTTATTCTCTAAGAGGCAATCAGGCTTTCTGAAATCCGTCCTTTCCTCTCTCTCTGGCTTAGCCCAGGTATATAAAAAATTGCCCTTTTTGACCCCCAGAGAAGAAATTTTCCCAAACCCATGATTATTCTGCTTAGTGAATTTGAATTCTTGGACTCCCAATGTGCTACGAAGGGCCAGCGGCCTGGTGAGGAGGCGCGGTGTTGGGTTTCGTGCCTGCTTCTCTTGCTGAATAATGGTCTCCGAAAAAGTCATTAGCCCTTGAAGCCTCAGTTTCTGCATCTATAAAATGAAAGTAGACCCTTTAACCACCAGTCATTTGTTAAGATCAAGGGAAAGGACTCAGGTAAACCGACTGCAAGACCGCGCCCGATGTGTGTGCTACATGCAAGAACAGAGACTGTCCTCCTTAGGTTCTTTTCTCCAGGACAGTCATGGATTTAGTTTTGGGATCATTAGTGAAGCAGTGCCCAAGTGGGCAAAGGGAAAATACGTCAATGTATGGTGCTTGTCTCGGGTAACGGGGAGGTAGATCCTATAAAACAGAACACGCAGTGGTTCGCAGCCTGCGAGGCTCGCTTTCCTTCCAATGACGAAGTTTCGTGCTGGGGACTCGGTGCGCCAGTAAACAAGACGTTTCACTGTCAAAGGAATCCACACGGCACTTCCTAAACCTGTGTGATCATAGGGTCCACCTGGGATGCTTCTAGAACATACAGATTCCCACATGCCTGCCCTAGAAATTCTGATTCAGTAGGTCCGGGACAGGCCTAGGAATCTGTACGGTTAACAAAAACCCCAGATGGTTCCTATTTTAGGCAACTTTAGGAAACACTGATTAATTGCTTGGGACTCGGGAAGTGACTCATCTGCAATTAAGCAATAATGTCTCCACTTAAGGAACAATGCCAAGTTATTTTAAAGCCATTGAATAATTATATACACCCCTCGAAAATTCGAATGAGCTGTATTTCAATCAGACGGATTGTTCCACTTAGGATACATTTATACAAATTTCTAAGTTTTAAAAATGTCACTTGTTCTACGTATTTGTATTTGTTGTGCTTTTTTAGGTTTTGGAGGAGGACAAAGCATCGTTGTATCAATTGTCCATAACTTACCTAGGGGCCGACTTCTCAGGTGTCCAAATTTTGAGACGGGACTTTGGCTATACAGTTTCCTCCTTGCCCTCAGACTCACATTTTTATGTAAAAATAGGCTGAATAGATGCCAAAGATTACATTATAAACAGAAGAAATAAAGTTGTCCAGAGCTACTGACTGCCACTTCCACCACTTTTGCATTTTGATTTTATCAAATTAATTTTACTAACAGATGTTTATTGTATTATATCATTCTAACTGCGATCATTTTCCGTACACAATTAACATCAAAGGGGAGTTCGGGAGGGGGGGAGGAAGGGCAGGGGGCTGGGTGGCTAATTAGCAGAACTGAAAGATCCCCTCAGAGGATTGAGCCTTTTGCCGGCTCTGTGCTCACCGGCTGCAAACACCTGCAGAGCTTGCGCTCTCTCGAGACCCCAACTCTAAAAAAAAAAAAAAAAAAAAGAGAGAGAGAGAGAGAGAGAGACCCCAACTCTGCTAACCTTATCAACTGTTCTGGAAAAGTGCTCAGAACGGGACCAGACAGACCTGCCTTAGGTCCAATTCACTTGCCCGGTTGCTTTGTTCTGCAGAATTAGGGAATGGAAGGTCTTTGCTAAAATTATTAAGGAAACCATTCAAAATACTGAACTCCATGAGAAAGAAGCAAGTCCCCCAAATAATGCATATTTCCCCCTCAATTTCTATTGCACTGGCAACGATTAAAGACGGGAGTGCAGGGGCAGCCGGGGGCTCAGCGGTGGGCATCTGCCTCCGGCCCAGGGCGTGACCCCAGGGTCCTGGGATCGAGTCCCGCGTCGGGCTCCCTGCATGGAGCCTGCTTCTCCCTCGGCCCGTGTCTCGGCCTCTCTCTGTGTCTCTCAGGGATAAATAAGTAACATATTTTTAAAAATGAGGGTGCAAGACCTTAAAGATGCAGTGAAGCTGTGGGGAATGCATAGCCCAGATGCACATGGTGGACGTGTATTTTTGTGTGTGTCCAACCCCTCTTCTTCTTGGAAAATCACCATCTTCTAGAAACTTCTCTTCCCTCCTTTCCATGTGTCACTAGCCAAGGAGCTGCCACAGGCCGGCGGGGCTCCCGGCCACCGCTGACCTGCTGAAGGCTGGGCTTCCAAGTCAGGTCTGGCAAGAATCCTTCCCCTCCCTCCTGATTTTTGGATTTTGGATCAAAAGTATGAGGCTGCATTTTCTCAGGTGGTGGAGGCTGGAGGCTGCAAGGCCCAAGTGTGGTTGGGGAGGGCGGCGAGTGCCAAGCAGAGTGCAGCGTGGAGGAGGACACGGGACAGATGTGCCTGCAAGTCCTGCCCAGGGCAACGAGGTCGGGCGGTTTCACTCCCCGGAGCCGGTTGGTCTGTTAAATAAAGGCCATCATAGTAGGACTTATTTCAAGTGGTTTTTGTGAGAAAGCATCGTGATAATTGATGTAAGTCACTGAAGACTGGACTCAACACATGGAAAGACTCAGTCAATGTCCAGGCACCAGCGCCCTGGATACGGGTTGGCAAACCACGGCCGCGGCCCCCGCATGCGGGGACAAGATGCGACGAGGCTTCCAGTGCTGGTTATTAGAAAAAGAGCACACAATCAAGGTGACACCTGACTACAGTTTTAACCAAACTGTCAGAAAAACAAACAAAGGGATCCCTGGGTGGCGCAGTGGTTTGGCGCCTGCCTTTGGCCCAGGGCGCAATCCTGGAGACCCAGGATTGAATCCCACGTCGGGCTCCCGGTGCATGGGGCCTGCTTCTCCCTCTGCCTGTGTCTCTGCCTCTCTCTCACTGTGTGCCTATCATAAATAAATAAAAAATTAAAAAAAAAAGAAAAACAAACAAACAAACCCACAAACAACCCTCAAGCATGGCTTTGAAGAATAATGATTCGGCGATGACCATTACAAGCGGCCGCTGGCGCTGAGCCGACCTGAGGGCCAGGCCGGGAGCACACACCCCCGGCGCCCGCAGCCCTGCTCCTCCGGGATGCTCCCATTCTGCAGATGAGGAAACCGCCAAATGATGCTGAAACGTGCCTATTTCCTGAGAGCCCGGGGGCTGGCCAGGGTCCCTAAGAGACGTGGCTCGGCACCTCTGCACCTGACCTCTGTCCCGCGGCCTGTGGGTCACTGCTGGGTCGCTAAGCTGGGACGAGGCCCTTCCCACAGCAGGGCGCAGGGCCAGGCGAGCCCCCTTCAGGCTCCCAGCTGCTCTCCCTCCTGCTGCCCCGGGTGGTGCGCCCTGATTCCCTCCAGGCCTCGCTGCGGCCCGGCGTGCTCCTGCGGGCAGGCCTCACCCAGGCGCCTGTCCTTCCCAAGGCCTCCAGCCCCCGGGACAGGCCGCTGTCACCGCCCAGATCAGCACCTATTCATAATCTTTTTTTTTTAACTGTAATATATTTTTAAAAGATTTTATTTATTCATCCATGAGAGACACAGAGAAGGAGGCAGAGACATGGGCAGAGGGAGAAGCAGGCTCCATGCAGGGAGCCCGACGTGGGACTCGATCCCGGGACCCTGGGGTCACGACCTGAGCCCAAGGCAGATGCTCCACCGCTGAGCCCCTCAGGTGCCCCCTAAACCTGTAATTCTTGACCGACTTTCCTTCCTATGGTCTTCTGTTTAGTCTCAATGATCGCTTTCCCCTGACTTGTAGGATTATTATATGCTCTAACTAAAACAGTTTGTCTAACTCTAGCTACTCCCGATCATGGCTTCCCGGAAAATGTCAGGTGTCTCCGCTCCCCAAACCAGGATATTCTAAGTTCCTGCCGCTGCCTTGAGGCTCTTCATTCGGATTTGTCATCTTGTATTCTTGACTTCCAGAAATGTATATTTTTAATTTTTCCAAGTAGCTTATGTGTTCTGGCTGTAGAATAATGTGCTTACAGTGTGATTCTCAGGCCATCTGCACTTGAATCATCTGGAGTGCTTTACTTTTATTATTTTAAAAATATTCTATTTATTTATTTGAGAGCGAGCAAGAGAGCGTGCATGAATGAGGGGGAAGGACACAGGAGAGGGTGAAGCAGACTCCCCACTGAGCAGGGAGCCTGACTCCGGGCTTGATCCCGGGACCCCAAGATCATGACCTGAGCAAAGGCAGATGCTTAACCAGCTGACCTAGCCAGGCCCCCCTTGAGTGCTCTATGAAAATAAACCTTTTTAGCTCCATCTCACAAATCAGAATTTCTAAGATAAGCCTAAGAAGTACACATTTATTTTATTTTATTTTTTTAAGATTTTATTTATTTATTTATGAGAGACACACAGAGAGAGGCAGACACAGGCAGAGGGAGAAGCAGGCTCCATGCAGGGAGCCCAACGTGGGACTCGATCCAGGGACCCTGGGGTCACACCCTGAGCCAAACGGGGATGCTTAACTGCTGAGCCACCCGGCCGTCCCTTAAGATCTTTTTTTTAAATAATTTCTACACTCGACGTGGGATCAAACCCACAACCCCAAAATCAAGAATCATCCCACTCCACCAATTGAGCCAGCCAGGCACTCTTAGCATTCATTTTAAACAAGCTACCCAGGTGATTCCTATGCATACAGAGCTTGGGACCCATTGTATTATAAGAACAGATATTATAATCATAGTCTTTTTTTTTTAATTAATACTCCAGTACTTGCAGTTCTGTGCTTAGCACCTGGAAGATTATCACTAATTGCTTTTGGGTTAAAGAATGAATAAATCTAACTTTAGAAGGAAATCTAGTCATGGGAAATCTTCCCTACTCTAAGGAAATATTTGCAGTTTTCACTAAATGTGCCCATAATACCAACTTCAATTAGTATAATCCTCATTCCTTCATGGGTTAAACTGCTTAAATCTCCTTTGGATTTTGCTTCTTCCTAAAATAATGTAATTTAAATTTACTTTGGTCATGATGAAATATCATATCAAACTGGTTCAGAACTCTCAAAGTGTTCTTTAATTCAGCTTAGACTTCCTCCTGGGTAGAAGCTAGAAGAGTTTTCTCCAATTTTAACTGTAAGGAAATATCAAAATGATTTTATAAGCCAGGTAAATATTGTTATAGGGACTACTAAATAGGTTTTAATGTTTTAACATATCATTAATTCAACAAATATTGACTGTACTTAAACATTCAGATTAAAATCACATGCAGTGCATACTAGGAAGCCAATGATTTTCTATTCCTCCTTGGGAGTATTAATTTTTGTTCTTTATTCAACTAGGTTTGAAAGCTCTTTTTGCTCCCTAGCTGCAATGCCTTTAATGCTGGGTGACTCCAGGTAGACACTTTGGATTGCTGACTGTAGGAGACCTCCAGTTCACAGAGCTTCTATCAGCATAACTCATTAACTCTCAGGCCTCCCTCCTGTCCGTTTTTCTAACAGATGTTGCCTTGATCTCTCTGATAACCTTACTTTGACATTGAACATGTGAAGAGAGAAATGGAGCAGAGGTGATATAGCTGTGAACTCTAAATATGTTATTGCTTTTAGTCTTCACAGTGACCTTGTGAGGCAGACAATTTTCTTTCCATATTATAGAAGAGATAGTTAAAGCTAATAGTGATGCGGGGAACAAAGGCAAAAGAAATATGGAAAAAAATTTAAACTTCCTTATAACTTACTGCCTATTGACAAGCCCTTGAGACAGGCAGAATGACCTTCCTCCAGGAACTCAAGTGCCTCAATGTTAATACTTTGCTAGAGGCAAAAGGCAACCTTAGCTTGACATTAGCCCGACCTCCAGGATCCTGTAAGTCTTCTTTAACATATAAACATCACTTTGGAAACTTCATTTATCTCTACTTCCCCTACTCCCATAACATAAGATACATGTTGGCAATCATCCTCCAAACATATGGCCCAATGATAGACATCTGCAGGGTCTCGTGACTTAGGTTTTACTAGACAGTAATAAATGACCTTATTCTAACAACAACTGGCCCCTCAAGGTCCTGAAAACCTTGCTTCCAATTTCTTTAGAGATTTTCGCTATCCCTAACCCCTCCAACCTTGAAAGTACATAATCAGTCACCTCTCACAACCTCAGTGTAGCTCTTCCTGCCATTGGTCCTGGCGCTTTAATAAAACCACGTTTTATGCACTGAAGACGTCTCAAGAATTCTTACTTGGCTATTCACTCCTAGACCTCCAACATTTCACATCAACAGTGGTCATATAGCTGAACAGGGTTATATAGCTAAGAAGTGGCGAGCCAGGACTCAATTCCCTTTTCTTTGGTCCCTAGGCTCATCTACGTTCTAATACACCATCATGCTTCCTCACTTTATTTTGCAACTTCTCAAACACCTTTCTGCCTTCCCCCAGGACATGGGTCTTGCCCTTAGCCAAGTGTTAGTCTCCTTACTCTGAATTGGTTTCACACAGGAGTTCCCTAGAAATCAGTGCCCTGTTGTTTCCCTGTTACCCAGACACTTTCCTTCCTACCCTGGGTCAGCTTCTCCTTCATGGCCAGTCTTACCCAGACATAGATCTCCACTCAAAGAACCAAAGTCATAATGTCTTCTTTGACGACTTCCATGTGTCTTGTGGATATGACATGAGTATCAATTAAAAGCAGGCTTGACTGCATATAACATAAAACCCAACTACAGTGGCTAAACAAAAAATGGTTTATTTTTCTCATATAATAAGTTTAGATGTCAGTATTTGCACAAGATGCTGTAATGATTTCACAGCTAATTTCTCTGCAATTCTACTGACCTTTCCCTTCCATATGATGGCAAGACGGCCACTGTATCTCCAGCTGTTGCATCCACATTCGAAACCAAATGAAAGGGGAAGGAGCAGTGCCAGTGGTATTCCTTCTTATTTACCCGCACAAACCCTGGAGACTTCCCCTAAGGCCATGTTGAACAGCACAGGACACAAGACCCACCCCCACCTGTTAAAAAGGCAGAAAATACATTAATATAATTCATCACATCAGTAAGCCTAAGAAGAAAAATCACTTTAGTATATCATTGGAAAAAAGTACTGACAAAATTGAACACTTATTCATGACAAGAATTCAGCAAACTAGGAACAGAGAGAAACGTCCTTTACTAAATAAGGATCATCATATACAAAAAACTCTAAAGTGGATACCTGAGTGGCTCAGTGGTTGAGCATCTGCCTTCAGCTCGGGTTGTGATCCCAGGGTCCCCAAGTCGAGTCCCACGTTGGGCTCTCTGCAGGGAGCCTGCTTCTCCCTCTGCCTATGTCTCTGTCTCTCTCTTTCTCGGTGTGTGTGTCTCATGAATAAATAAATAAAATCTTTAAAATAAAATAAAATAAGCCTCTAAAGCTAACATTATACTTAATAATGAGAAATATGCAGCTTTCCTGCTAAGATTAGGAACAAGGCAAGATTGTCCCCTCCCACCACTCCTTTACAGCATTGTACTAAAAGTCCCAACTAATACAGTAAGACAAGAGAAGGAAAGGAAAGGTTGGGAAGGGAGAAATAAGCTGTCTTTTTAGGTGACATGACTATGTAGAAAATATGAAAGAATCAACAAAAAACCTTCAGGAATTAATAAGGGATTATAGTAAGGCTTCAGGTTACTAGGTTAATATACAAAAGTCTGTTGCTTTCCTATATGCTAGCAATGAACAAGTAGAACATAAAATTTTAAAATATACATTTACATTATATATTATATATATAATAAAATTATATATTTAGATTATCACCTCCAATAAAATATTTTTGTGTAAGTAGTTAAATGCTTAGGTATGAATCTAACAAAATATGTACAAGTTCTATATATTAAAAAATACTACAATCTTTGATTACCAAAATAAATGGAGATATTCCATATTCATGGATAGGAAGACTCAATATTATCAAGATATCAATTCTTCCTGACTTGATCTATAGCTTCATTACAATCCCAATCAAAATCCCAGGAAGTTATTTTGTGAATATCAACAAACTGTTTCTAAAATTTATATGAAGAGGCAAAAGAAGGAGAGTAGCCACCACATACTGAAGGAGAACAAAGTTTGAGACCTGACACTACCTGACTTCAAGATTTACTCTGAAGCTACAATGGTCAAGATGATGTGATATGGGTGAAAGAATGAATCAGGAGAAACAAATAGATCAATGAAACAGAACAGAGAGCACAGAAACAAAGCTACATTCACATAGTCAACTGATATTTGACAACAGAGCAAAAGCAATACAACAGAGCAAAAATAGTTTTTTCAAAAAAATGATGCTGGAACAATTGGACATCTCCATGCAAAACAATAAATCTAGACAAGCTTCACACTTTTCATAGAAATTAACTCAACGTGGACTATAGACTTAAATACAGAATGCAAAAGTATAGGGGCACCTAAGCTGGCTCAATCAGAAGAGCATGTAACTCTTGATCTCGAGGTTGTGAATTTGAGCCCCATGTTGGGTGTACAGATTGCTTAAACAAATAAAACTTTAAAAGAAATGCAAAAGTATAAAACCCTTAGAAGATAATATAGGAGAAAATCCAGATAACCTCAGATATGGCAATAACTTTTTAGATACAGTACCAAAGAAATTTAATTGATGAAAGAAATAATTGATAAGCTAGACTTCATTAAATTAAAAACTTCTGCTCTGAAAAAGACAATGTCAAGAGAATTTACAGGACAATATACAGACTGGGGGAGAATACAACCGACACATCTGATAAAGGACTACTGTCCAAAACATATAAACACTTAAAACTCAGCAATAAAAAAGGCAAACTATGGAGACAACAAAAGATTAGTGGTTGCCAGGTATGGGGAGAGGGCAGAGAGATGGATATGCAGAACATAGAGGATTTTTAGAGCAGGTGAACTACTTATGCATTTGTCAAAATCCACAAAATGTACTGTATCAAGCAAGAGCCCTAATGTGAACTATAGACTTTGGGTGATAATGATGTATCAATGTGGGTTCATTGAATGTAACAAATGTACCACTGTGGTGTAGGATGTCAATAGTTGGGGAGGCAGTAGGTGTGTGAGGGCAGAGGGTATATGGCAAGCCTTTGAACCTTCTGCTCAATTGTGCTGTAAACCTAAAACTGTCTTAAAAAAAAATAAAGCCTCTTTCTTCCCCCCTCACCCCAAAAGGTGGAGAAAGGAGAAAATAGGATTGTCATGATTGAGACCAGTCATTACTATTTTTGCGTGGGACTGTGAACATTGATGCCCTGGACTAAACTGAAATTTTATTAACAAGGAAGAAGTGAGGAAATTTTCTCCTTGATGGTATTTCCTAATTGAGATTTTTTTTCCTGGATATAAATATGCTTCCTTACAATACTATCGTAATCCCTTTTGTGTTTACTAGACATATGTTATATCACTAACAGTCCTTACCATGCAGGTGCTTCCCATGGTCTCCAATCTTGGTACTGAAGGAAGAGCCAAGGGTCTCTAGCCTGGCCTCCCTGCCATCTGCTCTGACCTAGACTCTCCCTTCTTCATCCTCTCGTGAGTCAAAGGTTCTGTTTACAAAATGGAGAGTCAGAATTCCAGGTACAGCCTCGAGTCTTGGGACTTCAGCCCCAGGCCAGAGTTGCAGGACAGGAGATTCAGTTGAAGCCTTTGTCATTAATAGCACCAGGGCATAAAAACCTGTTTTTATCTTTGTTTGAATGAAATCTTATAAGAAAGTGTAAATTAATCAAATACCATCAGAGCTGCTTGCCTGAATCCAGGATAAGGGACTGAAGCAACTCTCCTAAATGCTTCTAGAACAATTAAAAGCCTTGAGTGACAACTGCTAGGAGACCCCCTGCATGGAGTACCCCGAGATCCCCCACCCATGCCCACCTTGGATCCAGCCACTTCTCCAGGGCACGCCCCTGCGTGGAGCACCAAAGGACATGCTGGCTGGCATCCACTTCAACTTCAGTTGTTCTACTAGGGTTCTGTCTATGTGGAGAGCCCTGGGACTGCCCCAGCCCATGCCCACTTGAGCTCCAGTCTTCCTACCAGGACAACTTCAGCATGGAGTGCCCAGGACTCCAGGCCACACCAGACACAGCTCCAACCAGCCAGCCACAGTCACCAGGCACACAACGTACACATAGAATGACCATACCTAAGACCATTCCTTCAAGTTTAGAAGTAGCTGCTCCACCTAATTCATAGAAACAACACAGAAAGTCAAGCAACATCAGGTGGTGGAGGAATATGCTCCAAATGAAAGAACAAGACAAAACCTCAGAAAAAAATTAAATGAAATAGAGGTAAGTAATAGGCCTGATAAATAATTTAAATAAATGATTATAAAGATCATTCAAGGACAGAAGAGTAGAACTCAGAACTTCAACAAAGAGATAGAAGTTATAAAAAAGATTCAATCAGAGTTGAAAAATACAACAACTGAAATGAAAAATACTAAAACAAATCAACAATAGATTAGGAGGTGCAGAAGAACACATCAAAAATCTGGAAGACAGGGTAATAGAAAGCACATAAGCTGAATAGCAAAAGGGAAAAATAATGTTTAAAAACAAGGGTAGGGGGCAGCCCTGGTGGCCCAGTGGTTTAGCGCTGCCTGCAGCCCAGGGTATGATCCTAGAGACCTGGGATCGAGTCCCACATCGGGCTCCCTGCATGGAGCCTGCTTCTCCCTCTGCTTGTGTCCCTGCCTCTCTCTGTGTGTGTGTGTGTGTGTGTGTCTCTATGAATGAATAAATAAAATCTTAAAAAAAAAAACAAGGGTAGGTTAATAGATCTCTTGGACAAGATCAAGTGGACAAAACATTTGCATTACAGGGGGCCCCAGAAGGAAAAAAGAGAAAATAAAGGGGCAGAAAATTTATTTGAAGAAATAATAGCTAAAAACTTCCCTAACCTGGGGAAGGAAATAAACATCCATTTTCAGGAAGCACAGAGAGTTCTAAAGATGAACCCAAGGAGGTCCATATCAAGATACATAATAATTAAAATGTCAGAGTTTGGGGAGGCTGAGCTCAGTTGGTTAGGTGTCCAACTCAATTTCAGCTCAGGTCATGATCTCTGGGTTGTGATATAGAGCTCTCTGTTGGGTTCCACATGGGATATGGAGTCTGCTTAATATTCTCTCTCTTTCTCTGTCCCTCTGGTTCCCTGTCCCCCCAACTCTTTCTCTCTCTCTTTCAAAAAAAAAAGAAGTTAAAAATATGAATAAAAAATGTAAAACATGATAATGTATACATAAAACACGGAGGGGAGTGTAAAGAAGAAGTTATTCTAGAATATGTTCAAATTTAAATGACCATCAACTTAATATAAAATGCTATATGCTCAAGAAGTCATATATTAACCTCATGGTAACCACACACCCAAAACCTTTAATAAATATACACACAAAAAAAAGAAAGAAAGAAAGAAAGAAAGAAAGAAAGAAGAAAGAAGAAAGAAAAGAAAGCCAAGCATAGCAAACCAGAAAGTTATCAGTTACAAAGAAAGAAAAAGAAGAAAGGCACAGAGAAGAAGTACAAAAACAACAAGAAAACAGTTAACAGGGATCCCTGGGTGGCGCAGTGGTTTGGCGCCTGCCTTTGGCCCAGGGCGCGATCCTGGAGACCCGGGATCGAATCCCACGTCGGGCTCCCAGTGCATGGAGCCTGCTTCTCCCTCTGCCTGTGTCTCTGCCTCTCTCTCTCTCTCTCTCTCTCTCTCTCTCTCTGTGACTACCATAAATAAATAAAAATTAAAAAAAAAAAGAAAACAGTTAACAAAATGTCAATAAGTACATCCACATCAACAATTACATTAAAACTAAATGGTCTAAATGTTCCAATAAAAAGATATAGGATGGTGGAATGGATAAAAAAGGAAGACCCATATATTAACTGCCTACAAGAGATTCACTTCAGATCCAAAGACAAATACAGACTAAAAGTGTGAATATGAGAAAAGATATTCCATGCAAATGGAAGTAAAAAAAAAGTTTAAAAGCCAGGGTAGCAATACTTATACCAGACAAATAGACTTTTTTTTTTCAAATAGACTTTAAAACAAACACTGCAATAAGACACAAGGAAGAGCATTACATAATGATAAAAGGATCAATCCACCAAGAGGATATAACAATTGTAAATATTTATGCATCCCAAATTGGAGCACCTAAACATACAAAGCAAATATTAACAGACATAAAGGGAGAAATCAACAGTAATATAATAATAGTAAGAAACATTAACATTCCACTTATATTAGTGGGTAGATCACCAGGCAGAAATCAATAAAGAAACAGTGTCTTTGAACAACACACTAGACCAGATGGACTTAGCAGATATCTATCTATCTATCTATCTATCTATCTATCTATCTATCTATCATCTATCTATTACATTCATCCCCAAAACAACTGAACACACATTCTTTTCAAGTTCACATGGAACATTTTTCAAAACAGATCAGATGTTAGCCCACAAAACATTTTTCAATAAATTTAGGAGGATTGAAATCATATCATACACCTTTTCTGACCACAATGTTATGACTAGAAATCAGTCATACACCAAAAAAAAGTGGAAAAAATACAAATCTGTAGAAACTAAATAATATGCTACTAAATAACCAATGGATCAATGAAGAAATTAAAGAGGAGAAAAAACAACCATATGAAGACAAATGAAAGTGAAAACACACAGTCCAAAATCTTTGGGATACAGTGAAAACAGTTCTAAGGAAATTTGTAGCAATACAAGCTTACCTCAAGAAGTAAGAAAAACTCAGGGCACCTGGATGGCTCTGTCAGCTAAGTGTTCGACTCTTGATTTCAGCTCAGGTCTTGATCTCAGGGTCATGAGTTTGAGCTCTGCATTACTTAAAAAAAAAAAAGAAAGAAATAAAAACTCAAACAATCCAATTTTATACCTAAAAGGAATGAGAGAAAAAAGAAAAAAAACCAGAATTCATGGTTAGTAGAAAAAAGGAAATCAAAAGATTAGAGCAGAAATGAATGAAATAGTAAAAAAAAAAAAAAAAAAAAACAATAGAAGCCATTACTGAAATGAAGAACTGATTCTTCGAAAAGATAGGCAAAACTAATAGAGCTTAGATAAATAAATAAAAGCAAAAATGAAAGATAAGTAACAACTGACATTACAGAAATTAAAAAAAAGGGTTGCCTGGGTGACTCAGTCAGTTAAGCGCTTGCTTTTGGCTCAGGTCATGATCCAAAGGTCCTGGGATTGAGCCTGCTTCTCTCTCTTCTCCCTCTGCTGCTCTCCCTGCCTGTGCTCTCTCTCTCTCTCTCTCTCTCAAAAATATAAATAAACTTTTTAAAAAAATTTAGATTATAAGAGACTACTGTGAAAAAGTATATGCCAACAATTGCACTATGTTGAAGAAATTAGTAAAGTTTTAGAGACATATAATCTTCCCAAACTGTATCAGGAAGAAATAGAAAATCTAAACAGATCAATTACTAGTAATGAGATTAAATTGGTAATCAAAAAATTCTCAAGAAAAAAGTTTAGGACAAGATGGATTCACAGGTGAACCCTATCAAACTAGTTAACACCTATTTTCTTCAAACTATTCCAAAAGATAGAAGAAAGAAAGCTTCCAAATACATTCTATGAGCCCAGCATTACCCTGATACCAAAGCTAGCAAAGACAATACAAAAAATGAAAACTACAAGTCAATATCCCTGATGAATATAGATGCAAAAATACCCAACAAGATGTTAACAAACCATATTCAACAGTACACTAAAAGGATCATTCACCACAGTCAGGTGGATTTTATTCTGGGGTTGCAAGGATAGTTCAGTATTCTCAAAATCAATGTGATACGCTGAATTGACAAAATGAAGGATAAAAATCATCTCATATCAGTAGATACAAAGAAAACATTTATCAAAATTCAACATATGTTCATGATAAATACTCTCAATAAAGTGGGTTTAGAAGAAACATACCCAAAAAAACAAAGACCATATATAACAAACCCACAACTAATATCATACTCAATGGTGAAAAACTGAGAGTTTTTCCTCTAAGATCTGGAATAAGACAAGGATGGCCACTCTCACCACTTTTATTCAATACAGTACTAGAAATCCTAGCCACAGCAACCAGACAGCAGAAAGAAATAAAAGTCACCCAAGTTGGTAGGGAGAAATTAAATTGCTGTTATTTCAGATGAAATAATAATACACATAGAAAGCCCTAAAGACTCTGCAAAAAAACAAAAAAAAAATTAGAAGTAATAAATGAATTCAGTAAAGTTTTGCAAAATACAAAATCAATGCACAGAAATCTGTTATTTTTTGAAATCTGTTATTTTTATATACACTAATAATAAATTAGCAGAAAGAGAAATTAAGAAAACAATACCATTTATAAGTGCCAAAAAGAATAAAATACCTAGAAATAAAATTAACCAAGGAGGTGAAAGACCTGTACTCTAAAAACTATACATATTGATGAAAGAAGTTGAAGATGACACAAATGGAAATGAATTGGAAGAATTAAAGTAATTAAAATATCCTTACTACCCAAAGTAATCTACAGATTCAATGCAATCCCTATTAAAATACAAAGAGCATTTTTCACATAACTAGAACAAATAATACTAAAATTTGTGTAGAACCACAAAAGACCCCAAATAGCCAAAGCAATCTTGAGAAAGGACAAAGCTGGCGGTATCAAAATCCCAAGATTTCAAGGTATACTACAAAGCTACAGCAGTCAAAATGGTATAGTACTGACAAAACGTAGATACAATGGAACAGAATGGAGAACCCAGAAATACATCCACACTTATATGGTCACTTAATCTATGACAAAGGATGCAAGGATATATAGACGGGAAAGCAGTCTCTCCAACAAATGGTGTTGGGAAAACTGGACAGCTGCATGCAAAAGGATGAAGCTGGACCACTTTCTTTCACTATACACAAAAATAAACTCAAAATGGGCAAGACCTAAACATGAGACCTGAAACCATAAATCTCCTAGAAAAAAACCTAGGCAATAGTTTCTTTGATATCAACTTTAAACATTTTTCTAGATATGTCTCCTCAGGCAAAGGAAACAAAAGCAAAAATAAACTATTGAGACACCGAAATAAAAATATTTTGCATAGCAAAGGAAACCATCAACAAAATGCAAGAGCAAGCCACTGAATGAGAGACGATATTTGCAAATGATATATCTGATAAGGGGTTAGTACCTGAAATATATAAAGAACTTCTACAACTCAATACCAAAAAACCAAACCATTCAATTAAAAAATGACCAGAGGACTTTTTTCCAAAGAAGACGTACAGATGGACAACAGACATATGAAAAGATGCTCGACACCAATATTCATCACGGAATGCAAATCAAAACCACAGTGAGGTATTAACTCACACCTGTCAAAAAAGGCAAGAATCAAAAAACAAAAAACAAAAAACAGGAAAGAACAAGTGTTGGCAAGGATGTAGAGAAAAAGGAACTCTTACGCACTAGTGGTGGGAATGTAAATTAGTGCAGCCACCGTGGAAAACAGTGTGGAGGGTCCTCGAAAAATTAAAAATAGAAGCATCATATGATGCAGTAATTCCTCTGCTAGGTATTTACCCAAAGAGAATGAAAACACTAATTCAAAAAAAAAAAAAGAAAAGAAAACACTAATTCAGAAAGATGGGTGCACCCTTTATTCATTGTAGCATCATTTCCAAGAGCCAAGCTATGTAAACAACCCAAATGTCCATCAATAGCTGAATAGATAAAGAAGGTATAGTGTGTCTATACAATGGACTATCACTCCGCTGTAAAGTAGAAGGAGGTCTTGGCATTTGTGTGACAATACAGATGGACCCGGAGGGGATGATGCTAGGTGAAATGAGTCAGAGAAAGACAATACCATGCTATTCCATTTATATGGGGAATTTAAAAAACAAATGAACAAACAAAAAGCAGAAACAGACCCGTAAGTACAAAGAACAAAGTGATGATTTCCAGAGGGGAAGGAGATAAAGGGACACGTGAGTGGAATGAATAAATCACAGGGTTAAAAGGCACAGCGTGGGGAACGTGGTCAACTGTATTGTGTTGTATGGTGAAGACGGGAGCTGAACTCGCGGCGCGTGTCCCGTAATGTGTATCACTATATTGTACACCTGAAACCAATGTGACATTGTGTGTCAACTGTACTGCATTCTTTTAAAAATGCAAAAAATAAAATCTGAAGCAAACAATACCAAATATTAACAATTATTAAATCCAAGTGACACATTTTTTTTTAAAGTTAACTAACTGGAAATTTTGTGTTTTGTTGGTTTGTAAAAATGAGCACAAAGTTAGAAACCAACATCAAAATCTCTAAGCTCAAATGCTAGCGTCTTGGAGCAACGAGTGCTCTAACCAGTGCTTATTTCTAAATAAAAAAAAATTGAAAGGTCTTACTCATCTCTTTATCACAACAGAAATCTTTTTCTACCCCTTCCCTTTCTTGTTCCCTGTTTCCTGGACCCATATAATTTATTATTTCTCGAGTAGAATTACCAATTTACTTTGAACAGAGTATGTCAAAGAGTAACTGAAATAAATAATTCAGATATAATATAAAAGTGTTTTTATGCTGGAACCAAAGCCCTACCAGAGCTGACTTTTAGGAAATGCCACTTCTGGGTCCTGAGAGAGGCTCAAAATGTCTCTGCCCTCTGATAGTTAAAGAATGACCAGCAATGTTGTTGGTATAGACTTACACACGGGGGGTATGTTAAAATGTTCACACGTATGAATTATATTCAGCTGAAGCCCGGACTTAAACCAATATCCTTTAAAAGAATAGAATTGGAACACATTAATTAATGAGAGGCTATGCTTGCTATAACAGAGCCCCTTCTTGTCTAAACCAAAGTCTTTTAAGTTTATTACAGCAATCAGAGTAATGCGTTGGAATTTCACAAGCGTACACGTGCGTGAATAATGCAAGTCTTAACATTCCTTGGCCGAGTCCTATTCTTAGGTGGTTTTTCACAGAATGGCAGTTTTTTACAAAAGCACAGCATTTTCTCTTCAACAGAAAATCCCCAAAAGAATTCTCATCAATGGCAGACCTAATATCCCTTCTTTGTCTGACATTAGCCTAAGTTCAGCCTTTAACCTCTATGTTTTAATTGTATTTAAAATCAATATGTAAACTGATATTGTCCCTCTCCTATCTATTGCAGATGATGGACCACTGCAAACATAGAGTAGAATATGAGGCTCCCTTTCTATGTCCTGCGTCTGTTTCCCACTTTCCTAGTTTCATTTCCTCATGCCTTTAAAAAGATCCAAATGGAATTAAAGCCATCTAAGAAATGTCCTGGTCGATGGTCCCTGTTAGGGAAGCAAGAACTCAGAATGGGGCAAAAATGGTGACTCAAAAAAAAAAAATCATGTCCTCTATCATTCCTTTCACAAGTGTTTATTGAGTTCTGATTATGTTTGCAGCAATGTCCTATGTGCCGGAAATACGGCATTGAACAAAGAGGTGTAATTCTCCACCCTGATGGAACTTCATGAGATGGAAAATAATATTAAAGATTTGGGAAAATATCATGTGAAAGAAGCTGGTTATAGACTAGTATATACGGTATAACCCTGAATTGTTATATATGAAAAGACTCAAGGATTATTCTGTGTTAGCTTTCACTGCATAACAGACTACAAAACGTATGGGTTTAAGTAACAACCATTTAGCTTGGGACTCAGTGGGTTTGCACTCTGGACCGGGGTCATTGGAGGTTATTCTGCTGGTCTTGCCTGGGTTCCCTAAAATGTCTGTGTTTAGCTGCTCCCCAGTTAGGCAGCTCTGCTTCTGGAGATTCGCTGAGTGTTGGCGGATGCGACAGGGGCAACTAGGCACACGCCTCTTGTCATTCAGAAGGCTGGCATAGGTTTATTTCCAAGATGGCAGTGCATTCCAAGAGCAGAGGACAAGCACAGTTCTAAGCACCCGGGTACCTAGAAGTACCTCGAGGCACACTTAGCCCACCCCAACTGCAGGAGAGAGGCTTCGGCAAATTGCTTCTTGGCTCAGAAACAAAGTATATTATAATACAATCTGCATATATAAGAAATCAGAAGATTCCCTTTGGGTGTGAGAGCACGCATGGGCAGGAGGGATAGTGATGAAAGAAGCCCCCCTATGCAAATTTGAACCTCCTCTTGGAATGAGATGAAGTCTGGAAGGAAAGAAGAGAATTTTAAGTCTTTTTGATAATTTTAGGATGAATTATTAGAATATTAAACTCTGGTGGAAACTCAAACATCATTCTGTACACACTCTTCATGACATCAGAGTTCCAGAGAAGTGGCTCTGACAGGCTCCTTGACGTCTTGTGGCAGAGGTGGAACTAGGAGCCGAGGCTCCTGGGAGCAAGTCTGGTGGTGTCTCCTTGTTGCTCTGAGCACAGCTGGTCCATTTGTGAACAGTGGAATGGTGACTGGCTACCGCTGTCCCCCTGCACCCCCCTAACACGTGCAACACACACACACACACAGACTGTGTATGAAGATGATCCAAGCAGCACCATTAACGATGGCTCCCCCTGGTTCAGCTGCTTGCACAACTACTCATGCTGTGCCCTTAAGACTGTACCTGGAGGTTATGAGATAAAATACATAAAGAAAGCAATTTTTAAAAGATTTACCGCTAATGAGCACTTGAAAAATACGGGTTGGTTTGCCAAGTCAACAGTAGTCTCAGGCCTGGGACTTTGCCAGGGGCAAATTATCGGCTACATCGATGGGACTCTCTTGGCTTTGCTTGACTTGAGCCTGTTAGTAAATCCAAGGCTTTTACCTTGAAAGGAGCATTGAGAATAAAAGTGATTGTTGCTGCAATGGATGTTTTATTATTTATCAGGTCCAATGCCATTTCTTTTTACGATGGTCAGAACCAGAGATTTTGTCATAAAGGAATAAAACAATTACTTCACAGAAATGAACCTGGCTCACCACATCTAAATATATCTAGGTTAAGGATGTGAGACAGAAGGAAACAAGAGAAAGAGAGACAGAGAGGAGCTACTGCTCTATGTACCATGGTTTACACGAGTCCAAGAAGGTGTCAGGATTCGCGCCTCCTGAAAGCAGGTACATGAAGAAACCACAGGGAGCCCTCTGCGAAGTTAGGATCTACCCTTTCCTACTACATGCGGATGGAAGAATGAGTTAATCATGTCTGTGTGTCAATCCAAAAAGGATTCAGGCATGATGGTTTGGTTTTTTACCAGGTCACTTGGGTTGTAATGTGATTTCCTCACTTTATATGATCTCGGCTAGGGATCCGCGTGCCAAGCCCCACCCTGCCCTTCCAGTTTCATGGAGAGCTCCATTGGCTCCTATTTCTGCCGCCATGGGTTTGGACTAACAGGAAGCTGATCATCTATGTGGTGGCAGGACATTCAGAAAATGCCTTCTCCACTGTGACTAAACAGAAGTCAAAAAATCGCAAAACGTGAGGCCACCTGACTATTCTCCGCAGCCCCTGCATCGCTCCATTACCTTTGTCTCCAGTCCTGTTCGCATTTTCCCACACAGAACTCACTATGAGCGTGGTTTACCTAGCTTCCAACAGCTAATGCATCTTTGATAAACGAGCATCTATTCCAAATGTCAGGCATGTGCTTGAGGGAGGCTTGACTCTCAACTCAACCTTGCATAGGGATTGAAGGTCTCTAACCAACCCTCTGTGTGGTTCCACAGGGCAGCCTTGCACGCGGATCAGGCTGCGGGCACAGGGTCTTCTTGACCTTTGGGCCCCCGAGCCATAGCTGAACTCTAGCAAGTGGTGGGACCACAGTCTGCGGGCTCCTGCTTTTCCATTCCACCCTCCTCTGACTGCAAGCAGTGCAGGTGGTGAAAAGAATACTGGCTTTGGAGGCACTAGAACCCGAATCCCAACTGCAACAGTTTCTTTGGTATTATGCCCGCCCCGCATTATTCCGGAACAAGTGGACAGATATCCCAGGACTGAACTAATCTACTCGAGAGACATTCCTGAATCTCTTCATACAAAAGTTATTATGAAATAATTTGAATGATTCAGTGACCGTTCTTGAATATCTACTCTGAGTCAGGTTTCTGGGATTCTAGAGATAAGTAAATGAAGTCTTTCTCCTCCAGAAGCCCAAAGCCTAACATGGGAGACGGCGCTATGGATATCCTAATCATCATACCGTGTCCTAAGCACAACAGTAAAATTGAGGTGGCGCAGTAATAACACAAGGGTAGTGATTAACTTTCCCTTGAAGTAGAAATGCTTGGGGAAAGCCTCCTGTCCTATCCCATCATGCAAGCCTAGCAGATTCTTTAAGGATCCATGAGAATTACCTAAGGTGGTTGGAATCAGGGAATATTGGGGCTGAACGTATCCTATTTTAAAAGGTTTTATTTATTTATTTGAGAGAGAAAGAGAGCGTGTGAGCGTGTGCGCAAGTGAGAGGAGGAGGGAGAGGGGGAGCGAATCTGAAGCAGGTTCCCCTCTGAGCGCAGGGCCCAATGTAGGCTTGATCCCACCACTGCAAGGTCATGGCCTGAACCCACACCAAGAGTTGGCAGCTTAACCGACTGAACCCCCAGACGCCCCGACTGAAAAGTCCCGTCGAAACTGCACCGTCCAAGACTGGAGTATGGTATCTAAGCACCATTCTCTGCAAACAGGGAAACACACATCATTTGTGGAACCTTTGTTCAAAACACAGGAAAAAGAGTAGTGCTAAATGTACTGCAATAAAAAGGATTTTCCTTTCTTCTTTGGTCTCTCTTTTGACTTGTGCTGCTTTTTATTTGCTATTTAATGAATGTTCTTCTAAGTAAAAATGTTCTTCTCATTTTCAGCGTGAATGTTTCTGCTTCTGGTTTTCAATGCCAGCTCTAACCACAAGGACACTAACTTATACACTGGAGCGACACAGCTCCTATCTCCGGCTCCACACGCTCGGCGCTCCGTTCTTAGCAGGACACTAGCAGGGGCACACGGAACTCACGCGACTTTGCTCTCTCCCTTCATGACACAGGCACATTCCCCCAACGTTCCTGTCTGCCTTGCCGCTGGGCAGGGGGAGCTGCCAGGGAAGGGCCCGCAGGCTGCCCCCCGACCTTGCCCTCTCTTCTCCATCATCCTTTGCAGTGTGAGGGGCTGGCCGAGGCTGGGAGGTAACACGAGTGAGAGGGGACGTGAGGGACCTACCTGAACACCATCACCTTCTGTCTGCAGCTGGAACAGATTTGCTTCCAATGGAAAGCGTGGTCTCCGAGGGCTGCCAACACGAGCACCTACTCGGTCCTGCGTGTCACACCTCCCGGCCACTTGCAGTGTCGCTGCTGGTTCACCAGAACACCATGCTCATGGGGCGTGGGTGCATGGACTGGGACGTGCAGGATGCATGTGCAGTGCGCGTCTCCTCTGCTCACCCCCGTGCCACACAACCCCACTGGACACCCCTTACAGATCAGAGTTCAAAGACGAAATCATTAAGACTCCCACGATGCCTGCAGAATCCAAGCCCGAGCACAGCTCTGTGTGGGAAAAGCTGCGGCTGCAGCCGGGCTCAGAATACACACGTTGAGTTACTGCATGTCAGGTGTATGACTTGCCAGCACTGCAGCTTCTGGAAAGACTCCCTGGGTTTAACCACCACGATATAGTCCTGATCGAGGCCCACAACTATTCCTCGACAATTACTGCGATGTTATTGCGATCGTAATTTATACCAGATGGTTGTGTTCTGCACGGACAAGGGCAGCTTAGCTTGGTCTTCCTCACCTAAGGGCTCAAATCTACCATAAGCCACAAGGACAGGAATAGATGCGTAAAGTACACAAGGCCATAGTTTAATACTGAATAGGCCCTCTCAGTAAATTACTCACCTTATGTGACTTTAGAGGAATGAGTTTTCCAACTACACAATAAGGGACAAGTCATCGAGACACATATTTAGAGGCCAGAACACGTATCCTATTTATGTAACAAGGGGTTATTCATAAAAGCACAGTAGTAGAGTCGTTACCAAGTTTTCTGTGCCTGTAACATGAAACGCTTTACCATTCAGTTTTGTTTTTGTTTTTGCTCGTTTCCTTTGGTTTCTTTTAAAACAGACTTTATTTGTAAGAGTAGTTTTCGGTTCATAGCAGAAATGAGCAGAAAATACAGAGTTCCCATAGGCCTCCTGCCTTTGTGACCTTATTCTTTATTTCTCACAGCATCTTTAGAAAATACATGAGCCTCTTAATTACTATAATACTTTTGGAGAAACTATGGCACGGATTTTACTGCTTTAGACCAAAGTCATCTTAAAGATCAAGTTGGTGCATCCTTAGCTGCAGCCACCTGGGTCCTACCCCCAGATTTGGTGATGTTCGTGTGTCATGCCTAGTGTACCACGTAGGGTCTTTGAGCTGCCTCACCTACTGGGGCGCCTCAGTGGCTCAGTGGGTTCGGCGCCCAACTCTTGGTTTCAGCTCAGGTCAGGATCTCCGGACCATGGGACGGAGCCCCATGTGGGGCTCCACGATCGGCAGGGAGCCTGCTTGGGCTTCTCTCTCTTCCTCTTCCTCTGCCCTTCCCCCTGCTCACACTTGCACACACTTTCTCACGCTCTAAAATAAATGAATCTTTTTAAAAAAATAAACTGACTTAGCTATTTCACTTAAATGCATTAATTTTATGTATGTATTTGTTTTTGTTGAGATTTGTGTGTGTGTGTGTGTGTGTGTGTGTGTTATCTCTATACCCAACGTGGGGCCTCCACTCACAACCGGGAGATCATGAGTCACACACTCTACCAACTGAGCCAGCCAGACGCCCCTTAAATGCCTGGATTCTAAATAGAAACTTCCTCGGTAGCATCATCAGGAAGGCGACTGTAAGCACCGCTGTCGGCCTCTGCTGTCGTGGGGAGGTTTGGGCGCGGACGCCGCCTCCAGCCACTTCACAGGACGTGCCAGCCACAGTTTGAGAATCACGAATCGGTCCATTCTTGGCAGTTTCTCGGCTACAGTGTCAGTTGTGGGCACTGTTCACGACCCGGCACCCTCCCTGGTTCTACCTCACAGTTTTCAAGGCTTTGACAGAGACGGGCGCAGGCCGGGATGGGCCCCCTCTCGACGCCCGTGTGTGTGTCTTGCCTCGTTTCTCCCTCTGATCGTGGCACCTTGTTTTCAGGCAGAGCCACCGGAGCTGGGGGCTCAGAGCCGGGCCCGCCTGTGCAGCAGGACGCCCTCCCCACCCTCCTGTGCCTGTGCTTTGGGCTGCACCGAGGACCTTTCCCACACGCACAGAGGGGGTCAAATGGTTCATGGACGTTAAAGGAAGCAGGAAACTAAAACACAAAACTAGAACGTTCTCTTGCAAATGAGCATCAACATTCAAAAACTGAGCAGCACCTTCCCAAACGCCTGCACCGTGGACAGCACGAGCGCAGGCCGGGGCTTCCCCCACCGGGTGCATGTGCAGCAGACAACCGGGGGGGACACGATGCACTGTTACACGGCATAGACACACATGTTAGGACGGCACTCCCTTTTATTCAATTTTTATTTTTTTATATGCATATTTTTTATTGGAGCTCGATTTGCCAACATCTAGTATAACCCCCAGTGCTCATCCTGCCAAGTGCCCCCCTCAGTGCCCGTCTCCCAGTCACCCCGTCCCCCTGCCCACCTCCCCTCGTTCGTTTCCCAGAGTCAGGAGTCTCTCCTGGCTTGTCTCCCTCTCTGATATTTTCCACTCATTTTCCCTCCTTTCCCCTATAATCCCTTTCACTATTTTTTATTTTCCTTGTATGGAAGTCACTCCCTTTTAAATTCTATTTTAACCTTTCTGACATCAAGGAAAAAATCTCTCCTATTGCTAAAAACTTTTCTAATAATTGCTAATATACTTTTTTTTAAAATAATGAGAGAACAGGCATCGCATTCAAGGCATTTATCAGATATTTATCAAGATGGTACTTAATTAATGAATGTTTTCAGTTACATATCTGTGCTGTAGTCTCATCAGGCTGCTGTAACAAATACCATATTCGGGGTGGCTTAGACAGCAGACATTTATTTCTCGCAGTCCTGGAGGCCGAGAAGTCCAAAACCAAGGTGCTGACAGATATGTTTTATAGTTTTATAGTTTATAGCTACTTTCTAGTTATAATAGGTGATTCAAAAAGCTCTATTGATGGCAGGTATATACAGTTTACCACTTAAATAATCTTATTTAAATAAAAAAGTGACGTGATTTAAAAAAAAACTCTGAAATAAGTAATAGTTTCGGTGGCAGATAAATATGTCAAAAATGTGAAAATTGCATGGGCATGGCCGAGGTTTGAGGGTCACTGGCAAAAGTAAACAGAACTGATACTGGTTTCTGCGGTGTGTTCGGTAGTTTCTCGAGCAGTAGGTATTTGTGATGAAGATGGGAAGTTTTGACATTTAAAACCCAAACTAGGGATCCCTGGGTGGCGCAGTGGTTTGGCGCCTGCCTTTGGCCCAGGGCGCGATCCTGGAGACCCGGGATCGAATCCCACTTCGGGCTCCCGGTGCATGGAGCCTGCTTATCCCTTTGCCTGTGTCTCTGCCTCTCTCTCTCTGTGTGTGTGTGTGTGACTATCATAAATAAAAAATAAAAAAATAAAAAAAAACTAACCATAGGTGCTTTCTTTTCCTGGAAAATTTTTCACTGGGGAAGCATCATGATTCACACCAGTCGGGAAATACATGGCTCTGGCATCATGTGTCTGAGCGGGCTGGTGAGAGAGAAAATGAAAAGAAGGTCGTTTCGGTCCTTTGGGCAAGGCCTCGGGGCTCCCGGCCGTGGCTGGATGGGCGGAGGAGGAGCAACTACAGGGGAGGCAGGTAGGTAGAGAGGCGGAGAGTGGCTGCGGATGTGTCCTCTTGGGACCCGGACTTCAGCAGCTCTAGTCCACGCAAACACGTGGGTCTTTTGCTGTTGCTCATCTGGGTGGAAGGGAGCTGGGGGGAAGGGGAGGATGGACAATGATCCTAGGGCACCTGTCATCTCTCATTTATGTATTTAATCGTCAGCAAGCGTATCCATCACCTGTAATGGGGAACGTGCACGCGCCAGGCCCTGGGGACGGTTGGGGCAGAGACAAGAGTCCTAACGCCCTAGAATTTGCAACCAGGTGGTGTAATGGCTGTAAAAAAAAAAAAAAAAAAAACTACTGACATAAATGAATGCCCTAAAAATGTGTCTGTCGCTGTGAGACAGAGGAAGGGAAGCTCCTGAAGCACCACTCGCCCCTGCAAGGCCACGGCCTCCTGCTGCTCCAGGGATGGTGGGGGTGGCGGGCCCAGCACAGCGTCCACCTGTCCGTGCAGGTGCAGCCCGCCCCCCTCCCCATGGCCCTGGGGGTCTTCCTGTGGCTCCCGCTCCCCGTGTGCAGGCAGGACCGTGGGACAAGCTGTGTGGGCGGGTGGGAGGACGGGCGGGCGCCTCCTGGCTCTGCAGGCCAGGCTGGGCCCGGGCAGGGTTGCAGGGTTGAGGCCCAGGCTCACGGCGTGGCCAAGGCAGCGTTGCAGCGGTGTCAGGAGCCACCGCGCCGGCCCGGGCTCCGCTGGCCCATGCAGGCCACAGCCACTTGGGGAAACCCCGACGTTGCCCTGCGGTGGTAGATGGCCTTGCTCCATACACGGTCACACTTAACACTACAATCAAAAACAAACAGCACTGGGTGTTATTCTGTATGTTGGCAAATTGAACACCAATAAAAAATAAATTTATTATTTAAAAAAAAAACCCAAAAACAAAGGTAAGTGTATTGGCGGTTGCTGATGACCTTACTCCATGTCACTCTGACCTGTGCCCCCGAGGTTGCTGACATCGCTACCGGATTTGCGCGGTGGGAATACCGTGCAGCGCGGGTGACAGCACCGACTCCCAGCTGCACATTCGGCGACATCGTGCCAGTGACTCGGCTCCACGTAGCAGAAGCAGCTGCGCCTTGGAAATGGGCAAGTGCCACAGATTAGGGCTTGTCGGTCCTGTTGATTGTCTGGACTTCGGGTAAATGATGGAGAAAAGGCTAATAATGTGAATCGAAGTTAGCAGTGTGTAGTGTCTCTAGCAACAATGTTGCGAA
Organism: Nyctereutes procyonoides; assembly: GCF_905146905.1. NCBI lineage: Eukaryota > Metazoa > Chordata > Mammalia > Carnivora > Canidae > Nyctereutes > Nyctereutes procyonoides. The sequence goes on along the minus strand of NW_026575136.1, from coordinate 14,669,760 downwards.
TGGCCCGTGAGACTGTTGCAAACAGTCACTCCTTCCAGCCAAAAAGTCCTTTGCGTAATTCACGTAATTCACGCATGAGTGACACACCCCTCATCAGCCGCCCTTTCATTTTCCTTGTTAGTGTAAATAAATCAACATCCATATTGCAACTGTACTTTTTTTTTTTATCAATCACAAACACAGGTTGGTCATGGATATAGAACTTCCGCAAAGATCAATGAAAGTGTTCTGTGAAAATCAACAAGCGGTATGGAATGTATCAGAAGGAGCGCTGTACATTTTATTGTAATCTGGAATTTTTGTCCTAGACAGTAGCCCTCCGTTGCCTGCGGGGGGCTGTGCTCCGAGACCCCCAGGGATGCCAGAAACCGCCAATGCCCCCGAACCCCATATGGGCCATGTTCCTCCTGGGCACACGCACCCACGACAAGGCCCAGCTTATGAATTAGGCACAGGAAGAGATTAAACAACCACGATAATGAAATTGAATGATGGTAACAACACCCGGTAATGAAAGTTACGTGAACATGGTTTGTCCCAGAACACCTTGCTGTGTCGTCCTCACCCTCCCCCTTGAGGGGAGATGAGGACATGTGCACGCGGCAAGGTGAAGCCGGGTGAAGGATGCAGGCGCGGTGACCCGCGGACAACACGTCGGAAAGAAGTCTGTCCACCTCCGACCATCCTCGACTTCGGGAACTGAAGCTGCGCAAAGTAAGGCCGCAGGTGAGGGAGCATTTCTGCACGTGCGTGTCCGTCAACACGTGTAACGGACTTCTGCACACGTATGTGGACACACATACTTTGGTTGTCAGGCCCTCACAGTACCCCGCTGCCCCGTGTTCATATAAAAGCCTTGATGTTGGGCCGCGCTTCGGGCGGGGCCGGGACCCCAGGGTGAGGATGTGGGCCTGGAGCCCGAGGAGCTGCTGCCGGGAGCCGGTGACCAGCTGACACGCAGGCACGTCCCGGGGACTCAGACGATGGCTTTGAGGGATTGGGACCAAATGCAGATGGGAGGTGACCCATGGCTGAGGTGCAGGTGTGACTGTGCAGCAGTACGAGGTCTGGTAACCACGAGGATGTGGAACCTGCCGATCTTGGTTCCAACCACTTGCTAGGGTTTCAGTGGTTTAGGGATAGCTCAGAGGCCCGAAGGTATAGGGGTGCGGGGCCAGCAGACTCGCCTGGGCGGGGTGGCACTATACAGGGTAGAGTACTGCTTAGAGACCCCCAGACCTCTTAGAGCATTGAGTGGCCAGCCAAACCTCTTCCGAGAGCGCCCCACAGGAGCCCGCGGATAAGTGGCCCAATGCGTTTCCAAGACCCCCGGGGAGTCCTGGGTCATCAGGCAACCAGCTGCCCAAGGCCGGGTGGCCCTCGTCCTCGTCCTCATGGACTCCTCCGTCCTCCCCTTTCACTTCCCTCTTCTCGCTCCTGCTGTGCACTTGGGCAGTCGTCTTCTCTCCACCTCTGCTGCACGGGAAGCTTGAGCTAAATAAGACCGAGTCCTACCGGGTCTGGGACCAGAGGCGCGTCAGCGAACCCCCAAGGGGCAGGTGAGGGCGCCGACACGGTCCGTGGTTTTTAGGCAAATGCAACAAAACCCGCAGCTTTTTCAAGGGTGAAGAAAGAGAACAGGACAAACGCATGAACCCCGACCTTAACTCACAGCAAGAGCACAGAACAAATGATGGGGTTCAGAGACCGCGGTCCCCGGCCAAGCATCTGGGGTCCAGACCCCGCAGCCAAAGCCTCGGGCATGGAAGCCGTTTTGACTCTTTTCTATCAATAAGGCCAGAACACGTGACGGAACAGGGAACTCCATTACCTGACCGCCGTCAGTGCCAGAGGTGGGGGAAGCAGGAAGGACAAAGAAACCTGTAACGCTCTTTGCACCACAGGGTCCCCCGCACAGTCCGTGTCCAGCACCCGGTGATCAGGCCTTCAGCATGTCCACGTCATGGTGTCACTTCATTTTTTAAGAGCCTGCTTTTACGGCTCATATTTCAATAGTAGAAATTCATGTGGCCTGAAATATGATGCCGACAATTACTACCAGGAAGAAAGTCTGTTTAGGAAGCTATTTCACATGCGTTGGGTTAGGTGACACCATAGGGTCGCATCGGGTCCAGGTCTTTGATCCCCTCCCTGGTAAGCCTGGATTACTTAAAAAGACTCTGACTTTGCTCCATTTAGACACAAGTGCTCACCTATGATGACCCGTTTGATTTGTCACGATTAACACTGATCAGCGCCTGTCACCTGCCTGGAAACCGCCGCACAACCCTGGAGGGAGAACCTACAGATTGATGTAAAGATTCTCAAAGCATTATGCTTTTCTATTTCTCCTTTTGGGTTAGACAAATATCAAAATTCTCTCGTAGTCCTTTAACCCACCAGGTAGCACGCGATTTTGTTTTTTTTTCCTCTTTAGTTTTCAGCAGTTTGGCCCTGTCACATCTTAGTAGGGACTTTATCCTGGTTGGGATTCACTAGGATTCTTGAATATGTAGGTTTGTACCCTTTGCTGAATCTGGGGTGTTTTCAACCCCTATTTCCTTGGGTACTTTTTCAGCTGTTCTTCTCTTCTTGCTCTGAGACACCAATGGCATGAATGTCAGATCGTCTGTTACAATCCCAGAGGCTAAAAAATAAAAAATAAATAAATAAAATAAAAATAAAAATAAATAATAATAATTAAAAAAAAAAAAAAAAAACAAAACAATCCCAGAGGCTTCCATCGCTCTTTTTACTTCAACCCATTTTCTCTCTATTGTTCAGCTTGGGTGACGTCCATTGTTCTGTCTTCAGGTTTCTCGATTGCTTCCTCCGTCTCCTCCAGCATGCTGTCAAGCTCCTCCACTGGCGTTTTCATTGGGCTTATTGTATTTCTTAGTTATAAGTTTTGCATGTAGTTCTTCCTTATATCATCTATTTCTTTGTTGGGACTTTCCAATTCTTTAGAAAGAAACAAATGAAACATTTTCCTTTTTCTTCCATTGCTCATTGGAGCATTTTCAGGATGGATCCTTTTAAAATCCTTGTCAGATAATTCTAACATCTCAATTTCGTTTCAAAGTTGGCATCTACTGAGGTGCAGTTGTTTTTTTGTTTGTTTTTTTTTGTTTTGTTTTTTTTCATTCAATTTGAGATCTTCCTGGTGGATCTTGATATGATCAGTGATTTTCTAGTGAAATATGAATATTTGGGGTATTATGAGACTCTGGATCTTATTTAAATATTCTGTTTTAGTTGACTTCCTCTGACACGAATCCAGCAAGGGAGGGGAAGGGGGTAATGTTTCATTACTGGCAGATGAAGGTAGAAGTCCAGGTCCCACACCCAATTTTATTACTGCTGGGTGGGGTAGTACTTTCAGCTCTTTGCTGTGGCCTCTACTGACACCACAGGAGGTACCCCATTAGCGCCTGAACAAGTGAATATCCTACCTTTCCCCTAACTTCCTCTGATATCACCCTAGGGAAGAGGGAGAGGGGTATCCTCAGGCTCCCTGAGGGGTCTCCACTGACATTGCAGAGGAATCAAAGGCCTCATTACCACCCAGCAAAGGTGAAAGTTCCAGTTCCATATCTGGTCTTCTGACACCACCCCGCAAGGGCATTGGCTACCTCACTGCATCCTGGCAGGGGTAAAGTCTAAATTTCCCGCACAGTCTTTCTTCCCTTGACATAGCCATGGGGAGGGGCATAGCTTTTTCTGTGGTGTTTGGTTGCAATAAAGCAGTTATCATGTAATTTTTTTTTCTCTTGCCAGGATACCCCTCTCCTGTTCTTTGGCTAGATAAGGCCTTTCTTGAGGCTTTTTTTTTTTTTTTGGTCTGCACCTATTGGCATTTCTGGGCTACAACCTTCTTCAGCATCCAATGGGGTGTTTGAAGGAATAAACAACCAACCAACCAACCCAGGGAATTAACGACCACATCAGGTTCAAGATTCCTAGACAGTCTGTTTTCTCTCTACCTTCCAGAGTATTATGTTTGTTTTATATGTAATGTCCAGGAGTTTTAGCTGCATTTGCTAAAAGGAATAGGAAAAAGTATGTTGACTCCATCTGTCTGGACTAGACGAGCTTTTAAAGAATCTGTCAAACTATTTTCCAAAGTGGTGGGTGAGAGTTCCTATCAATGGTGCCAGAGAGTTTCCAGTTACTCCAAAACCTGACAACACTTGGTATGATCAGCTTTTTCAGTTTTTGTCCTTCTAAAAGGGATGTAGTCATATATCATTGTGATTTTAATTTATTTTACCCTAGTGAAAAGTTATATTGGATATCTTTTATCATCCCTTTATTTACCATCCACACATTTTCTCTGATGGAGCATCTGTTCACACCTTTAAGTCACTTAAAAAGTTGAGTTTTCTTACTCCTGAATTTTGAGATACTCTTATAATTCTGGATTTTAGTCTTTTCAGATTTCTGATATGTGAATATCTTCTAGCAGCCTGTGGCTTATATTTTAATTTTTTTCTTTCAAAGAGCAGAAATTCTTAATTCTGGTGAACTCTCATTCATCACTTTGTCCTTTTGGTGTTGTATGTAGGAAATCTTTGCCTAACTCAAGATCACAGAGATTTTTCTTCCATGTGTTTGTCTAGAAATTTTAGCTTTAGGTTTTACACTTCGCCTACAGTCCTTTCTGAATTACTTTTTGTATGTGGTGCAAAGTACCGATTAAAGTAGATTGGAGGCGCCTGGTGGGCACAGTTGGTTAAGCATGCAACTCTTGATTTCGGCTGAGGTCACGATCTCCGGGTTGTGAGATCGAGCCCCATGTCAGGCTCCACGCTGGGATGAGGCCTTCTTGGGGTTCTCTCCCTCTGCTCCTTTCTCCCTTTCTCTCTCTCTCTCTCTCTCTCCCTCTCTCTCTCTCTCTCTCTCTCTCCCCCTAAATAAATAGTGAAATAAAGTAGATTGTTGCATGTGGGTTTCCAGGTATCCCGGAACCATTTGTTGAAAAGACTTGTTTCTCCTTTGAACTGCCTTTGCATCTTTGTTAAGTCAATTGACTATGTACGTCAGTCTATTTCTGTATCTGTACTCTGTTTTATTGCTTAATTCAAATATCTCTGTGACGGTACCATGTTGTCTTGATTATTGCTATTTTATAATAAATCTTACAATTGGGTATTATAAGTCTTCTGCTTTTGTTGCTTTTTACAAAGTTTTTTTTTTTTTTGAGGGGATGTTATTCTTAGTGTTTTATATTTCTTTTTGGATTTTGGAATCCACTTGTCAATTTCTTCAAAAAAATCCCAGTACTTTGGGATTGCCTCAAATCTATAGATCAAATTAGGAAGAATTGATATATTTAAAATATTGACTATTTGATCTATGAGTGTAGTATATCTCTCCATTTACCATCTTTGCCTATTTCCCTCAGCAATGTTCTATAAATCGCACATCTTCATCAGATTTATCCTTGTGTATTTTATATTTGATGCTATTATAAGCAGTATCTTTATTTCAATTTCCGAATTTTTACTGCTAGCATATAGAAATAGAATTGATTTTTATACATAGATTTGACATCCTGCAATCTTGCTGAAGTCATTTATTAATTATAATAGGGTTTTTTTTTGGTAAGTTCCATCAGATTTTCAACACAGAGGTTCATGGCACCTGTGAATAAAGATTTTTACTTCTTCCTTCCGTTTTGTATATCTTTTATTTCTTTTGCTTTCCTTGTTCACTCGCTAGAACCTCCAGTACAATGGTGAATAGAGTGATGAGATCAGACATCTTTGTCCTCTTCTTGATCTTAGTGAGAAAGCACTTAGTCTTTTTTCCCCAACTTTATTGAAGAATAATCAAAAGATATAATTGTATATATCTGAAGGGTACAATGTGATGATTTCATAAGTATATACATTGTAGGATAACCACCAATATCAGCATTTGGTCTTTCATTATTAAGTATGAGGTTAGTTATAGGTTTTCCATAGATGCCTTCTATCAGGTTAAAGAGGTTCCTTTCTTTTCTAGTTTGCCAAGAGGTTTTATCATGAAAATGTGTTGAATCTTGTCAAATGCTTATTCTGTATAGAATGAGATGATTACATGGTTTTTCTTTTTAGTTTGTTACTATGGTGAATTACTTTGATTGCATTTTAAATGTTAAATAATACATTGCATTCACAAAAACAGTTAACATCATAATATATTTATGATATCTCTGAAAAGTGTAGAAGTGTTTAGCACATTTTATCGGAAATGCCCAAAACGTACTCTTTGGAAAACATTAGCTCTGTGGCACGTTAATGGACTTTATGCAAAAACAACAGATCAAAATAGTTTGGCAAGTGGTAGGCTAAACAGGTTTCTTTACCGCAAGAGTTATAATATCCTAGTGTGAATTTCAAATCCATAAAAGAAGAGATTTGTTACACGTGACTTTCCACATACTTAATGGACCCCTGGACCTTGGACTTATCCTTTCCTAAATCATTTAAAGACTAGAGTTTCATAAGACACACTCTGGAAAATGCAGCTTTATATTAGATGGATAATATGTCTCTGATTCTCTGGTTAGACCAAGAGCTTGTCAATGGAAGCCACCATATTGAACTTATATTTGTAACATCTAGTATCTGCCTGGCATCCTTTCACTCATTCATTCATTTTTTTCTTTTTTTTTCATTCATTTTTTTCAACAAATATTTGAACTCCTTTGCATACTGGGTTCCATGCTTGAGGGAAAAGAGATGAATGATATGGTCTCTGCCCTCATAAAGCTCAAATTCAAAGAAAAGCCCTCAGTGAATGCTGGTTGAAGCAATATACAAATGAAAGAACATAGCGGCTTAATTTTCAAATGTAATCATAAGTCAGAGTAGTTTTTGGTGAAAATAAAGAGAAAATATCTAAAACAAACTTTATTTCAAGAGTCTCAACGGTCTATTAGATACTAGATCCTTTTCTCATTCCAGAGTCTATCAGAGAGAAATGGAAACATCCAAAATACCAGAGGAATTAATAGGCAATGCAATTTTTATACATTGCATATCTAAGTGAAAATTAAGTGAAATGCCATGTGGGGTGTACCCTTTTGTTCTTTACTCCACAATCTTGCCACCGAGAACAGTTGCTCTCTTTAAAATGAGACTTACAACCTCTGCCTTTTGACTTTGACCTTTTGTTAACATGTTAATTACATGTCTTAAAAAAAAAGTCTTGTTTTTAGTCTATCATAGTATCTCACAATCTTGTAGAGTTGCCTATTTCTGTTTCTGTATTCCATAATGGATATTGGACTCTATAAGGACAAGTCATGTGTTCGCCTTTGTTCCCAGAACTTAGCTTCAAATAGCATCTGATACATAACAGGTCTTCAATGAATATTTCTTGAATGAATCAACCCCTTTGTTTTGGGTCCCTGTCTACATTTCCAGCCTCATCTCCTGCCATTCTTTTCCTCATTCTTACCTTGCAGCAACAAAATGTGTAAATCTTAGCACGGGGCTTCACCCATGCTTCTCCCTTTGCCTTAAATACTTTTGTCCTTCTGTCTTTACCCCTTGCACACTGGCCTGGTTTACTCATACTGAGCCTTCAGGATTCAGTTCAGGACTGACCAGGTAACCCTTGGTGAAGTATTCTTCTCCTGAGTTCCCTCTACCACATTTCCACATTGAACTGATATTATCTGCTTATTTGTTTCTATTAGTTTGTGGGCTTCCCCAAAACAAGAACCATTTGGGATCCCTGGGTGGCGCAGCGGTTTGGCGCCTGCCTTTGGCCCAGGGCGCGATCCTGGAGACCCAGGATCTAATCCCACATCGGGCTCCCGGTGCATGGAGCCTGCTTCTCTCTCTGCCTACGTCTCTGCGCCTCTCTCTCTCTCTCCCTCTGTGACTATCATAAATAAAAAAAAATAAAAATGTTTAAAAAAAAAAACAAGAACCATTTTACTAATACTGTGTCCAGTACTTAGGAAATAGCTGATAAATTGGACTTGTGGAGTCAAATCAATTTACTACTACACATAAGTTCTTATTATTCTTCCAGGTTCCTGAGACACTTCAGCAAAATACTAAACATGAGAGCTCAGTATTTTCTGCACAGAATATTTACTCTACATTATGCTGTATTGTTGGTGAGATGGTTGGGCACTCTCTTTTTTTTTTTAAATTTTTATTTATTTATGATAGTCACACACAGAGAGAGAGAGGCAGAGACAGGCAGAGGGAGAAGCAGGCTCCATGCACCGGGAGCCCAACGTGGGATTCGATCCCGGGTCTCCAGGATCGCGCCCTGGGCCAAAGGCAAGCACCAAACCGCTGTGCCACCCAGGGATCCCAATGGTTGGGCACTCTTGAGAGAGCTGACTACTAATGCTCTGGACTGTGCTGTCCAATATGGTAGTCACTAGTCACATGTGGCTATTTAAAATTTAAATTAAAAAATTAAATTTAAATAAAATAAAAGTTTAGTTCCTTAGTCAACCTAGTTACGTTTCAAGTGCTTAGTAGTAGCTACTGGTTATTGTCTAGTCAGCCCAAAATGAACATTGCCATTAGTACAGAATGGTTTAGGACGGCACTGGTTTAGCTCATAAAATCCAAGAAAAACAAAAACCACAGTCTTTCAGTAATTGTTTAGTAAACAATTCAAAGTTGTTTTGTAGACCTAATACTCAACACTGCTTTTCAAAGGGTGTTTTAGAAAGTCAGTTTCTGTTCTGTGAACTGCCCAGGTGCTGAAGCTAGTTAAAGAAAATAATAAAAAGCCTAAGGATTATATTTACAAAACAGTGAACTAAGATGACTGTGGGACAAATTTAAATTGTCCTCGGGGCCTGAACATATGGTGACTTAAGCATATTGTGCCAACCAAGTGTCACTAATGGTACACATCCACATCTTTGCTTCTGATGTTTAAAATCTGAAACCCCATAAATTGACTTAAGAAGGGTTCTTTCTTGAGGATTACTTAAATTTCTGACACATAGAAGATATTTAATACATGTTGGTTGAATAAAGAACTTTTTCGGAGGTGGGGGCGGGCGGGAAACAATCCTGACTCATATATCCAGATGTCTTTTGGAATTAAACTCAAGGATGTCTGACATGTGATGACTCTTGGATTGTTTTTGGAAATTCTTTCCTGCTCAACTAGTTTGTAGGGCCAGAGCACTATTGAATTTGGCAACACTAAAACTGAAAGCAAAGCCAAACTTGTAGTCTACCTGGAAGCAGCAAGGGGAAGGCTTGCCACATGCTGTCCCTGTCATGATAACAATCAAAAACAAATGTCTTTACGAATACTTTCATATTCAAGGCATCAGGTTGAGATTTGGGGATACAAGAAATTATAACATACAGTCTGCTTTTAAAAATAAAAAGCTTGAGACAGAACATTGGGAACTAAGACTTAACAGTTTAAAGTTTTCTTTTCTTTTTTTTTAAAGATTTTATTTATTTATTCATGAGAGACATAGAGAGAGAGGCAGAGACACAGGCAGAGGGAGAAGCAGGCTCCCTCCAGGAAGCCTGATGTGGGACTCGATCCCGGGTCTCCACGATCACACCCTGAGCTGAAGGCGGATGCTCAACCACTGAGCCACCCAAAGATCCCAGTTTAAAGTTTCCTTACAGTGAATAAACCATCATCCTGCTTCATAGACTGTATGGGTATCTATTTTGATTGCTCTATCTTCCTTGCTCCAATGTCCAATTGGTTTTGCAAGTTCTGTTAAGTGTCTCTCTAGTCAACATCTGCAGTCAACCTCTCCTTTACATGCCTACTGCATCTAACTTTGTTCAAGTCCTAAGATTTAAGTACATTTGAGACAAACTAACTGATTCCCTGGCTTCTTCTTCCTCTGCTCCTATATTTCTCTCCCACTACCATTTGTTTGATCATATAAAGGTGTAACCGGCTTAAAATATTTCAGTGGCTCTCTATTTCCTATTGAATAGAATGCATATTCCTGAACCAGATTGTCAAGGCCTTACCCAGTGGAATCATAACCTATTTTTCCAGGCTTTCCCCCAACCCCCATTTTTGTCCTTCTTGTGATACTTCAGTCAACTTGGAGTATTTGTTGTTCCTTGGGCATGTGCTATACCTTCATGTTTGCTACTCCCTCCCTATGGAAATACTCTTGCCCTCTTCTGTCTCACTCTTGTCTTTCCCAGGCAAACTCAAAAATTCACCTTCAGTGAATTCGTCTATCCTAATATAGTCTAATTCTACAGCATTTCACTTACAATCTTTTTATGGCATTTTTCTCCCCAAAGAGCTAATTGTTTTCCACTTTTGGTAAAGATTCTTACTGATATTACATACATACAAAGGTACACAAGTTTTAAGTGAATAACTTGATGATTCTTTTACTAATTAAAAACACCTATATTACAGCCATCCAGGTCAACATCACAGCAAACCAGAGACTTCCTTTAATTTCCTTCTTTGCCGTTACTTCCAAAGGTGACCATTATTCTTTTTTTTTTAAGATTTTATTTATTTATTTGGGAGAGGGAGAGAGAGATTGAGAGCATGTGAGCAAGAGTACAAGAACAGGCAGAGGGAGAAGCAGATCCCCTGCTGGGCAGAACCTGAGCAAAAGGCAGACATTTAACCAACTGAGCCACCCAGGAGCCCCAGTAACCCTTATTCTGACTCCTATCACCATAGATTAGTTTTAACTACCTTTATACTTTATAGAATGTAATCATACAGTTTGGATTCTTTTATGTCTGCTTCTCTTACTCAATATTACATTTTTGAAATTCATCCCTGTTTCTAGGTAGTTTGTTAATTTTCATTGCTGTATTACATTTTATGATATGAATACATCACAAATTAATCCATTCTTCTTTCAAAGGGATATTTGGATGGTTTCTAGTTTAGGGATATTATGAATAATGCTGCTATAAGCATTCTTATACATGTGTTTTGGTGCATAAATTTGGTATATATTTATATATATTTTATATACCTGGAGCAGAACTGATACATAGTAGAATAAGTGTTCGTTCAGATGTAGTAGATATTGTACCGTTTTATACCCTGACCAGCTGCAAAGAGAGCTCCGGTAGCTTCAAATCCTCAACAATTAAATAGTCAGTTAAATATTTTATTACCCATTCTGTTGGATATAAAATGGTATCACATTGTGATTTTAATTTAAATTTCCTTGATGACTAATGATGTGAAGCACACTTGTATTGGATATATCCCCTTTTGCGGAGTACCCACTCAAATTTTTATTTTCCTCAGTGATTTGTAGGAATTCTTTATATATTCTGCATATAAATCTTGTCAGCTATATATTTTACAAAAAACTTATCCCCAGTCTGTGGCTTGCCTTTTCACGCACTTATGTCATCTTTTGACAGACATTTTTAATTTTAATGAAGTCCAACTGTGTACATCTTTTATAGAACTAATTAGCCTGGAAATTGCTAAAGACAGAGTCTCTGTCTTATTCTTCATTATATCTCTTAAAGTTATGACTACAGGGGAGGTGGGCGGGGGGTGGGGGTGACTGGGTGGTGGGCACTGAGGTGGGCACTTGACGGGATGAGCACTGGGTGTTATTCTGTATGTTGACAAATTGAACACCAATAAAAAATAAATTTATTAAAAAATAAAAAAATAAAAAATAAAATAAAGTTATGACTACAGTCTTGTATATTGTAAGAATTTGATACTTATTGAACTGCAAAAAAATGTGGTATATATGATAAATTATTTAAAAGGGAAGAATAAATAAAATAAAATAAAATAAAATAAAATAAAATAAAAGGGAAGAATCAGGGATCCCTGGGTGGCGCAGCGGTTTGGCGCCTGCCTTTGGCCCAGGGCGCGATCCTCGAGACCCGGGATCAAATCCCACATCGGGCTCCCGGTGCATGGAGCCTGCTTCTCCCTCTGCCTATGTCTCTGCCTCTCTCTCTGTATGACTATCATAAGTAAATAAAATTTTTAAAAAATAAATAAAAGGGAAGAATCAATATGGAATACCACAATCAAATGAAGCAATAGGTAGGAATTAGGAATAAGCTGAACCATGACAGAGGAATGTCATTTCAGACAAGAAAAATAATTCTGTTTAATTATAATGATGAACAAATGGGAGAAATCCATTGGCCCTTATTTTTTTTTTCATTGGCCCTTATTTTCCTCTAAAGAACTACTTATTGAGCTACTTCTCTGTGCCAAATTATTACATACATTATTTCAGATCTTGGTAGCAATCCTACAAGTAAGAACACTTACCCTCATTTTAAAGATGAAGAAACTAAGGCTTAAAGAGGTTAAATACTTGGCCTTCTCGATGATCTTGGGTTAACTGCACAATTATTGACCAAAGCTAGTAATCTACTCTCTTGTATATATGCACAATTTTGCTACCACTGGTTAAATTGTAATTCTTAATAAGTCATTTTGTTTATTCCCAAACCTGTTTCTGACTGTTGTGCTCATTATTGTAATTACTTAATTTTATTAAGGAGATAAAAATGCATGTAAACTTACGAAAATCAAGTCAAATGCCTTTGAAAAATCTCAGGAAAGGAAAGTCATTGAAAAGTCATCATTATGTGGGGGACTTCCTGGGAAGATAGTAAAGTAGGAGGATCCAAAACTCACCTTGTCCCATGGATACACCTAGGAAACACCCACATCAATGTAAATAACCCAGAAAATGTCCTGAAGACTGTCAGAACAGACTGTACACAACTAAATGTACAGAATAGGTTACATTAAAAAGGGTAGGAAGGGGGAACCCTGGGTGGTGCAGTGGTTTAGCGCCTTCTTTTTGCCCAGGGCATGATCCTGGGGACCCGGGATCGAATCCCATATCGGGCTACCGGTGCATGGAGCCTGCTTCTCCCTCTGCCTGTGTCTCTGCCCCTCTCTCTCTGTGTGTGTGACTATCATAAATAAATAAAAATTTAAAAAAAAAAGTGTAGGAAGGGCAGAAGCGTGGTCAGGAACCAAAGTGACCCACAAGACTGTCCATGAGAGTGACAGACACTGAAGGCACAAAGAAGGGGAAAAAACAAACCTCGCACCAGGCATAGCAGGCACAGGGGACCCACAATGGGAAGATGAGCTCCCATAACATTTGGCTCTGAAAACCAGAGGGGCTTACTTCACAAATTCTTATAATCAGTGGGGCTCAACATTTGGAACTTTAAAAATCAGCAGCCTCAGCTCTGGAAGTGCTAGAGGGCAATAGGAAACTGAGTCCCCACCCCTAAAAAAATAGCATAACAAACAACCTCGCTGAGAGCATAGAAGCAACAGTTTGAAAAACGTCTGGGGGAAAAAAAAAGAAAAGAAAAACGTCTTGGGTACATGGGAAGATTTATTTACTAATCTCAGAACGTGTACTGGAGAAGCGGGGATCTTTAGGAGGCCTCTCCAAGAACACAAGACCTGGTAGGCACAATTCCCCAACCCCCCACAACCAAGATACATAACACCTGTAGAAACCATTGTAGTGCCAGTCATCTCCACCTAGCTTGCTAATGGTGCACCACACTCCTGTGTTCTCTTGCAGACTCACTACCTTCAAAATACCTTCTGCAGGAGTCCACCCAAGGTGACACCACAAGCGTGGCAATATGCAACCAGCTCTGACAGTTGTCAGCAGCACTCCAAAGTGACTTCTGCCCCAGGGAGAGGGGAAGATAACCACATACAGAAGTTCAACCGCAGCCCTAGCAGGGGAGTGGGGGCAGACATCTGGTCTGGCTGCAGGCCCCTATCCACTAAAACCTCTTAAGGAACAATATAAGGAAGGTAACATGCAGTTTCATGCTATTACATCTCTGCCAAACACCTGTCTGACCCAACTTAAGCCCAAGGAAACCAGACTGGCCCATCAACTACACAGGGACAGAACCCTGCTCACAACATGCAAACAGAGGCATTGCAGATGACTGGATTAAAGGTAAACATGGTTCAGCCACAACAGTAGGGTGCACACAACCCACATAGGAGATACCCCTGATGTACCAGGCTCTGGTGAACGGGAGACATTTCACTGCAGGGCACTTGAGGACCTATTCTTCATAAGAGAGAGATATATGACCCAAATGAAAGAACAGGACAAAAATCACAGCAAGAGAGCTAAACAAAATGGAGATAGTATGTCTGATAGAGAATTGAAAGTAATGGTCATAAAGATACTCATTGGACTTGAGAAAAGAGTGGAGGACCCCAGTGAGACCCTCACTAAAGAGATAGAAAAAAAAAGAACCAATCAGAGATGAAGAATTCAATAATTGAAATTAAAAATACACTAGATTGAATAAATAGTAGATTAGAGGAAGCAGAATAATTGATTAATGATCTGGAGGATAGAGTAATGGAAAGCAATCAAGCTGAACAGGAAAAAGAAAAAAAAGAAAAAGAAAAAATCAAAATACATTAAAGGAACTTAGCAATGCCATTAAGTGTAATAACATTCACATTATAGGGATCCCAGAAGGAGAGAAGAAAGGGAGGGTGGAATATTTATTTGAAGAGTAATACCTGAAAACTTCCCAAATCCAGGGAAAGAATCAGAAATCCAGATCCAGGAGGCATAGGAGCCCACAACAAAATCAACCAAAGGACGTCCACACCAAGATACATAGCAATTTAAATGCTAAAGAGGGTGATAAAGAGAGAATTTTAAGAGCAACAACAGAAAACAGTTACACAAGGGAAATCCCATAAGGCTATCACCTGATTTTTCAGCAGAACCTTTTCAGTTCAGAAGGGAGTGACATAATATATTCAATGCCCTGAAAGGAAAAGACCTGCAACCAAGAATACTCTATCCAGCAAGGCTATCATTCAGTTTCCCAAACAAAAGTTAAAGGAATTCATCACTACTAAACCAGCCTTACAAGAAATGTTAAAGGGAATTGAGTGGAAAGGAAAAACCATATGCAGGAGTAGGAAAACTAAGAAGCACAAAAGCAGCAAGATTAAGTGTATCTATAAAAATCAGTCAAGAGATTCACAAAATGAAAGGATGTAAAGTATGATACAATATACCTAAAATGTGTGTGTGAGGAGGGACAGGAGTAAAGAATGTGTTCAGGCTAGGTGACCATCAACTTAATATAGTCAGCTATATGTAAAAAATGTTATTTATAAACCTAATGGTAACCACAAATCAAAACCTGGTAATAAATATGCAAAAAAATAGATGGAAATTCAAGTATATGTGTATAACTAAAGAAAGCTAGCAAACTGTGACAGAAGAGAGCAAGAGAAGAAGTAACAAAATGGCAATAAATATATACCTATCAATTATTACTTTGAATGTAAATGGACTAAATAAAAAAATACAGGGTGAGGGGCACATACTGAGGTGGCCCAGTCCACTGAGCACCAACTCTTGGTTTCATCTCAGGTCATGATCTCAGGATTGTGAGATTGAGCCTTGCATTGAGCTAGTGCTCAATACAGAGTCTATTTGATATTCTCTGCCTCTCCCTCTCCTTCTGCTCTTCCCCTGATCTCTCTCCCTCTGTCTCAAATAAATAAATTTTGAACACACACACACAGAATGACAGAATGCATAAGAAAGCAAGACTCATCTATATACTGCTTACAAGAAGAGACTCATTTCAGAACTATAGTGAAGAGGGGCACCTTGGTGGCTCAGTCAGTTAAGCTGCTGCCTTTAGCTCAGGTCATGTTTCCTGGGATCGGTGACACATTGGGCTCCCTGCTCAGTGAGGAGCCTACTTCTCCCACTCTCTCTGCCATTTCCCCTGCTTGTGCCTGTTCTCTCTCTGTGTCAAATAAGTAAATAAAATCTTTAAAGAAAAAAAGAACTAAAGTGAAGAGATGGAAAAGAATTTGTTATGTTAATGGAAGTGAAAAGAAAACCAGGAGAGCAATACTTCTATTGTACAAAAGACACATTAAAACAAAGACTGTAGTAAGAGACAAAGGACACTATATAATCATAAAGGGAATAACCCAATAAGAAGATATAACAGTTATAAATATGTATGCAGCTAAATGGGAGCACCCACATACATGAAGCAGCTAATAACAAACATGAAGATAGTAATTGATAGTAATACCATAATAGTAGGGGGGCTTAACATCTCACTTAAATCAATGGGTAAATCATCCAAACAGAAAATCAACACCAAATCAGTGGCTTTGAATGGCACACTGGGCCAGGTGGATTTAATAGATATATTCAGAACATCCTCTCCTAAAACAGCAGGATACACAATTTTTTTTTCAAGTGCAGATGGAACATTCTCCAGAATAGATCACCTATTAGGCCACAAAACAACTCTCAATAAATCCAAAAAGAGCTAAGTCATACCAGGCATCTTTTCCATCATTAACACTATAAAACTAGAAATCAACCACAAGAAAAAAATCTGGGAAGGATACGAATATATAAAGATTACATGATTTGTTACTAAACAATGAATGAGTCAACCAAGAAATCAAAGAGGAAATCAAAAAATACATGGAGACAAATGAAAATAAAAATACAATGGACCAAAATCTTTGGCATGAGGCAAAAGCTGTTCTAAGGTGGTAAATTAGAGTAATACAGGCCTCCTTCAAGAAGCAAGAAAAATCTCAAATAAACAACCTATCTTTACACTTAAAGGATCTACAAAAAGAACAACAAACAAAACCCAAAACCAGCAAAAGGAAGGAAATAATAAAGATTAGAGCAGAAATAAACAAAACAGAAATGAAAACAAAACAAAACCAGTAGAACAGATCAGTGAACCCAGGAGCTGGTTCTTAGAAAAAATCAACAAAATTAGTGAACTCTAGCCAGACTCAGAGAGAGAGAGAGAAAAGAGAGAGTAGAGAGGGCTCAAATAAACAAAATCCGAAATGAAAGAGTAGAAATAACAACTGACACCACAGAAATACAAAGGATTATAAGAGAATACCATGAAAAATTATATGCCAACAAATTGGACAACCTAGAAGAAATGAATACATTCCTAGAAACATACACCCTCCCAAAATGAATCAGGAAGAAATAAAAAATTTGAACAGACAGATTACCAGCAATGAAATTGAATCAGTAATCAAAAACTCCCAACAAACAGAAGTCCAGGACCAGACTGCTTCACGGGTAAATTCTACCAAACATTTATAGAAGAAAGAAGAAACCTATTATTTTCAAACTATTCCAAAAAATAGAAGAGGAAGGAAAGCTTCCAAATCCATTCTGAGGCCAGTGTTACCCCAATACCAAAACCAGATAAAAACACCACAAGAAAAAGAGAACTACAGGTCAATATCCATAACAAACATAGATGTAAAAATCTTCAACAAAATATTAGCAAACTGAATTCAACGATCCTTTTAAAAAATCATTCACCACAATCAAGTGGGACTTATTACTGGGGTGCAAGGACGATTCCATAATCACAAATCAATCAATTTGATACATTTCATCAATAAGAGAAAGGGTAAACAGCATATGATCATCTCAACAGACACAGGAAAAGCATTTGACAAAGTACAACATCATTCATGATAAAAACCCTCAACAAAGTAGGTTTAAAGGAAACATACCTCAACATAATAAAGGCCATCTGTGAAAAACCCACAATGAACATCATACTCAATGGGGAAAAACTGAGAGCTTTGCCCCTAAGACCAAGAACAAGAATGTTCACTCTCTGCTTTTATTCAACATAGTTCTAGAAGTCTTTGCCACAGCAATCCAACAACAACAAAAAAGGCATTCATACTGGTAAGGGAGAAGTAAAACTTTCACTATTTGCAGATGACATGGTACTATACCTAGAAAACCCTAAAGACTCCACCCAAAACCTGCTATAACTGATAAATGAACTCAGTAAAGTTGCAGGACACAAAATCAGTATACAGAAATCCATTGCATTTCTACACACTAATAATGATGTGCCAGAAAGAGAGATTAAGAAAACAATCCTATTTAAAATTGCACCAAAAATAATAACATCTCTAGGAATAAACTTAATCAAGGACGTGAAAGACCTGTATTCTGAAAACTATGAAAAGAATTGAAGATGAAACAAACAAATGGAAAGCTACTCCATGCTCATGGGTTGAGAGAACAAATATTGTTAAAATGTTTCTACTACCCAAAGCAATGTACAAGTTTAATGCAAACCCTATCAAAATATCAACAGCATTTTTTTTTTGCAGAACTAGAACAAATAATACTAAAATTGGTATGGAACTACAAAAAACCCCAAATAGCTAAAGCAACCTTGAAAAAGAAGAACATCACTGCAGATATCACAAACTCAAATTTCATAATATTACAAAACTGTAGTATTCAAAACCATATCGTACTGACACAAAAATAGATACATAGATCAATAGAACAGAATAGAGAGTCCAGAAAAAAACCCACGCTTATATGGTTAATTAATCTATGACATAGGAGGTAAGAATATACACTGGGGAAAAGAGTCGCTTCAACAAATGGTGCTGGGAAACCTAGACAACTACATGAAAAAGGATGAAACTGGACCATTTTCTTACATCATACACAAAGATAAGCTTCAAGATGGATTAAAGACCTAAATGTAGCATCCGAAACCATAGAAATCCTAGAAGAAAACATAAGCTGCAATTTCTCTGACATCTGCTGTATAGCATTTCTCTAGCTGCATCTCCTTAGGCAAGGAATACAAAAACAAAAATAAACTATTTGGACTACATCAAAATACGTTTCCTTCCGCATGGCACGGGAAACTATCAACATAACTGAAGACAGCCTACAGAATGGGAGAAGATATTTTGCAAATGATATATCTGATAGGGGTTAGTATCCAAAATATATAAAGAATGTATACAACTTAACACCAAAAAAACCCAAATAATCCAATTAAAAATGGGCAGAAGACAGGAACAGATATTTCTCCAAAGAAGACATATGGATGGCCAATGGATGCATGAAAAGATGCTCAACATCACGCATCATCAGGGAAATGCACATTGAAACTACAATGAGATATCACCTCTTACCTGTCAGAATGGCTAAAATCAAAACACAAGAAACAACAAATGTTGGTGAGGATGTGGAGAAAAAGGAATTCTTGCGAACTATTGGTGGGAATGCAAACTGGTGCAGCCATTGTGTGAAACAGTGTGGAGGTTCCACAAAAAAAAAAAATTAAAAATAGAATCACCCTGTGATCCAGTAATCACACTACTGAGTATTCACCCAGACAATACAAAAACACTAATTCAAAAAGATATACGCACCCCTCTGTTTATTGCAACATTATTTCCAGGAGCCACATCACAGAAGCAGCCCAAATGTCCATCAACAGGTGAATGGATAGAGACGATGTGGTGTGTATATATATACACAGTAGAGTATAATTTTATTCCATTAAAAGGGATGAAATGTTGCCAAATTTGTGACAACCTGAACAGAGCTAGAGGGTACAATGCTGAGCGAAATAAGCCAGTCAGAGAAAGACAAATGCCATATGATTTCACTCATATGTGGAATTTAAGAAACAAAACAAACAGACAAAGGGGGAAAAAGAGAAGAACTTTAAAAAACAGACTTTTAATTATAAGAGAACAAACTAATGGTTACCAGAGGCGAGATTGGTAGGATTGTTGGGAGAGGTGACGTGGACTGATGAGCACCGAGAAGCAGTAGAATTGTTGCATCACTATGTTGTTCACCTGAGACTAGTATAATACCGTTCTTTAATTATACTGGAATTTTAAACAATTTAAAGATTACAAAGAAAGTAATTGGGCAGCCCGGGTGGCTCAGCGGTTTAGTGCCGCCTTCAACCCAGGGCATGATCCTGGGGTCCCAGGTTCGAGTCCCGCATTGGGCTCCCTGCATGGAGCCTGCTTCTCCCTCTGCCTGGGTCTCTGCCTCTCTCTCTCTGTCCCTCCTTTCTGTGTATTCTAATAAATAATAAATAAATAATAAAATAAATAATAATAATAAATAATAATAAATAATAATAAATAAATACATAAAATCTTTTAAAAAAGAAAAAGAAAGTAATTGCCATGAGAATTGGATGACTGGTAAAGACTGGGGGCCAATCTTTAAAATCTAAAAGGACTCTGCATTTAAGATGCTTCCCAAGTATAGTGACCTTCTTGCTACTCTTGAAAGAAACTAAACATGGAAACTACCAACTGCCCATTACGGGGGCTGTTTATGAAAGATAAAGAAAACAAAAACAGCCTCCAAAGCTCCATTCAGCCGACAAGTACCAAAAGAAAAGACATTGGTGAACATCCAAAGATTGGCAGATGAATATGGGTTTCTATGTTTTGGTTAAAACAAAGTGTTTAAATAAATAAATAAATAAATAAATAAATAAATAAATAAACAAACAAACAAACAAACAAAATGTTTTTAAGATATACATGCAACATTTTTTGGTGACTCTGCACTTTAACCAACACTCTTTGATTAGCTGATTCACATCAGACCTAACCAGAGCCTGGAACCTAGAGCCCACAGCACCGGCTGGTAGTATTAGCATCTGCACTTGACGCGATTAGGACTAGAACCTGTGGGGTGTGACTTTAACAAATAAACATTAAATGACAGTTAATAACTCTCCCGAAGGAATTCGAACCGGATGCAGATCTCAGATCCTTGCTAAAATGCAATGCTACGAAACAGGTCACTGGCTTTTCCCTCGTCCAGCATCAAATTCTTGGAAGATTTTTCTTGAACAGAGGAAGGTTCGTTTGTTTCCTAAAGACATCTCCTGAAATCCAATGTGGACCAGCCTCCCTCAGATCCTGGCTGAGCAACAGGCAGGGGGAGCCTCCCGAGATGCGTGATTTCAGGCAGCAGCTACAGCTCAGGCATGTTTTCTAAGAATGCCCTTGTAAGGGGGCGCCGGGGGTTCAGGTGGCAGGTGGCGGCCCCTGGCTGGGGTCCCCACCTGGTCCCAGTCCCCACCTGGGCCCCCGCTCAGCGGGCCTGCCTCTCCCTCTCGCCTGCTGTGCTCACGCCCTTCTCTCTGTCAAATAAGTAGATAAAATCTTTATTTTTTTCTCTCTTTTTTTAATAAATTAATTTTTATTGGTGTTCAATTTACCAACATACAGAATAACACCCAGTGCTCATCCCGACAAGTGCCCCCCTCAGTGCCTGTCACCCATTCACCCCCATCCCCCGCCCTCCTCCCCTTCCACCACCCCTAGTTCGTTTCCCAGAGTTAGGAGTCTTTATGTTCTGTCTCCCTTTCTGATATTTCCCACACATTTCTTCTCCCTTCCCTTATATTCCCTTTCACTATTATTCATATTCCCCAAATGAATGAGAACATACACTGTCCTTCTCCGATTGACTTACTTCAGCATCATACCCTCCAGTTCCATCCACGTTGAAGCAAATGGTGGGTATTTGTCGTTTCTAATGGCTGAGGAATATTCCATTGTATACATAAACCACAGCTTCTTTATCCATTCATTTTTCGATGGACACCGAGGCTCCTTCCACAGTTTGGCTACTGTGGACATTGCTGCTAGAAACATCGGGGTGCAGGTGTCCCGGCGTTTCATTGCATCTGAATCTTTGGGGTAAATCCCTAACAGTGCAATTGCTGGGTCATAGGGCAGGTCTATTTTTAACTCTTTGAGGAACCTCCACACAGTTTTCCAGAGTGGCTGCACCAGTTCACATTCCCACCAACAGTGTAAGAGTGTTCCCTTTTCTCCGCATCCTCTCCAACATTTGTGGTTTCCTGCCTTGTTAATTTTCCCCATTCTCACTGGTGTGGTGTGAGGTGGTATCTCATGGTGGTTTTGATTTGTATTTCCCTGATGGCAAGTGATGCAGAGCATTTTCTCATGTGCATGTTGGCCATGTCTATGTCTTCCTCTGTGAGATTTCTCTTCATGTCTTTTGCCCATTTCATGATTGGATTGTTTGTTTCTTTGGTGTTGAGTTGAATAAGTTCTTTATAGATTTTGGAAACTAGCCCTTTATTTGACATGTCATTTGCAAATATCTTCTCCCATTCTGTAGGTTGTCTTTTAGTTTTGTTGACTATCCTTTGCTGTGCAAAAGCTTCTTATCTGGATGAAGTCCCAATATTTCATTTTTACTTTTGTTTCTTTTGCCTTCATGGATGTATCTTGCAAGAAGTTACTGTGGCCAAGTTCAAAAAGGGTGTTGCCTGTGTTCTCCTCTAGGATTTTGATGGAATCTTGTCTCACATTTAGATCTTTCATCCATTTTGAGTTTATCTTTGTGTATGGTGCAAGAGTCTAGTTTCATTCTTCTGCATGTGGATGTCCAATTTTCCCAGCACCATTTATTGAAGAGACTGTCTTTCTTCCAGTGGATCGTCTTTCCTCCTTTATCGTATATTAGTTGACCATAAAGTTCAGGGTCCACTTCTGGGTTCTCTATTCTGTTCCATTGATCTATGTGTCTGTTTTTGTGCCAGTACTACACTGTCTTAATGACCACAGCTTTGTAGTACAACCTGAAATCTGGCATTGTGATGCCCCCAGATATGGTTTTCTTTTTTAAAATTCCCCTGGCTATTCGGGGTCTTTTCTGATTCCACACAAATCTTAAAATAATTTGTTCTAACTCTCTAAAGAAAGTCCATGGTATTTTGATAGGGATTGCATTAAACGTGTAAATTGCCCTGGGTAACATTGATATTTTCACAATATTAATTCTGCCAATCCATGAACATGGAATATTTTTCCATCTCTTTGTGTCTTCCTAAATTTCTTTCAGAAGTGTTCTATAGTTTTTAGGGTACAGATCCTTTACATCTTTGGTTAGGTTTATTCCTAGGTATCTTATGCTTTTGGGTGCAATTGTAAATGGGATTGACTCCTTAATTTCTCTTTCTTCAGTCTCATTGTTAGTGTATAGAAATGCCATTGATTTCTGGGCATTGATTTTGTATCCTGCCACGCTACCAAATTGCTGTATGAGTTCTAGCAATCTTGGGATGGAGGCTTTTGGGTTTTCTATGTAGAGTATCATGTCATCGGCGAAGAGGGAGAGTTTGACTTCTTCTTTGCCAATTTGAATGCCTTTAATGTCTTTTTGTTGTCTGATTGCTGAGGCTAGGACTTCCAATACTATGTTGAATAGCAGTGGTGAGAGTGGACATCCCTGTCTTGTTCCTGATCTTAGGGGAAAGGCTCCCAGTGCTTCCCCATTGAGAATGATATTTGCTGTGGGCTTTTCGTAGATGGCTTTTAAGATGTCGAGGAAAGTTCCCTCTATCCCTACACTCTGAAGAGTTTTGATCAGGAATGGATGCAGATAAAATCTTTAAAAAAAACAGCATGCTGCTATAAGGCAACGTGTCCCATCACTTCCTCTCCCTGCAGGTCATTTCTGATGACTGCTGTCCCTTTCCCTCCAGCCTTGCCCCAGGACAGCACCCCGACATCAACGGTACCAGAGAGGCAGGGGCCAGGTGTAAGAAGGAGGATTCAAACAAATGGACCGTGCAGGCCCGAGCCGGCCACCGTCTCCAGGGTTCGGGGATCCCGCGGGGGCTCAGCCGGGCTCCAGGGGGCCCAGCGCGTCCCCCCTACTCACACAATGTTCCCGGTGAGATCTCTGGATCAGACTTCAAATTTGCAGATGTTCACACACCAACTTCTCAACAGATGCGTAACAGCATCATGGGGAGGCTGTGCTGGGCATGGTCCCCACCGGTGGGCACACGCAGGCCTGGAGGCCTGGGCCTCCCGGCAGATCCCAAGCAGCCCGGAGGATGGGAAGGACCGTCTAATAACCAGGCCTGAGCTCCTGCTTGCTTGCTTGCTTGCTTGCAAAAAAAGATTTTATTTATTTATTCATGAGACACAGAGAGAGGCAGACTCACTCCCTGCGGGGCGCCCGATGCAGGGCCCATCCCAGAACCCAGGGTCACGCCCTGAGCTGAAGGCAGGCGTTCAATCACTGAGCCCCCCAGGGGCCCCTGATTGCTCTCTCCCCCAAATATCACTATCTCACAGCCTGTTACCTGACACGCACCAAATCCCCAACTTTGAGTGCAAGTGTGTGAGGGTCTCTTACTGGGACTCTTACACCGACTTACATCCTCCTCTGTGCCTGGCACAACACGTAATGAAAGATTGATAGATGCTAAGAGGACACACCAGACGAACCGAGATGGCTTCCATAAGCTGAGTCAAAGCCCCTCTGCCTCAGGTCACCAGCTGTGTCACCTTCTGGAGTCCTGACTGGCCCCTTGTAGAAGTCTCCTTTCCTCCCCAGAAGTGGTATGTATGTTAGTAATACACGTTACCATAATGTAAAGTGAGCGTAGTTCTATAAATTTCCACCACAGCCAGAGCGGAGCCACCTGCCTATATCCTTCCAAGTTGCACCATCATTCAAGCCAGCAGCCAGTCATACCAGCTGAAGCCCCGGGTCCGATGTGAGGAGTTGAGCAGCTCCAACAGGATCTGCAGGCCTCTCCACCTGGAGGTCCATGAGCAGGGTGACGGTGAGAGAGCTGGCATCGGAGAGCTCCACAAAGTGCCCGGGGCCCCAGGATCAAAAACTTAATGCTGCGTAACATACTGAAGTTCATGCTACCCAGAATGAGAGGATTGCTACTGCCTTTTAAGCTGAAGAAGCTCAAGCAAACCTGTTCAGCTTCACCCTGATTCCTAAAAATAACAGCTAGTACTTATCAGACATTCAGTAACATGTGCTAGTGCTTGCCAGGCACACTCATTGAAACCTTCCAAACTCTGCACAAAGTACTGCTTTTAGGCCCATTTGCCAAAGAGGAAATCGATGTGAAGATCAGTTACTAATATTCCCAAGGTCACATGGCTGGTTAGTAATGATGCTGGGATTCAAACCCAGGCCATCTGAACCTACGGCCAACTGTCCAAACAATTGGCTTTCTTGCCTCCTTCATGGCAACCTCTGGCGAAAATAAAGGATTCTCTCATTTTTCTCTCTCCTGCTGCCCTCACCATCAATACTCCCTATAAGGGGCAATTTCAAATAGCTCCACGCCTTCCGTGCTTAGCTGAACTTCTGAGCCTCTTAAAATTTCTTGCCATATCCAGAGGGTGTGTTGGGAGCTTTGCAAGGACCTTGGTCCATTTGCAGGGCATGGCTCCTGTGCTTAGTCCACATCATTAAGGATGTAGAGGGGGCCTCTGAGATGGGCTCCTGCCCTCCAGGTATAAATCATCTTGCAAACACAAGTTTCCTTAAACAGGCCAGAGAACAGGCCAAAATAGAATTGCACGACACCACGATATTGTTGTCTAGGGGAATGGGACGGTGAATGCAATAGGGAAATATAAAGATTGCCAGGGAGTGTTAAGAACCCATAAGGTTAGCGTTCACATATTTAAATCAGAGCAGTCGGCGTGGTGACATCTTGCAGTCATACTACCTGCGTGAGTTCAGGTGCACCATAGGCAGAGAGGCTATGCCTGGGCCGGGGTTTCGCTAAGCAAGTATCATAAGATGACAGTGGTTGACCTCGGAGGTCACATGCACCAGGTGGAAAGGGAAGACATGAGGGATGTGGGACTGTTCCGCCGCGTCACTGAATTGCAGATTCCGGCCAGTACAGGGACCATCGGAATCAGGATGCAAGAGGGGCAGCATGAGAGCTGTGGAAAATCAGAAAAGGTACCATTCGTGTGGGCCAGAGGCGTTGGGGGTGGTTTCCGTGAAGATGGGAGGATTTAGTCTGCGAATAAAGAACAGGTAAGAACCTCGGTGGATCTGACAAAAGATAGAAGATAGAAAATTGAGGGATATATGAGCAAGGGCACAAGGCCTGCACTAGTGATAATGACCTTAGGAAACAGCCAGTAAACCAGCTCTACTGGGATTCGAAGATCAGGCGGGGGAGCGTAGGGCATAAGGGTCGGCGGTAAGTGTTGCTGGGTAGTGACGCAGGTACGGGGAGCAAAAGGACTATTCCCATCTCCCAAATACTCCAGGACCAATCTGTAGACTTTATTCCTGAATTTCATTGTGAACAGGGTCTCCGCAATCGAAATGGACAGTACTGCCCCTGTTTTGAAACCTCGTCCCCCTTTTATCACTTTCCCCCAGCTTCCAACACCTTTTATTGGCTGCATATTGCGGATTTACGCACTTGCTTTCAGTGTTCCGTGTTGAACGCACAATTTAGTGTGGTTACAGTTGACTGATGCAGAGACCTAAGACCCATTTCAAAGCTTCTGAAAACATAACCCAAAAGGTCCAACTGAATAGGTTTGAACGGTGACCTAAACACATCGTTGCCGTTCCTAATTAAAAATAACCAAGCACAAATTATTAAAGTTCATATAACCGAGTCAGCTCACCCTGTTCCACATTATTTACTCGTTCAGCATTTGAGCACCAACAATAAGCCAAGAATCATGGTAGATGATGGGGATATGGGAGGGGAGCTGAGGCGGGAGGAATGAGCCTGGCCCGACACAAAAGACTGTGTGCCCGTGTCCATAGCGGCTGCAGCTTGGAGCCATCGATACGACTCAAGCAAAGGCGGGACTGTGGAGAATAGGGAATAGGAGGCTCATTCTTGGGCCAGCGTGGAAGATTGGGGCAAGGAAATCGTGAGGAGACATTTGTGTGAGAAATGGTAGGGCCTTGAACAAATGGGATAGAGAGGAGCAAACCACCCCACAGCCATTTGGGAAGTGGGCGCCTTTAGATGTGGTGCCTGAGCACATAGGAACCAATGGAGAGAAGGAGCCAAGAGATGCTTTCCATCTTGCAAAAGTCTCGCCAGGGACAAAAATCAACATATTCCTTAGACCACTCTAGAAGCGTGAAACTCCAGTAAAAGGTTGAGTCACGAAGCTTCTCTTTTATCCAGGGGAAGGGCGGGGGCGGGGGGTTCTCTGGGTTTGGGCTCTGGATTTGTAGTCTCCAGGAGAAAGTTTGGGCTCACCATCCTTCAAAAAAACACAAAAACAGAAACAAACCTAAATTTATTAAAGTCATTCTTTTTACGATCATTAAAAATAAATGATGGGGCACCTGGGGGGCTCAGGCAGCTAAGCATCTGCCTTTGGCTCAGGTCACGACCCCAGGGGCCTGGGATGGAGCCCATGTTGGGGTCCCTGCTCACAGAGTCTGCTTCTCCTCTCCCTCCTCTACTCCCCCCGCCTGTGCTCTCTCTCCTGCACCATCCCCCCCATCAAATAAATAAATAATCTCCCCAAAAATAAATAAATCACTAGTGATCTTATGCGGCCATCTACTGAAGCTTTGTTTTCTGTTTGTCAAAACTTTAAACTGCCAAGCAGCTCGAAGTCACTGGGCCGAGAGTCCCTCTCGTCCCCCCTCATCCCCCCTCGTCCCCCGTCACCATCCCCCCTTGTCCCCCCTCGTCCCCACCATGTCAGCAGAGGCAGCAGGACCCCAGCAGTGTGAGCGTGAGCGAGGAAGGCCGAGGAGCAGGGCTCCCCCAGTGGGCGCGGGTCACAGTCGTCCTCCCACAAGGGTTAGGCTTCCTGGTTTGATGGCTTGAGGTTTTTTAAGATTAAAAATTCATTCATAGGTGCCCAGATTCTAAATGACAAAAGCCATTCACTTCAACCACTTCAAGTGAAATAGTTGGGAGAAAAGATCAGAGGGTTATAGGCCACAGGGAGCCTGCAGCTGAGCACCCCTGCTGGCCAGCCGGGCTCTCTGTCTCACACTCACACTCACATGTGGCCCAGAACTCTCAGGAGACAAAGGAAAAGAGAAATCAGTTATCTTTAAAAAAGAAACAAAGAAAACCCCAAAGACTCCAACTTTGAGGTTCGAAGAGACCATGTGGGCTGCGCAGCTGGGTGAGAGGCTGCCTGGGTCGCCTGCCATCGCGGAGCCCCTGTCTCATGCCCCCTTGCTCACCCGCAGGTGCCGCAGCGACCGACCTGGGCCCGGCAAGGATGGGACGCAGAGAAGAGGGACAAGCGTTGTCCCTGGACTCAGACACCGTTTGGTCCATGAGGCTTCTGACTTCCTTTTGGGACTGCTTTCCCAGGATGCCCAGACGCGGCCTCCAGCTCCATCTGGTACAAGTTCGCTTTTAGAGAAGTTCTGGAAGCCACATGTGCAAGAGTCTAGGGGTCGAGGAGGGACAGACCAAAGCGCAGGGGACAGAGATGCGCGTCTCGTTGCGGGTCTCGAGGGATCGAAACTGCTTTAAAGTGTGGGCTCAGGGGCCCTGGGGGATCCAGGGGGTGGGCGTCTGCCTTTGGCCCAGGCCGTGACCCCAGGTCCCGGGATGGAGGCCCACATCAGGGTCCCCGCGTGGAGCCTGCTGCTCCCTCTGCCCGGGTCTCTGCCTCTCTCTGTGTCTCTCATGAACAAATAAATACAATCTTTTTTTTTTTTAAATTTTTATTTATTTATGAGAGAGAGAGAGAGAGAGAGAGAGAGAGAGAGAGAGAGAGAGGCAGAGACACAGGCAGAGGGAGAAGCAGGCTCCACGCACCGGGAGCCCGACGTGGGATTCGATCCCGGGTCTCCAGGATCGCGCCCTGGGCCAAAGGCAGGCGCCAAACCGCTGCGCCACCCAGGGATCCCAATAAATACAATCTTTAAAAAAAAAAAAAAAGTGTGCTCAGAATTCCTTCCCTGATCTTTGGGTGCAGTGATTTGAAAATCTTTGTATTGTGGTCACCATTTTTTACACATGGAAAGGAAACAGACTGGTTGGGTAAGACTGGCATAAAATTATAAGAGATAATAGGGTCCTCAGAGTTGTTTTTTTTTTTTTTAAATCATGACTAACCCTTTGATTTTTCTGCGGAGTTTTCATGTTACTTTTTTGTTGTTTTGTTTTTGTTTTTGTTTTTGTTTTGCCTCTTCCCATTATATCAGGCTAAGAATTATGGTACTTAAGCCTTCCTGAGCTTCGGACGAATATAAAAGCCATCTAAGGCCCAGCTGTAACAACTCCTTTGGTTGCCACTGATAGAAACTCACCTCAAACTGGCTTAAGCAGAAAGGAAAATGTATCGGCTGGCATAGCTGATAAGCCCAGGAGAACGCTGGCTCCCAGTACGTTGGGTCAAGACCGCGATGACACGTGGACTCTGTCTCTCTGTCCAAGTCCTAGGTCTGCTTTCCTTTCTGTTGGCTTTCTTTTTGGACGTGGTGACAAGATGTCTATCAGCAGCCCTAGTGTGGCGACACCAGTAGAAAGAGATCCTATTTCTACATAATCCTCTTAGCTCTCATTGGCCTGACTTAGGTCATGTGTCCATCCTTGAACCCACCAATCTCTGGCTCAGAGCAATGAATCTCATTTGTGGCCCCGGGAGCCATCTCGCCTCTCTATTGTGGCCATTTGTGTTGCACTCATCTACAGAAAGATGGAGCCTCAGCAAGACTCCCACCCCACAACTGAATCAGATAATCAGGGCTCGTGCTCATTTGTCTGATCTGTTTGTCCCGCCCAGCACTGTCACAGTGGAGAAAGGAGCCTTAGACCGCCATTAAAACGTTGTTACAGGGATCCCTGGGTGGCTCAGCGGTTTAGCGCCTGCCTTTGACCCAGGGCGTGATCTTGGAGTCCCGGGATCAAGTCCTGCATTGGGCTCCCTGCATGGAGCCTGCTTCTCCCTCTGCCTTTGTCTCTGCCTCTCTCTCTCTCTCTCTCTCTCTCTATATATATATATATATATATATATATATATATATATATATATGAATAAATAAATAAAATCTTTTAAAAAAAAACGTTGTTACATAGGATTTCGATCTTTCATTCTGTTAATGTGATGAATGACGTTGATTGCTTTGTGGATGTTGAACCATCCCTGCATCCCTGAAATAAATCTCACTTGATTGTGGTGTATGATCCTTGTATTTTGGATTCAGTTTGTATTGTTACCTCTTTTTTTTAAATTTTTATTTATTTATGATAGTCAGAGAGAGAGAGAGAGAGAGAGAGAGGCGCAGACACAGGCAGAGGGAGAAGCAGGCTCCATGCACCGAGAGCCCGATGTGGGACTCGATCCCGGGTCTCCAGGATCGCGCCCTGGGCCAAAGGCAGGTGCCAAACCACTGCGCCACCCAGGGATCCCGATTTTTATTTCAGTTTGTATTGTTGAGGGTTTGGGCATCTATGTTCAAGATACCAACTGTAATTTTCTTTCTGTGTAGTATCCTTATCTGACTTTGATGTCAGGGTAACACTGGCCTGGCAAAATGTGTTTGAAAGCTTTCCTCCTCTCTGTTTTTAGGTCTGTTGATATTTGCTTCCTCTATCTTGTGCTCCCACTTGGGGGTATAAATGTAGAAATTACTAAATCTTCTTGCTGGACTCACCCCTTTATCATTATGTAATACCCTATGTGTCTTTTATTACAGTCTTTGTTTTAAAGTCTTTTCACCTGATATAAGTATAGCTACACTTATGCTTCTTGTTTCCTTTTGCGTGGAGTATCTTTCTCCATCACCTCGCTTTTGGTCTGTCTGTCCTTACTTCTGAAGTGAGTCTCTGTAGGTAGAATGTAGATGGATCTTGCATTTTTATCCATTCGACTGCTCTATGTCTTTTGATTGATGAATTTAGTCCACTTACATTTAAAATAGATGTTGATAAGCATATATTTTTGCCATTTTGTTTATTGTTTTCTGGCTGTTTTTGTAGTTCCTCTCTCTTTCCTTCTTTTTCTGTCTCTTTTTTTGCAGTTGGATGGCTTTCTCTAGTCTCATAGTTAGATTATTTTTTCATTTTCTTTTGTATATTTAAGTTTTTTCCTTGTGGTTACCATGAGGGTCACATGAATACGCTATATAAATAGCAGTCTGTTTTAAGTTAATAGCAACTTAATTTAAAACACGTTCCAAATTTTTACCTTTTTATTTCCTTCTTCATCCCCATATTTTATATATAAATGGTTATGAATGGTAGCTAGAGTCCTGGTGTTGATCACTTTATAGCATATACACATGTGAATTAAAAAGCCATACACCTGAAATTTATATAATAATAACTTACTTTAAAAAGTTGTTATAGAAGGCTTTGGGAGCATGAGTTCCACCATGATGGTAGGATGAAGGGAATGGTTCATGCTGTTTTCCCCAGAAAAGAAAAGCCCCGCTGGTATACCTCAAAAAATGTGCCGGCACTCACTGCATTAACATCTTTTTTGTGCTTTTGATGAACACACTCTTCATTAAATGTCTGAAAGTTGAATTGTTGTGATATTCAGAAGAAGTAAAAGCTTTCTAGATTTTATCATTTTGACAGGTGAAGCACATCAGCTACAATCAACAATTTTTTAGTATGTTAGTCTCACCCTACAACTTTAGAAGCAGGTCTTCCTTCTATTCAAATTAATTTATTGGAGTCCTAATGTCACTTTACTGAACAAAGATTCTGTCAATGTCTATGATATGCTATAAAATTCTTATATGAAGTAGTAGTTTTGGAGGCAAAAAACACTGGTCTAGCTGCCAATACTTCAAAGAAATTCCTTTATGCTATATTTATGTATTCTTTGTGTCCAAAAAATTAAGGAGCAATTAAAGAAGTATATTCCTTGTATATCTAATTATATCATATTTTACATACAAAGAGGTCAATTAATAGATATTTACTACAACGATTTTTGTACAACATAGTACAAAGAAGAAAACATATTTCAAAAGAATCCCAGAGGTGTGACATTCATCACAGATCTTTGTTGGCCTGAGTCTCTGTGTTCCATAGCAGCAGTGATTTAAGATTCCAGGGTATTAGGAGTTATAAACTCTTTTTTTTAAGAAATATAAAACCCCTTTATTAACAGGTTTTACATTTACAGTTTATTAGCTAATCAACATCAACTTGCAAAAAGAAGCACCAAATACAAACCTCTACGGTAGGTTTTGTGTAAAGTACAATGGTTCATTGGACTTGAAAAGTCATTGGTGGTTACTTGGACTGAACTACTAGTTTCTGTAACGAACGGCATTTGCTCTGCAGTTACGGAGCCGTCAGCAAGGCCCCTGCAGAACCTGGTCCAGGTACGACTCTTTCTCAAGTTTCTCAATTGTTATAGGAAAGAGGGAATCTGCATGGGGAAGGTGCTGATAAATCCACGCAAGCATAAAGAATGACCAGACAGAAATTACAATGGAAAATGAGAGTCAACGTCTAGAAAAGATTTGGCAATTCTTTTGATGTTTACATCATTAGCCCTTGAGATTATATTTTCATTATCAAAAAGTGTTCATGAATGGCCATTGAGTTTATGGTCCTATTCAGATTTGCTTCAACACCTAACGGGCCTTTGAATCGTGTTTGTTTATTCAAAGTGTTTGATGAGCTTGAGTAAAAACACACACACAAAAACACAAATAAAACAATCACAAACCAAAGAGTTCATGACCATTGATGAAAGGCTTTGGGCTCTATTTAAAGGTTGTGGTGTAGCCTAAATATTATCCAACTTCTTACACCTATATGTCTTTCAAAGGGAAAAATAATTGTTCAGTAAAGTGACATTAGGACTCCAATAAATTAATTTTTAAAACTTCATTCAGAAATTTTCAGAACTCAAATTACCCAGATTTTAAAGCTAATGATGACCAGCTACGGGCATACTCTTGGAATCTATTAGGTATTTTTCTACTTCAACATAAATGTATGCCATGCATTCCTGTTGGCTAAAAACTTGAACACAAATTGCCCAGGGAAATATCTCCCATTTTTGTGCTCCAATTAAAATCCATTCATCTAAAAAATAAATAAATAAATAAATAAAATAAAAAGTAAAATCCACCCATCTCATAATTTCACTGCTGTCACAAAAGGAAGTTTGTGTGTGACATTTTCCCCATTGCACCTGTCAAGAGCTTCTCTCTGTCTATTGAAACTCTGGAGAGCTTATTGAAATCCTGCTCCTGCCCTTTCTGTCCTTTTTACTTTGGCACCATGGGTACAGAACATACTAGAACCATGACCCCCAGACCTCCCTAGGATCCTGGAGTACTCGAGTTGCTAGATGGGTTCAGCAGTAATGGAAGCTCCAAGCAGAGCAAAATCACAGGGCCAGGGCTCCACAGGTAAAGTTCGTAGTTCATAAAGCCATTGTCCAAGCACAATCTCATTTTGGCTCAGAGGATATGGGATAGATTGGTTTCTTTTGTGTGTGTTTCTCTATACGTGGGATATATACAATCTGATAAAATCTAGAGAGAAAATTTTGCCTAGTGGGATTTCTTTTAAATTGTGTTTGCTGGGAGGTGTGCCAGACTGAAGCCATTTCTTCCACAGTGGATTCAGCGCAGGCAGCAGCAAGCTGACCTTTCCCACCCTTTTCATTCATACGGTTCTAAGGAGAGGACCCACTTTTGTTCCCGGTGCTCATTCAGCCCTCAGCCTCTCTGCGGAGCCTACCAATTAGTGTTCATAATTGTGGCCAGAGTTTAAGGCCTGGACATGGGAACACAACTGAGAGGATGGATTCATTTCAGGAGCTAGACTACTAAGAAGGCCTCTGATAGAACACGGACGAGGCAATCGCACAAGGCTATGTGACAGCCCACGGGAGTTAGAGCTTTGAGTTTGGAAACTTTCTCGGTCAAAACCTTTTCATGTTATATCAAACAATTCACTCAATTTGCTTCAAATTTTATTTGCTGCAATCGGAATAGAATAACAAGGCCAGGCACTTGTTGATGAAATTTCAACAACTGATTCGTTTTCCTAAAAATAGAGACATTTAAAATTCTTTCCTGAATCAGGGTAAAAACTCTGGGAAGCTCATAACCCATTCCATTTGTTCTCACCCCACCATGAAGATGTGTTTAGTAAGAAGAGCTATGGAGCCATAATCTTTCAAAGATGGTGAGTTTAAGGCACCATAAGTTGAAGTGATTTGCTTTTAGGTTAGGTGAGCAGTAGGATCGCTAGGACTAGAAGGCTCAGAGGGGAGCAAGCAAGGTAGAGTCATCAGGTGCATGGGCTTTAGCACCAGCCTTGTCGGGTGCTGGCTGGCTTTGGGCAACCTACTTAACTTCTCAGTGCTTCGATTTCCCTTTCTAAAACAGAGCTAATAGGAATTTCTAACTTAACAGTTTCTTTTTTTTTTTTTTTAAAGATTTTATTTATTTATTTATCCATGAGAGACACAGAGAGAGAGGCAGAGACCCAGGCAGAGGGAGAAGCAGGCTCCCTGCACGGAGCCCGATGCGGGACTTGATCCCAGGACCCCGGGGTCACGACCTGGAGCAAAGGCAGCCGCTCAGGTGCCCACTTATCAGTTTTCTATGAGGACTAGAGGAGCTAATATATGCCACATCCCTAGGACAATACCCGATGCATGCTGTAGAAGAGTTTATTAGACAGAAAATGTAGTGGGATGGTAAAAACCTGTTTTGCTCCCTAGTATCTACTTACATGATCCTAAAAAATGCTTCTTTGAAACTCATCTGCACAACACTCCTGGCATGTTGGGTAAGTACTGGAGACTCAGGGTAGGGTCTGGCTGCTTGTCAGATGCACTGTGTGGAGCTGTGACTTGCAAAGCCCATTGTATAGTTCTATCCGTAGGCACCCCCAGAACTTACTGTAATTACAACATACGTTTCGTCGCCTGGTGTTGATGAGTATCATTTCATCTTTTGATCAGTATTTTTGCTTCTAAAGATGGATTTGTATTTTTGAAATTTCAATTCAAAAGGAAAATACGCTCTTCATTTATTCAGCACATATATTATGTAGATGTGACAATTATAGAGCTATAAAGAAGCACGCATACATGTTTAATGTGCAAATTACATGTGAGCGGCAACTCTCAGGGGCCCAGACCTCCAGTTTCAAAACTCATAATGGAAACCAATGAAATATTTATGTGAGGAAGGCTCAGACATCCCATTTACGTATGTCTGCTGTACCATGTACAGGCAGTTCACACACACCTATTCATATATCTACATATATAAAACATGACACTCCTGCCTCATTTGTACTGTACAATGACAAATAGTCCTTCAAATGGAGCAGCACCTGAGAAAAATTGTGGAATTACTAGGTCATACTTGAAGAGTATAATCAGGCTCTGAGTCATAAATCTAAGTTCCGGTTGCATTTATCCTTATCTTCCTACCTCATTTCCATAGATGTGGTTCTGTTGGGTAATTACAACGGTATTATTGAAACACCAAAAAAAGGGTTCAGAAGTGGATGGGGGCACGTCTATACGTGTCTAACCAGGAACCCTCCCATGCCACCGCAGGCCGCCAGCAGCCCTCCTTGCAGTGACAGGTGGGAATGGTGGGAACCTCAGCGCGCTCTGGGCCTCTTCCTCGGAGCCCGAGGGGAGGGAGGACAGCCTCGTATGCAATTGAGGCTGAGAATGTATTGCCTTGTTCTCATGTTTCCCCTGAAGAGACGAGGAGAAGAGGAATATACAGCCTTTCCCCACTTCCTTCCTTCCTAACTCAGACAAGAAATGACTTGTCTGATTGGTGAGTCTTGAAGGATGTGTGGGTTGGGTTAGCCCCTTCTGGGCTCTCTTGAGGAGCCAGCCTGGCCATGTGACTCTTGCATTCCGGTCTGTTCCTCATTATGTAATAAGCCAAGCAGACAGGGGTTTTTTGCAGGGGGAGGTTCAACCTCTGGGGAAGGTGGGGCCTGGGATTGTTAACAATCTCTTTGGCCACAGATTAAAAGCTA
The DNA here is from genome assembly GCF_905146905.1 of Nyctereutes procyonoides. NCBI lineage: Eukaryota > Metazoa > Chordata > Mammalia > Carnivora > Canidae > Nyctereutes > Nyctereutes procyonoides. The sequence goes on along the minus strand of NW_026575136.1, from coordinate 14,634,154 downwards.
GAGCTGCAAATCAGTAATGCAGCTCACATTTTAATCTTCATCTGTTTATCTCTATTTCTTCATTCTACATAGTTTGGACTCAGCAATCTCAGTTTGGATCCTTAAAATGCCCAACATTGCAGAATGAGTTAGGATCAGGAAAGTTGCACATTTGCTGCCTTCTTTATCACCACCACCACCACCACCACCACAACCACCACCACCACCCCACCAATATTTCTGTCACATAGCACGTCTGATTAAGGTTTCTTGGGTTAAGCGGTGAAGGGAATGTAGTAAAAATATTGGAATCCCAGGAAACAGAAGACCACCGACTCATAGTGGGAAATAGATAATTTGGGCCATGTCTCTGAGTGATGCCTTTAGCTTGGAGGAACTTGATCAAAATACACTCATGGAAATATCTGTAAGATTTTGAGGAAACCACCCTTTTGGGAGCCTAATAAAAGTCCACAACACACACACACACACACAAAATCCATAACACTGATGCCCACGGAAAGACTCTTCCAAGTAAATCAGAGATCTATCACACCTTACAGGGAAGCAGTGAGGTTCACATGATTGCAACAGCAAGGGGATCCCCGGGTGGCTCAGTGGTTTAGTGCCTGCCTTCAGCCCGGGGCATGGTCCTGGGGTCCCGGGATCGACCCCCACGTCGGGCTTCCTGCATGGAGCCTGCTTCTCCCTCTGCCTGTGTCTCTGCCTCTCTCTCTTTCTCTCTGTGTCTCTCATGAGTGAATAAATAAAGTCTTTAAAAAAAAACCTCAGCAACAATGACAAGGTCATACTCTGAGATAAAGACAGGAGAAGCAGTTGCCAATTAAAGTAATCAGGTTGCAGAGAGCAGCATTAAGTAGAAGGAGGACAATTTGAACAACTTCTGGGAACCAGCAAAGGATGGGAGAGAACTTGGAAGCTCCTTCTGTTAGCATTAGGAGTCTTAGCCACGTCCTTTGTGTCTTTTTCCTTCTACTGGGGTAGCCTGAGGGAAAAGAGTGATAGGTGTAGCCTGTATGGTACCTCTTCTCCGAAGACGGTCTCCCAATGAACCACACCTCCCCATACTCATGCCTGTGTGTACCCTCTGCTCTTGACTTCTATCGGTTATCACAGAACCAACGGAATGCACTCCATGGCTTCCAAGGAGGCTAGGTGAGAAGAAGCCTTGCAGCCTTTACCTTGATCTCTTGGAATGTTCTCTCTAGGGAAAAACAGGTACTGTATGAGGCCTTCGACTACTCTGAGACTTTCGGGCCATAATGAAGTCCAAGCTAACCACAGGGAAGGGCTCTGTAGAAGATAGCCCAGGTGGCACCCAGCTATTCAAGCCATCTCAGCCCATGTACCAGACATGAGAGAAAAATACCCTTGGACGTCCAGTTGAGTCCTCAGATAACTTCAGTTCCAGCCAACATCTAACTTCAACTGCATGAGAGACCCCAAATCAGAATCACCCAGCTGAGCCCAGTAAATGCACAGAATTTAAAAAGATAAGAATAAATTATTTTAAATATTTTTAAAAGATTTATTTATTTGTTTATTTTGGAGAGAGCACATGAGAGCATGAGCCAGCGGGGAGAGGCAGAGGGGGAGGGAGAGAGAATTCTCAAGCAGACTCCCTGCTGATTGCAGAGTTCAACATGGGGCTCAATCCCCAGGACTCTTTGATCATGACTTGCGCCGAAATCAAGAGTCAGCTGCTTAATCAACTGAGCCACCCAGGCGCCTCAAGAATAAATTATTTTAAAATCATTGATTGTTTGGGCAGTGATCTATAGCAGCAGATAATTGAAACAGCCTTCACAACATTGGGTATGAAATTGTTTGCAGTAATATCCTTACACTGCTATAGCCAGGGAAGAAACCGGATAGGATTGCAATACAGTTAGCATCTATGTTTTTACCCAACGGGGGTGTCCATTTTCAGTTTGGATTCCAGTCATGAAGCTGCTCTTCCCTCGAAAAGGAGCAAAAGGAAAGAAACCAAAAAACCCATCACTCCCATCTGTTGGCCCGAAAACAAAGGACCTTCATTACTGACTGGCAAATAGAGAAATTCTTTGGAAAGCATTTACAGGGAAGCATTACAGGAAATATTTGGAAGGTATTTACAGGGAATCTACATCTTAAAAAAAAAAAGAAAGAAAGAGGAAATACAAATGCTTAAATCCAATACATAAAATGAATTTGGCACAATCACAGAGAGAAACTGATAAAAACCCCGCAAAAAGTAGAAAAGCTTTGACATAAGAGTACCCTCTCACAAACCACACTGGGACAGAAAGCAAAGATGAGAAAGACACAGCGCATAACACTCAGCTCAAGAGCTTAAGGTTTGGAACCACAGATCTGGGTTTGAATGTTGTTGCAACCTCTTACCAGTAGTGTGATCTTGGTCCAGTAATTAACTTCCCTGGGTTTATTTTATTTTATTTTATTTTATTTTATTTTATTTTATTTTATTTTATTTTACTTCCCTGAGTTTATAGTGGGTAATCTTAGTACCTAATATAAAACCATAAATGAGTATTAAGTGACATGACAAATACAAAATGCTTACGACCATCTCTAGAATATAGTAGGGCCTTAATATAAAGTAGCAATTGCATTATTCTTGAATGACTTGAGTCATTTTTTGTATTTTTTACTGGAATTACATAAGACCTTATTCATCTAATTAAGGTTTTGTTTTGTTTTGTTTTGTTTTGTTTTTACCAATTTCTTATTGAGGGAAAAACTAGAAGTTCACATCTCACTTTCTAGACTGTTGTATGAACTTATAAGTATAATCATTAATGCTAGTAAAATAGAAAACACCTGAAGTTTCAATTACTTAATATAACAGTTTATTTCTTGTTCATTCAGTACCCAAAATGGACACTTCTTGTTGGCAAAACTCTTTCCCAAGTGGCGAGTCAGGGACCCATGTCTGTTCCACTTTGTTTTTTTGCCATCTTCAACATACGACTTCAACATGCACTATATCCACGTAGATTGAACCAGGCAGGGGAAAACTAGAGAGTATTTTTCCATATGGAAGTCTTCTAGGAACCAGGCTTGGAAGTAGCCTATGTCACTTCCACTCTCATTTTATTGACTAGGAATTAGACATATGGCCAGACCTAATCGCAAGGGAGTTGGTAGTCCGGCTAAGAGCCCAGGAAATTTGGCAATCAGGTAGCGATGTCTGGGGCATAGAGTATAGAAACAAAATGACAAGCATATAATATGAACCCCCCAAAAGTATCATATATTCTATGGCAAAATGTATATACCCTTTGCCCTGGTGGTTGTTCTTCTAATCCTAATCATTTTATTTCCGGTGTAAAGAATCCTCTAGATTAAGATGTAGATTTGTAATCCTTAGCCAACTATCATTATCAAGATTCTGGTGCCCAAAGTCAAGAAGAGAGAGAGAGAGAGAGAGAGAGAGAGAGAGAGAGAGAGAGAGAGAAAGTGACACTTTTTAACAGATGGTTACTTTTTTATCTTAAAGATTGTTTATTTATCTGACAGAGAAAGAGAGAACACAAGCGGGAGGAGTAGCAGAAGGAGAGGGAGAAGTGACCCTGATGTGGGGACTCAATCCCAGGACCCCAGGATTATGACCCAAGCCAGGACCCAGGATTATGACCTTAACCAACTGAGCCACCCAGGTGCCCCTAGATGGTTGCTTTAATGAGTTTTATTTGTGTTCAGGTGTCCTATATATTTTATGAATACCCAAGTTAAGGGGCCACCTAAGTTTTCATGCAAAAACACTCAAACTATATTTTTCTATGCATTTCATCCATTAATATATTTCCTAAGAAACTAATTTATTGAAATTGAGATGCCATGTATATTTGAGTAGAGCATTCATTCATTCATTCATTCATTCCCTTTCACACATCCAGAGACATGGAAGACATAAGAGAGAGACTAGACGACACATTGATTTTAAACTGGTCACAGAAACGTCTATGAAGACAAAGGAAATAAAAGCAAAAATGAACTATTGTGACTTAATCAGGATAAAAAGCTTTTGCACAGCAAAGGAAACAGTCAACAAAGCTACAAGACAACCTACAGAATGGGAGGAGATATTTGATGTATCAGATAAAGGGCTAGTATCCAAGATCTATAAAGAACTTATTAAACTCAACAGCAGAGAAACAAACAATCCAATCATGAAATGGGCAGAAGACATGAAAAGACATTTCACCAAAGAAGACATAGACATGGCCAACAAGCACATGGGAACATGCACATGGGAACACTTGCCATCAGGCAAACACAAATCAAAACCACAATGAGATCCCACCTCACACCAGTGAGAATGGGGAACATTAACAAGGGAGGAAACCACAAATGTTGGAGAGGATGTGGAGCAAAGGGAACCGTCTTGCACTGTTGGTGGGAATGTTAACTGGTGCAGCCACTCTGGAAAACTGTGTGGAGGTTCCTCAAAGAGTTAAAAATAGATCTGCCCTACGACCCAGCAATTGCACTGCTGGGGATTTACCCCAAAGATACAGATGCAGTGAAACACCGGGACAACTGCACCCCGATGTTTATAGCAGCAATGTCCACAATAGCCAAACTGTGGAAGGAGCCTCGGTGTCCATCGAAAGACGATCGATAGAGAAGCTGTGGTCTGTGTATACAGTGGGATATTCCTCAGCCATTAGAAACGACGGATCCCACCATGTGCTTCGACGTGGATGAACTGGAGGGCATGATGCTGAGTGAAGTAAGTCAATCGGTGAGGGACAGTCATCATATGGTTCCACTCATACGGGGAATGTAAGAAATAGTGAGAGAGATTATAAGGGAAAGGAGGGGAACTGAGTGAGAAAAATTAGAGAGGGAGACAAACCATGAGACACTCCTGACTCTGGGAAACAAACAGAGGGTTGCTGAGGGGAAGGTGGGCGGGGGGGACAGGGTGACCGGGTGACAGGCACTGAGGGGGGCACTTGATGGATGAGCACTGGGTGTTATCCTAGATGTTGGCAAATCGAACTTCAAATAAACAAACAAACAAACTGGCCACGGAGCTGCAGATTAGATAGCCTGGAACACTTGGAGAACAATTTTTGGAAAATATAAACTAGTAGAGCCCGATGTAAACATGATGACCACACTTTCCAGGTCAAAATATCAGAACATGTGGTCTGACAATTTCTTTTTATTGATTTGTGAATTTGTTCATATGAAACCTCACAAAATTGTATTGAATTTGATATTTCACTGACTACGCGGTGCAGTGACTTTCCGTTTAAAACTTGGGGTCTTTTGTCTAAAGACACTTAGGCACACTTGAGGCTCTTTCACTCCATTTCTGTCTCCTTAAGGGTGGTCTAAAACCTCGAGATACAACTAGTCATACCCTCAAGATGTACGTCACCGTGTCCCGGCATGACGAGGGGGCTCGTCTTTGTGGGCCTCCCTTGAGCTGGTCATTTCACTCTTCAGCTCACTGGCCTCAGTAATTTTAGGGTTCCAATGACCTTCTTCTCTTGACTTCTGGGTCCAGCAAGGTCATTTTGCATTTTCCACCCAACACTGCGCCTCTCGGAGTCAGGTGGTTCGTGTCCCCTTCACGGTTACTGTGCCATTCATGCAGCGCGGAGGGCTTGCTAATGTCCAGGCTATATCCTAGGAAGCCAAGTAATGGTTCCTCTGCTCTGAGATTCAACTCTTGCCCAATTTATTTGGAGTTTCTCTCTCTCAGCCAGCTACCTCCACTCTACACTTCAGGAATTGTCCTGGGACCCTGGGCTCCTTCTCAAAGACAATCCATGGCAAACCTTAGTCATAGCCACTCGGCTTCTTTCCCACCACTAGCAGGAAAAAAAAAAAGTACTTCCTATTCTGTTTGTGAAGAGACTGTTTTTACCATCGTGGTGCCTTCTTTGCCACTCTGGTTTTCATGTAGGCTTTTCTCTCTCTCTCAAACTTGGCTCTTGATATTAAAAATAAGGTTTTAGAATTAAAAACAATTCATACGCACATAAAAAGCCACTTCTGTCTCTCTGACTCTGTTTCACTCCACTCAAAAGTGCTTTGGCTTTCAGACTACTGCCTCTGTTGTATTTTTTAAAAGGCTTTTTAAAAGCTTAAAGCCAGGAATTTCATTAATTGGTTTCTGTGTCACTCTAATCTGGAGAAGAGTACATACAGAGTGTCCTTACTGCTGCTTGGATGATGCAGAAAGGGCAGGGGTAAGTGAAAAATTTTTTCAAATACATGATTTAATATAAAAATATTTTTCTGTTGCAGAATTATAAAATAGTAATTCATTTAGATAGGCTACTTTTGTTGAAAAGAATGAAATAACATGAAATCGGAACTCTCCTGGGAAATCCCAATTGTATGGTTGCTATAAATGGCATTGTACATATGTAAATATTGAGGCAATTCACTGTGTGCAAAAGACTACCAGGGGTCAGAGAAAGCTATGTGGTTAGCCACCTGGCTCCTGGCAGCACGTAGTCATGCCAATGGTCAGATGGGCCTCTGTGCTCTCTTTAAGTTCCGTCAAGTGACGTGTTTGCAAGTCTTAAGTATCATCCTGCTGATATTGAATCAATGGTTTTTAGTTCTCAGAAGAATCATCCAGAGAGCTTGTTTAAAAATGCATTTTGTTAAAATAGTACAGACTCCTGAACTTTCTCTAGAGATTGAGTAAACCAAAGGTTGGATTCACTAAGCGATTTTTGCAGACACCCAAATAATCCCAATTCAGGAGGTCCTCACACCACACACAACTTGAGAAACATCGTCTCAGATCAGGGAAGGGAAATGCCTATTTACTCAGCTGCCTCGTTGCATACTCAGCAATCCTCTCATTCAGCATCAGCAACCATCACCCACACATGGATGGCAATGATTCCATGGCTTACCGGGGTTCACTTGGAGAACCTACCTGCTGGGGCAGGCGGGTGCCACCCACACTCTTCCATGCAGAATCAGCATCTCAACGCCACCTGTGATCCAAAGAATTGCTGGGCATGTTGGCCATCTGGACACAAACACACACAGCAGGTAGTGAAAGGATTGCCAACTAAATTGTCTATATAGCAGCAAGCTCTTGTTCAGCAATTGGCCAGCTTCTGTGCTTTGACAGTGAGTTCTCATTTTTGGAGATTTGATTTTTTTCTCTATAGGGAAATATTGTCTCTTAATTCTCTGCTTAATTAATTAGCTGTTATATGTGAAATATTCTTGTTGTTACCAAGATACCCTGAAAATTATATTGGATTCATTTGAATGGAAGGTATGATAGGAAGATTATATTTGTCTTCATGATAAATGCAGAACAGTAAAGGGATGGGTGATTTATTATTGCTAATATTTGTTGCTATCATTGTTGCTGTATTGCTGCTAGCATTTCTGAAAGGGTCAAAATTCACATGCTCATTTCTGAATATGTATAAAAACATGAAACATGTATTTTTCTTCCCATTTTATAATATCAATAATTCCCAAGACATTCAGAGGGTTTTTTTATTCCATTCTAAAGGTGTTACATTTACAAACATTCATCTAGGTAGAACAGATAGTGTTTAAGTGCATCTGCTGACTCAAATTGGTTGTAATAACTGGCACTAGGAGAACTTGTGGGTAATATATTGGACTGGAACACAAAAGAAAATCTTACAGAGCTTTGTGAAAATAAATAGTGCTTATTTTAAAGCGCCATACTGAGAGGGGAATTATTTACTATCACAAATTACAAGATGTGAGATAAAACAAAATGGGAAAATGCAGGGAGCCTATCTGACTTCCTAGCAGTGAGACTTATTCAATAGTGAGATATGTTCTGCCAAGAAAAAAAAAAATCCATACCAGTGAGGCATTAAAAATCAGCCTGGACAATGCACTAGAAAATGCATCGTGAAAGCCTTCCCAAAGGAGGAATGAACGGACTGACTAAGCTTAATACACCTTCAGGGTTCCATCACATTCACCCCATTTCCGCATTTTAGGACCTAATGTTCCAAGGTAAATCATTTCTTTTCATACATATGTCAGCATAGGAAACTATTAAATCCAGAAACCTGCAGAAACTAATTATAAAGTTGCTATCATACCTGTGAGGGTGATAGAAAACATCCCAGCAATTTAGGTTCAATAGGGAACCCGCAATGAATCACTGGTCTTCACCACTGTTAGACTCTACCTCACTTCCCTCCGCCTTCTTCCTCCAGCTTTCCATAGCTTGGTCCATAATTTTGTTCAGCCTTGTCTCAGTCCTTCGGCTAATTCGAATAGCCTACCCTCTCACTCCTTCCCCCACTCCCAACCTTATGGGACTTAATATTTAGTCCATGATTAGGCTAGAGCTCTAGAGACTCAGTGACTACTGTTGTACCCATTGGTTCCTCGTCCACAATCCTGGATCCTTGTTCACTTTTATTGCCGTAAGTAAACAACCATGATCATGTGGACCTTATGGCCAAGTTCCAAATAATAACAACTACCTTGGCCGACACTTCCCACCATCATCACCACAGGCCCTATGGCCTTGTACCTATGGGCTAAGGTGTTAATCCCTCTCTACGGTTTTCCAAGGCCCCCCCCTTTTTTAAATTTTAGTTAGTTAACATACAATGCAATATTGGTTCCAGAATTGGAATTCAGTGATTCATCACTGATATATAACAATCAGTGCTCATCATAACAAGTCCAAGGCCCTTCTTAAAAGACAATGTCTGGGGAAAAAAAAAAACAATGTCTGTTTCTTTTTTTTTTAATTTTTAAAATTTATTTATGATAGTCACACACACACACAGAGAGAGAGAGAGAGAGAGAGGCAGAGACATAGGCAGAGGGAGAAGCAGGCTCCATGCACCGGGAGCCAGATGTGGGATTCGATCCCGGGTCTCCAGGATCGCGCCCTGGGCCAAAGGCAGGCGCTAAACCGCTGCGCCACCCAGGGATCCCACAATGTTTGTTTCTTTGCAAGAACACAACCTTACTGCAAGTCTGAGAGTTCTACTAGGAACATTTACAGACATCTAGGTCCAAGTTTATCCAAATAAGTACGATCTTAGCGCTCCTTGGTTTCAGATATGTTTATCCAATCCTTTTAATCCAAGTCTTTTCAGATTTAGGCCCTCTTCTGTTTTACTACTCAATAAATCTGTCTTTTCCCAGTTTCATTTTGTGAATAAATACTGAAGAAATAGTGGCTCTATCAAGTTCTAATGGACTCATCAAGATCTCAGGTAACTTTGTCCAAGGTCTTTTACACCATCAGATCCTACCCTATCTCTAATCTTGTTACAAGATTTGATTCTGTTCTAACTCTGTGTTCATCTCTTTCTCTGATTCTCCTTTTAATTAACCTCTCTGTTATCTGCTCATTTGGAGGGCCAGAATCCACCTGTCTTTCCCAGGCATCCAATCTCCTCTTAATGTAGAGTATGGCTGCCAAAATAGCATATGTAAGCACAGAAATTTCCAAACATGGAGTATGAGATGTGTCACATGCAAACTAGAGGAAGCCACTCCCATAATTCAAAAAATTAATGTAGGCCTTAAAAGTCTAGTATGGACATGAGCTTACTATAATTGGATTTGTCTCAAATGTACGTGCTCATGAAGAAAAAAACGCAAGGGGCCATTTACTATAGTGGTGAAATTAACCAGAATCCTAACGTGCAAAACTGTTGGGGATGAGGTAAAATAAATGCTTTCCTTTATGATTAACGGCAAAGGAAAGCAGTATGCATCTGGGGGCAAGTAATTTGGCAATATCTATTGAAATCTAAAAGGCACATACCTCTAACCCAACAATCTCACTTTAACAAATAGTTATTGAGAGCCTCATCTATGTTATAAACTAAGAAAATCATATTGAACAAAATAGCTCCTGACCCTCATGGAATGAGTATTTATGAAGCAGACAGAAAATCACCAAAGAGATTAATGTTACTAAACTACACCGTGATGTATGCTACATACGAGGGGAACCTGATCGTGTCTGCAGGGTCGGGAAAGGCCTCCTTGAGGAAATGAGATCAAAGAATGAGTAGGAGTACGCTGGGAAAAAGAAAGGACTATGGAAGTTAACGGGTTAAAAGGATGGAAAACATTCCAAACAGAGAGAACATCACATCCAAGCATTTCTTCCATCTGTTCATTTCTCACCACCTCCACCCCTACTACCCTACTCCAACAGCTAAGCTCATTCCCATATTAGGGTTTTGCATCCCCCTTTCATCCCCATGATCTCTGCATGTTGGCTATCTTTTCATTCAAATCCCAACGATAAGAGAGGCCTCTTCAAGGAGGCTTCCCTGCTCACCCAAAAAGGTGGAGCCAGTTAGTAATTCTCTCTTACAGCGTGAGAGCATAAAATAACAATGATCATTATCTGATGTTTGTCTTGTTTATTTTTGTATTTGACTGCTTGTATGTCTTTTCTCTTTCTACTTCTCTAGACTATAAGCTTGATTAGAAGAACCCCTTCCTGTCTTTCCCATTGATAAAACCCCAGAGTCTTGAAGTAAACAAAGACATTCTGCCCATGAAGGGGCAGGAGAGAACATTGGAGGAATTGTAAAAACGCTGGTGTGGCTGAAAGGCAAGTGAGGAGGGAAAGTCAGTCTGATGGAAACTTGATTAGAGCAGGGCAAGAATAGACAACTGAATTCAATTAGGAAGATTTTGTGATGATGAGAGATGGTAGTAGCATGAATTAATTGGGTGGCAGTAGAGAGGGAGAAGTGGATGGATTGAAGAAGTATTTAGGAGGGAAAATCATGTTTGGTGATAAATTGCATAAGAGTAATTATTTCTACTGTGCAGCCATTCGGATGGCAGTACCGTTCACTAAGATAGAAGATACTGGTGTAGACTGGGTTTGATAGAATTATGAGTTTAGCTTCAGATTAAAGGAGCTTGTGGCAGTAGAATTTATGCATCTTGGGTCATGACGAAAGGAATGGAGCAGAAAAATAAATCAAAAGTAATCTAAAAAGTAACAAATGTGTTCCAATCTACATGGTTCTAGAACATAGGTCTAAGGTGAAGATATAAATATAGATGCCATTCCAGTATACACGGTGAGTAAAGTCCTGGTCATTGATGAGCTCATCTAATGATGGAATATAGTATGTGGAGAGAAGGTATCTAGGCTGCGTGGGAGGAGGTTGCACCGAGGAGAATGTGGGAGCAAATTACATTGAGAAGGACCCACAAAGAGGTAGGAGGAAAAGCACAGAGACTTCCAAGGAACAGGGATGGTCAAGAATGTGCAAAGGAAAAGAACTACCCCATTGGCTTTAACAGCACGCTGGTTAAGGGGAGCTTGGCAAGAACTGGTCTACGGAGGAATCTGTCTTACATAAGTGCTATGCAAGCACATAAAGCTACGTGACATGTGCTAAAACAGTGATTTGAGTTGCGTAAAAGAAAAACATTTACCTGAAAATAATTTAAATATCAATAAGGAACACCTACACAGATTATGATATACATTTGTATGCAATTCAGATTATGATATACATTTGTATGCAATTCAGTCATTGAAACTGAGAAAATCTGTGCATGATGATATGGAAAGATATCCAGAGTCACAAACAGGGGGGAAAGGGCACATTATAGATTGGTATGGGTAGCCTGACCTGTTTTTGTAAAGCCCGTGTAGATAGGTTGCTATAGCTGTATAAAAGAGGAAGATTGAAGAGTTTGTAGCACCACATTGTTAACGGGAGGCTCTTTTTGGGAGTGCTGCTAAATAGTGGGAGCTGGAAGATTGGGGTGGGATGAAACAAATAGTGGGTTTATAGGTGCTTTAAATTTTTGTGTATCTCAAGTTAAAAAAAAAAACAACCTTCCTTTTACTTTGTGTAAAATGATTATTTTATAAAAACCCAACCCAATATAAAAGCTGAATCTATAAAATAACTGCTTTCAGAAATGTCAGGCAAATGGATAATGTCACAACAGGCCAAGAAAGTTTAATTGGCACATTCACTAATTGGATCCTCTTTTGAAGCACAAAACAATTATGATTTTAAGTCAAATGCTAGACATGACCAACATGGTAGTCATTCTTAATAAATACTTCATCTAATTTGAATTCCCGTAATTTATAAAGACTTAACAAAGATCAGTGAGCACTTTCCTGGAGTAATGGTTTTGTTTATTTCTTAGATTAACGAATAGATTCTATTTTAAAGCAGGCAATGTTGAAAAATAGTGTAGGAATCATGGACTTATTTTCCTTTACTTTGGCAGATGTATGGCACGTATATGTGTGTGTTTGGGGGTATGGATACACGTACCAATGTACATTACACATGTGTGTACATTGTGTATTTGAAAAACTAATGTTTATTTTTTCCTTTGGGGGACTTAAGCATGCAAATACTACTGTAAGCAAACTAAGGCTGTTTTTTAAAAATCTTGTATATATAGCTACATAGTTGTATGTGGAACTATAAATTGCTAGGTTTATACATTATCATACAAATAATTCTCAATATTTATTCATATAAAAATGAAATGATCTCAGGGCACCTGGATGCCTCCGTTGGTTAAGCATGTATGTGCCTTCCGCCCAGGTTATGATCCTGGGGTCCCTGGATCTAGCCCCATGTCGGGGAGGGGCCCTGCTCAGCAGGGAGTCTTCTTGTCTCTCTCCCTCTGCCCCTCCCACTCGCCACTCGTGCTCAATCTCAAATCTTTTTAAAAATGGGATCATTTCATCCATTTTAATATTTTTAGTCATTAAAATTCACACCATTTTCCACATATGTTACCAAAAACAAATGACAAAGTTTAAGCAGATATAATATATATTTTAAGAAGTTCCTTTTAACATTTAAGCATCTTAAGTTTAATTTTAATAGACGGGACTATGTCAGTAATGGTGTATCATCTTTTACTGTTTCAATTAATGTCATTTAAAAATCAGAATGAATGTATTACAGAACTTTCTTAAAACACTAGAAAGAGATTTTAAACAAATTTCTAAAATCTTTTCCCTAAGAAGTTGCATTTAGCTTCACAAATGGATCAAGTTGATAAAATGTATAAATCATCCTTGATCAAAGTCTGTTAAATTTGCATACTTTATAATTTTAGAGTAACTTATTAACCTTGGTCACGTTCCACAGTTAAGTTAGAGCACCCGAAACCTGAAATAATCAGGAAGCAAGAAAGGGCTTCAAGGGCTGAGAAGTTAAAATTTTTTTTTCTCATTACTGTATAGTTCACTAGGATTCCATCCTTTTTTAATCCTATGTTTGTACTTTGTACCCAAATATAATTTATAATCATAAGTATGAAGCACCATAGAAGCACATACAAATAGTAACAGATCATTAAAAAGAAGCAAATACTGATTTCTGATAACCCGTAACACTTGAGAATCATCTTGAATGCATACATTGTTTTCTTAGGTGTCTTTACACTGAAGCTCTTGCAAGCCAAAGTGCTATCCTAAGTATGAAATCTTAAACATTTGCTTTTGTGCAATTTTGAAAAGTTTAGAGACTCAGTACTAAAGCCTGGTCGCTGAGCTGGAGTACTAAAAAAAAATTTGGTCCATTGTCCTGCCTTTTAGACAGTATCTACTCATACTAAAGGACTTGGATGCTATTGGATTTGTTTTTAAATATGTATTTATTTATTCCTGAGAGACAGAGAGGGAGGCAGGGACAGAGGCAGAGGGAGAAGCAGGCTCCCTGCGGGGAGCCTGAGGGACTCGATCCCAGGACCCCAGGGTCATGACCCGAGCTGAAGGCAGGTGCTCCACCGCTGAGCCACCCAGAGGCCCCGTTATTTGATTTTTAAATGTCTCAATTTGTGATGATTTCACAAGTTCCGGTATAAACTATTCCAGTGGTTCAGTATTTAAATCTCCTTCCTCTCAGGATTCTGTTCTTTCGGGTAAACTAGGGGGAAACAGTAAAAGAGAGCTGAAAGGACTGGCGAGTACTCACTTCTATTTTTCAGAACAAGCAGTGTGCAGGGGAAGCAGTGCCCTAAGGGAAGTTAGAGAGGGAGGGCTTGAGCGGTTGCCCAGGGCTTCAGACGCAGGGGGTCTCTGCTCAGGAGCCGGCCTGGGCCCCGGAGCTCCGGCCCCTGCCCCTCAAGGCCTTCCCTGCATCTCTTGGTGTCTCCCCCCTCCCTCCCTCCCACCTCATGTGTATTTAGGAACCCTTGGCGCTGGGAATTGATCTCTAGAGGGCCCTGTTCTAGACCAATCAGGTAAACCACTCCAGAAACGCAGTTATTATTATCATATTGATATATCACCGCTCTCGCATTTGCATTTTAAAAGGAAGTCTCTGGAGATAACATCTTATCAAAACCCCACCTTGGCCAGCCCGAGGGGGAGATAACTCGTTCAGAAAGGTGGGTCTCATGAATATTTTACTCAGGGCAATGAGAAAAGAAGCAAAGAAAGCATTATCTTTGTAAAAAGCATTAACCTATCCCTGGACCGTGCTAGTAGGGTCGGTACACTGAAGGAGCACTTTCTTGCTAACTTCTGGCCTGTTGAATCCCTGTTACCTTTATTTTTGTGCTAAAGAAAGTGAAGCCAGTGATATCGTTGTTAGTGCTAATAAAACTGCTGCCTAACATCTGACAAAGAAAACAGATGGTCCCGCCAGAGACTCTCAGCTGCTCGGTGGGCAGTCAGGCCTCGCTTCTGGGTCCTACAGGTTTTATCGTCTGGTGCAATGGGCGACATGGGTCGGGGACGTAGTGGAAATGGCAGGCCATTCCTTCTGGAGGGACGTCCCCTCACATTCATGCGACAGGTTCATCAGGATTCAAGGCGGTCAGATGACACATTTGGAGCTGCAGATCAGGAGAAGAAGGAGGTTCCAGCCCTACGTGTACCATTTAGAACTCAGAGCGAACTACTTGGTATTTCTTAAGGAGGATCCTAATCTGGTAAGTGCACCGCGAGGCCTGCCATTCTGCAACAAGGCCTCAACGTGCTCAAGTGTGTGCTCCACAGCAGTCGTGCTCGTTACACACTGCAACTGAGTAAAATACCAGGTGAGCTAACGTTCCGCAAGTAGAGGATCGTGTAGAGGGAGGTTGCACTTCAGACGGCAACTTGCTTTTGAGCCAAATGCAATAGGAAAATCTACCTTTGCAAAATAGGTTAATAATTAAGAAATAACTTACGTTTCTTGGTGCTGCTTTATAAGAGATACTAGGATATTTCTTCAATTATCCTCTTATGTACTCAAGGTGATCCAATATTTTAAAAATTACATTTAATGCATGGCTTCTCGTGAGCCCGGATACCGCGCAGACCTGTATATGTTCACCTACCATTAACCTGAGCGGATGGATGGCAGCAGCAACACTACGTGCACGTGAAGACTGCCCACATTTATGATTGGCCTGAAAAAATTGGCCCTGGGCAGAGCGGTGAATGTAGCACACTGGACGGAACGAAGCTGGCTATTTTAGAAAAACAGAAAGAATTTAGCAATTTGCAAAGGCAGTGTCTCTTTTTCAGTTTGCAAAATATATTTTTTAAAAGATTTTATTTATTTATTCATTAGAGACACAGAGAAAGAGGCTGAGACCCAGGCAGAGGGAGAAGCAGGCTCCACACAGGGAGCCCGATGTGGGACTTGACCCCGGGACCCTGGGATAACGGCCTAAGCTGAAGGCAGACGTTGAACCGCTGAGCCTCCCCCCGGGCGCCCCGCAAAATTTCTTTATATCCTTTTTAAGCTTCTACCTAATCCAAGCCAGAGCTCATTGAGGAATAATTAAAATAAAGAGCTCTAAATTGGTGAATCCTGTGAAGCCTAAAACTTAAGTTGATGAAGACAATGAGAGAGCCCTGAATGTGGGTGTGCCCGTGCATGAGTGTGAGGACTGGTTTTTGCCATTACTCGCTCTTACAAATTTACATTGAGCCAATGAATCTAAAAATGGAAACAGTACACGGATCATTAAGACTGGTAAGCAGAGAAACTGGAAGAAAACCACAGATGTCTTGGATATTGAGGACAAGGAGTTGGCACGAAGAGTTTATTAAGCTACATCTAAAAATTATGCCATCAGTTCAAGTGATTTTGCAACTTGGCCAATGAACAGAAAAACACAATTAAAAGTTAAAATACCAATTCTTATTAAATTATTATATGAAGAAAAGAAATGGTTTCTACAAGTTGTGATTTAAAGAAGAAAAATACACACATCGTTGCTGCCCCAATTGAGCTGAATAGCCGTAGCCTGGCACCTCTGGCCCACTCTCCTTCCCAGTAAGTAATTGATCAGTTGGAAACATTTTAAAGTAAAACATGGTCTTTTCTTTTCTTTTTTTCTGATGTTAATGGTTCCTTGTTTATGTGACTGTATGTGGCATTGATTATAAAGACATTTGTTGGATTCTAGTTTTATACGTATACATTTATAGGAACACAGCAAGGATTAGGGGGTGCTTTATATATTTTCTCAATTTATTGAGTAGTAAAACTAGGAACAAAGAAATGAGAGAAGTCAGAGATTAGATGACAATGTAGTGACTTTGATTGACTTCAGCTCAGGAAGACACTTAACTGCCTCCAAAAGTATTTGTAAGAGTCCTGGCCATAAACTGTGTATTTGAGCCATAATTGTTGATACCATAAGTTGTTTAAAGTCCATGCATGTTCATAACAGCACTATTCACAATTCCTAAAAGGCGGAAAGAGACTAAACGTCTGTCAATGGATGAGTGGATAAACAAATTGTGGTATACACATATAATAAAATATTATTCAGCCAGAAAAAGGAATGAAATGATGACACATGCTACAACATGGATAAATCTCAAAGCATTATGCTAAGTGAACAGAAGTCAGTCAAAAAAGGTCATGTAGTGTATGATTCCACTCATGTGAAATATCCAGAATAAGTAAGTCCATTGACCCGGGACGCAGCCTGGTGGTTACCAGGGGTAGAGGAGGGGAATGATGGCCCAGCAGGTTGGGGTTTACTTCTAGAGTGGTGAAGATGCTTTAGAACTAAGGTCGAAGTAGTGGTTGCATGACATTGTGAATATACTAAGGGCACTACATTGTTCACTTTTCAATGGCCGATTTCATGGGATGTAAAAATTCACTTTAATAAAACAGTTTGGGAACGAACAAACATAAATGGAATTAATTAACGCTCAGTGCCTCGTCGGCATGGTGCCTGGACGACAGTAGGTGCTCAGCAAACATTTGTTGAGTGGTGAATGAAAGTAAGAGTAGGGCTCCCTTGCCACACGGTCTCTTTTCAGAAAGACATCTTTCAGATTTGGGGATTTTTTTTTTTTTTTACCCTTCTAGAAATAGTGGAACCAAGAAGTACTGTTAAGATCATAGAACTGAGAAGGGGAGTAAATGTTGGATGACCAATGGCCTAACCCCATTCTTTCACAAGACCCATGGATGTGACTGGCCTTCTTAGATAACACAGCCAATGAGTCTCGGTAGCAGACTGAAGAGGAGGCTCGGGATTTCCAGCTCCCTTTGCTACCCCTCCCTGCTTCAGCCATGACCCAAGAGCGCTGAGAAGGGCGGAGCCTGGTGGAGGAGGAAGAGCTGGCCAGACAACAGCTGTACTGAAGTTAGTGTACTCTTGTGTATCAGGACTCAGGCCATATTTGGGTGTGGAGGGAACACAGCTGTACTGGGAAGAAGAAAAACAAAGTGGGTGGTAAATAAATCATCAAAAGCATAAAATGCTAATCTCCGATGGTGGATGCAATTCTAGTCCCAGGAAACAAATATCTAGAATTGTGACTTTTTTTCATGAGGGAGGTTAATTTCTCTTGAAAGGAGAAAGTTGGAGGTAGGTCCCATTTAAAGCCAAAGAAAATAAATACATGGACACCTCACACAGATTTATTAAAATATTTGAGACTTGATAGAGTTTTAAGATAAAGTTCTATGTCAGAGGAAATTTGGCTGTCAGTGGTGCTTCTCGTGTTTTGTAACAATGCAATTCGCTCAAAGGGAAGTTCTTTTTTGATTCCTTATCTTTAAAGATACTACTTTAGAATTTAGTGAAGACATCGCTTTTAGAATTTCTTTTAAAAAACCCATCATAAGGAGACTTCCTATAAGATAGTTCAGTGGCAAGAGATCAAAGTTATCATTAAAAGGAATACCAGAAAAAAATTTTTTTACACTGATGTCAAAAAAAAGTGAACCAAGCTTTTAAAAAGTCCTTGTTATGATGTGTGTGTGTGTGTGTGTGTGTGTGCGTGCGTGTGTGTTAAAGTTCAGTGCTGATGGAAATGTGCCAAGGGCTGTAATGCTAAGAACTGGCTTACAGCCAAGTGCCTTTGGTTTTTGAGAAGGCAAGCACGAGCCAGAGAATGTTCTCAGTGCTGGTGGGAGGTTATTTGAAGTTGAGGGGGTCAGCCTGTTTGATGCCCAGGAGTGGAAGGAACAATGGTTCTCTGATGATTAGGATAGTGATCCCAGCAGGGGAGCCCGTCGCCTTTGTTTCTCTGGGACAGAAGCGTAGCACAGGGCCCTCCTGGGAGGAGTCTGCTTGCTCCCTGGGCCTCGAGCTCCCCGAGCTCACCGGCTGCCTCCAGAGCCAACCCCTTCCATCACCAGATGTCAAGGAAGGCGAAATTCTACAGCTTGCTTCTCCTTCAGGTGTACACTGTAGCGGCAGTGACGTTGAGACGTCCCTAAGATGAATGTACCTGTCAGGACACTTGCTGTATGTTTAATTTCCTAGCCTTCGATTTCTTTCCCTTTTGATGCTTTTCTCTTTTTATATGATGTAATTAATTCTGTTTTCGGTTTCCCCAAGCCTTCTTTCCTCTCTATTCTCATTACTGGAATACCTTTGAAGAGCTATTCCTTTAGTGGTACACAAAGTAATTCTTATCCTGGCATTTTCTATCCTTAAACATCAAAATCAAAGCGTGAGTCCCGTTTTTCCGGATTCTTTTAATGCCCTAAACAGAGGGCACAAATCTGACCTTTTCCTAGGCCTAACATTCCTGGTTATTTTTTCTTTACTTATATCACTTATAAAGTCCTGTGATTTTATTGAACTGACTCTCCAGCATCCTCTCTGCACTGAGAAAAATTCAGTTTTACTATTAAAGATTCTTTTTGACAGAGACTATCAAACTCACATGTTTAGTGATTCACATCTACTCCTAACTCAGTGGTGTTACTGGAATTGATCTATTTTTAACATTTAGTTATCTCCAGTTTCTGCAAGGTCAGCTCTCACACAGCCACGGACCCTTCACTCCTCAGGTCGCAGTCACCTGGGTCCTTGGCTACAGCACAAACACAGTGAGGGCCGCTAGCAGCTACTCCGGCCTAGATTAGCTCCTTCCAGAATATCCTTGGTACTTCAGCCGGGCCAGAATTCTCTGGTGGGATAAACTAAGTTTTCTATTGCAGATGCTTTTCTGACTCACAATAAACAACAAAATGTTGGGTGGAAAGATGCCATGACGGCAGAAATGGCCATTAGTAGGAATACTGGAAAAGCAGCCTTTTACCGTCAACGGGTTCTGTAAACAATGAACAATAGGATGGAGAACACCACAGACTCACTACTTATTTAGAGAGATTACTGGGTTCTGCACATGCTTTGCACTGAGGTCTAGCTTTCTGGCGAGGCCTTTAATATGTCCAGGGAAACACTTGCTTTTTTTTTTTTAGCTGAAAACTTCAGATATTTGTGGAAACTTTTTTCTATTGAGATCCCATTGCTCTAATAGACAAGGATAAGTTACTGAGAGGAAACTTGAAATCCCATAAATTGAGTTGATGAAACACCTCAGTAGTCAAGACAGAACTGAAATTTAGGTCTTCACTTATTTCAGGGAGATGACAATTATTTGATGAATGTAGGAAGTGTAGACAACCAATAAGATGTCCTTTTCCCCCCAGGTCATCCCGACCAGTCATTGAGGTCTTAAACTATGCACATAAAATTAATTAGCTAGACAGATACAGAACAAATACATACAATCAAACCACAGCTTAATCTCTGCAATATAGGGGGGAAAACCCAACATAATTTATAAATATTTTGCTATTAGTAAGACTTTTATCAAAAAGAGTTCATGGGGATCCCTGGGTGGCGCAGCGGTTTGGCGCCTGCCTTTGGCCCAGGGCGCGATCCTGGAGACCCGGGATCGAATCCCACATCGGGCTCCCGGTGCATGGAGCCTGCTTCTCCCTCTGCCTCTCTCTCTCTCTCTCTCTCTCTCTCTCTCTCTCTCTGTGACTATCATAAATAAATAAAAATTAAAAAAAATTAAAAAAAGAGTTCATGAAAGCATAATTCCATTAACAGATACAAAGTTTATAAAGCATAAGAGCCTATTTATATTTTAAAAATTAATATATCGTAGTGGTTGTCAAAATCATTTCATGCAGAGTATCACACAGCTTGTTGAAACCAAGAAAATGCGATGTGTTTTCAATACTTTAGTTTTTAAGTTGAATATTCTCCCAATTACACTGCCAGCTAAAGTATAATGAAAATAGCTTATATGGAATTATCCAAGACACTAATAGTGAAAAAGAACTGAAACTTAAGATAATAATAACGTTTACAGAGAAGGAGGCATTTATGTCATTATGTAAATGTATAACATAAGATAATCTTTCCTTAATTAACATAAATTGCAGACTGAGCAAATTACTAATTCAGTGTAAATGAGCTGGCTGCCTAACTGGTTACTTGACATTCAGTTATTTTACACATGTTTAATTCTATTTTATTTTTCATTAAGAATAAGATACATGAAATTTTAAATTTTTAAACAAATCCTTTGGGAAACAATTGACTTCTTAGAAATTATAATGAAAAGGCAAAATAGCTGTAAATGAAAGAATCTTAGAGAAGTAACAGTTATTCAAATTTTGATTACCTAAAATGAGGCTATGTCTTCTGAAGTATATATTTCATTAAAATTTCTCTTGTTGGGATCCCTGGGTGGCGCAGCGGTTTGGCGCCTGCCTTTGGCCCAGGGCGCGATCCTGGAGACCCGGGATCGAATCCCACGTCGGGCTCCCGGTGCATGGGGCCTGCTTCTCCCTCTGCCTGTGTCTCTGCCTCTCTCTCTCTCTGTGACTATCGTAAATAAATAAAAAAAAAAAAAAAAAAAAAAATTTCTCTTGTTTAGTCAAATTTCCAATTATTAAATGAACTCAATTGCAATTTTTATTCTTGACTCATAATTAGCTTGAAAAGTAATTACTATTTTATCAGACCCTGGGTAGTTACCATAATTATTACAACATGCATTTGTGATTTATCAAAATCTGACATTTATTGGTAATTTTACCCTCTTTCCCCCAAAATGCTTGAACCTTAGAACAGTAACAATATTTTATCTCTTTTAACAAAATTGCTGTTGTTATGTATTTTTCTGTAAATTTTAAAGGCTCAAAGTCATTATTATTATTCATGGGGTGAATAGTCATTTTGGTTTGCCCAAAGTTTACATCTCATTGCTTTTACTTTTATCTACATTTCCAATTGGGATCATTTTTTTTTCTACCTAGAAGAATACCTGTGGTATTCCCTTTAGTCCAGATATGCAAGCGACTAATCAGTTTTTGTTTGTCTGAAAATGTCTTTGTCTGAAAATGTCTTTACATCCCCTTTATTATCAAAGAATATTTTCATTGCACTTTCATTGACTTCTAGTTTGGTAACTTGTTTACTTGTCTTCTAGTTATCATTGTCTTCTAGCTTCCATTGTCTCTGTTGAGAAGTTAGCTGTTAGCTCTTAGACTAATTAGGATCACTTTGGAAGCAATCTGTCTTCTCTAGCTGCTTTCTCCACATCCCTGGCTGATTTCTCATTTTCTTTCTCTTTATCTTCCCTTTTCATGAATTTTTCTGTCATGAACCTAGCTATGGATTTATTTTAGTTTATCCTGTTTAGAAATTGTGAGGATTCTTACATTTTTATCTCTCATTAGTTCTTGAATAATTCTCAGCTGTTATCTCTTTATATGTTGTCTCTTCTTAGTCCATCTCATCTTCTTCTGGTAATCAATTATCTTTATGGTTTTTATTTTTCACACTTTATCCTCTTTCACTTATCATTTTCTATCCTTTGTGCTCCATTATCAACAGTTTATTTTTCTCTGGTATGTCTAAGTAGAATTTTAATTCCAGCTCTTCATTTTCAGGATTCTATTTGGTTTGGTAACATTTTTGAGGTTTTTTTTTTTTTTTTAAGAGAATGAGGGCAGCAGGGAGGGGCAGAGGGAGATGGAGAGAGAGAATCTTAAGCAGGTTCCATGTCTAGTATGGAGCTCAACGTCGGGCTCAACCTCACAACCCTGAGATCATGACCTAAGCTGAAATCAAGAGTTGGATGTTCAACTGACTGAGCCACCAAGGTACCGCTTGAATCTTTTATATTCTATATCTTTAAAAACTCTCAAACTTGTCTTTTACCTGCTTGAACATGGTGAGCTTATTTATTTTAATATTTTTATTTTTTAGTTTATTATTTCATGTATTTAATATTCTAAACATTTATTTAATATGATATGCCAATGGAGTGACTATTCTATTATCTGAGTGACTATTTCTATTATCTATTGTTTCTGCTGGTTCTCAATTATATTCTCATGTCTCTTGGGGTACCTGGTTACTTTCTGTTGTGTGCTAGACATTTTACTGGAAAATATTTACAGAAATAATTTGATGCTTGGAATAAATAACAATACTGCATGGTGGTTTTATTTTCCTTCTGCCAAGCTCTGGGAAACTAGAAATCTGTAATAAATGTAATCAAATTCTGGAGATTAAGATGATATAAAACTGACTCCCAGTGATGACTAGCTTCCCCAAGTTTCAGCCCTTTGAGATTCCAGCTTGAACATGGGGAGAGGTTTATGGCAACTCTTCCCCTTCAGATCTTGGATTCTAACTTTTATCATTCTAGCTCCATTTAATACCCTAATAGATATTAAATGAACTGATAAGAATCTTGGTTCCTCTTCTTTAATTGGCAAACATCTCCAGAAAAATCACTATAAATGACAAATATACCTTTCTTGATTTTCAGCTTCTTTCAGCTATTGCTCTGAAAGTCCTTTTGATTTTTTTATATTTTTAAGAAATTTTTTTTAATTTTCTCTATTTTTGTTTGGTTTGGTTTTGGCATTTTCCCAGCAGCCAGAGTTGTCTTCAGCAGGACAATTAGCTTAAATTACTTAGTTTCTAATTTCTAGAGGTAGAAGTTGATCCAATATCCAGTAGTTGGATATTTTAGACAGTTAGATTAAGATAAACACATAAGTTTTGTAGACTGCCAATCATCATCTCATCCTCAATCTAATATATTTCCCTAGAGATTGCCAATTACTTGGGAATGGAAGTTGATTTAGGACCATCAAGGCTGTGGTTCTGCTTTCGAATGGACGCACTGGGAGTAGAATGTCAGTTCTTATGAGGACTATGGAACTGGGGAGTCTGTACTATCTACATGTTTGACTGACATTCTTTAGTTTAACATTGACTGCTAGACATGCATAGACTTTGCCTACATGTTTGCCTCATAAAATTAAAGCCTAATTAGATTGTTGATTTTCACAGGAGTTTCTCTGAAACCAGTGGTTCACTACATGACATGAAGAGAAAATTAAAAACAAAAACTATGGAGGATGATAAACAGTTGATAATCTAAGAAAAGAACAAAGCATGCCCTTTAGTTGTAAAAAAAAACAGATTTTCTTTAGAGGTAAAGAAAAAACAGTGAATGATAAGGGTTAAGAATTGGTATTGGTTTCTAAATTTATGGAATTCGTCTCTGAAAATCTTTAAATATAAGAGATTCACATCCATGTAAACGGTTTTAGGAGTCTTGCATGAAGGTTTGGAGAAACTTTACAAGTTTAAAAATTGTCTGCTGAAGAATTTACTTTAAAAAATAAGACTAACACAGAGAAAGCAGCTCTAAGAGGGAAATTTATACCAATAGAAATAAGAAAAAGTTCAAATAAATAATCTGAACTTGCACCTAGAGGAACTAGAAAAAGAACAACCAAAAAAGCCCAAGATTAGTAGAAGGAGGACATAATAAAAATCAGAGCAGAAATAAATGAAATAGAGACTTAAAAAATAATAGAAGAGATCAATGAAACCAAGAGCTTTTATCAATAAACAAATTGATAAAACTTTAGCCAGACTCACGAAGAAAAATGAGACAGGACACAAATAAATAAAATCATAAATAAAAGAGGAGAAATAACACCACAGAAGTACAAAAAAGTTGTAGGAATACTACAAAAAATTATATGCTAACAAATTGGACAACCTAGAAGAAATGGGTCAATGCTAAGAAACATATGATCTTTCAAAACTGAATCAGGAAGAAATAGAAAATCTGAACTGACTCATTACTGACAAAATTGAATTGTAATTAAAAAAACTGTAATCAAATTGAAATAAAAATAATTACAAACAAAAGCCCAGGACTGAATGGATTCACAAGTAAAGTCTATCAAACATTTAAAGGAGATTTAATACCTATTCTCCTCAAACTATTCCAAAAAATAGAAAAGGAAGGAAAACCTCCAAATTCATTCTACAAGACTGGCATTACCCTGATACCAAAACCAGACAACGGTACTATAAAAAAAAGAAAACTATAAGCCAATAGCCCTGATGAATACAGATGCAAAACTCTTCCATAAAGGGACATCTGTGTGGCTCAGCAGTTGAGCGTCTGCCTTTGGCTCAGGGCATGACCCCAGGGTCCTGGGATCCAGTCCTGCATTGGGCTCTCCGCAGGGTGTCTGCTGCTCCCTCTGCCTGTGTCTCTGCCTCTCTCTCTCTCTCTCTCTCTGTCTGTCCCTCATGAATAAATAAATAAAATAATTTTTAAAATCCTCAATAAAATATTAGCAAACCATATTCAACAATACATTAAAAGGATCATTTGCCATGATCAAATGAGATTTATTTCAAGGATGCAAAGATGTTTCAATATCCACAAATCAGTCAGTGTGATACACCACATTAACAAAATGAAGAATAAAAATCACCTGATCATCTCAATAAGTGCAGAAAAAGGCTTTTGAGAAATTTTAACATTTGCTCATGATAAAAAATCTCAACAAAGCAATTAGAAGAAATGTACCCCAACGTGATAATGGCAAACCCATAGATTACATCCCTGGTGAAAAACTGAGAGCTTTTACTATAAGGTTAGGAACAAGACAAGGATGTCCATTCTCACTACTTTTATCCAACACAGTATTGGAAGTTCTAGCCATAAAAATCAAACAAGAAAAAGAAAAGGCATTAAAATTGGGTAGGAAGAAGCAAAACTGCCACTATTTGCAGATGACATAATACTACACATAGAAAATCCTAAAGACTCCACCAAAGAACTGTTAGAATGAATTAATTCAGTGAAGTTGTAGGATACAAAATCAATATGCAGAAATCTGTTGCATTGTTATATATTATTAATAACAAAAGAGTGAAAAAGAAAAAACTTTAAAAAATTTCATTTATAATTGTGCCAAATGGAATAAAATATCTAGGAATACATTTAACCAAGGAGGTGAAAGACCTGTACTCTAAAAACCATAAAAGATAAAAAGAATTGAAGCAAGAAATTGAAGTTGACACAAGTGGAAAGATGTTCCATGCTCACGTATTGAAGGGATTATTGCTAAAACATCCATCCTGCACAAAGTAATCTATGGATTTGATTCAATCCCTATTAAAGTACCAACAGCATTTTTCATAGAACTAGAACAAACAATACTAAAATTTGTATGGAAATATAAAAGATCTTAATTAGCCAAAGCCATCTTGAAGAAGAAAAACAAAGTTGAATTACAATCCCAGATTTCATATATACTACAAAGCTATAGTAATCAAAACAGTATGGTACTGGCACAGAAATAGAAATATTGATCAAAGAACAGAATAAACAGCCCAGAAATAAATCCATACGTATATGGTGAATTAATCTATGACAAAGGAGGCAAGAATGTACACTGTGGAAAAGACAGTCCCTTCAACAAATGTTGGGAAAACTGGAAAGCTGCATGCAAAAGACTGAAACTGGGCCGTTTTCTTACACCACACACAAAAATAAATGCCAAATAACTTAAAGGTCTAAATGTGAGGCCTGAAATCATAAAACTCATAGAAGAAAATATAGGTAGTAATTTCTTTGACATCGACTTTAACAACATTTTTCTAGTGATGTCTCCTCAGGCAAGAGATACAAAAGCAAAAATTAACTACTGGGACTGCACCAAAATAAAAATCCTTTGCACAGTAAAGGAAACCATCAACCAAATGAAAAGGCAATCTACTGAATTGGAGAATATGTTTACAAATGATATATTGATAAGGGGTTAGTATCCAAAATATATAAAGAACATGTACAACACAACACCAAAAAATGGCCAGAGGACCTGAATAGATATTTTTCCAAAGAAGGCACACAGATGGCTGACACATGAAAAGATATTCAACATCACTAATCATCAGAGAAATGCAAATCAAAACCACAATGAGATATTACTTTACAGCCATCAGAATGGCTAGAATCAAAAACAAGAAAGAATGAACGTGGGCAAGGATATAAAAAGAACCCTCGTGCACTGTTGGTTGGAATGTAAATTGGCACAGCCACTGTGGAAAACAGTATGGAGATTCCTCAAAAAATTAAAAATAGAAAAATAGAGATACTATATGATCTAGTAATTCCACTACTAGGTATTTAACCAAGAAAATGAAAATACAGGGGCACCTGGGTGGCTCAGTTGGTTAAGTGTCTGCCTTCAGCTCAGGTCATGATCAGTCCTGGAATGAAGCCGGCTTCTCCCTCTCCCTCTGCTGTTCCCCCAGCTTGTGTTCTCTGGCTCTCTCTCTCTCTCTTTCTCCAAAATAAATAAATAATATATTTTTTAAAAGAAAAAAAAGAAAGAAAAAGAAAACTCTAATTTGAAAGGATATATGCACCTCTATGTTTACTGCAGCAGCATTTACAAAGCCAAGATATAGAAGCAACCCAAGTATCCATTGATAGATGAATGGATGAAGAAGGTGTGATACACACACACATGCACACACACACACACACACACACACACACTGGAATATTACTCAGGGACAAACAAAGGATGAAGTCTTAACATTTGTGAAAATTTGGATAGACCTAGAGGGTATTATGCTAAGTGAAATACATTCAATAGAAAAAGGCAAGTACCATATGGTTTCACTTTTATGTAGAATCTAAAAGAACAGAACAAAACAAATAAATAAGCAAGCAAACAAACAAAAAACATAAACAGACCCCATAAATAAGAGAACACACTGGTGGTTCCCAAATGAAATGCGGGTGGATGGCTGGGTAAAACAGGTGAAGAGGAGTGGGAAACACGGGCTTCCAGCTATGGAAAAAATAAATCACAAGGATAAAAGGTACAGCATGGGGAATATACTCAATGATATTATAATTGCATTGCCGACACATGGTAACTAGTGGTGAGCATAGGATGATATATAGACTTGTCCAATCAATGTTATACACCTGAAACTAATGTAACATTAGAGGCCACTAAGCTTGCATAAAAAAGCCACAATTTTTTTCAAAATAGTCAAGCTACTATATGAGAAAGAAGTGATAGAATTGATGTATCACCTTTTTACATCCCTTATGAACTAACAGATCTAAGCACTGAACATCAATTATTGATTTTATACTAAAAAAAGAACCAACCAGACATTGGCTGCCTCCTGATTGAAGAATACAGTGCCACTCATAAAGCAGCCTAGCTAAATAAAATTGAGCCTGAATCTGATCAAGCCTCCAGATCAAATTACTAGATTACAAGTAGTATAAATGACAGTGTCAAAGTTAGCAATCTCAGAGAGAATCTATTTCTTTGAAAAAGTATATAATTCAGGGGAGGGATTGGGCACCTGCTTGGGACCTATACCTACTACTTGGACCAATTTCTTCAAACAAGGGATTAGAATATTATAATTGTGGTGCATCGTGTGTGCTTTCTATAGCCAGCAATGGTGATGCTAAAATGGCAGCTATACGAGAACTTGGTAGGAAGTGGAGGGGTGGTTCCCTAAAGGAAATAAGGAAGAAAACAGGAGATGCATACCACAAACAATGTGGTGGGAAAACAAACCTTTTTCTGTATACTACTTTATTATATGATGAAAGTGGGTAAAGAAAGAATTATTCAATGATTTATCTGGAATATTTGATTAGCAGTTTGAAAAACAGTCATTTCTCTAACCAAACACCAAAATGAATTGTGGAGATCAGAGTTAATGGTTGAAATAAACCATAAGAATCTAAAAAGAAATATGTTGGCATATTTTTCTGAATTCTCAATAGGAAATTCAAAGAGTATACCACAAAATATTATACATGCTCTTTTCTTTTTTCTTTCTCCTCTTAAATGAATTAAAAATAATATTGTATATATATATATATACACACACACACACACAATTGCTTCTCTGTAATGTATAGAAATGTTATATATCTGTCAATATATTTGAGAAATAAACTCTCACATTCACAATTCACTTTCTGCAAGGATGCCAGAACAATTCAATAGAGAAAGAATAGTCTTTTCAGCAAATGGTGCTGGGACAACTGGACAGCCACATGCAAAAGAATGATTTTTGAGCCCTACCTCACACCATATAAATAATGTCAAATGGATCAAACACCTAAGTGTAAGAGCTAAAGTAATACACTATTATATTTTTAAGATTTTATTTATTTATTCATGAGGGACACAGAGAGAGGCAGAGACACAGGCAGAGAGAGAAGCAGGCTCCGTGCAGGGAGCCTGATGTGGGACTCAATCCTGGGGCTCCAGGATCATGCGGGAGCCGAAAGCAGGTGCTCAACCGCTGAGCTACCCAGGGATCCCTAAAGTAGTACAATATGAGAAGAAAATATAAGAGTAAATCTTCCTGACATTAGATTTAGCAATGTTGTCTTAGATATGAGCATGTCCAAAAGCATGGGCAACAACAAGAAAATTAATTGGACTTCATCAATATTAAAAACATTGTGTATCAAATGACACTATCAAGAAAACAAATAAACAACTCATAAAATGGGCAAAAATGTCAGCAATTCAAATATTGGACAAGGACTTGTATTTAGCATATGTAGAGTACACCTACCACTCAATGATAAGAATAATAACCCAGGAGGATCCCTGGGTGGCTCAGCGGTTTGGCTTCTGCCTTTGGCCCAGAGCGCGATCCTGGAGTCCCTGGATCGAGTCCTGCGTTGGGCTCCTGGCATGGAGCCTGCTTCTCCCTCCTCCTGTGTCTCTGCTTCTCTCTCTCTCTCTCTCTCTCTCTCTCTCTCTCATAAATAAATAAATAAATCTTAAAAAAAAGAATAACCCAATTAAAAAATGGGCAAAGAATCTGAAAAGACATGTCTTCAAAAAAGACTTGCAAATGGCCAATAAGCACAAGAAAAGGTGCTCAACATTATTACTCATCAGAGAAATGCAAATCAAAATGATAATAAGACACCACTTCACACCCACTGAGAATGGCTAGTATCAAAAAGTAAAATAAGAAAAAGTACTGGTGAGGGTATGGAGAAATCACAGCCCTAGTATCCTGCTGATGAGAATGTACAGTGGTCCGGGTACTTGGGAAGCAGAGTCACAATTCCTCAAAAGTTAAACATCCAGCAGTTCCACTTCTAGGTGTTATGACCCAAGAGAAAGCATATGTTCACACAAGCACTTGTACATGAATGTTTACAGCAGCATTATCCTTAATAGCAAAAAGGTAGAAACAACCCAAAGTCCCACCAACTAATGAATGGATAAACAAAATGTGGTGTACATATACAGTGGAATATTATTTGGCCATAAATAGGAATATTGATACACATTAGACGAACCTTTGAAATATTATGCTAAGTTAAACCAATCACAAAAGACCAGATATTATATGGTTTTGTTTATATGAAATGTCCAGGACAGTCAAATCTACAGGGACAGAAGGGAGATTAGCAGTTGCTTAGGGTGGGAAGATTGAGAAATGATAGTGAAAGGTTTTTTTTTTTTTAAGATTTTATTTATTTATTTGTCAGAGAGAGAGAGCACAAGAAGCAGAGCCGCAGACAGAGAGGGGGAGAAGCAGGCTGCCCCCTGAGTAGGGAGCCTGATGCAGAGCTCCATCCCAGGACCCTGGGACCATGACCTGAGCAGAAGACAGACACTGAGCCGACTGAGGCACCCAAGCACCGCGAACATCATAATCTAGAAAAAAAATATTCCCAGAGGTTTAGAAACATATGATGCTCCTCTAATAACTGGGGGCAGAACCAGTTTGTGAAGTACGGACACCGAGATACCCCCTGGTAATGCAGTCGATGCTGGTCCAACCTTCTGGCTCTACAGGTAGCATCAGATACTGACAATTAAGGTTTCAGTGTTAGACGAGGTGACATCCTGAGCCTTGTAGTGTTTGTTTTGAATGCAATGGGAGAGTGGGCTTGAATGCCTCTCTGAGAACGACAGATGGTTTAGCTATGATTCATTGGTGTATATTATGAAATAATACGGGACTTGGGAGTACTTTTTAATGGTATAAGGCCCTGGTCTGATGTTTTCACATCAGGCTGTATGGTGTAGGCTTGATATTTTAAAACAATATTACAAAATGGGAATCAATTCACCTATCATTTGGGGAATATAAGTGTATATGAAGAAAATAACTGGTTTTAGGAGCCAGAACAGAAGACCTGGCCCTTGGAGTCTGTCATCAGGATTCCTCGACCTCTGGGGAATAACCCTATGGAGGGACCTGAATGAAGGCTCTTCTTCAGCTCATGTAGACACGTCACCACCATCACTGGCCAGGGCCTTGAAGTGTCTCCTGCTTCATACCGAGGACTTGCTATCAGGAAGAAGGTTTCCATAGAAGAGAATTTAGATAATTGTGCACAAAGACCAGGAACTGTTTTCATTGAGAATACTGGTATGCTACGTGGTTCAACACAAAATATTATAAAAATATTTGTAGAGGTGCCCAGGGGGCTCAGTGGGTTAAGCAGCTGCCTTCAGCTTAGGTCATGGTCCCAGGGTCCCGGGATCAGCCCCACATGGGGTTTCCTGTTCAGCAGGGAGCCTGCTTCTCCTGCTCCCTTGCCTGCCACTCCCTCTGCTGGTTCTCTCTCTCTCTCTCTCTCTCTCTCTCAAATAAATCACCCACAAGCCTTTTTTTACCTTTCATCCATTTTAGGCTTTATGCTATTTTAAAGGAGAAACTCTGATAAATGAATTCATATTAAGATGTCAGTGACCTGAAATTGTCCCCCCAGAATTTTTTTTTTTTAATTCCCCGGGCTCCTGGGTGGCTCAGTGGGCTGATCATCTGACTCTTGGTTTCATCTCAGGTCATGATCTCAGGGCCATGAGATCAAGGCCTGAGTCGGACTCTGTACTGAGCATGCAGTCTGCTTGATGTTCTCTCTCCCCCTCCCTTTGCCCCTCCCCCTGCTCACGTATGCTCTCCTTCTCTCTCTCAAAATAAATGAGACAAAATCAAAAGTAAAAAGCAGTCCCCTCCCAAGGGAAAAAAAATACGACTCTAGACTTATGTGGGAAACATATTTCAGGTAAGATCTCAGCACACGTGTTCTTCTAAGTCTATTACTTTGTTACTCAGCATCATAAAAGAATGACAATTAAACACTACCCCCAACTATTCAATGTTTATTTTGATGTAGCTGTTAAGTACTTAACTAAGAAAATGCCATCAGCCTAGAAATAAGTATAGCAGAGAGATACAGTTAAAAGTAGAAAGCGCATGGGCACTACATTGTCCACTTAGCGATCACGACCGAGGTAGAAACAGGGAAGGTAGCATCATCAATAGCTGAAGTGAGTTTCTTCACACTTATTTACTCAGGGAATTGAAGAAGACAATGTTGAACTTCTCCTGAAAGATCCAAGCAGTCAAATCACAAGGAATGGATTTGCAGAGAAAATAAATCAGGTTAGTGATTTGTGTTTTCCAACCTGGGTGTGACGTGGTTTCATGCTCTGGTTTTGTTCTGAATGCCCATGATTACCAAAAAAATTTAAGCATCTTTTCACATACTTAAGGGCCACACCGGATTCACCTTGGCAAAACATCTGGTTATTTCTGTTGACATCTTTCTATTGGAGCATGTGTATTTTTCTTATTGAGTCACAGGAATTATTTAAGCATTTTGGATAAATCTTTTGTTGGTTACATGTATTGTAATTATCTTCTCTCAGCTTATGGTTTGTCTTTTCACGCTCTTAATGGTATCTTCTGATGAACAGAAGTTCTAAACTTCAATGTAGTTAGTTCATTGTTTTTTATTCTTTTCTGTCTTCAGAAATCTTTCCCTACCATAATGCAATAAAGTTATTATCCAATATTGTTTTCTAGAATTCAATTATATTATTTTTCTATTAGGTCTGTAATCTATCTTTTTTTAAATATGGTGTGAGGCAAGGGTACAATTTCATTTCCTCTTCCATGCTTTACAGAAATGCAATATATTAATATTGTTGAATCTAGCAACTTGCTAAGTTTTTGAAATTAATTCTAATGATTAATCCATAGATCATATTAGGTTTATAAGGAAAATCACATCACCTGCAAAAAAAAAGGGGGGGTTGCTTTCTGTTCCTTCCTTTTCACCTCTATTCTTTTTCTTTCTGCCTATTTACCTGGGATATTTCATACACTATTAAAAATAAATAGTTGTTATTGCTATCCTTGCCATTTTCCCAATGCCGAGAGTAGGCTTTCATTGTTTCATGAATAAAATTTGATATATGATTTTATATATACCTTTTGTCAAATTCAAATGTTCTCTTTTATTTCTAGTCTTCTAAGAGTTTTACTACGAATAAGTGATGTTTCATCATATGACCTTTCTCCTTTAAGTTGTTAGAGTGGTTATTTAAACCTCGTATTTCTGGAGTTAAACCCTATTTTGTGATGATACATTTTTTTTTTAGCTGGATTTGTTTTGCTGATACTTTGTTTTTGTATTTTTTAATTAGTTAATTATTCCTGAGAGACACACACAGAGAGGCAGAGACACAGGCAGAGGCAGAAGCAGGCTCCATGCAGGGAGCCCGATGGGGGACTCGATCCCAGGACCTGGGATCACGCCCTGAGCTGAAGGTAGGTGCTCAACCGCTGAGCCACCCAGGCATCCCTATGTTTATAGTTTCTATTTCTTTGTAGTGGTTTCCTACCCTTTCATTCTGATCACATTGTCCTTTACCTCACTGAGCATAGCTACAATCGCGGCTTCAAAGTCTTTGACATTTCCAGTATCTGGGTGATCTGGGATCTGCTGTTGCTGATAATTTTTCTCTCTTACATCATCTTAATTCTTTGAATGTCAAGAAAATTTAGGTCAGACCCTGAGTATTGTAAATGTTATGCTATGGATCCTGGACTCTGGCTTCTTTCACCTTTTCCCAAAGAGTAATGAGGTTCTCCTTCAGCAGGATACTGGTTGGTTAGACTTGTACCACAGGCTCTCTCTTGCCTGTACCCAGTGGAAGCTCAAATTCCAGCTCAGATCTTTTATTTTTGGAGAATTGCTACAGTCTGCCTTATGTATGTGTGTTCAGAGGTCAGCCTTGGGCAGAGTTTGCACTTGGGAATCTTGAGTTCCCTTTCTGAAGCTCTCTCTTATCTGGGATTTTGGTCTCAGTCCCTGAAACCTCTTGTTACGCCAGGTTTTGTCCTTTGACTTATCAACTTACTCTGATAAGACTATCAGAGATTTAACTGCTTACATCACATTTCATCTGCATAGCTTACCCCTGGGGTCAAGCTGTAAAATAAATCAGAAGTTCACCCCATACTGGTTATGTCTTCCAAATTTTAATTTCTCCCCAAATGTTCACTCTGCAGAGCTCCCAGGTAGCTTTGATCATTGTTATCTGGTTGGAATTTCGGCCTGTTAGAAGCTCACTCTTCTGTGCTAAGAGAGAAACCTTTCCATCTTAAGTTGTAAAGTCATGTTTTAAGAGATGTTAGCTAAACAGACACTTAAAATTTAGTGACAACTGACAGAAGTAAAATATGCCCTGGAATGCTGTGTGACACTCACTGATGAGAGGGTGCAAGTGCCAGCAACGTCACAGCTGGCCAACCTACTCACAGTCTTTCCAGGGGTGTTCCTAAAGGCAGAAAGCTGGGGTGTTCTCTCAGAAGCCTCTGAGGTGTCCCTCCCAGCGCGGCCCCTAATAAGTCACTGGCTTTCCATTGGGAGAACGAGCTTCTCTGGGACGGTGCAGAACCTCCGGCCTTTTCATGCTCATCCTGGTCGCTGCGGCTGTATGGCGTTGCAGCAGCAATGTCCCGGGCCGACTTCACTGTAATGGTGCTTCCAGGTGGCGGGGTCTTTACCGCAGAGACACTTCAAAAGCATTCATTGCTGTATCTTTGTTTCACAGGACAGAAGGGACATTGCCCGAAGGCTGTACAGAGGGCTGATGCAGGGGGTGGGCAGCCGACGCCCGGGGGTTCTGACAGCACGTTCGCAGGCATCCGTGATAGATCGTGGAGGACATCGGGCATATATTTAAGTGCCAAATTTGTCAGAAACAGTATTTTTTTTTCAGTGTTTCCATGCTTTTTAATGAAGTAATCTCAATAAAACTTGGGAAGTCTGAAAATGTTTCAAGATCCCTAAACTGGCCTGTACTTCTTGTAATGAGGGTTACAGGTCAGGGATAATGTTCATGACTGTGAGATAATGTGGTACCCCTTCGATCCCCAATCTTGTGTGTGTGTATGTGTATTTAAGTAGGCACAGCTTTAGATTGTGTTTGAGTACTTTAAAACGCAAAAAAAAAAAAGTATTTTAAAATGCTATTTTTCAAAATGTGGCCCAAAGATCTCCTGCGTTAAAATTCCCTGTGGTTATGTAGGGATAGAGGGAACATATCTCAATATCATAAAATCCATCTCTCGAAAAGCCCACAGTGAATATTATCCTCAATGGGGAAAAACTGACAGCCTTTTCCCTAAGGTCAGGAACACCACAGGGATGTCCACTCTCACCACCGTTGCTCGACACACTACTACAAGTCCTAGCCTCAGCAATCAGACAACAGAAAGAAAGAGAAGGCATCCAAATCGGCAAAGAAGTCAAACTTTCGCTCTTCACAGATGACATAATACTTTATGTAAAAAACCTAAAAGACACAACCAAAATATTGCTAGACCTGATACAGGAATTCATCAAAGTTGCAGGATACAGAATCCGTGTGCAGAAGCAAGTTGCATTGCTATACACTAACACGGAGGCAGAACAAATAGAAATCAAGGAATCGATACTACTTACAAGGACACCAAAAACGATAAAATATCTAGGAATAAAGCTAAGCAAAGAGGTAAAGGATCTGCACTCTGAAAACTATAGAACACTCATGAAAGAAGTTGAGGAAGACACAAAGAAATGGAAAAATATAACATGCTCATGGATTAGAAGAACAAATATTGTTAAACTGTGTATGCTACTCAAAGCAAGCCAGACATTCAATGCAATCCCTATCAAAATGCCATCAACATTTTTCACAGAGCTGGAACAAACAATCGTAAAATTTGTATGGAACCAGAAAAGACCCCAAAAAGACAAAGTAATGTTAAAAAATAAAAGCAACGCTGGAAGCATCATAATCCTGGACTTCAAATTGTATTACAAAGCCATGGTCATCAAGACAGTATAGTATTGGCACAAAAATAGACACATAGATCAAAGGAACAGACTAGAGAACCCAGAAATGGACCCTCAACTCTATGGCCAACTCATCTTCACCACAGCAGAAAAGACTATCCAATGGAAAAAAGACAGTTTCTTCAACAGTGTTGGGAAAACTGGACAGCCACGTGCAGAAGAATGTAACTGGACCACTTTCTCACACCACAGACAAGCATAAACTCAAAATGGATGAAAAACAAATGTGAGACAGGAATCCATCAAAATCCTAGAGGAGAACACAGGCAGCAATCTCTTTGATCTTGACTGCAGCAAATCCCTGCTAGTCACGTCTCCAAAGGCAAGGGAAGCAGAGGCAAAAATGAACTCTTGGGACATCACCAAGATAAAAAGCCTTCTCATAGCAAAGGAAACAGTCAACGAAATTAAAAGGCAACCTAGGGAATGGGAGAAGACATTTGCAAATGACACATCAGATCCAGAATCTATGAAGAACTTATCAAACTCCAAACCCCAAAACCAAATAATCTAATCAAGACATGGGCAGAAGACATGAACAGACATTTCTCCAAAGAAGACCTAAAAATGACCAATAGACACATGAAAAAATGCTCAACATCACTCAGTATCAGGGAAATATAAATCAAAACCACAATGAGATCCCACCTCACACCAGTGAGAATGGGGAAAATTAGCAAAGCAGGAAACCACAAATGTTGGAGAGGATGTGGAGAGGGGGGACCCTCTGCACTGTTGGTGGGATGTGACCTGGTGCAGCCCCTCTGGAGAACAGTGTGGAGGTTCCTCAAAGAGTTGAAAAATAGATCTGCCCTAAGACCCAGCCATTGCACTGCTGGGGATTTATCCAGAGGATACAAACAGAGTGATGCGAGGGGGCACCCACACCCCAGTGTTCACAGCAGCAAGGTGCACAGCAGCCAACCACAGAGGAGCCCAGGTGTCCATCGACAGGGCCATGGATGAAGAGGATGGTTATATGTGCACAACAGAATATTACGCAGCCATCGAAAAGAAATCTTGGCATCTGCAACGATGTGGATGGAATTAAAGGGTATTTTGCTAAGCAAAATAAGTCCAAGAAAGACAAATACCATATGATTTGGCTCAAATGTGGAATTTAAGAAACAAAACATGAATATACGGGAAGTGAAGGGAGAATAAAATAAAATGAAAACAGCGTGGGAGGCCAAGCCTAAGGACAGTGAACTCTAGGAAAGGAACTGAGGGGTGCTGGGGGGAGCCAGGGGACGGGGGACTGGGTGATGGGCACCGGAGGCGGCCCTGGGTGCTGTCTCCCACTGATCAATCAGTAAATTCTTCTGCTGAGATCAATGATGCAGTATATGTTGACTACATTGAATTTAAATAAAGAAAATTAAGAATAAAATAAAATAAAATCTCCTGTGGCACTGCTAATTCGGGGATGCCTAACCTTACCTCCGCCCAGGTGATCAGAATCACAAAAGGTGGGGGGGAGGATGGAGTCCTGTGTCTGCAGACCCCCAGCTCTTGGGGGAGGCGCCTGCACATTCAAGAAAGGAGCTCAGGCAATCCCGGGATCTGCTTCAGCACAGAGACGCAGGAAAGCGAGGAATAAACACCGAGACTTTCCTCTCCATGGGGTACCTCCCAGGCCGGAGTCCCGGGCTCTTCCGTGACAGGTCCAGGGCCTGGGGAGCCTCGGGGCCTGGGGGGCAGGAAGGAGCCTGCAGGTTCTGAGCCCAGGTGTGATGGGGGCTGGGCTCCGCTGCCAAGGTGTCCGGGTGGGAACAATGTGGCCCAAGAGCGAGCACCTTGCTGCTGGAGCGGGGACCCCAGGACAGCTCCTAAGGCTGCCCCCCTGGGCTTCAGCGGGTGTGCCGAGGGCACCGCCAGACCCGGGGAGCCGGGGCAGCAGAGGGCAGGCAGGGAGCCTAGGCCCCAACGACCCCTTGCACCTGCGCAGGCCCGGCAGGTGCACCCTGCCACCCGGGCCCAGGCTCCCTGTTGCGGGGCCATGGGCACTGGGGGCTGCAGGGCTGTGGGGCTGTGGGAGCCGAGTGACGGCGGCAGGTGCGGGGTCGGGGCAGGTACAGGTTGGGCCGGTGCGGGTCGGGGCAGGTGCGGGTCAGGGCAGGTGCGGGTCGGGGCCAGTGCGGGTTGGGGCAGGTGTGGGTCGGGCCTGGGCTGTAGGCGCTCTGGGATGGCGGCAGGTGTGGGTCGGGGCTGGTGCGGGTCGGGGCAGGTGCAGATCGGTACAGGTGTGGGTCAGGGCTGGTGGGGGTCAGTGCAGGTGCGGGTCAGAGCCAGTGCGGGTGGGGGCAGGTGCGGGTCGGGGCAGGTGCGGGTTGCGGCAGGTGAAGGTCGGGGCAGGTGCGGGTTGCGGCAGGTGCGGGTCAGGGCCAGTGCGGGTTGGGGCAGGTGTGGGTCAGGCCTGGGCTATAGGCGCCCTGGGATAGCGGCAGGTGCAGGTCGGGGCTGGTGCGGGTCAGGGCAGGTGTGGGTCAGGGCAGGTGGGGGTTGGGCCGGGCTGCAGGAGCCTGGGGCCAGCGACAGGTGCAGGTCCGGTGGGATTGTCTGGTTCGCACATCGCAGGCCAGCTCCCCTTGGCTTCCGTGGGCCTGGGTTCCCCCGACGGAGCCCGGCAGGCCCCCCTCTAGTCTACAGGCCCCGAGTCGGCCAAGCATCGAGGAACATGGAAGAGGTACCCGGGTGGCCCCCTGGGCTGAAGGCAGCAACCTCGGGAGGCCTGCGGGTGCAGCCCCCCATCGCTTGTACCAGCAGGGAATCTGCTTTAGGATTCTCTTTCCCCCCTCTCCCTCTGCCCCTCCCTCCATGCATGCTTGCTCGTGCACGCTCTCTCTCTCTTAAATAAATAAATCTTGAAAAAAAATACACCTGATGCTGAGGTAACATTGTGTATCAACTCTACCACAATAAAAATAAAATAAAAAATGAAATGAAAGTAGGGCTGATAGACCTTGCAGGCTGGCTTGCTTAAGTGCCCATGGCACAGATGCTCTGGCGCCACCCCTGTCCTTGACCCTGCTCACCCCATATGTGTGTCATGTGTGTCACCGTGTGGATCTTCTCATCCATCACGCTCACTCTAGGCTCCTCTCCACTTTGAAGGCCCAAAGGTGTTCCATCGGCCGTACATCCGTCTCGGCCACCGCTAGAATTCCTGGCCCATAGTGTTCCCTGGCCTCCCGGGGGCGCACGGAGTCTGTCCAGCTAGACGGTTCGTGTCTGGGATGGGCACTCTCACTTTGTACTGCCCCCGTCAGTCCCCCTCACCGTCCGCCTTCGCCCTGGGGCGAGGGAACCGCAGCCCCGGTGGCCCCCAACCAGCTGCCAGCTCTCACCGCCCCCACCTGGCAGGTGCTCTGCCCCTGGTTCTCAGGGCTCGCTTGCTTCTGCTCCTTCCGGCTCTTTCCTCACCTTCCCTGAGTTGTAGGAAGAGTGAGGCAGACCTAAGGCTTGAATTATTATGGATCTTACACAGATGCATGGGGACCTCTGGCCTTGAAGCCTTTCAAGTCACACTGTTTTCAGTAATTTGAAGTTTTATGCATGATTTGGGTCATCAGACACAATCAATGCTTTAATGAGCCCCTTCCGTGTTCCCCTCTCGGGTGTCTTCAGAACTTCAAGATAAGTCACGGAAAAATACCTAAATACTTTGTTTTCACTGTCTTGTGTGACATGTAATCTTTGCCTAAAGGAGTTGGAAAGCCATCTCAACCTTCTTTGATTTAGTTAAATGAGTCCTATTTGAAAGATGATTCTGACACAAAACCTCATAAATGTCATAAAAAAGTAATATCATGGGGTATTTAGGACAGTACTTTCCTTTCTTTAGCTTTGAGTCAATATCACAACCTGATTTATGCTGCAATTAGATTAGATGCTGTCAATAAACAATGGCTTTTCTTCCTTTTTTTAATTAAATTTTTATTTTTTTTTTTAAAGATTTACTCATTTTTTTAGAGAGCACAAGTGGTAGGGGCAGAGGGAAAGGAGGGTCTTTCGTTTTTTTCCCCTCTTTCCTGGCCCCTCCCGCTTGTGCTCTTTCTTCCTTTTTTTTTTTTTTTTCTTTTTAGATTTTATTTACTTGAGAGAGAGTGCTTGAGCAGAGGGAGAGGCAGGATCCAAGGACCCCAGGAGATCATGACCTGAGGGGAAGGCAGAGGCTTAAGGACTGGGCCACCCAGCGGCTCCTCCCCTTTTTACCGTAATCTGTGCACCCTCCGTGGGGCTTGAACTCAAGACCCCAAAATCAAGAGTCACATGCTCTGATGAATGAGTCAGCCCGGCACCCTTAAACAAAAACACTTTTAAAGGCATTTGGGACTAGCCAAAGAAAGAGATTTCCATTTGTCTGTTTAAACTTCGGGATTCCTTTACGAATTCAAAGATCAGGGACGTTTTGTTTCTATTGGGGCAGGAAATTTTGGGTGTTGGAGAGGTAAAGTCACTCCCCTGTTCCCCTAGGGTTTCATTCTGTCATTTCTCTGATAACTGATTTGCACCAGCTCTGCTCGTGTGCTGCTGAACTTGGGACACGAGGCTAAACCATTTTAAGTGGAATATGGAAGATGTGACTCTCATGACTAAAGGTGAAGTAGTAATTTGGTAGTAGCTTAAGACTCCGACAGGGTATTTAGAAGAATACAGGAATTTATTTGATTTCATGTGATATTTGTTTTCAGCATCTAAGATTTGACTCTTAAACACAGGGATGGTTTGTGGAAGGAAATGGTCTTTTATTTTCTCCCAACAACCCATTGTGAATGTATCAACTATAAATTGTTCTTAACCTTCTTCGGAACTACTTAACTCTGAGGACTTTACCAACCTGAATTTTTAAAAGTGGAATTTATCGCCCATTGTGTGACTTTAATTTTAATTAAGTTATGCTCATTGTCTTAAATGTGCCTCTAACAAACTACAAAGAAACCCTGCCCGCTCCGAATACACTACTAGTTACTTAGTGGTGGTCTATGGCCATTTTACCAATTCCTGTCACAGTTTTATATGCTGTTTGTTTTAAAAATGATTATAATGCTGTTTGCTAAACTTTCACAATCAAATGAAATAATGCATGACCGTGTTTTGAAAAAGATGTGAGTTATACATGTGTGAGCTAATTTATAAACTCTGATCATATTTCTTCTTGACATCTATCTTTCTGAAGGTACAGCCTTAATCATTTGGCTGGTTTCCAGATAGGAGGACCCGATAGTTTATCACTCTGATGATGTCTTTCTGTATTTTTTTCAAGAGTCATTCTAGTCTTCTTGAGATACCATGTAACTAGAACCATAAAAGTATTTCCACAGTTCTGGAGTAGAGTTTTATAGAAAAGTAATTGTTTTCTGCATTATTTCTAAATGCCTTTTCTACTTAAAAAATTTTAGATATTTTAAAAATGTGAATATACTGGTAGAAAATATGGTGAATTCCTGCAGCAAATGTGGTTTCTTGTTCCTTATATAAATCTTTGAAATGTTTCAACTGACAATTGCTTTTGACTAGAAAGAACAGATAAACTTTGACTAAAGTAAGACCATGACAGGACATTTGGGGCAAAGCAACTTAAGCTGCATGTACGTTGAGTTAGAAGGAATGTATTGATTATGCCCAAAATGGGGATTTTAGGACTTCGAGGCTTGTTTCCTAAAGGTATTTGTTCACATTTAGTATCCTGGAAATTACTGGAAACCAAAAATAGAAATATAATCCTGCCTGTTATAAAACCATGTTATGTCTCTACTTGGAATGTATCAATGCAGATAAGACTACAGTGATCATGGAAAGGTCAAAAAAGGGAACCCAAACTGGACAGGAGATAAAGATACATATTTTTAAAAAATAATTCTTATTTATTTTAGAGAAACAAAGACTTAAAAAGCTGCATCTTATGAAGATATAGCCGAGTACAAATATTGAGTAAATTCTGAATGCTAAAATTAGGCTGCATCTTTTAAAGTAAAAAGAGGTAAATTTTAGGATAAATGGCTACCCCAGAGCATCTGTAAATGTGGCTATCTATTGCATTAGAGAAATATTTTAAATGTCAGTTGTGTGTTGATATTTCACCTGACTTTACTGCCCTGCCCAGATAACTGTTCTCCTG
This sequence comes from Nyctereutes procyonoides, assembly GCF_905146905.1. Classification (NCBI taxonomy): domain Eukaryota; kingdom Metazoa; phylum Chordata; class Mammalia; order Carnivora; family Canidae; genus Nyctereutes; species Nyctereutes procyonoides. The sequence continues at coordinate 14,592,287 of NW_026575136.1, read as the reverse complement.
ACCGAACCTCTAAGGAGATTCATGGAGTTCAATCACCATAGGCCCAATAAACATTGTTGAATTACCAGTACAAGATGAAATTAAGTATAAATAATAATAATTTATTTACATTAAAATTAAAAAGGACAAGGGGATCCCTGTGAGGCTCAGCTGTTTGGTGCCTGACTTCAGCCCAGGGCGTGATCCTGGAGTCTGGGGATCGAGTCCCACATCAGGCTCCTTGCATGGAGCCTGCTTCTTCCTCTGCCCACGTCTCTGTGTCTCTCATGAATAAATGAATAAAATTTATTTAAAAAAAATAAAAAATAAATAAAATTAAAAAGGACAATACATTCTCATGATGAAGATTAAGTGAATATTACTTTTAAAAATAGTTAAAAAAATAGCATAGAATGTCTATTGACACTCATCGGCAAAATGAATTAGTCAACAAATACTTTTTATTAAACTCAATGTATTATTCATGTGACTTTTAAAAGTAAATAGAAAGGGCAATGTTCTTATTTATTAACTATTATTTTTTTAAGTAGTCTCTCTGCCCATGGGGCTCAAATTCATGACCCTGAGATCAAAAGTCTCATGCTTCACTGACTGAGCCAGACAGGTGCTCTGCAAGGACAATGTTTTTAATTTTGGCCAATTTAGGTGCCTGAAATTTGTTTCAAGGTTTGCCTGTAGTTTTACCGTTAAGGCCAACCCAGTTGATTTCAGGAGTGAGGCAATGTCGCCACCTACTGTGCAGGACCGGGTAATGATAATGATAAAGGGAAAAATGAATAATTTCCCAGTTTTAAAATAAATTATGAAGTATTAAGCTAATTTTGGTGTGATTACATTATACCACTTTTCAGATATATTGCCAGTAAACAGAATTACTGAGAATCAACCAATTCTGTTAGGAGTCTTATCAAGCTAGGCCTTTGTATCTATGGACTTTTAAGGTAATACCTTCCTCTCAGAATTTTTTTTTTAAATGTGAATATAGTTGACATACGTCACATTAGTGTCAGGTGTATAACGTAGTGATTTTAACGTACATTCTTCACAGGTGTAGCTACCCTTTCAATTCTGAATGAGAGCCTTGCTGGATACATCAGAGTGTTCTTGGTTATAGGTTTTATTTTTTGAGCACCTTGAACACCATGCCACTCTGTTCTGGCCTGCAAAGTTTTTTTTGCTGAAAAGTCAGCTCATGGCCTTAGAGTTGTGTTTTTTTTTTTTTTTCTTGTAGGTGACTTTTGGTTTCTCTCTCACTGCCTTTAAGGTTTTCTTTTTATCTTTAACCTGTGACGTTTTAAGTATAATGTACTATGATGTGGAACTCCTTGGGTTCATCTTATTTGGAACTCTGTGCTTCTTGGATTTGGATGTCTATTTCCTTTCCCAGGTTAGGAAAGTTTTCAGTTATTACTTCTTCAAATAAATTTTCTATATCTTCCTCTCTTTCTTCTTCTTCTGGGACTTCTATAATGTGACTCTTTGCTTTCTTAATGTTGTCCAAGAGATCTCCTATCTATCCTCATTTAAAATTCTTTAAAATTTGTTTGACAGAGAGAGAGAGCGCCCGCACAAGCAGGAGGTGTGGGAGAGGGAGAAGCAGGCTCCCCACTGAGCAAGGAGCCTGAAGCAGGGCTTGATTCCAGGACCCTGGATCATGACCTGAGCTGAACGCAGATGCTTGACCAACTGAGTCACTCACCCAGGGCCCAATCTATCCTCATTAAAAAAAATCCTTTTCTTTTTACTGTTCAGCCTGTGTGCTTTCCATTACCCTGCCTTCCAGATCATTGATGTGTTCTGCATCCTGTCATCTACTGTTGATTTCCTCTAGTGTGTTTACTTCAATTATGGTATCACTCATCTCTGATTGGTTCCTTTAATAGTTTTTTATTGGAAGTCTCACTGAGCTCCTTCACTCTTTTCTCCAGCCTGGTGAGTATCTTTATGATCATTACCTTAAATTCTTTATCAGGCACATTGCTTATCTCTGTTTCATTTAATTCTTTTACTGTTCTTCTTCTTCTTCTTTCTTTTGGAGTATTCTTTTGTCTCCCCATTTTGCCTTTCTGTGTTTGTTTCTTTTATTTATTTGACAGAGAGAAAGCAAGCACAAGCATGGGGAGTAGGAGGCAGAGGGAGAGGGAGAAGCAGGCCCCCCAATGAGGGACCCCCCCACCCCCACGTGGAGCCCGTTCCCAGGACACTGGGACCATGAATTGAGCCGAAGGCGGACACTTAACTAAGCCACTCAGGCCCCCTCTGAGTTTGTTTCTATGGATTACGTACAATGGCTACTTCTAAACTTGAAGGAATGATCTTATGTATGGTGTACCTATGTGGGCCTGGTGAGTTTTGTTGGCTGGCCTGAGCTGTGGCTGTATATGGTAGTTATCCATATACAGCTTTTTATAGGAAGAGGAGGGGAGAGAGAGAGAGAGAGAGAGAGAGAGAGAGAGAGAGAGAGAGAGAGAGAGAGAGAGAAGGAAGAAAATAACAAAAGAAAGAAGAATACAAAACCAAAAAGAACAAAAATCAAAACATGACAAATTAGAAAAGTATCTCTGTCTCTGGCTGTTCGGTAGCTGTTCAGTCAGCCCTCAGTTTTTCCACAGGAGGAATCGTCCTATAATAGGTGTAATTTGGGGTAACACATGGAGGAGCTGAGTTCTTCCTGTTGCTATCTTGGGCTGGACTCCTCAGTATCTTTCTTTAAAACACACACACGTGCACTCACACGATTTCCTGAATTTGTGCATCTTTTTTCTCTTCTCCAACCCTTTTAACATGACCTTTCAATATTATTGTCATTTCCATTTATCCTTTACTTTTTCATAAGCTGATTTCCAAGGTGATCTTTATTTCTACACTGTCCATACAGTTTCTTTCTCTTTTTAATTTGCTAAGGATCCAATCTATTCAATTTGTGAGTTTCATTTGAGACACATCTTTTTAATTACAATCATAATCATTACCAACACCAATACCCTCAATTAGGTAATTAAAATATTTTAATGCATACATACTGAAATACTATTGTTCTATTTAGCCAACACTTGGTATTTCTCTGTCTTTTGCCTATGTATTCTCTACCATTAATCAATCATTTTCATAGATGAGCCCTCCCATCTGAATATAACTCATTTGAGGGCAGTTACTATTATCATTTTCACGCCTCCCTGTCATCAACCCTTACTCCACCCCTCATATTTTGCAAATGGTAGGCACCTAATGTTTACTATATATAAACTGTGAGAAATATAATATACCTGAAAGGTACTTTTATCCATTGTGAAGGAGTGGGGAAAATAAAGTAACACAAAGAAAAGAGTAAGAATTTTATTGGCTATTTGGGCACTTCTTTGTTCTTTTCAGCCAGCTTCAGGAGAACAGTGGTTAGGACTGGAAAGCGAGAGGAAGGAATTAGAGAGGTAAAAGAAATAATCAATCAAACATTGGGCTATTCAAGTGCTTCTTAGCTTGGGCTGCTGTAATAAAATATCGTAGATTGGGTGTTTATAAGCAACAGAAATTTATTTCTCACAGTTCTGGAGGCTGGAAGTCTGGGATCAAGGTATGGGCATGGTCAGGTTCTGGTGAGGATCCTCTTCTGGGTTACAGACTGCCAAGTTCTTGTGGTATCCTCAGATGATGAGAAGAGTGAGCTAGCTCTCTCACCTCTTCTTCTAAGGGCACTAATCTTATTCATAAGGACTCTACCCTCATTACTTATTTACCTCTCAAAGGCCCCACCTCCAAGTATCATTCTATTAAGTGTTAGATTTCAAACTCTAAGTATGGGGAGAGGGGCACAAACATTAGTTCATAATGCAGTGCTTATAGTATTCTAAGTAATGGGTTAATTTGTTGGGAGGGGCGCAGGATTTAAAAACCACACAGATCCTTATATTGAGCCCTTGGAGAGTAACAACTATCACACACAATAAGTTAAAAGAACATTTTGTGCAAAATAATGCAATGTTGGCCATCTGTTCAATAAAAGTGGAAGTGGAAGATGGGAAGCGGAAGATGTGTGGATTGGGACCAACGGAGGAATACTTCTACAGAAGACAGATGTTGAATCAGATCTTAAGTTTCCAGATGTGAAATGAAAAGAGGCAAAAGATGAAGTTGGGCGAAAGAAGCATGTATTTTTGGAAAGTGAAATATAATGAAGCACGAGTAATACTAACAAAAAGCACTTCTATTTCTCCTTCGGCTGATTTTCATGGTATTGCCTAGTGCTGCTCTGTCGAATATAACAGCCACAAGCCACATGTGGCTATTTAAGTGAAATAAAATTTAAAATTCAGTTCTTTAAAAGCATTAGCTACATTTCAAGGGATCAATAGCCACAGGTGGCTAATGGTTACTATATTGAGCAGCGCAAATATAGGACACATCCATCATTGCAGAAAGTTCTTTTGTAAGTACTGCAATAAGTGCTATTGGGCACTTTTTATATAAGAAGCTCTGATGATCCCATTTTATCTTCAAAGCAAACTTGTGAAGTGTATACTTACAGATAAGAAAACCAAAGGTTCCTAGAACTTAAGTATTTTCCCAAAATCACATAGTAAGTGGCAGGGCTGTGACTTGAAGTTTCATCTGGCTTCAAAAACTGATGCGCTATGCCATGGAAAATAAGGTTACTGGGTAAGGAAAAATGAGTTCTCTATCAGAGACAAAGACATTTTAGATTGAACTTTCTATGGCAGGAAAAATCCAGTAGGTTCTTGAGTAAGAGAAGAAAAGCATAAAAATGGTGTTCAGAATAATTAAGTTGGTTTATGCTGCAGGGCTAGGGTAGCCCATTTGTCTTTAGAAGAAAAAAGACCTTTTCTGGGAGAGATGAAGCCTTATGTGCTTGTGACTCAATTAACAAAACAGGAAGTAAATCCCAGCCCCTATGCACCCCCTACATTTGGTGCCTTTTTTCAACAGGAAGAATTGGAAGACATGGAGGAAACAATAACCTGGGATATAATGGAAGCAATGGCAGAGAGAAAAGGCAAAGGGAACAGCAAAAACGTTTTGAAAAAATAAGTGAAAAAATTAGGTTTAAAAAAATTGGAGTAATAGTGCAGTTAGAACTTACTTTAAGGTTTCCAGTACATTGGCCCAAAACACTGTGGTACCAATGCTTGAACAAGGAAGAAAAGACAGTCAACTTGCAGTTTTTAGTGCAGCATCTAAGGAGCTTAGGAGCTGTTACTTCCCAGAGCAGATAAAAATACAAGACCCATCTATATGTTGCCTGGAAGAGACTCCTTCCAGACCTAAAAATACCTGCAAATTCAAAATGAGGGATAGAGAAACATTTATGATGCAAATGGATGTCAAGAGAAAGCCAAGGCAGCAATACATATATCAGACAAAATACACTCTATTTCTTTATTGTTTCAAGATTTTATTTAAATTCTAGTTAGCATATAGTGCAACACTGGTTTCAGGAGTAGAACTTAGTGATTTGTCACTTAGATATAGCACCCAGTGCTCATCACAAGTGCCCTCCTTAATTCCCATCACCCACTTAGCCCATCCCCTGTCCCCCTCCCCTCCAGCAGCCCTCTGTTTACTCTCTATAGTTAACAGTCTCAGAACAAAATATAGTTTAAGACGAAGACTGTAACAAGAGACAAAGAAAGACACCATATAGTAATAAAGGGGACAATCCAACAAGAAGATATAACAACCAGAAACATTTATGGACCCAGCATGGGAGCACCCAATAACCCAACTGTTAATAACAAACAAAAAGGAACTATTAACAGTAATGCAGTAATAGCAGGTGACTTTAACACCCCACTTACACTAATGGGCAGGTCATCCAAACAGAAAATCAACAAGGTACCAATGGCTTTGAATGATACACTAGACCAAATGGATTTAACAGATATATTCAGAACATTCCATTCTAAAACAGCAGAATACTCATTAGTTTCAAGTGGACATGAAACATTCTCCAGAATAGATCACCTATTAGGCTACAAAACAAAAGTCTCAAGAAATTCAAAGAGTTAAGTCATACCAGGCATATTTTCCATCCACAACACTGTAAAACTAGAAATCAACCACAAGGAAAAAACTGGAAAGAGTTTAACTAAATATATGGAGGTTAAATAAGATGCTACCAAACAATGAATGGGTCAATCAAGAAATAAAAAATTACATGGAAACACAGGAAAATGAAAATACAATGATCCAAAATTTGGGGATGCAGCAAAAGCAGATTTAAGAGGGAATTTTATAGCAATACAGGCCTACCTCAAGAAGCAAAAAACAGTCTCAAATAAACAACTTAACCTTATACCTAAAGGATCTAGAAAAAGAACAATAAACAAAACACAAAAGCAGCAGAAGGAAGGAAACAATAAAGATTAAAAAAGAAATAAATGAAATAGAAATTAAAAAAAAAAAAAAGAACAGATCAGTGAAACTAGAAGCTGGTTCTTTGAAGAGATCAACAAAATTGATAAACTTCTAGCCAGACTCACCAAGAAAAGAGAGAGAGAGAGAGAGAGAAGACTTAAAATCGGAAATGAAAGAGGGTAAATAACTGACACCACAGAAATACAAAGGATTATAAGAGACTATCATGAAAAATTACATGCCAATGAATTGGACAACCTAGAATAAATGGATACATTCCTAGATATGTATAATATCCCAAAACTGAATCAGAAAAAGTAGAAAATTTGAACAGACTATCAACAATGAAATTGAATCTGTAATAAAAAAAACTCCCAACAAACAGAAGTCCAGGACCAGACAGCTTCATGGGCGAAATCTATCAAATATTTGAATAAGAAAGAAGAAACCTATTGTTTTCAAACCATTCCAAAAGAAATAGAAGAGGAAGGAAAGCTTCCAAATGCATACTATGAGGCCAGCACTGCCCTGATACCAAAGCCAGATAAAGACACCGAAAAAAAAAGGGGGGGGGGAGAGAGAGAGAGAGAGAACTACAGGCCAATAACTCTGATGAACATAGATACAAAAATCCTCAACAAACTACTAGCAAACTGAATCCAACAATACATTTAAAAAAATCATTCACCACAATCAAGTGGAATTTATACATAGGATGCAAGTTTGGTTCAATATTCTCAAATCAATCAGTGTAATATACATCTCATCAATAAGAGAAAGAATAAAAATGATATTGATCTTTTTAAATAGAGGCAGAAAAAGCACTGGACAAAGTACATCAATTCGTGATTTATAAAAACCCTCAACAGGGGGCGCCTGGCTGGTTTAGAGTTTGTGACTCTTGATCCTGGCTTCATGAATTCAAGCCCCACATTGGGAAGTAGAGCTTACTTAAAATGAAACAAGCAAAACCCTCAAGAAAGCAGATTTAGAGGCATACTTCAACATAATAAAGGTTACATATGAAAAACCCACAGTGAACATCATACTCAATGGGGGAAAACTGAGAGCTTTCTCCTAAGGTCAGGAACAGGACAAGGATGTTCACTCTCACCACTTTTATTCATTTTTATTCAACACAGCACTGGAAGTCCTAGCCTCAGCAGTCAGACAAAACAAAACAAAAGAAAAAACGGTACGCAAATTGGTAAGGGAGAAGTAAAACTTTCACTATTTGTAGATGACACGATACTACATATAGAAAACCCTAAAGAGGGATCCCTGGGTGGCGCAGTGGTTTGGCGCCTGCCTTTGGCCCCGGGGCGCGATCCTGGAGACCCGGGATCGAATCCCATGTCGGGCTCCCGGTGCATGGAGCCTGCTTCTCCCTCTGCCTGTGTCTCTGCCTCTCTCTCTCTCACTGTGTGCCTATCATAAATAAATAAAAATTAAAAAAAAATATATTAAAAAAAAAAAGAAAACCCTAAAGACTCCACCAAAAAACTAGGAGAACTAATAAATGAATCCAGTAAAGTTGCAGGACACAAAAATCATTGTTCAGAAATCTGTTGCATTTCTATACACTAATAATGAAACGGCAGAAAGGAAATTAAGAAAACAATCCCGTTTATAATTTCACCAAAAATAATAAAATGCCTAGAAAAAACTTTACCAAAGAAGTGAATGACGTGTATTGTGAAAGCTACAAAGCAACAATGAAAGAAACTGAAGACACAAAGAAATGGAAAGACATTCCACGCTTACGGATTGGAAGAACAAATGTTATTAAGATGTCTGTACTACCCAAAGTGATCTACACTTTAATGCAATTTCTATCAAAACACCAATAGCATTTCTCACAGAATTGGAACAAACAATCCTAAAATTTGTATGAAACCACAAAATACCCTGAATAGCCAAAGCAATCTTGAAAAAGGAAAACAAAATTGGAGGTATCACAATTCCAGACTTCAAGTCATATTACAGAGCTGTAGTAATCAAAACAGTATGGTGCTGGCCCAAAGACAGTATGGTGCTGGCCAAAGACATATAGATCAACAGAATAGAACAGAAAACCCACAAATAAACCTACAGTTGTATGATCAATCTTCAGCAAAGGAGGAGAGAACATGCAATGGGAAAAAGAGAGTCTCTTTAACAAATGATATTGGGAAAACTGGGCAGTTATATGCAGAAGAATGAAACTGGACCACTTTCTTACACCATACACAAAAATAAAGTCAAAACAGATTAAAGACCTAAATGTGAGACCTGAAATCATAAAAATCCTAGAAGAGAACATAGCCAGTCACTTCTCTGACACTGGCTATAGCTACATTTTCCTAGATCTGTCTGCCGAGGCAAGGAAAACAAAAGCAAAAATATGCTATCGGGACTACATCAGAATAAAAAGCTTCTGCACAGCAAAGGTCAACAAAACTAAGAGACAACCTACAGAATGGGAGAAGATGTTTGGAAATGACAAATCAGTTAAAGGCCTGTATCCAAAAATCTATAAACAACTTATCAGACTCTACACCCAAAGAACAAATAATCCAGGCAAGAAACGGGCAGAAGACATGAACAGATATTTCTCCAAAGAAGACCTACAAATGGCCAACAGATACATGAAAAAATGCTCAATATCACTCAGATTCAGGGAAATACAAATCAAAACCACAATGAGACACCACCTCACACCTGTCAGAATGGCTAAAACCAACAAGTCAGGAAATGACATGTTGGTAAGATGTGGAGAAAGGAGCACTCTTACACCCTTGGCGAGAACACAAACTGGTGGAGGTTCCTCGTAAAGTTAAAATAGAGCTGCCCTACGACCCAGCCACTGCACTACTGAGGATTTATCCAGAGGATAAAAACATAGTGATCCGAAGGGGCACCTGCACCCCAGTGTTCACAGCAGCAACGTCCACAGCAGCCAAACTACGGAGAAGCCCAGATGTCCATCGACAGATGAATGGATAAAGACGTGGTACGTATATGCAGTGGACTATTTAGCCATTAAAAAAATGAAATCTTGGTATTTGCAATGAGGATGGAACTAGGGGATATTATGTTAAGCGAAATAAGTCAATCAGAGAAGGACAATTATCATATGGTCTCAAATGTAAAATTTAAGGAACAAAACAGGATCATAGAGGAAGAGAAAAAAATAAAACAAGATGAAATCAGAGGAGACAAATCATAAGAGACTCTTAATCATAGAAAAGAAACTGAGGGTTGCTGGAGGGGAGGAGGTGGGCAGACAGGGTCACTGGGTGACGGGCATTGGGGGGGGGATGTGATGTAATGAGCGCTGGGTGTTATGTAAGGCTCATGAATCACTGACCTCTACCCCGCAACCAATAATACGTTATATGTTAATTAATTGAATTTAAATTAAAAAGTACAATAATCTTGATTAGCATTAATACATGGAACTGTTGAATTACTGTTGTCCATCTGAAACTAGTATGACACTGTATGTTTTTCTTTTAAAGATTTATTTATTCATGAGAGACAGACACAGACAGAGGCATAGACACAGGCAGAGGGAGAAGCAGGCTCCCTGCAGGAAGCCTGATACAGGACTCGATCCTGGATCCCGGGGTCACGCTCTGAGCCGAAGGCAGACGCTCAACCGCCGAGCGACCCGGGTGTTCCTGAAACACTGTATGTTAACTACACTGGAATTAAAATCTAAAAAAACTTAAAAAAGAAATTGTCTCTCTCATCCACATGACAAGGGGGAAAAAGCTGAACTGTAAATCAGCAATTCTTAGATCCATCGGAGAACTGAGGCTGCAGGGCAAATGGCGGGCCCCCAAATTGGAGACAGACGGGCAGTTATAAAAAAATCACAACTTGCTGGAGTAGGAAAAGCTAATCCGCAACTGGCAACTGCTACAAGCTCAGTGTGAACAAAGCTGAGGGTTAAAAATTTAGGAGGGAAACTGGCAACGGGACAACATTCTTTTTGAGTGTTACCTCCGGGAGGGCTACAGTGTTCTCACAGTGGAGATCTCAGAAAATCTCTTGGTGCTTCTGGCTGGGGGAGGGGAAACGGAGCTGTTCTGAGATAAGCCTGACCCCAAGAGAAACTGACCGTAGGAGAGCTGACGAACTGGGGGTTTTATGGAGGGGGAAGGGGAACACCCAACCTGCAGGCTTCCTGGCTCACCTAGAGGGGGACAGGCAAGCCTGTGAGCAGGTGTGCTGAGGCTGGGCTGGCCGAGCCGGAGGCACAAGCTCAAGGACGGCGGAGACCCGACCACAGGGCTACAGGGAGCTTCGGTGTAGCTCGACAGAGAACCACATGCCTGACCTCACTTAAGTCTCTCCGGGGCTCCTGGGTGGCTTAGTTGGTTACGCATCTGTCACGTCATGTCCTAGCAAATCAATAAAGGAGGGGCTAGTCTTGGGGAACTCTGACACAACTGGGTTGGATCCGGAGGGGGAAGAAAGAGGACACTGATGTACACATTGGTAAGATCCAAATAAAGTCTGGAGTTTACTGAATGACAAGCCAGTGTTGGTTTCTTAGCTTTAACAAAATCTCATGGAACTCTAAGATCTTACTTAACAATGGGAGAAACGGGGTGAAGGGTAAGTGAGAATTCTCTGTACTATTTTTTTAAAAAAGATTTATTCAGACACACACACACACACAGAGAGAGAGAGAGAGAGAGAGGCAGAGGGAGAAGCAGGCTCCATGCAGAGAGCCCGACGTGGGACTCGATCCAGAGTCTCCAGGATCATGCCCTGGACTGAAGGCAGCACTAAACCGCTGCGCCACCGGGGCTGCCCTCTGTACTATTTTTTGTTAACTTTTTTTGTAAATCTAAAATCATTCCAAAAGAAGAAAACTATTAAAAGAAATAACCCAAATAAACTGCTTTGGAGATTCATAAAAAACAATATACCACTCATCAGAGAGAGAGAATTATCTAAACTGAAACATAGAGAAAAAGAGAGAGCAAGAGAGAGAGAGAATTCGTAAAGCACTTGATTTATTAGCTACTGTAGCCACAGGGCCAGATTATAGTTTTAAGAAAACAAACCAAACTCGGGTCCCTTTGAAGACCATGCAAAGGTCTCACCAAGACGCTAGATGCACTGACCATCTCCAGTGTTTCTAGACTGGTGACTAGGGTCACCTTCCATGGTGGCCTTCCTGGGGAAGCACTGTCCCTGTGATAGGAGCTCTAAAGGGGTGATCCCACAGAAAAATGTAAAAGTGGCATTTCTTTTTTTTTTTTAAAGATTTTATTTATTTATCCATGACAGAGAGGGCATGCGAGGCAGAGACCCAGGCAGTGGGAGAAGCAGGCTCCATGCAGGGAGCCCGACGCGGGACTCGATCTTGGGACCTGGGGTCATGCCCTGGGCCGAAGGCAGGTTCCAAACCGCTGAGTTGCCTGGGCTGCCCCCAAAAAGCTGCACTTCTTTACACGCCAGGGCTTCTGGATCTGCCGCTGACGTATGTTTTTCATTCTTCAATGACTTCATTAGGTGAAGGTGCGTGAACAGTCTGAGCATCCTTCTTTACGTCTGGCTCCTAGCGACTCCTGGGGTTTCTGCTAATGAGCGGAGCTCACCCAGGGACTGAGAACACGCGGGGGCAGGTAAACATCGGAGTTTTGAGCGTGGTGGGCCCAAGGTGGGGTGTATCCTTAACACGTGGGTGCTGGGGATCCCTGGGGGAGGGGGCTCAGCATCTGCCTTCGGCCCAGGCGTAACCCCGGGGTCCCAGGATCGAGTCCCGCGTCGGGCTCCCTGCATGGAGCCTGCTTCTCCCTCTGCCTGGGTCTTTGCTTCTCTTTCTGTATCTCTCATGAATAAATAAATCAAACTAAATCAATCAATCAATCAATCAATCATGAGTGCTTCCCGTTCCGAAGGCCGGTTGGCCCCTAGTCGGGCTCTTGCACTGGCTCAGCGCTGCAAGGACCTCGACGCCCGCCGGGCCGCTCCCTCCCGCACCTCGGGCACGGTGACGTCAGATCACTACTACGTCACTGTGACGCTCAACACCGCTAAACGAGTATTTAAAGCCTTGGATGCCAGCGCTAAGCTATCCCCGATTTACCTTGGGGAGGGTGTGCGCGCAGAGCGGGCAGCGGCAGAGGGGGACGGGCCGTCCCGAGCGGACCCGCAGCAGGGGAGGCCGTCGAGGCCCGGTCGCTCACCTGCGGGGAAGGGTGACCTCGGGGCCCTTCCCAGGGCTTCCGCCGGCCCGACACTCGGCGACTCCGCGTGGGCCGTCTCCGAACACCGGGTGCCCTCTCCCGGGAGCCCTTTTAAAAAAACACGCTGTATTTAGTTGTTCCTGATACCCAGGCCGAGGGAGGGGCAGGCCCCGCGGGGACCCGACGCGGACTGGATCCCGGGCCCCGGGGTCACGCCCTGGGCACGGCAGGCACCCCGCCCCCCGGGCCCCGTCTACACCCGAGGCTGTAAACCGGCTTTGTCTGACCCGCGGTTAAACTGTCGCAAATAACCCTTTGACATCAAGGAATGACCGGAGAAACCGAGTTCCAGCAGAGCCCGCCGCCCGGCCGGCGCCCGGGGCGCACTGGCGCTCCGCGGGCCGCTCGGCTGCTCCGGATGCCGAGGATGCAGCAGCGGCCGAACCCGGGCGCCGAGGCCGCGCCCCGAGGAGGCGGCGCCGGGGAACGTAAGAACCACGGAAGCTACATAACTACGTAACAGCACGCGGGGGCGTGGCCGGCGCGGGGGCGTGGTCGGGAAAGCGCACCTGCACCTCGTCCGCCTAACCGGGGGACCGGCTGTGCGCGGGAGCAGCGGCCCGACGGTCCGCAACCTGGGGGCGGCGGCGCGCAGCGGGACAGCGCGAAGGGCGGGAGAGCCAGGGCGGCCCCGCACGGCCGGCCCCTCAGGGGCTCTGCGAGCGCCCAAGTCTCGCGCGACCACGTCCGGCCCCCGAAGGCCCCCTGCTCCGTGGCCGGCCGGGGTCCTAGCGATGGGGAGGTGGCCGCGGCGGCCGCCTGAGCGCCCTGGCGGAGCCCGGGGAGGGGTTGCCGCCTCTTCCCGGGAGGCGGGGACGCCGGGGGCGCTCAGAGGGTCCGCGGGCCGGCGGGCGCTGCTCCCGCGAGGGGGGGCGGGCCGGAGCGCAGGCCCGGGGCTGGGCCGTCAGGCGGGCGCCGGGCAGCTGCGGGGCGGAAGTGCGCGGCGGACGTGCGCGGCGGAAGTGCGCGGCGGGGGCGGAGCCGAGCCGTCTAGGAAGCGGCGGCCGCGGCCACCCCGCCCGGAGCAGCCGCCGCGCCTCGGCCGGACCGCGGAGGCTCGGGGTCGGGTCGGGGCCGCGCTCGGGCGGCGGCAGGATGCCCCTGTTCGCGGCCAACCCCTTCGAGCAGGACGTGGGTAGGTGGCGGGCGCGGCTGCCGGAGGGCGGGCGGCGGCCCAGGCCGTGACCCGGCGCCCGCGGGGCCCCCGCCGCTCCCTCGGCCTGGGTCCCGGCCTGGGTCCCGGGATAAGTCACTAAAACCTTTCGACGACGACGAGGAGGAGGAGGGGGCGTGCGCTGTGAGCGCCTCGTCCGCCCGGTGGAGGGAGCCACGGACCGTCAGGCTCTCGGGACTTAAATCCGCTTTTACTCTGAAGCAGCCCCGCAGTAGGAACAAGTACCGGGAGCGGTTGTCACTTAGCGGGGCGCCTCCGGGAATAGGCTCGCCTGCGGTCGTGGCCCGTTCATTTGCCCTTTGGGACTCACTCACGTATTTATCACCATTCGTGGCTGCTTTTTTCTCTCTCTCTCTTTTTTTTTTGTGTGTGTGTGGGGGCGCGTCATTCTTGTGTTGACCTCGTCGTTTAGTGAGCGAGCCTCGGATGGTCCCCGGCGCGGCTGTCGTGCTGACCCCTGGGGTCAGCGGTCTCGGGCCCCGCAGGAGGCGGGGCGGCGCGGGGCGCGGGGCGCGGGGCGCGGGGCGCAGGGCGGCGGCGGACCCGGAGCCGCAGGCCGTGCACATCCCGTCTTCCCCGGAGAGCCCACGGGGGTCTCGGCGCAGGCTTCCTCTAGAAGGTGATGTCCTCCTCTCTTTCTTCTTTCTTTTCTTTCTTCCTTTCTTCTTCCTTCTTTCTAAAAAAATATTTTATTTATTTATTCATTAGAGACACAGAGACACGCAGAGACGCAGGCGGAGGGAGAAGCAGGCTCCGCCCAGGGCCCCGACGCAGGACTCGGTCCCGGGACCCCGGGGTCACGCCCTGGGCCGCGGGCACACGCGCGCCCCCGAGCCCCCAGCCGCCCCTAGCCGGGCTGCCCACACAAAGGAACCACGTCCAGCTGTGTGTATGATGAGGTCACTCCATGATTAGGGGTGATGAAGGTGAGGCCACGTTGCACTCACACGCAGTCTTGCTGGCGGCCGGGCGCTGCCTGACGTCACCCGTGTGGGGAAGAGGCTCCCGCCTCGGACCCCGAGGAAACGCGGTGCTGGGCCAGGGTGACCGCAGAGGCGTTGCACCTGGTGCTGGCCCGTGAGGGGCGGGGGAAGCAGGCCGCACGCCGGGGCGACGGACCCCCAGCAGGTGCGTTTTTCTCCTTGGAGTCCGATCCTGCAAACCCCGGAGGGTGTGCTAGCCGTGGTGGCGTCAGAGCTCCAGATTTTATTTATTTATTCAGAGAGACAGGCAGAGGCACAGGCAGAGGGAGAAGCAGGTTCCATGCAGGGAGCCCGATGTGGGACTCGATCCCGGGTCTCCAGGATCACACCCTGGGCTGCAGGCAGGCGCTAAACCGCTGGGCCGCCCGGGCTGCCCAAATATTTTATTTGATTTCTTCAAATCTGGATTTTTGTTGTGCTGGATAAAATTCCTTTCAAGCTCTGTCGGTCAAAAAAAACATATATATCCACACACGTCCAGCCGTCCTCTACCTCCAGGTGTGAGAGTGGCCTGCAGGGTTCTTGCAGGGCAGCCGTGCCCAGAGGAGTCCAAGAGGAGGGCGTCCCTCCAAGGGAGGAGCCACAGCAGGAAGACGGTGTGATATTGTTAAAATGGAAGGTGGCATTTCCTTATATTCTACACCAATTTTTCCAGTCTTACCACATTGTTTCCCAAGTCAGGACTTGTTCTCTCCCAACTCTAGTTCTTGCACATAATTTTTCTCCCCCACTCATGCCAGGTAACCTTTTATTTTTTTTGTCCACTTTCTGCCTTTGTGCCATTTTCAATTTACTGATAGATAGCCTTTCTCTTTTTTTCTTTTTTTTTCTTTTTTTTTTTCCTTTCTCTTTTTTTTTCCTTTCTCTTTTTTTTCAATGACCTTGGTATTGCCTTCCTAAAAATTTATGTCCCACAAAGCTGAGCTCTAATTCCACCTCTGTAAATGACACAGTGGACTGAAGTGGGAACTTTTATCTTGAAAGGAGACTTTGGGGGATCCCTGGGTGGCTCAGCGGCTTAGCGCCCGCCACCTTCAGCCCAGGGTGCGTCACCCCGGGGTCTCAGGATCGAGTCCCACATCAGGCTCCCCACATGGAGCCTGCTTCTCCCTCTGCCTGTGTCTCTGCCTCTCTCTCTCTGTCCTCTCATGAATAAATGATTAAAATCTTAAAAAAAAAAAAATGAAAGGAGGCCTTTTTTTTTTTTTTTTTTTTTTAAATGATAGGCACACACACAGAGAGAGGCAGAGACACAGGCAGAGGGAGAAGCAGGCTCCATACACCGGGAGCCCGACGTGGGATTCGATCCCGGGTCTCCAGGATCGCGCCCTGGGCCAAAGGCAGGCGCCAAACCGCTGCGCCACCCAGGGATCCCAGGCTTTTTTTGTTTTAAGATTTTATTTATTTGAGAGAGAAAGAGCATGAGTTGGGCCTGGGAGGGGGGAGGTTAGAGGGAGAGGGAGAAGCAGACTCCCCACAGAACAGGGCACCCAGCTCGAGGCTCAATCCCTGGACCCCAGGGTCATGACCAGAGCAGAAGGCAGATTCTTAAATGACTGAGCCACCCAGGTGCCCCATACTTTTTTTTTTTTAAGATATATATTTGAGAGAGAGAGCGCACACACATATGGGAGAGCAGTGGTGGGGGATGGGAGGGCGGAGGAGCAGGCGAAGAGAGAGAGAGAGAACTCAAAGCAGGCTCCTTACCCAGTGTGGAGCCAAGCCGGGGGGCTTGATCTCACAACCTGGGGATCATGGCCTGAGCTGAAATCAAGGGTTGGAGGCTTAACCAGCTGAGCCACCCAGGCGCCCTTGAAAGGAGAAGGAGACTTTTTAAGTGAAATCTGAATTTCCAGGCCTCTGGTCCTGGAATTTTTTCTCCAGTGAAATTTTATCAAATGCTTACTAGCGACATCTTGCTGGCTCAGTCTGGAGTGTGCAACTCTTGATCTAGGAGTCCTGAGTCTAAAGCTTACTTGAAGCAAGCACGTGCGTGTGCACACACACACACACACACTTAAATAAAAAATAAAATGCTTACATAAAAATACTGATAGCACTCCTACAATACAATTTACTTAATATGTTCAGATTTATAACATTTACATACTTGTTTTTTTTATTTTTTATTTTTTTATTTTTTACATTTACATACTTGTTAAGGCAGATCTTGAACACAATGAGGTTGATATAATCTTTGCAAAAAAATTACAATTAAATTTTTTGGTTATGGATGAGAAATTAATTTCTATATTTTGTTTACAGCCTTAAGCCTTCAGATACTTAAAATTCTTAATTGATGTATTTTAGCATAAAGTACAGGATGTGATACACAGGCCTTTTACTGTCAGCCAGCTCTGTCAAGCTTAATATCTGGCCACACTTTGTTTTTTATTTTAAGAAAACATTCAAGACCGAGTTGAGATTCTTTGGTATACTTAGCAGCTACCTAAACCTATTTTTTCCTCCTTTCTCAGATTTAAACACTCTCCAAAAAGATATGACTGTATTTTATAAATGATACACACACATATATACGGGGTATTGTTTTGCCTGCTTTTAAACTTCCTAAAAATAGTGTCGTTGTCATTTGTATATTGTCACTCACCATTTTGTGAATTATTGCTGATATTTGTAGCTCTAGTTCATTAATTTTAACACTTGTGTGGTATTCCACTGTATGAATGAATATACAGTCTCCTGTTGATGGGCATGAAGTTTTTGCCAGTTTTTTGCCACAGACAACAGTGCAGTGGGTGTTCTTAGTGATATTTTCGTTTACGTGAGAGATTTTCTAGGGATTGTATCTTGAAGGAGAATTCCTTATTTAAAGATAGTGCAAACTTGCAAAATATTAGTGCAGAACTGCCTTTCCAAGTGCTTATGGGGAATTTTACTCCCACCAGCAGTGGCAGTGAGGTTCATTCTTGTTCCACATTCTTAGGAACACTGGGTATTATATTTTTAGATCTCTGCCAGTTTGATGGGAGTGAAATAGGGCAGTGTTTTCATTTCAACTTCATTGCTAGTAAAATGGAGCATTTTCTCATCTATTTCTTGGCTAATCTCTTTTCTTTTTCTGAATTTACCTGGTTGTTAATTTTACTTACTCTATTGGATTATTTTGTTTTACTGAGTTTTAGAGTTCCGTGTATGTACGTCCTTTGTTGCTTTTTACTTTCTGATGTCTGTTATTAAGAAAATTTAAGTTTTAAATCGTTGGTACTGTCTCCTTTGTTTTCATTTTTCTTGTTTGAAGAAAGCCTTCTCTACCCTGAGGTTATAAGGATCTTGCCATATTTTTTTCTGAAGGTTTTTTAGAGTTTTGATTTTCACAGGTAGGTCTTTCATCCACCAGGACTTGATCTTTGTGTAGGATCTGAGGAGGAATTTGATTGGATAATCAGCTGTACTAGATAATAATCGGTTGTCTGATCACTACTGAATCGTCTGTCCTTCCCCACTGATTCTGAGACACTCTCCTCCATATAGTACATTTCTTATATGAGGACCGTGTCCCTGCTTGGTCCTTCTACACTGTTCTCTGTTCTGCCACCAGTAACCACAGTGAAATGTCGGCGTCCTTGGGCAAGTTCCCCTGTCTTGTTTCTCTTCATTTTCATAGTCTTAGCTGGTTTTGGACTTAGTTCTTTCATATGGTTTTATGATCAGGGTAGTATAATCATAAAAAGGAATATTGTTTATGCTCTTTTAGCATTTAAGAGAAAAGGCATATTGTAATATATATTTTTGTTTCATGTGAATTGATGTTGATAATTAAAAATAGATATTTTTATTCCTTAT
The DNA here is from genome assembly GCF_905146905.1 of Nyctereutes procyonoides. Lineage (NCBI taxonomy): Eukaryota > Metazoa > Chordata > Mammalia > Carnivora > Canidae > Nyctereutes > Nyctereutes procyonoides. Next base: position 14,573,709 of record NW_026575136.1, on the reverse strand, counting down.
AATTAGTTCTAAGCTTATTTCGATTATAGTTTGAAAGTAAGGCAAGAGGGTGAGGATTTTTCTACAAGTAAATATGCAACATGATACTATAGCAGTGTTCTTTGGTAGATGTGTCTCTATGCTGCTTTTTTGGTTTAAATGAAAGAACTTTAAAGGTATGTTGAGTGTTGGGACGCCCGGGTGGCTCAGTGGTTGAACGTCTGTCTTCAGCCCAGGGCGTGATCCTGGGGACCCGGGATCTAGTCCCACGTCGGGCTCCCCGCATGGAGCCAGTTCTCCCTGTGCCTGTGTCTCTGCCTCTCTCTGCGTGTCACTCATGAATAAATAAATAAAATCTTAAAAATAAAAAGAAAAAAGTGTTTTGAGTGTTAAAAAACTAGACCTTGTTTGTAGTATATACTATAGAATTCCAAACTCCAGAAACTTGACAACTGATAATTCAATAATCAGTCACCTAGATATCAAAATAAAACTTAAGGATATGTAATTTTTTGGAAATCTCCTGTTATGTTTTTTTTTTCTTTCCTTGGTTGCCTTGTGTCCCCCAGATCTAACCTTTTCCCTCCCCGCCCCTTTTGGTTTTTCACTTTGTCTTTTACAAAGTTTGTTTTTTTTTTTTTTTTTTTTTTTTAAGATTTTATTTATTCGTTTGAGAGAGAAGGCACAAGTTGGGGAGAGGGGCAGGCAGACTTCCCGCTGAGCAGGGAGCCTGATTTGGGGCTCAATCCCGGGACTCCCAGGATGCCGAGATCACGACCAAAGCCCACCACCCAGGCCAAAGGCAAACACTCAACCTGCACCCCTGTCTTTTATAAAATTTTAAAAAATATTTTTGCTCATAGTCTTCTTTCCTATTTCAGTTATCTGTCAATCAGCAACATTTGTTAAATCCCAGTGGTGAGAATATTGTTTCTAGTAACCTGAGACATTTTGGTATTGGTCATCCTTTTATCCTTTCCTTTTTAGGACTCAAGTTCACATTGGCTTATTGGCATCTTCAGGTCTTCTTTTGGAATAATAAATCTTGCTCTCATCTTTCAGACTACCCTTAATATTATTTTTTAAATTTTTACTTAAATTCTAGTCATTAGCCTACAGTGCAGTATTGGTTTCAGTAGTAGAATTCAGTGACTCATGACTTACCACGTGCAGTGCTGGTCACAAGGGCACTCCTTAATGCCCATCACGCATCTAGGCCGTCCGCCACCCACCTCCCTACATCAGTCTTCAGCTCGTTCTCAGTAGTTAAAGAGTCTCTTATGGTTTGTTTCCCCCCTTTTCCCCTCTTTTCATATGCTCATCTGTTTTGTTTCTGAAAGTCCACATATGAGTGAAATCATATGATATTTGTCTTTCTAACATTTTTTTAATGGACCTATAACTGCTGATACCTGAATGATAAATACCTCTCCTGTGACACTCTGTGGAACATTTAATATTTCTTTACCACTGAGACTTGTTTGTGACAGCTATCACTGTCCCATTCAAGGAAGATTTTCTTTAGTTTCTTCTTATTTTTTTTTAAAAGATTTTATTTATTTATTCATGAGAGACAGAGAGGCAGAGACACAGGCAGAGGGAGAAGCAGGCTCCATGCAGGGAGGTTGATGCAGGACTCGATCCCAGGACCCCAGGACCATGTCCTGAACCAAAGGTAGACACTTGACTGCTGAGCCCCCCAGGCACCTCCCTTTTGCCTTTTTTTTTTTTTTTTTACCTCTTGCCTTTTTAATAGATGGTTTACAGTGTTACAAGGCAGTAAAAGATAATTTTGATGTGGTTTTCCCCCTCCTTCCTAACTGTCCTCCGTGCCCTGCCAAAATACTAGTGGTGATTTGTGAAATCAGAAGTGTCAGTCTTGGGATCCCTGGCTGGCTCGGTGGTTGTGTGTCTGCCTTCAGCCCGGGGCGTGACCCTGGGGACCCGGAATCGAGTCCCATGTCCAGCTCTCTGCATGGAGTCTGCTTCTCCCTCTGCCTGTGTCTCTGCCTTTCTCTGTGTCTCCCATGAATAAATACATAAAATCTTAAAAAAAAAAAAGTGTCAGTCTCTCTTCTGTACTTTATCAGATCAAGAAGCTCTTACCTATATTCTATTTTTTGATGATGTGGATGCAGATTAGATGATATTAAATTATCCTTTCCTTATAAGCAAGACTTGACTTTGCATTTGTCCTATTCAGTATGTTTAAGGTGTTTGTACATAGTGAAACTGAAAACTAACTTGTTGGGGGAGAGTTACTTTAGCAGTTTGAACAAGATTGCACTCAAGCAGCGGTTTGTTTAACATTCAAACTGGGGAGGATACCCGGAGTCAGGTGCCCCAGATTGAAGTTCTTGTTTTACTACTTTCTACCTGTTTGACCTTGTGCTACTTTTCTGTGTCTGTTTCCTTGTCTGTAACATGGGGAATCCTTACTTCCTTTGTTTGAGGTGTAAGTGGTTTAGCACATATAAAATATTTTGAAGCTATTCATTAAATTATTACCATTTATTACTCAGAGCTATAAGTTGGTTTTCATTTTAGAAGATAATGAACAGGGCAGCCCGGGTGGCTCAGCGGTTTAGCGCCATCTTCGGTCCAGGGTGTGATCCTGGAGACCCGGGATCGAGTCCCATGTGGGGTCCCTGCATGGAGCCTGCTTCTCCCGCTGCCTGTGTCCCTGCCTCTCTCTCTGTGTGTCTCTATGAATAAATAAATAAAAATCTTAAAAAAAAAAAGATAATGAACAGTAAAAAAAAAAAAGATCATGAACAGTATATTTTAGGGTAGAATTTATATTACTGCTTTCACCGGAGTAAACTGAAGATTCACATCAATGAAATACACCCAAACAAATCAAAATATTGAGGAGGAAGGAGTAAATGAGAAAATGTATGTTAAACCCAGGTATTCTAGAATGCCAAGTTTGGTTGTTATTGAAGTCAGAGAAAGAGGTGAAATATTTATAATCTATCATTGAAATTTTGGGTATAAATATTTTAGTCTAAATTTACACAAAAATTGTGTGTTCTAGAAATTAATATGTCATTATTTTAATCATTAAACATGTATGACTTATTTATAAGCTAGAAAGAATTGGTTCTCCTGCATTATCAATAATTACTTAGTTTATAATGAATTGGTTCAAAGAAAGAACATTTTTATATCTTTAGTAAAAGCTGTCCGCTGTGGTTTCCTGTTAGACACCGAAAATGAATTCTATTCATTTACTTACTTTCCATTTTCTAGTTTATTTCTTCTATTGAAAAAATTTTTTTCCAATTTTCTCCTGTGTTCCTACAGTGATTTTAAGGTGTAAAAATAATTGGTCTTTTTCTTATTAATACATAAAAGACAATTTTCCTCTAAGAGCTAAGCATTGCTTTAGTTATATCCCAAGATACTGATATGTTGTATACTAATTATAACAAATTTTTATATTTCCATCTTATAATCTCAATTATTTATATGCCCTCATTGTTAATTTCCATGTAATTGGGTATTATACTGGCTCTAATTTTAAAAACATGTATATTTTTAAAGAGAACATACCATGTATATTGTCCTGGATTACTTCCAGGTTTTGATATTTCCATGCACATTTGAGGAAAGATTTATTTGTTTATTTTAAAGATTTTATTTATTTATTCATGAGAGAGAGAGAGAGAGGCAGAGACACAGGCAGAGGGAGAAGCAGGCTCCATGCAAGGAGCCTGATGCGGGACTCGATCCTGGGACCCCAGGGTCATGCCCTGAGCTGAAGGCAGAGGCTCGACCACTGAGCCATCTGGGAGCCCCTGAGGGAAGATTTAAACTCTGCTCTAATGTATAGATAATCCTCACTTTATATAGTTCCCATATGCATAATTTTAGTTATCGTGTTTCAGTTAAATAACCCCAAATCCCCAATAAGAAGCTTTGTGATACTCTATAGAACCCAGCCAAGCCTACCTAGATTTTGACTGTAGGACTATGAGCTGATAATAGCTGGTGTTTTAATCTACTAACTTGGAGTAATTTGTTACATTGCAAGTTTTTTAAAAAGTTAATATACTGAGACTATTCATGTTCAGTTAAAAAAAATTTTTTTTAAGATTTTTTATTTATTCATGAGAGACACAGAGAGGCAGGGACACAGGCAGAGGAAGAAGCAGGCTCTATGCAGGGAGCCCGACGTGGGACTCGATCCTGGGACTCCAGGGTCACACCCTGGGCTGAAGGCAGATGCTAAACCGCTGAGCCACCTGGGCTGCCCAAGAAATTTTTTTTATTCTTCAAATTAGGTAACTGCTATTGATTTTTCTTCACGTTCATTGTTTCTGCAGTCTCCATTCTGCTCTTAAGCCCCATCTAGTGAATTTTTTTAGCTGATAATCACACTTTTTAGTTCTGGAAATTCTAATTTTATAGTTTCCTTTTTGCTGCTGAGCACTCACCATCTACTGACTTATTATGACCACCTTTTGCTTTAAGTTCTTGATAATACCTGCTATAAATTATCTCTTTTTTTTTTTTGCTAATTCTGATATTTGAATTATGCTATTATCCTTTTTTATTGATTACTCTTATTTTGATTATGGGATTTTTTTTTGTATAGTGGTAAATTTTTATATTATGTTGTTTGCTCCGATTATTCTTTGTAAGGAGGTGAAATTATGTTGTCTTCCTTTAAAGAGTGTTGAATTTTGTTCTGTCACATAATTGTAATATGGGAGAATCTTTAAGGTTTTTGTTAGGCTTGGTTTTCTTTATGAGGCAGGCCTATTTTGATATGGAAATTACAGGGGACCCTTATTCTCCTTGGAATTTCAGTTGAATGCTGAAATGTTCTCTCTGCCCTAGTTGGGTGGAGTATTAGTCCACTTGGGCTTCCATAACAAAATACGTCGGGCTAGGTGAATTCAACAACAAATTGATTTTCTTACAGTTCTAGAGACTGGAAGTCCAAGTGCAAGGCCCCAGGACAGTTGGTGTCTGGTGAAATGTCCCCTCCCTCGGGTTGCAGATGGCGGCCTTCTCATTGGGTGCTCACACGACCTCTCCTTTGTGCTTGTTTGGGGGGGATAGTACGGTACTGTGAGCTCTGTGTTGGCTCATCTCACCAGGATACTAATCCTATTGGGTCAGAGACCCATCCTTAGGACCTCCTTTAACCTCTAGAGGCTCAGTCTCCAAATTCAGCAGCACTGTGGGTTAAGTCTTGAGTATCTAAATTTTGTGAGGATACAAACATTCAGTCCATAGTAAGCAGGAACTGCCAAGACTCCCTGAACTGCTGAACCTTTCAGCCTCATGGGTGATCTCTGCTCGACTTCATGGAGACTCTCGACCAGCCCTTGACCCACGGACCCAGTTAAAGCCCAGAAATTTGGTCTTCTTACCCTCAGCTGCTCTGCTTGGGCTAGTTCTCCTTGTGGTGGGACAGGCAAAAGCCGGGGCCTTCGTGAGGCCTTCCTAGTTCCCTTGGATCTCAGATCTGCGCCACCTTACTCATTTCCTGAAAACAGTCGCCTAGGGGATCCCTGGGTGGCGCAGTGGTTTAGCGCCTGCCTTTGGCCCAGGGCGTGATCCTGGAGACCCGGGATCGAATCCCATATCAGGCTCCCGGTACATGGAGCCTGCTTCTCCCTCTGCCTGTGTCTCTGTCTCTCTCTCTCTCTCTCTGTGACTATCATAAATAAATAAATAAAAATTAAAAAAAAAAAAAGAAAACAGTCGTCTAATTTATTGTGGCCTGTTCCGTACTTGGTTTTGGTAGAATAACAAATCTGGTAGCAGATACTCTGCCGTGGTTGGAAGCAGACCAGTCATGGGATTTTTTTCCAAACATAGTAGGAGGAGTATTACAGATGTCTTAAGAGTATTTTTCTTTTATATAATTAAATTTTAAAAATTATTGGTAGGGCCTGTTTCATTAAAAGTTTTATGGGTAGACTTGAATTCTTTTTAAAGTTGTATGTTGAACACAATGCACTGTGTAGAGGGGGTGCCTTTTTAATTTTTTATAGTTATTGATGGGCTGAATATGATATTGTTAGAATCCTTGTGAAATATTTCAGTGTATTTGAGGCTCTTTATGTGCAGTAATCAAAACCTGGTGATGAAACGTTATGACTTACACCCACCAAACCATGGAAATTTAGCATTGAAGCCCCAGGAGGCCTTTTTAAACTCTCTCCCCCCTCTATGCATCTGACACAGGATAATGTGAGGTATGGTCCCAACACTGGGCAAAGTGACAATGCTATACAAGAATGGTTCCTTAATTATAATACTTAAAATTTTTTCCAGGAGTTTAAAATACTCCTGAGTACATAATTTAAGTGTTATTTAGTTCACTTGAAAAATGAAATCCTTTTTGGCAGGCCATTATAAAGTCTTCAGATTTTATACTTTTTTAAAAGAGTAATTGTGAGTCCTATATTTGTAGAGCATAAAGTATGCTGGATAGAGTATTCAAATCAGGATTTTTCCATTTTTATAAAAATTAAATCAAGTAAAAATATGGTTTGGATATTTTTGAAATTGTTGGAAGTGTTTTTGGTAGGTATTAAATAGGCCTCACATTTAATTGTGTATCACAAACTGAATTTGAAAAAGTAATCATTAAAAGTTGAGTTTTATCAGTAATAGGTTATTAGATGTTCTAAAGTCAGATTCAACTCTTTGTACTCACGCATATGTGTACTGAGAAAATTTGGTAAATGATGATACTGGCTCCTCAGATTAAAGAGGAATTGATAGATTCTTGATGTTGGAACTACCAACAAATAATCAGTAATTTTTTTTTTATCCCTGCTTCATTCCATGTGCCAAATGAAATTCCAGAAGGACTAAAGATTTACATTTAAAAGAGAAATAATATATATACAGAAGATAATATAGGTGAACATGTAATCATCAGGTAGTTGTAAACACTGTACCAGATGATACTTTAGAAGGAAAGGATGATAGGTCTGTGTAACAAAAAGAAAACCCTATCAAAAAAAAAAAAAAAAGGGAACTTAAAAAGCAAAGAGAAAAGATGAGCATGAAGCTGGCAAGTCACATATAATACATCTGATTTGCTCTTCAGACTGTAGATCAAAGTTACCTCTATAGCACAGCACAGGAATCCCTTTGCTTCCCTCTTCAGACATTCACTTCCCCACTTCCCTTGATTGAGATGCCCAAAGGTATTGTCATTCCTCTTCAGTAAACAAGCAGGGAACTGGAACCTCATAAAACCCACTAGTGCTATGCTGTTTATTTCCACATGATGTTGCTAGTGAAGTTTGATCCTTTGCAGTCCCTTTGGATGTTTGCTCAGCAAACTTGCTGGCCCAGAAGCTCTACTGGTCCAAAACTTTATACAGACTTTAGTGAGACCACATTGGGCATCATTGTGCTCAGGGTAATAGGATATGGAGGAGCAACCAGCATCATTCATTTATTCATCAAACCACTGTTTACTTGAGTACCTACTATGTGCTCCAGATACTGGTTTATGCACTGGAAATAATAATAGTGAACAAAACATAAAATTCCTGCCATCATGGAGCTTACATTGATTCTGGGGGCTGAGGAGAAGACAGTGGAGCAGAGACATCCAATAGACAAAAGATTTACACTGTGCAACATCTGCAGAAGGGCCTCTGCATGAATTCTGACCTCTTTTATTTTTAAAGATTTTATTTATTTATTTGAGAAACAGAGAGAGAGGCAGAGACACAGGCAGAGGGAGAATCAGGCAGAGAGAGAAGCAGGCTCCATGCAGGGAGCCCGACGCGGGACTTGATCCTGGGTCTCCAGGATCATGCCCTGGGCTTAAGGCGGAGCTAAACCGCTGAGACACCTGGGCTGCCTAAATTCTGACCTCTTTTAATTGTTTTATATTTACTCTATGTGGGGCATCAATATGAGTGGTACCAGTGAGTATAACAGAGACACTGAGTGGATTTAAAATCACAATGTGTTGATAACTTCTCACGAGCTTGCTATGGTACTCTGTGGCCACTCTATATAATGGTATACAGTTATTTAAAAATATTGGTATAGGTATATATTTATGAATATAGGGAGATTGTTTATATAAGTGGAAATGCAGGTTGGCAGATTATACATTTAGTATGATCACACAAGTATTAGAGGGAAATACTTTTTCTTTACTTCTGAGGTTTCCTTTTTTTTTTTTTTTGTAAAGATTTTATTTATTCATGCGAATACACAGAGAGGAGAGAGAGAGAGAGAGAGAGGCAGAGACACAGGCAGAAGGAGAAGCAGGATCCATGCAGGGAGCCCGACGTGGGACTGGATCCCAGGTCTCCAGGATCACGCCCTGGGCTGCAGGCAGGCGCTAAACCACTGAGCCACCCGGGCTGCCCTGAGGTTTCCTTCTTAAGAAGGGAGTTCCGTTAGTGTCGGCCTGAGTCTGCTCTTGCTCCTTTAAGTCACTTCATCCTTGATGTAATGACTTATCTGATTGGTAAATTTGAGAATAGTTGGCCTTATGGATGCGCTTCGTTGATGTGTAGGAGCTAGCTAGTCTTCCCACAGCAGCCGATGAGTCATGTTTTGTCTCCTCCTAAATGGTATAAGCTATGCAGGGGCTTACCCCTGCCGGGGGGGGGGGGGGGGGGACAGGGACCGCTCCCAGCAGTGGTAAGCCCCTGTCTGTGCTGGCATGAGCAGCTCTGAGGTTAACCATCAGCAGGCCCATTTGTCTTTTACACCTACCTCTTCTATTAGCACTAGCAGTGATTCTGTATTTGTTTTCTCAACTTGTTCATGACTTTGGCAGGGAAGGAGTTACCTACTTTTACGTGCTCTCTTTGGAAGTGCCTCATACTTATGACTCTATTTTATTTAGTTTTACATAGATTTTTAGTATTTTTCCATATACATGTAGAAAAAAGTCTGGAAAGAAAAGCATCATAGTTTTAAAAGAGATTGGTAGAATTAATTTTTTTCCTCGTCTATACCTTTAAGTTCACAGAATTTATTAGATATGTAACTAAGAAATAGTTAAGTATTTTAAACCTCTAAAATATACAGTGTAGCCTGACTTCCCATGTAGAAGAACGAATCATCTTTGTAGAAGGGAGAAACTAGATCGGAGTAGATACGTTTCCACCTCATAGCATGGTGCTTGAGTCTAGAACTTATGGTAGGCAAAAACAGATTACTTTTCTGAAACCTATGGCTTGTCATTTCAACACGTATGTCACCATAATGGCTTTCCATCCATTAATAGTGTGAAGCAATCTGCATGGTTTTTAAAAGTGAGTTCCTGTATTTAACTGAGGTTAAGTGGATTCTGTATTTCTCTTTCCTATTTGCTGAGTTTGCTAAACCTGTTTATTTATTTTTTTGATTCTTTTATTATCCCTTGCCTTTAAAAAAGGAACAGCTTAGATTTTTACCATCTTTCCTGCTTATCACTGTGATAGGCCTATATGAATATATAATACTCAGGTTTGGCCATATTTGAAATTATAGATCTATTAAAAAGGGAAGAGGTAAAGTGACGTTTTGAAAGTGGTAGTTTTTATATCCCCACTGCCCCCATATTAGCAGAGAAAAAATATTTCTTGATTTCAAAATTTTATAAAAGTAGAGTAAAACTGCAACATAATTCAGTCATCATATTTTTACCGTGCTTTTAAAAAATTTACTTTAAAAATTTTTCAATTTCAATTATGAAATACTTAAGATTATAAGACATGCTGAGCATAAAATACTCTCTAGATATTCCATGCACAACTTAACAAACAAAAGTTTATAAATACAAGTAAGCTTCTGTATACCCCATCCTACCTCCAGTTTGATGTTTACCATTATTATGCATATGCTAATATTTTTTGTATTACCTATATAAGTATCATTAAAGAATACAGTGTATTTTTGAGTATTTTAAAACTTGATGTGAAACATTTATATAAAGTGAGAATGTAAAATTGAACAGCTGCTTTATTTATTTATTTATTTTTGAACAGCTGCTTTAGAAAACGATTTGCCAGTTCCTAAAAAAGTTAGGCAAACTCAGCACTTTTCTTAGGTAATACCAAAGAAAGACGTGTATATACCGCACAAAACTTGTACACAAATATTCATAGCTGTGTTGCAATATTCACATTAGCCAAAAAGTTAAAAAAAAAACAAAATTGAACAACTGAATGTTCAAGTGGTGAATGGATAAATAAAATGAGGTATATCTACAATGAAATATTATTCAGCAATAAAATAACTGAAGGACTGATACATGCATTAACATGGGTGAACTTGAAACATTCTAATAAATAAACTCGTCACAAAAGACCAAAAGACCATATGTTGTATGATTCTATTTATACGAGAAGTCCAGATTAGTCAAATTTATAGAAACGGAAGGCAGATTGTGATTGTCTGCGGTGGAGGTTATGGGGGGACATTGGGCTGAGACTCCTAATGGGTATGGATTTCTTTTTAAGATAATGGTGACAGTTGCACAAGTCTGAATATATTAAAAAAGTCAAATTGTACATTTAAATGGGTGAGTTGTATTGGGATGTGAATTATATCTCAGTAAAGCTGTTTAGAAAGTTTATGTTAATGTTATATATTTTTTTATTAGCTTTTTAAGCTCAGTATAAACCAAATCATTATATTTTAGGATTTTTGTACGTTTAGTTCTATATAACTGACTTTCACTTTCCACTCTCTGAATTTACTGTAATTTATTAATCATTTCCCTTTTTTGCTCTTTGAAAACAATGCTTTTCTGAACAGTCTAATCCATATTTCCTTATGTGATGATGTATTTTTAGGTTCAACATGAGGTTGAACTCATAACCCTGACATAAGGACCTGAGGTGGTATCAAGAGTTAGACATTTAACCACCTGAGCCACCAGGGTGCTCCAATGATGATACATTCTTAAGGCTTTCTTCCAAATTAGAATTTGGATAGGCTTATTGATGATTTGTAATTTCTTTAGTATTAACTATTTAGAAGACATTTTACTGGTGTACATTGGAACATTTAATTCATATAGTTATATAATTTAAAGTTGAAAATAGTAAGAGTACTCTATCCTCTGAAGTTTTTCTGTGGTTCTTTTATATTTGGCCAAAGAACAGGGCTTCTTGACTACTGTGCCTTTCTTGGTATTTTATCATTAAGTGCAACGTGTCCTAATTTTTGTGTATGCTTATATCTTACAGAAAAAGCCACAAATGAGTACAACACTACAGAAGATTGGAGTCTTATTATGGACATATGTGACAAAGTTGGAAGCACTCCTAATGGGTAAGATGCCCACTTATGCCCGGTGAATGTCTAGGAGCTTAATGACCTATGTCTCTCTTCCCAGTGTGACTTTGAAAGGAAAATAGGATTTTACTATTTACTTTTGGGGAACAAAAGTTAAGAGATCCTGGTGGCCCAATTTATGGGATTAATTTTATCCCAAAAGAACAATGGAAAAAGAGTTTAGCTGAAAACCTGAGATATATTAAAATACATAATTAAAACTTTGACCCAATAGTGACACATGTTAACAATGAATAGACTAGTTATTTAGGGAATTCCCCTTTGACTTAGACATGTGTGGGAGTCTTTTAATAATGAAATAGATAAATACAATAATGTAATACATAATACACTGAAGAAGCCCTTCAAAAAGATAAAGTGAATATAAAAAAGGATGCTTTGAGGGCAGAATGCAACAATTAAGGTGAACTGATTATACTTTAGAAGACTGATGAAAGCATTTAACATTACAGCTTTTCCAAGTACCTTGATATTTGTTTATTTTTACACCTTTTGAAGACTATATATCTTATAATTTTTTTAAGATAAGAATTTTCTGTCTGAATCCTAAATCTGTCTTGAAGAAATGAGAAGATAATTTATGTGACATAGTTTTCTTGTGTTGATCTATTGGAAGTTATTTGGGTCTGATTCTGGAATATGCAACCTTTGCAACAAGCTGCTCCTTTTTTGCAGTGTGTGTGGGGGGCTGTTCTGTAATTCTGTGAACAAAGTACTGAAACTGCATGGAATCATTTTGCAGATTTATTCCTTTAATGAAGTAAAATTTGCAGGATTTTATTTTTAAATTTAAAGTTGATTTGCTAGTAGAATGCCTTACATTTTTAATGGTTAAGTTGAAATTTTGAATAAATACTTAATATTCTTCATTTTTTTTCCCCTTAGAGCAAAAGATTGCCTAAAAGCCATAATGAAAAGGGTAAATCATAAGGTTCCTCATGTTGCTCTACAAGCATTAACTGTAAGAGTCATGTTATCATCTGACCCAAATTTTAAATGTGTATTTATTTCAGCAAGTTAAGTAAGATAATATTTCAACATTTGTATATTGATTTTTATTTTGATTAATAGCTTCTTGGGGCTTGTGTGGCAAACTGTGGAAAGATATTTCATTTAGAAGTATGTTCCCGTGATTTTGCAACAGAAGTACGTGCTGTGATAAAAAATAAGGTAAATTTTAAAAAGAGAAGCAATTTAAGTCATTAAAAAGTACATATACTGCGTGTCATTTTAACTATATATAGCATTAATAAAGTTGTATTATAAATGAAATCACTTTTAGCTAAGTTTGAAATGAGATAAACTTCCTATTCTAAAACTTAGATGTTTTCATTTGTAGCACCAAAAACTGTTTTCCTTCCCAAAGCATGCATACTAGTGATAATAGCTAATCTTTATTTAGAGTTAGTAAGCGGTCACTGCTTTAAGGATTTTACATATATTGTCATGTTGAATGCTCTTAATAATCCTTAGAAGTTAGATTCTCTTGTCATTCCTATTTTATAAATGCAGAAGCTGAGGCTTAGAGGGAAGTTCAGTAACTTGCCCCAGGTCATGCAGCTAGTAAGTGACATAGCTAAAATTCAGATCCAGGTTTCCGAGTCCAGATTGACCACTATCCTGTACATTCTCACTAGAGATGGCATGCAAATTGGACCTTTATTTTAGAGCAGGATTGAGGGGTCTTCACAATAGGGTTGTTCTTAACTGATTTCTTTGGGATAGAAACTCTGAAGCTTCTGTTGTTATTAGTGGCAAAAATGCAGGAATTTTAGTTTAGTTGATATAAAAAGTTTAATCTAATATTGAGCATATTAAGAAAACATAGAACAAATAACCTCTGAATATAAAAGATCTGATGTCATTATAGTAAGAGTTAAAAATTGATGTTTAATAGGTAATTTTACTAGAAACAACTTTATCTTAGAAACAAAAACAGACATTTATCAAGCACTCATCTAGGCTAGGGATTGCTGGACTTTTGTTGATCTTTATATAATTAAAGAGAGAATTTGGGTGGTAATACTCTGTTAAATAATTCAAGTACTTTAACCACAGTTTTATTTCTTTCATTGCATCGTCCTTAAAAGGCTCATCCTAAAGTATGTGAAAAATTGAAATCTTTAATGGTGGAGTGGTCAGAAGAGTTTCAGAAGGATCCTCAGTTTAGTCTAATATCTGCAACTATTAAATCTATGAAAGAAGAAGGGATTACTTTTCCTCCAGCAGGTTCTCAGGTAAGAGATTCATGTAGATCCATGATTTACCTTACACTATTTTGAGGGTATGTATCTTATATAAAAGCTAGGCAAGGTCTATCTTAATCATCCTTTCCCACCTCTACTTTCCAGGTGCCTCAGATAGCGCCTTATATTTAGTAGGTGTTCTAATTCTTGAGTGAATTTCTTCTACATATCAGAACTTTGAGAAGTGAATCAGCCATAAATAATCTGATGCTACTCTAAGTCTAGAATCATGCAAAAGGCATAGATGTATGAGGGAGTCCTTGTGTTTAAGAAATTTACAGTAAATTTGGAGGGTAGCTGTTTACATGTGAAAAATAACTAAATTGTAAGTGACATATATGGATGGGGGAGGGGTAACAAAGACTAGATGCCAGAAGAGAGAGGTGACAACAGACTGAGATGGTAAAGAGGTAGAATTTTTAGACTGGAATGTATTTCAATAATAGGAGGGAAGAGGGAAGAGGTCCTGTTAGGGAAGGACTGATAGGAGCAAATCCACAGAATTGAAAAGGGTCAAGACCTGTTGGTTGAAGAGTGAATATGCCTGGAGTGAATGGTTTACATATAGATGAGTGGAACTCTAAGATTAGAAATTTATTTGAGGAGATAGAGACTAGTTTTAGTAGGACAGGGGTGGAGGTAGGGATAATGAGTCACAGAGTGGGCTATTTAAGTGTGGGAGAAGAATACTATCTTGAATTTTGCTTCAGTGCCTCTTGCTTTCTACTTAATATTAGGATATGGGCTAGGGAAAAAAACTAAGAGGAGGAGTACTGTATATTTTATTTTTATTTAGACTGTAGACTAAAAGGATCTTTTAAACAGACAAAAAGGATCTTTAGAGCTGACCAGAACTGAGGGCTCAAGGGAGCATTTGAGGACAAAAATCTTATAAGTAATAAAAGCAAGCATTCTTCTATCTAGAATAGATAGAAGCTCTATCTTCTGCATGTCAAGAACCTATAGAACTGTGTTTATAGAACTGGTTCTTTAACTGGTTTAAAGAACTGGTTCAGGACCCTGGACATCTCTGTCCTCCATGCCTGTAAATTTAAGCATGACCTTCCTAAGTCCTCTGCCACCACGCTTCAAGTACAATAAGTACTAAAAGAGAGCTTAACATGTATTCCTAGAAGTGCACCTGTTGTCTCTGTCCACCCTCTTTTCTTCAGTAATTATCATGGCTTCTTGCTGCCGCTTCTCCTGGATCTTGATGCTCCTCACTGACTACGATACTTTGGACAGTTGAGACCAGGGAAGTACAATCAGGAGATATTTGTATTTAAGTACTTTCTGTATCCCATGTTCTGTGTCAGATATAAAGATGTATGCAAAATGGAAGCCAGTTCATGCCCTTTGTGGAGTTTATAATTTTTCTTGAAGACCATGATGTTTTATTTTAGTATTTGAAGACTGCTACTTAAAATTTTTACAAAGAACTTCACTTTTAAAAGAAACTCGTCAGTTTTTTTAAAAATTAACATGTGCGAGTAATTATAGAGCTTGTGTCTTCTTTGAAACGGTGGCTGTGTTCATTTTCCTCATACATTTACAGACTGTCTCAGCTGCTGCCAAGAATGGTACATCATCGAACAAAAACAAAGAAGATGAGGACATAGCTAAAGGTAAATGCTCAAGCACGTATAATTTAGTGTTGCTTAAAACACCCTTGCCAGAACAGTTTATTTAAATAAAAATTATAATCAAACTGGGTTATACTTTTAGTATTTTACCTCAAATCTAGTAGGGTCTGAAGAGGATACAAGATTGATTTAATTCATAATCCTTGTCAGTAATATGTATTTAATGTCGTACCTTCGGGGAGATTTCATTTCACCTTTTCTTTAATGCCAAAGTTATGAGTCAAGCACAGAAATATGTTCACGGCTTGTCCTATATGGAAAGCTACCCATATTATAATGTCACAATCTGTTTGCTATAAAAATAATAGCTGCTGTATATGACAGACTGTGATAATAAGGAATGAGCAAAAACTTTATTTTAAAAAATGTCATGATTTTCTGCCCTGTCCTCCCACATCCCAAGAGAGCTAACTGTTCAGCATTTAATTGGACAAATAAAATATTCACTCGATTTATTATTAAGTATTATTAAACTTTTCTTTTTAAACTTGAAAAAATCAGAATTCTGTCTTTTTTTTTGCATTTCAATTTTTCAAATTAGCTATTGAATTATCATTGCAAGAGCAGAAGCAGCAGCATGCAGAAACAAAATCCTTATATCCATCTGCAGAAATTCAGTTAAATAATAAAGTTGCAAGGAAAGTAAGAGCTTTATATGATTTTGAAGCCGTTGAGGACAATGAACTCACCTTTAAACACGGTGAAATTATTATTGTCTTGGATGACAGGTATGTTTTATATCTTTATTTCTGGAATATTTTGAAATTATGAAGTATATTCTTTATTTAGAATCCTGGATATTCAGGTCTTTGACTTTGGTGTATTTGAATCATAATGGAGCCTTTTCATACCTTAATTTTTTTCTAAAATAAAAGACTAGATATGTGAGGTTTTTATTATTTTATTAAATTTGGTAGTATTCTTTATATCTTGGATAAAAGATGTATTAAGTAATATTGCTACTTATCACAATTGTGAAGTCACCCGAATCCATTACATTAGGAGTTGTGGATATCAAAAATTTTTTTAATAATAAATTTATTTTTTATTGGTGTTCAATTTGCCAACATACAGAATAACACCCAGTGCTCATCCTGTCAAATGCCCCCCTCAGTGCCTGCCAACCAGTCACCCCCACCCCCCGCCCTCCTCCCCTTCCACCACCCCTAGTTCGTTTCCCAGAGTTAGGAGTCTTCCATGTTCTGTCTCCCTTTCTGATATTTCCTACCCATTTGTGTATATCAAAATTACTGGCAAAAAAACCCCACCCAAAATAGCTTGTAGAAAGAAATACAGCTATATTCTCTCTCTCTCTCTTTTGAAGAGGGTGAGAGCGGGATAGGAGGGCAGAGGGAGAGGGAGAGAGAGAATCTCAAGTAGATTCCATGCCCAGCTCAGAGCCTGATGCAGGGCTTGAGTTCACAAGCCAGGGATCATGACCTGAGCTGAAACTAAGTTGATGCTTGACAGGCTAAGCCACCCAGGCACTCCAGCTATGTTCTTTGATAAAAGCACCCAAAAGCTGTGCTCAGCTCTTCCCTAGTTCTAGCCTGCTACTGTACTCTCCCTCACAAATTCTCTATCATTTAAAGTTATAGTAAAGAATAGATCTATTGTACATTGGAAACTAATATAGTACTGTATGTCAACTACATTTTCAACTTTAAAAAAAAGGACAGATCTGTCTCTGTTGGGCCTAATTCTGTTTTTTACTTTGCTTTTTAAAGAAGTTGATGAAATTTAGCAAGGGTGACATCTAACAGCTTGTTGCTGTGAACAGAAATTGCAGATGCATTCAGTATCTGTTATAAATAACTTAGTAAGAATATATTAGTCTAGTGCATTTTTAAATGAGTAGATACTCAAAATGGTTTTACTTTCCCGTAGTAGTTATTGAAAAATGTTATATAATAGACTGTATAAAAAATGAATGAGAACACAGTTCTGTCTTACAAAATCTAGACTAAAGGAAGTTACGATTTCTATATAGATGTTTGTATGGAATGAAGATTGTGAATGCCATGAAAGAGGTAATATTGGGTCCAGAAGAGACCAGATTTGTACCAAGTGCAAGCATCTGGGAAAGAAGGCTTAACTGGTGAGGGTTCATTTCAGGTGAACCTTGGTTTTGGTTAGGGAAAGTTTTACAAGAAATTGAGAATAGGAAAAAGAAGGTCTCTTAGGCAATCAAGAAAATAATCATTTTTTTCTTTAATTTTTAAAAAATAATTATTCAGAGTAGAACACATGATCCCTGAATGATAGTAAGTAATTTTTAAAATTTTTTTTAATTTTAAAAAATATTTATTTATGAGAGAGACACAGAGAGAGGCAGAGACACAGACGGAAAAGCAGGCTCCATGCAGGGAGCCTGATGTGGGACTCGATCCCGGGACCCCAGGGTCACACCCTGAGCTGGAGGCAGATGCCCAACCGCTGATCCCCCAGGCGTCCAGATAGTAAATAAATATTAAGGGGGAGGCATAGCGTGGGCTCTGAACACTGACATTCTGAAATGTCAGGGTTCTTAGTGTAATTTTAGTTAGAATATTTACAAAAGAACCTAGGTTTATAGTTCACATACTTTTATACAACTAGAATATTGAACTTAAAAACAAATAGAGACTAAACTACAAAATAAGTAGTTTTTGCTCTAAGATTCAAATTTTGAGTATTTTATGTAGTGAGAAAATATTCTAAAATAAATTGCTATTTGGGGTGTCTAGGTGGTGCAGTTGGTTGAGCAACTGACTTGATTTCAGCTCAGGTTATGATCTCCGAGTCATGAGATCCAGTCCTGAGTCAGGATCCATGCTCAGTGCACAGTCTGCTTCAGATTCTTCTCCCTCTCCCTCTGCCCCTCCCACTCATGCATGTGCACGTGCTCTCTTTCTCTTCCAACTAAGTAAGTCTTTTAAGAAAAATTGCTACTTACAAGGTAAATAGATTACTGATTAATGACACAGGTACTTTATCACTTATCAACAGGCCTGTACTACCCTGTGCTGTAATTAACTGAATTCTCTGACTTTTTATTTTTTTTACCTGTTGTCTTTCATAGAGTGTATACCTTGACATCTTTTGGAGTTCATGTGGCATTATGCTCCTATTACAGTCGTTATGTTGCTGTGCTGCATGTGTCTTTTCACACGTTTATTTTTTATTTTATTTTATTTTTTTTAGATTTTATATATTTATTTATGATAGACAGAGAGAGAGAGGTAGAGACACAGGCAGGGGCAGAAGCAGGCTCCATGCCGGGAGCCCTATGTGGGACTCAATCCGGGACTCCAGGATTGCGTCCTGGGCCAAAGGCAGGCGCTAAACCGCTGAGCCAAAAAAAAAATAAATAAATAAAAATAAAAAAAAAAAATAAAAAAAAAATAAACCGCTGAGCCACCCAGGGATCCCCCTACACATGTTTAATTAAACACAAAGTCATTTAATAATTTAGATGTATATAAAATTATTTTCAGTTGAGAATACTGTAAGTTGAGAAATTTTTTTCTATATAACTTCTAAGAGAATCCAACATGAATATGATGGAATATGTAGGTTGATTGCTGTCATTTTAATGGTAGGATACCCCAATCTTAAATTTGCCATAGACATGTCCATTAACACACCCATAGGTTAAATGTTGTCATTTAGAGTGATAGTGTATCACTGGCAGGATTTTTAAGCATAAATGCAAACTTGAGTCCTAAAGTGAAATGACAGTCTTCAGTTAAAAGGTGGTCATCTAGATAATCCAGAATATGATTATATTCATTGTTTTTATATTGCTGTGGAAATGAAAGCACAGTGTTAAAATTTTCATGTATCGAATTTGAAGTCCTGTGAAGATGCATCATTTTTGGACTTTGGCTTGAGAAACACTGAACTAATAGAAAAGGTGCACATTTCTTATTAACAGAATATACCAAAAAAAGAAAAAAAGCTATTAACTTTCTATGTTTTTAGATTTATCTCACCATTCCTTGTTTATTACGTACTATTTCAAATAATCAAGTAGAATTCCTAAAGTTCCAAAAATGCTATGTTGTGATTAGACCCTCTGTGGCGTTGTACATTTGGTTCTTTCTTCCTGGAAACCCCTGTCAAAAGAGGCAGACATGTTTAGAAAAGAAAGGAACTTTACTTTTAAGGAAGATTTGCAAGGGAGCCCAGGCTTTAGAATGATTGGCTCCCTTAATTAAAAAACAGATATTTTAAGGAAATGACCCTCTACAATATTGCCAAGATTTCTAGGTTTACTATTTGTATGTTTGTGGTTTTTTTTCACATGATTATCATATCCATAAATAGGGCATCAGTTATCTTTAGCCATTGTCATTACGGAAGTCAGCAAACAGGAGTGCCTGGGTGGCTCAGTCAGTTAAGCCTCCAGCTTGTGAATTTGGCTCAGGTCGTGGGTTGTGGTATAGAGCCCTGCACCTGGCTCCACACTTAGTGGAGAGTCTGCTTGGGATTCTCTCTCTCTCTCAAATAAATAAGTAAATCTTAAAAAGCAAAACAAAAGTCAGCAAGTGAGTGGTTTTAGCTGAGAGGCCAATAGCCTAAAGGAGAACTCAGGTGTTTGTTTATTTGAGACTTCAAATGAGCCAGGATAACTTAGTTTTTTGTTAGTGTGCAAAGTTGTCTGTTTCTTTATATTTTTATTTTCTTTTTTATTCATAATGGCGACAGAGCAGATGTCATTTATATTACCATATCCCTAATTTCTTTTTCCTCCTAGCAGATGCCTGTTTAATCTTCAAACCTGTGTAGATTTTATATCTTCTGAGAAGCCTTTACTCTCTGCCATTAGTTTCCAATAGTTAGTTCTTTCTCTGTGCTGCTGTAACTCCCTGAACATAATAGCATTTCTCATGCTGTACTGCAGTCACTTCTCTACATATGTCTCTCCTGCTATACGAGTTGATTCTGAAGAGGTTCAGCACTTCCTTGAGAAGGAAGAAGGGGGAAGGAGAAAAATCTCACAATCCTTGCTTTTTAGCAAGGTAACGTAGTTAGTACAAGATGGTTGAGAACTACTATGCTAGATTTTTGTTCTTGAGAACAGAAACTGTCTCCCATTAGCTTTGTAACTTCTTGCTTAATCTGATGTCACTTGTTGCCTCTTTGGTAGGCTTTCATAAGTGTTAGCTGTATAATCAATTCATTGGTAATAAAGTTTCTGTCTTTATCATTTTCACTCAGCTGTGATTTATTTTTCTTAATACAAAAAGCTCTAAATGCTGCATTGAATTATCAGTTTTTATAAAATTACAGTGCTGAAATACCTTAATTTAGAAATTTAAAATTAAATATTATTTTGTATCACTAACATTCCAAAGAATCAACTGATTGTCAGTGGAGAGAATTTAGAGCTGGATTAGGGCTAGGAAGAAGTCATCATGCTTTGACATGGCATTTGTTTTGCCTACTTTTATGCTTTATCAGGAAGTTTGCAGTAGTGGCTGGAAGGGAATTTATCCTATATTAATAGGGCCACTAGAGGAGGCTACACATAAAATTGTTGATAAGTTCAAATAGAATCCACGTGTCCATTTCACAGGTTTGGGTTTTCTGTTTTGTTTTGTTTTTTTTTTTTTTTTCTGTAAAAATTCCTCTGAGTTCAGCTGTCCTTTTTAAAATGGAAAGTATAATTTTAAAAAGCATGTGTGGAAGAGAATTTCTTACTTTATATATATATCAGCAGACATGACATATTAGATACAATTTTTTTAAGATTATTTTTGAGAGTGAGAGCAGAGCTAGCAAAAGAGAACATGAGTGAGGGGGGATCCCAATGTAGGGCTTGATCCTAGGACCCCGAGATCATGCCCTGAGTGGGAGGTAGGTTAACCAACTGAGCCCCCAATATATTAGATACATATTAGATATCTGTATATTAGAATTGTCAATATATCAGTTATTTTCAAGTTTTAAGAATTTGAGTGAGATGTAGCTCACATCTTTTGGTACTTTTTAAATGAAATGACATTTCAGAGCCCCAGAAGTTCATTCATCCTGCAGTTTCATTTTTTAGGAATGTATGCTCAATAAATCAAATTTTTGGAAAGGAATAGACCAAATTATTTTCTAGATTCTATGGTTGTCCATATAGAAAGGCCAACAGAATCAATGGACAAACTACTAAAATTGGTAAGACTTCATCAGGGTTTTTAGATACCGTCTAAAAACATAAAAATCAGTGGGTAAAAGATTGCCATACTCAATAAAGATTATAAATGATTTATGATCTAGAGTTAAATAACCTAATAAATATATGTAAGTACTTAATGGAGAAAGTCATAAAATTCTTTGAAAGACATAAAGAAATATAAGTATATATAATATATTTATTTTATCTTAAAATTGGTTGATTTGAGAGAGCACGAGCAGGAGGGGTAGACAGAGAGGGAGAGAGAAGGCCAAGTGGACTCTGTGCTGAGCATGGAGCCCGATGCAGGGCTCCATCCCAAGACCCTGAGATCATTACCAGGACCTTGAGCTGAAACCAAGAGTCGGATGCTCAACCAGCTGTGCCACCCAGGCTCCCCTACGATATGTTTATTTATATAATTATACACAGAGATACCACATTCATGGTAAAGAAAACTTTAATGTTGTAAAGATTTCATTTTCCCCATATTAATGCATAAATTCAGTGCACTTCTAATTAAAATCCCAACAGGACTTTTTTTTCAGAGAACTTGAAAGCATTTTAATTTTAACATTAATATGGAAATATGCAGGTATGCAAGAGAGGGTACTTTTCCCTGCCAAGTATCAAGGCATATTAACAAGCTGTAGTAAATAAATATATGGACTGTTCAACAGAATGGAATCTAGATCCATCTGCTCATGAACAGATAGCAGCCTGCTGCTTGAAAGATAGGATATCGTAAATCAGTAGAAAAAATGATGTATTATTCAATAAATTTTTGCTGAAATGACTGGCTCTTTATATAGTACTAATAAAATTTTGATTCAGGTTCACATACATATGGTTTCATTCGAGATGAATTAAAGACTTAAACATGGGGTGGGACACCTGGTGGCTCAGTTGCTTAAGTCGCCACCTCTTGGTTTCTGCTTAGCTAGTGATCTCAGGATCATGAGATCAAGCCCCATGTCGAGCTCCACACTCAGCTCGGAGTCCGCTTGAGATTCCACCTCTCCCTTTGCCCCTCCCTCTGCTCACACACACATGCTTTCTCTCTCTCCTCCAAATAAATAAATCTTAAAAAAAAAAAAAAGATGTTAACATGGGGGAAAGATAAGAAAGAAAACCTAAAACTATTAAATGTATTGGAAAACAGATTTGGGAGTTCAAGGATAGAGAAAGATTTCTTTTAAGGAAACTATAAACCATAAAAGATTGCTAAATTTGATTACATGGAACAAAAAACACTATGCTGTAAAAGAAACCGTAAACATATGTTAAAAGACAAGTGACAGTTTGAGAGAAGGTATTTGCATAATTCAGACAAACAGTTGCTGTCCAGGATATATAAAGAACTCCTACGGATCCATGAAAAGAGATAAATAGCCCAATGGAAAAAGAAAAATGAACAAAAAACATGAACAAGCAGTTAACAGAAGAGGCCGTCTGAATGGCCAGCAAAACCTGTCGATGCTCAGGAAGCGCAGATGAACAGAGCCCTGAGATAGGATTTCTCTCCTGTCTGACATCAAGTGCTGCGTGGACAGTTAACACATGTGAGGGAAAATGACCTTTTCACGTGCTGCTGAGGACAGGAGGATGGTGCATCGTCATGACCTCTTAAGAGACTACTTGGCAATAGTTGGTAAAATGGAAAATGTTTGTATCCTGAGGCCCAGCAAGTCCATGTCTGTGAATAAGCCTAAAGAATTGTTGCTTGTCTACCCTAGAATTGAGAATGACCATTACCCCAATCTATGTAAGGTAAAAGACTGGAAATATTTAAGTGTTCATCCATCTGGGGATGGATAAATCAAATATGCTGTATTTGGATAATGGGATCCTTTAAAAGGGATAAACAAGATATGACAGTATTAACATATAAAATGTAAAAGTCTATAATGATTACTGTATTTGTAGACTTTGCTATAGGTTTATGTAAACAAATAAAAACTATACTTGCCGGAAGGGTACATACCAACTATATGTGGTGGCTTGGTAGGTTGGATGTAGGATTCAAACTTGGGTTTTGGTAAAGGGGACTTCATCGTTGCCTATAATTTTCTTTTTTAAGCCCAGCATCAAGGGGCGCCTGAGTGGCTCAGTCAGTTAAGCGTTTACCTTCAGCTCGGGTCTTGATTCCAAGGTCCTGGGATTGAGCCCCATGTTGTGCTTTCTGCTCAGCAAGGAGTCTGCTTCTCCCTCTCCCTCTGCCTGCCACTCCCCCTGCTTGTGCTCTCTCCCCCTCTCTTTCTCTCTGTCAAATAAATAAGTAAAATCTTAAAAGCCCAGAATCAGATACGACTGCTGTTTAATTGGTTCTACATTTAAATATGGGAATGTGGATGTTGACTTTATTTATGCTTTTCTGTATCTTTCATTAAGTTTAAGAACTGCTTTTAAGTACAGTTGGATATGAACTATTATTTTCAGAGTAGGCTAAATTTAATTTTTATTTTAATTCCTCTTCCCATTAATGTACTAAAATGTAGAGGAACAAATGACATTTTTGTACTGTATTTTCAGTGATGCCAATTGGTGGAAAGGAGAAAATCACAGAGGAATAGGACTCTTCCCATCTAATTTTGTAACAACTAATTTAAACATAGAGTCTGAGGCAGGTAAGTTAAATTTTAGAGAAGATTAAATCTATTAAAGTTTTTTACAGGGACGCCTGGGGGGCTCAGCGGTTGAATATCTGCCTTCGGCTCAGGGCATAACCCCGGGGTCCCGGGGATCGAGTCCGACATCGGAGCCCGGAGGGAGAGCAGGGTCAAGAGCAGGGCTTCTCCCCCTGCCTGTGTCTCTGCCTCTCTCTCTGTGTCTCTCATAAATAAATAAAATCTTTTTTAAACAATGTTTTTTACACTTGAATTTTATTCAGTTTTATTTTTGACGTTGTTTTTATTTTTTTTTAGTTTTTATTTTTTTTAAAGATTTTATTTATTCATTCATATAGACAGAGAGAGAGAGAGAGAGAGAGGCAGAGACACAGGCAGAGGGAGAAGCAGGCCCCATGCAGGGAGCCCGACATGGGACTCGATCCCAGGTCTCCAGGATCACGCCCTGGGCTGCAGGCGGCGCTAAACCGCTGTGCCACCAGGGCTGCCCTTGATGTTGTTTTTAAAGTAATTTCTACACCCAACATGGGTCTCAGACTCATGACCCTGAGATCACGAGTCACGTGTTCTACCGACTGAGCCGGTCAGGTGCCCTGGTTCAGTTTTGAATATAAAGTAGATTGGGGGATCCCTGGGTGGCTCAGCGGTTTGGCGCCTGCCTTTGGCCCAGGGCGTGATCCTGGAGTCCCGGGATCGAGTCCCACGTCGGGTTCCCGGCATGGAGCCTGCTCTCCCTCCTCCTGTGTCTCTGCCTCTCTCTCTCTCTATGTCTATCACGTATAAATAAATCTTTTAAAAAAAGTAGATTGGCATTTAACTCTGTTTTAAATTATTTGTAGACAGTATAGTTTAACTTCTTACCAAATTAAGGGGTTAACTTATTCCAGGTCAATTCCAATAATTTTTTTATCATTTTATTTTAAACTCTTTGAGAATTAATGTACATAATTGTACATAAGGCATAAAACAATCTGTAATGACCAGGCAGATATTTAATTATGATTTAATTTGTATCTGTTCAGTGTAAAGAATATTGGTTTTATTCATCACTGAACCACAGTATCGAAGGGAGTAGGTGGCAGGTGGGGGCTGGTTGACAAGTGCCAAGTGTGATTACAAGGGTTAGGAGTACTCCCAAATTTTAGATTTTTCCTCACCTTGATCTGATCCTGGGGAACTTGAAGCAATAATAAAGCAGTCTAATTGAGACAGTGGTTTCCTACTTCACATCTGCTGTCAACCATGCATAGGAAGCTTCCATTTGTTATGCAGGCAGAAAGGTGGGGGTTGCTGAGTGTAAAGAACAGCTAATAGTATTACGATGCTCAAGATCAGAAATAATGTAGCTCAGTGGTGTTTGAGTACTCTTTAATCAGGTATTGTACAACATCCTTGGCTTGCACTATTTCATTTGATCCTCACAACTCTGTGAGATAGGTACTTTTGTTATCCCATTTTACAGATAAGGAAACTGAGGCTGAGGGTTTATGTGGCTAGTAGGTGATAGAGCCATGATTCTAAAGTCAGCCAGTCTGCTCCTAGATGTATTCATACTGACTCACATGCAGGTGCTAGCCTGTATTATCAGTTTTAGAGAATAAACTTAAATTATGAAAGCTCTGTGCATTGTGTGTAATGTCGTCTTTGTATGAGTGTGGTGATGGCATTCAGTTAAAGTAAACTCGAGAGATGTAAAGACTTATTTAAAGATAGAGTACTTCGCCAGTAGTTACATTTTTTTATTCTTTTAGCCTGACTCTCTAAGTAGTTGTGAAAATTGGAGATGCTGTTTTTAATAACTCTGTAAGACCATGCTCAGGGGATCCTTTGTAGAAATTTCCCCCTGGCACAGGCTGGAGAGATTGAGCTGTGGTTTTAAAAAGTAGACAATATTCTGGCTTCTCAGTATATCCTCATGTTATGTTGAGCTTTGCTCCTTAGGACCTATTTGAAAGCCAGGTATTTAAATTAAGTGGCTAACTGTTGGGACGTAAAAATCCTTTGGTTATAGAGATTTTTCTTCCTGAGGGGTGTACATTTTATTGGAAACATTACTCTTTAGATGTGATACAGTGTCTTCATTCAAGGCTCTAACATGGCCTACAAGGCAAACAGATTTTTGGATTAGAAGCAAGGTAGATTTTTATTGTAATTTTATTTTTATCAAAATTTACTTGATTAAAGTATAGTACATTATAGCAACACTCCAGTGAAGATTTAAATAGCTCTCTGGATATGTATATTTATGAATTGTCTTTCAACCTTCTCTTTATGAAAGAGAAGCTTGTTTGTTTTCTGTTGATTTAAGTCTATTACCAAATTAGGTTGAGATTAATTTTTTTGTCATTGTGAAGATGATATTGATTGTTTTTTGGTTTATATGGGAAATACATTTTTATAGCAGGCCAGTGTAGAAGGAGCTCATATATTAACTCTGAAAGTGGCTGGTTGGATTACATGCTACTCTTGTGTATCCATCCTAGTGGTAACACTAAGTTTTTCAGAAAATGCCTTTATAGCAGTTCCCATAATACTGCTTGCTTGTTCCACAGATGGTAAGTTCCATCAGGGCAGAGACTGTGGTCTGCTCTGTTGACTGACATATTTCCAGTGCCTAGAACGATGCCTGGCACACAGTAAGGGCTAATAAATGTTTGTGGTGTGAGTGAACGAACCTAGTAATAACATGTTGATTATGGAATGTGAGGACTAAAGAGTTTCCTTTGTCTTCTTACGGATAATCACAGGCTACTTACATATCAGTGATTAAAATACCAAAGTAAATGCTGAGGAACTTAAAGCTTACTTTGTTTCCATAGCAGCTGTGGACAAGTTAGATGTAACTGAGGAGGAGGAGGAGGAAATTAAGAAATCAGAGCCTGAGCCTGTGTATATAGATGAGGTAGGTAGAGTCTTTCTCTTGTTTAATAGTTAAACTGTCAACACTTTTAAGATCCATTATCTTTGAGAGTGCTTCTTGCAAAGAGTAATTTTTATGTTCATTGAAATGAAAGCTCTTGAGTTTCTAAGTGTCCGTTTATTTTTTTAGGATAAGATGGATAGAGCCCTGCAGGTACTCCAGAGTATAGATCCAACAGATGCGAAACCAGACTCCCAAGATCTCTTGGATTTAGAAGGTATTTAATGCCATTGAGTATTTAGCTACCGGTGGTGTCCCGGATGTCTTCTTCCTTGCGTTTCACTTCTAGAAATTGGAGATCTCTGCTGGGAAGTAGACGAGTATAATAAAGTAGTAAATGTCTACTTTGGAAGGTGTTGCTATCAACCTGCCTCTCGTGGTTAAGAAGGAAGTCTGTATTTTTCTGTAAGCGCACTGGTGATACTGGCTGAAGAGATTCGCAGTCCAAAAGGGGCAGGATCAAGAGTAAGAGCATATTAAATTAATTGAGTCAAAGTTAGAAATTCTTCCTTCTAAGTCTGTTGTATCTGATTTTAAAGGGCAAAATTATACATGATCTGTGTTAACTTTGAAATGCCCTTTGATGCATGCTGATAGGTCTTTTTAATCCCCAAGAAATTGAAAACGATTACAGAAATGTTTTTATGCCTTTTTAAAAATCCTTTGGGAGAAAAATCTTTGATAAATGGGTATCTTCTTAAATCTTTTTATAGAAGAAACTCTGGTTATGAATATAGGATACTACACTATGTATTTTATCAGTGCTTACATTTGGAAATACACAAAATGTTTAATTTTAAAGTGACTTAAATACTTGAAAAATGTTCATATGAGAGACACCTAACTCTGGGAAACGAACAAGGGGTAGTGGAAGGGGAGGTGGGTGGGGGGACAGGGTGACTGGGTGACGGGCACCGAGGGGGGCGCCTAACGGGGGATGGCCACTGGGTGTGATACTAGATGTTGGCAAATCGAACTCCAATAAAAAAATACACAAAAAGTTCATATATAATCTACATAATGATATATTTTATACACTGTGACTCAAGTTCATTTACTTAGATAATAGTTTTCTAGATTTTTGAGATCACTCCATATTTCAGAGTTATAAACTTAGTACTTCAGAGAACATGGTGGAATTTCTCTTTTGATTTTGCCTTTGGTCACAGATGATAATATTCGTGCTGAATAGCATTAAAATTAGGTCTTTTATAGTCCTTTCTCTAGCATAAACATCATCTTCTTTGTATTATGCATGGTGTTGTATATTGGTGTTCTTAAAAATTGTTGAAATTGATTTAAACTGGTTTAAGTTTCAAGATTCAAAAGTATTTTTATATTTACAGATATCTGCCAACAAATGGGTCCAATGATAGATGAAAAGCTTGAAGAGATTGATAGGTGAGATTCTTTGTGCAGAGAATAACAAGTATAGTTTTCTTTCTTTTATTTGAGAGAGACAGAGGGAGAGCACATGAGCTGGAGGGACAGGCTCCGAGCACAGAGCCTGATGTGGGGCTTGATCTCGTGGCTTCAGGATCATGATCTGAGCCCAAACCAAGAGTCAGACGCTTAACCAACTGAGCCACTCAAGCCCCCCAACAAGTATTGTTTTCTTATCATTACTTGTTTTTTTGGCAAAACTAAACTAAGGAGTTTTGTGGAACTGTTCAATCTGTTGAAATTGTCTCTCACTTTCCAAAAGTCTTACAAATGAGTAGCAAGCTGGTACTTTTTATTTTGGTAGCAGGTTTTTTTTTTTTTTTTCCCCCAAAGCAGTATAATATACATAGAATCATGGACTCTTGCTCTTATGGGGCCAGTCTTCATTTGCTTACTTGGGCTAGAATTGAGGGGTAATGAGGAATGAGGAATACAACTGAACAGAACACAGAATGAGAACTGGGGTCTTGTTATGTGATGAGAAGTAGTATTTGTAAAACTTTCAAATGAAATTTCCCTTATATTTGTGAGGCTAAATCGAATACACATACCTCTCCTCATTTTTCTTCCTTGTGTTTCTGTATTTCTCTTGTCCTTTTAATCTCTTTATCTAACATAGTTTTACTCTTCCTTAGAAATAGCAGCACTAAAGGATAGACTCAACATTGTGAGCTTTTCATTTGTTTTTGCCTCTTCTGGTTCTTCAGAGCTTTGTGTTTGAAGTCAGAGGGAGAAGTGAAGGGAAGATGAGGATAAGGCTTTAGTGTTCCAACATCATCCCTTTCTAGATTCCATTTATTGAACTATAAAACCGCACAAGAAGAATAGGAACTGCTTTACTTCTTATCTGCCTTTACCAGAGAAGGGTAGCAGCAAGATATTTTTCTAGTCACTAAAGATTATAATCTTCTTCCGTGTGATTTTTTTTTTTATAAATTCCTTATATTTTATTATTTTGGAGAAAGCATTAAATATCTACATATGCATCTACCACTTTGGTTTCACTGCAAGGGTGTTAATGGTCAGTGACTAATCAAACTGGAAACAATTAGAAAGAAACATCATAATTATCTTAGGTGTGGCTAGGAGGACAATTATAAACCTTTCTGGATCTTAAAGGTAGCCCATATCCTTCAGCCCATCAATTCCAGGCCCAGACTAGATATATAAGGATATGCACAAAGATCTACCTCTTAGAGTATTCTTCACAGTATGATTTATAACAGCAAAATTGGATTTATAACAACATGGGTAGAAGTAACTAAAATGTCTCTCAGTGAGAGATTGATTTTTAAAATAAAATTACACATCCATACATTCTACAATAAAAAGCATGGTCATTGATAAATATCTGTTGACATGGAAAGATACCATATTGTGTAATAAAAAAGTAGAGGCTACGGCAGTATAATCTTATTTTTGTTGATAAAAAGAGTATCTTCAGAGGAAGAGGTTTAGCACAGCTAAAAACCAGAATGAACATTTCTCATAGTTAATTTTTTGAGTCACAGCTCACCTGTTAGCCAGTTCTCTCTTCAATTTCAGTTTCTGAATAGGCCAGCTGGCATTCTCTGTTCCATGGCCACTGACTGAAGATGTAGCTCTTATTCTGGAAAATGCTTACTGTTCTTCAACAAATTTTTATTGACTCTTTATCCTTGTCAAGCATTCAGAAATTAATGAAATACCATTTTTTCCCTTGAATGGATCATCATCAATTTGTTTTTCCTAATATGGGTAACATTATTATTAGAAAAGGAAATTTTAAATTTATTTTCTATTCGTCATTGTTTGGAATGACCATTTGTAGCATTTATCACACCAAGAAATTATATTGGACAAACATGTAAATTGACCAAAAAAAGTTTAGATAGATTTATTGAACAGAGATCCATGGTCTGAACTTAACAATATTCCAGGTTATTCCCTTTTTTTTTTTTTTTTAAAGAGAGAGGGTGAGTTGGGGAGGGGCCAAGGGAGAGGGAGAGAGAGAATCTTAAGCAGGCTCCATGCCAGCGTGAGCCTGTCGCAAGGCTGGATCTCATCATCCTGAGATCATGACCTGAGCCAAAATCCAGAGTCAGACACTTAACCGACTGAGCCATCCAGGTGCCCGTGTTCCAGATTATTCTAATCTTCTTGCTACTGCTCTCCAAAAATCATTTTCTGTCACCTTGATCAGATTTGCCTTTTCATTCTTCTCACTCCTTTTGCCTCTCTTAATTCACACTGTCCCACTGACCTGACCTAGTCATGCTTTTTTTGCTTGGGCCTATCTATCCTTCCTCAGGTGCCAGTTTAAGTCCCAGCTTGTCCATAAAGCCTTTTCAGTCTGCCACCACCCAAATTAGTCTCCTTTTCTAAACTCTTCTTTTCTTACCTATTTCACATAATTTTGGATTCAGTTTTATGCCACTTCATATCATTTGCTGTTTTCCATGTGCTTAGATTTGTCTCCCTATTAGATTGCAATCTCTTTGAAGGAGAGTGCTACCCCTTATCCATTTTCTTTGTGCTAGTATAGTGTTTGGGCACATTTCAGTAAGATTTTTTAATTGTTTTGGGGTTATGTCTCGAATCCTTGAAGGTAATTTCTGTGTTCCCATGGTGTTTCAACAGTATACTGGGTTATATGGACCAAATACCTATGGTTAATTCTTAGTCACACATTGGTTAGCATGGACACTAATTTCTGAAGCTTTCTGTGTGGTTTACAAATGATACTCTGAAAACAGAGTTTGACCTGCTTTATAGAGTCGTACGTGCAAGAGAGGAAATAGCAGCTTATTGTTTCAGACATAACATTGTAATAGAGGAGAGGTAACGAGTCTTGATAGGACTCAGTCCAGGTCGTTTATTTGATAGTCCTGTGTCTGGTTGTCTGCCTCTGCTGCTTGTCTTTTAAGCCTCTCCTTATGTGTATAAAAAGAGCTACATTTAATAAACAGGCTGTGGGTGCAACATGAGGTGGCCATTTAACTCATATATGAACTTGTCAGTTGTCATGGGAGTTCTTTATTACTCTCCAGGGGAACACAGAAACTTGTACCAAGTTAGAAGGGTTTGCTCTGGAGTTCCTTGGGCAAATTTGAAAATGCTCTTATTTGGATTTGTTATTTACAAAACAAATACCTGATTTCACTCACCTTCTCAAAAGAAGCCAACAAACAAGACAGTAGGGATTAGTTTATTATACACACTGTTTTTATTTGCATTTTCAAGGATAATTACTAGATTTTTCCCATTTGCTTCTTTAATGTATATAAGCAAATGAAAATGTGTGATTTTTTTTTGTGTTCTTATTTCAGTCCTGTTGTGTTTCAAAACAGGCTTTGGATCTTGCCTGAGTACTTTCTTCCACTTAGATTTTAATTAAGGCTTGGGCTCTTCCAAAATTGAGAAATTATTTTGCTTTTGTAATTGAGTTTTCAACGGAAACCTATAACATGTGGAACAGAATTGTCCTAGTACCAAAATTATGAATTGATTGCATTTTTATGAGATGTGGAAGGGACTTTCCCTAATATTATGAAGTTCTATCAGCCTAGTTATTACGAGAATTAAAGAATTCCTCCTCTCATTTTCCCATGGTGAATATTCTTTCATTGTGTATAAAGAACCTTTTAAAATATGAATGGAAAATGTGCTAAATTTAAAAAGTAATTTATGTTCCTAAATACATGCTTAAAAGCATTGAAGAATATTAAAGTGCTTTTCTTTTATATCAGGAAGCATTCAGAATTGTCTGAATTGAATGTAAAAGTCTTAGAAGCCCTGGAACTATATAACAGGTTGGTGAATGAAGCACCAGTATATCCAGTCTATACAAAGCTCCATCCTCCGGCACATTACCCACTGTCATCAGCTGGGGTTCCAATGCAGGTGAGTCTGTTTTTGAAAACATTTAAAAAAAATAAAAAAATTAAAAAAAAATTTAAAAAAAAACATTTTTCAAAATTCGAAAAAAGTTTTTAAATTAAAAAAAAAAAAGTTTTAAAGCTTAGTATTAAAATTTCTGTGGTCCATGAGTAAAGTCATAAGATTCATCTTTGATAGTCCAAGAAGTATGGGCTAACTAATAAGCGTTCACCAGGACAAATTAGATACTGATAGTTTATAAATAATTTTACTTCCTTTTTAACATGAACAAAGAGACCATCAAATATATGGTGGGAGTTCTGGCTCGTCATTTGCTTTTGTAAATAAAAAAAAGTTCAAGTCCTTTTAGGACAGAGCCCAACATATCAGAAGTCCTCTAAATGAGGTACTGATGCTGTTTCTGTTGCTCAACAAGCATGATTTAACATTTAAAATTTCTGTCAAGATTTCTTTGACTCCATGATGAGCAAGAGGCTTATTAGTTAATGAACGTCTTTTGTCCTCAGATCATGCTTTATATTTTTTCTTTGATGCATAACTTAAATTGTTAAACATTCATGCACAGCAAGGATACGATGCAGGCCCGTCGGTGCCGGGTCCATAAGCCATTCATGAAGAGCCTCTTTTCCCGGAGCTTTACACCTAGTCTGTGCTTCCTGCTGAAGCGAATACTTATGTTTATCACCATCCAGTACTCTGAAGCCTTTTCAACCAGTTAGCAACTGAATCCAGAATGAATTTGGATGAACAAAATTCATGTTAATTTATGAGAACTGCTATGTAAAGGAGTGTGTGTGAAGGAGACACCAAGGAGAAAAGATAGAATGTGGGTGTATAATCTAGATAACTTGACACGACATAATTGTTAAGTAAAAAGAAGAGTTTCTATGGTAACTGTCACATCAGACAAGATGCATTTATCAAATATGCCATGTCTCGAACTTTTGAAAGTGGTGCAAAGAATCCTTACATTCAGGGGTAAAAAGGATTTCTGGGTGCAAAAGACAGCCAGAGTTTATTCAGTATTGCTTCTGTTTTCAATGAATGTTTGCTGCTACTGTGAAAGGGGAACAAAATAGAAGTGTCTCCACCATTATCTGAAAGAAATATGTTATATGTGCTTCTTTGTGTGTTTCTAAAAGGTTATTTGTCATTCCTATGTAAGGTTTTTGTGTTTTGTGTTGTGTATTTTCAGACTGTGTTCTGCTAAGCACAACTCAGGTTTTAAAAAAGTTAGCTTTCTGTCTGACTCTTCGCATAGCTTCTGTATACTATTCATGCATAACTGCATTTAAAATATTCATCCTGGGATCCCTGGGTGGCGCAGCGGTTTGGCGCCTGCCTTTGGCCCAGGGCGCGATCCTGGAGACCCTGGATTGAATCCCATGTCGGGCTCCCGGTGCATGGAGCCTGCTTCTCCCTCTGCCTGTGTCTCTGCCTCTCTCTCTCTCACTGTGTGCCTATCATAAATAAATAAAAATTAAAAAAAAAATAAAATAAAATATTCATCCTATTCTAATTAGAAAAAAAAATTCTGTGCTAAAAAAGTTGGGAGTAACACACCATGAATTGGATCTGCAAAGGCCACTCAGGAGCCCTGCATTGTAGAAGCGGTTCCTTCCCAGGCTCAGCCGGTTGGCAGTGGGTTGGTACGTGTAGGCCAAGGAGTCGATGTGATGGCAGCTGCATTAAAGTCGATTCGGCACTTCCAGCATGTTAAATCTTCATGTCCATGGTCTTTGCTTTACAAATGGTTTTGTTTAAAACTAGCGTGATGATAGTTACTGTATGATAGATTTTAAGTATGTGCATTGTGTTGAGGGCTGTATTTGGTAGGCAAATGGTAGATCTTGTCCTTAAAGGAGATGCTACTTTGAACATTAGGTAAGGCACATAAAATACCAAAGAAACTGAGACCATTTTGCTATTTCCTGAGGATACATTCCTTTTACCTAAAAATCTTCTTTACTTTTGTCCTATTTGTAGTAAAGGCAGAAGATAAATTAGATGTTGCCAGAGAGGGTCTGCAGCCTGCCCTGATTCTTCCAAGTGTCATTCTTAGGAAGGAGTTGAATAAGTCATCCTGGGATAGGGGTTAAGAAGGTCGTCATTGAGATGGTGACTTGAAGTGTTGATGGGCTGCCCTTCGCGGCAGCGGGTAGTTTCCTGTGGCTCTGCGGCAAGGCACGGTACTGAGTAATAGGCAACCTGGATGGGTTCCAGCCTGCTGCTTAAAAATATGCCACCTCCTTTCCTTTCAGCCTCTTGCAAAATAAAAGAACAATCAAGTAAATCATAAATTTCCATAGATTTGGCACTGTGATTTGGCAGCTCTCCCCTTTTTGTACTAGGGTAGATAGATTGGTAGAACCAGATTGCTGCCCAGAGAACTATACCGTTTTATTTCATTTAAGTCTTTTAAAGTATTAGCTATGTTGTTAAATAGATGTTTGGGAAATCAGCGAGTCAGTTTTTTCTCTTTGGTTAATAGACATACCCAGTTCCGTCACATGGTGGAAACTATATGGGTCAAGGCATTCACCAAGTCACTGTTGCCCAAAGCTACAGCCTCGGACCAGATCAGATTGGTCCACTGAGATCTCTGCCTCCAAATGTCAATTCTTCCATGACAACACAGCCTGCACAGACGCCGTATTTAAGGTAAGTTTCTGGGAGCAGTGTTAATTTTGTCATCATATACATTAAATTTTCACAGACTTTCATAATGAGAAAAATTGACCTTTTTAAAAAAATAATAGTAATTTTATAGTAGTACTAATAGTTGAGGTGAAGTTATAGAACTTTCCATTCTTTTTATTTTGTTTTGTTTTTAAAGATTTTATGTATGTATTTATAAGAGACACACACAGAGAGAGAGAGACAGAGTGACGGAGACACAGGTAGAGAGAGAAGCAGGCTCCATGCAGGGAGCCCGATGTGGGACTCAATCCCAGGTCTCCAGGATCACGCCCTGGACTGAAGGTGGCACTAAACGGCTGAGCCACCCGGGGCTGCCCAGAACTTTCCATTCTTAATGCCATGCAGTCAGATTGGTGCTATTCTTATCTTTACTAAAATGGTTGCCTAGACATGGATTATAGTCTGGGTCCCTGGGACAAACTAATGTTAACTGTTCCTTACAGGGACCAAGCCCCTGATGTACCTAGCACCCACTGTGCTGTAATCAGCCTAGCAGAGTGGTCCCAGTAATATCTGTCTGCATGCATCCTGAACATCAGAAAACTTTACTTTGACTCCCTAGTGTGTTTGAGCTGTGGAATTTGTGTTTTTTGTTTTTTGAGAGAGAGAGAGAGAAAGAGAGCACAAGGGAAAGGAAGAGGGAAAGAGAATCTCAGGCACACACCACGCTGAGCTCAGAGCCCGACATGGGGCTCCATCTCACAACTGTGAGATCATGACCTGAGTAAGACAAGAGTTGGATGCTTAACCAATTGAGCACCCAGGCGCCCCTGTGGCCTAATTTTTTAGACTAACGCTTCTCTGAAAATCAGGTTTATATATTGCTTTCTATTAACTGTGCTTAACCATACAAAATATTCATTCAATATAGTCATGGTAGATGATCTTTAATCAAATTTCATGAGAATAAATTGTAGATATTATCTGAAATTTAAACCTGTTCACATTGGTGTTTAGTAAAAAAAAAAAAATTTTTTTTTGTTATTCTGTGTTGATGCTAGAAATAATGGGGAAAACTGGAGCAGGGTAGACATTAATCCTCATGTTGTAAGCAGTGTATTTGGTATAATTTGAAATTATGTATCTTTTAAAAAGAATGTATGTACAGGAATTATAGGAACATGCAGGAATCTTGCAATTTGGTGTGATTTTCTACTTGTGTTTTTGTTTTGATGTAGCATTAATGAGTAAACTATAGGTCAGGGCTTCTGTGAGGGTAGATTCAGGGTCCTGTGTGGATTACATTGTTCTCCCTGCCTTTGTCATTTTTACGTAGAGATTCAGGTTAAGTTATGAGGGGCAGCTTTGAAAGTGCCCTATGAAAAGGAAAGTATAGGGCATGTGAAGGAAAGAGGTGGTCTCCTCCATGCCGGACCGAGAGCTGGGGGAAGGGAGGGTACCATCTGCAGGTGCACTTGAGCTGGGCTTGTGCTCAGTGTAGCTGGCCAGGGACACCACCTTGAGAAACCCAAACTGCATCTCCTCAAAATTTAAACATTTGCAATAAGAGATTTTGTAGGAAACAAAATTATATAGGCCGAAACATATAATCTTATGTTTTGTTTCTTTTTTGAGTACTTTCTTCTTGCCAAATACAAAAATTATGTTGATAGTGTTGGACAGTTGGAGTAGTTAAATTATAAACAGAACAGCAGAGTTATATAAACTTGAAAGATAGAAAAGGCATTTTTATTGTTTCATGAGGATTGATCTCTGACCATGACTTAGATATTGCAAGATTTATAAATACGGTTTTCTTTTTAAAATTTTGTTTGTAGCACTGGACAAGACACTGTTTCCAACCCTGCTTACATGAACCAGAACTCTAACCTTCCATCAGCTACTGGTGCAGCCGCTTACACGCAGCAGATGGGGATGTCTGTGGATATGTCATCTTATCAGAACGCTACTTCCAATTTGCCGCAACTGGCCGGCTTTCCAGTGGCGGTTCCAGCTCCTTCAGTTGCACAGCCTCAGGCAAATTACCATCAGCAGCCTCTTCTTTAGAACAAACCCAAGCATTTTCTTGCAAGCCTTCATATGTGTATTACTTGACCTTTGTGATTCTAATCTGAAAATATTAAAAGAAAAAAATTTTTTTCTCAACTCAAAAGAATGGTGACTAAATAAAGCACAAAAACTTCTCTAACTCTGCTAGGCCATTAAAGGATTTTTTTCAATCCAATTTGTTTGAATTCCAACTTTTTTTTTTTTTAAGATTTTATTTATTTATTCATGAGAGAGACAGAGAGAGAGAGAGAGGCAGAGACACAGGCAGAGGAAGAACCAAGCTCCATGCACGGAGCCCGACGCGGGACTCAATCCCGGGTCTCCAGAATCACGCTCTTGGCTGAAATCGGCGCTAAACCGCTGAGCCACCCAGGCTGCCCGAATTCCCACTTTTGATCAGAGGCAGCTTCAGGTAGCTTTCAGTTAGTTTGTCTTATTTTCAAATCTTTCTACACAAATCTGGACACCCAGTAAGTAGCCTTATGACACTTAAAGAACATGGGAAAGGACTATGGAAATTCTGCTTTTAAAGAAACCATCGTTTATCCCTAAAACCTGATCATTGGGAGAGCAACAAAACCTTTGAATATTTTTTGTCTGCATATTTTTTTCAGTGTTCCCCAGAAACCGTTATTTCAAAAGACGAACTTCCTTTTGGGTGAGCATTTAGCTTGCCAATGTATTTCCCTTTGGCTCCTTAAATTGCAATTGTGCTTGTAGTACTGTCAGTTTTGCTCCGTTATGTTGAGTAGTAATTAGCATATAATTGTCTATAGAAGCAAGAGCAATTTGGAAGGAACAAAAATGTTTTCTGTTATTAACCGTGAAGACCTTATAAATGCAGATGTGTGGTAAGCATTTAGCTCGTCCCTGTCAAGGCAGCTGTGAGCCGAGGAATGCCCCGCAACACATTTCCATTCCCTGGAGACCAGCATTTTTCTTACAAGACTCCCTTGTATTTAGAATTGCCATAATGACCTCCTAAAGTGACTTTGGCCATTCTCTAAGGAAGATAAGGCCCGCTTGTTTTCCTTCCTGAAATGTGTGCAGAGATGCTGCGTTTTCTCTTTACAGATTACTTGTGAATTTGAGCCATGAGACATTCCTAGGAATTTGAGGTGGTAAATCCTAAGCATGAATAATAAGTGTGTTTTTATAGAAGTGTGTTTCGTTAAAGAGGTGATTCAAGTACCATCGCTATTGCCAGGCTGTTGAAAAATTTGGCCATTCCTCTCAGAGAGGATTGTAAGCCTGTGGGACACCAGCAGGCAGTAGATTGATAGGGAAGCTCAAGACGGTTTTTCTGAAGCCTACATTTTATGAATTAGTTTACAGTGCTGATAGACTCCACATACTATAGGAATCAGTAAACCAGTAGGGTTATAATTTCCTTCTGAAAATCTATACACTACTGTATCATCTACCAACTTTTTAGATAACACAAAATAGGAGGTTGTGAAAACATATGCTTAGAGATAGACGGTACTTAGACGGGGAAAAACAAAGGACATAAGCGAAGTTACTTGCTTGGGAGCAAGATACCTAAATTGTTTTTCAAAGAAAGCCCTTAATCTTTCTGCTAAGAATCCATTTGAAGGAAGTGCTCTGAAAATTTTTGTCATTTATCTATTTGCAGAAATTTAAAAGTATGTTCTTTTTTTTCAAAGAAACTGTGTCCTAAAATAAAATAGTCTATATATTACTTGGTCTACATTTAAAGGAAGAAACGAGCAGTATTTGAAAGCCCAATTTCTGTCATTGTCTTATTTCAGATATAAGTAACTTTTAAGAGAAGGTTTTAACCTTGAATGTCTCATGTTCTTTTTTTTCATCCAGTATTTTCCTTCCATGTGAATTCACTTCTATACTTTTTTAAAAATTCTCAAATGGTACCTTATTTTTTTGGAAATCTTCTATTCTTTAAAGAAAAAACATAAAAAGCATTTATAAAGCTGCTCTTGATAATCGTTAATGTTTGCATATATATCGAAAATCTTACATTTTTTTCCTCCCACACAGTATTTAATAAGGTTATTTTAATGTTTGTGTAAATATTTCATGTATAATTGTGATCTGAATTGTAAGAGCTTGATTCTGCATAAGTCTTTGAACTCGTCTAAATACTGCCCACCCACTCAATTGGGATCAGCCAATTAAGTTCACCAAATGTAGTTTTGGAATAATATAACATGCGACATGTATATAAGTAGTGTATATTGGCATTTATCTGTGAAATTTTATACATCCAGAAGTGTCTTCTCCCTCTTAAATTAAAAACAATTTTATTTTGGCCACACTGTAATGAGTTTTGTGTTGCAGGTTGTCGATAGTATAAAAATGTTATTACATCTGTGTACTAGGATGATATTTTTGGTTTAATAGGAAATAACAGGGTTCTTATTTTTCTTTCTTTTCCATGTTCTTATGGGTTGTATTTATTTTAAGACCTCTTTATAATTAAACGTTTTCTTCCAAAGGAATTGTCTAATATCAGATTTCTACATTGGGTTCACACTTGCTGTTTTATAAAAAAAATAATAACTGCTATTTCATAGGTAATCTTGGTACATTAGAAAGAATTTCCCCTGGGTATTAAAATATATGGAGTGGGATATGTTCATACAGTTTAGAAAATGTACAGTCTACCAACATTGTCTCATAATTTGGTAATTACAGAATTACCTGAACATTAAATAATTATACTGTTTATCAAGTAGGATTTGAAATTATTTGCATATACAATTTCATCTGATGCCATTTCAAGTAGTTGATACTTGAGCATATAACAAATTTCACTGTACATTTTAAAGATGATTATAAAGTTTCACCTAAATTTTTAAGTATTTATTTTGAATGTTAAATATATTATGGCTTAAGCATTTTCAAAAGTTTCTCAGTAAAAGTTGTGTCTAGTCTCTTCTAGGGAAGGAGTCCTTGAATTGTTATGATGAGAAAGCTCAAGTCATTTTTATAAGTAATAAATTATAAAATAGCACCAATCTATCATGCTCTGTTACTGTAAGAAGACATTTTTCTTATTTTACATCAGTTTTAGTCAATAAATAAAGACAATTCTAGGGATTTAATTTTTTGTTAGTACTTAGTACAATTTAGTTTCTTTTGGAGATTAAAGATGTAGATTTATTTTTTAAAGTTTTTCCCAGAATTATTCTAATTTGCCCAAGCTAAATTTGACTTAGAGTTTTCTAAAAACCTTACTGTGTCAAAAAGAGAGATTATGTTACTTCTTACAAAGTGTAGTGGGAGGAATCGTGCCCCTCCCGAAATTCGTATTTGCCTAGAGTGTCAGGATGTGACTTTATTTGGAAAAAGAGTTTGCAGGTGTCATTAGTTAAGGATCTTGAGGCGAGATCATCCTGGATTTAAGGTGTCCTTAATAGAATGAGAAGACAGACAGACACACAGTGAGCGAGGCATGTGAGGACGGAGGTGGGGCTCGGGGAGACGCTGCCCCAAGTCCGGTGGCCTGGGCCATCAGAAGCTGGAAGAAGCATAGAAGGGATTGTCCTCCAGAGCCGGCGGAGGGAGCACGGCCCTGCTGGCCCCTCGAGGTCAGATTTCCAGCCTCTAATCCTGAGACAGAAGACATTTATGTTGTCTCAACCCCTGGATTTGTTACAGCAGCCCCGGGAAGCATAAACCGGGATAAAAAGTGTCCAGGAAAATCTGAAAAACAACCATTTTAAACTTTTATAAGATTGGTCAAGTTTGTCACAAGAGTTCAGAGACAAATGTCTGTAGTTCAGTAGTAGCAATCTGAACTATCTTTTCTATTTTTTAAAAGATGTCATTTATTTATTCATGAGAGACACCGGCAGAGACCCAGGCAGAGGGAGAAGCAGGCTCCATGCAGGGAGCCCGACGCGGGACTTGATCCCGGGACTCCAGGATCATGCCCTGAGCCAAAGGCAGCCGCTCAACCACTGAGCCCCCCGGGTGCCCTATTAGGGCATCAAGATCTTTTCTTGAATATTCATATTGTATGAAAAAGTACATCAATTAAACTGCCCTCTCCGTATATATATGTATAGAATACACCTCATTCTATACACTGTGATCATTGGCTCTAAAATTCTTTTTTGACTTAAGACCCCTTAGTGTCCGAGTCTATACATTTACTCTCCCCTCCTCTTAACAGCTATAGGTCGATAGAGTCAGTTTTTAAAGCAAGTGGTAGAGCGGGGAAATCATTTTTTGATTTCTTAATCCTCAAAAATTCGGAGCGAGTCAACACAGCATTAAATCAGTTTCGGGTGTACAATATAGTGACTCGACGGTTCTGTTTTTTTTTTAATTATTTGGCACCGAGGGAGCGCGGTGAGGGGGAGGCAGGCTCCCCGTGGAGTGGGCCCCCCATTGGGCCATCCCCGGACCCAGCCACTGGGCCACCAGGGTCCCTGCCTCGGTCCCTGCAGATGAGGATGCCGGCACCGGAGGTCTTCGCTGGAGCCGAGTCTCTTGGTGTCTTCTGCCCATGTGTTAATCGGATTGTCTTCGCCTGTGTGGAGTTGTACCGGTTCTCTGCGCCCCTTGGATGCTGACTTTCAGCAGGCCCGTCTTTGTTGACGTCCTCCCCGGTCAGGAGCTTGTCGGCCAGGTGTGTGACTGTTCCTTCGCTGCGCAGAGCTTCTTACTTTGACAAAGTCCCAAGAGTTTATTTTTGCTTTTGGTTCCCTGGCCCCAGGACACAAATCCAGGAAAATGTGCTTCCGGCCAGTGTCAGGACCGACTGCCCTGGCTCCCGTCTAGGATCCTTACGGCCTCGGGGCTCGCCTTTGGGTCCTTGGAGGGCACCAGCTCTAGCCAGAGAATCCACGTGCCGGACCCGTCACCCACTCAAAGTGGCACTTCTCGGGGTGCCCGGGGGGGGGGGCGCCCAGTTGGTGAGCATCCGCCTCCGGCCCAGGCCACGACCCCGGGGCCCGGGATCCAGTCCCGCGTCGGGCTCCCTGCGTGGAGCCTGCTGCTCCCTCTGCCTGGGTCTCGGCCTCTCTCTGGGTCTCTCATGAATAGATAAATAAAAATCTTTAAAAAAAATAAAAATAAAGCGTACACTTCAGAGATTTGTAGCATATTCACAGATATGTGCAACCACCACTATGATCAATTTTAAAACATTTTCTTCACCTCAAAAAAGGAGCCTTGTGTGGTTTTTCCTTTTCTTGAAATTTTTTCTCCCCCCCCCCAAATTTCTATTTAAATTCTAGTTAACATATAATGTAATTTTGGTTTCGGGAGTAGAATATAGGGCACCCGGGGGGCTCAGTGGTTGAGCACCTGCCTTCAGCTCAGGGCGTGCCCCCGGGGTCCTAGGTTCGAGTCCCGCACCGGGCTCCCTGCATGGGGCCTGCTTCTCCCTCTGCCTGGGTCTCGGCCTCTGTCTGGGTCTCTGGTGAGTAGGAGGAGAGTTCAGTGACCCCTCACGAAGCCCACCCGGCGCTCATCACAGGTGCCCTCCTTGGTCCCCATCGCCCAGGTCGCTGCCCCTGCCCGGCCCTCGTGGACCGCAGT
Organism: Nyctereutes procyonoides; assembly: GCF_905146905.1. NCBI lineage: Eukaryota > Metazoa > Chordata > Mammalia > Carnivora > Canidae > Nyctereutes > Nyctereutes procyonoides. The sequence continues at coordinate 14,531,290 of NW_026575136.1, read as the reverse complement.
GTGAAGAGGCCTGCACTCTTAGTTGCCACAGTCACCCCCAGTGTCCCGAGCCCTAGGCCACCCCTACTCTGCTTTCCATCCCTAAATCCATCTGTATCCCCGACACCGCATATGCCTGGAACCACACCATCTATGACCTTTCATGACCGCTCTCGCGCCTGGCCTGGCGTTTCCCAGGCTCGCCTGGTCGCCGACACACAGCCGCCCTCCTCTCCCCCTCCTTCCCCCTCCTCCCCCTCCTTCTCCCACAGCAGAGCTGCTCCACTGCTTCCAGGCCTCCTCTTCTCTCTCCCCCTCCCCCTCTCCCCCACAGCAGAGCTGCCCCACTGCTTCCAGGCCTCCTCCTCCTTCCTCCTCCTTCCTCCCTCCTCCTCCTTCCTCCCTCCTCCTCCCTCCCTCCCTCCTCCTCCTCTTCTTTCCTCCTCCCTCCTCCTCCTCACCCTCTCCCCCCTCCCCTCCCCCCCACAGCAGAGCTGCCCTGTGCTTCCAGACCTTGTGGCCCTGCACCTGCGGCACCACCTGCGGAATCCGGCACCACCTGCGGAATCCGTGCGGCACTTTCCTGGGGAGCCTGTGTGCTAGGTGGTCGGCAGGGGTCGGCCCCGGGGATCCGCAGGTCCGGCCAGCACCGGGCTGAGGACAGGTGTCCCCTGGATGGAGGGCTGCCTCGAAGTTCAGAGGTGTGGCCTGGTGACACCCATGCCAAGCCTCTTCTGTGCTCACCAGTCATTTGGATACTTTTTTCTTTTCTTTTTTGGATACGTTTTTTAAAAGAGAAATATTTATTCAGATTTTTTGCCCATTTTCTTTTTTTTTTTTTAAAGATTTAATTTATTTATTCATGAGACGCACAGAGAGAGGCAGAGACCCAGGCACAGGGGGAAGCAGGCCCCATGTGGAACTCGATCCCGGGACCCCGGGGTCACGGCCTGGGCCGCAGGCGGCGCTCAACTGCTGGGCCACCCAGGCTGCCCTCTTTGCCCATTTTCAATTAATGAATTATTTAGAGGTGCCCACAGGTAGGGGGGTGGTAAGAAGGGGTGGGTGGGGAGGGGAGGGGTGGGGGGAGGATCCTCAGCAGACTCCCAGCCGAGCCTGCCCATCCTCCCTGGACTCGATCTGTGATCCCGGCCTGAGCCAAAACCCGGAGTCAGATGCTTACCTGGCCAAGTCACCTGGGTGCCCTTCTTTGTCCACTTTTAAAACTGTTTTTTTTTTTTTTTTTAATTACTGAGTTGTGAGGTTCCCTTATACATACAGCGGGTAGAGTCCTCTACCCTTAGGGGCTTGGCCCACATTGTCTTCCATTCTGGGCGGGCCTTCACGGTGGCCATAGTGCCCTTCAGGTACAAAAGTCTTTAATTTTGGTGAAGTCCAAAATTGCGTATACACGTGTGCACGTGCGTGTGCGCACAGGTGCCTGCAGCCGTGTGCGCGGAGCCCCAGGCCAGGGCCTGGTCCGTAGACTGTTGCAGAGGTGAAGGTCCCGGGCAGCGGAGGGCGGGTGGGCAGGCATTGTCCGCGGGTGGCGTGGGCGCCGCGACCCTCAGGGGCACCGACCGCAGGCGCGGCCCTTGGTCACCAACAGCCCCAGAAACGGAGGTGGCTGCTCCTGCAGCAGCTGGCGGGGCTCCGGGGCACTGGCCATGGGGGGAGCTCCGCGGCACTGGCTGTAGGGGGGTGGGGTGGGGTGGGGTGGGGTGGGGTGGGGTGGCTCCCGGGCAGTGGCTGTAGGGGGCGGGGGGTCTTCCGGGCCCTGGCCATGGGGGGGGGCTCTATCCCGAGAACGGTCAGGGGCTCCCCTTGCGCCCGGCGCCCTCGCTCGCACCCCGCACGGGTCTCGCAGGAACGTGCAGGGGAGCCCGGGGGCGCGGCGCAGCGCGGCCTCCAGCAGGTCGGCCCGACCTTGACCCCCAGGTCGCGCCGGCGGGGGGCGGTCCCCGCGGGAGGACGGACGCGCAGAGGCTCCGCGGCCGCCTAGGCCCTGCTCTAGCCCCGGGAGGTCGCGGCCCCCCCCCGCCCCCGCCCGCCCCGGGCCCTCGGCTCCTTTCAAACCCCGCGGGCTGCTGTAGTCGTCCCGCCCCCGGGCAGCGCGGAGGCCGGCAGGGTGGGGCGGCCCGCAAACCCCTCCAGGTCCCCGCAGCAAGCGCCCTGCCCCTAAGCTGTCGCGCTCTCCGCATTCGGGGCGGGGGCGGGGGGTGGGGGGTGGGGGGTGGGGGGTGGGGGGTGGGGGGCGGGGGACACCTGCCGCCTCCGGGGCCCGCCCCCCATGAGGCGCTGAGCATGTCCTCCGCGTCCCCCGCCGCCACGGACGGCCCCCCTCACTCGCCCGCGCCCCAGGTGCGGCCCCCCCAGGTACCGCCCCCGCCCTCCTCCGCGTGCTCCTCCCCCCTCTCCTCCCCCCCTCCTCCCCCTCTCCTTCCTCCCCCTCCTCCTCCCCGCCCCCTCCCCTCCTCGCCCCTCCCCGATCCTCCCCGTCCCTCCCCGCCCCCCCCCTCCCCCCTCCCCCCCTCCCCCCCCCCCCCCTCCCCCCCCCCCCCCTCCCCTCCCCTCCCCCCCCCCTCCCCCCCCCTCCCCTCCCCTCCCTCCCCGGCTCCTCCCCCGCCCCTCCCCCCCCCCGCCCCCTCCTCCCTCCCCGCCCTCCCTCCCTACCCCCGCCCCTCCCCCTCCCCCCCTCCCCCCTGCTCCTCCCCTCCCCCGCCTCCCTCCCTCCCCCGCCCCTCCTCCCTCCCCAGCCTCCCCCCATCCCTGCCACTCCTCCTCCCCCTCCCCCCCCCCCCTCCTCCCCCCCCCCCGCTCCCCCTGCCCCTCCCCCCCTCCCCCCTCCCCCCCCTCCCCCCCTCCCCCGTCCCCCCCCCCCTCGCATCCTCCCCCCCCCTCCTCCCCCTCCCCCCCCTCCCCGCCCTCCCTCCCTCCCTCCCCCCCTCCCCTCCCCCCCCCCCCTCCTCCCCTCCCCCGCTCCTCCCCCCCCCCTCCCCGCTCCTCCCCCCCCCCCCCGCTCCTCCCCGTCCCTCCCCCATCCCTCTCCCCTCCCCCGCCCTCCCCCCCCCCGCCCTCCCCCTCCCCCCCCCCTCCCCCCCACGCTCCCTCCCCCTCCACGCCCTCCCCCCCCCGCTCCTCCCCTCCCCCTCCCCCCTCCTCCTCACCTCGCCGGCGTCCGCGCTCCGCTCTGGAGCCCGCAGCCTTCCCCAGCGGATGCCGGGGACTCGGACCCCGCACCCCGAGACTCTCTGTTAATGGATGTGGTGGGTGCTCGCGGGCCGCTCATCCCGGGCATCCGCGCAGCCGTCGGGGGCGGGGGGCGCGCCGGGGGGGTCCGGGGGGGCTGCACGCGGGCCCGGCGGAGGAGGCTGGGGCGCGGCGCGGGCTCCGGGGTCCGGGGGGGGCGGGTCGGGGGCGCTCCGTCCCGGGGCGCGGGCTCCACGCCTGGGCGCTCAGCGGCTTCTTTGGCCCCGCGTGTCGAGTCCAGGTGGCCCGAGGCACCACGACCCGGAGGAGCAGGCTGAAGAGATCCGATGGCAGCACCACCTCGACCAGCTTCATCCTGAGACAGGTAGGGGGGCGCGGGGGGGGGCGGGGAGGGGCGCGGGGAGGGGGCGGACTCGGGGCGGCGGGGGCGCGGGGAGCGGGGCGGGGCGGGGGGCGGCGGGCGGGGTCCCGGCCGTGCCCCGGGGCGCCCCGTCCCGCCCCCGCGCCCCCAGCAGACCCCGCGCCGAGGTCTCCGCGGTACCCCCGGCCGCCAGGGCGCCGGGAGCGGGCTTGGGGCTGGGAGGCTGAATTGGGGCCGAGTGTGCAGCTGCGCTTCCCGGGCGCGGGGCGACGGCTCAGGCGGTGCCGACCTGCCTCCCTGTAACCGAGGCTCCTGCGAGCTCTGTACGAGTGAAAGCACCTGGAGCGAAAAGTCGGGGTCACCTGGAACCCGGGGGGGGGGCGCTGGGGTCGGCGGTTGCCTTCGGCGGGCGCGGCTGTCAAGGTCCCTAACCGTGACCCGGCGCGGCCCAGCCGTGGAGGTCCCTAATCGTGACCCGGGGCGGCCCCACCGTGGAGGTCCCTAACCGTGACCTAGGGCGGCCCGGTCGTCCAGGTCCCTCACCCCCTGCCGCCCTGTGCGCAGACAGCACCTGCACAGAGCTGTGGGGTCTGTGCAGAGCGAGTCGCCGGGTCTGTCCCTGAGGCGGGTGCGGAGGTGCGAGCCCGGGGGGGGGCTTAGGGACGCCTCGACCCTGGGTCTGCTGCCGCGCGGGAGCCCCTTGCAGTGCTTCTCCCTCCGGGGGGGCTCAGAGCGCCGCGTAATGGGTTCTTAACCAACGATGGCAGCTGCGGTGCGTTTCCTGAGTGTTTACGATCAATTTAAACACATTATCCACGACAGATGGGCTTTAGATTCAGAACTGGACTCCGAAGTGTCCTAGAGGGTTCAGGAAACACATTTAGATAATATTTATTATGTGGAGATTAATTTTCTGCTAACAGATTACTACTGCTGTTGAATTCAGTGAGCACCAAGCATTTGCTTTATTAAAATAAATATATTTTGGATCCCGATTTCATCCTGAAAGTGCGTTCCATCCCCTTTGCAATGCTTGCTTAGATCATTTGCGTGTTTGATGAAGCAAAGGCATCCTTCGTCTTTAAGCAGCCTTTGACTCCTGTGACCAAGATCCTGATGTTCATTTCGCAGATGCCTATTGTTGGCAGTTTATTGTTGCAAACTCTTAGAAATACTAATTATACAGCAGTGTATTCCGGGAACGGTTTGACTAAAACTTTTGAGTTCCTCTACACATCACTAACCACAAACAAAACAATCAATATTTCCTAATATCCTCCTCAATTTACTCCAATAAATGATTGAGATAATGCATGTATAAGTTCTTGATAAGTGTCTTGCTGTGTATTGCCTTAAAAATGTCGAAAGTATCGCATGCTAATAATTTTGGGAGTACTTTAAGCAACACAGATTTGTAGGACACATATTTCACTAGTTATTCTGAAACGGGTTTGTTGGTTCAATGAAATGGTCTAATTTAAATTTAGGAGTTAGTTGTAATTGTATTATATACACAGTCTTTTTTTTTTTTCTGTGCAAACACTACACGTGATTTTTGTGAGCACCACTTGCAGTTCAGTAAGTATCCTACCCCTGATCTTGTTTAAATGGCATAATATAGACTGCTGCCATGGCTACAATAAGAGTAACTGGGGGATTTCTGTTTCTTTGACAAGAGATGAAAAGTCATTGCAAATGGAATTTAACAGTGTTTTTTGAAATGAAATTGAAGAGTTTTCACTTGAGTGCCAAAAACCAGTTTCTTAAAGAAAAAGAAAAAAAGCACGACAGCTGCTTATGTTATTAGAGCCTCATTATTTGTAGAATGACCAGTGATTTATTGTTGGTGAATTCTTGATACATTGGAGTGATGGAATTTCTTGGAGCTATTTCACAGTCTGCGTGATGCCTTCACACAGGAAGAAGGTAGTGGGAATGCCAGCAAAAAATAGCGCTGCTCATTTCTGGTGTCATATTATTTACAAAATTAGAGAGGGCAAGAGTTCCCCCCACACACACACAGACACAAATGATGTATGAAGGCCGGTGAATAAGATGGGGCTGGTGGTGAAGAACAGAGGCCAGTTGGCAAACTCCCCTTATAAAACGGGTTGTTCTTTGAACCGGTCAGAAGTTGAAGTGTGCGTGTGTGTTTGTGTGTGTGTGTGTGCACGCGCGCACACGCATGTGCACACATGAGTTGCCCCAAAACCGAGCAGGCTGAGAAGGAGAGCGAGCCTGGGCTCTGAGCGCTGCTCAGAGCCCTTCAGGCATTGTTGACCTTGTTTCGGGGCTGCCGGACCGCTGGCCTCCCAGCCTGGCGCGGGGGGAAGGGGTGACTCCAGGAAACAGCTAAGGGGTGTCCCTGCGGAAGGTGAGAGGGTGCAGTGTGTTGGCACCGGAGGAGAGCTGGGGTGAGCTGGCAGCATCTCCAGGGTGCGCCGAGGCTCTTGGGGAGCGTGATGGACTGTCCCCCTCCCTGAGGATGGAATCACCTTTTCCAGCAAGGCTTCCATGGGGGTTGCTGCCACCGGAATGGCTCTCCAAATGAGGCTGTAGAATTTTCTCCCGGGAGATCACTTCTGACAGGCTAGTGTGAGTGCCTTGTTTACTCATGTTCTAGAATTGTAGGGAACAATTAAACATTTGCAGTGTGTCCAGCGCTCTGCTAGATGCGATGAGGGGAATGCGGAGACAAGGGAAACCGAGCCCGTGGGCCCAGCGGGTCTCGACTCCTGGAGACATAGGTGTGTGCACGTGACGCAGGGAGGTGCAGCGAGGACGCGGCCATGGGCCCCGGGATTGCAGCGCTCCAGGCGTTGCTGCGCTTAGAGTCTGCGTGGTGGAGTGCTCCGGTTCCTCCCAGGTTCCCCCCACTGGGGTCAGCGAGGGAATCTGGTCAGGTACGGTTGGCCCGGTGACCCTCCTGCCAAGGCTGCCCCTACGAGGGCGGCAGGTCTTACCAGGCCCTGCTAGCTTCCAGTCTCATCTTGAACCATCATCCTTCAGCTTTGGACATAGATCTTGAGTCACCCCCTTTCCTTCTGCCAGAGGCTCCTCACAGCTGCTCAGCTCTCTGTGTGGAGGGCTCTTGCTCCCCCCTCTGCCCAGTTCACTTTTTTTTTTAAAGAGTCATTTATTGATTGATTGATTCATGAGAGACACACAGGGAGAGAGGCAGAGACACAGACAGAGGGAGAAGGAGGCTCCCTGCGGGGAGCCCAGGGGAGCCCGATGTGGGACCCCAGGGTCCCCTGGGGTCACACCCTGAGCCAAAAGACGCTCAACCGCTGAGCCCCCCAGGTGCCCCACTGCCAAACATTTAGTCTTCCTTGAGACCTAAGTTGAGACTTCACTTAAGTATTTTTTTTTTGGAAGATCTTTTTATTTTTAAGTCATCTCTACATTCAGGGTGGGGCTCAAACTCACCACCCTGAGATCAAGAGTTGCACGCTCCACCACCCGAGCCAGCCAGGTGCCCGGGGTCCTCTCTTCTTTCTCATTTCTCTGATGACGGCAGCTCCTTAACCACCTACCTCGTTCCGGAGTGCATTTTACCAATTCTCGATCATCCGCTTTCTCTGTTATTGTCTGTCCCCTTATCCAGATAGTAGGCAGGGACGTGCCCGCATTTGGTCTCCTCTGCATCCTCAGCATTTAACGTAGTAGATGTTCGATAAATATTTGAGGGAATGAAGGAGCAGGTGGATGAAAGACTGACTTGGTATATTTTAGGCAAGGGGTTCTGCTCTAACATTAAACTGTACTTAACAGGGAAAAATTTCCTCCTAACGAAACTTCCCCAAATTTAGTAGCTTAAAGCAACAACAACAAAAAAAATTTTTTTTTAAATTTCAGTGTGTGCTGACCAGATAGCTGTATGTGGTGTTCTCTGGGCACTGGTGTGGATGAAAGATCTAAAATAGCCTCACATGTGTGGTTGACAGTTGGTGCCGGCTGCTGGCTAAGAACTCGATGGGAGCTTTTGGCAGGGGGCTCAGTCTTCCTCCACTTGGGCTCCCAGCACGGTTGATTGAGCTTCCTCACAACATGGCGGGGTCCAGGCGGGGGCATCCCAAGAAGTAAAGGATGAAGCTGCAGATTTTGCAAGATGTACTGTTCCAAGCTACGTGACATTACCTCGGTTACAGCCCGCAAATCAGAATGAAGGGCTGGCAGGGGCTGGCTGGGCTCGATGGGACGTAGACTCCCTTTTGATGGGGTGCAGTGCACAGTCGCTTCACAAAGGAGCATATTGCTATTACTGCAGCCACCTTTGGAACCGTTTACTTTAGATCAAAGAAACTTGGGCTTTTTTAAAAGTATGCTAATCAAGTGATCGTGATCATAATTCAGTAAACCCACACTGTATTTAGAGATTTAAAACATATTTAGTTACTAAGTTGATACTATAATAAAACAAACTGGCAAAAAATTCTTCGGGTTCTAATTTGGAGACACATTTCTTCAATAAAATGCAGATTCATCAACAGAAGGTGCATGCTTCCTGGGTCGCTCTAAGAATAATCATATGCCTAGAGGCGTGTATATGAGCAGAATCTATCCATAAACTTAGAATCACAGAGTTTTATAACAGGAAGACATTGCAGGGAGAAGGTGCTTCAGTTCCTTATTTTCAGATGAATAAAACGGAGACCCAAGGACATAAAGGCTGAATTGACGTCACATCAGTAGTAGAACCAAGACAGGGGACCTTACTTAGATTCTTCAGTTTTTCCGTCACGTCATACTTCATCCCTGAATAATCAGGACAAACAAGCACAGAAATGTGAATGCAGGAAAGGACATATGGAGCTTATTCCTCTTGGATCCCAGAAATATATGTGTGTGTGTGTGTGTGTGTGTGTGTGTGTGTGTGTGTGTATATATATATATATATATATATATATATATATATAATTTTTTTTAAGGGAGACAGTGCCTGAGCAAGGAGGGGCAGAGGGAGGGGGAGGGGGAGCATCCCAAATAGGCTCCATACTTACTGCAGAGCCTGATGCAGGGCTCAATGTCATGACCTTGAGATCACAACCTGAGTCTGTCCCTTAACTGACTGAGCTATCCAGGCACCCGATACTAGAAGTATCCTTAATTTCTGTGGTTACTGTGAAGAACAAAGCAACAACTGGAGAACCTTGAGACTATGGTGTTTTTTTCCCCCCTAATTTTACCATGAGATGGAATTTTTGTTTGCATGGTTCATGGAAGTTTGTGTGTTTAGGAGTCATTGCATTAGCCAGAGTCTAACCAGGAAACAAAACTGCTTGCGATTTTAAAACTGAAAGGCTTGAATGGGCAACCCAGGTGGCTCGGTGGTTCAGCGAGCCTTCGGCCCAGGGCGTGATCCCGGGGTCCTGCAGTCAAGTCCCACGTCGGGCTCCCTGCATGGAGCCTGCTTCTCCCTCTGCCTGGGTCTCTGCCTCTCTCTCTCTTTTCTCTCTGTGTCTCTCATGAATGAATAATTTAAAAAAATATTAAAAAAAACCCAAAACCCCGAAAGGCTTGAATGTAGCGGCGTGGTTAGGGCGGCGATGCTGAGAGGTCAGAAGCCAGCCCTGTGGGTCAGCAGCTGTGGGAAGCCCCTGTGACCTCCAGGCTGGCAGGACAAGGAAAGTTACTGCAGCCCAAGGGCCAGAGTCACTTGGTAGATGCTGGAGCCACTGGGACACTGTTCTTGGGAGCAAGACCCACAGAGGACAGTACCTCACACTTGTAGGACGGATACCCTAAAAAACATGAGAAACAACATGTGTCGGTGAGGATACAGAGGAAGGGAGCTCTGCTGCACTGTTGGGGGTGTGGATTGGTGCTGCCACTGTTGAAAACAGTATAGAGAGTCCTCAAAAAATAAAAAATAGGAATATCATGTGATTTAGCAATGCCCCTTCTGGGTATTTAGCTGAAGAAAATAAAAACGCAAACCTACCCCACGCTCGTGGTGTCCAGTGTCTACGGTAGCCAAGGCTCGGAAGCGAGCTCGGTGCTCATGGGTGGACGGGTGCCTGAAGAAGTTACAGGGCGTGTGTGTGTTTGCACATAATTTAGCCATAAAAAGAGTGAAATCTTGCTATTTGTGATAACGTGGATGAACCTTAAAGGCATTACACTCAGTGAAATAAATAATAAGACAAATTCCGTGTGATCTCCGTCGCCTGTGGAATCTAAAACCGGAAAACAGAAAAAGGAAGCTCCTAGATACAGAGAGCAGGTTAGTGGCTGCCAGGGGCGCGGAGGGGGACTGGGTGAAATGGGTTGGGGGCAAAGGGACGTGCTTTCGGTCACAGAGCAGGTGGCGTGTGGCAGGGGGACCGTGGGTGACGACGCCGTATCACGAGCTTGAACGTTGCTGGGAGGGTAGGTCTTGACAGCTGTCGCTCCAAGGGAAGAGCGTGAGTGTGCACGGGGACGGACATCAGCTGCACTCGTGTTGGCCGCCCTCCATACGCCCGGTCGTACACCTAAGACGAACATGATGCTGTCAGTGGTGCCTCCGTTACAACGAGAGGGACAGACACACGGAGGAGATGTGGCCTCCCCTGGGGAAGCCACCGAGGGGGCAGTGAGGGGGCGCCCCCTGCCCTTGGCCGCCAGGCCCCAGTGCCCTGGCCTACCTGCCTGCGGCCTGGCCCTCCTGGGGAGGGGGGTGCGGGGGGCCTGGAGGGAAACCCCACGGGACCAGCACCCCCGGCTTCTATTTTGGCTACATGGAGGTTTTCATTAGCGAAGTGGAAGTCGGCTTCCTGGCTCCGTGGGATCGTGGGGTCACAGTGGGCCCGAGGGAGGGGCCCGCAGCGGCTTCGGGGAGAGTTTGCTCGGGAATGCATCTTCCCTAGTTGAGACCCAGGAGGAAGGGCCTCTTGGGCCAGCTGCTTTGCTCCTGCTCTGGGGCCTGAATACATGGAGGCGAGCTCCTGGCAGCAGACCCGTCCCCCAGCCCCTTGTGCCCTCCTGCAAGGCTCTGTCCTTGGTGCACAGGATTCCTACAACATCGTGTTTGCGGAAGGAAGAACTGTTACTCTTCAGTGTAGGAAGGGGAGGTTTTACTGAAACAGATTTTGATTGAAATTGTAATCTTAGAGAAAGTTACAGGGCGCCGTGTGGGCACCAAGGCTGCGGAGGACCCGATGGCTCCGTGGCCACCCGGGGTGCCCAGGCCCTGGGGGCAGAGGCCCCCTGTTTGTTCACCCAGGGAGAAGCAGGCTGCGCGGTGGAGGCGGCGTGGTTCAGTGGGGCCCAGTGCTGGGCCGAGTGTGGGAAGCAGCCCCGCTGGGTGGCTCTGCGCCCTGGGTCGTGGTGGCTGGGCCCCCTGCTCTGGTTCTGGCCCAGGCTCCTGTCCTCCTCCCACTGTGGCCATGTCCTGCTCTCCTTTCTGCAGCTCAGCCTCTGAGGAGGTGCCAGCCCTGACCCGGGAGCCGGCTGGGGGGTTTGCAGGAGAGTCCAGGGGGGTCTGCGGGCGCAGGTGTGGGCGTGGGCTCGGGTGCGGGCAGGGGTGCGGGTGTGGGTGCGGGTGCAGGTGCGGGCCCCTGTGCTGTCTGGCCTGCGCGTGCAGCAGCACAGTCCTGGGGCTCACCTGTGGCCGGAGCCTCCTCCCCAGCAGGAGTGTCTGCGCCGAGTGCGTCCCGAGCCTCAGCTGCATGGGTCATCTGAGCGTGTCCCCCGGTGGGTGTCCTGAGTCGGTGCAGGTCCCAGGGCGCCCCCAGGGGTGTCAGTCCCACGGAGCCCCGCGTGCTCCTGGGCGCAGTCCCTGCAGAGGAGCCCATAGAGACCTGGGGACGAGAGCTGCTGCACTGCCCGCGTCGCCCGCCCTTGGCCCTGTAACTGAGGCAGCCGTCGGGGAGCCCGTGACCCCGGGGACCGGCCTGAGTGCAGGGTGACCCCGGGGGGCTGCAGGACGGTGATGGGCCCGAGTGCAGGGCGACCCCGGGGACCGACCGGGCTGAGTGCAGGGCGCCCCGAGTCCCCGGGCCAACGTGCAGGCTGCAACGCGGGGCACAGCGCTGGGCACAGCAGGGACAGTGGCAGGCCGCGCAGGCCTGAACCTGGGGTGTGCTTCCGACTGGCCGAGGCGACTTCTTACCTCCCGAGTGACCGGCCACCGGCCCTCGTCTCCGGGCCCCTTGTCCCTCTGTGCACACGGCAGAGGCAGCCTGTGGCCTGGAGGTCCGCGGCGCTGGGTCAGGGCGCCAACTGTGGCTTCCCGCCCCCCGCACCCCTTCGCTGCCCCCGCGCTGCCCCAGGTCCTTGAGTCCTCACTTCCCGTTCTTTGTTGCTGGAGGCATCTTTCTCCAGGGCTGTCATTTGGGGGTGGGGGTGAGAGAGAGCGAGCACACAAGTGGGAGTGGGGGGGCAGCGGGCTCTCCCTGTTGGGTGGGGAGCCTGCCTCGGGACTCGATCCCAGGCCCCTTGAGCTGAAGGGGGTGGCCTAACCCACCGAGCCCCCCGCGCCCCTCCCAGGCTGCAGTCTAATAGCTGTGACACTAGTCTTTGTTTTGAGAGGATGTATTTTGTGAACCTAAACCTGAAAAGAATCTGCGTTTTTCTGGGTTGTCAAAATCACTAGAAATGGTGACTTGCTGTAGCGCTCGCTGTGTCCCATCGTGTCATAATGCTAGTTTTAACCTCCCTGGGAAACTTTTTGCAGTTCCTTTTTTAGTACCAGAAAGGCCAGCGGTCATGGAAACACCTAGTAGCTGACGTTGATGAATTTATGGGGCCACTGTACGGTCTTCTCGAGTGGCCCGGTGTCGGGGTCCACAGCTCACGGGCTCATTATGTTTCCAAATCAAACAGGTCGGTGAGATGATCGCTGTCAATACGGAATGTCTGAAGGCACAGCTTTGCTATTTGGCCTCTTAGTGTGTGTGGGACGGAGAGGGAGACGTTATTCCTTCAGGAATTCAGAGGCTGTGTTCTCTTGTCACTGTGATCTCATTTTAGAACATTTTCTTTTTTTTAGATTTTTTCAAAAAAGATTTTATTTATTTATTCATGAGAGACACAGAGAGGCAGAAACACAGGCAGAGAGAGAAGCAGGCTCCCTGCGGGGAGCCCAGTATAGGATTTGATCCCGGGACCCCAGGATCACACCCTGGGCTGAAGGCAGGCGCTCAACTGGTGAGCCCCCCCAGGGATCCATCATTTTAGAACATTTTCATCACCCCCAAAGGCAACCTGTACCCATTACCATTCACTTTCCTCCCCACCCCTAGGCAACCCTTCTACTAGTCTCTATGGCTATAGCTTTGCCTATGCTGGACATTTCATATAACTGGAGTCATACAATAAAATGGGATCTTTGGTGATTGGCTTCAGCATTTTTTTTTTTGACATTCTCTACACCAGCCTGAGAGGTTCACATTATAGCCCCTGGTCTAAGCCCACATGTGCAGAGGGACTTGCCTTCCTTTCAGCCTGTGTCCCAGAGAGCTTTTCAAGTTATGGTGTTGAGTGGAGTTGATCATATTTATATTTATTGCAGAGCTACAGTCTCAAGTCATAAAGCTGAATTTGCGGGGGGGGGGTGCAAAACTACTTGCCCTGCATGGAAATCAAATCCCTGACCTTGGCCTCCTTGTCATGAGGACTGAACAAAACTGAGTGACTCTCATCTATAGAAGGAGATTTATATAATAGGATGAGATCACTGGACTTTAAAAAGTGAGCACTATAAGTAGTTATTGCCATCATTGTCAATAATTTTTCATAATAGAAATGTCTTCGATACTTAGAATCCAAAATACTTCTGAAATTTTATCTTTTAAATTGACTGTTAAGATTCATAATAATAACTCAGCTCTGGTAATCAAAATATTTATTCCTTGGGAGATACGATTAAGGAGAGAGCAGAGTGCTCAAGTCCCGAGTTAAGTACGATATTTATGGGAATTATTGGGTACATAAAACTGTACTTGCTGTGTGGCAGGTGCTGCTCAATTATATTTGAGCACTTCCCTGGGGGACAGAAGTCAATTATCAACACGGTCGTGTGGGAGAGAAATAGGTCAGCAGCAAATATTCTCTGCTAATTTCAGAAAGCTTGAGGGGTGATTTAGTTTGGGGGATAGTTTTATTCTTTTGGTCTACATGATGTAGGGAGACCTGGTAGGGAAGGCTCAGTTTTTCACTTGGTATTGATTGTCATATTCATTCACTTTAACATAAGTAATTCATTTGATACCATAAAATGAAAATTAAACCAAATGATACCAATAAAAATGATGTCAAATACACGTTGTAAGAGTAACTGTAGCATGGGTGTTATTACTATTCTTGCCATTTCTACCTTAGTGGAGATACTCAGGGTTTAAGCTAACCCAATAAAATGCAAATCTCTTATTTCCAAGTATTTGATTTACTATTTTTACATAAGAGTAAAAAGTGTTAATTGCAAAAAAGAAAAAAAAAGAGGAAGGACATTGGGTTTTTAAAAAATTACGTTTTTTTTTATTGTGGCAAAATATACATAAACAGGAAATTTACCATTTTAGCCCATCTTAGGTCTATTATTTGGAGGCACTGAGTACATCCCCTCGTGTTGTTTTTTCCAGTGGCTGTGCAGGTTATTTAAAAAGCGTAAGCAGGCAAAACCTAAATATATCCGACTTACAAATGCGCTAAAAGCATCCACCTGGGTAGGGCCCCGGGACTGTGGCCTTGCATACTGCGCGGGCAGCGGGCCTGGCCTGGGCGGGGCCTGGGGAGGGGCGAGGCCTGGGCGCCTGGGCGGGGTGTGGGCGGGGCCTGGGGAGGGGCGGGGCTTGGGGTGTGGGTGGGGCTTGGGCGCCTGGGCGGGGATGTGGGCGGGGCCTGGGGGGCTGGGGTGGCCCGGGGCCTGGGCGGACCTGGCAGGACCTGGGGGTGTCTGGGCGGGGCAGGGGCGAGACGGGGGCGGGGCTTAGGGGGTCTGGGCGGAGCCAGGCAGGAGTTGGGGGCGGGGTCTGGGCAAGGCTGGGGTGGGGCCTAGGAGGCCTGGGTGGGGCCGGGGGCTGGGCGGAGCCGGGTGGGGCCTGGCGGGGGCTGGGTGGCCTGGGCGGGGCCGGGCGGGGCGGGGCCTGGGCGAGGTGGGGGCGTGGCTTAGGAGCTGGGCGTGGCCAGGCGGGAATGGGCGGGGCAGGGGTGGGGCCTAGGGGGCCTGGGTGGGGCTGGGAGTTGGGTGGAGCCGCGGTGGGGCCCGGCAGGGGTTGGAGGGTTCTGGGCGGGCCGGAGTGGGCGTGGTCTGGGCGTGGCCTGGGGCTGGGCGGATCCGGGGCGGGGTCTGGAGGCGGGGCCTGGGCGGGCCTGCGGGGCACCTGCGGGGTTCCCTGGAGCGCCCTCCAGCCCCCGGTGCTTCTCTCCTGCCGCCACCGGCTGGGGCCGCGCAGCTGCAGGCCGGCGTGGGCTACGAGGCGGCCTCTGTGCCGACCTGGCTTGCAGGGCGCCCGGGGGCTCTGTCGGGGCAGCGCTTGCCCTCTTGGGCGTGACCCGGGTCCTGGGGTCCAGCCCGCATCGGGCCCTGCCCCGCGGGAGCCTGCTTCTCCCTCCCTCTGCCGCCCCCTGCTCGCGCGCGCGCTCTCTCTCTCAAATGAATGAATGCAATCTTAGAGAAAAGGAGAACGCGCGGGTTCCAGGAGCCTCGGGGCTGCAGCCCCGAGACCGCGGCCTGACCTCCTGTCTGCAGCATCCGGCCAGGGTCCTGCACGGCCAGGCGCCCCCACCGAGAGCCCGGCCTCCCGAGGCGGCCCTCCCGACGGCCACCCCTTCCCGCCCAAGCTTGCCCCCTCTGCCCTGGCGACAAGCAGGTGTCCCGGACTTGCCCCAACCCGGGCTTCCTCCCGGTCCATCCAGTCGTGCCGTCCGTCTCCTGGGGAAGGGCTCACTTCCAGGTCAACAGGGTCTTGCCCTGTGTCAACCCCCTCTGGAGTCTTTCCCCACAAAGCTCTCATGGCTCCGGGTCGCTTTCTCTGGCATCTGCTGGCTTTCTTTTTTCGTTTGTATTTATTATTTTTTAAATATTTTATTTACTTATTCATGAGAGACACAGACAGAGGCTGAGACCCAGGCAGAGGGAGAAGCAGGCTCTCTGCAGGGACCTGACACGGGACTCGATCTTGGGACCCCGGGGTCCCGCCCTGGGCTGCAGGTAGACACTCACTGAACCACCAGGTGCCTCTTGTTTGTATTTATTTAGTTGAGAGCGGGCACTCGAGCAAGCAGGGGAGGGGGCAGAGGGAGAGGGTGAGAGGATCTTAAGCAGACTCCCTGTGCAGCGTGGGTGCCCGCTCTGGGGCTCCATCTCACGACCCTGAGATCCTGACCAGAGCCAAACAAAGAGCCAGCCGCCTCAGGGACTGGGCCCCCCAGGGTGCTCCTCTGTGCACCTGGTGTGCCCGACCCCCGGCCGCCTGGCTCTGTGGGTGCGCATCACGTGGGACAAGAGGAAGGAGGGGCAGACAGGCTGTCAGGCATCACCGCGGATGGGCCGCATCTGCCTCCGGCTGTCCTGTCCGTGATTTCTGGGAGTCCTGCCGCTGCGCACTCTCCGTCCCCCCCTTGATGGCAGCTGCCCCAGCCCTTGGGAGCCTCTCCTGCTGCGCTCGCTCTGCCACCTGTGCTCACAAACTGCTTTCTGCCAATGGGATGCCGCTTGTCGGGCAGACCCCAGAAAGTGGCACACCGCACCGAGCTTCCCAGCCCCCGGAATGAGCGGTGCCCCAGACGCCCTCACCTGTGGGCGCATCCCGTGCCCTGTGCCCTGCGTGCCGCCCGGTCCCTGGCCAAGCCCACCTCTGTCCTTCAGGGCTACATTCTCTGTAGGGTCCCACGGGGGCAGGCGTTATTCTCTGTGTGCCCCGGGGGCGTGCAGAGCTTGGTTCTGTCCGCCACGGGCCTGCCTGTTGTCCTGCCCAATTCAGGGCAGACACGCCCAAGTGTGCAGCCCTCAGTAGGCTCTGCTGTGACATACTCGCGATTTATGGAGTTCCCTTCATTTTTGTGTTACGGATTTGACATGGGAGGTGGACAGACGAAGGAAGAGGGAAGGGGCAGGTGCTGCAGGGGGCTGGCTGACCTTGGGGGTTAGCCTGGGCCTGCTGAGCATGTCTGGACAAGGCCTTGGGACAGAAGGAGACCCTGGGTGCCCGGGGAGGAGGACAGCGGCCTGTGGAGCGCGTTTCAGAGGGGAGCGACAGGGGTCACCTGTGGCCTTGCAGGGTTTGCTCTGGAGCCCCATCTGTTAGGGCCCCGTAGGCCGCGTGAATCCACGCACTGAGCACAGGTGGCCAAGGCAAACACGGGAGTGCTGGCCACACACCGAGAAGCTCCGGGCAGGCCTGTGCGGCGTCACACGTGGCTCCTTCCAGGCCTCACCAGGGTGTCTCCCGCCCCTGCTTGGCTCTCCTGTGCTCGCGTGGGTGACTCGGGTTAGCCCGTCGGGGCGGCCTGTGCAGGGGAGCAGATGGCCTCTCCTCGCGCTCCCACAGGAGGGAAGCCGGCTTCCGTTTCTGGCGTGTGCAGACCCCCCCACCCAGGGCACGGCCGGGGGCACATGCACGTTTCTTTGTTGCCTAACGAGACGACACGTGCCAAATAACTGAGTAGACAGTGAATTTCTGCGACATGAGTGTTAGTGTGGGAATGACCACTGAATCAGGATTTCCCAGGGCCTCTGTGTTTCTGTCTGTAAAGTGGGGGCTGGGGGGGGGGGCGAGGGGCCTCTGTGGCCCCTTCAAACTCTGGTGTCACAGGACTTTGCCTGCAGATGTGTGTGGTCGGCTCAGCTGCTAGTTCTTGGGGCCGTCCTGGGTCACCCAGCTACGGAGGTGACCTCGGGAACCTCAGGGCCACTCAGCGTCAAGTCCGCGCGGGATCACGGCATCCTCGGTAGAGCGTAGCCAGCAGGTGGTGTGCAGAAGCTTGCGGGGCGGGGGCAGCTGGAGGGAGCTGGGGTTTCGGGCCCTTTCCAGCCTCGGCTCCCGGCGTGGACGGCGTGTGGAGCACCGAGCAGGCCGTTGGGCTGAAGTCCTGAGGACGAGTGGGCGGCTGGCCAGCGTGCCTCCCGAGGCTTCGGTGGTGCAGCTCCCGCTGCTGAGATCACGAAGGCGCCGGGAGAGCAGCAGCCGCCGGGGCTCCTCCGGGGCAACAAAGGAGCACAGCGACCGCGGGGCCTTCCTGAAGGCAGCGGAGCCGCAAGATTGACCATCATGGTTCGAGAGCACCGCAGTGGCAGCTCGCAGCACCGGCTGTCCTGCTGACCCTGGGTGCTCGGGCCGGCGCTCAGCATGTGCAGCCCAGCTCGGGTTCCCAGCTTCCCATAAGTAAGCAGGAGCTTCTGTTTTTAAGTGATCTTGACTATTTAGTAGGGGGACTGCAGTGGGTGTGTTTTAACGGAGCTCACGTGCTTCCAGGCGCGTGGGTTAGTGCACGTGACTACTTTCTCATCTCTCTTCCCGTCAGTGGCATGTGCTCCTCATTTATTATTTAAAACTAGTATTTATATCTTGGCTTGTTCTAGAAATGACTTCTATTAGCTTGTAGGGTATCCTAAGCCAACAAAAGGAACTAGGGAGGGAACAAGGTGAGACTGTGTGCACAGGACACGACATATTGGTTGCTGGCTAGGTGGGAACCCCAAGTCTGGCTCTGGTTACTTGGTGGGAACCCCAAGTCTGGCTCTCATCTTCCTAAGAACGATCTGAAGAAGAAAGGATGATCGCTTACAGGATTCGCAGTGTCCCGGCGCGACAACAAAGTTGTTCTTTAGGAAGAGCACAAGCACTTCCCGCTTGAGGCTAGAGGGAAAGCCCTCCCGTGTTAGACCGTGAGGGGGCACTTCCTTGTGGGTTCCTGTGCATCCTTCAGTGTAGGGCTGATGGGCCTCATCACGCTGGCGTTCAGTTCAATAAAAGTGCTTGTGAGGGAGCCGTTGCTGCATGGTCCGCAGATGTCTGTGGTGCTCAACCTTGGCTGCGTGTGAGGATCACCACGTAAATATGTAAAAATCCGCGGGCCTGGGCTGTAGGTCCAGCTTCATTATGACTTCGGAGGCATTGAGTCTTTCACAACTCCCCAGGTGGTGGATGCTGCTCCCGGGTCTCAGGTCACCCTGGGGAAGATCTCGGAGCAGCCGTTTCCAACCAGGATGTGCTAGTCAGGACGGGTGAGGTGATGCTGCAGTAACAAGGTCTGCCCTGAAACAACGACCACAGCAACAAAGCTCGTTGTGCACTCATACTCTGTGTCTCCTGGGTTAGTGGGGGCTCCCCTGCTGCTGCTGTCACTCCGCTGGAGCACTGCATTCCCTGGCAGGTTTGACTTCTTGCAGAAGACGGGGTGAGAGATGCAGGTGGGCCATGTGTTGGCCGTTGAAGCTCTGCCTGGGCATATGCTAGGTGGCCGTGCCCCTGAAGCAGAAAGATACGATGTGTATTTCGGAGCCCCATACCAGTCCAGGGAGCTGGGCAGTTCGCAGGGGCAGGTGGCTCTGTTCTGAGAGGTCCGTGTTCAAGGCCCCAGCCAGAGGGCAGGCCCTGCCGTTCTCAACATTTAGATTCCAGCTCTGGGTCTGGCATGGCTGCTCCAGTCCTCAGCGTTCCCTGGCAGCTCAAGTGGGTAGGAAGAGAATAAGCAGTTCCGTTTTGAAGAGAATGATCTAGAAGTTAAACCTATTTCTTGTGCTCCAGACCCATTGGCCTAAACTTTGTCATGAGGCTGCATCTGCCTTCAGAGGAGACTAAGAAACGTGGTCAAGCCACACGAAGGCTAAAAATCATGGTGGCGCTATTTCTGGCGGGAAAGAGAGTGGATGTTGGGGCCAGCCCGGCAGACTCCACCTTATCACCCTAGTGGTTTGCCAAGTTTGGCTTTGACGTAAACATTCCTTTGAATGAAACTGCAGCTGTGATCTCTGGTGACGTGATCTGCACACTCGGAGGTGCTCCCATGTTGTGATCCCACACTCGGAGGTGCTCCTGTGATATGGTCCGCACACTCAGAGGTGCTCCCGTGATGTGATCTGCACACTCGGAGATGCTCCCGTGATGTGATCCCACACTCAGAGGTGCTCCCGTGGTGTAATCCACACACTTGAAGGTGCTCCCATGATGTGATCCCACACTCGAAGGTGCTCCCATGGTGTGATCCCACACTCAGAGGTGCTCCCATAATGTGATCCCACACTCAGAGGTGCTCCCGTAGTGTGATCCCACACTCGGAGGTGCTCCTGTGGTGTGATCTGCACACTTGGAGATGCTCTCGTGATGTGATCCCACACTCGGAGGTGCTCCCGTGGTGTGATCCGCACACTTGAAGGTGCTCCCATGATGTGATCTCACACTCGAAGGTGCTCCCGTGGTGTGATCCCACACTCGGAGGTGCTCCCATGGTGTGATCCACACATTTGAAGGTGCTCCCGTGATGTGATCCCACACTCGAAGGTGCTTCTGTGATGTGATCCCACACTCGGAGGTGCTCCTGTGATATGGTCTGCACACCCGGAGGTGCTCCCGTGGTATGATACCACACTCGTAGGTGCTCCCGTGATGTGATCCGCACACCCAGAGATGCTCCCGTGGTGTGATCCGCACACCCGGAGGTGCTCCGAAGGGGAGGACTGCACCTGAACTGCCCTCCAGGGTCCTCCTTGAGCTCCCTGCGGCCCCTGGAGGCGCGGCGCAGGGCCTGCGGACGGCGGTGGCATACGCTCGCTGCAGGCCACCCTCCACATCCTCTCTTCACGGAAGACTTCTGGGATGATGCCGAAGTGACGAGTCCGATGGTCCCGGCAGCGGGTCCGTCTCCAAAGCCGTCTCAACCTGTCCACTTCTTCACATCTCTTGCCAGCACCCTGACTTCTCCCGAGAGCTTCCCTCCTCCCTCTTCGCTCCCCTCAGAGTCTCCCTGCTCCCACTCCCGGCCGGCCCCGTTCTGGGCCCCACCTCCGGAGTCGTGCTCTTACAGAGGAGATTGGACTGTGTCGTCCCCTGTTCGAAAGCCTCCAAATGGATTTCACGTGGAAGGTGTGATCCGCACTGCTCACTGTCCCCAAGGCTCGACCATCGCGGCGGTCCTGCCCGGCCGGCTAGTTCCCTGCGCCACCCCCACGCCCCCGCGTGCCACTCTGGACTCCCCTCTGGGGCCTCCCCCAAGGCCTCCCCGTGGACTCTCAGCCTCAGTTGGTCCTGGCCCCGGGCTTTTGCACCCTGCCCTCGTCCTGGCGCTCCTCCATGAGCCTCCTGGAGCTTAGCGAAGGCAGGTCCCCTCCTGGGCGTATTCGCTGTCGCGTCCCTTTATTACCAAACATCACCCAGTTTAGTCATCATTGTCTCACTTCTTCCTTCCCATCAGTCTTTGCAGGACTATAAATGCCAAGAAGGCAGGGGGTTGGCGTGTCCTTGTCTCTGGGCCTCGCGGGGAGACAGAACAGGCATCCGACGTGCCATGTATGTGTAGTGAACACCGCCGGGGGTGGGGCAGGATGACGGAGGCCCGAGGGCCCACATCTGGTGGGGACCTGGTGGCCGGGCCTGCTGCTGGTGAGCTGAGGCGTGTGCTAAGGATGCGCACGGTGGCTTAAGAATGGGAGCATCGGAGAGGAGCGCGTTCTTGGAAGCAGGGCTCCAGGGTGACCGCGGACTGAGGGTCGGGGACGGTGGTGGGACGTTTGCTCGAGACACACGAGTGGCTGCTGTGGACGCATGGTGTCCTGCCCGGAGATGCGGCTGCGGCGTGTTGGGCCCAGAGAACAAAATGACAGCTGCTGTGGTTGTGCACACCCTGGCCTTGCTGGGTGTGGGGAGCCCCGGATGCTTCCCTTTCTGGGCTGAGGGCGGGGGGGGCGTGGACGGAAGCAGTGCTCTCCGGTCTCCCTTGTGTCGTTTGGATGTTCCCCCATTTTTGCTTTGGGACCTTTGCCCCGCCTTGGGCTCAGTGGGGTACTGCCTGGGGCTGGTGTGCCATTGGAGCCATGGCCTGGATGCCCGCCCGGTGGTGCAGCCCGATGGTGGGGCCTGTAGGCGATGGGGCGGAGGCCGGAGGAAGCAGAGGCTGGAGGAGGCGGAGGCCAGTGGAGGTGGAGGCCAGAGGAGGCTGAGGCCAGTGGAAGCAGAGGCCGGAGGAGGCAGAGGCTGGAGGAGGCTGAGACCAGATGGTGGGGCTTGCAGGTGGTGGGGCCTGCAGGTGGTGGGACTGAGGCTGGAGGAGGCTGCGGTCGGAGAGGAGGCCGAAGCCAGAGGAGGCCGAGGCCGGAGGAGGCTGAGGCTGGGGGAGGCCGAGGCCAGAGGAGGCCCTGCCCGGCACCCCCTGCCCCAGGCCCCAGGCCCCCGGCCCGGCGGTACTGCACTCCCGTCCACTGCTTTTCCTGCCGGGCCCTCCGTGGGGCCTCAGGGCCACACTGCCGCAGCCTCTGAGCCTCCTCCTCCCCAGCAGTGTTCGTGTCCCCCGTCAGTGTGTCTGGAGCGGGAGGTGCCGTGGCCCCAGGTCCCTGCGGTGGCCGTGAGCCACCTGGAGACCACCCGCAGCCCTGAGACCCTCGCCGTGGCCGGGAGTCGCTCTGCTCCCGAGGTCGTGGCCTCCTTCCCGTCGCGGGGCAAGGCCGGTGCCTCAAGCCTCTGTGGATTCCCATGTGCTCGCTCAGAGGACAGGCCAAGGGGCTGAGGGCTGTGCGGGTGACCTGGCTGCGGGGGGCGGATGTCCTGATGCTGCTGGCGATGGCGGGGGACGTGGACATGGGTGTGGGCGATGGTGACCCCAGGAGGTGGGGCGGCTCTGAGGGTCGGAAAACATCTGCCCCCCCCCCCGCCGCCGCGGCCTCCCGCCGGCAGCCTCCTCCCACCTGGGTCCCCGCGGGCTCCCTCGGGTGCCCCAGCCGGCTCAGCGCCGCCCCCCTGCACCCAGCGGGCCGGCCCCCCTCTGGCCGCCGTGGGCCCTGTCTTTGGTCCTGGGTCCTGCTTCCCTCCCGAGCACGGCCCATCCCCACTGGCTCAGCCCCTCGCGCTGCGGTCATGAGAGCTTTTGACGCGATGGCCGCGTTTCTTGGTGGAAGGGAGGTGCCGAGTGTCGGGAGTTGCCTCCTGAAGAGTTCCGCGGTGACGAGGGTGGGCTTGGCTTTACGCAGTGACAGCAGGCTGACAACTGTGCCAACAATGACCTCTTTTGTTCTGTTTTTAAAAACCATGTCACTGGTTATTTTCGGAGTTTTCATTATCCCGTGCTCCCCGTTCCGATTGCGTTAACGTCCCTAACCTGTTTTTAGTTACGTACTTAGCAGTTCATTTGTTTCCGTTCCTGTATCAGCTTGTTCAAAATTCCTAATAATTCCGTTCTTCTGCTGACTTCTTGCCAGACTTGGGGACGGCACTGGAAGCTGGGGGTGGTGGCTGAGTCCTCGAGTAAACATAGTCAGAGCCTGATTGCCAGCCTGCGCCCCGGGGAGACGGCGCCGGGCTAACGTGTCACATTGGTGGAGGGGATGCTCTCACGTGTGTTGGGTTTGGTGCAGGGGCTGCGGGGTGCACTGGGTGTGTTTTGGGACCTTCGGTAACCAGGAGGAGGGAAGTCGTTGTGGGTTGAGGGCATCCTCGTGCTGACGCTGTGACCTCTGCACGTGGACGGCTGGCGGCAGCCCCATTCGCTCCGCCAAGCGCTCCGGGTAGACGTGTGATTCCCCCCGGAGGCTGGCGGCAACACACTGCCCCGTGAGGGCCTCTCCCTGTCCTTCTGTAGAAACCCCTCGGCTGGCCCAGGGCTCACCCTCCCCTACGTGTGGCATGCGCCCCCTCTCTTCAAGTTCTCATCTCCGCCTCCGTGAGACGGAAGCAGTAGCTGCTGCGCCTCCTCACAAGGCTCCTGGGAGCCCCGACTGAGAGATATTATCTGTGAAAAAGGTTTATAGCATTTAAGGGTCTCTATTGCTATTTTTTTTTAGAATTTATTTATTTATTGGACAGAGAGCACGGGCAGGGGGAGTAGCACTGGGAGAGGGAGAAGCCCAGGCTGGGCCCCCAGGACCGTGGCCTGAGCCCGAGGCAGATGAGCACCGGAGCCACCCAGGCGCCCCTGCCTATTTTTATACTTGACTTGCGATGCTGATCTTCAGGCGAGAATGTTCTTTAGCCTGGAATTTTGCTGTTTTGGAGACCTGGTTCACCCGTCATGGATGGTCTGGGAACTAGTCGCACCTTCCCATCACCTTGCACCCACGGACGTGCCTCGGGCCGTCCACGGGGGACAGAGAGGCTCAATGTTAGAAGGCCCTAAAGGGGTCATCGTACCTTCATGCTGTGCTTATGTAAAATGCATCATTTTTGTTTTATAAACACTTGAGGTAAATATCGGGAGCATTTAAAAAAAAATCAAATAAGTCAAATCCTAGGCTTCCCTGGACTAGTTTTTAATATAGATTCTTAGATCTTTTTCCCTAAAAAATGGTATAAACATTAGCGCAGAACACACTGGAATAGGTTTCACGTCCTTAGCATTCTGATGTATGGATATTAATAGTTTCCCCTTAATGAGAATTACTGCGAATTCACGCTTAGTGCCAAAATAATGACAGCCCAAATTTCTGCAAATGGCCGTTTGCCAGACTTTCTGTATGTGGCTCCCACCCCGCTACCGTGTTTCAGGAAGTCGTCCTCATAGTAAGGCTTTTAAAATTCTACTTACAGAATTCTATATCCTCTTCAGCAGATGGGCTGACCGGCTTACCGTCTCCATGGTAACAGGTTTCTGTATTTTTTTCCCCTCTTTTAAAATAGCCTAAAGTCACAGAAGGGAACTTAGATATTAATAGCACAAGGAATTTCAGTGTGAACAAGTTATTAAATATGCAGCTTCGATTACTTGTTTCTTGATCCGGAATCGTCTACGATCCGTAGCAACTATGATGTAGCAGGTGCGGGCGGGACCCTGCGGCGCGTGCAGATTGGCATAGGGCCTTGGGTTGCCGAGACGGTCACCTGTTGGGCAGCCTCCACCGCCCGGCCTCCTTTTTGCCAAATGAGTTTACAGGCCACCCCCCACTCCCACCCCCCCCAGCCCCGCCCAGGTGTCGCCGGCATAGTGATGACCTATCGGGTTATGTTAATATTGCCGCGGAAGTCGGACCCCAAGCTCTTGGTTCGCTGCGCTGTTGCTGCGGCCGTCGTTGGTATGTCAAGCGTACGTGTGTGTGCTAAACGTTGGAGAAGCACGAGTGACTTCTGGAGCGAGGCCCGTGTTGGCTTTGACACCGAGAGCTGTGCAGCCCCAAACCCAGCTGGCGCGTGCGCGATCCTCTAGGCCTAGTAGGTGAGCGAACCACCAAAGGATATGAGAGCGGGTGCGCGGGCTGGCTGAGACCCGACGGTTTCCCAGGAGCGCCCCGTTTCTGACCCGGCCTGGGTGGGTGTTGCACATACGAGGCGACTCCTACTCGGGGGGCTACTTGTAAGTGTTTCTTGAGGAGTCATGACATAGTCTTGCTTGTTTAGCTGCAAATATTGGCAGAGATTGTTATTCTCTCAAAAGAAAGATCCAAAATAAAGGATGGCTTTTGCTCTAAAACAGCAGAAATGTGTGGGGCTCCTGGGGAGTGAGCACCTTGCTGTGCACTGGGCTCCTCTCGGGATGTCACTGGGGGTGAAGCAGCATCTTCCTCCCTGTTTCCCGTCGTCGGGTCTGTGGTCGCTTCCTGCTGTCGGCCGGTCGGGGTCAGCGGTGACAGCCCGCGGGCCGGGACGTGTGCAAGTGGCCTTTGATTGCACCGTGCGGGCGAGAGGCCGGGGCTCGTAGGGTCGCGGTGGGGATGTGGGGCGCAGACCGGTGCTCCCGAGGCTCCAGCTGCGGGACCGTTCCCTGCAGGCTGGGTCTTGATCCAGGTTAAAGCACTTCCTCTCCCATTACAGCTCTGTGAGTGCCTGCGTGTTGCCTCACCCAAAGTTCCTCCAGAAGCTTCTGCGCCAGTGGTTTGATTGGCCGGTGGACTATCTGCGTTTAACAGACCTCACCAAACCCTCAGAACAGATGTTCCCTGCCAAGGAACTTGCCAGAAGTGAAGCTGGGGGGCGGGGGAGGAGCCCTCGTAGATGGCAGGCTGCGCCAGCAGGGCTGGAGGGCAGAGCCACGGTAGGAATCCCTGCTGAGCGAGTGCTGGCGGGTGTCCGGTGCGGGGCACGCGGCTCGGGGCGCAGGCGGGATCTGGGCCTGCCCTGGACAGCACTTCCTTCCACGCGCCCTGGTTTCAGGGCGGCCCTGCTGGGCAGCCGTGGCCGGGCACTGGGAGTCAAGCTCTGGCTTAATATAGACATCACCGGTGAATTCCCTGTGTGCCCTACTTGTGTAGACAGCGTTGCTTGGATTTCATGACTGTGTATGGATAGAATTTCTTGGGTTTTATGATCTAGTTTCTTGGCCCGAGTGTATTTTCAGGCCAGTGTTGGTGGAACTGTCATAGCCCGTTATTTTGAAGAAGCCTGTTTTCCTTTTTATGTGTATTTATTACTTGGGGAATATAGGTATGTGTTCCTTTCAAGTCTGCCGTGAACGTTGTGATGCGTCTATAAAGATGCACCTTTAGGAGCATAAGAAAATAGAAACATCAAGTGGAACATCTCCTTCCTGCACCTCAGTGGGTATTTTCGCAGAGCGCCTCGAGGGCCTGGAGTCCACCTGGGGAAGCCTTGACTCCGGGGCCCTGGCTGCATTCATAGACCAACAGGGGTGAACCCGAGGGACGTCAGGATCCGTGTACTTGCCGTTAGATGTAACCAGGCCGACGCCAAGCTCTGTGTGTAGTCAGATATTGAAGATTGTCTCCTCAATGTTCCAGAATTTCTGCTACTTTCTAGGACTCTGAAGGCCGTTATCGCATTGTCCGTTGAGAACCGCAGTGATTCTAGGATGGAGGGAGCAGCCTAAGCGTGCAGATGTTTTTTTTTTTAAAGATTTTATTTATTTAATCTTAAAAATAAGAGAGAGCATAAGCTCGGGGGAGGGCAGAGGGAGGAGGAGAAGCAGACCCCTGGCTGAGCGGGGAGCCCGATCAGGAGCCCTCATGATTCGAACCCAAGGCAGGTGCTTCACTACTGAGCCGCCCGGGCGTGCCCTGCACATGGGTTTTGCTTGGTTCATTCTTCAGAGAAAAATAGTTTTGAATGAGTTCCAAGACTTGAAAATTGGCGGGATTTTGTACAAGAACCTCAGTTTCCCACTTTTCTTTAAAAAATGTGAGAACTTGGCAAAACTAGTTCTTTATTCTCCCGAGGAGACAGTTGCCTGGAGAGAGTCCCTTGGGCAGGCATTTGTCCTGGTCCCTATACCATGTCTCGTCTTCCCGCTTCCATGGCCTGACACCCAGCATGCTTCCCTCCGTACGCCCTGTGTCTTATGTGGGGTATGAGTTGTTTCTTTTGACCTACATTTTGCAAATGGTGAATGTTAACAAAGGTCTTTGAAACTGTGCGATGAGCAGGAGACTGTTCCGGCCTCGTTCTGCGAGGAGGGCTGTTGGCCTGGTCATGCCCTTGGCCCCGGCATCTGGTTCTGGGCGCAGATGCAGGTGGCTGGGGATGGCGTGGTTTGCTGGAGGCCCGGGCTCCCTAACTAGGACGTAGGCACGTTGCTAGCCACCCCTGCCTCAGCCTCTTCCCGCAGAAAATGGGGACGGTCACACGTGGGCAGATGTCACGTTGTTCACGTGTTGTCCGTGTGACATTGTCTTTAACCCACCAGTTCCTTTGATGATTATGGGGAGGCTTGTCGCCGTCTGGCAGTGTCTACACCAGTTGAAAATGACTGAAACACGAAGTGGCAAGGTCTACGCAGTTGACCGAGCAGTTGGTGGGCCCGGGTCCACGGGGAAGGTTCCCTGACGGTGCAGACCAGAGGCAGAGCCGTGGTCGCGCCGCAGACTGGAATCCACGGGTGCCTCCCTGCAAAGGGACTGGACTAGCAGCAGACCCGCCAGAGGCGACTGGGAGCCTCCGGCACGGCCCCACGTGGCCGCCCACCCCTGCCGCAATCCAGGTCCCCAGGGGCGCAGCCTTGTCCCAGAGCCCGTGCCCTAGCTTTGGAGAGGCACCCACCTTTGTGTCTAGGGTCGTTGGCAGTGGCACCTGGGCCCTGCCCTCTGCTCCGTTTCCTTCCTGGCCTGTCCCTGCCCAGGTCCCAGCAGAGCCCGGCACCCCCCCGCCCCAGGCCTCCTGTGTGCCACCCTGCTCCCCAGCCGGCTGGCGCTCCCCGACGGCCTCTCCCTCTCCTGGAGCCGGGGCCTGGATTCTGTGGTGCTGCTGGCCCTGCTGCGCCCCGGGCCTGCTCTTCCCGGCCCTTCCGGATGCCGACCCCACCGGCCCCTCAAAGGGGCCCTGCTTCTGAGGCTCTTTGCTCTGCTTCAGCGCGAGGCCCGCAGCTGCCGTCCACATGCCCGCAGGGCTCCAGCGGGAGGCACGCACCCCAGGGACGGCTGCCCGCCCGGCCTGCGGCTTCCGTCTCTAACCTGCCGCCCGCTTCCCTTTCTAGGGCCCGGTGCGGCCTGGGCTTACACATGGGACCAGTGAAAAGAATAGTCGCTGAGAATTTCAGCAGTTTTTCCAAAACAGACAACATGGAAAATGAACTCGTCCAGTGGCCTTTGGTGTTCGTGGAGGGAATTGCGGCGCTCAGGACATCAGAATATTCACGGGACACCCTCGATCCTTACTTTGCGGCCCATATTCGAGGTGACCAGCAGCTTCTGGAACCTTTCATAGCGTTTCTCTTCCCCGCTTTGGGAGGCAGAAACCATAACCTCTACATCTAGCTCTTTTTGTTTACTCGACACGTGACTTGAACAAGTCATCTAATACCTTTAAAATGTACTTAGTAAATTCTTCCTAGTGCACAGAGTTTCAGGAGGCTCAAATGAGTCTATTTATTTAAAGTTGCCTTTAGGATTAAAGTGTCATAGATGATGTCAGGTGCCTTTGCCTTCCAGAATATTAATTTAGCAAATGGTCGGTCTTCCATGTCTGCTAAGCTGGGATAACATTGAGTATTTTCCCTCTCTTTTTAAACAGTTTTAAATATTTTGATTAAAAGGAAAATACATGCTCATTGCAAAATATCTGAGAAATATAGGAAAGTAGAAAGATCACCAATAATGCAGTAACTCCTGGTATTAATATTTTGGGGTATATCCTTCCGTGTTTTTCTCTACATATGTACAGGTAAATACAGGCAATTGTGTTTTTTACAAACAGTGCTTTGTTACCTCCTCTTTTTTTCTTTTTAAGATTATTTATTTATTTATTTATTTGAGAGAGAGAGCGAGAGCACACACACGAGCTTGGGGAGGGGCAGAGGGAGAATGGGAGCAGGCTCCCTGACCTGGGGCTTGATCCCGGGACTCCAGGATCACGACCTGAGCTGAAGGCAGACATTCAACCAATCGAGCCACCCAGGGGCCTCTGTCACTTGCTCTTTTCTTTTTAAAAATATTTTATTTATTTATTCACAAGACACACAGAGAGGTAGAGACACAGGCAGAGGGAGAAGCAGGCTCCATGCAGGGAGCCCGACATGGCACTCGAACCCGGGTCTCCAGGATCACACCCTGGGCCGAAGGCAGCGCTAAACCGCTGAGCCACCCAAGCTGCCCTGTTACTTACTCTTTTCACACAAGACTACACTGTAGACGTCTTTCTGAGCTAATAAGATCTAGTTCATCTCTTTTAAGCCACTGTGTACTTGTACCATAATTTTCTTAACTTGCACCCATTGTTGCATAGTTGGTTTTCCAATTTTTCACTTTTAAAAATTGTGCTGATACTTTACCCTCTTTTGCTAATTTCCTACACTCGGAATTTCTAGGCAATTGTCTTCTAAGCCAAAAATCTAATATACTCCCCCATGAGTTATAGAATATCTAGTAACATAGAACATATGCTTTTTAAAAGAGCGTATAATTAATACATCGGAGCCCGACAGCAGGCTCTAGTATTGGATTTATCTGAGTAATAGTTTTTCTTGAACCTATTTTAAAGAGTTCTAGTTATTTGAAATATCCGAGGATCTTGCTATAGTGTACTTTTACGTGTAGCCCAAGCACGGTGGCTCTCTTGGTTTAATAATGCATTAATAATTAATTTCAAATGTAGATGTTTTAGTGTAATGCTGTGTGATGAATACCCACTCAGGGGACATTTACCGGGTCCTGACCGCTTAATCAACCTCGCGCCGCATACGGGGAATACGAAGATGGATGAAACTCAGGCATGTTTCTTGAAAAACTGAGTCTGGTGGGGGAGAAAGGCATGTAGACACATAATTATGACGCATCATAGTAAATGGTGTTAAGTCTGTTATGTTATAGTGTGCCCTTGGGAAAATAAAGGGTCCTTCCTCACTCCCTGCCTTGGGCAAGAACTAGGGAGAAGAAGGTGCTTTGCCGGCGTACCTGGTTAAGACCTGCCAGCAGCAAATAATTTCAAAATCTGTATTTCTGTGTCTGAGTGTTTGCGCATTTTAGACCTCGATGGTAATTGTTTTGCGCGAGACAGGAGATGTCATGGAGGATGAGGAAGGGAGGCTGAGTAACACAGCGGAGAGGGTCACGATTCTTATAAGCCAAGTGCCCAGTATTTGGCTTTGTGTTTTTAGCGCTTCTGTGACGGGAGGCCTCTGTCTTCCACGCCGTGAGTGTGGCCTTGTGCACACGCAGAAGTCCCCGCTGATCGGGGCCGTTTATTAGGTGGCTGCGTCGTTGTCTGTTGTTGCAGGAACAACACACATTTGTTGTCTCTGCTTTTCCGCGGGTGGGGGATCTGGGTGTGGCTTAGCTGGGAGCTCTGCTTCCCTGCGTGGTGGCGGCCCTCAGGGTGTCAGCCGGGGCCAGGGCTGGTGGGCAAGGATCCACGGTGTGAGGCCTGGTGGGCAAGGATCCACGGCGCAGCTCACGAGTGTGGGTGGTGGTGGGCTCAGGGCCTTGACGTCTGTCGGACTGAGGGCCCCAGTGGCTGGCCGGCTGTTGACCGGAGACTCCAGTCGGTGAAAGGGGACCTGCTAGCAAGATCTAACATCGGTCGTGTGCCATCTGATCGCAAAGTGACGTCCCTCCGTTCTGTTGATTCGAAGCAGGTTCCTCACAGAGGGTGAGCTGCGCAAGGCAGGGATACCAGGAGGTGGGGAGCATCAGGGGCCGCTTACTGCAGTGGAAATGAGCATGAGGAGTTGAGGTCTGTGTTTGCAGAAGCAGGAAACAGTCACAAGACTCCATGCCAAGAGGAAGGACTCAGTGGAGATAAAAAAAAAAAATCAGAAGTAACAGCATCTGCCGCTCGTCCCCTGGGATTTCAGAAAGCTCTGATGCATGTCGAATGTTCCGTGGAATGTGGAATTGTGGCGCAAGGCCGTGGGAGCTAGAGCGTAAAGGGCAGGGCAGCTCCAGCTGCCGTCTGGGTTATAATAATAATAATAGGCTCATGAAGGAGATGCTGGGGGTGCCACTAAGGGCAGCGTCTGTTAATTGCCTGGTGAAACTGGGGAGGCTTCCCTAGGGAGGCGGCACTGTCTGGGTCTCAGATCACTCACGGGGAGGAGTCTGTGCTGGGGAGAAGAGGGAAAGTGCATCTGAGAGCAAAGGAGGTTTCAGGGATCCAGTGGTTTTGGTAAACTGAGGAATTTGAGAAGGCGTGAGCGCGGGAAATGTGGGAGATAATTACAGCAGGTGAGCTAGGGAAGCGTGTGGGAGCCTGAAATTTCTGATTTCTGCAAAGCCTTGCCCACATCGGTGAGCCAGCTGCTGAAACCGGATTCGTGAACAAGACGCCTCTGGCTGTGGCGAGGTCGGGCATCAAAGGGGCGGTGGTGAGAGTGAGTAATCACGGGAGTCCGTGAGGCTTCAGGGGCCCCCACCTTGCCGTGTGCCGTGGCTTCTCTTTGTCTCGCTTCGCCCCATTTCTATTTCTTCCCTCCTTCCTCGTCGAAGTCAGAGAACTTCAGAGGTTAGAGTTTCTCCGATGAGAATTATTTGTCTTTGTAACAGCTTCTTAATCGTCTTATCTCCAAACGGCAGTGGCAGGGGGTCAGAAGGGTGGCAGGCCCCTTTCCTTCCTATACTTCACAGCTATTTTAAGTGGCAATTAATAATTCTGAAAGCCCCCAGAAGCCTAAAAGCCCTCCACGGGCATGTGAGTGTTCAATAATAATCATAGTCCTCATCAGAGAGCGGCAGGACCCAGTGGGGTGTGAGCACCCGTGTGTGTCTTGCACCGACTGTGGGCTGCACGCCTGAATGTATGAGAGACTTGGGCCAAGGAGAGGCCCTGCTGCTATAATGGAAACAAAATCAATGCTTGCGATGGAGCAATGCAAGCTGAAAAAAACCTTTTTTTTATAGAGGTTTTTTTTTAAAGATTTTATTTTTTAATTTATTTATGAGAGAGACAGAGTGAGAGAGAGAAAGGGAGAGAGAGAGGCAGAGACACAGGAGGAGGGAGAAGCAGGCTCCATGCAGGGAGCCTGACGCAGAACTCGATCCCGGGACTCCAGGATCGCGTGCCCTGGGCCAAAGGCAGGCGCGAAACCACTGAGCCACCCAGGAATCTCCCAAAAAACCTTGTTTTAAAAAGGAAGTTGGTCTTACGATGTGACACCCAGGCAAAAAATGACCAAAGAAGGAACAGATAATTCGGGCTTCATCAGAGTTAAGCACTTTTGTGCTTCAAAGGATACTATTAAGGAAGTGAGAAGACGACCCAAAGAACGTGAGCCAATACCTGTAAGTCATACATCTGACGAGGGACTTGTGTCTGTGTGTGTATAAAGAACCCCTACAACTCAATAATAAGAAGTTAAATAACCCACTTAAAAAATACACAAAGAGTGCTCGCTTTGGCAGCACAGATATTAAAAAATACGCAAAGGATCTGGATGGACATTCCTCCAAAGAAGATACACCAGTGGCCAATGATCACACAAATCAATACCATTAATCACGAGGGAAATCTAAATCAAAACGACAGGGTATTGCTTTCCACCCACCAGGATGGCCTTAATAAAAAAAGATGATTTTTCGGCAAGAATGTAGAAAATAACGTAATGTGGAATGTGAAACGGCTTGCCGACTCGGAAGATAGCTTGGTAGCTCTTCAAAGGGTTAAATTTAGAGTCTTCTGGTAACCCAGCAATTCCGCTCCTGGATATGGACGCGAGGGAAATGAGAGGTATGTCCACACAAAAATCTATCCCAGGATGTTTATTGCAGCCTCATTCCTAATGGCCCGAATGTGGAAACGGTCCAGACGTCCATCAGGGAAGAGGGAGGGAGGGCAGCTGAGTGAACGGATAAATAAAATATGATAAGCGCACAGAGTGGGGTGTTATCTGGCAACACAAAGGATCCAGCAGTGAGATGAACTACCATGCGAATGAACCCTGAGGGATCTACACTAGGAGAAGGGAGCGGGCAAGAACCTCCCGCGTATCGTGTGGTCTGGTGCCAAGGCCGGGGATGGAAGGGATGGGGGTCCGGGAGTGGCTGTGAAGGGAGTGGGGTTTCCTTTTGGGGTGATGAAGATATCCTCCAACGTGGTGGTGGTCACAGGCTCTGTAGATACACCAGGCCCATCGTGTTCTACGCTTTGACTGCGTGACTTGAACGGTACGTGCATCACAGCTCAATACAGCTGTTGCAGGAAGAAAGAAAGAAAAAGAAAAAGAAAGAAAGAAAAGGAAGGAAGGAAGGAAGGAAGGAAGGAAGGAAGGAAGGAAGGAAGGAAGAGGTAGAAAGGCAGGAGGGGAGCTGGGGTGCTACGGAGGGACGGGTTGAGGGAAGGATCTTATTAGGTTGACTTCTTCAGCCCCATGGTCCTCACACCATGTAATTCTCTGTGCTTTTTAGGGAAGAAAATGGAAGTGCCCGCGGCTTTCTTTCCTGGCTCCTCCGGCCCGGCCGTTTGCTCGTTAGGGAGCAACAAGCACAGGTGGAGTGTTAGCGGCCGTGCGCGGCACTAACTTCCCATCTGGCTCTTACTCCCCGGGAAGCCTCTTTTGATTTGATTGTGGCTGATTAGAGGTTTTGTTCATGTTTCGTTTGTGCTGATCTGCCCATTTAGAGCGAATCTTGTCGTGCCGTGCCCTCCTCCCACGGTCCAGCGTTCCAGAAAGCTCCCCCTCCGCGGCTGTGTTCTCTTCATAAACAGCGAGGGGTGAGATTCCGGGCAGCTGTGTGGGCAAGGACCGGGGGCCAGAGGGCTGTAGGCGGTGTGGACAGAGCCTGGAGGCGCCACGGGGTCTGGGACGGGCAGCAGAGGCTCCACGTGCGCCACCTTGGGAGTTCCCTTCCTGGCTCGCCTGTGGCCACCTGTGGTCCCCCCGGGCTCCGCGGCCCTCACCCGGCTGGCCGCGTCCTGGGGCGGCCCCAGCTCGGTCAGGGTCCGTCCATGCGGCACAGGCCACCGCCTCCCGGGTTACACAGGCCAGAGTGAGACCGACTCAGGTGTGCCAAGTCCCCGTGCGGTGGCCCGTCCATCATCGGCTCCGGCTGCACGAGCGCCCCTCCTGTGACCACCGACGATGCGGCTGTGGACGCGGCCGGCTCTGAGGCCCGTGATGGGAGCTCTGCCAGCACAGGGCTCAGCCGCAAGGCTTCATCCTTCAGGCCACACTTGGACTTTCTAGAGCTCTGAGTCCTGAGGAGATGGAATCTAGGGCTGTGGCTGGTGACCCATTTCCTTCTTAGGAGGGAGAAGAAGGTCAGGGGGAGGGAGGGAGAGAGGGGAGCGAAAGGAGGGAGGTGGAGTGCGGCGAGCGCGAGAGCCACGGACAAGGAACCTCATAGGAAGTGAACAGAAACGAGGGGATCTGAGCACAAAACGGAGAGAAAGGAGAAGTAGGCTTGTGAAGCAAGAGGGAGAGGGAACGCAAATGGGCAGAGAGGCTTCAGGACGGAAAGCCACTTCTTACCCATTCTTCCTTCTTTGTCCTCAAAGTTGCATTTGGCCAGCGCTGCCCCTCGGCCTCCCTGACTCGCTGAAGGCCTGGCCCGTGGCCTCCGCCTGCGTCTTGCGCTTGCCCGTCCTCGCCCCACCTGTGCCTTCCCGCGCCCTGGCCCAGGCACGGGCCCCACAGCCAGGGTCTACACCTAGGAGTAGCTTTGGAGAATGTCTAAAAGATTTGGCCTTTCCCCTGTTCCGCCGAGGAGAAAGATTCCCAGAGAAATGAGGCGACTCATCCAAGGTCCGACGGTTAGCAGGCCGCGAGCCGCTCGAGCTGGGCCCGTGCATGCAGCCGCCTCCCCGTGGGCTTGGGGCCGGGTGGAGGGAGGCCTGGCCACGAAGGGCCAGCTCCGTCCGCTTCTCCCGTAGCTGGGAGGCACGGGTTACTCCCGGGTCCTTCTGCTTCTCTCCTTTCCTGCGTTTAGCGTGGCGTTTGAGGTGGGGCCAGTTGCTCCCACTGGGACGAATCCTCACCCTGTCTGGTTTGGCCCTGGCGTGGCTGCCCCCCGATGACCCCTCCTCACCTGACCACGGTCCTCTGGGCGGTAGGGGTTGGGCGCGGGGAAGGGGTGAGGTTTCCGGGGTGCCGGTCCGTAGGCGGCCCCGTATGACCCGTGTGCTGCTCCGCTGGGGCCGTTTGGCCCCGCGAGCGCTGTCAGCACAGCCTGAAGCCGTCCTTCACGGTCGCACGTGGAGGATGCTCCCGGCACCTGGCGGTGGAGGTCGGAACACTGATCGGCTACCGGCACCGCACAGGTGCGCCCCGCAGACGGCTCCTGCTTGCCTGGTGGAAACCCCCCTCCCTCCACCTAATCTCTTTGGAACAGAAGCTCAGTACTCGCAGCCCAGGATACACAGAGACACGTTTTCCTAACCAGGAGGAAGTGCCAGGGGACCGTTTAGTCCAGATCCCCGGGGGCTCGGGCAAACTGCCTGGGACGTGCAGTGGACTAGCATTTCTGGGTTAATTAATTTAATTAAAAAAAAGTCAAGGTTTGATGACAAGCAGGCAGGATTCTCATCATCTTCTGAGATGCCTGCCGCCTAGCAGGCGTATTTTAACTGCTCCCATCAGAGGCCTCTGCCCAGGGTGGCATTTTGACAAGGCAGAAATAAGGGCTCGCTTACATGTAGGCCTCTGATGGTCACAGTGGCCCCGAGGGCCTGACGGGGCAGGCGGGACCGGAAGTGGGTAAGGCTGGGATGCGCGTGTCCCGAAAGGGCGAAGCCAACGTCCCGCTTGGCCAGCTGGGCTGGGCCACCCCGAGCTGCCCTGTTCCTCTTTTTAAAGTAAGCCCAATTGAATAAAATGTTTGCAAATGGACCAGGACAAGCCTTCTCAATTTAGTTTAATATTTGAAGAACGGATGTTGCTCAATTGAACAGTTTAACATTTGGAAGACTGAAGAACTTCCTCTTGATTTATTTAATAAAAGAAACAGGTGAATCCTAGGTATTTCCCCACAAATGTGTAAAAACCCGAGTGTGTGTATTATCTTTATGAATTGAAGCGTATTCTGTAAGAATCCGCGCCTACCATACGTGTATGTGATGCACACGCACACACACTTTTAATCCTAAATGCGAAGGCGTAGGAAAATTAGCTGCACTTTTTCAGCCAGAAGGAACAGCCCGAGATGTGAAATGCTGTGTTTCCTCCTCTTAATCATCTCCCGGTGATGATGTGCTATTAGCAGATGGCCCATGATATGAGCAATAAGCAAGGCAGTACATTTAGCTGGTGTTTCTGGCCCGCAGTTCCGCCGGTGTGGCTCCTGGACCTGACTTGGAGGAGGGAGCATCGGCCCCGTGGGACCCACTCAGGAGGTCACAGAGGTGGGCCCTTCCTGGGCAGAGGAGTCTAGACACACAGTCCGGTGCCCTGGAGCCCGAGGACGTATTCCCAGCAGACAGGGCCCGGGAGGAGCAGATGGGGCGGGGACATCCTGTGGCTGTAAGGCGATGGAGACCTCGCGGGTGACCTCACGGGTGACCCCAGGGGAAGCGGCCGGCGGAGGCCAGAGCTCCGTAGCCTCTCCACCGAGGTGGCAGGTAGTTCGAGAGCTTGTCCCTCACAGAGTCGGCGACCTGGCCTGGGCTGCTGCGTCCGGAGGCAGCAGGTGTCATTCCATCCCTGCGTTGGGGTGAGCTGTGGCTGCCAGAGGGGTGCACTGAGCAGATTGTGGGGTTCACGCCGTGCGGTCAGCTCATATTTCCCGAGCACCTCGTGCGTGCCAGGCGTTTCTCCAAGTGCCAGCAATGATGGAGTGAGCAAGACAAAGGCTTTGTGTGTGCTGTAAGTTCTCACGGAGATTTCAAAAAATTCGATATGTTTATATATTGTGAAGTGGTCATCACAGTGAGGTTAGTTGACACACTCATCACCTCAGATAATTATACACGTATATGTTTTACAAGTGTTTGTGGCAGGAACATTTACGATCTACTCTCAGCATCTTCCAAGTATGATACGGGATTGGTTATTTTATTTATTTTATATTTTATTTTATTTTATTTTATTTTATTATTTATTTTATTTTATTATTTTTATTTTATTTTATTTTTTATTTTTTTATTTTATTTTATTTTTTATTTTTATTCTTGAGAGGCAGAGACCCAGGTAGAGGGAGAAACAGGCTCCCTGCAGGGACCCGACGTGGGACTCGATCCCGGCGTCACACCCTGGGCCGAAGGCAGACGCTCGACTGCTGAACCCCCCAGATGCCCCGACACAGCATTGTTGCAGTCACCACGCTGGATATTAGATCCCCAGGACCTGTTCCTCTTTCTGATGGAATTAATAGAATTACTGCTAACATCTGATCTTCTGACTTCGGCATGAATGTTCCTTCCAGTAACACTGGACAAAACACTGTCTTTTAATCACTTGCAAAATCCCTCCCTTTCCGATGGTGTTGGAGGAGCAAAGAGAAGTCCTACCCAGAGCTGCTTAAGAAACAGTCTTTTTCAAAAAAAAAAAAAAATCAGAAGATTCCTGAACGGGAAGTGGTTCCTGTGATACGATCTCCCAGCGTCGAGGCCATGGCCAGATCTGCCCCAATTCTTCTCTCTCCCTGCAGAGTCTCCATGGTCATGTCCTACGCAAACCCTGACCTGCCATGGTAGTGATCTTAGTGAAGGCTCCCCTAACCAGCAATAGCGTCCCTCCCGCCCCGGCCCACTGCCTGCTTTTATGTTTCTCCTGCTGTCACATTGATTTCACTTTTTTTTTTTTAACTGGATTTAATCGCTTGTGGCAAATTTAAATGGAAATTTATAGTCCCCGTTACAGATTGCCCTTTGCCTTATTCCAGAAATGTTTCCCTTGAGGAACTCAGTTTACACACTGAAAAAAATGATGATGCCTTATAAATTCGTGGCTGATGGAACAGATCCTTCGGCCTGAGATCATGGACATATCTGCGCACGGAGGCTCCTGCAGTGAAGAATTCCGGAGGGGAAGACCAAGCCCCTCGGGACTCACCTCCTTGTGCTCCTTTCCCCGAGTCGCAGGGTCTCTGCCCTGAAGGGCCGAGATCGGTGTGTCCTCACCGCCGCTGCCAGGGGTTTGTGGACTCTGCGGAGCCGCCGTGGGGCTCTGAGCGTGATGCCCTTCTGCTTATGTGGACATTTTCTCGTTAGGAGATTGTCCTGCAAATACCGGTTCGCAAATAAATAAAATCTTTAAACAAAAAAAAGGGGGATCCCCGGGTGGCTCAGTGGTTTAGCACCTGCCTTCGGCCCAGGGCGTGATCCTGGAGTTCCGGGATTGAGTCCCACGTCGGGCTCCCGGCATGGAGCCTGCTTCTCCCTCCTCCTGTGTCTCTGCCTCTCTCTCTCTCTATCATGAATAAATAAAATCTTAAAAAAAATACCGGTTTGCGTCACAGAAGAAAATGTCAACGGGAGGTTTATTCCCATCATTTGGCGGAGGCAACGTGCACGTTTGGGGTGAAAAAAGATCCAGATTCTTGGGTGGGGTGTAAACACTTTCAAATCTTTAAAAGTTCATTCTGAATTTAATTAGCAGAAAGAAATATCCATGACGAATGAGACCGCGGGTGGACAGGGCATCACATGC
The DNA here is from genome assembly GCF_905146905.1 of Nyctereutes procyonoides. Lineage (NCBI taxonomy): Eukaryota > Metazoa > Chordata > Mammalia > Carnivora > Canidae > Nyctereutes > Nyctereutes procyonoides. The sequence continues at coordinate 14,492,718 of NW_026575136.1, read as the reverse complement.
CTCAGTTTCCATTCTTACCTGGGCCAGACTCTGCTATAGGGACTCATAAATCCGAAAGTCACGGATGTTACTGAGTTCTTCTTAAAATGTAGGCATTTAATGCCGTGAAATGGGAAACTCATGAACTTCCGGATACAGCACATGTATAAAATTCTGCTTTTTAACTAGTATATGGGTTAGACCTCTTGGTATTTTTGAGACTTAAAAAAAAAAATCTTCCGGCTAATTTATTCAGAATAACCCATAAATGAGATATAACCTTCCAGCTTCAGTGAAAACAGCGGGTGGGGGCCATCACTTATTAGCCAGTATAATTTTTGTAGAAATAGAAAATGGAATTAATCTGTTAATAAAGTATATTCATCTCCCCAACACAATTAAGGGGCTTTGGTGGTCGTCCGTGGTTTACGCCCAAAGTGTGCACGAGGCTAAGTATCTTCATTTTGTCCTCTATTCTCAGTCCCGTTAAGTTCTTTCCAAAAATAGATGTCACTGCCCCCAGGTCGGGGCTGAGTGCTCCCCTCGGGTCCTCAGGTGGGTTCCCGAGGACGCACTTGGTGCTCGCAGAGCTCGGCTCTGCTTGCCGCGTGGCACGAGGGGTGTGTGTCCCACCCCGCTGGCCCACCCGGTGCCCTCGTGGAGACACGGACGTGTGACGCCAGCCTGTGGCGGAGCGGACAGTGACTTTGGAAAAGTGAGGCAGAAACTGTGTAAAGACTGCTGAGGACACGCCGGGCTCCATGAGTGCTTGGCCAGTGAACGGGTGGGAGCAGGGGGGCCTTCCGGGTGAGGCTGGAGGGAGGAGGGCGGCTTCACGTCAGGGGGAAGGCGGTGTCGAAATAGGCTGAGAAATGGAAAAGCCGTGTGTTTCTAGGTTTTTCTTAATGCAAGGAAATGGTAGCTTGTACGACCAAGTCTCCAAACGGTGGGATGTGATCGCTGTCACCCCTGCCAGGCGACGGATGCGGGTTCTGGATTGTGGCTACAGGGGTCGCATCTGGGGACTGTCGTGAGGCCTCTCGGGTGGGACACTGAGGCTGGCAGCACAAGGTGACTTAGTCTTCTGCCCAGGAGTGGCCGGGTGGACACCCGGGCTCCCGTGGCCGTGTACCCTGCCCTCCAAACTGCCAGCGTGCCACCACCTGGGCCACCTGCTCGGCTCACCTGAGCCTTCCAGAACCACTGAGCGGGCCCCTGGCCTGGTCACCTGGCCTCTGTGGATGGAGACTCGGAGAGGGAGCCCCAGGCCCGCTGCTCACGCCGACCGGCCTCGCTCCCCGGCACAGCTGTCCCCGCTGCAGGCCGGGCGGTCACCTGCCACTGGGTGGGGAGGCCCCCCGCCCCTGGCTCTTGGCCCCGCCGCTGCCTCACTACGTGTCCCCTGTACCCCCACCCCTGCCGCCACCCACCCAGCACCGCAGGTCACCCCGGGCCTTTGGGGGGCTGTGCCCCAGCTGACCCTGCGGGCGGTGTGCAGGGTCCTGGGGCTGCGGTGGGGGGCACGGCGCCGGCCCTCCTCCCTGCGGGCTCCCCAGCTCCTGGCTGCTCGGGGGCTGCTGGCTCAGCAGCTGGGGAGCGGGCACTTGGGGAGCTGGGGCGGGGGTGGGCACTTAGGGAGCCGGGTGCAGGCACTCAGAGACGGGGCATGGGCAGGCATTGGGGAGCCGGGATGCAGGTGGGCACTCAGGGACCCGGGGCACAGGCACTCGGGGAGCCGGGGTGCGGGCACTCGGGGGGCCGGGGTGCAGGAAGGCACTCGGGGACCCGGGGCGCAGGCACTCCGGGAGCCAGGGTGTGGGCACTCGGGGGGCTGGGGTGTGGGTGGTGGGTCCCTGGGGCGCTCTCCCTGGGCGGGGACCAGGCAGCAGCTGGGCTGGGACACCTGGTTGCCGGAGCAAGTGCGCGGGGCGGTGTCCAGGCGCCACCTGCTGGCCGAGGCGGTGGGGAGTCTGGGTGGAAACCCCGACAGGTGCCCGGGTCTGCGTGTCTACGGGCCTGGAAGCCTGGAAGGGCTGCGGGGTGTGTGGGCCATGGTCTGCGGTGGCCTTCGAGCGGCCCTGGGGGTCCCCGTCCCCGAAGGCCCGGCCCCCGCCCACCCATCGTCAACCTTGGGGCCGCAGCAGCTCGGGGCCGGACCTGTGTGTCCTGGGCACCACCCGCCCAGGCAGGAGGCAGCGGCGCAGGGACGGCCCTCCGACGCCTTTCACACCTATGACCTTACCGATGCGGTGGGTGTGGACGTGTCCTGGGGAGTTTCTGGTTTGCTCCTGAAGTTTAAAACACAGAAACGCTTCATGGAACATGCGCGACGGAAACTTTTATTTTTTTTCTTAAAAATTGAGGCGAAACTAACCTATAATATCAGGGTAGTTTCACGTCTACAGCATAAGGATTCCACATTTGCATACGTCGCAAAATATCCACAGAAGGTCTCAGGGCGCCCGGGGCTCAGCGGTGGAGCGTCTGCCTGCGGCCCAGGGCGTGACCCCAGGGTCCCGGGATCGAGTCCTGCATCGGGGCCCTGCGTGGAGCCTGCTTCTCCCTCGGCCTGGGTCTCTGCCTCTTTCTCTGTCTCTCATGAATAAGGAGAGTCTTAAAAAAAAGTCTAGTTGACCCCTGTCATCTTCTGATCAGTTTTGTTTCTCATGATGGGAACTTGTAAGATTCACTCTCAGCAGCTTCCAGGTATCTGATGCAGCATGAGGGAGCGTATTTGCAGGTTGCATACCACATCCCACATTGACTTTATAAGCACAAATTTCTACCTTTTGACCCCTCCCCTCCTTCCCCCCTTACCCACTCCCTGACTCTGGCGGCCACTCTCCTCTTCTCTGTATCCCAGAACTTGCCTTTTGTGAATTTTACTTTTACTTTTTAGTAGAGTCCACACATGAGGAAGGTCGTGTGCTGCTTGTCTTTGACTTGTGTCCCTTAGAATGTCCTCAGGGTCCGTCCGCGTCGGTGCAACTTGCAAAATCTCGTTGCTTTTACGGCTCAACTGACGTCCATCAGCTGCCCCCCCTCCCCGCCCCCCGTGTCTCCAGCCCTCTCCCCGGTCACCCACCTGGGGCGGCTCCGGTCGTGTCTGCATCCCGGCTGCTGTGACCCGAGCTGCGGTGACCTGGGGGTGCGGGTATCTTTTTGGGTTAGTGTCCTCCTTCTCCTCAGATAAATACCCAGAAGTGCGGTTTTGCTGAATGACATGGTAGCGGTGTTTTTGCTGTTTTCAGGAGCCTCCATGCTGGAAATGTTCATTGATTAAGTCGAGACAAAATAATCTCGTGATTTACCTAATGCTTTTTTTTTTTTTAAACAAGGACAGTCTCAATCCATATCCAGCTCATTCTAATATTCTAGTATTTTTGAAAGTCAGATAATTTTTGGAATGGGGTGCTGGGGTGGCTCTGTCGGCTAGGCCCGACTCTTAGTTTTGGCTCGGGTCAGGGCCTCACCCAGGGGTCGTGGGGTCACCCGGGTCAGGCCTGTGCCAGAGCCTCCCTCTCCCTCTTCCCCCCTCCCCCACTCATGCTTGCTCTCTCACTCTCTCTAAAATAAAGAGATCCTTACCGATCACCTTTGGAACAGCAGGGAGGAAGCACGCGGAACCCAGCGTTGGTCCAGGAGCTCCCCCGCCTCCTGCGGGCCCTGGCCTGCTGCAGGGGCCGCAGGGCTCTTCCTGGAGGTCAGGCTTTCATCTCCCTGCCCGATGTCTGGGGTTTAGGGGCCGTGACCCAGCAAGCAGGCTGGTCAGTTCATGGTCAGGCCAGGACAGGGGACGCTTGGGCACTGACCGCAGGGCCACCTGTCTGTCCCGGCCGTCCTTTGCGGCTGCGCCCCTGGGACCTGGCACCTGAGCGGTGCCCGCGGTCACTCCCCTGCCTCCACCTGCTGCCCCCACGGTGAGGACCAAGTCGGGGCGGCTCGTCAGTGTCCGCAGCCCCGCCCGGAGTTGTCTGCAACAGCCTTTCCCCATTTCCTTTCTGCTACCCCAGAGGTGGCGTGTCTGGACACCGTCGTGCGGGCGCCAGCCGCGGTCTCTGGAAGCAGCTGCAGGCCCTCAGTGCCAAGCTGCAGGCCCATCCTGCTGCCTCGCAAGCCAAGCGGCAGCCAACACTCGGCCTTAGGGGTCCCGGGGGCTCGGCAGTGGGGCGCCCGCCTTGGGCCCAGGGCGTGACCCCGGGGTCCTGGAATCGAGTCCCGCGTCGGGTCCCTGCAGGGAGCCTGCTGCTCCCTCTGCCTGGGTCTCTGCCTCTCTCTGTGTTGCTCATGAATAAATAAATAAAATCTTAAAAAAAAAAAAAAAAACCTTGGCCTCTATGTGATGCTTTTTTTTTTTTTTTTATGTGATGCTTTTCACGACGGGAGGCTTCTCTGTAGGGCCGCGGCCTGCTGTGTCCCCGTTTTGATGGTCACGAGGCTTAAAGTAAAGAGGAGGCGAGACCAAGGGAGGCCGCGAGGTCCCTTCGCTGGGTCACCCCTGCAGCAGCCCAGTCCTTGCCCCGGTGGAGGGGTGGAGGCTTCTGGAGTGTTCGGTCCGTCAGGCTGCCTCCTGGGTCCCGCTCCGTCCCCACCTCCCCGGAGCTCTGCTGCCCAGCCTGGACGCATTGAGACCCAGTTTTGTGTGGCCCGACTTCTGTTGGGATTTTGCTTGAAGTGCAGCTTAGATGGACTGGCCCTGTGCGTTCTGAGGCTCTTGTGGCCCCGTGGGGAGACAGTGATGACTCAGTGTCACTCAGAGTCCACCCCGCTCCTACGCCTGACGGGTTTTATTGGCAAGAGCCGCCTCTTAGGGAAGAAAAAACACATTTTTTTTTCTCTCCCACCTACGGAGCTGCTAAACTTTATTTTTTCTTCCAGGTGTAAGGAAGCAGGAGTTAAAAATAGTGTTTGACCCAGACACACCGAGCAATAAAAAGTTCTGGCTTCTATCATGTTACCGATGACCTGAGCCTCGTGAATGCGGAAGAGAGAGTTCTGTTACCTAAAAACGGAAGGAGGGAATAATTCTATTTGGGGAAATTTGAAATATCAGAGGGGTCAGAATTCTTGCAAAAGGGCAAAAGCTCATACTTTTCCTTTTTCTCCTTATTTTGTGTGGCTCTTGCCTCGAAGCCCTCCCCCCTCCTCCTTCCCACCCCCACTGGCTAAATGTGCTGTGGGATCATCTAGAACTTTCTAAACGGGGAGGAAAAAAAATTCTTCCAAGTTTGGCTCCTCTGTCCTTTGAGATTATGCCGTCTGTGGAGGAGAAGTTATAAAAAGACGGGAGGTTTGGGTGCCTGTTACTTTTGGAAATGATATTTGCCCAGATGGCCCTGAACGCCCGTCACCCTGGATGGCAGATGCCCGGGGAGCAGTGCTCGCGGGCGGGGCCCCTGTCGGCCGCTGCCCCTAGGGTGTCGCCTCCCCGCTGCTGCCCTCCCTGTTGCTCGGAGCAACTTTGGGGGGCGGGGGGACGGCCCACCCTCGGCGCTGCCAAGCGACGTCTGCCCTGTTGCAGAGACACTTGGCCTGGCTCTTCCCGTCCCGTCCTGTTCTCCTTGCCGTTAGTAGGCCCCACAGCCCTCTCGGCTTCTCCCTCTCCCCCCTGTTGTGCTCTCTCTGGCTTCCTCTCTTTCTTTCTTTCTTTCTTTTTTTTTTTTTTTAAAGATTTTATCTATTTACTCATGAAAGACACACAGAGAAGAGAGAGGCAGAGACCCAGGCAGAGGGAAAAGCAGGCTCCCTGCAGGGAGCCTGATGCAGGACTTGATCCCGGGACCCCGGGGTCACGACCTGGGCTGAAGGCAGATGCTCAACCCCTGAGCCACCCAGGGGTCCCTCTCTCTCTCTTTTAAGTAAATAAAATCTTTTAAAAATTGTTATTTTGTGTTTGTTAACGCAAGTATCCCCTCCTTTGTCCTTGCTAGAACTGGGGGGAAGAGGCTGTGGCTTCTTGCTGCCTCCTGAGGTTCTAGAACAATGCCTGCTCCATTGAGGCACCTGCTTGTGCTTGTGTTTGTGCGTCCTCTGTCTCTGTGTAAAGCTCTACACTGGCCGTCAGATGATGAGAAAACTGTATTCCATAATAACGTTTAAGCCAACAAACATTTACGGCGTGTGTCAAGTTTTATTATTGTAAAAGTAAAAAAAACAGTTATTGATTACAAATGAATTTTAATTGAGTCCGTAATATTTAAAAAGTGAAAATAGTTTAAAAACTCTTTAGGTAAACACAGTTTTATTGACTTTGTGAATTTTAAATTTGCTGATTTTCAATTTAGTAAAAAAAAAAAAATGTTTCCCAAATTAACTAAGTTTCCCAAGGTCTTAATCAAACATTTTGTTTAGGCAGACTCTGCCCAGCAACTTGAAAAAAATAAATAAAGCTAAAAGCATGTTTTTAGGGGGAAAACTTCTCTTTGGGGTTTAATAGAAACCCATCAGTGGAGGAAATGCAGCAACTTATGAGGTTAGTTCGACCTCAGAGCGGGGGCAGATATAAGATTTCATAATGTTAATATACTTAGCTAATGAATATTCTTTTTTAACCTGAAATTAATGAATTTAAAAGTACAACTCACATCCTAGTAAATGCATCATGCAGTGTAGACTTTCATGCCTTTCTTCCTCTAAAATCAGCTGGATTACTGACAAAGGAAGCAGTCAAACTGCTTCCTCAAAATACTGTCATCACTATTTGCAGATGACACGATACTCTGTGTAGAAAACCTGAAAGACTCTACCAAAAATGTACTGCAATTAATACACGTATTCAGCAAAGTTGCAGGATACAAAATAAATCTGCAGAAACCTGTTGTATTTCTATATACCAATAATGAAACAGCAGAAAAAGAAATCAAGGAATCAATCCCATTTGCAACTGGACCAAAAAACAATAAGATACCGAGGAATAAACCTAAAGAGGCAAAAGATCTGTACTCTGAAAACTGTGGAGCACTTAGGAAAGAAGTTGAAGAAGACAGCAAGAAACGGAAGAGCATTCCACGCTCAGGGATTAGGAGAACAAACCTTGTTAAAATGTCCGTAGTACCCAGAGCAATTGACACATTCAATGCGATCCCTATCAAAATACCACCAGCATTTTTCACAGAGCTAGGACAGGCAATCCTAAAATTTATAGGGAACCAGAGAAAACCCCGAATAGCCAAAGCAATTCTGAAAAAGAAAAGCAAAACTGGAGGCATCACTGGATTTCAGATTTCAAGATTAATTACAGAGCTGTCGTCGTCAAGGCAGTTTGGTCCTGGCGCAAAACCACACATAGATCCATAGAACAGAATGGGGAATCCAGAAACCGACCTACAGCTATACGGTCAACTGATCTTTGGCAAAGCAGGCAAGAACATCGGATTGAAAAAAAAAAGTCTCTTCAATGAATGCTGTCGGGAAAACTGGACAGTCACGTGCAGAAGAATGAAACCGGACCACTCTCTTACATCACACACAAAAATTAATTCAAAATGATTGAAAGACCGAAACGTGAGACAGGAAACCATCAAAATCCTAGAGAACACGGGCAGCAACCTCTGTGACCTCGGCCACAGCTGCTTCTTGTTAGACACATCCCCAGGGGGCAAGGGAAACAAACAAAAAAAATGAACCATTGGGACCTCATCAAGGTCAAAAGGAAGCAGTCGACAGAACTAAGTGGCAGCCCGTGGAAGGAAGAAGGTATTTGCAAACAACATGTCTGATAAAGGGTTGGTATCCGACATCCATGACGAACTTATCAAACTCAACACCCAGAAGCAAATAATCCCGTTGAGGGATGGGTGGGAGACATGAATGGACAGCGTTCCAGAGATGGCATCCAGGTCGGCAACAGGCACACGGAAAGATGCTCAGCATCACTCATCATCAGGGAAATGCAAATCAGTCATGATGAGCTGTCACCTCACTCTTACCGGAATGGCTAAAATCAACAGAAATAACAGGTGTTGGCAAGAATGGGGAGAGAGGAGAGCCCTCTTGCACCGTGGGTGCGAATGCAAACGGGAGCGGCCCCTCTGGAGAGCAGTGTGGAGGGTCCTCAAAATAGAGCTGCCCTACGACCCAGCGATTGCACTACCAGGTATTTACCTGAAGGATACAAAAATGAAGATTTGAAGGGGCCCATGCACCCCACTGCTTATGGCAGCATTACCAGTGATAGCCAAGCCATGGAAAGGGCCCAAACATCCATGGACCGACAACCGAATACAGAAGGTGGGTGCACACGTGCACTGGAACACGGCTCGGCCATCAGAAGATGGAATCTCGCCACTGGCAGCGATGTGGAGGGAGCTAGAGGGGATCATGATAAGTGAGATAAGTCTGAGAAAGACAAATGCCAGATGAGCTCACCCATATGTGAAATTTAAGGAAGAAAGCAGATGAACGTATGGGAAGGGGGAAAGAGACAAACAAGGAAAGAGGGAAATAAACCACGAGAGACTCTTAATGGTAGAGAATAAACTGAGGGTTGATGGGGGGGGGTGTGGGCATGAAGGAGGAGGGGATCCCTCGCCTGGGATGGGCATGGGGTGTGGTGTGTGATGAATCACCGAATTCTACTCCGGAAACCAACATTGCAGTGTATATTAACTAAAAATAATAATAACATAAAAATTAGCTGAAGTACAAATTTTCAGAGACAGGGGGCGCCCAGCTGGCACAGTCAGAAGAGCAGTCCACTCTTGATCTTGAGGTCGAGAGCCCAAGCTCCGCATTGGTGGGGAGTTTAGTTAAAAATAAATAAACTTAAGGGGATCCCTGGGTGGCTTGGTGGTTTGGCGCCTGCCTTTGGCCCGGGGCGTGATCCTGGGGTCCTGGGATCGAGTCCCATGTCGGGCTCCCTGCATGGAGCCTGCTTCTCCCTCTACCTGTGTCTCTGCCTCTCTCTCTCTGTCTATCATGAATAAATAAATAAAATCTTTAAAAATAAATAAATAATAAATAAATAAATAAATAAACCTTTAAACTTAATTTAAAAGACCCAACCAATCAGATTTCCAGAGGACGATGGCCTCTGTGTCTTTCGAGTGTCTTGGTATCACTTAATGGTAGCGGCAGTTGGATTATTTACTACATGTGCTGAGTCCATCCTTAAAATTTTGGGGCTCCAAAGCCCTCTTGGTGTTTGGCAGGAGACGTAAGGCTTTCTGCAGCTGCGGTCTTGGTGTGGGGCATTGACTGAACCGTAGGGTGTATGTGGGGAGGAGGGACGGAGGGCGAGGACTGCACGACAAGGACATGGGGGCAGTTCAGTCTTGCCGTAGATGTGCAAAAGGGAAAGGCTTGAGCCCTTGGACAGGTGGGATGCATATACACCGCGTATGTGTCCATACGTGTCTGTGTGTGTGTGAATTAAGTGTGGGCGTACAAGGGGACCGTAGAAAAGCGGGACCTTGTTCTTACTTTTTGGGGCGGCTGATGTTGGGAAGCATCACGTAACCTGTGTTAGCACAGGAGCAGCCGCTGCTTGCTCCCCGGTCTGTGGCGAGGTCCAAAGACACTCGGGACCGTGTCCAGGGAAGGCGAGGCAGCACCCCCGGCAGAGGCCCCAGCTGGTTTGCTGCCCACGGCGGAGTCTTGGGCAGGCCTCGGCCCCACGGCCCTCGGGGCTTGCTGCAGTGGGACCGGGGAGGCCGGCAGCGCGACAGCCCTGGGATCCCCCCCTGCTCCCACCGTGGAGCCGCAGCTCGGGGGTGGGGGGGTCTCGGCCGAGTCTGTGCCGCTTTGCCTCATCTGTAGACGGGGTGGCAGTGGCCTCGGGGGTGGGTGGGTAGGGGAGTTAATGCGAATAACAGAGATCTCAGTGCTCGCTGGGACCTGGCTGCCAGTCCTTCACAGAAGCCCCAGAGACCTTCGAAGGCGGGAAGGTGGAAGGTGCGGCGACATCTTTGGGGCATCGACCAGATTCGTTAAGTGAAAAAGCGGCCAGATTTTTAGGATTCTCTATAATGAAAGATTAAGTATCTTTTTTTAAATTTTATTTATTTATGATAGTCACACAGAGAGAGAGAGAGGGGGGCAGAGACACAGGCAGAGGGAGAAGCAGGCTCCATGCTGGGAGCCCGATGTGGGATTCGATCCCGGGTCTCCAGGATCGCACCCTAGGCCAAAGGCAGGCGCCAAACCGCTGTGCCACCCAGGGATCCCTAAGTGTCTTTTTTAAAAAAAGATATTTATTTAACGGAGAGAGAGTGCACAGGTGGGGAGCAGCAGGCAGAGGGAGAGGGCGCAGCAGCCTTCCCGCGGAGCAGGGAGCCCGACGTAGGATGGGGACCTTAAAAATTTTATTTATTTATTCAGCAGACCCAGAGACACAGAGAGAGGCCGAGACCCAGGCCGAGGGAGAAGCAGGCTCCATGCAGGAGCCTGGCACGGGACTCGATCCCGGGACCCGGGTCACGCCCTGGGCCGCAGGCAGGCGCCCACACGCTGAACCTCCGGGCGTCCCTAGGATGGGTGGTTACTGACCCTTCCTTTCTTTCCCTGTGACCTTGGTCTCTCCCATCCGCCCCTCGTCTCCCTTCGGGGTGTGCTCCTCTCCTCTGACCCTTCGCTAGTCCCCGGGGCGCTGGCAGGGCCGGACCTGAGGACAAGGAGCCGCCAGGACGGGCCCGTCGGAGGCGACGAGTGAGGAGACCTCCCACCCGGTCCCTTTGGCGAGCGCTTGGTCGTCTCCGTGGCGAAGGTGGCCATGTGGAGGACAGCGCCTGTGCACAGGGCAGGTCAGGAGGACCAGAAACCATTCACCCGCGTGCACGCTCGTCCTCAGGTCCCCAATGTCCTCCTACCACCCAGACGGCGCGTCACACGTACGTGGGGCAGAGGGGATTGGGGGTTTTTATATTTATTTTTTGAGTGAGTGTGAGCAGGGCGAGGGCGAAGGAGCAGCCGACACCCTGCCGAGCAGGGAGCCCGAAGTGAGGCGCCGTCCCCAGGCCCGGCCGCAGGCCTGCTTCCCCATGGGGCCACCGTGTCCGTTGCAGGCCACCCTGGACTCAGCGCTGCTGCAGTAGCACGGGACGGGGGCTCGTCGCCCGCGAGCATTCTGTCGTCATGGAGTCCCCTTGGCAGGTGACCGTGTCGTCCTCGGAGGCCCCGGATGTGGGACGGAGGGGAGTCGCCGACACCCAGGCGGTCCCGAGGGCGCCAGCGTGGCCGGCTACCCTTTCTCAGGCCCCCTGTCTCCGGGCGGGGTCTCAGCGCACTGTCACTCTTCATCTTGGTGGCTGTTCCCTGCAGTGACACCCTTCTGCCCACGGGCCCTCCCGGGCCACCACCCTGCCCTCGCTTGTCACCCCTGTTGGCCTGGGCGCCAGGAGCCGTCTCCCCGGCTCTGCCTTTCTCTGGAAGATCGTGGGGCGCCTTGAGCTTGGGCCGCAAGGACCCCCGCCCTCTCCTGCGATTCCCTTTCCACCGTCCCCGCCTGTGCCTGTGCTGTCGTGTGACCCCCGCGGCCCTCGCCCCTGCCAGGTGGCACCCCCCCATCCCTAGTCCTGCGCTGCATCTTTACATACTTACTCCTTTGTCGCTGCTCATCCCTTGTGTGAATGCCCTGTTGCTCCTTGGATCCGAAGCACCAGGCACAGGGGTCCCCTTCCCGCCACAACTCCCCCGAGCTCCCCGCGGGCTACTCGGCCCTGCAGATTGCTCGCTGGGTGTCGGCCGGGGTCGGAGGCCGAGGGCAGCAAGGTAGAGCCGTCCTCTGCTTCCAGAAGGAGGCAAACGTCAATGACGCGCTGCATGTCTCGCGTCATGGTGATGGCACAATGGCGTGTCACCCGCCACACCTGGGGGGCCAGGCTCAGGGAGGCTCGCCTGTGGGCCCCGGGCACCGCAGCCGGGGAGCAAGGACGCCGCCTGCCGTCCAGGGACCCACGCCGACGGCTCGTTCACTGCCACCTCCACGTTGTGGGCGCTTTCACTTGTGTGACGCAGGCTTCTCAGATTGTGGTCGTCAGGGGGCTACGGGGACATCCGCATCTTCCGCCCGATAGGCCCGGCATCCCCGCGAGATGCCCTGATGTCCCCATGTGAGTGATGCTTTCACACGTAAGGGGGTAATGGGCTGCACCCTCGCGGGCCCTCCGCTCGCCCCCTTCATTCAGGTCTGGCTCCAGATGACCTGTTTCTCCTGGTCGCCCCAAAATTTGGTTCTGACGTCAAGACTGATGGTGCCGCTTTGACGATGCGTGAAGAGGGCACCAAGACATTTATGACTTACAAGTGGCAGCTCCTGACGGGGGCAGGGACAGGCTCACGGGCAGTTCAGAAAGGTCAGAAAACGTTCTAAGAGAGCAGGGAAGGCAGCTGGTTGGGGTGTCTGGGTCTGGGCCCGGGTAGACGCGTGGGTGGGGCTTTTCAGCCGAGTGGGTGGAGACAGCCCAGCCCTCCTGCAGCTCCACCGAGGGGTCTGGGGCAGGCACGGACCTGAAGGCTCTCAGCGCCCATATACCCAAGTGATGCCAGCCCCGTATCACAGCCCCGCTCAGACCGGCTTGCCCCGACGGCTGCTTGGCCCTACCCGATTTTTTTCTTAAGAGTGTATCTGAGTGTAGTTTCCCCACCAGATGATGCGGGTTTGTCTGTCGCTCACGCCCAGCTCCCAGGGACAAGACCTGCACCTGCGGTGGGTGGCTCTCAGTGCTGTCTGCTGGGGGCGGGCCGTGGTGTGGACGGCCCCTCCTGTGACCCACTGCTGCCGCCTGACCCTGCTGTCTGGCGGGCTTCTTATTCCTTCCTGTCGCGCCTCCCGGCTCACCAGGTGGACCTTCCTCCCACCTCCAGGTCCCCTGTTCCAACAACTGTCGTCACAGTGACGCGTGTCCCTAAAGATCTGGTGAAGTGACTAATCTCGGATTAGCAGTTGGCCTCGGGGGCTTCTGGGCCCATCTCTGGCTGCTTAATGGTTGTGTAACTGGCAGTCATGAGACTCAACAGCTCTGGGTTCCTTCCCTCCTGTGGGGTATGGAGACCGAGAGTGCTTAGCTCTCAAGCTGGGGGTGAAGCTTACAGGGGTTAATCCATGGAAGCTCATCATGGTGCCTGGCACGTGGGAAATACGTGGTGAATATTAATGATGATAATTGTAGGTCGTCTCACCTGTTCCTTCGACTCCTAGTTATTGAGAGAGGACTGCAAGACAGGCACCATCCCAGCAGCACCCGGGGGGCTCGGTTGGGTAAGCGTCTGATCCTTGATTTCAGCTCAGGTCTTGAGTTAAGAAAAAAAATAAGAAAAAAAAATTAATAATTAAAAATAATGAAATGAATAATTAAAATAATTATTTTAATTATAATATTTATAATAATTATAATAATTATAAAACAATTATAAAATAATTAAAATTTTATTTTTTATGAATATATAAATACAGATTATATATATTCATATATAAATATAAATTTTAATTTTATATAATTATAAAATTATAAAATAATTATAAAATAATTAAAATTTTATTTATTTTTATGAATATATAAATATACAAATATAAATATAAATTATGATTTTTATATGATTATAAAATTATAAAATAATCATAAAATAATTAAAATTTTATTTATTTTTAGGAATATATAAATATGTAAATATATAAATATAAATTGTAATTTTTATGTGATTATAAAATAATCATAAAATAATTAAAATTTTATTTAATTATACAATAATTAAATAATTTTAATCATAATATATTAATTATAATAAATATATATTATATGTAATATATTTAATTATAATAAATTAAATTTATTTAATTAAAATAAATAAATAATAAATCATGGCACCGTTCCAGGTGCTGGGGATCAGCAGGGAGTGAGGAAAATGGAGCTAAACGCCTGCCTCCATGGAGTTTAAATTCCAGAAGGAAAGACTGAAAATAAATAGGAAAAACACACACTAGGTTAGAGCCTGAAAAATGCATTGAAGACAAAGTCAGGAACTGTTGCAGTTTTAAGTAGTGTTGCTAGGAAAGGACTTCAACAAGATGGCATTTTAGTAAAGACCCGGAGGAGATGAGAGGGGACAAGCGGTTAAGTGGGAAAGGAGTGTTCTAACCAGAGGCTGCGGCAAGTGCCAAAGCCCTGAGGCAGAACTGCCTGAGGAGCAGGAGGGGGGGTAGTGGGGATCTGCCAGGTCGCGGGGAGCCTCCTGTCGTGTCCCGCCTTTTGCTCCATGTGCAAAGCCATCGGGAAGGTGGAAGAAAGGAGTTACGCGTTTTCCCTTCTTGTTTTAACAAGATTTCCGAGGCTGCTGCTTTGAGAGTGGATCTACGGGGGCAGAGGGGCCGACGCAGAGACAGCAGGCAGGCGGCTACGGGCTCCTCAGGCAGGAGAAGAGGGTGGCTTGGCCTGGACTGCAGAGGGTGGCGCTGGCCATAGAGTTTGCTCGGACTGAGGTGGGGAGGGGGCAAGCGGGGTGTCTTGCTCCTGATGACTGAAGGCTTCAGGCCTGAGCAAGTGGAAGGATGGGGTTGCCCTTATCTGAAGGCCAGGAGAAGAGCAGGTTGGGGGGAGGGAGCGGACCAGGAGCCTCGGTCTGCACATGTTCAGTGCGGGGTGCCCACCAAAACCCCAACTGGCCACGTGGGTCTGGGGGTCCGGGGAAGGCTGGGGGGTGTAGGTGTGCACAGTGCGGAGGCGTTAGGCTGGCCCTGCCCTGGCTCCCGCGGCCCCCTTGCTGCCAGCCCCTCGGCGTCCCGTGAGCTCAGCCCCACTCAAGCACTGCCGCGTGCTTATCTTTGCAGGCCTGCTGCTCGGCCTTCCCGGAAGCGGGGGTCAATGCATCCAGGGAGGCCCCCCTCGGGGGAGGTGAGGCAGGCGGGCGTGGGGATGCCTTCGCGGCTTCTGTCCGCTTTGGAGTAGGGCCCGCAGACTCCCGCAACGGGGACTCCGAAATGCACATCTGCGTTGGCCTTTCCTCACCCTTTGTCTTACTCTCCCCACTTCCTCGGCTCCCAATTAATGGGACCGTGTTCCGGATAAACTCGCAGCACCCGAGTCCTTGGCTCAGGCTCTGCTTTCAGATGAACTCAAAACTAAGACATCACTTTGTCAGAAGTATTTAAAGCCATGAGACTGGATGCTGTGATCTCCCGGGGGGTGAGTGTAGACACAGAGATGAGAGGTCTGCGAACGGGGCCTTGGGGCGGCCCAGCCTTTGGAGCAGAGGTCCTCAGTCCTGGAGAAACATGGGCATCACCTGGGGCCCTCCCTGAATGATTAGATCAGGATCACCAGGACAGAGGACCTGAAAGCCTTACTGGGGTGGGTTCAAGAGGGAATAGGAGTGTGTTATGGGATCTCTAGGAACCAAACTACAGCTCCCACATGTTTTGGGAAAATTAACAGCAAACTGAAGCAGTCCCATAAGGATGAGGCCACGATAACACGGTAAAGTCATGGATAAAGTTTTGAGCCACTTTAGTACGGTCAGAGTCATGATAAAAGCTGGAGATGGAGGGATGGAGGGAGGGGGCGCGGGAGGAGAGAGGGAGAGAGAGGGAATGGGAATATAGGGAATTGGCCGCTCCTCGAGTCCAGGGGCAGGAGAATCGGGGAGCTGCTTGCAGGGGGCAGTGGAGCCAAGTGCTGCTGGTGACAGGCCAGGGGAAAGGGGCAGCTGGAGACCAGAGGGAGAACTGCTGGGGCTGGTTTTCCCGGGAGCCTGGCGGTTTGGGGGCGGTGGGGGGGGGGTTGGCCTGGGCCACCCCCGTCTCTCCTGGAGGCTCCTGGCTGCAGGAGCGCTGCCCGGGCCCAGCCTCCACACAGGGCATCGGGGACCCGCGGGTCCTGCTCTAAAGGCACGGACGGACCCCTGCAAGCCCCAGGCATGGCTCTGCTCACATCAAAACTGAGCGGCTGGTGCACACGACGCCTCGGGGACCAGGCGGGGCCAGCGTGCTAGCAGGGACCGCAGGGACTGGCTCTGGGGTCGGGTGAGAATCCACAGGGGGCACAGTTCCTTTGGAACGACTGCGGATGTGATTTTGATGATCGCGACGGTGGCCTCGCCGCGGCTCCCTTGCCTGAAGTTCATTTTCCTGTTAATCAAGACGCTCGTGTGTCACGGTGACAGGCTGTCTCCTGCGCTCCCAGAAGCTGGGCCTGGTTCACTCGATGCCGGTCCCCGAGCCGTTTCAGGGGTGTCCATAAGCACATCGTAATGTGCCCCATGCAAAGACTTCATGGCAGTTGCCTGATGTAAATAGGCAAGAAAATGGAAGTAGCCGTCACAAGCTGTGTCCTTACAACACCAGGGTCTACGAATGCTCATTTTTAGCCATTTTGTGTTTTTTTCTCAATTTCCTTGAACTGGTAAAGAGTTGTTTTTTCAACTAGACATGTTAGCGTATTCCTGACGTTTTAGGACTGCCGTCATGGTCCACTTATTGGGCTGCTTCATCTTAAATAACAATCACTGCTATGGCCAGCGGGTGTCCGTGTCTCTCACCTGTGCCTTTTTAGGTTCTCTCCTTGGCTTTCTGATAACAGAAATGTTTTCAGTTCTTTCAGTTGCACACTGTTGTTTTTCACTAGTGTCCTCATCCCCAGCCCACGGCGGCCTTTATCTAGAATCCATGGTGTTTTCTCTTTCTTTCTTTCTTTCTCTCTTTCTTTCCTTTCCCTTCCTTCCTTCCTTCCTTCCTTCCTTCCTTCCTTCCTTCCTTCCTTCCTTCCTTCTTTCTTTTCTTTTCTCTTTCTTTTCTTTCTTTCTTTCTTTCTTTCTTTCTTTCTTTCTTTCTTTCTTTCTTTCTCTTTCTCTCTCTCTCTCTCTCTCTCTCTCTCTCTCTCTCTCTCTCTCTCTCTTTCTTTCTCCAAACGTATCTCCTTGGACCTCCTCGACGTTTCCAAGTGCAAACACGGTCAATAAACAGAAACTCGAGCAACCTCGAAACAGCCCTAGAGTCCTTCACCCTCATCCCCTGGGTCTGAGTGGTTATGGTCGTGAGGTCCGCGTGATTCAGCAGATGAGTCGTGGAAGCAGTGCTGCCGGTGGAGACGAGCCATGAGCCCACGAGAGCACTGAGCCTCCTGCAGCTGTTTGGCTTCATGTTATCCCACTAAGGGACAATCAGACCGGGTTTTAAATTACGGGACTCTGGAAGGAGCATTGGAGCAAACGTACAGGTTGCAGATCATTAAACCAAAGTCCACGTTTCATATCACAAGTCAAGGTAAGAAGAGAATAGAGACCTACCACATGCAGGCACCTCTTTGGGAAGGAACATTGCCTGTCTTGGTCTTGTCCAACTTAATAAAGCCAGCTGGTTTTGCAAAAATTGTTTTTTTTTAAAGATTCTATTTATTTATTCATGAGAGACACAGGCAGAGGGAGAAGCGGCTCCCTCCAGGGAGCCCGACGTGGGACTCGATCTCGGGACCCCAGGGTCAGGCCCTGGGCTGAAGGTGGCGCTAAACCGCTGAGCCACCTGGGCTGCCCCGGTTTTGGAAAAATCGTAGCAATAGATGTAATTCTTGGTTACCATCCATGTGTTGATATTGAACTGGATTAATTGGTTTCTGCAAAGCACTCAGGCACTTTGCTTTTGCCCGACTTGAGCCATCGACTGTGCTGTTTGTAGAACAGCCAAACCACTGTCACGTTTCCTCCGCCGCTTCTCCCTAACAGCCATGGGCCGAGCCATTCACCTCTGTCCCTACTGAACGTACTGGGTGGTGAAACTAACCTACCGGGTTCACTAGTGGGGGTTAGCATGAGCGAGGTGGTTGGAGGGGAAGAGCAGAGCCCGGGGCCGCTGTCTCCCTTGAGTTTTCTGCGGTGGGGCCTGGAGTGCAGTTACCGCAGTTGCGGGGGAGCGTGGCTGTGGTGTGATCCGTTTGATCCGGGACATTGTCTACTGGACCAGTGACAGGTTTGGGGACAAGGAGCTCATGTTTCTCGGATGTACACAACCTTGACTTTAAATCCATATTCTACTAGAGAAAATCTTTTCAGGGAGAAGACAAAAAGGTAAAAAGCCGGTGTCTGGTGAGATAAAAGAATAGGCTGTCTCCCTTCTCTAAAGGGGGAGACTTGAAGACAGAAAGAGTAATAAGGAAATCAGGGGACTTTCGCTTTTTTAGTTTTCTTTCTTTCAAGATTCAATGTAAAGTTCCATGTGCGTTGTCTCTAATTCTGTGAAGTCTTTAAAAAGAGTGGCATTTTTTTTAAAGATTTTATTTATTTATTCATGAGAGACACAGAGAGAGAGGCAGAGACACAGGCAGGGGGAGAAGCAGGCTCCACGCAGGGAGTCCGACACAGGACTCGATCTCGGGACCCTGGGGTCATGCCCTGGGCTGAAGGTGGTGCTTAAACTGCTGAGCCACTCAGGGATCTCCAGAGTGGTATTTTTACACCCAATAAAACATCACTGATTCGTGAACAAATATATGAGAAGGGAAAATAGGCACCGTTTTAATATTTAAAAAGAGTGTCAAATATTCTCCTAAGTTTTGACAACATTCTCAAATGAACAACATTTTCATCTGAAGTGACGTTTTACCTTGCTTTTACTGATAGCCCGCTGACATTTCTAGGTAAATCAAATGTTAAGGGAGGATGCATTGAAGCAGTTAATACCTGCCCTGTGTTAAGTCCGACTTTGGCAGTCTGGAGGGTAACATTTCTCTTTATCGAGTACTATGAGTACCCATCTAAATTTATTTTATTTGAATCGTTTTCAAATGGATTATGAGGAGAAAGGGAACCTCTTACACTGTTGGTTGGGAATGTGAACGGTGCAGCCACTCTGGAAACTGTGTGGAGGTTCCTCAAAGAATTAAAATAGACTGCCTACGACCAGCAAATTGCACTGTTAGGGATTTTTTCCCGAGATTCAGATGCAATGAACGCGGGCACTGACCCCGAGTTTCTAGCAGCCATGTCCACACATAGCCAAACTGTGGAAGGAGCCTCGGAGCCCATCGAAGATGAATGGATAAAGAAGATTGTGGTTTATTATACAATGGAATTTACTCAGCCATTAGAAACAACAAATACCCACCATTTGCTTCAACGTGGATGGAAAACTGGAGGGTATATGCTGAGTGCAGTACGTCAATCGGAGAAGGACAAACGTGTATGTTCTCACTCATTTGGGGAATATGAATAATAGTGAAGGGAATATAGGGAAGGGAGAAGAAATGTGTTGGGAGATATCAGAAAGGGACCAGTAACATAAAGGACTTCAAACTATGGGAAATGAACTAGGGGTGGTCGGAAGGGGGAGGGGGCGGGGGGTGGGAGGGGGAGGTGAAATGGGTGCGGGGGCACGGAGGGGGGACATTGACGGGGCATGTGCACTGGGTGTTATTCTGTTTGTTGGTAATTGAACCCATAAAAATTAATTTTATAAAAAAAATGTAAAGTGAAAAAAAAAATAAAATGGATTTATGTTATTTTTCCCGTTTTGCTTAAAAGAAGGCACAGAACATAATTCGGAAAAGGCATTGTTTTAAGGTCTCGGAGTTATTTTGTGCATTTTGAGGACAAGGTGACAGATCAAATCTTTTTTTTTTTTTGGCAGATCAAATCTATGCATTTATAGAAAACACATTTTAGGTGCCCCAGTTTGGGTGTTTGACTCCTTCCAATACTGTCTCTGACGCAGAAATGCCCAATGCTTTATTTTACCAAATCGCTTTTCTTTCCCAAAAGGAAACTGGGAGGCCAAAAGACAAAGTAATCTCCTGATTTCCTCACCCAAGAAATCCCAGCTCATTGGTCACTTAGAGATGTCCTTCCAAACAAGACCATTTTCCTCTTTGAGGTGGTTCTTGTTAAACGAGCCGCGGTGTATGTATGATATTGAGACATCACTACGGATTCGACATCATAGTGGCTGAGACCCGTGTCACTGGGTGTTGATAAGATAGTTCCTTGGCCAGAGTTCTTCTTTTGACCTTGCTTAATTTTTCATGTCCTGTCCAAACGTTTTTTCTCCTGATATTCTCGATTTCTCACCTTTTTCCTATGTGTGATGTGGAACCCCGTTGCGTCATGACCTTCCATCGTCTCTAGTATATAAGGCGCATATCATGGTGTAACCTTTCTCTTTACTGTTGTACATAAAGGGAGGTGCTCTGTTCTCTCCTTACCTTTGGAATCAAGAGGAATATCCAACAGGGGCAACCAGAATATTGTAGTCACAAGGACAGTTTGGGGAGCTATTTCTAGCCTCTAGTCCTATTAACTTTTCAGAGCAACAGTAACGTAGCTTGCTCTCTCTGTTCCTGAGTCCCAACCAATTCTTACCTAGGAGGGGAAGAAGAATGCCACCACCGTCTCGATTTTTTCCGAAATCAAAATGGACATAGGAGTGCTCGTTAAACTTTCACAGCCCTACGCATCTCACGTGGACACTGTTGGGTACGTCTCAGTCTGAAAAGGCTCTCCTTTTCCCAAAAGGGAAGGACCCACATTTGTAAGACCAGGACTTCTAAGCTCTAGAGACTTTGACTTGGGGATGGACATGAATCGGTTCTGTAGGCGGCAGGATTAGGGATCTTGAGTTGGAGATGAATAGAAGCAGAGTGATTTTTTTTTCCTTGAATTTTGTAGGGCCTCAACACCTGTTTGGACTTTGTCTTCTCAGATCCCGTCCCAGCTGCTTCCTGGTCCCTTTCAGCCACATGTACTCCTGACTTGGACCACGTTTCTGTGGCAGGGTCCTCCTGCCTGTTCCATAGCAGCTACATGACTTGTTTGATGTTCCCAAAATAATAAAAGAAAAGAGGGAGAAAAAAAAAGAAAAAGAAAAGAAAAGAAAAGAGGGAGTAGACCAACTGGATTGAGGAGTACCTCCGTTCTTGGTCCTTTGCATAAGTACATATACACACGTGCATGCACATATATTTGGTGGTCATCTGACTATATTCAATCCACTTGTAATTTTAGCCTTCTTAAACCATTATTATCAATATTATTTTGCTGGGAGATACAATCTTCTGTATTATCAGAAAAGCTCTTCATTCATTTATCTGTTTATCTGTTCATCCTTCCACTCATTCACCTATTTATCTCTCCATCCATCCATCCATCCATCCATCCCTCTTTCCCTCCATCCACCCACCCATCCATCCCACCTTTCCGTCCATCCATTTCCATCTGTCTATTCATCTCTCCATTTGTCCATCCATTCATCCACCTGCTCATCCATTCATCCCCTCATGCATTAAACATGTACTGAGGACTATGTTGCTTCATTGCTGCTAAATATAGGGAATTCAAAAATCTGAGAATAGGGGCATCTAGGTGGCTCAGTCAGTTAAGCATCTGCCTTTGACTCAGGTCACGATCCCAGGGTCTTGGGATTGAGCCCCACATCGGGCTCCCTGCCCAGTGGAGAGCCTGCTTCTCCTTCTGCCTTCCCCCTGCTTGTGTGTGCGCGCTGTCTCTCTCAAATAAACAAAATCTTTTTTTTAAAAAACCCTGAGAATAATTTTTCTTTATTTTGTTATCTCTCTTGTCTTCCTATCTGATGCACACATACATCTGACTTTTTGAATCAGTTCTAATTAGTCATCAGGGGTAGAAGTGGAATAGGAGAGATGCTTGTGCATAAAATTATATTTCCAAAACACTGAGGTAACCAGAAATGATCTGAGAAAAGTTCTATCATCCAGTATTACTAAAGGAAAAGAATCTAGTTGAAAATTACCATCTGGATGAGTGTCCTGAAAAGCTGCACTCTAGAAAAAAAAAAATACTCCCCAGTGCCAGCACTAACACAATACTAGTCTTTGTTCAACGTAAAAGTCTGGTCATTGTGCCATTGCCAATGCAACACGCATTTTTCAAGAAGCACAGCACAAAGCACATTATGGTGTGTGCATCTCCTAACCCCAAACCCAGGTCCTAATCACCGGCCAGTTCTTTCCGCACAGGGCTCATCAACCCCTACAAGGAAATTGCTTAACCTCTTTCTAGTCCAAGAGAGACCATGGTCAGATACCAGCTTTTAAGTACCCCAATTTTTAGTTTCAACTGCTTTAAGGGGTAAGTTTCCTTGAATATTTGATATCATAGTCCTTTGAAAATAGTATGCAGATTATAAGAAAGCCTTAACTCCCCTTCCTTTTTGTTTTTGGATAACCTGACATCGGGAATATAATTGTTGGCATCGTCTGAGAAGCAGCCCTTCCTCCAGGTGCGGGGAGGGCTCTTGGTCTCCAGGATGCTCCCAGGCTTCTTTGAATGCACTTAAAAATTTTCTTTTCCAGGGTGTTCCTTCCTTTCTTTTTACCTGCCTTCACTTATTGCTGTCAATGTTCCTGCTTTATTTTCCCTTTTATTTTTGCTTCTAATCTTCTATGATCCTTTTTAAAAAAGATTTTATTTTTTTACTCATGAGAGACACACAGAGAGAGAGAGAGAGAGGAAAAGACCCAGGCAGAGGGAGAAGCAGGCTCCATGCAGGGAGCCCGATGTGGGACTTGATCCCAGGACCCTGGGGTCACGTCCTGAGCTGAAGGCAGGCGCTCAACCGCGGAGCCCCCCAGGGATCCCCTAATCTTCTATGATCTTAAAAACTAGGTAACTGTACTTCTTCGAGTAGTGTGCAAAATTAAAATAAATAGACTCTGATCAATTACAATTGAGGAGAATTGTAAGGAATAAAGTACAAGAGACTTATTGTTTTAAGACTTATTTTTGGCTTTTCTATCACAGAGGGTTTTTTTTTTAAAGCTGTCTTCTGTTTCTCAGCTTTCCTCTCTGTAGGTGAAGTTGCCTCATCCACCCGCAGCTGTTCATCAGCTGGATTCGGAAAGGTCAGGGTTTCTCTAAGCGTAGCCTGCAGAACCTCCGTCAGAATCACTCGGGATGCTGCTAACGTGCAGGTGTGCTGGTCCCACCCCTTGATGCGGTGAGTCAGAGTTTCAGGGCAGAGGGCCCAAGAATAGGCATCTTCGCGAAGTAGCCATGGCTATTTGAGTGCGCCAGGGTGTGAGAGCTATCGGGATGGGTGCTCTGCTTGTGTCCTTAACCTGAGCCAGGCTTGCCTTACAGTTACAGTCGCAAATTTCTGAGATGCTCAGAGAAGCAGAAAAGCCCCGTGGTGAGCAGGGCAGACCTGGGAGCCCTTCTCCGTGGTCCCAGGTCTGCTTTAAGCACTACAGAATACTGGGCAGCCTGTGGACATGGGGTTTGCCTCAGTTTCCCTACCTATAAAGTGGAGGTGATAGTGGTAGCTGCCTTACAATGTTGTTGCATTAATATAGAAACAGAATTAAAAACAGTAAATGTCGGCTGTCACTGCTACATATTGTTGTACAGTGATTGTATCACAGCTTTTGTGGTTTTTCCGAGCCCACGGTTGCTGCTGTACCTCCAGCCTGGATACGCGGGCATACAACGTGCCTGCCCGGGACGACGAGTGACATGTTAGGACCTGGCTGCAAGCGGCAGGACCGTAGGTCACGGTCGTGCTGAGTTACTCCTATTTCTTTGAAAGCAAGATACGTGAGTTTGAAGGAGCGTCGTTTTCACGGGCCTTAAATGTTTTAGATGTTTTAGCCTCAAATTGTGCGACTCCTCTAAGGATTCAAACCAGAGTCGTGACTTCAAGTTGAGACGGTGAGCTAGGCTTCTTCTGTTGCACCAAATTATGCAGCAGTTATGATGGAGTCCCACCCAGGGTTCTACTGGTTTCCATGGCAACCTGAATTCAAAATAGGATCTTAGGATCCTCTTCTGCGGGGCGGGGGGGGGGTGGTGGAATAAAAGCAAGTTTCATTCCTGCTATGGTTATGGTTATGGAATATATAGTTTGTGCGAAGCATTTTCTAAATGGGACTTTTTGTCTTTTTTCCTTCTTCTTGCCATTAGTGATGTTTTCTTTTTCTTTTTCTTTTTTTTTTTTTGCCATTAGTGGTTTTAATGTTGTTGTAGTACTACGTCCCTAAATTTTTCCGCCATCTCTGAATGAGAGTTCCAAGGCTCCCCAAAGTGCTCATTTTGCTACGAGTAGCTAATGTTGTTCTTTGTTGCTCATAACAGATGCACTATGTATTTTTGACTTTTCTGACTAATACTACAGTAATTGGTAAGAGGAAAGAGCCGCTGTGACAGAGTTCCCAGGTTAGCCAGTCAACTTGTTTTTAGCGGCAACTTAAAGGAAAAGCTTTAGAGAGAGCGCCTAATTTCTGCAAAAGACGTCTTTTCGCATGTATCTGCCGGACACGACTCTGAGGTTGGAGCTTGTGGCCACGGGGACCAGCGTGTCTGCAGGTGGCCGCACGCGGGGCAGCGGGGATGCGTGGGCTGTGCCAGAGCCTCAGTGCTCAGGACACGTGCCCGGCTCTCGGCGGTGCCCCCGCCCGCTGCAGGTGTGCTGTGGCTTCTGTTGCTGCCGCTCCTGCCATCTTCACCCCAGGCCCTGGTGACAGGAGCGCCCTCCCTGGAGCTCTGTCAGCCCCCAGGTGGGGGGGGGCACGGTGACACTTAGAGCTTCTATCCAGAAGTGACACACGTGTGTGCTCAGGGCGCCTTGAGTGAGCCGGAGTCCACGGGGCAGGGACGCACGATCCCTGTGCGGGGCAGGGAGGCAGGACCCCCCGCAGGAGTGGAGCTCAGCACGCAGCTCGGGTGTGACAGATAACAGGGGTGTTGATGTCTGAGCGTCGTGGTAAAAATCACAGATTTTTTGAGCGTGCTGAGATGACCCCTGAGGAATTTGTGACTTATCGAAATCCTTACAGCCATTCAGAGGCTGAATGGACACTAAAATGAGGTCTCTCGGTGCCAAGAGTAGCCTTTTTTTCTCTCTGGAATTAGGAGACTTGGTTGCATGGTTTTGGCAAATGAGCTCTTTGTCCAAGACAGCAGAGCCTTCGGCCTTGGGTTAAAACACTTTCTCTTCCATTTGTTTTTGTCCTCTTGATTAAGGTTACTTTGGATAATTAAATCAAACATTTTAATTTCTTTTCTTTTTTTTTTTTTTTTGCACATTCTAATTTCTGATAGTGGGGTCCTGTGACTCCATAAATGCTTCTGTAATTGGTTCTTGGAGGCACAGGACCTTTAGGAAACGAAAATGGTCAATAAGACACTTTTCCAATAATAGTGTTTCTATATTGACTTGGACTTACGAGTCCTTGAGTTGCACCTCAAATCATCAGAAAGCAGAGGGACCTCGAGGGAGACCTGTCCTGGGCCAGGAAGGACTTGGGGCCACAGGGCATTGCTCCGTGGCATGCGTGTGCTGTGCCTCGTTAGCATCGATCAGCCAAGGGTGCTGAGGGACCGTGGGCCTGGAGGGGAGGCGTGTGACGGGTCCCCGGTGACCGTGGCCGGGCCGCTCCCTTCAGGCGGTCCTGCGGGAGGAGGACCCAGGGGGCTGGCTGGAGCCGCCGGCTTTGGGTGCCCGTGCCCAGGCCCTGCAGTAGGAGTGGGTGCCGGGGGCCCCCAGCCGTGTCTCACAGGACGGCATCCCCAGCGGCGAAGGAGGCCCCTGCGGGACCCTCGGGGCGGCCCGGGGAAGAGACTGTGGCCCGGAGGCCCTCGGCTTTCCCGTGAGGCCCGCAAGGCCACCAGCGGACGGGCCGCATCCCTGCCGAGTCCACATGGAGGGCGGGAAGGGTGCGCAGGGCCCCCGGCGCAGTGCACGCTCCCCCGAGGGGCCTGGTGCTCGCGGAGCCTGGCCCGTGCTCTTGGGCGTCCCAGGAATTGGGTCCCGGGCCCCCCTGGGACCTGCCCAAGTGGGCGCCTGCAGGCTCGAGACCCACTCGCGTGGGCCGGTACGCTTCTGTCAGATTTTTCTGTGGCTCCTGCTGCCTGATGACATTCAGTGTTCATCGTGATGGCCTCGATGTGCCGACGAGCACTTCAGTATCTTTGGTGTGAACCAGACATGTTTATGAACACGTGTGGGCCCCATGTGGCCTGCGTGTACCCTACGTAAGCGGGCTACGAGGTATAATCCCGTATCAGGGTAGCTGCATCCCTAGTTTCAGAGTTAGAAGGATCTTAAAGTGCATCTGGAATTCTAGGTCGCTGTCCACGAGGTCATGGGTGGTGTCTCAC
Organism: Nyctereutes procyonoides; assembly: GCF_905146905.1. Taxonomy (NCBI): domain Eukaryota; kingdom Metazoa; phylum Chordata; class Mammalia; order Carnivora; family Canidae; genus Nyctereutes; species Nyctereutes procyonoides. Next base: position 14,466,696 of record NW_026575136.1, on the reverse strand, counting down.
CTGCTGGGATGCAGACCTGGCTGCTCCGTGAGACAGTGACTCTTCTGGAATAATTCCTCTGCATTCTTCATTTTTTGGAACATACACTTCTTCCCTCTAGTTCCGGCCTTGTTTGGCGCTCATTCTGCTTTCTCTGATCACCTAGAAGTTCTGTCCCTTGTGTCTCCCTGCCTCCGGACCAAGCGTCCTGTGTCCCCGTCCTCACAGAGGATGCTGTGAGTCCCCGCCTCCCCCTGCTGTCCTTGGGGGTGTTCCCTCGGGTCCCGAGGCCCCTGACAGTGTGAGGTCTGCAATCAACGTGGGATTCCAGGTCCGGCCAGGGCAGCCGCCTGGGCAGAGTGGTCCTCATGGGAGACGCATCAGCTTGGCTGTCACATATGCTTGGACTCCAACTCCAGCCCTGCCATGCGCTGGCTTGGGGACCCACGTGCCATTTTCTGATCTTTGAGTTTCGAGTTTATTCATCTTATAAAATGGGGACAAACCTTCCTTCATCCAAGGGGTATTGTTTAGCGCCGCCTTCAGCCTAGGGCATGATCCTGGAGACCCGGGATCGAGTCCCATGTCGGGCTCCCTGCATGGAGCCTGCTTCTCCCTCTGCCTGTGTCTCTGCCTCTCTCTCTCTGAATGAATGAATGAATGAATGAATGAATAAATAAATAATAAATAAATATAAAAAAAGACAAAGGTTCTTTTGTCCTCCGAGCCTGCCATATGATCTCTTCTTAGTAGATGTTTTCTTCCATTGTTTTCAGTATTATGTTTTTTTAAAAATTCACGATAATACTATATTGATTTCTGGTAGCTATATCAGTTCTTAGGCCACACTGAACTTGCAATGATCGCAGCTCTCTCTCTCTCTCTCTCTTTTTTTTTTTAAGATTTTATTTATTTGCGAGAGTGAATGAGAGAGAGAGCACAAGCAGGGGGAGCAACAGAGGCAGAGGGAGAAGCAGGCTCCCCGCTGAGCAGGGAGCCTGACATTGGCCTGAACCAGGACCCCGAGTCAAAGGCAGACGCTTAACCAACTGAGCCACCCAGGTTGGCCCCGTAATGATCATATGTTCTAAATCCTTCTTTATATGCTGCTGCTAAACCTGTCTCTTCCCTCCTGATGAAAACGTGTAACAAGTGGGGCCCCAGGCTGGCTCAGGCGGTGGAACACGTGGCTCCTGACCTCTGTGTTGTGAGTTCATACTTCACGTTGGATGTAGAGAGAGTGCTTAAGTGAATAATTCTTTTAAAAAAAATACATAACAAGAATCTCATGGAGACAATGGCACCTGCTTCATAGGGTTGCTATGGGTATATATATATAGGGTAGATGGAATGAGATCACACGTGTAAAGCATGTGGCACAGTAGGTCTTATTTTATTTTTAGAGTAAGATCTACGTTTAGTGTGGGACTTGAACTCCCAACCCTGAGATCAGGAGTCACAGGCTCCCCCAACTGAGCCAACCAGGCGCCCCTTGGTAGCACATTATTTAAATATGGTATAGAGAAGAAATGCCAGCTATAATCTCTATAATTCCTAGTTGTACTAATTGTTTTACTACACATTGATTTTTTTGAAAGATTTATTTATTTTAGAGGGAAGGGGCAGAGGAGTGGGAGAGAATTTCCAAGAGATCCTTGCTGAGCTCGACGCCCTACACAGGGCTCCATCCTGGTCCCCCGAGATCAAGACTCGAGCCGAACCCAAGAGTTCAACGCTTGAGCAACGGAGCCGCCCAGGCGCCCCATGCTGCAGAGTGATGCTAATGGTGTCTACTTCCCTAAGGTCAATATTTTGATGTAAACAAAATGGGACATATTCAGTGAAGAAGCTTATTTGAGGAGCTGAGGGAGAAAGAAATGATTTCCTTTAGAGAGAGTGAGCTCAGGGAAAGGGTTGGTGCAGGGTCTGAAGTTAGTAGCTTGTCAGTAAGACCTAGCTCCCGGGGCACTTGACTCGAGTCGCTGACTCGACATCAGGGCTTCCTTCTAAGAATTGACATAACTTAGATTTTAATCTTCATCTTCAACCCTGCAGAGGCAGATAAGATAGGTAGTGCTGGGGCATTTCTTAGCATGTGCAGGGGCCCGTCCCGGGCCCAGCAGAGAGGCCGGACTGACCCTAGATGCACAGACCAGCAGCTGCTGACCATCACTCCTCAGGGCTGCGAGGATGTCGTTCTGATGATGCACGGCCTTGGAGGTACCAACCAACCCCACCGTAGGAAACCATGACACACGTGTTCCTTCTTGCACTTGTGCGGCGGTCATTTTGACACCCTGCTTATTCTCGGCCTCTATCTTTTATTTTTTAATTTATTTCTTAATTTTTAAACAATATTTTATTATTCATGACAGACACACAGAGAGAGGCAGAGACACAGGCAGAGGGAGAAGCATGTGGGAGCCCGATGTGAGGACTCGATCCTGGGACTCGGGGGTCACGCCCTGGGCCGAAGGCAGGCGCTCACCCGGGTGCCCCTCGGCCTCTCTCTTTTATTTTTTTTTAAATTAATTAATTATTTTTTTAAGATTTTGTTTATTTATTCTTGCGAGACACACAGAAGCAGAGACACAGGCCTAGAGGGAGAAGCAGGCTCCATGCAGGGAGCCCGACGCAGGACTAGATCCCGGGACTCCAGGATCACACCCTGAGCCAAGGGGAGACGCTCAACTGCCAAGCCACCCAGGGATCCCGGCCTCTCTCTTTTATTTTTATTTATTTATTTATTATTTTTGGCCTCTCTCTCTTTTTTTAAATTTTTATTTATTTATGATAGTCACAGAGAGAGAGGCAGAGACACAGGCAGAGGGAGAAGCAGGCTCCATGCACCGGGAGCCCGACGTGGGATTCGATCCGGGGTCTCCAGGATCGCGCCCTGGGCCAAAGGCAGGCGCCAAACCGCTGCGCCACCCAGGGATCCCATTGGCCCCTCTCTTTTAAATCCACTTTTTATTTTAGAGTAGTTTTAGATTTAGAGAAAAATTGTGAATGTGGCACAGAGAATTCGCACCCCCCACACACCCCGTTTCTTCTGTTACTACCATCTCGCATGGATACGGTGCATTTGTCACAACGAACGAAGCAGTGTCCATATGTTATTATGAACTAAAGTCTGTACTTTATTCAGATTTCTTACCGCTTGCCCAATGACCTTTCTCTATCCCAGGATCTGACCCAGGGGAGCACATGCCATTGCATCATGTTTCTTCTGCTCCTCTTGGCTTTGAGGTTTCTCTGCCCTATTTTTCAGCCTGCTTTGAGCTACTTTTCAAGAGATGCTCTTCTACATTTTTGACAAATGCTTAATGATGGGTGTTAATAGGGCTGTTGATATTTCCCATTAACCCTCCAAGCAGCGCACGTTTATAAAGCACCTACAAGAGGAGACAGCAGACCCTGTGGCCAGAATGAAGGTAAATTGCCTTTCCTCATCCTAGTAGGGTCTGCTCTTCCTGTGCTTGCAGACCCCTGGGAGGTCTTGTTGAAATTCAGATTCTGGTTCAGTAGTAGTACCAGGGTGCAGCCAGACAGTGTGCGTGGTTAATAGGCTCCCCAGTGGGCCCGTGCCAAGGGGGATCACCCTGTGAGGACCAAGACCCCAAACTTGGGGGATCCCTGGGGGGCTCAGCAGTTTAGTGCCTGCCTTCGGCCCAGGTCGTGACCCCGACATCCCGGGATGGAGTCCCACGTTGGGCTCCCTGCATGGAGCCTGCTTCTCCCTCTGCCTGTGTCTCTGCCTCTCTCTCTCTATCAAAAATAAATAAATCTTTTTTAAAAAATGCCAGACAGGACAGCCTGGGTGGCTCAGCAGTTGAGCATCTGCCTTTGGCCCAGGTCGTGACCCCGGTGTCCCGGGATTGAGTCCCACGTTGTTGGGCTCCCTGCATGGAGCCTGCTTCTCCCTCTGCCTGGGTCTCTGCTTCTCTCTCTCTGTCTCTGTATCTCTCATGAATAAATAAAATCTTTAAAAATAAATAAATAAATCGATAAATTAAAAAAAGACCCCAAACTTGTGTGTGAACTGTCCAAGACAGCATGTGCCCCAAAGAAGCTTGTGGTTCTGCTTGGGGAGAAGCAATGAGTAAAAGGAGGGAGAGAAGGGAGATTAAGGCAATAGGTAGTAGACACGTCACCCCATGAAGATGGCTATTGTAAGGAAAACAAGCCCAAAACGACAGAAAATAAATAGCGAGGATCTAGAGGAAGTAGCGACGTTGGAAGTTTCGTGCGTTGCTTGCAGGAACGTAAGATGGCGCAGCTGCTGTGGGTAGCAGATGGCGGTTCCTCGAAGGTTGAAATGTAGGCTCCCCCTGTGGTTCGGCAGTTCCGCTTCTGGGTGTGCACCCCGAAAGAGCTGCAAGCGGGGACTCAGATGGGGCGGCCTTTGCTCGCCTGTGTTGGCAGCAGTGTTGTTCACCACGGCCGGGAGGCGGAAGCCACCGGGTGTCTACCGCCTCGAGCGGGCGAAGGAGGTGCAGGACGCCCATTCGGGGGATACGCTGGGCCTTGGGAGGGGGCGTCTGACACCATGGACGGCACGCCCGGACCTCACTGCCGCGCTCGTGGGGAGCCAGTCATCAGCTCCACTGAGTCCCGTGGTCCGGCGCCCAGAGCAGTTGCGCTCCGGGACGGCGAGAGCACTGCTGGCTCCCAGGGCCTGCGACGTTGGGGACGGAGAACTGGTGTTTCATGGGTGCGGGGTGCGGAGTTTCAGCTGTGGGAGACGAAGCAGTTCCTGGAATAGGTGGCAGGGAGGGTGCGTGGCAGCGTGGGTGCCCCTCGCGGCCCTGAGCCGAGCCTCCAAATGGCCACAGAGGAGAAACTTGGGCCCACGTGGTCGTGCACGTTACCTGGATTCCTGGTGGCCGCTTCACGACACGCACACGGATCGAATCGCTACGTGGCACAGGGGACACTGGTGCAGGTCAGTTATATCTGAGTTTTAAAAACGGTTAAAACGGTGAACTTTTAGGTCATTCATATTGTGCCACCATTTATTTATCTATCTATCTATCTATCTATCTATCTATCTATCTATCTATCTATCTATCTATCATCTATCTATTTAGTTATTTATTTATTTAATTCACGAGAGAGACAGAGAGAGAGGCGGAGACCCAGGCAGAGGGAGGAGCAGGCCCCGTGCAGGGAGCCCGAGGCGGGACTCGATCCTGGACCCCGGGGTCATGCCCTGGGCCCAAGGCGGCTGCTCATCCGCTGTTCCCCCCGGGGATCCCCTGAGCCATTATTTAAAAAATGACTCGAAGAAGGCACCTGCATGAGAAGCGCGAGGGTGGCAGGCTTGTCAGGTGAGAAAAATAAGGTGATACCAGCGAGGCCTCATTCACGGGCCACAGGTGACTAGCCAGGTACCAAGTACGGCTGCTCTCGTCTGCCGACAGCCCTCCCCTCCCCTCCCCCCCCCGGGGGAGCACGTCAGCCCCACTCGCAGGTGTCAAACCCAAGGAAAGGAAGAGATTCCGGGCCTTGGGCGGCTCGAGGCGCTGGTGGAGTTTGGGGGGTGGAGGGGCACCTTGACCTCAGTGGGGAGAGGTCAGGGCCTCCTGGGGGTCGCAGGAACCAGCTCAGGAGGGACGCCGGCTGCGTGGGCGGCCAGCCAGCGAGACCATGGCTTGTGAGGCCTTGTGTGATGAGGCCACGACCGGGGGGAGGCGGTGAAAGGGGGCGCGGAGCCCAAGGGAGCTCAGCCAGCGGCCTGCGTAGACGCGCGCAGCGTTTCAGGGCCAGAGGCCAGGGAGGGCATAGGCCGGGGCCGCGGAGCAGGCCACGTGCAGCTCAGCAGGTGAAACCGGGCACTGAGGGCCGCTGGGCTTTGGGGCGGGTGTAGGTGATGGGGCCCTGCTCCGGCGAGGTCCCCGCATCCCTGGAGGTGTGCAGGGGTCAGTGAGGACATGCAGGGCCACAGGACACACGCGCACGTCTTTCTGTCTGAGTCAACGGCCCTACAAGATTGTGGGTAAGAATCAGCGCAGTTTGGTTAAGTGTTTAAAGATAACTTTTATGGCCCGACGAAGACGAGTGGAGTCCACTGGAGCACTAACGTGGCTAGCCGGTTATCATGTCCCTGATTTTTAAAATACGTCTTCGGGGATCCCTGGGTGGCTCAGCGGTTTAGTGCCTGCCTTTGGCCCAGGGCGCGATCCTGGAGTCCTGGGATCGAGTCCCGCGTTGGGCTCCCTGCATGGAGCCTGCTTCTCCCTCTGCCTGTGTCTCGACCTCTCTCTCTCTCTGTGTCTATCATGAATAAATAAATAAATAAACAAACAAATAAATCTTAAAAAAAAAATACGTCCTATCGACGAAGACGGGGCGAGGTTAGTGCTGCGGGGCAGTGGCCGGTGCCACTCCGAGCCCCTGGCGCGCGTCTCCCTGGGCCCCTGTGGCCCCGAAGCGGCACGGTCTGGGCTCAGGGCGGGCACAGCTCCAAGAAGGCCTGCGCGCAGTGTGAGCGGGAGCCACTAGGTGTCACTGCCCGGCGCCCCGGAGCGGCTGCGGTGCTGAGTCGGAGGCTGGAGAACGCAAGGCGCAGCACTAGCACCGGGGTGGTGGGGAAACAAAGAAGGAGCAAATCAGATATGCAAGATTTATTTTTAGAGGTTTTTTTTCCCCGCCTTAATCCCAACATTCTTCAACTAATTTGGAAATCTTTCTTCTCTGCTGTAAGTTTCTGGAGAGTTCTGTGGTCCTATCTTCGTGCCGCCCGTGGAGTGATGAAGCTCCTCTTTATCCCAGTTCACCGGAGGCAGCAGAACGAAGGGAAGATTCTCTGGAACCCGCTGTGTACGCAACAACCGAGCAGAGAGAGGCAGAAACCTGCCACGACAAAAATGTAAAGTTTTGTACTGGAACGTGTCTCCTTTCCCTCGGAGAGGAGGTCGGAGTGTAACAGCCACGCCAGGAGCTGCTTCGGAAAATGGGGCTGCATACGTTATGAGAGCAGCTGCACAGATTTTTTTTTTGAAAAACCCGGCTAATAAAGCAAACAGCACAGCTGGTTGTTTTTAAATTATAGGAGGAGAATGTCGTTATCACGCAGAACTTGATAGTTTCCGCGGGTCCTGGAGGTCGATGCTCACTCGCACAGAACTGGAAAGCGTGCTCCGCGTTATATGGTCGTCCATAGGATGCGCTTAAAATTTTGGAACATAGGAGCACCTGGCTGCTCGGTTGGTGCAGCAGGTGACTCTTGATCTCAGGGCTGTAAGGTCGAGCCCATGTTGAGCGTAGGGATTACTTAAAAATATAATAATAATAATAATAATAATAATAATAATAAAGATTTGGAACATAGTAATTGGTGCTTTCAAGAGACTTACCATCTTTATTAATTCAACAGAGACATCGCTCCGTACGAAATGCAGACGCAATTTCTTTCAAACAGGAATTCTATTGACCTTTTGCATCTTCCTGGACGTAGCCGCGCATGCTTCCGTTTGAGTCCTGAGTCCTCACCCAAACCACGTAGAAGGGCAGCGCACCCACTTCGATGTTCCTGTTTTATTATTTATTTATTTATTTATTTATTTATTTATTTATTTATTTTTTAAAGATTTTATTTATTTATTCATGAGAGACACAGAGAGAGAGGCAGAGACACAGGCAGAGGAAGAAGCAGGCTCCATGCAGGGAGCCCGATATGGGACTCGATCCTGGGACTCCAGGATCATACCCTGGGCTGAAGGCAGACACTAAACCACTGAGCCACCTGGGCTGCCCTCTATTTAATGATGGTGATAGCGATTGCCGTTCCACGCGTTTGGGGCCCACTTGGTGGTGTGACGGTGCGTAGCTCTCGTAGCAGCCCTGTGGGTGCGGGGTGCACGTCATCGATGTATTCGACGGGTGGTGGGTGAAATAATCACGGCTCCGAGAGGTCAGCTTGCGAAGGCCACAGTGAGGGAGCTGCTCAGGTTGTATGTTGGATCGCAGAAGGATTCCTATGAACGTAAGTAGATCCCATGGGGCGCCGGGGGGGGCCCAGTCAGCTGCTAACTCTGGATTTTGGCTCAGCTCATGATGTCAGGGTCCTGGACTCGAGCCCTGTGTCAGACCAAGCTCAGCTCTGAGCCTGCTTATCCCTCTGCCTCTGTTTCCCCCACACACACCCACCCCGCCCTGCTCACAGCCTTCCCCCTCCTCAAATAAAGAAGTAAAATCCTTAAAACACTAAATACATCCCATTTACAGACTTTTGCCCTAGGGAAGTATGTATGTGCCGAATCTTCCCCTGCAGATGTTCAGACGTAGCTGCTGGCTCACGTCCGTGTCACCTGCTGCGTGTGTGCAGAGGAAGCCAGGCGGCTACGCTCTTGGTTTCTGTTAGGTCCACATTATTTGGTATTAAAACAATCCTCTTCCTCAAAGCAAAACATGGAATCATATTCCCAGTTTGTTGAATCAAGAAGTGCCACAAAAAAAAAAAAAAAAAGGAGTGCCACCGAGTTTGTGTTGCTCTTTAGAGAAGCGGAGAGGGAGGAGCACTTCCCGGGTGAGGCTTGGCCCCGTGGATGTGGCTGCCTTGCAGATGGGCCGCTTTGATGTAAGACAGCTCTCGGGCCTGGCAGCGACTGGGTGCAGGCAGGGTGCAGGCAGGGTGCTGGCTGGGGCTGCTGGGTGCAGATGGGGTGCAGGCTTGGTGCAGGTGGGGCACAGGGTGGGTGCAGGCTGGGGCTGCTGGGTGCAGGCGGGGTGCAGGCTGCGGTGTAGGCTGGGTGCAGCTGGGGTGCAGGCTGGCTGCAGGCTGGCTGCAGACTGGGTGCAAGCTGGGTATAGGTGGGGTGCAGGCTGGGTGCACGCTGAGGCACAGGCTGGGGCACTTGGGTGCAGCTGGGGCACAGGCTGGGTGCAGGCAGGGCACAGGCTGGGTGCAGGTGGGGTGCAAGCTGGGTGTACTCTGGGTGCAGGTGGGGTGCAGGCTGGGTGCAGGCTGGTGCAGACTGGGCACAGGTGGGGCACAGGCTGGGTGCAGGCTGGGCGCAAGCGGGGCTGCTGGGTGCAGGCTGGGTGCAGGCAGGGCACAGGTTGGGTGCAGGCTGGGTGCAGGCTGGTGCAGACTGGGCGCAGGTGGGGTGCAGGCTGGGTGCAGGCTGGGCTCAGGCGGGGCTGCTGGGTGCAGGCTGAGTGCAGGCTGGTGCAGACTGGGCGCAGGTGGGGCGGCGGTGCAGGCTGGAGCTGGTGCAGGCTGGATGCAGTTGGGGCGCAGTTGGGGTGCAGGCTGTGTCGCGGGCCCTCTGTGGATGGCTGCTTGCTGTCAGCGCTGTTGGAGCTCGGCCTGGCAGGATGGTCGTCCCTCTCTGGGGATCTTCCACACTGTCCCCCACCAACGCGGACGGCCCCGAGGACCCCCCATCTCAACCCGTCACCACCACGGCCCCCACACTTTCCTGGGAGTGTGGCCTGAGGCTGAGATCGGCGTCCGCAAGGCTTTGTCCCCCATGGGACTCTCGTGACTGACCCCACACCGCGTCGCTGGGCAGTGGCTTTGCTGGGAGCACCCGCGTCCCTGGCCCGGCTGTCAACCACAGGACCCGGGACCGGCCATTGGAACCTAATGCCCGCCTCCTGTGGGCGCCCAGCCAGGGCCAGGCTGTGTTGGGGGCAGGGGGTGGGGTGGGGGCACGGCAACGGCCTGGTCGCCTGGTTTGCTGCCGGCTGCTACGCTGGGACTGTGACCCTGGCCGCCTGGGCTGTCGCCCTGTGATGTGGAGCTCCAGGTGGCGCTGCTCGGCTGTCCTCCCACCCCATCTTCCCTCCCGTCCTCCCTCCGTCTGTCCTCCTGCCCATCTGTCCCCCCGTCCATCCTCCTGCCCATCCATCCTCCCACTGCGTCTGTCCTTCCATCCATCCTCCCTCCCATCCATCCATCCATCCTCCTGCCCCGTACGTCTGCCTGGCTGTCCGTCCTCCCACCACGTTCGTCCACCCACCCGTCCATCCTCCCGTCCATTCTCCTGTCCGTCCGCCCTCCCATCCGTCCGTCCTCCCATCCGTCTACCCATCCGTCCTCCCCCCATCCATCCTCCTGTCTGTCCTCCCCCCCACTCTCCCCCATCTGTCTTCCTGCCCATCCGTCTATCCGCCCGTCCTCCCATCCATCCTCCTGTCCTCCCACCTGTCCTCCCGTCCGTCCTCCCATCCGTCCTCCCCCATCCATCCTCCCATCTGTCCTCTCATCCTCCTGTCCGTCCTCCTGCCCGCCCGTCCTCCCATCCGTCCTCTTATCCTCCCATCTGCCCTCCCGTCTATCCTCCTGCCTCTCCGTCCTCCCGCCCATCCATCCTCCCGTCCATCTTCCCATCCTCCCATCCGTCCTCCCGTCCGTCCTCCTGCCATGTCCATCTTCCCATCCATCCTCCCGTCCTCCCACCCGTCCTCCCATCTGCCCTCCTGTCCGTCCTCCCGCCCTGTCCATCCTCCCATCCGTCTGTCCTCCCGCCCTCCCGTCCTCCCACCCGTCCTCCTATCTATCCACCCGTCCGTCCTCCCCCTGTCCATCCTTCCATCCATCCATCCTCCTGCCTGCCCATCCTCCCATCTGTCCTCCTGTACATCCTCCGTCCATCCGTCCTCCCGCCCTGTCCGTCCTCCCATCCGTCCATCCTCCCGCCCTCCTGTCCTCTCACTCATCCTCCTATCTGTCCACCCATCCGTCCTCCCCCGTCCATCCTTCCATCCGTCCTCCCCCTCATACTCCCCCCCAATACTCCCCCCTGTCCATCCTCCTGCCCTTCCATCCTCCCTTCCGTCCTCCCCTCCATCCTCCCCCCCCAGGGTGGCCCCAGGTCCAACTCTGAGCCTGGGAGTGGCCCTGAGGCCCCGGGCTCTGTGGCTCTTACCGACCGGGGGGCGCGGGGCTCCCCGAGGCTGGTGCGGGCCCACGGGGCTGGGGCGCAGGATGGAGTCTGGGGGGTGGGTTGCGCCCTCTGTCCCGTGGCCTCCGCCACCGGGATGCCAGTGGCAGGTGCATGGAGCAGCCCCCTGGCCCGATGCAGCCCTGGCCCCGCGCCACGCCCAGACCCTGGGTGCCCGGGAGCCGCAGAGCCGCAGAGAGAAGGGGGGATGGGCGGGGGGCGGACGTGGATGCTGTGGCTGGTTTCCGCGAGGGCTGCAACAGCTGGCTTGTCTGGGAGGCCACGCCTGCGGCCAGCGAGCCCTGTAGGCTCCGGGGACACGGCCTGCCCAGCCTCCATGGCCTCTGTGGCCCTGGGCCCCCCTGACGTCCCGGGCGGCCCGGCCGCCTCCACGTCCGTTCACACCACCTGCTGCCCCGGGTCGTGTCTCCGCTCCTGCCTCCTGGAATGTCACCTGGTATTGGACTCAGGGCCACCCCGATGAGCGAGCGTCTCAACATCCTTAGCTTAAATTGCATCTTCAAAGATCCGTTTCCTAGGTGAGGTCGCATCTAGAGGGTCCAGGGGTCCCGATACGGACAGGTCTCACGGCGGGGGCGCAGTGTTAGCATTTTCCTTCCTCCCCAGCCAGGTAGAAATCCCTCGGCTCTCACACCTGGGATGTGTATTTACCTCGTCTCTACAGACCAGGCCCGTGACCTTTGTCTTACACACCAGCAGGTACCCACTGCCCGTTGGAACCCAGAGCTTCTGTTGAGCTGTGCCGTTTGTCATGATGTTTCCTCTGACTCTGTTTCTCCTTCCTTTCCTTTAGCTTCCTGGGCAAGATATTTGGGTTCTCAGTCTTGGAAACTGTTGTTGAGAAGAGGGGCCATGGAGCAGAAGAAAGTAAGGGAGCCGTTCTGCGGTTCCTGCGATCCTTAGCGTGGAGTGGTGTGGCAGCCTTACGCAGCTGCAGGTTGGAAAGAAGGGAAGGGAATGGATATCAGACCTTTTTTTTTTTTTTTTTTTGAGTCACTCACATACTTCAGTCTTCTGCAGAAGGAGAAAACAGAAAGCCAGAAGGATTATATAAGGTCACTTGGCAAATCGCAGGCTGACCCAGCGCCAACACCCGGAGCTTCGGGTTCTCTGCTCCAATCCTGTGAATCGCGGTGCGTCTGCAGGGGTTCCTATCACTTCGGCTTTGCCTTTCTGTGCAGATAGTGCAGGAGGGTCCTGACGGTCACCATCAGACACACACGGGGCGGTGGGGGGCATTGAATTTGCTCCATTCAAGTGTCATTCAATGAATGGGTGACGGGACACGTGCTGTGGTCTAAACTCCTAGACGTACGGACAGAAGGTCTGCAGACACATGCGGTTGTCCCTGGCCCAGGATCTACCACCGTCGTCGCCTTCCTTGAATCCAGGGGACGTGTCTGCAACACAGCGTGGCCGCAGGCGTCGTGCACGTGGGTGAGGGAAGCCACACGAGGACGGCAGACAGCCTTCCTTCCTCAGGGGTCTTGCTCTGAGCAGCCCTGTGGACGCGGATTTCCCTTTTGCAGACTTTGACGCTTTGACCTCATTTGCGGGGTCAGCCCTGCCACAGTTCGCTGGAATCCAAGCTGTTTGAGGAGCTGGAGTAAATGCTGACGTAAACCGGGCCGAGGAAGACTTTGCTTCTTCTCGGGGCGGCTGATGGCTCCAGCGGGTCCCGGTGGGTGGGTGGTGCTCCCGGACGGGGCCCGGGACCCGGACGGCGTTGCTGGGCCCCACACGCCTGCAGGTGACATGCCTTAATGAAGCGTCTCCGTCAGTGGTGTTGTGCTTTGCGTCGTTTCACCCTATGCATTCGGCACCTTTTGCTTTCTGCTGCTTCTAAGTCAGTCTCACGTGCTAAACACCTTCGATGGGGAACCCGGGACTGCACAGGTGCGAGCCACAGACCGTGCGCCTACTAAGTTCACACGTGCTGCTGCTTCGTGTGCCCTTATGGCTGCGTTGGCCCCGGGGCTTTGATGTCACTGCCTGGGGGAGTGTTCCCAGCGCCTTTTCCCGTGTGTCATCTAGAGGACAAGAGCGGTCCTGGTGTGAATCTAAGGGGACGGGCACGTTGGTGGTCAACCCTGGCCCTTGTGCTTGCTGCCCTTTTGTTGGAGGCACTCAAAGCTCACAAACGCAAGTTTCTGCAATTTATCTAGTTCCTGGCTTGGTCAGCCTGTGGGCCTCGAGTCTAAGTTTGTTTTCTGTTTTCACTTGGGCAGAGAGGTCATTGCGGGAATCCGTGAGGCTAGTAGAAACCAGCGGGCCAAGAGGAACCTGGCCTTGGTGTGTAGGAACCTCCTAGGCGTGGGCTGGGCAGGCACGACCCAGCGGGAGGAGCGCACGGGCATCTAGGGGGGCGCCTGTTTCCCAGATTAGTAAGACTTAAGCCTCAGTGTGAGGGTGTCAGGCTCCTTACACTGATATTCCCCAGATGTGTTTTCTTGCGCTTCCCGGGACCCGTGCCTCTGCCCCCGTGCTCGGAGCAGTAGGCACCGTGCATCCCTGACCCCCCGCCCCCGTGGTTTCTTTGCCTCCCCCCGGCCAGCCGGAGATGTCCCCCCGCTGTGTTCTTTTTTTTTATTTTTTTTATTTTTTTTAAATTTTTTTATTTTTATTTTATGATAGTCACAGAGAGAGAGAGAGAGAGGCAGAGACACAGGCAGAGGGAGAAGCAGGCTCCATGTACCGGGAGCCCGATATGGGATTCGATCCCGGGTCTCCAGGATCGCGCCCTGGGCCAAAGGCAGGCGCCAAACCGCTGCGCCACCCAGGGATCCCCCCCCCGCTGTGTTCTTTCCCCCTTGCCTCCCGCCGCGGCCAACGCTCCTGGTCTGACTCAACTTTCATTGGCTCCCGCGAACGTCATCTCTCCTGGGCCCCAGGCTCCTAGTTCCCGGCCCTGAAAGTAGGTCTGGGCTTCCTGGGTCAAACAAAAATGGTATCTACAAATTACTTTGTCTGCAGGAGTGTTTCTAGATATAGTCAGTGATCAAAAATGTGTTTCCTAACAAGAGGAAAGCTTGTGGCTAAAGCCTTGATAGTCCAAAAAAAAAAAAAAAAAAAAAGATGTTAAGGTGGGGGTGGTGCCTGGGTGGCTCAGCCGGTTAAGCATCCGACTCTTGGTTTCAGCTCAGGTTGTGATGTCAGGGTGTGCGTCCGGCTCTGCGTTCAGCCTGCTTGAGACTTCGCCCCCCCCCTACTCCTCCCCCTGCCTCACTTGCTCGCTCGCTCTCTCCCCCCCACCCCAAAAAAAGATGTTAAGGAGGAGTTGAACATCTCTGACCCTGACCTTACCCGAGGTGTCTCCTTGCCCTCTTCCCATAGCCGCCCCCCAAGGTGCCAGAGTCGGGGGCCTGGCGAGGTCCGCTCAGTGTCAGCCCCGTCACCGGGCATGAGGAAACAGTGATGACTGAGTTCGGGAGCCCGTGAAGGTGTCACTCTGACACCTTGCTGAGGACTGAAGTTCTCTTCTTGCATTGCTTGCAAAACCATTTGCAACTTGGGAAGTGGAAGGTCTCCGAGCTTCTTCAGTGACACGGCGCGACCTAGATTCTGCAGGAGTGGAAGCCGGGGCGGGGTGGGGGAGTGGGTGTCGGGGGGTGCTGGGCTTGGGGCCCACTGCAGGCTCCCAGCAGCCGCTTCTCTGGGGGACAAAGCGGGGCCCGGACGGAAGGGGGAAGACCCGGGCCTGAGGGTTGCATCTTTGGTCGATGCGGGGGCTAAGCTCAGGCTGCCGCCCGTCTGGAAACTTGGCCTTGCTCCCCGGGGCCCCAGGCGGGGTCACAGCTGTCGGGAGCCAGAGTGTGGGCCGTGCGTGCTCGCTGCCGGGCCGGCACCCGTCCTGTCCCCGCAGCTGCATATGAGCGGTGGCCCCGGCCCCATCCCCGGCCCGGCCACCGGGCGAGTGGGAGATGCTGGAGGGGCCGCGGAGTGAAGAGCCAGGCTTGTCCCCCTCCTGCGCGGCGTGGGGCGCGTGTGGCCGCCCTGGGCACCTGCTGCCCGTGGGCCACCACCTGCCAGCCACCCAGGACCCTGGGCCCAGCCCCGGCTGTGCTGAGCTTCCCGCTCTCCTTAGCCCCCTCGTTCCGCCTCCGGCCACCTGTCGCGCCTCCTTGTCTCTGGGGAAGCCGCAGGAACACCGCCGCCGCCGCGGGGTGAAGGGGAGACCATTGGGAGCGTCTCCTTGTAAATCCCGCCAAGAAACGTAGTATTTCCCGATTGGTTGATTGATTGATTGATTAGAATTTGGCAAACAAATAGGAAGAGATGAAGAAGAGGATCGTCCTTTTATGGTCATGTCAAAATAAGACTTTCAGAAATTCTGCATTCAGATGGCTATGGCTTCAGAAAGCTAGAAGAACATCTTCACGCACCCCTTTCCCTTATTGCCATGTCATCTGGTGCCTTAGAAGACCTTGGCCCCTAAAGGCTACTCCCAATTCAGAGCCACGTGTGTAGGATTATAACGTGAGATCAGGAAAAGTCATCTGGTCCCTCTGCCTTCAGACAAGACGAGAGTTAAACTCCGTTGTCTTGTAGGGACCAAGGTGAAAAGGTAACTCACGGTGAGCTTAACGACTCTGAACTTGACGACTGCTGGGGAGACTTGGCTAGGTTCCAGCTAGTCTGGAGTTTTGGTTTATTTGTTTCTGATTATGGTAAGAGCTGGCTCGGGCCCCAAGATGGAAGGAACCCTGTGCTCACAATCCCCAAGCTTAGTCTGGGGCTGACCTCTGACTTAGGAGGTGACCAGCAGCTCAGTTCCATTGTGCAGAGCAGGACCCAAGCGTTCTTTCTAAAGAGATTTAGCAAATGCTATTTGGGCAGGTGCATGCTGGAGATAATCTGGATTTCCCCATGAGCAGGCTCATGTCAGATATTCTCTGGTGTGACCAGATGTCTACAGATAAATAGGATTGTGATTGGCAGTTTTTGAAAGAACCGTAGTATGATTTGCATTCCATGTGTAATTCACTGCAAACGTATTCCCGCTGGATTTTGCCATTTTACATAGCCACGCAATTCACGATCTTGCAGTTGCAAAACAGCATTCTAAAACGACTGCTAAGAGAAATATCAGCAAGATTGTAAATGGACTTATTTGTCATTTTTACCAAACTAATTTTTGAAGAGTCTCCTCACATCCTTCGTTACGTGTCTCTGCACCTGGTAGTCTCTGAACAGTCTCTTTCCAGTGCTGTTGACGGACTACTTCCTCGTTTGCTAGCTCTGTTGAAGTTGTAGCTTCATCAGGACAAATGTCACAACATCGGTGTTTTAGGCGTAATCAGAGAGTAAAGGGGATTAGAATCTGCGTCACTGAAACCCCTTGACCAATGATGAGGCTGTTCCCAGAATTTATAGACCTTTTTCATGTGTTAAAAAAGAAATCCCGGAGCACGTTCTGTACAATAGGTACTGCCGTAGAATCAACAGTGCGACAAAGTCCAGTCCCTGTTCCTCCTGGAACCCCTGTCCTCACGTGAGAGTAGATGGTAGAGTGTGGTAAGTGCTGTGCTGCGGCGGCACCTGGACACGGCGCATCCTGAGCAGGGGTCTTCTAATCTGACCAGAGCAGGGTGTGCTTTAGGCAAGGCTTCCAAGGGAGGAGACGCCTAGGCCGGCTTTTGAATATTTAACTGAGTAAGGTAGAAAATGAGGTAGCAAACGATTTTTTTTTTTTGAGAAAAAGGGCTCAGTGTTTCCAGGAACACAGGATAGCGAGTGCAAGTTCTTTATGGTTCAATATGGTATGGCCGGAGAGTATGGTGCGAGGATGTCATGTAGGTGATGAGGCTGGCCGCATCAGGATGTGGCTTATACTTCACCTGTGAAAGATGTTGAGCTCTCTCCCAAAGAAAGAGGGATGTTATTGATGTTGTTCAAGCAGAGCATCATAAAATTTACAGATTATTTTAGTATTAAAATGGAAAGATGTGGGACTTGAGAGGTGGACGTGAAGGCCAGTAAGGGGGCTGTCACAGTAATGCCGGGAAGAGGTTAGGAGAGTCTAAACTCCTAGGGATTGAGAAAAGAGGAGGAGTTCAAAGGGTGTTGGGAGTAATAACAGAATATGGGATTTCAGTGGAAAGAGAGAAGGGAAGACACAAGGATGATCTTTAAATCTCCAGCTCAGACAACTGGGCAGCAGTGCCATTCTATTTTATGGCACAGGGACTTGGAACTCCAGAGCACAGTTTGAACTGAGCACACTTATTTATTATGAATTATCAGAAGATGAGAGGTGGTTGAAGCTAAGGGAGGACTAGAGGTAAAATCCTGGAAAATTGGAGAGGTAGCCACAGAGTGTCCAACAAAAGGGAGGTCTGAAGTGTCAGAGGTCATGAAAGATGAAATTCTGTTAGCTCTGGTGCCCAGGAGGTCATTGGCGACCTTGGTGAGAGCAGTTTGAGTCAGAGATGAGGATAAAGGGCACATTGTGAAGATACTGGTGTAGAATAAATGAGGATCAAGAGCGTGGGTGCTCTCTGAACGTGGCTATGAAGGAAAAGTGGAAATAGGTTGTAGGGAAGGGTGGTTGTTCTTGAACATGACGGCGCTTCACGACATGCATGCGTTGAAGAGAGAAGTATGGGTTGAAGTTATAGTCAAGAGAGTATATGGAACTGGGTTCATAGTGAGGCCTGAGAGATTGGGGTTCTTAGCAAGATGAAGAGATTAGCCTTGGAAGGAATGGATTGGAAAGAGGTCTAATTGGTGGGATAGAACAAGAAATTCAGGGAATGTTGATACGTTCTCCTCCTGGGAGCTGGGGTGTGAGATAACCCATTGCTGGTAAAAGAAAAGGATCGGGGTGGGAGTTTTAGGCTGATGAAAGTTTGTGTGGCCTGAGGAGAAACTGGTGATAGATACGGATGGGCCGACTGTGTCCCCCACAGATTCGTATTTTGAAGCTTTAATTCCCACCATGATGATATTTGGAGGTGGGGCTCCTAGAAGGAAATTGGGTTTGGATGAGGTCATGAGGGTGGAGCCTGTGTGACGAGGCAGGTGCCCTGAGAAGGAGAGGGCGGGACACCAGAGCTGGCTCTCAGCCTTGTGAGAATATGGCAAGAAGATGGCCAAACGCAAACAAGGAAGCGGGCTCTCACCAGACGAATCTGCCGGCACCTTGGTTCTTGACTTCCTACCCTCCAACACCACGAGAAATGAATGTTTGCTGTTTAAGCCACCCAGAATATGGTATTTTGTTACAGCAGTCCGAGTGGCTTAAAGCAATGGTTTTGGGAGACCAGCAGAGGTCATAAGGCTGCATCTGTATAATTCTGATTTAAAAAAAAAAAATCCAAGGTGGTTGGGTTAAGCGTCTGACTCTTGGTTTTGGCTCAGGTCATGGTCTCGGGTTGAGCCCCAGGGTGGGCTCCATGCTCAGCGGGGAATCTGCTTGAGATTCTCTCTTCCTCTCCCTCTACGCCACCTCCCCTCAAATAAATAAATCTTAAAAGAAAAAGTCAGACCTGTGGACCCACCTGGTGTAGGGGAGAGAAAGTTTTTAGATTCCACCAGTGTGTGGGTGAAGTGGACATAGGAAAGACCGAGGTACGGGGTGACGTGTTTGGGGTCAGAGAGCAAGTGAATGTGAGTGACGGGGAGACCCCTGGAGAGGAATAAATGCAAGAGGCGGTGTCCTTGGATAGGGAGCCTGGTTTGTCCATCACTTTACTGTTCTTATCCACTTTGACTTTCTTTTAGAAAAAAAGGTAGACAATAACATTAATTTATAGCCAATTACTCGCAACAATTTCCCAGTCAGATTTTACTTTACTTTGATTTCTAGATTATTTTTAACAGTCTATCCTCATCTCAAACTTAAGATCTTTTGTAGTAAAAGGGTATATTATTATTTGGTGGTATATTTGGTAATATAAGGGGAACGTAAAAGTTATTTCATGGAATCAAATTTTCAAAAGGGAGGGTACAATCTCTAATGAATATATGTGAAGACATTTTTCAGGCAAATTTATGCAGATGTGTAAAATCCTCAAGAATGAACACCAGAAAAGTGATACAGAGCGATTGAGATAGTGTCATTGGCAATGGAAATATACAAAAGGGAAGACATTTAAATTGGTGGATCTCATGGAAACCGTGATTCACTCTCCTGTGCATAGATGCTAAGTTATCTGAGTTAACAGCATTTGTAATGGCACTAAATTTAGAAAAATAAAAAAAAATGAAGAGGAGGAAAAGTGCTGGTGTGGTGATTTACAGTGACACACAGCTAAATGCCTAGGTGTGAACGTGTGACCTTGTGATTGCACTTTTGTATGCGTGTCCTAGTTTGCTAATCCCAGTCACCAGGTTTGGTGCACCTGTTAATGCTTCCCCCCACCTCTTTTATTTAGTTCAAAACATCAACAAAGGCCCTTTATTCTGGATGCTTCATCATAGCTTATTATACTCATTGGCCTATCAAGCTTTTCTGTCCTGAGGCTTTTTTTTTTGAGGGCAATGTCCAGGGCAGGAACTATCCAAAGGCAGGCAAAGAGCCCCTGGAGAGAGACGAGCAGAATGAAACAGAGAGTTCACTCTGCCTCTCTGAACTCGACCAAGCCAAGCGATTGGAGCATCCCCCCGAGCCTCAGTAGCAAACCATGAAGAATATTCATTGCCATATAAAGATTTAATTTCTGAAGTTCAAATAGTCTATCCATCGTTGTCAGCTTAATTTGTACCAAGAGCCTAAGGTAGTTGGCATGATAATGCAGATGCTTTGAGGAATTTACCTGTGGAACAGATAAAATAATTCATCGGGACTCCTATTTTACTTAATTTTGAAAATCTGCCTGTTACTTTTTTAGTTGGGAAGTTGGAGCGAGTTTTCCACCTGCAGATTTGCAGGATAGGAGTTTAGCCATTAGGTTCTGACCCAACAGTGTAAGTGTAAGTACTGGTTCTTGGCACTTTAGCTGGTGCTCTCCTTCTCTCTCTCTTCTCTGTGGTGGCATGAGACGACCACTTTTAGCACCTATGAAGGAAAGAAACAATCTCTGAAACAATTCTTGCAGAACTTCTCGTGCTGATGATTTATTCCTGCTCAATACGGGATCCCCAGTAGGGGGCTGTGCTAAAGGTGGCACCGAGGGCCAGGCAACGCTAGGAGAGTCTGATGGGGCCCAAATGTCCTTACGCTAGTATATTCTAGCCAAATGGGGTTTACCAGAGTTGACATGGAGGATACTTTTATCACATCAAACCTTCTTTTATCCCTATTTTCCCCCCATGATAGTGTTAGCTAACGTAGCCCTGCGAGTGAGGTCAGGACACTTTCTCAGCCCAAGTTATGTCAGGTCATGACGATGCCGAGCTGTAGAGCACCAGGAGCAATAGCCACAGACCCTCTATGGCTACCCACCGTGACACTTAACAGTGTTCAGGGGGAGGCGTTGGCTGTTTAGAGATGGGAGTAGGATTACGGTGGATCAAAGGGTTATCTGAGATTTCATATCCTGGTAGACATCACCAGAAGTCAACAAACAGTATGAGTACTTGTCCCGGGCCCGTGGAATGCAGCCAGAAGCTCTCCCGCACTGGGGGGAAGTGCCATCTTGGAAATGCACACCAGGTGCTTGTCCTGCCTGCCGTGGGCACGTCAGCAGCAGGTGCATCAGTATTTAGGCTACTTTCTTTTCATGTGAAACAAGCTCATTCTTAGAAATGAGAGTAAGAGACACGGGCGACGTGTCATCACCCGGGAGAGACAGATCTCGGAGTGGGTGAGTTGCTTTGTGGTTGTAAGTCCAGCAGCGTGGAATACAGTGGCGGTGCGGGGCATACGCTCCTCGTCACGTGCCTGCAGAATGTGTGCAGTCGCTGATTTACTTGACAGGTGTAATATTCAACTGTTGCAGTCCTACCCTGGTGGTCTTCTCATTCAATTGCCTACTAAAGTGGCAGTGGGATTTTTAGAAAATATTGACGATGGAACTTCTACTGAGCTTCAGCTTCTATACGTTCTTTTTTTTTTAAAGATTTTTTTTATTATTTATGAGAGAGAGAGAGAGAGAGAGAGAGAGAGAGAGAGAGAGAAAGGCAGAGACACAGGCAGAGGGAGAAGCAGGCTCCATGCAGGGAGCCCGACACGAGACTCGATCCCAGATCCCAGGATCACGCCCTGGGCTGAAGGTGGTGCTAAACCGCTGAGCCACCAGGGCTGCCCGAGCTTCAGCTTCTGGAGTATAAATAATTTTTTTTAAAAGTTCCATGGGTGGGATCCCTGGGTGGTGCAGCGGTTTGGCGCCTGCCTTTAGCCCAGGGCGCGATCCTGGAGACCCGGGATCGAGTCCCACGTCGGGTTCCCGGTGCATGGAGCCTGCTTCTCCCTCTGCCTGTGTCTCTGCCTCTCTCTCTCTCTCTCTCTGTGACTATCATAAATAAATAAAATTAAAAGTTCCATGGGTGATTCTGATCTTCTGCTATTGCTGAGAGCCATTCCTTTTGATGCCATTTCCCTAAGGCTTTCCCAGAAGAAGCTGGAGACAAGAACGTCGCAGTCTCCGTTGTTTAGATGTGGAAATTCATCACTCAGAGAAAGTAGCTTTGCTGTGCTTATGCAAAAATGCAGTGTTGCTAAAATACTTGTTTATTAGCAAATGTATATGTTCATTAGCAAAAACTGCAAATTAAAGCAGCAGTGAGATGTCACTTTTTGCACATCAAAGTAGTAGATTAAAAAAATTAGACCCCTAGGTGCCCCCCTTGCCTCATGGCTACTGATAGGGCTAAGAATTAGCACTTCACATGGAGCTGATCGATATGTAAATTGGTAGAAATCTTTCTGTACCACATTTGGCATTGTGCTCAGGAGGCTTAGAATGCTCATACACTCTGACCCAAGACTATCTGGGAGTCAGCCCAAGAGAATAATCTGAATTGCAGACAACTAGAATTCTGGTATTATTTATAAGGGCAAGACAATGGGAGTTGTATATTATATTCATATGGTACAATATTATGTAGCTGTAATAAATTAGGAGTTTTTAGTAATGTGAGAGAAAATACTTGTGTTGTTATTAAGAGAATATAAAAGTTTATACTGAACATGTTTGTTTATTTATTATTTATTTGACTGGGGGAGGAGCGTAGGGGAAGAGAGAGAGAGAATCTTTTTTTTTTAATTAAGGATTTTATTTATTTGTTCATGAGAGACACACAGAGAGAGGCAGAGACACAGGCAGAGGAAGAAGCAGGCTCCCTGTGGGGATCCTGACGTGGGACTCGATCCCAGGACCCGAGGATCACGACCTGAGCCAAAGGCAGATGCTCAACCAGTGAGCCACCTGGGCGTCCTTCTTCCTGTGTTTTTACTTTTTCTGAATTTTGCAAGTTTTCTGCAATATCACTTTTTAGAAGAGTATATTTACTCAGAAAAAATAATACACTCTTGGAAATGTTTGAAAAACAAAAAATTTTCTGGAAGAATTGGCAGTGGAAGATCTCATTCCAAAGTGGAGAGTTGATTTGTGAAGGAAGGATTTGTGGAAAATTTCAGCAGAGTAGAAAAATCCTTAAGTTGGTTTCAAGCGTAAGAAGCAGCAGGAAGCTGGATCGTAAGCACATGTTTTGGGGACAGCATAGTGAGTGGATGAAATGAGGCTCAAGAAAGGATAAGAAAGACACAGAGACAGCAGTAAGCAGGAAGACGGAGGGCAAATATAATGAAAAATACGTTTATTCTCTTTGTTTATGGTTTCAGAGTTGTGTGAGGTTAGGAAATGTCCCCGTGGTCTCTAACCCTGTAGATCAGTCCGGTTGCTTTATACGCGTCAAGTATAAGGTTTAAAATGAAGCAAATACAACCAACAAGAGCAGAATGTGGAAGGGAACAGATGACGTCTCCTTGCTATGAAGTTAGTCACCCGTTCTCCTACCGGAGCTTTCTTCTCCTCCTCCAACTTTTAGTAGTTGATTTGCTTGATGGAAGAGAAGGTGATGATTTCCAAAATTGCTGTTCATTAATGTCTTAATATTCTGGGAGACAATCTTTTTTTTTGAAAGTAAGCCTATATTAGTTGAGGCCCATTGGCCATCTGCCCGACATCGAACATTGACATTGTTCAAGACTTTGATGGCCAGGTCCCACCTTGTAGGAAGGAGCTCCTAATTTCTCACTAAATTAGGTAAATCTGAACATTTACTCCTAGGACTCCTTTCTCTAATGCCTGCCGATAGTACTCAGAGAGCAATGTGCTTATGAATATCCCCCGTTTTCTGGAAGGAACTGTCAGTGCCCATTCGTATCTCTTTCATTGTATTGTGACAATATCCAAATTATGTTCCGTGTTTATGGGATCCTTTGGTTTAAGTGGGTGGTTAGAGGAGCCCAAGAAACCCAGGGAACCTTACGATTTGACATTATTTCCAGACTACTAGTTATTAGTTTACCATCTTATAGTGTCTTATATTTATTTAGAGCTGATTGGATGTTGAAGAGTAGCTTAGGAGAACGATTAGAAATAATTTGTTTTAAACTACTGTTTGTGAAAAATTGTAATATTATTGCCTTTCCCAGTTTAGGAGAACAAATTTCTGAGATGCACAAGACCAGAGGGTCAAGTGGTATTTATAGCTTTTGCTCCTTACAACATGCTTCAGAAATGCAGTGAGTGTCATGTGCTGTGAGGTACGTGACACCTAAATATTTATTTGGGTATTGCTGATTTTTTTTAGATTTATTTATTTATAAATAATAAAATTTTATTATTTATTGTTTTATTAATAAATAAAATATTTATTTTATTAAATATATATGTTTATATATATATAATGATGTGGGACTCAAGCTCACAGCCCTGAGATTAAGAATCCCATGCTTTTCCTGCTGAGCCAGCCAGGCACCCCCAGATATTGCTGTTTTTAATTTTCAATCTATCTTTTTTAAATATTTGAGAAATCACTTTCTGTTATTAGGGAGAATGCATTGCCAAACAACTTTGTAAAGGCCAGTATGTGTGTGTCTTTTTTTTATTTTTTTATTTATGATAGTCACAGAAAGAGAGAGAGAGAGGCGCAGAGACATAGGCAGAGGGAGAAGCAGGCTCCATGCACCGGGAGCCCGATGTGGGATTCGATCCCGGGTCTCCAGGATCGAGCCCTGGGCCAAAGGCAGGCGCCAAACCGCTGCGCCACCCAGGGATCCCTGTGTGTGTCTTTATGGTTGGTGTGTTTACGCTTTTGGATTCATGACACCTGCCTACAGACATAAGGGATTATTGATCATTCTTTTCATTCTCCTCTATTTTCTATCAATACAAATGTACATACATTATTTTTGTTATTTGTCCCCAAATCTATACTATTTTCTATGGGGATGACTTATTTTTTTTTATTTTTATTTTTTTTTTTTTTGCGTATTTGATGCAAGAATCACTTCTGAGAATTGGAATTTAGATCAAGGAGCTCAGCTTGATTACATTTGTGCCTCTTGGGGAAAGACTTTGGACTTAATGCCCCAACTAATTTTCCATCCAGTACTGCAAAGGAAATGACCAGTTTGGGAACTAAGAGAAATTATACTGAATCTTCAAGACTTCATGAAAAAATCCTTATGGACTTTGCTAAAAGGAGGTGAATAGTTTTCCTTTTGTAGTGGTCTACTTGAATTCAAGAACTCAGTAGAGTTGAAAAAATTTTTAGGGGGTGGGGGGTGACTGGGTGACGGGCACTGAGGGGGGCACTTGACGGGATGAGCACTGGGTGTTATTCTGTATGTTGGCAAATTGAACACCAATAAAAAATAAATTTATTTTTTAAAAGAAAGGAAAAAAAGAAAAAAAATTTAAAAGATTTTGTATATTTATTTGAGAGAGAACGAGAGAGTGAGCATGAGCAGGAGAAGGGGCAGAGGGAGAGGGAGAAGCAGGCTCCCCCTGAGCAGGGAGCCCGATGTGGGGCTCCATCCCAGGACCCTGGGATCATGATCTGAGCTGAAGGCAGACGCTTAACCAACTGAACCACCAGGCACGCAGAATTGAAAATTAAAAAAAAAAAAAATCACTTGGGTTTTGAACAAGTGTGCATTGGCAATTTATATGTGTTTTTAGTTTACTAATATTTTGTTTTTGTCCCAATCCTTGGTTTCAGAAAATAAACAGGTTTACTGGGGCTAAAACTTACATAACAATAAGAATTCCTACATGCGGATGGAGGGGCAGGGCGGGATGTGCTGTAACTGACCACCGTTTTAGTTTTTCCAGCATTTTGTGAAAGAACGAATTAGGAGAAATGGCACAACCTAGTGAGATGCCTTTTTCGAAGTCCAGTTCCGGATGTCTTTTTCTGGTCGTTTCGTTCCTGCTCTGGTAGTATCTGTATTTGAGTTACTTTTGCAGTTGAGGTGAGTTGGCCTCAGCTGCCGCAACAAAGAGACGCCAGGTAAAGATGCCTAATAGGATGGGGGGGTCTCGGGGCCCCGGGGGCTCAGCCAGGGCGTGACCCCAGGGTCCTGGGATCGAGTCCCGTGTCGGGTCCCTGCATGGAGCCTGCGTCTCCCTCGGCCTGTCTCTGCCTCTCTCTGCGTGTCTTTTAGGAAAAAGATACATAAAACCTTAAAACCCCACCAAGACGGCGGCGTCTTTGTCTTCCACCTGGCAGAGCAGCAGAGCAGTCCTGTCGCAGGGTGGGCCTCTGCCCGGGTCGTTTGCGGACTCAGGCATCTCTGGCCCTCCTACCCTCGGTCCACCATCGGTGCCGCCACATCGACAGGAACGAGGAGGAGAGCGTGCGGTGGGCAGTCAGGAGCCTTCCAAGGACGCGTGACAGTTGGTCGTGATCTGTCAGGATCCGCAACGAGGGAGAGGGGCGCGTCCTTCCACTTCCACGCCGCTGGCAGGGCCAGGGTCACGGGCCGCCGTCTGGGAGGCTGGGAAATGTCGCCTCTGTGGGAGTGTCGGGTGCCGCGCTAGGATGGGGGCTGCGGTCAGTCGCCAGAAGGGAGAGTTCCAGAACGCACACCGCGGCTCAGTGCTCTGGGCCGCGGGGAGGAGCACAGTCCACTGGGGCATCGAAGCCACCCCCCTCCTCCCCCCCCCCCCCGTTCCCTGCCGCCCGCGAGCTGCAGAAACTGCAAACTGTCGGTGTGAAGCCCAGGCCCAAGCCGTTGCCTGACATCACCCTGCTTGGGTCCAGCAGAATCTAAAAGTTCTAGGTCCACTTGCCGGTGGGATCAGGAACGAGCGTTGCTGCTCCATGCGTCGCGTTCGGGGGTCGGTCCGGTGTCCCTGCCGGCCTGCTGAGGCCGTGGCTTGCTTAGTGTCAGAGGTGGCGCGACATAGGGTGGAATCGAGACCGTGGGCCCCCGGGATCATCTTCCATCAGTCTTGCTTACTCGGCCTCTCCCGGGGTTGTCACTGAACTGCTATTTTCCAGTTGTGGTGGTGGCTGGTAGGAACCGGCTCAGACGGAGGTCCAGCTTCTATTTGCACGGTGAAGAAGACGTAGTTCCCGAAGGTTACGTGGCCTGGCACCTTTTCCCAAAGGGAAATAAACATTTTTTCAAAACTATATTCTGAGGCAACGGTTTTAGGGAACCTCCCAGGACCCTAACACTGCTCTTCACCCATCATATACCAGAATCCCCTTTGCTCATCGGTTCCCCCCAAGCAAAGCCCCTACGACTGACCTAAGTCCAGCTCAGACCCGAGTTCCTGACACCCCTTTGCGTTTTTGTGGCTTTGTGCTCTAAATCCACAGCAGCCTTAAAATTGACCCCACAGATGCCCGGCTCATTCTCTTCTCTTTGGACTCCCTGAAGATCCCAAACGTCTGTTACCGAGGCTTCGTGGGTCATGATGGCGGCCGAGTCCCTAGAGCTCAGCGTGTGCATCTCCTTCTCATGTGCGCAGTTCCTGCAACTAGTGTTTGCTGTGGGGTATGAAAGATCGTGGCATCCTTCCTCCTTCACCTCCCACCCCCAAATTATCGACACGCCATAAACTGCTTTCTCTGAAATAGAGGTGTTAACACGATGCAAGCGCATCATACCTGCGTCATTTAATCTGCAAGAATGTAAGTCTGGACGGGGCTGCTCCCCTAGTCGGGGCGTGAGGACAGCTGGCATGGGTCATCTAGGCAGGCTCATGGGCTGAGTTTTCTCATTTTCAGAAAATAGCCACATTTCATTTTGTGCACCTCTTCATCGCCATGCTGTTTTGGAGCCCAGGGAGCTCAGGCCCGTCATGAATTACCCACGTGTTCACTGAAAACCGTCCCGGTGCGAGCCTCTGTGCCGGGCCGCGGGGCTCCAGGGGCGAGCAGGGAGCCATGGGACCCCTCCTCCCACAGGACTGGATCATCAGCTCGCGAATGCCTGGCCGCGCGGGCCGAGGTGCGAGGAGCGGGAGGCTGTCGTCAGAGCGGCAGGGGCCTTGGCAGCTTGCAGTGGGACCTGACGCCATCCGACTTGGCTTCAGGGGACAGAGGAGGACCCCGACACGTTCGTGGACGGCTGCTAGGTGGCCAGGCAATCTGCGCGTAAACGGTCACCAAATCAGAGGGGAGAGTGGCTTCTGGGAGTTTCTACCTAAAAAGTATTGATAATAGAGGAGATGAAACTTCGCAAATTCTACATCTAACCCCCCCCCCCAATCTCACCGACTCCTTATCCCTTCTTGCCAGCCAGGAGGTGCGGGCCGAGCCACAGGGGCTGTGGTTGCTCTGGGTCGGCCCGCCCCCCTGTCCCCGCTGGGGTCCCCGCCCCGGGCCACGGGTGTTGGGGAGCATGGGGGACGCCTGCAAGGACGTGTCGGTGACACCTGGTGACACCTGCCAGGGATGCGCCAGTGACACCTGCTGGGGTCGCATCGGTGACACGCGTGGGGATGCACCAGTGACGCCCACAGGGGATGCGCTGGTGACGCCTGCCAGGGACACACCGGTGACACCGCGGGCGCTGGGGCGCGCGGGCCTCCTGGGTTCAGCTGGGCAACGAGGGGAGGGCAAGGAGACGCGGCGTCAGCGACAGCTGCAGCTGCCTGCAATGTTTCCGCCAAGAGATGGGCTTTCTTTCTTTTCAACAGAAGTTTGGGGAAGCGAGAGACTTCTGGGAGGACGTCGTCGAGGGAGGGATCTGTGGCCTTCGTGGGTCGGCCAGGCCAGGGTCCTCAGCCTTGCTGACACCCACTCTGGGTCGTGAGGGGTCCCCTCCCCGGAGCCTCCGAGGGTGGCAGGGAGGACCTGGAGCCCGTGGGCCGGTCCCTCCTCGGGGGTCCCCAGGGTTTGCAGTTTCTGCCCTGGAGCCCATGGCCGGGGGTTGCTCACCGCGTGGGCTCTGGGGCTCCTGGGGACACCTGCTCCCGTGGGGGTGGCAGTGGGCAGGTCGCAGCAGGGGCGGGCATGTGGGGGCCCTCAGCCCTGCTGTGGGACGGAGGCCGACGCTCACAGAAGCTGAATCGGGACAACTCTGGGCGGGAAATCAGACAGCAGATGCCCTTCGGCTTCAGGTGGGAAATCAGACAGCAGATGCCCTTCGGCTTCCGCGTCTATGCACGTTGCCTCAGGCATGGCTTTCTAGAACTCAGAGCTAACCAGCGGGCTCTGGGCTTTCCTCACCCTCTTCTCCCTCCCAGATGCGTGGAAAGGAGAAAGGCTGCTGCTTGGTATCCCCCTGCCAGTCCTCTGGCTGGTTGGGCCTCAAAGCCCACCCAGGTGAGGGAAGGGAACTGCGCATCCCTGGGTTTGGAGCCAACCAAACCCAACTCTTGCCTTGAGTTACCCAAGAGAGTTTTCCGGATTCTTTGAGGACCGAAACATTTCCTCCATCCAATTGGGCTCAGTTGGGACATTTGTCCGGTTGCAAGAGCTGCCTCCCTACGGAGAATCGTGTGGGCTTTACGAAGTAGAATCCCACAGGCAAGGCCTTGTCATCAAGTCTTTTGACTTTGAACTGGTGATTGCAAGGGGAGGTGACTTGAAGGGAATTGGGTGAGACGCTCAGCAGCAAAATGGGGGGCGGCCTTTCCTGGGGCTCCGCGGGCTCCTCAGTAGGAGAGGCAGGTGTGGCACCAGAAACACCAACACGAGGCGAGCCGCGAGGCCTTCAGGCTTATTCTCACTGCAGCCCCGTGTAGGAGAAGTAGACGGGGTGGGGTGGTTCCTCTTCCATCCGCTCTACCGCTCACGGACCTGGGGAACTCTCCAAGTCTAAACCAAGAGGGAGCCCATCCCTTAGCTGGTTTTCACCCCTTGCTGCAGTGAGAATTGAAATTTGGGCCTCAGAACGTAGACCTGCTGGAATCCTGAGGCCCCTTCATCAAAAGCTGGGGACTTGGGATGACTGCGGGGCTCAGAGGTTGAGCGTCTCCCTCTGGCCCAGGGTGTGACCCCGGGTCCCGGGATCGAGTCCCACGTCAGGTCCCTGCATAGAGCCTGCTTACCCCTCTGCCTGGGTCTCTGCCTCTCTCTCTCTGTCATGAATAAATACATAAATTATTTTTAAATAAAAGCCAGGGACTTGAGATGATCTGAGCCTGGCCCACGAAGCTCCCAGGGATCTCTCCCTACTTCTCAGCCAGCTCTCAGTTCAGAGAATCTTGGACAAAGATGGTTTTAAATTCTCTTGGGGTTATGAGTTCATTTTTCTAGAAACTCTCCAGAGTTCCTTTGGGAAAGTCCAGGCTGGAGCTCCCCTAGGGTTCCCCTGGAGCTCTGGGGCTAGCCTGAGTCCTGGGTTGAAGCCTTTAGGTGGCCCGCGGGTGCAGCGCTGCTCTGTGTAGACCTAAACCCTAGGGCAGATTCCTGAATCTTTTCACTCATTTTCTGTTGTCAGCTTGTGGGTGACCATGTGATTTGTGATGCAACCGTTTGTAGAATGAAAATGTGAAGAGAGAGGGAGGGGGTTTTCCCACCAAAGTGATCTGTTTCTATTTTTACCAAATTCCTCCCGTAAATGTGCCCACTGTTTTTCATCTCTTATCTAGAAAACCCCATCAAGAGGGGAGCAGGGAGGGGAGCCTGGCTGGTGCAGTTGGTAGAGCTTGCTGCTCTTGACCTCAGGGTTGAATGACTGAGCCCCATGCTGGGTGTAGCAGGCATTACTTAAAAATAAATATTTTTTAAGGATTTTATGTATTTCTTTATTTGAGAGAGAGAAAGAGCGAGCAAAGGGGAGGAGCAGAGGAAGAGGGACAGTAGGGCTTGACCTTACAACCCTGAGGTCATGACCTGAGCTGAAACCAGGAGTTGGATGCTCCACTGGCTGGGTCCCCCAGGTGCCCCGTAAAATCTTAAACAAAAAAAAAAAGAAAAAAAAGGGAAGGAAGAAGGGAGTGGGGAAGGAAGGTTCAAGCATGAAAAGGTATGGCTTTCAATGCAGTCATTTAACCGACCTGGGTATTAGGATGAGGCTGGGTCAGGTGAGCTCGGGCTCTCCGGCCGCTATAGCCGTTTTTGGTTCTGAGTCGAGCGTTTCTGCTGCTGTCCTGGGAGGCTGAGCAAGTCGCTGTCCCTGCTTCACATCTGTGCTCAGTCCTGCGGGGTCGGGCGTCCGGCAGGGAGGAGCCCCGGGTGTCCCATTCCATCCTGTGCCTCCCTCTTGACGTCCCGCTGGCTCCTGCGTGTGTCAGGATGTCCCTGAGTGAGCCTCGCTGCTCCCGACCCTGTGGACCCTCACATTAGCCAAGGCCCAGACATGCAGGGGAGGGCTGGGCTGTGTCCGGCTTCCCCGTAGGCAGCAGTCGTCTCAGCCGGGCGACTCATGGACGTGGACGGCCTCTTGTTTTGCCCCTGCCGTGTCTGCCTGCTCCCAGGTGCTCAGGAATCCCCTCCACTCTCAGCTGAGGGTGACCCGGCGAGGTGATCTAGGGAATCTTAGGGACAGAGAGGAGCCCCTTGCCTCAACCTTCTGTGGGCTCTGGCGAAAATATCGTGCGGCTACGGTTAGTTATGACGACGGAGTTCGACGCCAGGCCTTGAGCGTCCGGATCCTCGGGCACAGTCCTCTTGGCATACGGACGGGACAGGCTCCACCTGGGAGCGACCTGCTCCAGGACCACAGTGTCGCAGGTAGAGCTGCCACTGGTCCCCCCCTCCCCCCACCGAGGACCCTGCCGGGGGGGTGGGCCGGGCTCCTTGCCGCCCTCCCCTGCGTAGGCCCGTTGACCTCTGGGGTCCCGCAGGACGGCGCGTCCCTCTGGCGCCCTCGCAGTTGGTGGTGACCAGCTACTGGTGCTGTGGCCAAGGCACCGCGGCTGGAGGACGGCGGCCCAGTGCGGCCCAGAAGATGCTGCCTGGAGGGACGGGCCTGGGTCCGGTATCCGTCCCGTGCCGAGCAGGGTGCCCCCGTAAGGATCCGCGTCGCCCTGGCCACCTCGGGGTTCCCCCTGAGCCACGATGAAACGAGAAAGGATGGTCCAGCCGCCTGGGGAGCGGTTGGAGCTGCAGCCGGTGGCGGCGAAGCCGGTGCTGGAGCCGGAGCCCCGAGTTTCGGGGTTGCTGCCCCCAGCGAGGCGACTTCTCTAGACCATGCTCTTTGCCCATCACCAACCCCTTCCTTCCTGGTGTAGACTTGCTTGGCCAGAGCGGCACAGCTCCCCGGTGGCCGGAGCGCAGGGAGTGGCTCGGTGAGTCCCGCCGTGGGACCGGCCTCGGCACACGGACTCGCGCGTGGGGGGCAGAGGGGCGAGAAGGCCTCTCCACTTGGGTTTGGGGGACGCGCAGTGCTGTAGGAGGGCCGCCGCATGTCTACGTGCAGAAAGGGGGGGAAGGAGCGAGGCTAGAGCACCAGCTGCCTTGGTTAGGATGTCAAACTCAAAAGACATTAACAGTCTTGGACCTAAATAAAGGCCTTTGAGAGGCTTCCGCTGGCCTCTCTTTCAACTTCCCTAGTTGGGTCACAGATACTGTCCTGCCGGTGGGGCCGAGACGCTTCAGCGAGAACCTTGGGAACTTTTACAGTAGAAATTCCCGCAAGAACTAGTACCATCTGTTTATCACATCCATTCTTCCTTTACTTTGGTGGGTTTTTTTTTGTTTTGTTTTAGTTTTAAATGACTTCTTGCCCTTTGGGCTTAAACTGCACCTGTTAAGCACAGATATTGGATAGAAATTAGCATCGGTTTGCCTGTCTTTGTACGATCTTCTTCTCCTTTGCTTCCCCCTGCCCACTCCCCCACCCCCACGTTGTGAATTTATTTAAGGGGGTGGGCAGTTGCGTTTCAAGCATTCAAGAGTCAGCCCTTGCAGACTTTGCAGGCGGCCTTCCGGCCCCTGAGGAGCGTGCGCTGCAGGACCGCACGGTGCAGGCGAAACAGGAAGCAGCTCCTCGCTGGGGAGGACGCTCGAGGCCCCTCCGCTCTCGCTCCCTCTCGCTCCCTCCGAGGAGCACTCCTCCAGCTGACTGGAGCAGGGAGGCCGAGCCAATCACAGGCCACTTTCCTAGCTCAGTCACCAGGCCGTGCTGGAGGACGGGTTTCTGCTCTCCGATGCTCTGTGCTGGGAAGGCAGCTAAGATGCCAGGGCTCGAGCGCCTCCGGGGATAAGCTCCACGGTGTGATGTGAGGGAGCAGCGGCCCCCGCCTGGCGAGCCCCGGGGTCAACGAGGCAAGGCGGCGCTTCCAACAGGCCTTTTCTGTTGTCCGCCCGCAGCTGTGGCTTCCGTAGCAATTGTCTTTTCGCCTTGAAAGAGGTGCTCTGGCTCATCAGACCTCCATGTATGACAATTTGTACCTGCACGGGATTGAAGACTCGGAGGCTGTAAGTATTTTCGGAGACAGCTGGTTCCCTCTCCCCTCCTCTTCCTCCTCCCACCCCCCAACCCCCCCCAACCCCATTTCTTAGGCAACGCAGGGAACATGGAGCTGAAAGCCAGCATCGTTCGGGGGCTTGCTCGCCGCTGTGTGCACGTTCTCTGTATAGTTCAGAGGGAGCTGAAATCATTTTTATTATATAATTTCTTGTCAAGCAGAAAAAAAAAAAAAGAAAAAAGAAACCAGGGTGCCAGTGAAGGCATGTAGAGTGTGGAAGCTGTCGGCCGTATCCATTACTCGGTCCGCGTTCGCTCTCACAGGGCTAACTGCGTCTCGTAGACCGGCTCCAACTGTGCACAAAGTGCCTGTGTTTTCCGATAGAAGGGTTCACAGCAAAGGCTCATTCATTATATAATACGCATGGCTTGTTGAGCTCGCGTGAATGGAAGCTGCTCAGCCGCCGCCGTATTGTGTCTTTCCAGCCGAACAAGTGGTGCAGACCCCCTGCCTCTTTGTTAAGGAAATCAGATGCCAAGGTTGTGGTCCTGGGGTGGCCCAGGGCAGGGGCAGAGGGTCCTGGTCCTGGACTCCCCCGGGAGGGCCGAAGTAGGCTCACATGTGCCTTGGCTCAGGAACCTATACTCCTTCCCCCGCCGCCCCCCCCCCCCCGCCCCCGAGGTCAGGCTCGTGGAATCTATTAAAATCAGGAGGAAAATGGTTTTCCGACATCCCTAAAAATCATACCACCAGGCTAGTGGCTTTTGAATCCAGGGTAAAGCTGGTGACCGAGTCTTGCTTTCACTCCTGCTAGTGGTAGTTCTTGATTTTTCATCAATCGTGTGGAAACCTGGCCAGGTGAAATCTCTCGGGGTGGCTAACGGGACCTGCTGTGGGGTGTCTGGATCTCCCATGAGCGCAGTGCTGTACGTGTTGCCACCTTTGAAACAGGAATGTGTTATATAAGATTCCCTGGCTGACCCACCAGACAAACAGACCATCACAACAACCACAAAAAAGCCCCACAGGACACGTCGGTGCAGACGTCCGTGTCAGACAGCGTGCTCTCTCCGGAGGGTAGACGTCCCCAGTCCTGATGAGGCACGTTCCGTTTCCCTTGCGGTCTGAGCGCTGGCTCCGACTCTAACTCTCTTTCTGTAAAGTCTCCCTGCTTGCTGCCCAGCGTGCTTGTAAATTATCACGCTGCTGCTCTGCTGCTAGGGACTGTAGCTTGCCCCACTGGTGGCTGAACCACAGCCCACGCTCGCGAGTGGGGTGGAAGAATGGGAGATGCAGCGATGGGAGTTGAGCAAACCAGCTTCCCCGGCGGGCTTCTTCAGGAGGCCCGGCGGTCTCTCATGCCCCGTCTGTCCACACTCGGTTATGAGACGCGTGATGCCTTACTGAATCGTAACTTTTATGTGCGACCATCGATTTTTAACTCTGGCACTGGATTGCACTTAAGTAGATTGGAGTTATTTCAGAATAACCAGTTATTTTAGAAGCTGGCCGGAATGAGCAGAGCCGGCTAGGAACTGATGCCTCCAGCACCTCGTTCTCTAGAACTGTGGGAATTTCAGATGCACTGGTTCAGAGGGGAGCCATTAGAAGTACAAAAACATTTTTTTTTTGCCCTTTTGGTCCAGCCCCGTAGGACAGCCGAGCTTTCCTGTGGGGTGGGAAGTGCGGGGTGCAGTGCTCTGACTCTGGTGGTAGTTGATGGCGGGTAGAGCTAGGTACTGCAGTGCTGTACTCCTGGTGACTCAGTGGTGGCCAGCAGCCTGATATCCTCGGGGATCTGCAGAGGCGAGGAAGGTGGGAAATCCAAGGAAAGAAGAGAGGCATCCGGCCAGCTCTCACTTGAAAGTACAGGAGGCCCTCGGTGGGGTGGGATTGAAAGCGTGTCGCTTAAATCAGAGGGGGAGATGGGTGCTTGCAGGGGTGGCCTGACTCAGAACGCTCATTTGAGTCTATTTGATTTTATAAGGAAGAATAATGTGATGTGTTACCCACGATGGTGTGACCAAAGCTTCAAGCCAGTGGAGAAGGCTAGGCCTAAATAGCTGAGCTGGTGAAGTGAGAGCTAAAGCCACACCTGGAGTGCCACATCCTCAGCAGGGTTTCTCAGTCCTAATGCATTTATGGCTGTAAGTGTGGGGCTTCGTCCAGAGTGGAGCAGAGCTCCTGGAGCTGGGCTGCTGCCCAGGTGTGGAGAGGCTTTCCTCAGATGACCAGCTGCAGCGCAAGAATACACAGGCACTAAAAGCTGAGCATGGCACTTTCTCGGGGGGGGGGGGTTGGGGCGCCACCCGCCTATGTCCTACCACTCTGTGCTGTTGAAAATGTCTTCGTGGGGTGCACGGGGGGATAACGTGTGAGAAGGGATTGCATTCAGTGTGCTCACACACGAAGTCTGCAACCAGGTGGTCTTGCCCAGGGCCCCATGAGAAGTGCTTCTGAGTAAGGACAAAGCATGATTCCACACTGTTAGCACCTTTCATCCCTGCAGTAGCAGAGAGATTGGGGTCCCGTTATGCAAGGTCTTCCTTGAGATTCTGGTCCAGAGGTAGATATCATCCTTCTAACAGCCCAGCTTCTCTCTTGTAACCTCGGCCTGCCCCGCACCGTGCGAGTAGGGACAGAGGAGCGAGAGCCGTGCGGGGACACGCTCGAGTCTGGGTGGTTCTAGGAAGGCTTTTTGGACAAGTCCATTTGCTTCTGCTCTGGTTTCTAGGAGAGTAGTTGGTTGTTTGCATCATTCGGAATACAAGGGAGTGCAGAAGATGATTCAGTGTCCCACAGCAAGGCTCCGCAGAGGATTGAGTGACTTCATGCAGAATGTCACATTACTCCTTCTGTTACCTTGACGTGGATGATGAATGCGTGCTCCTGGATGAGTTCAGACCCAGACCAGGCCCGTTACGAGATCCTGTGCACAGACTCCTGCTATGTTGTCTTCTATGTGAAGGTCGCCTTATCACACCTTCACTACCCGCACTTGGTCTTAATACGGGTCCAGGAGGCCAAGGTGCTTTTTATGATGGGGCCTCCAGTGCACACTATGTGATTTCTCTAGTCTGATTTCACAATAGATTTTTAAAAAATATTTTATTTATTTATTCATGAGAGACACACACAGAGAGAGAGGCAGAGACTTAGGCAGAGGGAGAAGCAGGCTCCACGCAGGGAGCCCAACGTGGGACTCGATCCTGGGACTCCAGGATCACGCCCTGGGCTGAAGGTGGAGCTAAACCCCTGAGCCACCACAGCTGCCCTCACAATAGGTTTTGATAGAGATCTGTTCCTTGGTATATATACACTTTTAATCAACGGATTCATTGTATATTTTGATGTTTGTGAAATCATGAGTAGACTTCTTTTTTCATTTGGTCGGTTTATTACACAGACAATAGCAGGGATGTTCTTTTGGGGATAGATGGAAGAAGCAGATAAGCAGGAAAAGTCACCTAAAAATCCACTGTGAGATATTCGGGGTTAACACGTTAATTTGTATCTTTTCAGACAATCACTGCACATCTAACGTGAATATGTCGTTCTAACCCTGCACTGCGTGTTGCATCCTAGGCCGTGAAATGATGTTCTCAGCTGATAAGAGATTCAGGACATCAGGACTAGACCGCCCTGTGGAAGAGGCGCTTTGCCCAATTTAAAACTCCTACATGGACCTTTTGGAATTTTGAGCAACTTAAATCCAAAATACAGATTCTTAGAGTACTTTGTAAGGTGAAGCCAGGGCTATTTGCACATAGAATCAATAGCTGATTTCTCTGACACAGTTGATTCCATTTTCAAACGCTTAAATTTCTGAAGTGCTTCAAGGGAGAGACCTGATCTTTTTCAGGGAAAAAAGATAATCAGATCATAATTCAGGGCATTTACTAGAGAGGAAAATGTATTCTTACAAGTGTTTTCGATCGTAGGAAGGAGCATAATGAGGGATCCCTGGCTGGCTCAGCAGTTTAGTGCCTGCCTTTGGCCCAGGGTGTGATCTTGGAGACCCGGGATCGAGTCCCATGTCGGGCTCCCTGCATGGAGCCTGCTTCTCCCTCTGCCTGGGTCTCTGCCTCTCTCTCTGTGTCTCTCATGAATAAATAAATTAAATCTTAAAAAAAAAAGAAAGGAGCATAATGTATTTACTGACATGGTTAGAAACCTTACAGATGCAAAAGTCAAAGTGAGGGTAAATCTTACAGACTGTAATGTATATGTAATATCTGTATGTATGTATAAGGGCACATGTTTAAATGTACATGCATGTATACATTATTATAACTACACATTAGTTATTTGAACTATTCATTTTCTGGAAGCTGCACCACTATGTGTGTTTGCCTAACTGCCCGTGAGCCCGTCGACATGCTTGTACCGTGCACCCTGGTACATCTGCGTGTAGGTCTGCTCCATGCTTTGCTGATTGTCGGTTAATGCTAAGTGGGGGATTTCTACCCTACAGCTTTTGGAGAAGGAGAATTAACTGCTTCTGACATATAAAGAGAGATACCCGAGAGGGTTCAAAGGCACACGTCCGCAAGAGAATAAAGCGTTGCCACTTTCAAAGATACGATAAAGTTGTTTTAAACATGAAGATATATCCTTGAGCTTTGTAGGAAGGAGGAGCCAC
Source organism: Nyctereutes procyonoides (assembly GCF_905146905.1). Classification (NCBI taxonomy): domain Eukaryota; kingdom Metazoa; phylum Chordata; class Mammalia; order Carnivora; family Canidae; genus Nyctereutes; species Nyctereutes procyonoides. Next base: position 14,429,455 of record NW_026575136.1, on the reverse strand, counting down.
TTCAAACAGAAGGCTTTGTGTGTTGAGGGACCGTCGGAAAACCACTTTAGCGATATGAGGAATTAGATTCCTCTTGGAAATGGGGAGACTGGAGGGCTTTATGGTTTGGGAGATCAGAGGACCTTCTGGGGTCAGGAGGTCTTTCTGGTCTACTTCTAGAGAGTGAGACCTGGGCTGTTAGGGAACCCAGGGCCTGTTTGTTGGCATCCCTGGCCGGAGAGGAAAAGCTCTCCGTTGCTCGTGGTTTGTGTAAGAATCGGAGGAAATCAACTCGTTTGACTCAGCTGAGTGAGTCTGGTCTTTGTTCAGAGTCTGAGTGAATGATGAACAGGAACTTCAATCAGTCAGTTCTTGGCAATGGTGGTTTTCTAAAGTGCACAGTGAAATGATTTCTAGATATCGCTGTCACCGAGCTACGGAGAGAGACTCCTTAAATCTGATCCAAAGCTGTGAATTTGGCTCTCCAAGGCCCTCGGCCTGGCCTCTTTGTCACTTGCACTTCCAAGTGACAGCAGGACGTGTTAGGCTCTCTCCCCACCCTGGGTCTGGGGCAGATGCGTCTCCTCTCCCACTGGTGTTCTCCTTCCTATGAGATTGCGATGCGATGAGTCAGTCAGGATTCGACGGCGTGGTCCTGTGACTCCATGTGAGCTCCGTGAGCCTCACATTTTTCTCTGATACAAGATACTCTGTGGGAAGATGAGCTATAACTAGGAAATCACGTGCTTTTAGGGCAAAGGTGAGAGCAGCATGCTGGCCTCAGCCCTCCCATTTCTGCTGGGGTTCCGTGCGGACTTGGTTTCTGTGTGGGCGGCTCTCGCATCATTTTGTTCACGCCTCCCTTTAATATCCCTTACCTGGGGACGCTGGAGCCCCTCAACTGCACAAGGAGACAGCGCTGGACGGTTACTGTTTTTTGCTTCTCTCTCTTCCCTCCTCCACTAATCCTTCCCGGTGATCGTCGCGTCACGAGCTCAGATATCCAGGAGGCTAAGTTAAAAATTATATCAGGAAAGTTCTGTAGATACAGACTCTGCAGCTGATCTAAATCAGGCTGACTTACTTGCCTTTTTACTGTGCTCGCATCAGGCCGTGTTGACTTTAAAGTCAGTGACAGCCCTAAACTGCCACCCCGTAAGGGCACTGGCCTGTGATCTTACATGAGATACGGCTCCGGGAGGCCCCTGCTTTGTGGGGAACTCGAGGGAGTTTACAGTTCATATAAAATAATGGCAAGCAGATTGGGAGTTGGAGATTTTTATGCCCTGGACTTTGAACTTTTTAAGATTCTGAGCGTGTGAGTCTAAGATAAAACCGTGCAGCCATTTTTCCAGCACTTCTGGGGAGGCCTGAAGGAGCCGGCTCAGACAGCTCACATGACGGTTGGCAGGATCTAAACAGATCAGTGCTTGGTCCTACTCCACGTGGATATATATTCTTTTATGACATAAATGTAATAGTCTTAGTAATAAGCGTTTCTCGTCTTAAATGATGCCACGATGTCAGTGCGTCCCACATCCTATTTTTTCTCTCTTGCATCTGTTCAATAAACAGCAAGGTGTACCTGGCTGGCTCAGTTGGTGGAGCACGCGACTCTTGATCTCGAGACTGTGGGTTTGGACCCCACACTGGGCGTAGAGTTCCTTAAAAAAAATCTTTAAAAAGAAAAAAAAATAGTGAAAAGTCTTAAAACAGGATGTTTTGAATTTGCCTTCAGCCTTTCTGTTCAGGGAAATCGATGTAAGGGATGCATCCTACCATGAATATTGACAACTATCGATTGCTCAGGAGCTTCGTTGTATAGTTTGTGAATAACTTACTTCTCTTATTTTGCCATTTTAATCCTATTACTCTTTAATCTTTCTTCTCTTTTTAGCTTGAGCGTCATATAACATAAGAAAATTCTGACCTTCAGTGTTATTTCTCTATTAGCGGATTTGTTAAGTTTGGTGAGTAAAAGGGTTGCAGTTAAAATAGTTTCTCAATGGTTTTTAAAATCACTTTTTGTACTTTGTATTAGGAGCAATAATGTAGTGTAATCATGCTGGGATTGAAAGCAGAGACTCCATGCAAGATTGCCAGGGATTACGTCCCGGCTCCCCACTTCCCAGTCTGTGGCCTGGGTTTCCACGTTACTGAAGTGTCAATGATAACAAAATGTACATCTTGGGTGGTTTTGAAGATTAAATAGGGTAATATGTATACAGCTCTTAAAACACGTGTTTTCTGCTGTTATACATATCAGGAATACACTTAGGCTTTTGCATGCTCCTGTCTCTGCAGGTTTCAATAGTCCCATCGAGTCCTTTGGTTTATTTTCAGAGCATTTGCATGGTTTTTGACAGTGCTTTCCAAAAATACAGTGGTTGTCAAGTGAAAGAATATACTCATCTCCTAAGGCCTTCTGATTACTTTGTTGTATTTTATTTCAGAGAAGGGGGAAGTAAAGTATAATTGAAAGAGCACTAGGAGCTGGAAGTCTTGGTTTTTGCCATTTATTAGTAGTGACCTTGTCTGAGTCATACAATCCCTCCAATTTTAAATTTTCCCTCCTATAAAATGAAAATGGTTGATTAGATAATTTCAATTAAAACACTTGATTAATTTCAAACACATCTAAAATTCTGTTTGTTGATAAGAAGTTTCTTCAGCGTGGATATAAATGCCACCATATGCTGTTTGCTTCCTGAAACGATCAGTCACCGTGGTGTTTTGTGCATACTGAGTAAGGTCTCTGAGTATTTGGTCCTCACGTCTGGTTGGGCTTTTGGGAATCCTTGAAGGAGGAAGCTGTGTGTGGTGCACATCTTTGAGAGGACCAGATTTTTGAAAAGAGAGATGTTTTATTTAAGATTTTTAACTCTAAAGCCGAAAAGGATGCTCTGTCTATTGCTCATTTGCTTGCCAATACCCACAGTGCATTTCCAGCCCACAGTGACTTAAGCTGGAAACACTTGTCTCATCTCTAAAAAAAAAAAAAAAACAACAAACAAACAAACAAGCAAAAAAAACCAACAACAACAAAAAAACACAAAGGCAAATGGTTCCTGAGGAGTACGCTTCTCCTAACTCTTATTGATAAGCGGGGAGAGATATTTATTTCTGCTTTAAGTGATCTCTGTCTTTCCTTCTTGGCTAAGTTGTCTTAGCTATACAGGAGGAGACTGTTGACCTCCCCCCACCCCCGAAAAAAAGGTTTAAATAATTGTTTTATGGTTGTTATGTTGCTTAATCATCAAGAATGTTTATTGTTTGGTGTTTTCTTGCTTTACAGAATTTTCTTCAGTTCATCATTGTCCTTTGGGGTGTACTAAAAGCAATAATCAATTAGAAAACCCCAGGAATATAATAAATTTTTTTAAAAAGCCGTTTTTTTATTTATTTTTTTTAAAGCCGTTCATTAAAAGGAGTAACTGTGGCTGATCTGTTAATTTTCTTCTATGGGCAGCCCAGGTGGCTCAGCGGTTTAGCGCCGCCTTCAGCCCAGGGCCTGATCCTGGAGACCCGGGATCGAATCCCACGTCAGGCTCCCTGCATGGAGCCTGCTTCTCCCTCTGCCTGTGTCTCTGCCTCTCTCTTCGCTCTCTCTGAATGAATAAATAAATAAATCTTTAGAAAAAAAAGAAAAAAAATTTTTTTTCTATGATAAAATGAAAAGCCAAGGATGGAAGAAAATGAGCAACCTTTACCTCAGTCCAGTCTCTCAAATATTCCCTTAAATATTGTTTGAGTAAAGTAAGAGTTGGAACCAAATATCTACCATGAGGCTAGAAAAATGTGATAAATATCATGCTAAAATATATGGTAAACAAATTGGTTCCCTAGCTTATTTCCAAAGAGTCATTATTGATAGCTTAGTATCATTTAATTTTAATTGATGTCCCAGAGATTCATGTCCGAGGCTTATTTGATTCAATGGCTCTGTTGATCCAAAGGACAGAATTAAGAATTTATCAGATTCAGATCATCTCACTTTTCTTTTTAAAGATTTTATTTTATTTTTTTATTTGCTAGAGAGAAAGAGAGAGGAAGTGGGGGGAGGGGAAGAGGAGCAAATGAAGAGGGACAAGCGGACTTCCCGCTTGGCACAGAGCCAGCTACGGGGCTCAGTCTCAGGACCCTGAGATCATGACCTGATGCCACATCCAGAGTTGGACGCTCAACTGACTGAGCCACCCAGGTGCCCCCGAATCACCTCACATTCGATCATATCGTTAACGCTTAGAATATAGGAATGGAATTAAGGTAAAGTTGATCAGGTAGGGAAGCACAGAACATGTCTCCGTTGTCGTGCTGCCCCTCTGTGAAGTGCCAGGATACTGCATAGTAGAGAAGGAATGAAACCAAACAGATCAAAAAGATTTTAAACAGAGAAGATCACTGGATGGTCATGTTTAATTATTACTGACCTGAAAACCGGCAATTTGGTATATAAAACATCTTCCTAGATGTGCATCTATGCACCTATGTTATTTTTGAAAAATACTGTAACAATTTCTCAAGTCCTATATATTTTTTTAAAATAAATTTATTTTTTATTGGTGTTCGATTTACCAACACACAGAATAACACCCAGTGCTCATCCCGTCAAGTGCCCCCCTCAGTGCCCGTCACCCATTCACCCCCACCCCCCGCCCTCCTCCCCTTCCACCACCCCTAGTTCGTTTCCCAGAGTTAAGAGTCTATGTTCTGTCTCCCTTTCTGATATTTCCCACACATTTCTTCTCCTATATATTGTATTTTATTGATCCTAAGGCACATATTCCCCGCCTTCCACCCTCAACATTCTGATGTATCCAAAATGGGACTACATCCTAAAACTCATAGCTCTATTGGCAGTTTTTTTTTCTCTTAGTGGTACATAATCTAATGTTGATTTTTTAAATAATTGGCATCTTAAATTTAGTGAAATGAGGTTTTAGGGTAAAATATGTAAGTAAAACAAAACTGTGTAGGATGCAAGATTGGTTTTCCTTAATAACCTCCCAACCTATTTCCTCTCCACAGGTAGCTCTTTTTAACAATTATTTGGGTATCCATTCATACTTTTTTCCTATACACTGGCAAACATGGATATTTAGAAAAATATACTTAAAAATGCACATATCATATTTGTAATTTTTAAAAGCATAAATAGGAACAAAATAAATGTTGTCCTGTGACTTTTACCATGGACATTTTCCACATCAATTTATTCTTTTTTCACAAACTGAGTGACATAATGACTATATAGTGTGGATTTGCCATAACGAATTTAGCCCACTGATAGATTTAGAATATTTCCTGTTTTTCAGTCCTGTCGATAAATGCTACAGTTAACATTCATATATTTGAATCTTTGTATACCCATGGAGCATTTCTCCAGAATAGCTTTCTGGAAGTGGCATTGCTGAGTTAAATGATTAGCACATGTGAAGATTTATATATATGGATTGGTGTGTATTGTAAAATATTTTTATATTAAAATAAACATCCTTTCTTGATTGAGACTAAAGCATCGTAGCTCAAAATGAAATATAAGCCTTCAAAGAAGTTTCTTGGTTGTGGGAGGCTATGGCCTCCAGATTTAGTAAGAAGAATTTTTCAACTCTCTGCTGTAAGAATTGGGTTTTGGAAAACCCACAAAAACTTGTGAAGTTCATCCCTTTTCATTTTATAAATGAAAAAAAAAACGGAGACCCAAAGAAGTTAGACAACTTGTGCAGAATGACCCAGACAATTTATGGTAGAACTGGACCTTGAACCCTCCTCCTCAGGTCTCTGACCAGAGCACTGTTCTTTTTAAGATGCCAAATGCAAGGGTTAATGATCAAAAAACCTGTAATAACCCACTGAAGGGCTGTGGAATCATATTATTTGCATGGTGCTTGCTTGACAGCTTACAAAGCAGTTGGGAGAATTTCCAAAACAGAGAACAGATTGCTCTCTGACCCCGACGGGGAGACCTTTATCTACTCGGAATCCAGATTAGAGTCCCAGTTTCTTTCAAGCTTTCTTGTTTGATATTGCTTCCTGATATAGTTCAAAGTCCCCAGTTTGATGGATTGAAAAGACAACACATCCACAAAACTTACACGAACTTAACAGCTCAGTGCTAGAGAATGTCAGAAAGAGGTTTCATGTTTTAGGAAAACGTTAGAATTCTCATTATTTGTATGCGGGTCTTGATGACAGTTGCACATGGAGGCTACATTTGGCCTTAGCCAACAGTACCAAAGTTCCATTTTTGTTGTTTTTTTCTCATTTTCAATTCATCTCCATGAGCTTCCAATTCAGGGAAACGTTTGCATGATTTAATAGTGATATTTTTTAAAAGTAAAAGGGGCAGCAATATTTGTAAAGGGTCAGAGGAACTCAAAGTTATGAGTGGAGTTCCATCAGAATCGGTCAGAATCCCTACAAAAAAGTGTCCTCGATTAGGACAACCTGAGAGGTTTAATAAATAGAAGAGGGGTAGTTAGGGTATAAGGAAGCCACCAGGTATACCCCAGTCCTCCCAGGGCTGGTACCTGCAGAGCTGTTACCACTTTTAGGCCCAACAGGACCAGGAAAGGGCAAAAGCGTGGTTATGGGAACCTGGGAGGACGGAGTTGTGTCAAGAAGGCTGCCTTGGGGATCCCTGGGTGGCTCAGTGGTTTAGCACCTGCCTTCAGCCCAGGGTGTGATCCTGGGGACCCGGGATCGAGTCCCGCATCGGGCTCCCTGCATGGAGCCTGCTTCTCCCCCTGCCTGTGTCTCTGCCTCTCTTTCTCTCAGTCTGTGTCTCTCATGAATAAATAAATAAAATCAAAAAAAAAAAAAAAAAGAAGGCTGCCTTGACGTGGATCCAGTCTGCTTTGGGGAGGGATATAGGCAGCCTATGGGCATCCCAGAGGGAGGAAGCGGGGGTTGTGTACTCCAGTCTCATTCTCTTCCCTTATGGTAAGGTTCTGATTGGTCAAACATGACCAGAAGCCAAAGAGCCAAGCTTATAGGTCAGCAACATGGTGTGAAAGCAGACTTGGGGGGTGAGTGGGTGTGGGGTGATCTGAAGAGGTAAATGGAGGTTGGTTTCATCCACATCACTGATGGGCCCTGACTATATTGGTGTCAGTAGATAAAATCATGCAACTCAAAGGCATTCCTAAAACATTCTTCTGAGGATGTTGTGAAGCTCTGAAGGAGCTCCTGTTGGTCATTTTCCACTGGAGGTGTGTATTGGCTTTTATATGTCAAATGGTGACCTGGATATTAATTCCTGTACCATTTTTTAATTTATTTTTATTTTATTTTTTGAAGATTATTATTATTTTTTTTATTTTATTTATTATTTATGATAGTCACAGAGAGAGAAAGAGAGCGAGGCAGAGGGAGAAGCAGGCTCCATGCACCGGGAGCCCGATGTGGGATTCGATCCCGGGTCTCCAGGATCGCGTCCTGGGCCAAAGGCAGGCGCCAAACCGCTGCGCCACCCAGGGATCCCCTGAAGACTATTTATGTACTTATTTGAGGAGGGGGATACAGAGAGAAAGGGACAAGCAGACTCTGCACTGAATGCAGAGCCTGATGTGGTGCTTGATCCCATGACCCCAAAATCATGACCCAACCAAAATCGAGAGTTGGACACCTACCTGACTGAGCTACCCAGGTGCCCCTGAACTGTTTTTAAAAATTGTTATTGAGATTTGGAGTACTTCAACAAGGTCTAGAAACGGAATAAAATAAAAGGTTTAAATGCTAGTGTTGTGGGAAAAGCTTGAGAAGCTAGACTATGTGGGCTTCCATGATTGCCTTCAAATACACAAAGGTCTCTGCTGATAATGAGCAGATCTAGAAAAGTGTGTATCAGACCAACCTGTGGCTCAGCCGTGCTCCCCTGTCATGACCAGACTAAAATAATTCTTAGGATTTCTCCCGAAGTCATGTTGTGATCCCCACCACAGAAGACAGCGGGAGGATTGGTGGGCCCAAGGATTAGTGTCGTGAGATTTTACAGTTCTGACAACAGCCTCCTTATTAAAAGATGTGTGGACTAATTGGGGGCAGGAAAGTCAAGAGGAGTGTTTCCTTCACAATGTTGGAAACAGAACTTGTTTCAGAAGGTAGATGAAGCCCTGGGAAAATATTAGCTCAGAGTCAGGCATTGCCATTTTTTAGTAAAGGTAAACAGACCTTGGGTGTCTCTATTAAAAAGTCAGTGTTGGGTGGCGCAGTGGTTTGGCGCCTGCCTTTGGCCCAGGGCGCGATCCTGGAGACCCAGGATCGAATCCCACATCGGGCTCCCGGTTCATGGAGCCTGCTTCTCTTTCTCTCTCTGCCTGTGTCTCTGCCTCTCTCTCTCTCTCCCTCTCTCTGTGACTATCATAAATAAATAAAAATTTAAAAAAATAAAAAATAAAAAGTGTTGCTTGGTTGCTGGTTATACAGTGTGTAAAGTGTGTAACAATCCATTGAACTCCCATCCAAGTGCTAAGGGGGAGAAATTAGAGAGGAATACAAACCATGAGAGACTCCAAACTCTGGGAAGCAAACAAAGGGTTGCAGAAGGGGAGGTGGTTGGGGGGGCGGGGGGACTGGGTGACGGGCACTGAGGAGGGCACATGACGAGGTGAGCACTGGGTGTTAATACTATATGTTGGCAAGTTGAATTTAAATGAAGTTTTTAAAAATCCATCGAACCGTACACGTAGGCTATGTGCAAGCTTCTGTATGTCCGTTGTACTTCAATTAGAAATTTGGGGAGTCTCTTTTGGGAAAGCAAGTGTAACTAGTGGGATTCTAGGAGCTGGAATTGAAATTAGGAAGGATATAATAAATGTTCTGGCTTTGAACTGTTAGGACTTGTGAGATGTAGAAGGGAGTGGATTCATATGTTGACCTCGTGCTGGAATCCTGAGTTCAGAAAGAGCACTAGTTCTTGACCAGTGGGCTCAGGATGGGGCACATGAGTCCTCACTGGGAAGTAGGAAAATCGTATCCTTCCAATGCCTGGTGCAGAAGGCTCTCTCATTGGTTGATGCTCATCTTGGCCTTTTGCTCCATGCCATCTCCAGGACAGGTCACTAGGGCGGTGGTTACACAGCCATGTGTGGCAGATGCCTCGCTTCTCTGAAAACCGCGATTTTTCAGGTAAGGAGGACTTTGGAAGGTCTGCAGGGTTAGAGCCAAGCTGTTCTCAGTGGTGAGAGTTGGTCCTTATGCTTACAGAACCATGCCAGCACCTCAGCCAAGAGCCAATTCCGGTGGCACGGGGATAAAGTGATGGTTGCCTTGAGTCGTGGTTGAGGTTTTTTGAAATAAAGTCGTAAGGTTCAGATGTTCAGTCCTGGAAGGCGGTGTGCCTGGTACATGGATGGACACACTCAGTAGAGAGTTACTGAGTCCAAATCTATGTAAGGAGCTAGATTAAAGCCAAGCTAGCACACGTATTACACAAACACTGCTTGAATGTTCTCATTTTCAGAATCTACCTGCCTACAAAATAACCTATGTTATTTTTAGAGATTGGTTTCTTATTTTTACAGCTCTGATCCTTAAATTATTATTAGCATGGGGGTGCAGTCTTGCAAGAAGGGCAAGGTGGGTCTCATAATTGAAATACCCCATTACCATTTATTGTTATAGATGCTTTCATTAGCGGTGGTGTTTGAAAGAGATGTGTGGGTACGTGTGTGTGTGTGTGTGTGTGTGTGTGTGTGTGGAGAGAGAGAGAGCATGAAAGCCCTTGGATCAAAGCTATAATATAAAGAACTAGGCAAGATATGACTATCAGGATTTTGTTAGGACTGAATAGCGTGTTGATAAATATGTATTATTTTGCCCTGGTTTTGAAATATACACTGGTATAAAGGTAACTAAAAAAAAAAAAGTTGTCCATGCTACATTCCAAACTTGGTGTAAATTACCCAAAAAATCCGAAGAGAAGGAAAAATAGAGAAGAATATAAATAAGGTAGAAGAAGGACAAGGAAATGCATAACCTAGATTCTGTGTGAGTTTTGATTCATATCCCTTTTAACTAAAATATGTTCTGGCTGTAAGATGTGCAACTAGTTGTTAGATTTTTTCATTTGAGTGTTGCATTTACATAGAGAAACTGGCTTTCAAATGCCAGCCAGCAGCCAGCTCGAATACTGGAGATTTGTCTAACTCAGTGACTAGTTTAGTAAGAAGATATCTTGAGGACATTGAGGGGGAGGGCACACCTCAGATACCCTGTTCTGGAAACTCAGCCAGAATTCTCTCCGTTGTGATCTATCTGATTCTTAGAGTACTTGAATTTTCGGTTCCTAATTTAGGGTTTGCAAAGATGCTGTGAACATAAAACCTCGCTTCTGCATACTTAATGGGAGATGGATAGTTTCAAAGCTCCAGAATGGCTTCCTGGAGAAAACTGGAGGATATTCAGTAGGTTTGGCTATAAAATATTACTGTTTCTGAGAAGCATAAAAAGTGCCCATTATCCCAAAGCATTCATGTTACATGACTTTCAAGACCCCCCTAGCCAAAGATATTGATAGACTCTGGAAGCTTTTCTCGATTTTACTGATTGGACTTCCTTTGGGTCCCGAGTCTCCAACCAACTTTTGGACCTTTCTGCTACACTGGGGACAGATCAGACACTGATAGTTATTCCCCTTCATTGTGCCTCCTTTTCAGTTTCTAGGACTCCTCCTTTTTTTTTTTTTTTTTGTGGATCATACACAGTGTTTTTGCAGAGCGTAATTCGGGGGCAAGTACTTGCAGTGGGTAATCAGGAGCTGTCGAGAGATTTTTAAACTGGAAAGGTGTGATCAGATATACATTGGCCAGAGTGGAAGGTGGATTTGAGGCAGGAGAACTCAGGCAGGGAGTCCAATTAGAAAGCGATCGAAATAGTGCAGGTGTAAGGTGGCGTAGGCCTCAAGTAGGGCAGTAGCAGTGGGAATAGAGAGGAGGAGGTGAACTGAGAAATATTTAAGTCATCGATGCAGCAGGTTTAATGACTAATTAGCTTAGGAAGGAAAGGAGTCTGGGACGAACCCCTCCACTTCTGGCTTGGGTGGCTGGCAGGATGATGGTGCTGCTGAGATTGGCAAACTAGGCCATTTCTTCTGATGCCTTTTAAACTGACCCAAGGGAGCTCAGGTTAGAAGCAGGGTCCAGGTTCTGAAATTTTCAGTTCTTTAGCTTTTGATCTTGATTCCTGGCTAAGGAAACTACTGGCTTCATCCCAAGCTCATGAAATCATTTTGTTCTAGACAGCCAGGACCCACGGCGACCAGGAACAAACCAGCTGTAGAATAATTATGTCCCAGCTCTGCGCATTCTGGCCCCCATGCCCATCCTCATAGACCCTATTATACATGCCTGAAACCACGGAGGAAACCTGTTCTCCAGCTTGGAGAACTTCACAGCAGAGACTCTTCAAATTGATTTTTATTTTTTTTATTTATTTTTTTAATAATAGATTTATTTTTTATTGGTGTTCAATTTGCCAACATACAGAATAATACCCAGTGCTCAAATTGATTTTTAATCATCTTTATTCTCAATAAATTAGTATTATTCCAAGTGACCACTAGACTATATTAAAAAAAAGGGCATTTGGGATATTGCTCAGATACTAACCAGGAAAAAAAAACTATTTTAAAAAAATCTTATTGTCTTATATATATATGTTTCTTTTTCTCTTAAGGAGTAGAAGATCATACTGTTTTTTCCAGAGTACCTCTATCTATCTCTTGATTTTGGTAGATGAGCCTCTAACCATTAGTTTGATATATGTGGAAAAAATCACCCCCAGCCCAATAAGTTTGGTAATAACCACATTCTATGTCCCTTTCTCAAAGATTCACAACATGCAATAGGCTGCTAAAGTCTCTTAGCATTTTGTAATAAATAAACCAATTAAAATGTGTTTAACCCAAAGATATCGCAAACTTCTTTGACCTCAGAACCCATTTTCTCCCCTAAGGACTACCTGTTAACCACTTGAAGAACTAGCATGCTGCGGAATTCAGTGGAGAAAATGCTGGTTGGGTGATTTACATCAGCCTTCTCTGCTGGAAGCATTCTGAGTCTTAAATTGTATGGATTTTATGGGCTGCAATGGAGTTTACATTAGAAAAATATAGGTTTCTAGCACCTTCTTCTTAGAGACTTTGATTCCGTTAGCTTGGGTTGGGCTTAGGCTTTGCATTGTTGATATCCTCTCGAAAGACGATTTCCGTGTCAGTACTTCCGCAGCTTGGTGACAGCACACAGCACTTAAAATACCCCTCTTCTTTTAGATCCCCATTTATTTATCCTATTGCCTTCTGGAGTGGCAAGCACTTTGAAATAGGAATGTCTTTCTTACCCATCTCCCTACCCTCGCATAGCTTTGTGTACCTTGCGTGTATGTCCCAAGACAGGCACTCAGTAAATGGTTGCTGGGTGAAATTCGACAACCTTAATTCCTGCAGAAATGAGAGGAACCAGGGAATGGTCAGATATGATTGAACGTGATGCATTTGTCAGGGATTCCCAAGGGATATATATATATATATATATATATATATAATATATATATTTATTTATATATTTTATATATATTTTATATATTTTTATATATTTTATATACTTATATATAGAGAGAGTTTTAAAAATATATATTTATTTATTTATAGTTATAGTAGTTTTATGTATCCATGATCAGCCACAACATATTTTCTTGGAAAAATCAGAGTGCAATTTAAAATGGAGGCTAGCAGATTTCGGAAATTAAAAGGCCTTTATGTTTAAAAGAGCTGGCTTGTGATAAGGGAAACTCAGTCTTTGCTCCTGATATTTCCAACAGGGCTATGTTGATTGTAAACAAACTGATGATACTAAGTCCCCCTCCCTACATCCTCTTCCCTAGTGTTCACCTCTCTTAACAGTTTGCTTTTAAATAACAGCTTTATTCCCTGTGATCCAGCGATTGCACTACCAGGTGTTTACCCAAAGGATGCAAAATAACAGATTCAAAGGAGCACAAGCACCCCAATGTTTATAGCAGCAGAATGTCCACAACAGCCAAACTGTGGAAAGAGCCCAAATGTCCGACTGATGAATATATGTATATATTCATTAATGAATATTCATATGAATATATTCATGAATATATTCATATGTATATTCATATATATTCATATATATATGAATATTACAGCCATCAAAAAGAATGAGATCTTGCCAATTGCAGAGACGTGGATGGAACTAGAGTGTATTAGGCTCAGTGAAATCAGTCAGAGAAAGACAAATGGCATACAATCTCACTCATATGTGGAATTTAAGAACAAAACAGGTAAACATATAGGAAGGGGGAAAAGGAAGAGGGGGGAGACAAACCCTAAGAGACCCTTAGTGATAGAGAAGAAACTGAGGGTTGTGGAGGGTGGGGGTGGGGGTAGGGGATGGGCCAGATGAGTGACGGGCGTTAAGGGGCGCACTTGTTGCGATGAGCAGTGGGTGTGGTATGTACGTGATGAGTCACTGAATTCTACTCCAGGAACCAATACTGCCCTGTATGGGAACTAAGTAAAATTTAAATTAAAAATCTAACAGCCTGGGGATCCCTGGGTGGCTCAGCGGTTTAGCACCTGCCTTTGGCCCAGGGCGCGATCCTGGAGTCCCGGGATCGATTTCCGCGTCGGGCTCCCTACATGGGGCCTGCTTCTCCCTCCTCCTGTGTCTCTGCCTCTCTCTCTCTCTCTCTCTCTCCCTCTCTGTGTCATAAATAAATAAATCTTTTAAAAAATCTAACAGCCTTATAGAGCTATAATTTACATACCATCCAATTCACCCGTTTAAAACATACAGTTCAGTGGTCTTAGGATATTTTCAGGATTGTGCAACTGTCATCACAGTCCATTTAATTTAATTACACTATTTAATCACACCAGAGAGAAACCGCGTGACATTGGTGGTCATCCCCATTTCCCTCCAATTCTCCAGGCCCTGGGCTATCCCCATGGAGTGGCCTGTCCTGGATATTTGGTACGTGTGGAATCAGCCCTGCAATATGTGGCCTTTTATGATTGGCTTCTTTCCCTTAACGTGGTGTTTTCAGGCTTATCGTGTTGTGCCATGTCAGTATTTCTTTTCATCACCACATAATATTCCATCGTGTGACTATAACACATTTTATTTATGTATCTGTTGATGGAAACTTGGATTGTTTTCACTTCCGGGCAGTTACGAACAACGTTGCTATGAACGTTGGTGATAAGTTGTGTGTGTGCGTATGGAACTTAGCAGTTTCCTGACCGCTTTAAGATGTGAGCCACTTGTAACACTGTGAGATACACTAGGGGTTGACTGAAGATTCGCGGCACATGGAGTGCCACCCCACTGACCACGTGGCCGTTCCTCAGCCATTTCCGTGTAACCCTGCTCCCCTCGGTGCGGTTCCCTCAGCGCCGCGCGGCAGGCAGTGCTCGATCTCAGTGCAAGAATCGTGGCCACCGTCCCTTCCTTTTGGAGATCTCTCCTCTGCCCTCTCCCCATCTACGACTTTCATACTGTGCAAAATCCAACTCTTTTTTTTTTAAGATTTATTTATTCATGAGAGACACAGAGAGAGAGAGAGAGAGGCAGAGACCCAGGCAAAGGGAGAAGCAGGCTCCATGCAGGGAGCCCAATGTGGGACTCGATCCTGGGACTCGGGTCACACCCTGGGCCGAAGGCAGGTGCTCAACCGCTGAGCCACCCGGGCATCCCACAAAGTCCAACTCTTTTTCTACTTCTCTGTAAGGCAGTTCCCAGCATTTCTAAATCTTCTGAATTCACACAGCAGCATCCACTACCCCCACCTGGGCATTAACCACCTGTCACCTCATATGGTTGGCTCACCATTCCATGCGTCCGTGTCTTATCTCTACATGTAGAAGTCGCTGGAGGGGAAGGACCGAGTCCTTTCTTTCTTTGGTGCCTCCCTTCAACCCCAACTGCACCAAGAGTAAGAGACAAATTAATACTGAATCAGTGAATGGGCGCTATCGCTCAAAGCCTCCACAGCATTGATGTTTTCAGTGCGTAGTGGAATGGGACTGGAGTGCACCAACCAGTGAGGAAATGACGAGAGTCATCAATTAAGCCAGGTGCAGCTCTGAAATAGTGAGGGGCTCATTTAAAGAGCTGCTGACTTGTCACAGAAACTGCTGAAAGGCACTCTGTGTAGAAATAATCCTGTCTGAACATCATATATTCTCTTCATTTCTTCTTGCTTGTTCTCATTTGCAAGGACATGTTCAGGGACATTGTCTTGAAAATAAGATCCTTGCAACTTCCTCTCTTTTATTTCTAAGCTCAGATCATAATTTAGCGACTCTGGCATGATGAGCGGCGTCACGTCTGTCGTGGTCACATCCAAAACTTCTGTGGCTCTGCAAATGAGGTCAGGCGAGTGAGCCCCACGTAAATGGACCTTCTTATGTTGATCTGCTTACGCAGGGTGAAAACAAACAAAAATTACAGGAAATCTGACAGAAAGAATAATTTGAAATGGAACCAAGGTATTTTAGTTTTTTTCCGTCATTTGGCAATAAAAATTTCAACCGTTTTACTACAAAACCTACTCTTCAGGTGATTGTCTGTGGATGAGAGTATTAAACAAGTCATCCCAGTTCTTTCTTTATGAGTTGATTATGGAAAGTAACTCTTATGGAGTTGATTATGGAAAGTCCATGGAAGTAACTCTGCCTCAATAAAATTATTCTGTCAAATCACAGCCTTAATTTTTGTGTGACATTGGAAAGAACTCCAGGGATGAGGGCAGCACCTGTTGGTCCTTGCTACCCTGGACTCCTCCTCCAGGCCATCCTGGTTTAGGTAGAACAGAGGTAGATCCCTTCGGCAGGAACGTGACCTTGGATCCTCAGGCTCATTCATGTAAAGACGGGGTCATCGGGGTCATTCCTTGCATTCTTACCGCACAAAATTAAGGCAGCAGCTTTGTCATCGGGGTCATTCCTTGCGTTCTTACTGCACAAAATTAAGGCAGCAGCTTTGTAAGGTAAGCTTAGACTTGCCTGTCCATGCCTTTCATGCAGGACCAGTACATAAATCAGTGTTACCAGAGAGTCGTTTATCGATGTGCTTTTTTTCCCCAAGCATCTAAACAAAGGGGTAGTACCCGTGGCATGTCGGACACTGTACTGGGGTGGCACCTCCTGTCGGAGGAATAGAAGAAGATGTGCCCCGTGTGAAAATGCCTGGCTAAGTCAAGAGGACCAGATTCATTTGTATGCATGAAACCACCAGGAGGGACCATAAAGTAATGGGTTGGGCTTTATTTTTGCAAAGAGAATTGGATCCATCATGGGGCTTTGCATTTACAAACTGTTGGGATTTGAGCAAATTGTTTACCTCCCTGAGTCCATCTCCTTGTCAGTACGATGAGGATAACAATCTCCTTACGTGGCTGTTGTGGTGATGAAATCAATTTAGAGAACATGTGTAAGGAGCCAAATAAAGTTCCTGACACAAAGCAGTGTAGTGAAGTCTAGATATTATTATTATCAATTGGAAGGCAGCTCAGGGTGGCTGAAATCAGGTGTAGGAGGTTTGGTGCTGTATCTCAACTGAGGCACAGAAGGAACCGGGAAGTGTGGAAAGGCTTCGGAGGCATAGGACTCATGTGCGTAAGCTCATAAAAGTCATGCTATTGAAGCCAGACCGTTGTGACCATGCTCATAGTCACCATGCGTTGTGGGCCATGGTTCTAGGGGCTCGACTGGGTTCCTTCCACTAATTTTCATGACTACCATATGCCGCAGATACTTTTATGATTCATTTTCTAGGCCCAGAAGATGTTGAATGATTCATGCAAGGTCGGAGTCAGCAATAGGGCCAGCATTCGAATGCGAGTGTCTGGCTCAGAGCCTCTTTCTGGAGCAGGGAGCCAGGGGCTCGATGGGGCAGGCACGGCGGGCGGCAGGAGAAGGAACTGACCAAGCACTGTGCACCGGCGGGAGGGAGAGCTGCCCGTGATCGGGTGGCCTGGGGACCCAAGTGTCGGATGGTCTGTGGCGGGAGGCGGTTGGAGCCTCTCCAGGGGACCCTCCCTTGCAGCTGGGGGTCCTGGCGGCCCAGGGCCCTGTGTTGCTGCTTCTCATCCCCGCGTGGGTCCTAGGGCTGGTGGCTGAGCCCCAATGTGCGTTTCCTGTGCCAGGGCACAGTCCTTCATCTCTGCGGAGGCACCTCTGTGTTTTCTTGAGTTAGGGTGACGTCCCAGCACCCCATGGAACCCGCAGGCTCCTCGCTGGCCATGCCACCGCGTGGCCGTCCCTCTCCAGGAGGACGTCGGGGCTCGGGCCGCGCTGTGGTGCCTGGCCCTGCATCCTCGGGGGAGCCGCTCCAGCCCGGGTGGGCCGCCGTGGGGTCCTCCCCACAGCGAATTATTAGTTTGAAGTACACCTCATGCGTTTTTCTGCTTCCTTTGGGTTTTCTTTCCGAGTTCTGGGAAACAGGCTCCACTTTGTCAGCGTCCCCGAGGTCACCTGTCTACGGCGGTGCAGTGCGGGGGGACAGGGGAAGAGGAGGCCCCGAGGCAAGGGGGACCAGCAACGACCTCTTCCAGCCTGCGCTGGCCTGGTCTGCGTCCATGTAGGACAGCAGGGGTGGTCTGTGTCCCAGGAGCCCCGAGCCCTGATTTGAGCCACCTCTGCCAGCGAGGGGTGCGACAGGGGTCACCCTGCACCTGGGTGCGTGAGCTGAGCTGCGTCCCCATGTCGCAGACGGCAGCCACGGCACAGCGGCCCGGGACTTGAGGTGGCCTCCTGGAGCCCTGGGCCGTCCTCGCATGCCCTGCTGCGGTCCAGGCTGCTGGAGGCCTTCCCTGCCTCTCGCTGAGCTGTTACCCAGGGTGACATCTATCCGAGTGCCTCCCTGTGCCCTCAAGCTGCCTTCACGGGGGCCACCGCCTCATCCTGATTGGCGCCGCACCCCTGGCCCTGAGCCCTCGGCTGCTGCCGCGGAGAGAGCAGACCGCCTGCGCCACTGTCCCCAGTGCCACCGGCTCCCCTGAACCTGTGGCACCTGGGGCCGTCGAGAGGCAGCATTGGCTGTGCTGCGGCCGGCTCTGGAGGCCTCGCTCCAGCCGACCGCCGCCTGTGACATGCCGGCCTCTGGGACACTGGCTACGGGGAGAGGGCTGGGGGCAGGGACAGGGAAATTGGGACGTTAGGTCTCCAAACGGTCCCTAAGAATCCAAGTGAAATCCATGTACCGCAGCATGAACTACTCTCAGGCGAGCACTTCAGCGGCCCGTAGCACATTTACAGTGCCACGCGGCCACACGTGTGTCTGTCCGACTGCAAAGCCCCCTCGGCGCTCCAAGGTCAACCTGGTGCCCGCCGAGTGGCTACTCCCCGCTTCTCCTCCCTCTCACTGCCCTGGGCTCCCAGTGTCCCTGCTTCCATGGACTCCCCTCTTCGGAGATTTCCTGCACACGGAGCCGTGAGACTTGTGGCCTGCACCTGGCTTCACTCGCTTCACCACGTTTTCGAGATCCATCCGTGTCATGTTGGTGCTTTGTTCTCAGGGCTGAATAACATTCCATAGTGATCTGTCGTGTGGACATACCGTGTTCATCAGTTGGGGTTTGGGGCTATTTCCACCTTTTGCTGCTAGGAGCATTTTATGTGAGTATTTGTTTCAATGCCTGTTTTCAGTTCTTTGGGGCAGATATCCAGGAGCGGAATTGCTGGGTCATGGCAATTGCCCGCTCAGCTTCCAAGGAGGCGCCAGGCTGTCCTCCCCAGGGCCTGAAGTGTGCGTCATTGGTTTTGATAAGAACCCGAGGGAGACCTCATGAAGACAGACAAGGACTTAGGACTCTGTCACTATAGAAAGTCCATGTATCTTGCAACGAGACTAGAAATGTACAGTAGGAGATCATCTAGAGATCGATATGGAGCAGCAAGCACACACAGCTGCAGGCCTCTGGGAACAGAGACTTCCATACGTCTCCCCAGTCCACGTCCCGCTGGGATTACGGACATGACCCTTCACTGGTGGCTCTCCCTCTGCTGTGGGCCCTTTCCAGTCCTTCCCTTGGAGTCGTTTGCTCTCCCAAGCATCTGGTTAAGACGCAAACCTCATTCGTTACTCACCTGCTTAAAATCCTTAAATGGCTCCCAGGGCTTTCAGAATACATTGCAGATTCCCTTCCTTGGCACATCAGGACCTCTACACATGGGCCCCTGGGGGCTCTTTTTTCTTTGAAAAGATTCTATTTATTTGAGAGAGAGAGAGGGAGGAGGGAGGGAGAGAGGGAGAGAGAGAAAAGGAGAGGGAGGGAGAGGGATGGACAGAGAGGGAGGGAGGGAGAGGGGGGAAGGAGAGAGGGAGAGAAAGGGAGGGAGAAAGAGGGAGAGAGGGAGGGAGAGGGAGGGAGTGAGGGAAGGAGTGAGGGAGGGAGGGAGGAAGGGTGAGAGAAGGAGAGAGAGGGAGGGGGAGGGAGGGAGGGACGGAGGGAGAGGGGGCACAAGCAGGGGGAGCAGGGAGTCCGATGGGAGCCCCATCCCTGGACCTGCGATCACGTCAAGCCCTAGGCAGGTGCCGCCCCCACTGAGCCGCCGGGCCCGGCTGGGTCTGTAGCCTCAACTCACCCTGCCGCATGGCCTCTGCGGGGGTCCCCAGGGGCCTGTCCTGCGTGCCTCTGTTCCTGAGCATCTGCTGTCTCCCTGCCCACTCGGCTGTCACGTCTCCAGGCCCAGGTCCACACCTCGTCCTGCCAGGGCCCTCCTGCCACTTGGGTCTGAGCTTTGCTGCCGTCCACTGTAGCCTAGTGGCCTCCGGGTGCGCCATGCAGGGACAGGGACGGTGATTGTGGCTCAGCCGCACAGCCAAGCCACCCCAGGGCCTCCTGACAGACGTGTGCACGGAGCTCAGGGATGCCGGGTATGGCTGGGTTGCACGTCTGGCTTCCAAAAAACGCAGCTGTTCATCCCGGAGGTTTCAGACCTGCTACGTTAGAACCGGCGCTTGCGTGTTGGGAGGGTTGTGGCCAGAGGCCGGGCTGCGAGGGGCTTGGGCTCCTGGAGGGGTGCCTCCCGGCCGCCCCATCCCCAGCCACCCTGCGCTGCGGCCAGTCCCCGAGCATGTGAGACTCTCTGCAGGAACGGCTGCTTCCGTCTGCGCCCTCACTGTTGGTCTGTTTCGGGACCCCTGGGTTGGAGCATGTCGAGGGACATTTGGGGATCCCAGTGGGAGTGGCTGTGTCATGCCCGGCAGTGCCCGCGCCCTGTGGCCCCGCAGCCACAGGGAGGGCCGGCCCAGGATGCAGGCCTTGGGGTGTGGGTCCCTCCGGAGAAAAGGACAGCACGTCCATTCCTGTTTCTCCGAAGGGATTCCTAAGCAGCCAACGCAAAGGCGACACGGGCCCCGAAGACACGATCATCGCCGGCTATGCGGCTTGCTGGGTGCCGCGGACTGAGGCCCAGGGACGCCTCGCGTGAGGCTTGTGCCTGGAGTCCGGGACTGCGCTGCCCCAGCACAGCGGCTACAGCCCCGGAGACCCCGGGATGGCCACCTCTGTGCCTTCCTTGCCCCCCCCCCCCGAAGTCTCTGCTGCTCGCTTCTCTTCTGTGAGTCGGGGACTAAGGCGGCAAGTGAACACTGTCCCGACGTGACTGAGCCTGACCTCGTGGCTGCATGTGGGGCCCCGCGTGCGGCAGGTGCCTGGGCGGCGCCAGCGGCCTCGGGAGGCAAGTGGAGGCCGCGCAGCCCGCCCCACCCAAGCTTCTGCTCCCGGCCGCGGACCTTGTCCTTCGGGGAGCTCCACAGCAGGTGTTTCCAGAAGCACCGCTGGGAGTGTGCAGCCGCTTCCGGGCCACTCGGCCCGTTTCTGGAGCTTGGAGGCCCCGCAACCGCGATCCTTGAGGTGTGGCCTACAGAGCCAAGGCGGACGCAGGAAGCGGGTGGGGCCACAGCCTTTCCGTTGGCCACACGCAGACCGGCCTCCATCCCGGGTCCCTCCCTGGGGGACCCGACAGGACCGGATGGAAATGAAATGTCAGGCTGTGAGCGCGGCACACCGGGCACACGGGGATCCAGGGCGTGGGGCCCCGGGACCTTTCTGGGTGTTGTTTTCCAGAGGACTCCGAGCCACTGGCCGCCCTGAAGAGTCCATCTGGCTTCCCTGGGGAGCTGGGGGAGGACTCCCCGCAACCCTCCAGCCAAGGATGGTTCCCCATACAAACCGAGAGGGAAGAGCAGCATTATGGCCTTCGCCCCCCTGCGTCGGCGCCTCCTTGCTGGCCTGCTAGCGCCCTTCCTGCCTCCTCCCGCCGGGGCACCTGCCGCGGGGCGTGCCTGCTGTCGGGCTCTGTCCCCTGCTGATGGCTGTCGGGGCCCCCTGGCGGGGCGGCCTCCGTTCTCAGCGCTAGGCGGCTGCGGTCGAGGCCCGCTTGTAAAACGTCAAAGAGTGAGGGTGGCTTGAGGCAGCCCGGGCTCTCTCCTATGTCACTTGCGCCCCAGGGCAACCTCTGAAGGGGACTGGCGGGAACTTGACGCCCTGGGGTCCAGCCCATCTGAGCGGCCTGGGCGACCCGGCACGGCCGGGCAAGTGGGAGGCTTGGCCTCCGGGAGCTCTTCCGATGGGGCCATGGGGCCACGGCGTCGGCAGAGAGATGCTAGCACTGGCACGGTGTGGGCCGGTGCCCCTCCTGATGTCTTCCCTCGAACGGACGCATTAATTCTCTTCGACGAGCCTGTGGATGTGAACCCTCATCGCCCCCATTTTGTAGACGGGGACAGGGGCAGGTGCACGCCTGAGCCCACGCACGGGAGGAGGCTGTCCGGAATCCCTAAGGCGCGGCCACGGGTCTGCGCCCCCTGCTGCCCCCGTGTAAGGCCGCCTGCAAGAGGTGGTCCCGAAGCATCGCCTCCGAAACCTCAGTGTCCCTCGTCCCACGCGGCCTCCCCTCAGGTGAGCTTTCAGTGGGTGCGCGGCAGAGAAACTGTCACCAAGCAAAGTCCCCGGCGCCTGCACGAAGGCCCCCGCTGCTGCGGGCCCTGGGTTGCTGAAAACGGAGTCTTGTCCGTGTTGAGAGGCGCAGGCTGCTGGCCACGGAGCAGAGACAAGATCTAAAGTCGGCCTGTGATGTGGGGATTGGTCTGCGTGGCCCGTCCTGACAAAATACAAACCACAGAAATACATTTTCTTGCAGTTCAGAGGCCACAGTCCCAGGTCAGGGCACTTGCGGGGGCGCTTCCAGGCAGGCTTCCCACAGCGGCCTAGCAACAGGCGCTTGTTCCCTGGGGCCCCACGTGGCGTTCCTCCCGTGCAGGGACGATCCTCGTAAGTCTTCCTCTTCCTCTAGGGACACTAGTCCTATTGGATGAAGGCTCTACCCTTATGGCTTCCGTTAACCTTATTTGCCTTATTATAAAAACCTTTATCTCCACATATATTAGGGGCTAGGGCCCCCACATACGATTTTGCGGGAGAATACAACTCAGTCCACAACAGTCTCCTGGGTACAACTTACTCTTTTAGGGTTTGGTTCTGTCCCTGGTTTGCCTCATGAGCAAAAGACAATTCTAAAACTTCTCGAATTGGTAATTCTGTATGTTATTACCCCCCACGCCCGCCCCGGATAGCTCACCCTTAGTTCTCATGACACACATTGTGCAGGGTCTCCTGCTCCTCTGGTCCCTCTTCTAGCGCTTTTCCCGTCTTCTCCTCCACCTTAGGATCCCTTTTATTTACTCTTTCCTAAGATTTTAGACCTTGATATTTTCTCTTATTTTATTCCTTGAGGAGCTCACCTGTGTCACAGCTTCAACCATCATCTTTATTGTGATAAGTCTCCAATCTTTAGCTCTATCTGTGCTTTATCGTCCAGGCTCTAGTGGCACCGCTACAGCAGCCCCCCAGATATTTCCACTTGAGCATCTAATCACTCCAGTTGCAGCGCCCTAAATGAGCTTAGCCTTTAGTCCGCATCTCGTAGGTAGCTAGTGACTCAGTCCCGGCAGCTCTCCGGGTGTTATGTGGTATCTGTTTCCTTCTTAGTCCCGTTAGTATTGACCCCGGCTAGACCCTGTTGGCTTATACCTGGACTATTGCCACAGCTCTATTTCTTTTTTTATTTTTCATTTTTTTAAACAGGGAGACAAGGTCAGGGAGGAGCAGAGGGGGAGAGAGAGAATCCCAAGCAGGTCCAGCCTGGAGCCTATGCAGGCTGAGATTATGACCTGAGCTGAAGTCAAGAGTTGGATGCTTAAGCCACGGAGACACCCAGGCACCCCCACAGCCTCCGTTCTGCTTTCCAGGGTTTCTCCTTCCATCCCCCGTGGTCCCTCCTGCCTTCAGATACGACTTCTATTGTGTCTGTCTCCCGCTGAACACTTTACTCTCTTTTATCCTCCAGATCAGACCCGAGGAACTCTAAGTTTCACCTCTACGACATTCTTTATCTCCGAATCCCAGGAACTCAGCACCTAGAGGCACCTTAGAAAGTCTAATCCTGTATCTGATGATCAGTGTCCCACACAAACGGTCGCCCAGGAGCAATGTCAACACTCTTAGTGACAGCAACATGTGGAAGCTACATTTGCTTTTCTTACACTTTAACTGCCAGAAAGTCTTTTCCAAATACTCCAATAAAATTGGAGTCTCTATAATAATTGCCCATGGTGACGGGGTGGCACCCGGGTGGCTCAGTCGGTTAAGCATCCAACCCTTGGTTCTGGCCCAGGTCTTGATCTCAGGGTTGTGAGATTGAGCTCCACGTCGGGCCCTGAGCTCCAAGCTCAGCATGCAGTCTGCTTAAGTTTCTCTCTCCTTCTCCTTCTAAAATAAATAAATAGGTCTTAAAAAAATAATTGTCCATTAGCCTTACTTCTGCCCTTTTTTGATCTACTGGCCTTGAAGTATTCACACATGGTTACCATGTATTGTCTTCCTCAAATGATACATACCCAGTTTCTTCAAATGATCCTCAAAAATCCTTTACCCTCCTGGTTCTTTTCTGGAAGTTCTCCTGGTTGCCGCTGTTCTTCCTAATGTGAGATATATAGAACTGAACCCCATGTTAGTTTGGGTGGGGGGGCCTGACATGGTTAGAATTAATTCAATGGTCAGCTAAAACTGCAATGCTTTTAGTAATTTGTACTGTTTTTAAGTGAGGCCTCTTGTGACTACTTGGGTAGGCTCTCCCCTCCCCAGAATTAAATACATTTATCTATATTAAATTTCATCTTGTGCAATATGGCCATTTCAACCAGAAGAATTCTTTATGGATATTCCATGTGTCATCCTATGTGTGAGTCTTCTCTCCCAACGTCATGGTCAACCATAAATGTGATCATCATTGCCACTTGTATCTTTAGCCAAGTTTCTCTTTTTGTTTTTTAAAGACTTTATTTATTTACTCATGAGAGACACAGAGAGAGGCAGAGACCCAGGCAGAGGGAGAAGCAGCTCCATGCGGGGAGGCTGATGGGGGACTCGATCCTGGGACCCCGGGGTCACGCCCTGGGCTGAAGGCAGACGCTCCACTGCTGAGCCACCAGATGCGCCTTCGGCCAAGTTTCTGATGATGACATTTAGGGCAGGACATGGTTAAGAACGAGCAGCATGGTACTGGAAACCATCCTCCCGCCTGATACTTGATACACTGCTAGGCCTCCTGCCTTCAGGCACTTGCACATTCATCTCACTGTAACTTAGTCTGTGCTTCTCCACTTTGTGCGTTGCTCTGTTCCGTGGCCTGATGAATTCCAAACAGCATTTCCTGTGGCCGTATCACAGGAGAAGAGCAAGGATATTAGGGTGATTCCTTGCTGTCCAGCACCCATGCCATGCTCAGGGTGACTTTGGGGCCTTCTTTCATTCTTTCTGACTTAAAATCTCCCTCTTTTCACCTTCTACTTATATTCATGATACCTTCTTTCATGCCAGCTCTCCTCCCCTTCCCATCAACTCCAGGCATTCATTTCAGCTCTATGACACAACTTGACCCCTAACCTTAAGGTGCTTTGCACCGTACATTTCTTGGTGTTATATTTATGCCCAGAATGAAACATACACTTGGGAAATATTAATTGGATTAGTGAAGGTTATTTTTGTTAGCTTGATCAGACCCTAACCATAAACTTCTTGAGGGGAGGTGCTAGTCTTACGACTTTTTTCTCCTTTTTTTTTTTTTTTAATGAGGGAAAATTCACATAACATAAAATTAACTACTTTAAAGTGAACAGTTTGGTGCTTCTTTGAGGTTGTCAAAATGGACTTGGAAGGAAATTGAAGAAAATCTCTTTTCAACTTGTCCCTAGTCTGGTTTGGTTCATTTCATATATTTCTGTGGAGGTGCTCAATGGCAATCTACTCTCTAAGTGCTACTTGCTCATCCAGAAGAATTCTTTGTCTCATAAATAATAGCATGGGAGAGTCTAATACTTTCAGGATAAGGCTGCCTTCAGTCCACAACTTAGAGTTTCCAAAAATAAAACACGGGCTATGTTTATAAATCCATTTCAGAGGATCTGGATAATTAGTCATTAGTCACAGCACACTTATGGAGGAAACCAATAGATCATTACACCAGGTTATTGTTAGCCAATGCCCTTTTAAGGAGTTCTGTATGCCCCGTTCTGTGCCAAAATATGGGTGCTACAGCCATGGGAACTGTAAGGAAATAATGCCTTCACATGTCCCTCTTTCATTAGAATCACAGTATCCTTAGAAACACAAGCATTTGCCAAAGGTATTTTATCCCCATGTTAAACAATCAAGACCACGTAGCTCTTCCCTTGTCTTCTTTAATTTTTATAGTTGACAAAAGGATTTCTGCCTCAAGGACGAGTAGGCAAGTAGTCGTATTATGCCCATTTTACAGGTGAAGAAATTGAGGCTCAGATAGGATCATCTTGCCTGAAACCCAGTAGTTAGTAAATGCTGAACCTGAGACTTAAATTTCGGCCCCTACGTCTCAAGTCTTTGGATGTCCCAGAGACACTCCCAGCACTCAGATCTGCCCCAAGTTGTAAAGAGTCCGTGGTCAGAAACCTGGCCTCCTGCTCGAGAATTCTGTTTTGGGGAAGCAGTTAGCTGAGACTTTCCATTCGCTCAACACTTAGCCCTTTCCTGGCCTTTTCACCTGTGTTCATGCCATTTTTCCCTTCCGGTCCCACTTACACATTTTCTATCTACATCCTACTGAACTTCAGAGGCTTCTTTTTGAGGAGGTTCTTTTGAGATTCTAGAATCTGTGTCATGCTGTGTGGTTTGAGGTCAGTACCACATGCTCACACTTCTTGTATGTAGCCTAGGGACTCGGCGCACTATGAGTGTCATGTTGACTAGAAAGAGACATTCCTCTTAGGAAAAAACTAGATTCTGTTGCTTATTAATTTGCTTTTTGCTTGTGCATGCATATGTACATATATATCATGTTAACGTTGCCAATCATGTAGACAAACTAGGAGTCATTACTGGGTAAATTTTATTAGGCTGGAACAGTGTTTTTTTTTTTTTTTTTCCTGGATCAATTTTAAAACTAACAAGAGCCTAATTTAGGAGTAGGACAGATTACCTGATAGAAATTTGATATAATACTCCGCCCATCTTATCTAAGAGGCTACGCTTTTTTATTTTAAGGAGTGAATTGACATGAATGAAATGAAATTTTCTCCCTTATTTCCTTCTTAATTTCTTACATTTGTATAGTGTTTTAAATTATCATTATTAATACGATATTTTTGCTTTTCTGAAGAGTTTCTGTGTCATAACATGGTGAATTTCACCCTTGTCTTGGCCCGGCAATTTTTTTGGGGGTAGTGAAGTGTGCTGCTAAGTGTCGGGGGCAGAGAGGAGTTCTGCCTAAGGGACCCACAGTGATCACATAAATGGGAATGAATAATGCCTTGCTGGGACCTCCAGACTTTGTCATTTGCTCAAGGAGAGTCCTGGGCCATTTCTGTTTATTTCTAGTGGACCCTCAGACCTGACCCCCTTCTCTGAGGCCCCCTGCAAAACCTCGGGGTCAGGCCCTGGGCTCTCTCCCTCTTCCCACAACTCTCAAATCCCAGGTGACCGTCACCTGTTGTCCTCTGGCCTACTCCTGGAATATCTTCCTTTTGGTTCTCAAGGGTACTTTGTTCTCTCAACCAAACCACTGCTTTGGAATAAGTGTTTTGGCTCTCAAAGCTCCTGTTTCTCCTGTAAATATTTTTAAAAATCTATTTTTGATGCCAGAAGTAAGTTTAGTTTTTCACTGCATTGTTGCTCTTTGGATGCTAGTTTTGATTTCCTTTCAAGTAATGTGGACACACTGAGGGAAAAGGCTCCAACAAGGAAGGGCAAAACAATAAAAGCAAAAGATCAATATCTTGTAATAATGTATTAGATACTTTGGATTTTCTTTAGTCTTTAATTTTTTTTTCAAAAAGAGAAAGAGCAAGAAAGCATAAGCAAGGAGCAGGGAGGGACAGAGGAAGAGGGACGGAGAGCATCTTAACCAGGCTCCATACCCAGCACAGAGCCCCACACAGGGCTTGATCTCACAACTCTGAGATCCTGACCTGAGCTGAAATCAAGGATCCAACACTGAACTCACCGAGCCTCCCAGGCACCCCAGGTTTTTTTTGGATTTTCTTAAAATTGGGAAGTATATAGGGAATGGGTCACGTCTATATTATAGATGAAGAAATGAGACCTGACGAAAGTCTCAAAGTGCAGCAAAACTGAGAAAGAATCTGGTTCCTGGCTCCCAGTCCAGCTTTTCTCTCACCAGAGAGCATTACCCGTTCTAATCCTTGATTTCTTCCATTGTATTTACCATAATATTGGACATCTGAGGCTGTTGCTTGCAATTAGGTGACTGTCCCTTTCTCCAGAATCTCCAAATGCAAGAGAATTCCAAGCTATTTTTATTTTTGGGTGTGGGAGAGGAAGAGTGGTAGTTCAACCCTACTCATGCTTCAAATGTCTTTCTTTAAAAACAGCCTTTTATTTCACTGACATTCTGACATCTGAGTAAAATTCTGAAATGAAAGGGAAGATCTTATTTCTAGAAACCCAGTGTAAAATAAAGCGAAAGTAAAAATGGATGAATTTCTAAGCACTGGTGATACCCTTTGCCCCTCCACATGTGGAAGGGCAGGCTCCACTCCGTGGTAGCACTGTCTCTGCACTCAGATGTGGCATCACTCAGAAAGACACAGATGGAAGGAAACTTTGACCGGGGATGGCTTAATATAGCCAGTCAGAGGCTACTTAAGTTGGGTTCAAGATTTCAAAACGCTCAAAAAAGAAGATGCAAATTGGGGCACCTGGGTGGCTCCGTGAGTTAAGCATCTGACTCTTGGTTTCGGCCTAAGTCATGATTTCAGTCTTGAGATCAAGCCCTGCAGTGGGCTCCGTGCTCAGCGAGGCGTCGGCTTCCCCTGTCCCTCTCCCTCTGCCCCCTGCCCTGTGCACTCTCTCTCTCTCCTCTCTAAAATTAATAAATAAAACCTTTTAAAAAAATAAAAAGAAGATACAAACACAGAGCTACAAAAGAGGATATAGCTAAGTGGTTTGAATAGGCTCCCCAGACTTTGCGGATGGGCGGGTACATTCTGTATATCTGTGTCTGCTGGACAAGGTCGACAGAGTTGTTCAGGTCACCAAGTTAGCACATTAGGATACTTGAGGGGAGGACCTCAGACAAAGTTTCTGCTCTCCTTATTAACTCATATTTGCAGAGAAGGTGCTAGAATTTCTTTAAATCAAAAGAAATATGTTTATTACCCACCATTTCTGGCACATAATAGATTCAGGGACATGACAGCTGTCTTCATACATGTGAATGACCGTCATGTGTGTCTAGCTTGTCCTGTGGGAGCTCATGTATCAGACTAGAATTCATGGACAGAAACCTCAAGGAGGCAGATTTTGTAATACATAAGAGTAAAACTTCAGAACTTTCTGAAGATTTAGTCTCAAGCAGAGACTAAAATGCCACTTGGTATTTATGATTTTGATGGGATTTGATTCTTAAATTGGCAAATGAACTAGATGCTCTTTAAGATGTCCTCCAACTTTGAAATGAAGTGATCCTGTGTGTCAAGTTGGAAGTTAGACTTTGACATTTGACCACGACATCAGTGGCCAATTCACAGTCATCAGATGTGGCACCATAACATATGACTCCGCTGTTCATTGCAAATTCTGCAAGTCACTATATCTCCATTATCTGCAGAGAACGGTACCATGAGCGACTCCAGGCATAGCATTCCCCAGACTATGGATACCCAGATACTGCAATGATTTCTTAGAAGACCAACAAGTTTTTTCTCTGATATCTGAGGTGGTAACGTCCTGTAATATCCTATTTATTTCCTCTATGGTATGCAAAAACACATAGTAAATAGAAATTAGCTGAGAAAGGTTTCCTTCCTTTTGGATGGACCTCGTGCCTCAGATGCCTCTGTTTATCCTCCTCTTTCATCTCCAGGTTCATAACTAACTCCGGATAGCTGGGAGGTGGCTGGATGTTTAAAAAAGGCTTCATGTAGCCTTCCAGAGGTCTTTGCATTTTTATAGAGAGTTCTAGATGGAAGGCAAAATGGAACAAAACCCTTAAAACTTAAAAGAATAACTCACTAATAGTGGACATCAATGGCAGAAAGATTTTGTGGGAGGAAAGGACTGGAAGGAAGAAGAGCCTTCCTGTCATGTAAGTCAATATCTAATCTAGCCACTTACAAGGCCTGCTCTGATAGGAAGTCACTGAAATGTGTTAATTTTAATGAGTTCCATGGAGTTCCACACTCTATGAATGTGGAATGGAATTTATTCGTTGCTGAAATTGGGTTAAAAAGTAAGTTGTGCCTTTTCCATGACTACCACATGTCTCCTAGACAAGGCCATTTCTGATCCCTACAAAGGAAACCTTATTCAATGAGACATATAAAGATACCAAATGCATGCTCATGAAATGACCTCCATAAATCAATTGAAGCATCTTGAGTGATTTATGCTTTGAGAGCCTCGGGGACATTTATAATCTTGAAACACAGCAAGGCTTTTTAGAGGTTTTTAGTGGCAATTCCTCTGGTTCATATTAGACCACAGCATTTTAGTCTGCAGGAGGAGAATTGAATTTACACCTGGTGATGTAATAGGCATCTTGTTTCCCTAATGAGAGGTGACCCAGGCCCTAGGGACTCCCCAACCACATATTACTAGGAGGGACAGATGAAAGGAGGAGGGGGCTTCACTTTTAAGTGTCAGACCTGCTCCCAGGAGGGCTGCGTTTTGTCCCAGAAGGAGACAGTTGACACACAAATGACCACAGAATCAAACACCGCAGGATGTCCCAGGCACAGAACGCAGTAATTCACAGAGCTGAAATTAAGCAGCATGATTCATTTTTAATAGTTATTTTCACAACAGGACCCAGAGCTTTTTACTATTCTTTGTGGAATGGGAACCACTTAAAATTTCTTTGGAGGTCAGATGACTGTTTCATGCTTCCTTGGCCAACGTCTTCAGCCCCGGTTCCCCGAAGAACCGTGTTATGATCCCTGAATGTCCATGAGAGCCTGAACATACTTTTTATTGCAAGGAAGCCACAGCCCTGTGTGTAATAAACAGAGTTGGCTGCTTCCCAGAATCCTTCAGTCAAGGATTACTAACTGCATGCTGTCTGAACCTCCACTCTTTGGAAAATTAACGTGGGCTTTCTGGCACTCTGCAAAAAAGCTGTTTGTGTCTGTTTCAAATAGCACAGAAAAACTCATGAATCGTGCTTTACCCCACAACTATAATTTGCTGTGGACCAGACTGCTTAACTGACCAAATTTGGGGAATCTTTATTTTTTTAATTTAAAAAATTTTAAATTTAATTTTATTTTAAAGATTTATTTATTTATATTAGAGGGAGGAGGGGCAGTGGGAGAGAGAGGATCTCAAGCAGACTCCCTGCGGAGTGTGGAGCCTGTTGTGGGGCTGACCTCACAGCTCTGAGATCATCACCTGGGCTGAAATCAAGAGTTGGACACTCAACCAACTGAGCCATCCAGGCACCCCAAATTTTGGGAATCTTAAGGTGAAGTTGATAGTTTTGATATTGTTTGTTTTGTTTTTCATAACTGGCCTAAGAGTTCATGCATCAGCATCTGTAAACCTCAAAAATGGGTAGATTCACTTGTACAAAAAAAAATCCTAACAAAAGGGTAACAGTCTTTCAGAAAGCAATCCACATCTCCCTTTTCTAGGCATTTTATAGTCTTTGAAAGGAAATCTTTTTGAAAATTGATGTTTTAATTGACTAAAAGAATGAGTCCTACCATGAGGAATATCTAGCTGCCTCGTGAATACCGTTTGTCCAAATCTTGTAACAATTTTCTTGTCCATGATGACATTGGCCTACGTTGATAATTTGTAGTGAAATGTTACGAGTATGAAATAATTTGAATTTTCTTGAGTGAGTTCAGCATCCATATTCAAGATTTATATCCATATGTGGGTTCGTCTATAGTGGTAACAGTAACAACTGCTTCCAGAAGTTTATGAATGAGAACACAGTGAAATCGTTTCACTAATTTCAAATAACTAGGTCTTATATAAGCCGTTCTTATGTTTTGTTTTGTTTTTTTTTTTAATTTTTATTTATTTATGATAGTCACACACAGAGAGAGAGAGGCAGAGACACAGGCAGAGGGAGAAGCAGGCTCCATGCACCGGGAGCCCGACGTGGGATTCGATTCCGGGTCTCCAGGATCGCGCCCTGGGCCAAAGGCAGGCGCTAAACCGCTGCGCCACCCAGGGATCCCAAGCCGTTCTTATGTTAAAGTAGGAAAGTCTAGGGGCACCCGTGTGGCTCGGTTGGTTAAGCGTCTGCCTTCGGTTCAGGGTCCTGGGATCGAGCCGCACGTCGGGCTCCCTGCTCCGCAGGGAGCCTGCTTCTCCCTCTCCCTGTGCTGTTCCTCCTGCTTGTGCTCTTTCTATCAAATAAATAAAATAAATAAATAAATAAATAAATAAATAAATAAATAAATAAAATCTTTAAAAAAAATTTAGGTCTACACAAGCCAAAAATCCAATCACAAAATTTCACATGTTCAGAGATGTTGCTTTTTAGACCATCTGGTAATTTCCGTGGGTTCCGTCCCGTGCTGAGTGCTCTGATACATGTCTCCCGCTTACTAAGGAGACCCTTTACGCTGTCTGCGACGGCAGTTGCCTAATTACAAATGGAGAAACCAAGGCTTAGAAAATTAGTCACCTGCCCGGAAGCAACAGCTGGTAAGTAGCTGAGCCAAACACTTAAATCACAGTCTCCGGTTCTGAAACCTCTCATTTAATCTCTGTTTGAAGAACTTTCTTTCCACGTGCCCGAGAGGAACCTGTTTTCATGCTGCACGGTACGATGTGAACAGACACAGTGTCTTGAAGTTCTGGTGGTTCGGAGGCCTCCACCTTAGTTAATCAGCCAGTTGACACAGATTTATTTCTCACTCACCCATGGACGTTCCAGAAAAGTTCTGGGGAGGTGCAGGGATCCCTCGTAACCATGCCAAGGAAAGTATCGCTGCCCTATTTACCTTAACAACACAGAGCAAATATGTGTGCGTCTGTATAGATGTGCATGCATTCCTGGGGGTGGGCGTACTTAGAGATAGCACGTATTAGTTGGCACTCAACCAAGAAACACTACCAGATTTCTGTATTTCACGAGGCATCATAGAGTAAATGCGGATTTGGATTGAGTTTTTGATCTATTACCCTGACTTCCTTATGTCTTTGAGCCTTTGTTCAAAGAGGGGGAATAATAACAACCTACGTGGTGTTAAACGAGACAACGCCTGTTAGGCACGTAGCGTAGTATCCGGTACGAAGTTAAAAGGATGAAGCCCTGTGCCCCACTTGGCTCACTTCACCCCTTTAGAAACCCATGTCTCCGGGGGAACCTGTGCAGGCCCGGGGCCTCTCCAGCGCTTTCTGGCCTCAGAGTCTAACCGCGTGGTCAGACCTGCTTCCCTGGCCA
Source organism: Nyctereutes procyonoides (assembly GCF_905146905.1). Lineage (NCBI taxonomy): Eukaryota > Metazoa > Chordata > Mammalia > Carnivora > Canidae > Nyctereutes > Nyctereutes procyonoides. Next base: position 14,396,487 of record NW_026575136.1, on the reverse strand, counting down.
CGTCCCATTCCCCAGGTTGGCAAAGATGACACGACACGGGAACAGGATGGAACAATACTGGTCCCGCAGAGGAAACACTCTTCCCTTAGGCCCCTGTGAACACACTGCTCCAGGACCGGTTCCCCAGGTTCAGCCCACAAGCAGCTGCTCTCGCCCGAAGGAACGAGAAACAGTTTTTTCTCTCTGTGTCTTCCGATGTCCGTGTGGCTTAGCTCTTCGCCGCCCATCCCTGCCCCCTCCCCCGGCTCTGGGTCTGCGCCCCTCACGGCGGTGTCCCCCTGGCCCAGCCGCCTTGCCCCTCGCGGCCGTGAGGCTGTGGGCCCCGCTCCCTGGGCCACCCTGATGCCCAGCCGGCCGCTTCGGTCGGGACCTGTCCTGGGCAGCCGTCCCCTGCCGGCCGAACAGCCCTGAGCGGCGACCCTGAAACTGAGCGAGACATCCGGGTGCACGGACGGTGGCCAGTGTCTCGGGGGGGTGCAGCGGGGCCCCAGCTTCGGAGCCGGGCCCGTGGTGCAGCCCTGGGGGCCTGGCGCCCTGGCAGGGGCGGTGACAGTGGGACCGACGGCCTCGCCAGGGCGGTGACGGCTTTCCGTGAAATGACCCACGGACAGCAGTCCGGGTGATGCCTCGTGGCCGCGAGCGCCGCCGTGCGCAGAAAACAGACGTGGCCGGAGCGTTCTCCTGCCTTTGGAGATGCCGTGTGTCTACACGGCGAGGACAGGGTTCGGAGGCCGTGAGAGCGTGCTCAGCTGCACTGGGCTTGTACTAGAACCGGGGGCCCCGTGTGGAGCCCCACATCGGGCTCCCTCTCTGCCAGGTGAAAGAGCAAAGTCTTGAAAAACACCTACGTATCCCGCGAGTGGCATTGAGGCCCCGCGAGGTCTTTTTATCTTAAGACTTTACTGGAGAGAAGGGAGGCTGCAGGGGGCCCAGAGCAGCGAGGGGAGGCCGCGGGCCTCGACTCCAGGACCGGGAGGGCGACCCGAGTGGGGCAGGCGCTCTGAGGCCAAGCCGCCCGGACGCCCCAAGACGCTGGAACTCCCAAGCCACCTGGTGGAGACTAGGTCCATCTCCTGGGGCTCCACGGGAACGCAGAGCTGGGGGCCTAGGGCAATGGAAGGGTCCCGTGCGTGCAGTCCCGGGGCCGGGGTGAAGCATGGGGCTTCCATGCTGACCCTTGAGACGTTCAGGATAGCTACGCTCCGCGGCAACACATAAGGGAAAAGGTGCATCTACTCTTCTCTTTTACAAAATAACCACATTTGGGGGCACCCGGGGGGCTCAGTCGGTTCAGTGTCTGCTTTCAGCTCAGGTCGTGATCCCGGGGTCCTGGGGTGGAGCCCACATGGGTCCCTGCTCGGGGAGGGGGGGCGTCTGCTTCTCCCTCTCCTTCCTCCCCGCTTGTGCTCTCTTGAGGTTCTGATGGTGCCAAATAAAGAAATAAAAGCTTTAAAAGTATATACGTGAGATCAAATCACCGCATTTGGATTGCCCCTGGCAAGGCCATATTGCCACAAAGCTCCCATCCTGATCACTGGGGGGTGAGGACCTCAGTGTACCCTTTCGAGAGTTCGACCCGTATCGGACACGTGTTCTCGAGGGTCATCTGTGGCCTCGGCCTCACTGGCACAGGCCGCTCATGGTGTCCACTGGCTGCCGTGCACTGGCTATTTCAGAGTTTGGGCTTCGTGTCACACCTGTAGCTTTACGTATGCCAGACACTTGTCATTCCTACAGATTCTTTCAGGATGTAACCTTGTTCAGTGGCCGATTTGACTTCCTTTTAAGATGTTTTTCTCCTTTATTTTGTAATTTAAAAATCATAAAAGTAATACGTGCTTATCGCGACAACCTGTGGACGTCACCCGTGTCTTCCAGCTCTCTTCCATCTCTGCCACCTCTAGTAGTAGAGTCAGTAACGTCCCGTCTGTCTTTCCATGTAGTTCTTCACGTCCGGTCACGTACAATATACCTCGTCATGTTTTGGGTTGGATTTACTTTGACAGAAGATAAGATTGTGTCATATTTATCACTTTGCTTGCATCCAGGTCATAGATTGAAAGCTGGGTCTCTTTTTAATAGTCGCATAATGTGTTGCAATTTTATTCTACTCATTTTTAAGACTTCCTGATGGAAATTGAGATTGCCATTTTCCCTTTAAGTTGTAGGACATGTGGAGGAGGGGTGGAAATCCTTCCTTTGTCTTCCTTCTGGGCAACTCGAAAAACAATTATTTTCAAGGATCCTTCCCCCCACCCCACACACAAAAAAAACTCAGTTCTTATCAGTAGAGGAATATCTGATTCGCGGAGTGGTGAGACCCTTTGCCACGTCGTTGCCTTCCCTTTGGGAAAGCGACCTAGGCAGTGCCTGGGACCAATGGGAAGTGTGAAATGTGGTTTGGAAGCACCGTTGAGATTTGCAATTTAATGATGCCTGAGTTTCACAGATTTGGCACTGCCATGTTCTTTTTGTGAGTCTGAAAATAAGCCCGCATGTGTCACGTATTACCTGTTTTATTTCCAACAAGACTGGACAGGCAGGCTCTTCAGGAAAAATAATTAGAACGCACTAAACATAACCTGTTTTATAGGTAAGCTGAAGCTTAAGTCAACTGCCACGTGAGGGCCATTTCAGGGCTTAGTTCGTCCATAGAAATATCAGTTACCCGCTCCCAGAAATTGTGTTTTAGTGGCTAAAACTGGTTCCATTGTCGGAGCACGCACAGTACGAGCAGCATGGCAGTTCCTGGTCAGCAGCCAGCTCGTGCGCTGCAGTGACCTAGGATAACCTGAAAGCCCAAATGTAGCAGGTGAGCTTCTGGATTTACATATTTTAACTGAAGAGGAGCAGAGTATGGCTAAAATGGGGCAGGAGGGAGCATGGAGTGTTTGGATGTGGTACTAGCATGTTTTCGTCTTTTTTTTTTTAAGCTCATGATAAAACAAACTTCAAGGGTATGAGATGACAAGTAAAAACCTGGGGTCCATAATTTTAGTCCCCAGAGGTAGCTGCTAACATTTTCTTGTATAATATATATATTTTCGAGATGAGCTGTTAAATGAAAAAAAGCAAATTGCAGAAAAATACGTAAAGTATGATGCTATAGGTCCTACACAGTAAACTGTAATGTGCATATTACACATCCATAGTGTATATGAAGGCACACATATTTTACATGCATTCATGTCATATGTGCGTGTTTAGAATGTCCTAGAATTTCTCTTTCACCATATAATATACTTTTACCGTGTTTCCGTGTCGGCACATCTAGATCCACCCATTCTTCTTGCTCACTGCTTAGCAATCCCCGATTGGGTTGTGCCATGTTTCACCAGTTCCCTCTTGATGAGCATTTGTGCAGTTTTGAGTGTCTTGGTACTATGTCCAGTATTACAAACCATACCCCGTACACAACTATCTTGGTGTGGTCGTGTTATATTGACAGATACAGTCATTTTGTATTGACCCGTCTATTAACTATTTATATGACTTCTGAGATTTGGGTCATGCTTCAACACTCCTCATATGAAATAAATGTTAAAGTTGTATATACTTTATCCTAAAACTGTTTTAGCTTAATTTTTTTTTTTACTATTTAAATCTTTGGTCTATATGACATTTTAGGAGACTATAAATAATACAAGAATCCAACCTAAATACTTCCCTAAAAGCCAACCAGCTATCCTAACACTTAAAAAAAAAAAGATTTTATTTTTAACTAATCTTTACACCCAACATGAGGCTTAAAGAGTTGCGTGCTCTACTGACTGAGCAAGCCAGGCACACCCTAACATCTTTTTATTTTTTATTTCATTTATTTTATTTTTTTATTTTTTTAAATTTTTTCCCAACATCTTTTATTAAAGATGTTTATGTGCCTGCCCCACTGCAATTTTGAAGGACTTCACTTACTATGTACAAAACATTCATATACATTTAGGACTTTTTCTCAACTCTGTATTTATGGTCATTTTATCTTTTACTGTGCTGCTGTCAGACTTTTAATTCCATAGGTTTAGGGTAAGTAAAATAGTAGGCTTAGTTTTCCCATTTGATATTATCTTTGCCTGACAGTTTTCCTGGCATTTTTCATAAGTTTATTTTTCCATGCGAATTTGGGGATGATTTTGTCTAATTTCTCTCCAAAGAGTTCTATTTGTATTTTTTTTAAAGATTTATTTATTTATTCATGAGAGAGAGAGAGAGAAGCAGAGACACGGGAGGAGGGAGAAGTAGGCTCCATGCTGGGAGCCCGATGGCGGGACTCGATCCCGGGACTCCAGGATCACGCCCTGGGCCAAAGGCAGGCGCTAAACCGCTGAGCCACCCAAGGATCCCCCTCCATTGTTTAAAAAAGATTTTATTTCTTTATTTGAGAGAAGGAGAGAGAGCGAGAGCGAGATAGATGTGGGGGGAGGAGCAGAAGGAGGAGAGAAGCAGACTCCCCACTGGGTGCAGAACACAATGTGGGGCTCCATCCCATCACCCTGAGATCATGGCCTGAGCCGAAATCAAGAGTGAGCTACCCAGGTGCCTGTCCATTTGTATTTAATTATGATCACATTACATTTCATGTGGGGAAAATCACGTTTTCACGACTTTGGCTCCTGGAAAAATGGCGCGGACAGACTTGTTCAAGGCAAGGTTGCCACAACCCTTCAATTTGTAAAAGATACAGTATCTGCAAAGCACATAGAAGTGATTTTATTCCTGGAATTTACCCCAGAGCAATGCATGCCCTTCTGCGTTATTCTTTTTGTTTGATCATTGTTGAAGATTTATGCTTTTCTTCAAATAGGGCCTGGGCAGTCTGCATGTTCCCCTAAGTATTATACCTATTTTGTTTTTTTATCCTAAATGGGAGGGTTTTTCTCTTTTTGTTATGTATTAGGGTATCATTTCTGTAAAGGAGAACTATTGTTTTATTTTATGTTAGTATAATAACTAACAATTTGCTCAACTTTCGTTTTGTTCACACTAGTTTTTTAGTTGATCCTCTTGAAGTTTTCATGTATACAATCATATTACCTGCAAATAATGGTAATGTTGCCTATTCCCTTCAACTGTGGAGCTTTATTTTCTATCTTCTTTTTTTTTCTAAGATTTTATTTAGTTACTTATGAGAAACACAGTGAGAGAGCCAGAGGGAGAAGCAGGCTCCATGCAGGGAGCCCGACGTGGGACTCAATCCCGGGATCAGTCCCTGAGTGAAAGGCAGACGCTCAACCACTGAGCCACCCAGGGGTCCCTTTATTTTCTATCTTGATTAAAAAATTACTCGCATGCCATTGCACAACAGAGATACAATGGTGTCTTTTGTTTTCTAATTCACGTAGGTTAGTATTTCCCAACTGTAGGTGACAAAGCATTTGTGGGTCATTAAACCCATTTAATATATTATGACTTGGCACTTTTGAAACCAGAAATGAAATAGAATAAAGATCAAAAACTATCAGAGAGCATTACATACGGTAAGATTAAGGATCTGTAGGGTTCAGTTGCAGGTGTGTGCGTGCACACGTTTCCTGGGTCACAGTGAAATTAATGTCTTGCTGTAGATTATGGTAAAAAATGTTTGAACTATACTCATATAACTGTCAGAGGAAAAGGAAAAGTATGTGTAAATTCCAGAAATAAAATCACTTACATGCTTTGCAGATACTGCATCTTTTACAAATTGAAGTGTTGTGGCAACCCTGCTTGAACAAGTCTCTCCGTGCCATTTTTCCAGTAGCATTTGCTCACTTCATGTATCTGTGTCACATTTTGGTAAATCTCTCAATATTTCAGACTTTTTCATTATTATTATATTTGTTGTGGTGATCTGTGACCAGGGATCTTTGATGTTACTGTTGTGATTGTGTTGGGGTGCCGGGGATCATGCCCACGTACAATGAGGAACTTAATAAACGTTGTGCGTGTTCTGAGTGCCCCACCAACCTGCAGTTCCCTCAGGGCCTCACTGTTTCCTTAGACACAACGGGGGTACAGTTAGGCCGATTAATGATCCTATCTATAGTGACTGCTAAGTGTTCAAGGGAAAGGAAGAGTCACATGTCTCTTGGTTTAAATGAAAAGCTAGAAATGACTGAGCTTAGTGAGGAAGGCATGTCGAAAGCCAAGAGAGGCTGAAAGCTAGGACTCTTGTGTCCAACAGTTAGCCAAGACACATCTGCAAAGGAAAAGTTCTTGGAGAAAATTAAAGTGTTACTCCAGTGAACACACAGATCATAAGAAAGCAAAACAGCTTTACAGCTTTATTGCCGCTATGGAGGAGGTTTTAGTGGTGTAGATCTTTTGGGTAGATGATCGAACCAGCTACAACATTCCCGTAACCCAAAGCCTAATCCAGAGCAAAGCCCTAACTCTCTTCAATTCTGGGGAGGCCGAGAGAGGAGAGGAAGCTACAGAAGAAAGTTTGAAGCTAGTAGAGGTTGGTTCATGAGGTTCAAGGAAAAAAGTCGTCCCCATAACCTAAAAGGGCAAGGTGAGGGAAGCGTAGATGCCGACGTAGAAGCTGCAGCAAGTGATCCAGAAGGTCTAGCTCAGATAATCCATGAAGGTGGCCACAATAAGCAACAGGTTTTCAGGGGAGAGGAAGCATCCTTCTGTTGGGAGAAGACGCCATCCAGGACTTTCATAGCTAGAGAGGGGAAGTCAGTGCCTGGCTTCAGAGGACAGGCTGACTCTCGTCGGGGACTAATGCAGCCAATGCCTTTAAATTGAAGCCAGTGCTCACTGACCATTCTGAAAATCCTGGAGACCTTCAGGATTATGCTTACTCTACTCTGCTTATGCCCTCTAAATGGAGCAACTATGCTTACAACGTGGTTTAAATCATACTTCAAGCCCTTGTTGAGACCTACTTCTCAGAAAAAAGGATTCCTTTCAAAATACTACTGCTCACTGACACTGCTATGCAGCTGGTCATCCAGGAGCTCTCATGGAGATGTGTGAGATCCATGTTTTCATGGCCAATAACACAGCATCCACTCTGGAGCCTATGAATCCAGGAGTAATTTTGGCTTTCACGTCTTATTATTTTAAGAAATACATTTTTCATAAGGTTGTAGCTACCGTGGATAGTGATCCCTCTGGTGGATTTGGCAAAGTAAATTGAAAGCCTTCTGGAAAGGGTTCAGCCTTCTAGATGTCATTGGCAACATTCGTGATGAGTGGGAAGAGGTCAGAATATCATATGCCACACGTGGGCATTTGGAAGAAGTGGATTCCAACCTTCATGAATGACGTTGAGGGGTTTAAGACTTCAGTGAAGGAAGTAACTACACCTGTCATGGGAATAGCGGGAGAATTGGAAGTGGAACCTGAAGATGTGACTGAATGGCTGTGATCTCGTGGTAAAACTTGAACAGATGATGAATTACTTCTTATGGATGAGATGGAAACTGCTCCTGGTGAAGGTGTTGTGAAGACTGTTGAAATGACAACAAAAGATCCAGAATATTCCATAAACGTAGTTGTTAAAGCAGTGGCAGGGTTTGAGAGGTTTGACTGATTTGGAAGGAAAGTTCCATGGTGGGTGCTGTCAAACAGCATCACGTGCTATGGAGAAATCATTTGTGAAAGGAAGAGTCCATTGATGCAGCAGACTTCATTGTTGTCTTATTTCAAGAAATGCCACCGCCACCCCAGCTGTTGGCAGGCACCACCCTGATCGGCCAGCAGATACCAACGTCGAGGCAAGACCCTCCACCAGCAAAGGGATTACAACATGCTGAAAGCTCAGATCTTGGTTAGCAATTTTTTTTTAGCAATAAAGTATTTTTATTTTATTTTTTTAAAGATTTATTTATTTATTTATGATAGACACACAGAGAGGGGGGGGGGCAGAGACATAGGCAGAAGGAGAAGCAGGCTCCATGCTGGGAGCCCGATGCAGGACTCAATCCTGGGACTCCAGGATCGCGCCCTGGGCCAAAGACAGGCGCCAAACCGCTGAGCCGCCCAGGGATCCCCAATAAAGTATTTTTAAATTAAGGTATGTGTATTACATTTTTGTAGACACAATGCTATTGCCCACTTAATAGACCACAGTATCATATAAAATAACTTTCATAGGCACTGGGAAACCAAAAAATTCATTTGACTTGCCCGATCGTGACACTCTACCCAGGTGATCTGGAACCGGACCCACGATATCTCCAAGCTCTGCCTGTCATTTGCCAAATAAAGGGCAGGGATTGCAAATCCACACTTGATTTTTCAGCTATCTGGCTGACCACTTGGGCGAATTAGTTTCTCAAGGAGATAGAATCAGGGTGTAATCCCTTGGGCGTCATCGCACCTACGCAAATGTGCGCTGCCTCCCAAGCACAACAGGGTGTCCTAAGAGGCATAGGAATACATGAGGTGTGGTTCCTGTCCTCACGGGGCTGCTTTTGCTCCTGTTACATTACAGTCATTCAGATACTTAGATGTCTGCAGCTTCGCACACGAATAGAAAGTGACGCAAAAAGGGGCATCACACGGATCTAGTGCTCCCACTTGTAAGTTGGAAGTCATTCAGTAATAAAAAGGTATTTTTTTTTAAAGATTAGGTAATGAGTGGCTCTCATTTGCTTGCACACCCTTTGACCTGGATGGCTGTGGATTGTACCTCTGATGTACTCAGGTTGTGAAACGGCTCCAGGGACCGGTTCTGAGCAGGGCAGGCCCCGAGCAGCAGGAGCAGGTAGGTCTTGGCTCCGTGCTCAGCCCTTCACCTGACCAGCTCTTCTCCTCCTGCTGCCGCGTGCTTACTCCGGGGTCCACTCACTGAAGACTTGCGCCTACTCACAGCCCGCGCCCTGCCTCTCCGCTGCACAGCCTTTCAGCTTCTGTGCCTGCGACCACCCACCTGAAAATCTCCTTCCTTTTGTGTTTGCCTCCTGGGAAAGCAGGAGACAGGGAAAGATGAGAGAGAAAATGAGTCTGACCGGCCATGGTCACCCCTTCTGTATCAGAGCTCTTCACTTCCTGGCCACTGGCCACTCTGTGCAGTCTTGCTGCTCTCCTGCTCTGTCTTCATGTGCGCGACCCCGGTGGATCGGACTCCCCACCTACTCAGCACCTGCATCACTGCAGCTGGAGGAGACTGGAGTAAAGCACACAATTGTGATGACTCACTTGAAATTTGTCATCATTTACCCTCAAGCGAGTCCCCGGTACTCATCACAGTCACGCTGCATTGTAGGAGTCCATTCACTCTCCCACTCTTCTGGACGACCATTTCATTTGTACCTTCTGCTCTTTGCTCAAGCCTCATGCACCTCCTCCCCTACCCACTCTCAGCTGATGACTTTGCTGCTTATTTTAATGTGATGGTAAGAGCAATCGGAAGAGACTTCCCATAGGATCTTGTCAGCATCTCTTCCCCCCTACCCGCTACTCACCCATATTCTCCGCCTTCTCCTCTGTAACTGCCCCATTCTCATCTTAGGCTAGCCCCTCCACTTGCGCATTAGATCCATCTCCTCTTGCCTACTCGGGAGCATTGCTTTAGCAATTCCCTGTATTCCTACACCACCATTTCGTCCCTCTCTATTGAATCATTCTCATCTGCAATGCAAATATCTTTGTATTTCTCCATGTTAGAACATGCTTTTGATGCTTCCTCCTCCTCCTCCTATTATTCATTTGTCCCTTCTATTTTCAGCAGGCATTCTTAACTTTTTTGTGTTATGAATATGTTTAATGGTCTGGTGAAGTCTATGGACGCCTCAGAATAATGTTTTTAAATGCTAAAAATAAAACAGGATTACAAGAGAAACATTAGAATATAGATATCAAAAGAACTTCCAGCTTTTGTGAGATGGCAACATGTTGTTCTTTATTAATGAATTAGATAATACGTTTAAAATATTGGCAAGCTAAAGTTAGATTTTGTTTTTTAAAGACAGCTTGCTGCAGAGATTTTCTTCAGTCATAGCTCTTGCATCTTGTACCTCTGTTACAAAAGGTTGTACCATCTTATGGGAGTTAGGAATTCTCATCTTATCTGTCAAATCTCATACATTTTAAACAATGGAAATCACTCATCTCCTTCCATGGATTGGCCAACAAGCAATTATGGATAGAAAAGGAATACTGGAAAACAACAAGGGTGTCTGGGTCGCCCCTGTGAGATTATGTCCCTTTACTACCAGGCCGCTGAACTTCGGGGCACATTTGCTAAGAGTGGGCCAGCTGTGTTTGTGTGCACCCTTACAGCAGAAGCTTGTAGTCTCGTGAGATCTAGGGGTGGGTCTAATGCTTACCAAACATTTGAGATAATGACGATCATGATGTTTTGAGGTATCCGTAACAACTGTAATGTGATTGAAAATATCCATGAGGAAAAAAAAAAAAGAAAAAAGAAAATATCCATGAGGGCAGCCCAGGGGGCCCAGCAGTTTACCCTCACCTTCAGCCCAGGGAGTGATCCTGGGGACCCAAGATCGAGTCCCACGTGGGAGCAGCATGGGGCCTGCTTCTCCCTCCACCTGTGTCTTTGCCTCTCTCTCTGTGTGTGTCTCTCATAAATAAATAAATAAAATCTTTAAAAAATAAAAAATAAAATATCCATGAATTCTAGATGTGGTGACAAAGAAACAGACTCTGCTGACTTCACATTGATAATTGAAGAAAATGAGAGCAGTGGGAATAAAGATGCTGTTTTTTTCCCATTAAACTCATTAAATAAATAAATAAATAAATAAATAAATAAATAAATAAATAAATAAATAAATAAATAAATAAATAAATAAAATAAAAAAATAAACTCATGACCTTTCTGAATTCTATCCATAGATTCTTTGGGCATCCTAATCTAGGAGACTCTGCTTTTGATAGCAAAATTCCCTTTCGGAGTTGTTGTGGTCTCTGGTTTCTCTTGATCTTTCCCCTTTCTCTATTGAATCCACTCCAGTCGGGCTTTTGCCCCCAGAATCCACTGAAATTGCCTTTATCAAGATCACCTGTGACTTCCGTATTGTTTTAGCCAGTGATCTTCCTTGCCCTACCAGCAGTATTTGAAACAGTTGATCATTCTTTCTTTTCGATATGCTTTTCTTCACTTGACTTCAAGGATATAGACTCTCTTGGTTTTCTTCCTGCCTTTCTCACCACTAGTTCTCACATCTCTTGACTGGTTCCTCATCTCCCACATGCTGAATCTTGGAGTGACCCTGGCCTTAACCCTTAGATATCTTTTATCTCTATCTCCCTGCATTCTTTTGTTCATCCCATCCAGCTGTGAGCTGTAAATACCCACTGTATTCTGATGTTGCCATCCAGCATGAGGACTCCAGCCTTGGCCCATCCGCTGAAGTCCACTCTACAATTTCCAGTTGCCTACTCAGTATCTCCACCTGGTTGCCTAATAGTCAAATAAATACATCACGTCCCAATCTGGGTTCCAGCGTTCTTTCCAAAACTGCTTTTCTCGCCATCTTTCTTATCTCGGCATTCAGGAGCTCCATTCCTCTAGTTGCTTTGGTCAAACACCCTGGAATCGGGTTGAGTGCTTTTCTCTCACAAAGCACAGTCTATCCGCAGCTCCTGCCACTTCTAATTTCATAGCATCCTGGGTGTCGCTGTTTTCCACGACCTCGCTCTTGCCGTCCTGACACGGGCTTCCAAGGCCTTTACCCTAGAGCCCTGAGTCATCTTCACCCTCTCCTGTTCCTACTTCTGCTCCTAAGGCCTGAAATTCACGAATCTTACCAGCGTCCTACTCACTCTGCTCCTCTGGATTCAGAAGAAGTATGCGTTGTTCCCGGACTTTATTCAAAACCCATCTAAGTCCCAGGTATCGACAATGTACACAGTTCCCAAAAGATGGACATTCTCTCGTGAGTGACTCACGGAATTCATTCAGCAGTAACGTCATTAACCTGATAGAATGGTAAATGTAGCTCTACAGGTTTGACAATAAGGCGGTTTTAAAAGCTTGGTGCCTCCGCTTCAGGAGTTCATTTTAAAAGGGTGCTCTGAGGGGCACTTAGGTGGCTCAGGTGCTTAAGCATTAAGTTGGTTTTGGCTCAGGTCATGATCTCAGGGTTCTGAGTTTCAGCCCCATGTTGGGCTCTGCGCTCGGTTTGGAGTCTGCTAAGGACTCTTTCCTTCTCCCTCCCCCTTGCCCCTTTCCTGTTCCCTCTGTGCTTTCGCTCTCAAATAAATAAATAAATAAACAAACAAACAAAAAAATAAATATTAACAGCTTTTCTCCACTGGAAGTGTGTGTGTGTGTGTGTGTGTGTGTGAGAGAGAGAGAGACACTTTAGGAGGTGTTTGAGCAGACTTTACACACACATATGTGTATATACATATGCATATATAAATGTGTATAATCTATACTTTTAAGTGTAAATGTGTTTGTAGGCAATAAATATAAATATATCGGAGATTTATATCTAAAAAACAGCCCTCTTGAGTGCAGATGATATGGAAAATTATTAGAAATTTTAGAATCAGGAGCACCTGGGTGGCTCAGTGGTTGAGCTTCTGCCTTTGGCTCAGGGCATGACCCCAGGGTCCTGGGATCAAGTCCCGCATTGGGCTCCCCGCAGGGAGCCTGCTTCTCCCTCTGCCTGGGTCTCTGCCTCTCTCATGAATAAATAAATAAAATCTTTAAAAATAAATAAAAGAAATTTCAGAATTATAACAGATTTTAATGTTACATTATCGCTTGCTCCCATCTTACTTAACTAAAAATGGGGTGCGTCAAGGCAGGAATTAATCTCCCAATCCTCTTCCGATTGCAAATAAGAAAACTGAGGCCAGTTTGGGGATGAGGAGCGGAGTTACCCCACGGATCTGTAAGAACATTGGGGATCGAATCCAAGTTCCTTGCCTCAGTACTCTGCTGCTGCTGCTTTATTCATGTGATGTCATTGTCTGACACACAGACACGACTTTTCCCATCAGGATTCTGTATGCCAATCTGAGATTATTTAGCCAAGCATAAATATTTTGCACTTGAAAAGTGGAACATCAGCTAGAGGCCTTCCACTGGTCACCAGTGAGGCCTCAACAGAGAAAGGCCACATGAATGGCTCTAGCAGTCCACCGGCAAGGGGTCACGCGGGGTCATCGTCCTGATGCCAGCACAAGAGAAACGCAGAGCCTGGACAGCAGTGCATCCAAAGTCAGGCTAGCTCATGAGAGACCCAGTCCTCTTCTCCAATAGAAGAGCAAGGGGGCATGTCAGAGTCTTTAAGGACAGGAAGCAATTGGGAGGGCAGAGTAAGGTGAAGCTCTAATGGCTAAGTAATCATAAAGGGTCCTCAGGAATCGTGGGAGCTGGAGCCAGGCTCAGAATGGCAGCAGTGTCTAGCAGGGATGCTATGGGGGCCACGTAAGACCTGTAGTATGTTTGGTGAGAATGATTATTATTTTTAAAAATTTACTTACAGTACTTTTAGGCAGATCACAAGCTTTCCATCTCACCACCGTCCAGCTATTGTCTGTGTCACAGTCACACGGATAGGTGCTTTTTAAGCCTAGGCTGCTGTTTCTTGAGGGGTCCAGGTACCACACAGCAGGTCAGAGAGCAAGCACCGTCCCTTGACGCGGCCTGACGATGCTCAGAGGTTCACAGGTAGGAATGTGGATACACTGCAATGTGAAGGTACTTCATCGAAGGCAAAATCAACAAATCCTGGGTTTTGACCAGACCTGGTGCTTGAGAATCACCCCAGTACTTGATGACACTGACTTACGTAGTTCAAAAAGTCTCAGAGTAAAAGGGCATGAAAATGGCACATGGGGTCTACAGCTGCCCTTGTGGAAAGGATTTATTTCAAAAGTTCTAATTGTCAGGGAACTCTAGATCGCGTATACCTGAGATCCAGCACCTGGAGTGTCATGAATCTTAAAAACCCCTGCCTCACACGGACTGAATCTTATGGAGATCCCCGTGGGAGGTAGAACAGGGGCCTCGCAAAGAGGCCCACACGCTGTGTGCATGTTAGGGTACATGGTAAGGGAGAATTCAGGTCGTTTCACCAGGGCCTTATAGATGGAAGGGGGGCAGGCAGAAAAGCAAAAACCAGAGTCGGCAGCACGAGGAGGGCTGAGCCAGGCACCGCTCGCTCGGAGTGTGAGCCACGGAATATGGGCAGCCGCTAGAAGCTAAGGGGCAGGGAGATGGACCCTCCCTGGGGCCTCCAGAACGAATGCACCCCTGCCAGTACCTTGATTTTAGGCCATTTTGTGCTTCTAATCTCTAAAACCATGAGATAATAAATTTGTATTGACTACGCCGTGGAGTTTGTGGTCATTTGTTACAGCAAGAACATGAAACCAGTGCACTCCTAGGTGGGAAAAGTGCAAATGAGACATGACTCGACCCATGTGGCTCACCCGTTATCATGTATGCTCTTTTATTTTATTTTATTTTTTTAAAGATTTTATTTATTCGTGAGAGACACACACAGAGAGAGAGAGAGGCAGAGACCCAGGCAGAGGGAGAAGCAGGCTCCCTGCAGGGAGCCCGACGTGGGACCCGATCCCGGGATCCCGGGGTCACGCCCTGGGCTGAAGGCGGCACCAAACCGCTGGGCCACCCAAGGATCCCCTCATTTACGCTATTTTAAACCAAGATTCACCACCTGATGGTTACGATCTGGCATTTGCAACAAACATCATCCTCTGATGACGAAGCCGTGACCTGTCTCCAAAGGGGAGTGTTTGGGAAACTCTCTCACACCCCGTAAACCAGTCAAGTGAGTTTAGGTGGCAAAAGCTGAGGTTCTACGACCGACCGTTTCTCAAAATCCTGAAGCTCCACCACAACTGGCCCCTTAGCACTGCTTTACTTGTCGGTTGGGAATCATTATAGTGAAACAGAGTTTCTTGTTTAGATGGAAATTCTCCTTTGGTAAGTAGGGAACCAAATTACACATCACAGTGGACCAGTAACATGTCTGAGTTTACTGCAAAGACTCTGGTAGAGTCAAAAAGGAATATAACATGAAGTCTTTCTAGGATTATTCTGCGAATTCATATTTATAAAACAAAGACACATTCTGACACCTAATAATCTCTAAATTAGTGTGACACTTCATGAATACTGGGGTTAGACTACCGGGCATGTAGAAGAGCTCTGATCTGGAAATCACAATCATCGCCAAACGGCCCTAAAGACGGATTTTTGAGTGTTTATTATGGCAGGAAGAAAAACGGGTCAGGAATTCAGTCCTGTCTTGTCTGCACTTTTCAGGGTATATTCTGACTTTTAATTATGTGAAGAAAAAATTCAGTCTGGGTGGTTTCTTCCAAACTTAAGATGTGAGCTATCATGCTGGATCTGATCTTAATGTTTTCTTCAGATCCCGGTTCTTCAAAATGTGCGCAGAGGACTGACGTGCAAATTCAGGAGGCACCAAATGGGAGAGAGGAAGAAGGGAGGAGGTGATCGCTGAGGCAAACGAGGAGCCCAGGGTACAAAATTCAAGGAGGTGTTTAGTCTCTGTGCCTGTTGCCAACCTACACTTGCACGAACCTGAGGCTGGTGCCTCCTTGAGACTGAGGTGCCCGGGGCACAAATGTAAGGAGGTGCCCACTCTCAGCATCATGCCTACACCAAGTTGGCACCTGCACCCTCCTGACTGTGAAGGCCTCCTGACATTTTGCAACCAGGGTGCCTCCTTTGCCTCAATAGTCTGTCCCTAAAGGTAAGGGCATAGCCAGCGATGGCTGTAAGGATAGATATGAGCCTGCCTCTACCTGGAAGTCAGGTTTGTCCTGGGATTCCTCATGCATCCCCCACCCCTCCTGCCCTTGACAAACCCTGGACTGCTAAGCAGAATTCACAGAAGGCTTACCCTAATATGGCCCCAGATCAGTCTGGAGATGCCCATGGTCTCTCCTTTGGGCCATACTTCCTGAGCCTGCCCTGGTCAAGGTTCTGGGCTCACCTCTCAAGACAGCTTGACTCTGCAGTTGGCTCCCATCTGAAACACGCCTCTCACGTGTCACACGACTTGAGGGAACAGGATTCATTCAACTCTTGTAGATGCCTTTGGATTTCAGGAAACACTTTGGTCAAAGATCATTGGAATCTATTTTGCGCCTGTAGACACATTTAAGCTTTCACGAAATTCATACGAAGTTGGAACAGGAAGCTACAGGTGTAGTCAACGTGATGTTTGCTCCTCTGGACACGCTGCCATTGCCAGTTCTATCTTGTGTGCAAGGGGTCACTTGCAGGAATGCGGACGACCCACAGTGAAGATCTCCTGCGGGTTTTAATTAGAGAATAAAGAACAAGCAGGCGTAACAAGAACTCGTGCAACCCTTTGAACTGTCCCCCCACAGCTCAGGCCAGGTGTGGATGTCCGCGTGCCCCATGCCACTCTCTGGCAGAGAGTGCTGTCTGCGTTAGGGTCAGCGGCCAGGGCACATCAATGGTATTGCATAACACCGGATGCTCCCCGGTAAGGGAAGTGGCCTTATTAGAAACAGAAAGCCTCTGGAGCCCAGGGCTTGCTACCAGCTTATTTTCTGCTGAGCTGAGCCAGCGTTCCATGCAGCTAGCCGGAGAGGGAAGGAAATGAGTCTCCATCCGTATCTGCCTCTCGCTAAGGTTTACTGTTCTCTTGGCCTGACTGCAGGTAATTTGAGAGGAAAGACAGTCATACAGATCTCCACAACCCCTGTGGTGCCCCCGCTGTAGTTGAGTGTTTAATACATACTCGTTGATGGAATGAATGAAATAATAGACTTTGGTCAATGCTGAATAAAATTCATATTTAAAAAAATTAATACATGCTTTCGTGGCAAATGGAACACATGCTGTGCCTCTCCAATGGCAAAGCACATATTCTGGCAGAGAACAAACCAGTACATATGGTTGAGGGAGGCTGTTGTATGTTCTTAATGTAGAAATTGGTAGCCTGCTTTCGCTTCTAGCCCTTTTCACTTTTGTTTCCGAATGTTTGTTTCTGCCATATTGAGAGGAGGAGTTAAGACAAAAGATCTCTTTTCGTTGTCAGTGCATCGAGGTTTCCAGCCAGCGTTCTCTTTAATGCCCTTCTCGTTTTCACAGACAAAGCATATGGAGGGGAAACGTTTGGGGGTAAACAATAGTGTTCATTTTGGAAGTGTTCAGTGTTCATTGTAGCAGTGACAATCATCTTCATTATCCTCATTCTAGATAATATATTTTTGAACATTTACTCTGTGTTCCGCAGGCTACTGGCACGTAGTCGGTATGTGGCGGTTACTCTCTAGTAGACCCTTCATGAGCACGTTCCCAGACCGAGATCCACCTTGGAGTCCTTCCACGGTTCGTCAGAGGGGAGTTTGCTTAAGATTCTCTCTCTCCCTTTCCCCCTGTTCACACTCTCTCTTTCTCAAATAAATAAATAAAATCTAAAAAAAAAATAAGACACAAACATGTTTCTAAATACGTCCACTTAATTTCAAAAAAATAAACTGGTCATTAAGGACAGAATGATGGTTCTAAGCTAGCGTTTCTTTCCTTTTTTTTTTCTTTTTTTCAAAAAAATGCGTATGGTTTGATAGATTTGGACATAAGCATATCCCCATGAAACAATCACCACAATCAAGACCATAGACATATCTATAACCTTCAGAAGCTTACTGGTATCCTTTTGTGGGTTTTTTTCCTGTGTTAGAAATGCTTATCATGACATCTACCCTTTAATTTATCATAGTGCCCAGTGCAGTGTTCCCGGCGGCCACGGGTAGGCCGTAATGTGGCCCATCTCTGCGACTTCCTCACCCCACCGCGTGCAGACTGAAGCTGTAGGCCTGCTGGGCCGTTCCCATTTCCCTCTCCCTGTCCTAGCCCCTGCAACCACCATCCTCTCTAGGAGTCTGACGCCTGTCGGTGCCTCATAGGAGTGGTAGCAGGCAGTAATAATTCCTTCTGTGACTGGTGTGTCTCACTTGGTCTCTCTCTGGAGTCACCCATGTTGTTGCATGCAGTAGGCTTTCCTTCTTTTAGAAGATTCAGTGATATTCCACTACAGGTGTACACCCCAGTGTCTTTATCCTTTCATCTGTTGATGGACACTTGGGTGGTTTCCACATCTTGGCTATTAGGAATCCTGCTGCAGTCGGCGTGGGCACGCAGGCCCGCCTTTGAGATCCCGGTCTCAGCTGTTTTGGATAGACTCAGAAGTGGAATCCTGGATGATACGGTAGTCCTATTTTTAATTTTTTGAGAAATGCCCATACTGTTCTCCATGGTGTAAGCCAGAGTGTCTGAACCTCAGCACTAGTGACACCTTGGACTGGGTAATTCTTTGCTGTGGGAATCTCTCCTCCGCATCCTAAGAAGTTTTGCAGCATCCCTGGCCCCACCCAGTAAGTGTCAGTAGCAACCCCTTCCCCTCCAGGGTGATAATCAAAATGATCTCTAGACACTACTAAATGACCTCTGGGTGTGCAAAACTCCCCCTGTTGGGAACCACTCTTCTAAGCCCATAGTTTGAAAAGCTCGACCTTGCACCAAAACAGAAATCTGCTGTTTCCTCTTGAGGCTCTGCAGGCAGCTTGTAGGCAGTGCAACATTCTGGCTTTCTTTGTTAGACATGAGCAATTGCTAAGTATCGCGTATTTCTCAGGTCAACCTAAGTGTGCATAATTCATTCCCTTCAACAATTTATAATCAAGATTTAAGATTTTTATTAGTTGACTATTTTAGAACTAGTGATAGATTCTCATGTTTTATTCCATAAGAGGTCTTTTTTAATGGAAGGCTCTTAAAATAGGCATGAATAGGCGCCTGGGTGGCTCAGTCCGTTAAAAATCTGCCTTCAGCTCCAGGCATGATCCCAGGGTCCTAAGGTCGAGCCCTGGATCAGGCTCCCTGCTCAGCGAGGAGCCTGCTTCTCCCTCTCCCTCTGCCTGCTGCTCCCTGTGCTTGCGCTCTTTCTTTCTGTCAAATAAATAAAAAATAAATAAAATAGGCATGAATAATTTTATGCTTTAGGCACTTTTATTCTTAGTATTCCTATAAATATAGAGTAAACTGGTTCAATTTATATCTTTCTTGATCTCATGTATTTCTTATTTTTTGTTCTTCTCTATAACAAAGAGGGGTTATATCAAGGAATCATGTAGGAGGGGGCTTTCTATGCTTTGAGAAAGAGATAAGAGAAGATAAGAGAAAGAGATAAGAAGATAATCATAGTAAGAGTCCTGAAAACCTTAAAAAAAAAAGACCAAGGAATAATTAAGTCAAGGGTAAAAACTTAGTTTTCTTTCTTCCTAAATATATCTAGTTATCATTTTTAAAGCATAGTTCCTCCTCTTCCCTTAAAAAAAAATACCCTTTATGTCATCACTTTTGCTTTTCACTTAATTAAAGAAAATAGGGAAATATCTAAAATACCAACTTATGTAAATCGACTCTCAGAACTGTGAGGGAACTTGAGAAAATAGGACATGAGACTTGACAGCCTGGTCCTGTACCTCATAACTCGTACTGTCTTGATCAAAAAATGTGTTCTTATGCCTGACTTCAGAGTCTTGCTGCAGTGAGTGTGGTTGCTTCCAGGCCGCCCTCACCGGATAACGGCCGTCAGCCTCGGGCTGGAGCCGTTCAGATTCTTAAGCATGTTATTTAAAGTTTTCCCTTGGCTTTTTGTCTCCGGGGTAGTTGATCCTTGTGTCTGTGGCCGTCTGCCACCGCCCTGGGCCTCCTTCGGGACCTTTCCCTGGCGGGCGGGCAGACCCCGGGGCCGGGCCGGGCAGAGGGAGGGCCAAGCCCGTGTCCCCACGCCCCGAGCCGCTCTGGCTGGAAAGGAGCCCTGTGTCCTTTGTCATCAAGCGAGAAGTTCAGGCCCCTTTGCCCTGAAGAGCCCCCGGGCGGCACCTGCTCCAACTCCACCAGCCGCTCGGCTCAGCAGCTCTACCCATGCGCGCCCTCCGTCCCGCGAGGCCTGGAAGGGCCTGAGCACCAGCGAGCTCCTTACTGCGCCCGTTAGTGCCCCGAGGGCCTTACTGCGCCCGTTAGTGCCCCCAGGGCCTTACTGAGCCCGTTAGTGCCCCGAGGGCCTTACTGAGCCCATTAGTGCCCCGAGGGCCTTACTGAGCCTGTTAGTGCCCCGAGTGCCTTACTGCGCCCCTTAGTGCCCCCAGGGCCTTATTGTGCCCCTTAGTGCCCCGAGGGCCTTACTGTGCACCTTAGTGCCCACAGGGCCTTACTGCGCCCGTTAGTGCCCCGAGGGCTCGGAAAGGCCCCTTTGCTGAAATCGGGCTGCACCCGGTGCCTCGGTCCCTCCTGCTGCACTCCTCCCCTCCAGCCGCCCTGCCGGGGTGTGGGTTCGGGCAGCAGCGGGGCCCATCCCATCCGCGCGTCCTCTTAGCCCGGCTTCTTTCTAACCCGCTGCGCCAGGCCAAGCTTCCAGACAAAAGCCTCTTGAAAAAGATTTGAGAACTTTTGATCCACATGTGAGCCCTTTGAAAAACCAACCCAGGACGCTCTCTATCTCCACTGATGATGTTTGCCACCGTCTCTGCTCTACCTCAGCTACTTTTATTTAGAAACTGTGCGCCGAGCCGACTGCAACATTCGTGGCCCCTGGGGGCGAGCGGCCGCGTGGCGGCTGGAGCAGGACAGCACCGGCCGCTCTTCCCCCTAGAGCACAGAGGGGCGCTGGCCTGGCCGCCACACGGGAGACCGGAGACGGGAAGGGAGGCTGCAATGTTTGATCCTCTCTGAGGCAGTTGCCCCTACTCAAAATCAAGTCAATATATGATTTGAAAAAGCGTATGCCCGACGCACTGTGGTATCCTGGATTGGATACTGGAGCAGAGAAAAAAGACATTGGTAGAGAACCGGGAAAATCCGATGAGAGCTGGGGTTTGCACCGCTGTTTAGTTTCTTGGCTTGGACAGATGACAGCGGTTATAGGAGATGTTAGCATTAGGGGAACCCGGGTGAAGGGGACCGGGGACTCTGAAGACTACCTTTGCAATGTTTCTGATAATAAAATTATTCCAAAATAACAAGGATATTTTAGAGGGGCCCCGGCTCAGCCCTAGACCGGCCTTGTATGCACACACTTTCATACTCACTGGGTGGAGCCGAGGAAACGGAGGCGGGAAACGGACCACCTGTACAAGGTCTCACAGCAGTTTCCCAACGCCCCTTGACATTCCCTTCCTGGCAAGGCCGCTTTTATTTTTTGAGTCTTCCCATGAATTAAAAATAAAGAAATGGAGGGGCACTTGGGTGGCTCAGTCAGTTGGGCATCTGGCTCTTGCTTTCGGCCCAGGTCACGACCTGGGATCGAGCCCTGCGTTGAGCTCCACACTCTGCGGGGAGTCTGCTTGAGATACTCTCTCTCCCTCCTCCCTCCCCCCCACCCACATGCTCTCTCTTTCTCTCTCTCTCTCAAGTAAATAAATAAATCTTTAAAAAGGAGAAATAGAAAATTGGTGTAAAAAAGTTTTTTTTAAAGATTTTATTTATTTATTCATGAGAGACACAGAGAGAGGCAGAGACCCAGGCAGAGGGAGAAGCAGGATCCCTGCAGGGACCCTGGTGCGGGACCCAGGGTCACACCCTCAGCCCAAGGTCACACCTTCAACCACTGAGCCACGCAGGGACCCCAAAAAGTTTATTTTAAAGGCATATTTTTCTCAAGTTGCCTGCATAGCTCAGTCAGTTAAGCATCCAACTCTTGGTTTCTGCTCAGGGTGATGAGATTGAGGCCCGTGTAGGGCTCCCTGCTCAGCGCAGAGTTTGCTAGAGAGTCTCTCCCTCTTCCTCTGGCCCTCCCCCTGCTTGCACACACACTCTCTCTAAAGATGAATAAAAGAATATTTTTCTCTAGAATAATCTGGGTTGTTTGCCTCTACGTCTTTGGTGGGGGGTGTATCAAGGTCCCAAGTCAAGAAAAACATGTCAACATGTAATACAGCTTTGGCGTGCAGGAAAGAATCGTCAAGGTTGTGACCTCTCCACGTCCCGATGAAACTATCTGATCATATATTAGTGCTCTTTCCTGTGCTGCATTTTCCACCTTGTGTTCTCCGCTTATCTATAAATTACTGACTCATTTACGTGCTCCCTCATTCAATGACATTTATAAGCCAGGTATGGACCATAATCCTGGGGAAAAGAAAAATAGCAGAAGCAAGCGTGGCTCCTGCTGGTAAGAGTGGATAAGCCGGTGGGGAATAAGCCTGCGGGGAGACGGTTGTTAAATGACGTGGGTGCCTCACGCCTTCCCCTTACTTCCCATCAATTGCGGTGGCTCAGGCATTTCCTGAAAATATGGCCAACCCTCAACAAGCTGGTCTTGCCATGAAAGGAGTTGGCTTCGTAGTTCACAGTGATTATTCTGAGCCTCCTCCCCTCTGCTCTTCCAACAGGAAAGCAGTGGTTTATTCTTTGTGTTTATTCAGGTAATAATGCTCAATAATGATTGTGCTTGAACAGTAATATGTAAGACGATTCTTTGTATTCCTGAAAAAGCAAAAAAAATAAGTATTTTGCTTTTATTCATCAGGCAACCAATGTCTTTGATTACTTCTTATTTTAAAAACTCATATGATTAAGTAGGAGACATTATTATTTTTTTTTTAAGTAGGCTCCATGCCCGGCGCGGAGCCCGACACAGTGCTTGAACTCATGACCCTGAGATCAAGACCTGGGCTGAGATCAGGAGTCGGACGCTCAACCGACTGAACCACCCAGGCGCCCCAGGAAATTATTTAAAAAGGCTGATTGGTGCTTCCTTTTAAATGTTGTAGTATTGATCACTGATTTGAATCGAGGAGTTCTAAGAACAAAAATGCATCTAAATAGTGCTTTTTTGATACAGCGCCTCTAAACTTTTTGAGGAAAAAGCCAACTTTTATATCCTGGATTTGTTGTCATTCCTGGAGGCTTTTGAGTGGGTAGATGATAGCAGAGGGCATGCGTGCGTGCGTGCGTGTGCGCGTGTGTGGGAAGGCTGAACAACATAGCTCCTTACGCAGAGCTGGAAGGAAACCAAAGTAGGGTTTTGGCTCGATACTTTTTTTCTTAAAGGGCATCTGGCTGTAAGGAGGTTGACTGCCATTGAGTTGCCAGGACCTCTCGTAAGAGGTTGAGCAGTCTTCCTGTCTGTGAACAGCTTCATCGGGAAACTACTCCAGACAGCAAGTAATACACTCTCGTTTCTATACTCAGGGAATACTTCTGGACGTGTAGCCCTCCTTGTGCTGGCCTTTCTGGCCATTTTCTTCGGATCCCCTAACCCCTGTTTGGTCATCTTTTCCTTGCCAAGTCTCTCAGTGATTTTCCCTGGGATGTGAAGAATGACTGCGTGTTGGCTAAAGACCCTGCCCTGAGTCTGATCCCTCCTCTGTGCTGCAAGGTACAATATACACCTTTGTGGCCATTCTATCATGTTGTCGTTTGCTTTAGGTCCGTGAATTAAAGAGAGCAAGTCATCACCCAAGACTTACAAACACTCGGCTTGACGGTTTGTCCACCTCTTAAGCCTGCGCCCTGGTCATCTCTGCGGCAGAGACAGTTGCATTTTTAGCTTGAAAGATAAGTGCACATATGGAAGATGTGGGTTAGGGGGAAGGGCATTTTGCATTATCTGTTGCAGATCAGAAACTCTAAATTGATCATACGATGTATTAGCAAACGGAGTGTCGATGGGTGATGAGGAACTGGCCGATGGGAAGTCCAGTTTGGAGGAAGAAAATGCCTAGGCCTGGTGGCTGAGGCTTTATCCTCCTTTGGAGAATGGGTTAAATATTTTAGGTTCATCTGCAGGCCCACATTACGTATGAGATATATATATATATGACATTTAATAGCACTGCGTCCTGGCATGCACTTGAACCATGCTGAGAGGATGACAGCCAAAATGAGCTGGATCGTGTTCCCACTTCCTTGTAGGATTGCAGACTCTGAAGGAAAATGATAGTATTCTAGTTCTTTTTTCTTTCTGGAAAAGTCCGCATTACACTTCAGCATGTGTCATTGCCAGATACCGCACAGGTTTCAAGCGTGTCCCTCTCTTCCTACCCAGCTAACAAACTGAAAGCCAAAGAAATGCAGTCCCTTCCATTTCAGGTGTTAAGACGTTGCTTATTACGACTGTCTTCACGGTCGATGTCTCCGAGTCCAGCGATTTATGGGGTGTATCTGGATTTCTTTTTTTTCACGTGGTCAGTGGAAGAAAGTGGCAGGGGTGAGTGGCACCCTGTATATTAGGAGAGGAACCAGCGAGGTGACTGGGGGTAGCATCCTCCAGTTTGTGAATTTGCTCGGTGGTTTGTCAGTAACGGACAGCTTATTACTCCATTTTGGTTGGCTAAGGAGTAGCAGTGGCTTCGTTTCAGCAGATAAATACTGAGAATTGGGATCCTTAGTAAAATTAATGACAGCTGGAGGAATTCCCAGCTGCACGTGTAACTGGAAGTGCTTAACTACCCAATTAATCATGAATGGATGGATTCAGTACAACACAAAATACAATCTGCTTTTGTAGGGGTGGCTTTGGAAAATTGGAGGCAAGCATTTTTCTCTATCGAATGCAACCATGAGTGGCTAGTAAAGTGCCACACATTCTTTTTTAAAGAGCAGTGCAAAGAAATGTTGCTCCCTCCCTCCCTCTTCTCTCTCTCGCTCCCTCCCTCTCTCCTTCCCTCTGTTCCTTCCTACCTACCTACCTACAAATATTTATTATACGCCTGCCTCGTCCATGTTGGAGGCACAAAGATGAAAAAGATGCAGTTCTTATCCCTTTAAGTAGTTATTGTCAGGAAGGTAACACCACATACAAACAATGACAACACCGTGGGTGGATGAAACAGAGTTTACCACATGGACAGGAGCAAAGGACCTTCTCGAACAAGACTCAACGCCCTGTACAAGGCAGGTTGGTATCAGAGCACTTTGCACTCCTTCTTCAACAAGTATTTTCTGGTGCCTACCGTGTGCCACCCACTGTGAATGAGGTATATTTGGAAAAACATGAGAAGCATTTTATGACGGGAGCACGTTGGAGGAGAAAGATGAAAGGTGACCCTGAGTGTTGGCAGGGGACAATTTAACATATCTTTCTTAATAACGTTGCCCCGCTTGTGTTTCTTCTTGTAAAATGAGTGAACAGACATTTAAAATTTTTGTTTTAGCTTGATGTCGACGAAATAAAGAGAGTAACTAACGGGACAAAGATTTTGAGTTGATTGAATACAGGCTTATGCGCGGTCTTCGTAAATACGAAGAAACACACTGTTGATGTCTATAGGTAATAATACTAAAAATATTAACTTTTGAAAGTTGCTCAGCAAGTAGATCTTAAAAGTTCTCATCACAGGGGCACCTGGGTGGGTCGATCGGTTAAGCATCTGCCTTTGGCTCAGGTCATGACCTCATATCCTGGGATCCAGCCCTGGGTCAGGCTCCTGGCTCACAAGGAATGTACCCCGCTTGTGTTCTCTCTCTTTCAAAAAAGTAAAATCTTTTTTTTTTTTTATAAAAAGTTCTTATCACAAGAAAGCAATTGTAACTGTGGTGGATGTTAACTGGACTTATCGTGTGATATTTCACAATATCGAGTCATTATTTTGTACACTAATATTTTGAATATTATTCAAATACATATCGTATTTTGAAGCTAATACGATACGTCAATTATACTGCAATTTACAGAGACATACTGAACGAATCACGGTTCAGCATTCATGGGCGGAAGGAGGCCACAGCACAGGAAACTGCGAGTTTTCTCACTTAGAAACTTCCCAATGGCTAGCAGGAACCTGGGCAGACGGCAAGAGAGGGATTAGAATACCTCCAGTCTGGGGGCGCCTGGGTGGCTCAGTCAGTTAAGCAGCTGCCATTGGCTCGGGTCATGATCCAGGGTCCCGGGACCTGGTCTGCATTGGGCTCTCTGCTGGACAGGCAGCCTGCTTCCCCCTCTCCCGCCTGTGCTCTCTTGCTCTCCTGCTGTCTCCGTCTCTCCAATAAATAAAATCTTAAAAACAAAAAAAACAAAAAAACTCCCTCGAGTCTGAAAAGAAACACTAGTAATAATTATTTTAACTAGAGGGCCGCCACCAAGGGCTCAAAAGAACTAAATGGAAGAAAGTTTCACGCGTCACAAATTGTAGAATAAAATTTGGTGAAAATCATGGTAGTTATTTTTTTTCTTTAACTCTACTCTCACCTCATTCTACAGTTTTTGACGTGACTTAAAAGAAATATAAAGCCAAAAGTTAGCAAAAGCAAAGATCGGGGTCGTGGAAAATGCAGCTTAAGAGAAGGTGTGTACCAAGAGGAAAGTCAGGACCCAGCTCTGAGCTTCCTGGTCGTTGATGCAGAAAACAGAGTACAACCAACCGTAGGATCCTTGTCCCCAAGGAGGAGACGTCCCAGGGCAGATGACAACCTCGCTTCTCTTGTCTAGAACATGAGATGCTGGTGTTTGTGAAGATCCGGCCTTCACTTATCAGCGGAGGTGTGAGCCCACCGTAGAGTCCGCCTCCCGTGATTTCGGGAGCGTTTTCCCCGGGGGAGCTTTCCAGGGCCTTCACTGGGCCTCGTTGCTACAGAGAGCTTACACGGGCTCCGCTTGGCGCCGTGAGCGGGTGAGCGGCCACGTTAGCCACCAAGGTGCCTCCCCTTCAGCTGCGTCCAGTTGCCCTCGCGACGAACCGTCTCCTCGTGGGCCGAGGGCCTAGTGACGGGCTCTCCAGTCCGAGGCGGGGGCCGCCCGTGTGAGCTGCGTCGTCGCCTCCGGGTCAGCATGGACGCAGCATCCCATGCGGAGCGGTCCCAGATCCTCCTGTGGTTCGGGTTTCCTGACGGTGTCACGACCTGCAGAAGGAACCGGGCATCTGGAGTTCGTTCGGGAAAGCATGAAGAGGCCAAAGGCGTGCTTCTCAGACTCTTACTCCTGAAATGAAGCTCCCACCTCCGCCAAGTGAGGCATTTATTTTGCTTTTTCATCACTCTCAATTTTTATGCTCCCTCCTTCTCAAGAGCTCCTGGAACAAATCCAAAGGAACCTTCCAGTCGCAACGTCCGACACTCAATCCACATTCCTTTTTTAATGCTTTCTGATCTTTTTTTTTTTTTTTAGTAGGAAGGATTATTTACTAATTTTATGACATGGCCTTAAACTTCTATAGCTTAAGTTGGGAAACTTCTCCCAAAATATGAAGTCAATAATGAGAATTTTTTTTGAATCCGTTAAAGGACTCCATATATCTTTCCCACATCTACTACATTTTTTCTCTCTTACCAGCTCTGATTTTTCTTTCTCCTTGTCTCTGCTGAACAGAAGCTAGACAAAATGCTGACAGTTTGTTGTTAGATTTAACACAGTTAAAAACAAACCATGAAAAATATTGGTCTTTGAGTTGAAAATGATTAAATTAAAAAGAGTTTTTGTTTTTGTTTTTTCACCAACTTTATCACCTTTAGGCAGCGTCTAAGACAGTGCCTGGCACATGCCAAACAGTCAGTAAATTGTCTATATTCCCTGTATCCTCCCAACCCTTTTTATTTATTTAATCCCTGTTCTTGCATAATTTTTTTTGTTACTAATGAAGTAACATGCAAGCCCACCTCCAACCACATTTTTCCCAATCATATTTCTTCTTTTGTAATTCTTCATGAAATGTTCGTTTGCTGTTTTCGTTCACTATCTATAGCATTTTGTATGATCCTTTTACTTAATTTAAATTCAATTAGTTAACATATGGTGTATCATTAGTTTCAGACGTAGTGGCCAGTAATTCATCAGCTGCATCAACCCCAGTGCGCATCACATCACGTGCCCTCCTTAATGCCCATCACCCAGTGACCCATCCCAGCATCTTACATGTTGTTTTAGAGAAGTGACAATAAGAAAGAGCATGAAATTTGGAGCCAGATGAGTCAGAGTTTGCTTCTCCCATCTCATTTTTTAGCTGCGCAGCTCTAGGAAAGCGTGTGAGTCCAGCCAAGTGTTCTATGTATGAGTATATATTTGTAGAAAGAGATTTCTCTGCCTGGTGGAAGGCGCATCTGAGAGCTGACATCAGCACCGTAGCATGACTCTGTGGACACCTCCAGACTTCTAAGCCCTCCTGGAAGGGTCTCCAAGAAGAATTCTTAATCTTCAGACTCCCAGAGCTTGCTGCCAAGAACCCCACAGCAGGAAGATCAGATTCCTTGTGGAGAGACAGAGACTTCAAGGGCATCTGCTCAGGAGCCAGGGACTCAGCCTCTGAAGGGGATCCTAAGGACACAGGCCACCGAAGCACATCGTCCTACAGAGCTGAACCAGCTCATCAAATCCCTTGTTTACAGGAAACCCAGGAGATGCGAGGCACCCGCTCTCACAGAACCAGCTCTTCCTTCAGAAAGAAACCATCCTAGGGAAGCAGCCCATGGGGAGATGGAGTCCTCCCAAAGGGTTTGAGCCTCCTCAGGTCTCCTGGCCTCCAGACGGGGCCAGGATCTCTCCCAGGACTAGGTTTGCACATAGAGCTGAGCCGCCATGAAGAGCTTGGCACCACATGGAACCAGGAGCCAGGCCAGCCCCCCATCCTATGGCCTCATGGACTCTTCAGTACTTCCATAAAGTCTCTATGGCGAAATATAGTCACTTTGGGGTTGGGCTTTAACATGTGGGTTTTGCGCGGATACAAGCATACAGTCCATGGCAGCAAGTTAATGTGTGTCTACAACAGCCCTTCTTCACTTACGAACTAGCACAGTCTAGTTCCAACAGACCTGGAGGTAGCGAATAAAACGGTCTGAAGAGATGCTAGAGTAGGAATGGGTGATACGCGGCACCTGTTATTTCAGTAATTTGTTTTTCAGACATATATGGTAAAAATGTCCCATGATGATGTTGAACTGGGTGACTTTCTTTAAGATTGTATTTATTTGAGAGAGAGAGAGGAAGAGAGTGAGGGCAAGCGAGGGCAAGAGAGGGTGAGGGCACCAGGGGAGGGGCGCTGGCGAGGAGGGGCCCAAGTGGGCGGCTGCTCCCGGGACCCTGCACCCCGGACCCGGCCACGCAGGCCTCCCCTCAGCCCTCTCCAGGCCTCGCCCTTGCTCTCCTGCCCCTGCCTTTGTGGTTGCCCCCCCCGACACCCCCCGATGTCTCCTGCTGTGGGCCCACTCCCCAGGCCCCTGACACCCCCTGATGTCTCCTGCCTTGGGCCTGCTCCCCAGGCCCCCAACACCCCCCGATGTCTCCTGCTGTGGGCCCGATCCCCAGGCCCCCGACACCCGGGCCCCCTGCCCCGCCGGCTCCCAGCCGCCTCCCATGCTTCCCCCACAGCGCCCACCTGCACAGGGTCACCCCAACGCCTGGGCTGCTCCTGCTGCACGGGGAACACACCTGACTCACCCTCTGCACACGGGAGGTGCTTGTCACCGTGAATCCCTGGGATGGCAGAGAGCCGGGGTGCCTTAGCCTTGTTAGGGCCCTGTGAGCAGGGCCGCTGTGCGAGGGGCCATGTACTTGCTCCATCCCCGCGGGGTGCCCAGACCCTGCTGATGGTCACTAGTTTGATTCACCCGTTCACACATGTATTTTTAACGACAACCGGAAGGCTTCCTTTATTTGGAACTTAACAAAGACCATAAAATGCTTCGTATTAGTGAAGCGAGGCCGCAAGGTTAGAGCCAAGTACCTATGCACGACTTCCCGCCGTGGGTGCAGCAGCTGCCCTGCTTGTGCGAGGCCCATGGACTGACTTCTGGCCTTGGTTGCTGGTGTCGGTGGCACCTTACTCCGTGGACAGAGGCCGGTATCTCGGGGCCCTTGTGCTTCACTCTTCACTGGCCCAGCGTCGCTATGTTTCTGGTGAGACAGTGAAGCTGCTTTGCTGGAATATTCCTTCCTCACCTGGAACCTCTCTATTCGTGAGGCAGAGAACCCGCCGCATATGCGTCTGCATTTGCCTTAAGCGCACCGTGCGGTTTCACGTTCCCTGCGATAGTGCAGGTTGTGGGGTGGTGGGGTGAGGGGGGGGAGAGACTTTGCAGGACGTGCTCACTGAGGAAAAGGCTTTCCCCACTAAAGGGACATCTGGTCTCCTAGGTTTTGATGGGAAACCCTACTCCTCCTCTCAGGCCTCGCTTCACCTGGGCCTGGGTTCTGCTGTAAGACCAGTGTCACCCTTAGCCACAGACACTAGAACACTATGGTACTCCGATATTTGTTAATTTATTTCAAATCTAGCCATTTGAATCACGTTACGTCTATGGTTCATGAATTTTTCCCATCTACTAACAGGCAGGATGAGTGTGGTAACAAAAGGCCTGTTCTAAGTGACTTTACCCCGACTTTAAAATGGCAGTGTTTTCATTTTTTAAGCACGTGTTTCAAGAGGACAAAAAGGGTGAGAAAATAGAGGGGGAACAAGAAGCGAAATGTCATTAAGGTAAAGCAGCTGCTGTCTCATGTTCTCATGGAAATGACGAAGGCATATTTGTGGCTGAAGACTCCATGTTCCACTCCGGAAGGGAAGAGCGTCTTGGCGGTCGCCCTGTGACCCCACTCGGGATCCTAACTGTTTCTGAAGGGCTGGCTCCTTGTGTTGAGAGGGCTGGGCCTGAAAGCCGGGGCACAGGTGGGCCAGGGGGACTGACCACACCCCATCGCCGTGCAGCCCCAGCCCTGGCCGACTGCAAGTGGGTGCTGGATTCTTAAAGAGGAGGCCAGCGCATGAGCCCTGCTAGGGGCCTGTCGCTTGGAGCCCCCCGCAGCCCGGCGTGCATGGTGGGTCAAGGGCAGCGTTCCTGCACGCACAGGGCAGTCGGCTCAGACATGTTACGTCCTGACGGGAAGACCAGACCGACTGCCTTCGGGCTGCCGTCGACGGGGGAATGCCTCCTGAGGAGACACGGTGGAGCTGGGAGACAAAGCCTGATTCCTAAACTTCATTTTAGCCCAATGCCTTTAATGGTTTCAGTACAAGTTCTTGCTAGAACATTTAATTCCTATCCAGCTTAATTAATGAGAGCGTTCAATCACTATTCATTTTTTACTGACGTTACGTTGGTTTCCGGTGTGCCGTACAAGGCGTCGGCAGTCCTGGGCACTACTCGGTGCTCAGCGGAAGGGTGCTTCAGGCCCTTCGCCTCTCTCACCTGCCCTTCATGCACCTCCATCCATCCCGCAGCCACCACTTTGTTCTCTGTCTTGAAGAGTCGTTTTTTTTTTTTTAATTGTCTCTTTTCCTGGGTTTGTTTTTCTTTGATTGTTTCTTTTCCTCGGTTTGTTTTTCTTTGTTTCTTTTCCTTGGTTTGCTTTTCTTTGATTGTTTCTTTTCCTCGGTTTGTTTTTCTTTGTTTCTTTTCCTTGGTTTTCTTTGTTCTGTTTTGTTTCTTAAATTCTATGTATGAGTGAGAGCATGTGGTACTCGTCTCTCTCGCTTACTTCACTTAGCATTCTAAGTCCATCCATTTTATTTACCCAAAGAAAACAAAAATACTAATTTTGAAAGACATGTGCACTCCTGTGTTTATTGCAGCATTGTTCACAGTAGCCGGGGTAAGGAACTCTCCATACTCATCAGGAGACGAGTGGGTAAAGAAGATGTACGTACGTACTGGAATATTACCCAGTCATGAAAAAGAATGTGGTCTTGGCATCAGCAATCTATTTGTTGGAGAGGGGTCAATAACAGCAAGCTGGGCTCACCCGGGGGACACAGGGCCCCGATACATCCATCAAGTGAAGCATACTCGCCCCATGCTGAGTGCCTCCTCCACTGAGTGCTTCCGCTGCTTATTCTGAGTGTGTGAGCTTCACAGCAGGGGCAGGAGATCGGTCACTCTGCTGCTTTTCAGACAGGAAGCTAAGCATGTAAGAATGAAATGTCTTGTCCAGAAGCAAACATCTAGTGACTGACTGCCTTAGGGTTCCACCTGGAGCAGTCGAGCTTCAGAGCCCAAGGCTGAACTGCTTTTTCCCTATTTTTTCCCATTCCAGCTCCCTCTCCTTATGTCATCTAATGAAAAATAACAATGATCAGAATAAATTAAATCAGAGTATGACTTCCAGACTCATTGTCATCAATAGTTTCATCTCTTGGCTTGTTTTTTGTTTGTGTGGCCCAAGAGAGTCCCTAACAAAAGGTGAGCAGCTACCAGTTTTCTCTCTAATCACTCTGGACATATTGATGAGCTAATGGATAGGCCTGAAGAAGGGGGAGATAAAGCCCATAGGTCTGATGGTGAAATCCTTAATAATAGTTGAGTATATGTCTTCTGACGTCAATGCAAATGAACACCCCGTCTTCGATTACTTGAAGACCTAACTCCTGGCACCATAAAGCCATATTTAAGAACAGATCTCAGTGGAATCTTAGAGATCATCCAAGAGATGCTCTTGCTTGAAAGGCACATCTCGGCTTCACTAGCTGATAGCTGGGTGACTTAGGGCGTTCAGCTTGACCCGTCAGTAAGGCCTCAAAAGAACTTTGGAGAGAAATTGAGATAATGTGCTAGAGAGAACATCCTGGTAATTGTTAGTTCAATTTAAATGCAGAAAAAGAGAGAGAAATTGATTCTCCTCTTTTTTTTTTTTAATGCCTCCAACCTCGATGATCTGCCCGTTGAGCAGCGTCTACCAGCACCTCTGCTGGGCTCAGTCACTAGCCGTCAGCAGCGACTGTAGAGCCAGTCACACTGAAGTCCACCGAACTTGACCAGGTGCACAGGCTGGGCGTATTACCAGTGACGCTAAGCCTTGTTTGCTTCATTGCCCAACGAGCTCTGTCTCTTACAGGTTTTCTGGTGATTAGACTAGATAACAACTGTAAAGTGCTGTTTTATTCTGATTAAGGCCTCATTTCCTGGTTCCAAAGGTCAAACTAAGGATAAGTCCTTTTCCTCCTTACTTATTTATTCGAGAGAGAGAGAGAGAGAGAGAGAGAGAGAGAGAGAGAGAGAGAGAGGCAGAGACACAGGCAGAGGGAGACGCAGGCTCCATGCAGTCCTAGAACCCCGGGGTCATGCCCTGGGCCAAAAGGAGACGCTAAACTGCTGAACCACCCAGGGATCCCCGAGTCCCTGTTTTATAATTCAAAAATAGCATTTGTACCTAAAACATTTGCACTACTAAGTTACATCAAGTTGATTTTGACTTAAGACACACAGGCTTCACAAACTTAGGACTTTGGTTGGTAACCAAAGAGAAAATCTCATATATCAATCTAGCCTGGGCTGGTGCTTTTCTAGGAAATAATCTTTTTCCAAGAAACCACAAATTAGTAAAAGCGCTTAACTCTAACTATAGTACGTGGATATGGACATAATAAGTGCTCCGTAAATGGTAGTGGTTATTGTTGGTTTTGATATTATAATGATTACTAATATTTAATGTCACCTATCAAAATTATCACTTAGGGTTAATGCACTCTTTTTGTTTTATTTTAAGATGTTATTTATTTATTCATGAGAGAGAGAGAGAGGCAGAGACACAGGCAGAGGGAGAAGCAGGCTCCATGTAGGGAACCCGATGCGGGATTCGATCCCAGGACCCCGGGGTCACGCTCTGGGTTGAAGGCAGATGCTCAGCCGCTGGGCCACCTGGTGCCCCTAATGCACTGTCTCATTCAGGAAGTAGTTGTGAGCTCCTCTGGGGTACAAGGCTTTGTGCTGCTCACTCTGAGGACAACAAAAGCTGATAAGACATGGTCCCCCCGCCCCCTGATGAAGTAGATGCTTCCCTCCAGCTTCTGTTACACCTGCAGCTATTCTGGGGGAAGCATTTCTGCTCCCGATGACACACCTGGATTCCTTTAGCTGTCAATACATATTCACTCAATGACAAACTTAACAAAAATATTTCTGGTGAATTAAATGTGATTTTTTAAAAATCAGTTTCTTAGGCTCCAGAAATAATACACAGGTGAGACGTAAGTCCGTTCCATCTATATCTATATCATCCTTCCCTCTATGTACCAGAAGGAAAGGTCGTCTTTTTTTTTTTTAAGATGTTAGTGATTGCCTGTAGCTACTTTTAGAAGAAACATATTTACTATCATTTCTCTACTGTGACTCTCAAAACTGCACCACAGGAGTAGTGTTTTGTGGGCTACTTTTCCAGCACTGTGGGGCAACACGAGAAGGAAGCGTTACTCAGTCACTTTTCCAGAAGGGCCATAGAAGTCTGCATTTACAAGAAACTATTAGTCACCTCATCCCAGGACCTGCATCATCCCTGCATCATCAGGATGCAGGTCTGCATCTACCAGCAGCATATCCAGAGTTTCCTGAGCAAATACCCTCATTTCCTTTTTAACATCTCAGCTGAGACTAGATTAATGCCGCTGCGGCTGCTGCCCTTGAATGAAGACCTTGTGCTGTGGCTCCTGCTTCCAGGGGCCGCGATGGGGGGGGGCGGCAGGTGTAGCCGCCGGCACTCACCTGGGTCACACGCACTGGTCAGAGGCTCCTGTGCGCCCCGACCAGGCAGGTTCTGGGTGGCTGCCCAGCGCCCGTGATGCTGCTCGGTGGCCTGTGCCGCAGTAAAGCCAGACGCAGGAGGCCAGCTTCCCAGCAGGTGATCTCTTTCCCTTTTCCCCAAAGGAGAGTGAGCTCTCCAGTCTCACCATGCCCACCTTGACGAGACAGTTTCTTACTGGATGCAACAAAACAAAACACGAAAAAAAAAAAACAAAAAAAAAAACCATCCCCTGATCGTGACTTCTTCAACTTCTCTTACCCCTCAGGCTCACGGAAGGTTTCTGATTTACTGTTAGTTGTGTTCACTGACGTCGCACCTTTTCCACATTTGTACATTAATAGGCACTGATTATCAGTTTTTCCCAGATAGCATCTAGATGAAGTGATCCTTACCTTTTGTTCTTCCCCCAGTACATTAAGTAGAATCATAGGAAACTGCAGTTCTTAGAGTACCCCCAGATGCAAAGAACCCACCGCCCCGTTACCGCCGTCACCGGTGATTAAGCGCAAACCTGCTCTCACCCACATTCACCTCCTTCCCCACTGCCCCCAGTGGCCCTGGCTGATGTGGACTTCCCCTCCATCTCCATCTGGGCCTTTTGGTCACTTCCAAGCCCTTTGGACTTGTGAGGTCAGTTGACATCCTTCTGCTATTGCACGTCCATTAGTGGGTCTTCTTGGCAATTGAAAGGAACGGGAATCTGGAATTGGGTGATTACAGGCGTTGTCCAACTAGTCAACATAACGAGAAGAGCGAGGTTGGTTAAGCTTCTAAATGAAATAAGTTATGTAAAACAGTTATAATAGAACCCATTAGTTTGGATTCCACTAATGAGATGATTCAGGACAAAGCTGGCACTTGGTTTTTACAAGAAATAGCCTATAGAAAAGTAGTATAAACACAATTGGAGGAGCTATTGTTTAAATAGGTACTTCTAGGTACTCAAAGGAACCTTAAAATTTCCTATCAAGAACTAAAATGCTGCACGGAAACCCTGTCATTAAAGTGGAAGCTCGAAGAAATCCACGGACCAAAACTTTGATAATCTACACATACCATGCGGAGTTAGCAAACGTGCCTTTTGGAAAGCGGCCTGCGGTTCACTTTCCATGATCTCAGCCATTTCTTTACTTGCATCCATCGTTCCAAATTAGTGAAATTTTAGCATGTGATCGGTGGTAAAATATTGTAGAATGTTGTTTTATTTAAACAACTAAAATGTTTGACTTAAATTTTTGCATCTGATTTTGTAGAGGACATTTTTTTAAAAGATTTTATTTATTTATTCATGAGAGACACACAGAGAGACAGAGACACAGGCAGAGGGAGAAGC
The DNA here is from genome assembly GCF_905146905.1 of Nyctereutes procyonoides. Classification (NCBI taxonomy): domain Eukaryota; kingdom Metazoa; phylum Chordata; class Mammalia; order Carnivora; family Canidae; genus Nyctereutes; species Nyctereutes procyonoides. The sequence continues at coordinate 14,360,763 of NW_026575136.1, read as the reverse complement.
AGGCTCCCTGTAGGGACCCCGACGTGGGGCTCAATCCCGGGACCCTGAGGTCACGACCTGGGCCGAAGGCAGATGGCCAACTGCTAAGCCCCCCACCCCCCGGCGTCCCCTGTAGAGGAAATTTTTTAAAAAGGTTCTGCCCACACTCCTGCCCACTGCACTCTGCGTCATGCCCTGTGATCGTGGCTAGAGGAAGGTTCTTGCTGCCTGTCTTGAGCTCAGATGCCTCATCTGTAAAATGGAGATAATCATAACCTACTTCATGGGGTTGATGGGATAATCTAAAACCTGTATGTTGACCACTCACATAGGGCAGGCCAGGTCTGAGGACCCAGAGAGGGGGTTCCCACAGGACCAGCCAGAAGGGTCCCTGGCTTCGTGTAGGATGGAAAAACAACGTGAGCCAGGAGGAAGTGAAGGCAGAGTTTGTTGAAGGTACATGTAGAGAAAGAAATGCAGACAGGACCTCCTGGAGACTCAGAAAAGAACAGAGCACGAGGGTCCTCTTTGCTTGAAGTCTGGGTTTTGATGGGCAGTTGAGGCCTGGCGCACATGTCCTCTGAGGCGTCCAGGAGCTGGCCAGAGCAAGGACAGGGCCAGGTGTCCTTCATAAGTCATTCATTCCCTGGAGCCGGAGTCTTGGCATCAAGGTTTTTGGAGTCAGTGATCTTGAAGAACGTTTATGATGACGCCGCCTGGTCACTCCTTCGATGTTACATGTTGCCCCAGAAGACTCCAAAGATAGCAATACCTGTTCGTCCCTTGTGAGGAGGCGGTGCTGCTTGCATTGCAAGGCAGGTATAGAGCGAGACGGGGTGCAGGTCCCAGCAAGAACAGAGGCTGGAAGAGGAGTGAAGGGGATAAAAAGGCAAGGGGTCCCTTCAGTTCCATAAAAAAAGTAGGGGTTGAGGAAGCATTTATTCTCTTCCCTTTATGGCCTTTTCTGAGCACACTGCTCTGCTGCCCTTGCTGCTATTTGAAGCCCCCAGGTGAAGCCTAGATTAATGGCTGGGGTTGACCTCCAGGTCTTCTGTCCAGTGCCCAGCCTCCTAATTACAAGAAATGGCGCAAGGCACCTTAAGGCAGAGTTAAATGTGATCTCTAAGGTTCGGTTTCAAACATGCCTTGCTCAGCCACAGTGCCAAGAATGCACACTAGCCCATGCTCTGGATTAAGGTGACGAAAACCACAATTCTTAAAAAGAACCCAAAGACCGACTCCTATTGTGTGTGTGTGGGGGGGTTGCTGACCTTACACGTTGCACCCAGTAAGCATGAACCCTGGTCAGCTAACCAACCATCCTGGAACTTAAAATCATGGAGAAAAAAAAAAAAAGATGTTGACGGGAGCAGGCATATCTTTCTCTGAAGAAAGCTGAGCTGGCACTGGGCACCCGTGTCCTCGGAGACAGCAGCTCCCTGTCAGGCTGGGTGGCCGAGCAAAGAGCTCCAGGTATGTCCGGGGAAGAGGGCAAAGGAGAAGAAGGTACCTGTAGGAAGGCAGGGCCGGATCGTAGATATTAAGGATGCCGAGGGGCCTTTGTGCTTAGGGCAACCTTGTGGGTCGTTGCTATTTCCCCATCTGCCGGGGAAATCTGGGGAAATAACCAAGAAAGGCAGTGCGGAAAGGTGCGCGGCCAAAGTCATGGCAAGCTCGGTGGGGACACCGAGCCTCAATCTGTTGGGAGCAATACGTTTCTCCGGGCACTTCATCATCGCTTAGTCCAGGTTAGTGCAGCTACTAAAACTCCGCGTTTTCACCAAGGTGGACATTCACTTGTCTGATCCGGCAGCGAAACCGATGCTTGGAACGCGCCGCTCGCTGCGGTGGCCCCTCGGGGGGAGGGGGGTGTAGTTGTCTGACTCCGCGTTATTATTATTTAAAGTATCATTTCCCGTAATAATAAAATGAATTATTTTATTTATCATAGAAAATAAAGGAAAATGAAATTTTAAGCGTTTAAAAGCCAAACGAGAAAGGCAGTTCCTCGTGGCCCTTGTCGCTTGGAGGGCTCTGTCCCCGGGGGCCGGCGGCGCTGAGCTGGGGGTGCTCCAGGCCCTCGGGTGCTCTGGGCCCTCGGGTGCGCTCGTGCACCGTCTCGCGCTCTGGCGTCTTGTTAGTTCAACAGAACGACCCAGAAGGGTTTCACTGCCGTTCTGCGGGGAAAGATCTCAGCAGGTGAGCCGTGCTTCCTCGTTCTGCAGTGGCCGTGGGGCCCACACACGGCAATAGGTGACCACCCGGCTGAGCCGCCCCGTCTGGCCTGATGCCTGGAAGCTCCGGCAGTGGCCGTGAACACATTTTAGTGTCACACACTCATCAAGTCTCCCTCCCCCTTACTCTTCCGTGACATGACCCTAAAATATGCGCAAAACACAGTAATAAAACACAAACAGTAGAGTAGAATAATGAGATACAAATACTAAAATCCTTCATAAGAAGGGAAAATGTATTCCAGTGTGGAAAGGACAAGATCCACGAGTGGACGGATGCCTGGGTCTCACGGGGGGTGGGGGGGTCCGGGAGGGGCTGCGGGTAGCTCAGGACTCTTCAAAGGTGGTGGAAAGGCTCTAATATTGGATTGTGGTATAGACCATGTTCTGGAAGCTTATTAAAAATCATTGAATTAGGGAACGCCTGGGGGGCTCAACGGTTGAGCATCTGCCTTCGGCCCAGGGCGTGATCCTGGGGTCCCGCATCGGGCTCCCCGCAGGGAGCCTGCTTCTCCCACTGCCTGTGTCTCTGCCTCTCTCTGTGTGTCTCATGAATAAATCAATAAAATCTTAAAATCATTGAATCGTACATTTTAAATGTGTGAATATAAATCATGCCTCAGTAACACTTTTTTTTTTAAATAATAAATGAATAAAAGAACAAGCTGTAGATCCTGAAACCCCGGGGCAGCCAAAGCTGTACTGCCGACAAGGTGCAGAGCTTGAGTGAGTCAAAGATTAGTTGCTGGCATTTCATGAATCTCCCTAATGGTGGCAGAAGGAGGGGCGTTCCCTCTCCACCCAAGCACAGGAGACGCGCCAGGGTGTGTATCATCATCCTCGTCCGCGGGGGAGGACGTGGACACTCAGAACGTTGAATCTGTTGCCCAAGATGTGTGGCCGGTAGGACCCGGCAAGGGCGTCAAGTGCAGCCCGTGGGTGCCTCCTCCCCGGCGCCAGGCCCCCTCTCTGGGAATGGGGGGCCCTTCCGTTATTTGACTTGAGGCCACTTTCCTTCCTCCACAACAACAGTAAACTGATGCTCCAGTGTTTCTATCACTGTTTTGTATTTGGTGCTTGAGATTCGTGAAAAGGCATGAATCTGTTTTCAATATTGAAAAAAAGGCAGAGAAAGAGTCTGAGCCTTATGTTAATGGAAAGATAGGCATTTCTTTCTTTCTTTTTTTTTTTTCCAAGATTTATTTTAGAGAGAGAATGAGCAGGGGAGAAGGGCAACGGCGGGGCGGAGGGGGTGGAGAGGACCCTCAAGCAGACTCCCTGGTGAGCACAGAGCCGGGTGCAGGGTGGGCGCTCAGGACCCCAGGCCATGACCTGAGCCGACACCCGGACGCAGCCACCCGGGAGCCCGTTTCTTGGGCGTTCGCTACTATGCATTATGTTACGGCCTCTAAATGGTGTCCATGCATGTCCACGCACGTGCGCATGTGCACGTGTCCACCTACAGCAGCATCTTGAAGGAGAGACCTGCTTCCGTTCGCTCCTGAGGTCGTTGGCTCGTTGGCGCCCCAAGCTCTGGTTTGTCCCAGGTCTGCGTGGGAACCCCCGGGCTGGCTTCTCTGTGCCTTTTGCGCAGGCTCAGCTCACCCAGTAGGCCGGCTAGCCCACGCTTTGCCAATTTTTATGAAGTGGAATTCTGGAAAATGGAAAGCTAACGGGGCCACATCTTCCAGCTTTGCCCGAGCAGGTGACCTTTACGTGTGCACCTATGTCCTCGTGGCGTCCTCAGTGTCGCCATCTTGCCAGTTCCCTGCACCTGATCAGGAATGTGTAACCAGCTCCCGCCACAGCCCTCGGTTGTACTGAGCCCGCGGCAGCCCCTCCCCTTCCAGAGCCTTCCTCTGGTCTGGACCCGGTGGTCGTCTCCTCTTGCCGCTCTGTGGCTCTTGCGGTTCTTCTCTCTGAGCCTTGGTACATAACCCAGGGGCTTCCTGTTTTCTTCTCCATCTTTCTCCTGGGCTACGTCTGGCCCCTCTTTCACGCGGTTGAAACAAAACCAAACAAATAAATAGAAACAAGAAACCACTGCTGTGCCAAGCCAGCGGAACTCGTCCACAGGCCGAATTTGGGCTCTTGATGGTGGACCTCTGTTTTCCCTAGGACCCTGAGGCACAGCAGCGGTGACTTCCCTATTCAAAGAAAGGTAGATGGCATTGAAAAGAGGAGGGGGGGGAGGAGAAGAGGGAGGAGGAGGATGGGGAGAGGGAGGAAGGGGAGGAGGATGGGAGGGGGGAAGAGGAGAGGGAGGGGGAGGAGCAGGAGGGGGAGGAGGCGGAAGAGGAGGAGGGGGAGTAGGAGGGGGAAGAGGAGGAGGAGGGGGAAGAGGATGGGGAGGAGGAGGAGAGGAGAAGGAGGAGGGGGAAGGGGAAAAGGATGGGGAGGAGGAGGAGGGGAGGGAGGTGGGGGAGGAGGAGGGGGAGGAGGAGGAGGAAGACGGGGAGGAGGAGGAGGGGGAAGAGGAGGAGGAGGAGGAGGGGGAAGAGGAGGAGGGGAGGAGGAAGGGGAAAAGGATGGGGAGGAGGAGGAAGGGGAAAAGGATGGGGAGGAGGAGGAGGGGGGGAGGAGGGGGAGGAGGAGGAGAAGGAGGAGGAGGGGGAGAAGGATGAGAAGAAGAGGGAGGAGGAGAAGAGGGAGGGGGAGGATGGGGAAGGGGAGGAAGGGGAGGAGGGGAAGGGGAGGAGGGGAGGGGAGGAGGGAGAGGGGGAGGAGGGGGAGGGGGAGGGGGAGGAGGGGGAGGAGGGGGGAGGAGGAGAGGGAGGAGGGGGAGGGGGAGAAGGAGGAGGAGGGGAGAAGGAGGAGGGGGAGGAGGAGGAGAGGAAGGAGGAGGGGGAGAAGGACTTGGAGGAGAAGGGGACAGAGGAGGAGGAGGAGGAGGAAGAGGGGGAAGAAGAGGAGGAGGGGGAAGAGGACGGGGGAGGAGGAGGGGGAGGAGAAGAAGGAGGAGGAGGAGAGGAGGGGGGGAGGAGGGGGAGGAGAAGGAGGAAGAGGAGGAAGGGGAAAAGGAGGAGAGGGAGAAGGAAGAGGGGGAGGAGGGGGGAGGAAGAGGGGGAGGAGAAGAAGGAGGAGGTGGAGGGGGAGAAGGATGAGACGAAGAGGGAGGAGGGGGAAGAGAGGGAGGAGAAAAACCAGAGTAAATGTGGAAATGATGTAATGCCGTGATTATGAAAATGAATATCGAATATCCTGGTGCTTTAGCTTTCCCTCTACCAATATTCTTAGAAACAGGGAAGTAAACAGAAGCTTCTGCTTTCACACATTTGGCAATAGTAGAGCTCATTACGTAATTTTGAAATTTTCACAGTCTTGTTCCCATTTCAAAATCAAGTTCATTTGCAGGAGCCCTTTGAGTCGCCTCCTGCGTGCTTGGAGGTGAGGGGACGCTGGGATGAGGAGTTGTCACGGTGGTTTGGGGGTGAGCCGTGCCCCGTGTCCCCGGCGGCCTGTCGCGGTCGCCTGCTCGTGGCTCCAGCAGGCAGCCTGCCCGCTCCTGGGCTGCGGCCACTGGCCTCCCCAGCACACGGTCTCAGCACGCGGCAGGTGCCTCCTTCCTGACTCCGCGCAGCACAATCCCGTGGTGGCCCAGGCATCGTCACGCAGCCAGTCCAGGAGCTTAAAATGATGGACGGCACGTGCCACCTGTCAGTGGGGCGGCACCTCCAGCTAGCTCCGACCGGTTCTCATATGTAGCATTTTAGAAACATTGTTTTCTTTCTCTCTTACTCTGGATTTTCTGCAGGTACACCTAAATTTGGACAAAAGATGTGTTCCAAGAGAACCCATTTAAAGGACTTCAAGGTAGCTTTTTTTTTTTTCTAGCAATGAGGGGTCTCCAGAATAGTCGGTCGCCCTGTTCCGATCCATCTTGTACATCCAGATTTTCCCCGAGCACTTCTGCACAGAGGAATTTGGTTATGATTTGCTTGACAAATACATTTACCCTATAAAGGGCACTTTCTTTTCTTTTCCTTTTTTTTGAATTATTTTATTTATTCATGAGAGACACAGAGAGAGAAGCAGAGACACAGGCAGAGGGAGAAGCAGGCTCCATGCAGGGGGCCTGATGTGGGACTCAATCCCAGGCCCCAGGGTCACGCCCTGAGCTGAAGGCAGATGCTCACCCCCTGTACCCCCCATGTGCCCCAAAAGCACCACATCAAGGGCCTGGGTTTGGACACATTGCAGTTACCACAGTTGTGATCATTTTGCAACTTATAAATGCATCGTCTCAACAAATCATACACCTGGAACTTACACGATGTCCTACACCAATTACATCGCAGTAAAGCATTGGGGGGAAGCATTGGGTTTTTTTGGCAACAGATATGTCAAGAAAAATGGAGACTTTTCGAGATGGGCTATTGTGCATGTATATTATAAATGAGTTGAAAAAATGATTAGCATCTGTTGATTTTCTTTAACCCAGCGTAGGTGTGTCAGGACTAGGAGACGAGGAAGAGAATGGCTGTTTAGGATGCGCTTGCCACATGCTGCATCCTGGAGGAGGTGTTGGAGCATGAGAGCAGCTCGGTGGAGGGCTCTGCCCAGTCGGCCCATGGCTTCCGCACTGTTCCAGGGCTTCAGGGGTGAGGCGTGCAAGGCAGCGAGCTGTGTGCTGGCCCTGCGGTGCGGGGGGGTTAGCTGCTCGTCACATCTTACTCCGTTCGCGTCTTCCAAGTAAGCGGCGTCTGCTTGTGCGCAGGGAGCGGCGGAGCCTGGAGTGGCCAGGGCGGCCCGCGCGGTTTTCCAGAGTGAGTTGCAGAGGCAGGATCCAGAACCAGCCTCTGTCGGGCATTCTGATGAGACCTCTAAGCAGGGGTCGCTGACCTCGGGCGCCGGGAAAATCTGTGCTAAGCCCGACATTTCCCAGTTTAGGAGAAGCTTGAAAGGATCCGTTTCAGCGGCCACCATGCCTAGGGCGCTTCGGTGTTTGCAGCGGGTAGCAAATTCTCAGCTACGTGGACATCTCCGCTTTCCAGAATCTGTGCGCATTTCTGGAACCCACCGAGTACAGTGGGTCTGTCGAGAGCTGTGCCGTGCGAGTGTCGTCATCTGTGCAGACACCAACCTGTAATGGCAGCGTAAGGACGGCAAGGGCGACGTTTCCTTAGCAACCGGGAGGCAAACCTAAAGGATTTTTTTTTCTTGACTTTTTAAGTAGCTGCTGTAGTTTTCATGTCCTCTTGTGCCGTGAGCAGTGAGTGACGCTGGGCGGCCCCGGCACCCTGGCCACGTCCGTGAGGCTGGACCCCGGGGTGGTTCAGGTAGTGTCTCTGGCTGTGTGCTGCCATCGAGGACAGCCTTGTGTTCATCCCGAAGGCTCACGCATGGTGGCCGCGGGGACCGGGTGTGACTCCCGTGGGACGATGACTGGAGCTTGCTGTGTTGGGGGGCTGCGAGGGACGGGGGGGGACACTCTAAGCAGCTCCACGCCCGGCACGGAGCTCACAACCCTGAGAAAATGGCCGAGCTGAGACCATGAGTCAGACACGCCACCGCCTTCCGAGCCCCCCAGGGCCTGAGGTTGTCACAGTGGGTTCAACAGTGTGAACAGCGGCTTGGGGGACGCGATGACGGCCGCAGGGCTCCGCATTGCCGTGTGGACATCTTGGGTAGAGCCGTCCTCTGTAGCCCAAGCTGTGGGCACAACCGACGTCTCGTGGGCTGAGGGCCTTGTTCCCTCCTGCGTACGTGAGCGGGAGACCGGGACTACGGCTGAACGTGCGGGGGGGCCCGGAACCTCAAGACCTGGGCACGCAGTCAGCGCCGTGTTCACTGCCGCTCAGCTCCTGGCCCTTGATCGGTGGCCCTGCCACCTCCCAGGTCCCTGGGAGGCCTGGGGCATTGGTGTGACCATGCACCCGCGGCCGCGGCGAGCGTGTGCCCGGAGCCTGACGGCAGGGGAGAGCCGCGCGACGGGGAGGCCGCGGCCCTTGGTGTAAATGGCTCTGGGTGTTCCCTTGCAGGGCTCAGCGGATTCCTACACCAGCAGGCCGTCCGACTCCGATGTGTCTCTGGAAGAGGACCGGGAGGCGATTCGGCAGGAGAGGGAGCAGCAGGCCGCCATCCAGCTGGAGAGAGCCAAGGTGATTGTCCAGCCTCGCTAGCTCCACAGCGCAGTGCCCGCAGGTGCCGCCCCGGCCCCTCCTGCACCTGTTGGCCAGGCTCGGGCCAAGCGGCTGGGCCCCCACGGAGGCCTGGGCCCCGCACCTGTGTCCTCCGGCGCCGCTGCCCACTGCACCCATCCCCCCGTGGGTGCAGAGCTTGTCCATGGGCAGCCACAGCCCCTAGGCCTCGCCTGCGCAGAGGGCACGGCCCCCGCATCTCTGTGCCTGCGGGAGGCAACGGGGCAAGCTCCTGCTCTGGATCTGAGAGGAGTCACCCGGGATCCCCGTTCTGTTCCTTCCAAGCTGTTTTTTTTATTATTTATTTATTTATTTATTTATTTATTTATTTATTTATTATTTATTTATTTTTATTTATTTTTTTTAGCCTGGACTCCCTCTGTCTGATGTCATTTTGCATCAGATTTTATGCAAAATGAGACTGAGGCTGTGGCCCGCTTGGTCACCCTTGCCCCCGGTGACACGCGTCCAGGGTGCATTGATGCAGCCTGACCTCTGGAGGAAAAACGGAGGCTCAAATAATCCGAATCCCTTCCTTTCTTCTGTTTTTACAGTAAACGCTCTCTGAGAGCCATGGGAGGAGGGCGACGCCGTCCAGGGCATCTGCCGGGGCCCGTCTGTCCACTGGCTTGGCCGGAGGGGTGCGGGGCTGGCCGGGCAGGGGCCCGGGATCCCAGGAACCTGCAACCCTCCCTTGTGGCCATGGCTCGGGTCCGCTTCCTCGCAGGCCATCTAGTGGCTTTTGCAGGGACCCTCAGCCGAGGGGCTGCGTCCGCCGGGAGCCTCTGCGGGGTGGGGCTTGGCCTAGGAGGCTTCAGAACCAGCTCCCGCTGGCTTGGAGGGGACGCCGGGCCTTCTGTCTACCCCTGACTGGCCTTCCTGTTTCCGGGCAGGACAAGGCGATCATTCCACTAAGGGGGATTCCACAGGGGTTTACAGACCTGAGGCTACTTCAAAAAAATTTTTTTAAAATTGATTTTACTCCCACCTCCTTTTAATTTAAGGCCTAGCACACATTTCCTGTGTCCCACGGGGCATCTATCACCCTTTAAAGTGACAAAAATCAGTTTTAGGAGTGGAGGGCCAAGAAGAGAGCCCCCCCACCCCCGTCCTCCCATCGCCCCCCAGGACTTTAGGGCATGTCCTCGGTGGGGGGCGCCTGGCGGGTAGCGCAGGGCGGGGAAGGCGGTCGGGCTGATGGCGAGGAATCCCTTTTCGAGTCCTCACGGGGGATTTGTCCAGGCTGCCAGGGATGTGGAGTGGCTCCCCTTCCTGCCCCATCCTCACACCCTGCTTCTGTCCCCAGTCCAAGCCCGTGGCATTCGCTGTGAAGACGAACGTGAGCTACTGCGGCGCGTTGGATGAGGATGTGCCCGTCCCGAGCACAGCCATTTCCTTTGATGCCAAGGACTTTCTCCACATTAAAGAGGTAAACGTGGGACTCTGCGTCCCCCGAGCTCCAGGAGGCGAGGGCCAGAGCCGGCTCTGAGCCAAACGCAGCCGAGCGGAGCCCGGGGCAGCTGCCGCTGGGTCACCTCACTTAATTTCGGGGCTTTCCAGATCCATTCGTTGTCAGTGAGGTTTAGGGGACCAAGAGCGTCGCTTGCATGGTCACATTGGATCACCATCGTCATAGGAGGGGTTTAGGACAGATCCGTGGTCCCCTGGTCACCTTTCAATCCCTTGTGTGCCCGCACAGACCTAGGGACCCAACTTAGGGAAATCAGAATTTGGTGGCCTGGCGCCTACCCCTGAGGGACCGTTCACAGGGGATATTGTAGCTATAGACGTCTGTGCCATAACCTGCGGACCTTGACCTTGGAACCAACATGGAAGCATAACAATTGAAGTGTTAAAGTCAAGAAGAGGGCAGAGGACTTCGGGAACCAGGAAACTTAAGGGAGTGAGCAGCACGGGGAGGACTTGAGGCCTTGCAGCCCGAGAGGTGGGATCATGGCCTCAAAAATGTTCATTTAGAAATCCTACTTCAGGGATCCCTGGGTGGCGCAGCGGTTTGGCGCCTGCCTTTGGCCCAGGGCGCGATCCTGGAGACCCGGGATCGAATCCCACGTCGGGCTCCCGGTGCATCATGGAGCCTGCTTCTCCCTCTGCCTGTGTCTCTGCCTCTCTCTCTCTCTCTCTCTGTGACTATCATAAATAAATAAAATAAAAAAATATTAAAAAAAAAAAAAAAAAAAAAAAAAAAAAGAAATCCTACTTCATCTCGGACGTGGTGCCGGGCGCTGCGAGATCAGAGATGACGGCACACGGTTCCCACGGGTCTCGGGGGCTCCGAGTCTGGTGGAAGAGACTGGCAGGTGCCTGGTGTCTGCTCAGGGTGATAAATTCCATCATAGTAAAAAGGCACGGGTATTGGGGAACCACCTGGCCTGGGGGAGGAGGATCAGGGGCCGGGGAGCTCTGGGAAGGGCCGGGCCTGGGGGGGTTCAGGCTGGGCAGCCGCAGGGGCGGCACCAGGCCGGGCTGGAGGGCAGTGCGAGGGGGAGGGAGCTGCACAGGGGACGGGCCAGGGCGCGGAGGGCGGCCTGCGAACGAGCCTGGGCCTCATCAGCCGGCAGTGGGCTAGGGAGGGGTTTTACGTGTGGGCAGGTGCAGCCGCCCTGGTATTAGCATAGCAGGGGCCCAGGGGGGTTGCCGAGGCGGGAGGGCAGCAAAGGGCGCCCAGACGGGGCTGGGAGATTGCACACGGGCAGCAAGGGTGGAGGCAGTGAAATAGGATGATGGAGAAAGGCCAGCTGTGGAGCTCCCTCGGAGGGCAGAGGGCCCTGTGGGTTTTCCAAATAAAGAAGGGAGGGTGTGCTCGGACTCGGACGGAGGGGGCGCGGGGGTAGAATAAGGAAGTTAGAGGGATGCCTTGTTGCAGGGAGCGTGTGCGCAGGACTTAGGCTTTAGGAGCGTGTCCGGGGCGTGAGAGCCTCGTGAAGTCCCGATGGGCCTTTACCCACATAATCTGGGGGCCAGAGGACAGGAAGGGCGGTTTGCTCTTCCTAAAAGCTTTGAGTTGAAAAGGAGAGTGCATCGTAGCCAGAAAAAGAAAAAAAAAAAGGTCAGTTATAGAATCGAGAGAGTGTCTTTAAATTTTTATTTGCGTCTTATTTTTTTAAGGTAGGAAGGATTTCAGCCTGTTAGCTACATGGAGACGTTGAGCCCAGGGAGACACGTTGGAGGGAGAAACCACCGCTGATTGCGTGAGGTGCCTGCAGAGAGGGGAGGGACAGCGTCTGGGAGGCAGGCTGAAGAATGAGGCCGAGGAGGGGCACAGTCCTCCTGCCTTGTTCTGCCTGGGTCTTCCCGACGGGGCCGGGGGCGGACGGCGGGACGGCAGAGGGCGGACAGCGTCCCTACTTGCTGGTGGCTCTGCGAGGACGGAGGCGATGGAAACCGGTTTTAGGAAAAAGAGAGGGGGACAGTGAAGGGACACCTGAGGCATGTGATCGACATACGGCGATCAGTCCACGTCCCTGGGACACCTGCACCTGCCACCCCGCCCGCCGGTCCTAAACGAGCTGCACGCGGTGAATGTATGACTGCTCTGAAAATCGTTGTCTTTGAAGCTCTGCATTCTACGATGGCGCTAGTGACACTGAGACGTACAGAGTTCTAACGCTTTGGTAGCAAGCAGGTCCGACCTCTGAGTGTCTGCGCCATGGCTGTGTGATTTGGCTGGGGCTTTGTCTACACTGTTCCTTTGCTCTGGTTCTCATTCAAGGTCTCGTTCTTGAGCCTTTAGCCTGTGCCCGGCCCTGGCAGGAGTTGTCAGCAAAGCAGACAGATTCCAGTCCCTCGTGGACGTCAATCCAGTGGGGAGACAGATCATAAATAAATGATTCCAAACTGTGAATGCTTTGGGGGGAGGGGAAATTAAGCAGATGCTCAAAAATTTGAAGTAGGGGGATGAGAACGTCACATATCCTGTTAAATACGGGGGTGACCAGAGAAGGCCTTTTGGAGGATGTGACCTGACAGCCGAAGAGGAGCCAACCTCAAGGAGAGCAAGAGGAGCCTTCTAGGGAGAGGAGGCACCATGTGCAAAGGCACTTTGGCAGAAGGAGACCCCGCGCGGCTGTAAGGCAGTGGGCCAGGGACTTACTAGCAGGAGACAGCTGTAGACGTGAGCAGGGCACAGGTCGAGGAGGACCTTCCAGTGATGATGAGACATTTTATTCTATTTGTGGTAAGAAGCCACCGAAGACTTTAAAAACAAAGGAGTGGGATGAATTTATTATTTTTTTTAAAAGCTGTTCTGATTATCGTAGAGACGATGCGCGATGGATGGGGGGGGTTGGGTAGGGCGGGTAAGTATGGAGCCAGGGAGACTGTTAGCACCATTCTCGGTGAGAGACCGTGGCATTGAGCCCACGTGGCAGCAGCGAGAGGGAAAGAGGTAGACAGATTGGAGGCCGGAGGTGTGTGGCCAGCATTCGGCGAGGAGAACTGGTGATGGAGCAGGAGATGAGCCTAAGGCTGCGGGAGAATGTGTGCGTGGTCAAGGAGGTCGAGGTTTGTGAACTGAGCAACCGGGATGCAGACACCTGAGGTGGGGACGGAGGGGCCCGCTGGGGAGAGGACATCTCAAAGGACATGTCAAGTGGAAGCTCGACATACGAATCTGGAACTTGGGGAAAAGGTTGGGCCAAAGATGTCAGTTCAGGTCATTAGTTGACGTGTGGCATTTAGAGCTGTGACAATGATCCAAGTCCCCTAGAGAGGGAGGAGTGGGAGGAGCGGGAGGACAGGGAGGACAGGGAGGAGAGAACGCAGCCTGACGGCAAATCTGAAGGGATTGGGTCCTGCACAGGTGGTCCATGTGAATGACCTCACAGACAAGGAAGCAGAGCAGGAGGAGCCTGAGATACGTGGGGAAAACCAGGGCGGAGTAATGCATGGGCAGCAGGGGAGGAGAGTGTTCCCGAGGAGGAAGCCACCAGCCGTGGCGAGTGAGGAGTGGGGAACGGACGCTGGGCTGGCATCTGGGGGTCAGCAGCGTGGGAGTCATCGGGACGGTTGTCTGGAAGCCGAACGAAGGAGGATGAGGAGAGAAGGGCTGGTCAGGAGGCGCTTCTGGCAAGCGCAGAGCCTGCTCTCGAGGGAGAGGACGCGGGCCAGTCTAGCCTCCAGACGATGGAGTCAGAGGTTCCCTTCCGAGATGGGGGCTCCTGGAGCACGTGCACCGGCTTGACATTAACCAACGGCGGCAGAGAGGTGGACAGGGAAGGAAAGCTCGGTGAGGGGGTGCAGGGTTTGAGTAGGCACGAAGGGTGGGATCCCGGCCCCGGCTGGGGGCGCATTTGTGATGGGAGGGCGACTCCTCACTTGCTGTGACCCGAGGGAGAGGACGGGCACAGACGCCCTGCTCAGAGCCTCGCTAGCAGGCAGCTGCGGCAGACATGGCATGTGTGACAGTGCAGCCCCCCAGAAGCCCTGAAAGCACCCCAAACCAGGCCCTTAAGGACATGCCTAGGGATAGGATCTAGGGAAGATAGATGGTCGGAGGCCCTTGTGGATGGAGACGTTGGTGGGTACTGGGTGCCCAGCAGCCCCGCTGGGCCCCTACCAGAGCCCCTGGTCTTCCTGGCATGCCACATCACAGCCTTGCTGCCCCAGGACCCAGGACCCAGGACCCAGAAGCGTCCACTCCACAGCCTCCGCATCTTCAGACGTGTGTGAGGCGGGGTTGTCCACGTCTGCCGAGTAGACAAGGCCCCTGAGCCTGAAACACGTGGCCCCACGTCTGAACGGTCACGTTGATTGTCCCACCGTGTCCGTCAAAAATGACCAAACTGTACTCCTCGACGGCCGGCACCTGCTGTTTCCAGGGAGACGCAGAGCTTCGAAAGGTGAGCGAAGGCCTCGCGCACGGGACGCATGCGCAGCCACATCCCAGCCTCGCCGGGTCGTTGCTCGCCTTCGCTCCCTCTGGGGTCTCCGTTGGCCCGGTTGGTTGCTTTGCGATTTATAGGTTCCTGGATCAGTGAGTGACCTTCCGTTCAGGCGGGCAGCCCGACGTAGGGTGGTGGGCTGCGGATCCACGTGGATCAGAACCACGTGTTTTCAGATAATATCCAGTAAGAAAGGGCTAATCGTGTTCGGGAAATGGAAGCAAGAAGGACTGGAGCAGTGCCAAGGCGACCTTCCAGACCCGGGCCCCGCGCCCCAGCACATCAGCGCAAACTAACACATTTCTGGAGCACAGGTGAAGGCCCTCGGGTCCCCTGTCCTCTAAGCGCCCCCACCCCCGCCGTGCTCTGCCATGACCTTCCTCAGCCGGGAGAGGCCTACGCGCACAGAGAAGCCACAGCTCCATGGATCACGTACGCCAACTGCCGAGTGTGCAAGCTCTTGACCGTTGGAGGCGGCCTCCTGCCGGGAAGCTCAAAGACCCTTATTGCCCCTGAGCCAGAGTCTCACTGAGCGTTAGCCGCTTCCTAGAATGAAACTAGAGCAGATTGGGAGGCTGCCGTCCACCATCCCCGGAGGCCCTTCGAGGGCGCCCGGGTGCCACGTAGCGCGGTCCTGTTCCCGGGGGCCTGCTCGCCGTTCAGGAAGGAACTTACTGCCCCGTGGCCTGCTCTGTCCCCACCGCAAGAACACTTACACTCCAGACCCACCACCCTAGGTTCTAAGGTGGGGTCCCCTTGCCTTTTGTTAATTCCAGAACAAACGGGCCCGTTATTTCAGGCCTGTTACCCTGAAATATGAGATGGGAAGACAGGAAAAACCAAGACTTTGGCTGTTCAAGATTTTATATTAGGTCACATCAAATTTCTCAATTGTAGTCACAGTGCACACCCTGCACGCCCCGGGTAGGGGCTGCGTCCCTCATAAAGGCCACATCCCGAAGCCACTTTGGTTCTGCTTTTTTGAGTGTGAGGCTATTGCTGAGGATTGCTCAAAGCTCTGCAGAGTTTCATGCGGCAACGACTTCAGGAAACCATCCGCCCCTCCCTCTCAGTGTATCTGCGTCCTGTGCGTATGAATCTCGCTTTGTCTGAGCTAAGCAAAGTCCACGACGTAGAGGTTTTCATTTTGGGAAACGCGGATACTTTTTGGATCCAAGAGGAAGAGCGTTACCTCGCCTGATACAGATGAAGACAAAGTTATTGGAATCACCTGTGGAGGACGAAAACCATAGGGCTGGCACCTGCTTCCTAACCTTCACCTACCGGACACCGTCCCTTGAGGCAGGTGGCCTGCATTAAACGCGGCCTCGGGGGGTCCCTGGGTGGCTCAGCGGTTTAGCGCCTGCCTTCAGCCCAGGACGTGATCCTGGAGACCCGGGATCGCGTCCCGTGTCGGGCTCCCTGCATGGAGCCTGCTTCTGTCTCTGCCTCTCTTTTTGTCTTTCATGAATAAATAAATAAAATCTTTAAGAAATAATAAAAATAAAAAAATAAACATGGCCTCGGAGCTAGGCTCCAGTAAATGTGTAATTGCAAAGACGGTTTCGTTCACCCCCTGAATAGGGTCGTGTTCACCGAGTCTTACGCCCAGGCTGGCTCAAGCCTTCGCTTGGCTTTATTTTCTGATTTTTTGTGTCGCAGAACTTCATGTGGATGGAAATCCTGGTGTCGCTATTGGACTTGAGGCTATTGAAGATCGTTTCAAACATTGCATGCATTTGCAGCAACGCGTAAGCTCTACTCTGTAAGAGTAGGCTTCGTGTTCATTGGGCAGGGAGGTGGATCTTAACTAGTAAAGCTGGAAGACCACAGTTCTCCAATGAGAACAGATGACAGACAGTGTCCCGGAGCCTTTAGCTGAGGGCTTTTGACAGGTAGTGACAGCGGAACGGATTTGTCCGCCTTGCTCTCCAGGCTTCCAGTTATGCTGATTCCTAGTCATTACTGTAGAATCTACTCTTTGGTCATCGGCTGGGGCTGCTTGACAAGGACCAAAGGAATCCAGAGGTCGGGCCCCACCTGCAGCCCAGAGATGGACAAACCGTGGCCTGCGGCCGGGTCTAGCCTGCCGTCTCTTGTAGAAAGGAAAGCGAGCTGAAGCATGGTGTACGCGCCGTCTGTGGCCGCTTACGCGGGACAACAGCGGGTTTAAATAGTGGCGACAGAGACCGCGTGGCCTGCAAAGCCTAGATTATTTGCTCTCTGGGGCCTTCGGTTTGCAGACTTTAGCTTTAGCGTGCAGATGCAGGGGTACCTCTAACCGGGTGCGACACCACAGGAGCACGGTTATCGCGGGGTGTGGTAGGACAGACTCAGCGTCCGGTTCATCTCCTCGGAAACTAATGAATGCAACGTGAAGGTAAGCGAATTACTACTGATAGCAGTTCTACGTCTGCATTCCAGAAATATAACAATGATTGGTGGATAGGAAGGCTGGTGAAAGAGGGGTGCGAGATTGGCTTCATCCCAAGTCCGCTCAGACTGGAGAACATACGGATTCAGCAAGAACAGAAAAGGGGACGTTTTCACGGAGGGTAAGGCACCTTCGTTTCTATAAATGGATTTTTTTGGGGGGGGCGGGGGGGTAGAGAAATAAGATGGTGTTTTCAAGTTTGCTTATTCAGTGAAAAATACACGCTCTCAGAGTACAGGGGGCTTCTCTGTGTACGAGGTGTTTTTGGAAGTGACGCAAAGGGGCTCTGGGAGCACGCACCCCACGGCGTGCTGAAGCGGGTGCCAGCTGGCACCCACGCGCACCCGCAGCGGACACTGCTCTGTGGCCCCGGCAAGGCCTCCCTGCAGATTAAGCCGTCCTCCACGCGCTCACCGTGCAGGTGGGAGCTGGGCCTGACCTGCTGGGCCTCCCTGGCTAGCTCTCAGAGACCCTCTCTCAGGTGGCGTGGGGGGCGGGGTACACTGGTGCCCCACAGGCCTGCAAACCCCCTTCTGTACCCAGGGCACCTGCCATCTCTTGCAGCGGGATGAAGACACCATCTAACGTGGGATGAACCACCCTCTAGCGAACTAATGACACAGCCACAAAAACCTCAGAGTGTAGGTATTTGTAGGTCCCGGGGAGACATGCAAGCCCTGGAAAGGAGAAACCAGGGTCACACTGAGCCTGCACGTATTGGGAACCTACCCCAAAGCGTGAATTTGATATCTGTTATCTTTTTTTTTTTTTTTTTGGAAAGACCCAACATAGGCTCAGTTCTTCCTTTTTGACTCTCAACTTCCTTTTTAGAAAAAAATTTTTGGATTTAAATTCGATTTGCCAACATACAGCCTCACACCCAGCGCTCGTCCCATCAGGTGCCCGTCCCCCAGTCCCCCTGTCCCCCCGCCCACCTCCCTCAACTTCCTTTTTCTGCCGGATCCTTTTCTGCTTCAGAAACTCCTCCGTTCTTTGGGGGCCCTTTTGCCTTCGTCTTATCGGGAGCTCCGTAAACAGTGATGAGACATCCCAAAAGCACAGTTAGCCCCATTTTTTTTATTTTAATTTTTAATCTTTAAATTTTTTTCAAGTAGGCTCCATGCCCAGCATGGAACCAAAAACAGGGCTTGAACTCACAACCCTAAGATCAAGACCTGAGCTGGGAACAAGGGATGCTTAACTGACTGATCCACTCAGGTGCCCCTGCCCCACTTTTAATTATCAATCTTTTTTTAGTATATCACATGCCTATAATATTATTAACTATTAATTTATCTTATTCCTACTCTTGACTGTTTATCTCTCTTCCTGCTCCTTAAACACATCGGGAATGCATGTTCCGACCTCAGGACCTTTGCACTTGCTAGTTTCTTCTTACTGGAATCCTTTTCTTCATATTTCCACCAGCTTACTCCTTCATCTGCTTCAGATTTTTGTTAAGTATCACCTTTTCAGTGACCCCTTTCCAGCCACCGTCTTTAAAATTGTACCCACTTCCCTTGCCTTGCTTCCTATCTCTCTCCTGACTTCATTTTCTCCATTGCACTTAGAACTGTCAGAAATACTATATATTTATCTGTTCATCTGTTTGACGGTGGTGTCTCCTACTAAAATCTGTCTCTGTAAGGAAAGGATTTTTGTCTTTTCCCCCTACTATTGTGTTCCTAGTTTCTAGAACAATGGGTACTCAACAAAGTTCATTGAATGAAATAATAAATGTATTATTATCATTTCCAAAGTAGTTATTTTGTTATGATTAGTTCATAATGTGATTTTGTCCTGGGGCACCTGGGTGGCTCAGTCAGTAAGCGCCCGACTCTTGATTTCGGTTCAGGTGATGATCTCAGGGTTGTGAGATCGAGCCCTATGTTGAAGCCTGCTTACGGTGCTCTCTCTCCCTCTCCCTCTGCCCCTGCCCCCTACTCGTGCTTTCTCTCTATTTCGCTCTAAAATAAATGAATAGAATCTTTGAAAACAATAATGTTATTCTGTACTTTGGAACTAAAAGGGTAAAACAAAGAGCTCATAGACATGATCTTATTTTTTCTTCATACCAACCCATGAGATGTAACTGATTCTGTAGATAGGGAAACTGAGGCTCAGAAACATGAAGTGTGATATGCCAAGGTCCCGCAACTAGCAAATGGCAAAGCCAGGATGAGAAACTAGAGTGTTATGACCTAGAGTCTGTAGGTCAGATGTGATCTCGGGGTTGTGAGATCGAGCCTGAGAGGAAGGAACCCCAGAGAAGTAGGAAGGGTTGGCTCCCAAGGGCCCCTGCAGGCTCTCACATGAGGAGTGGTCACAGATAATATTTGTGACCAAATCCTTACCATCTTTTCCTAATTCTGCCTCCCATATAATCACTTTTAAAAAGAAATGCCTCTTCTGGCTCTGATGGCTTGTTTTGAGCTGTCATCCCACTGGTGCGTTGATGACTGGTGTTAGTTAAGCCTCAATTCACGAGACTGTTTCTGTCCGTGATTTTTTCCGCCTGATTTCTGCATTGAGTAACTAGGAGAGATACTTTTTGCAAAGTATTTGCAGCTTCCCTGCAAAACAGGTCAAAGAAGACATTTGGACAGATTCTTGAAGTTCTTCTCCAAAGCAGGATTTGATGTGTTTTGAATTATTTAGTAGGATTTAGGCCAAAGAAAGCTTTATACTCTCATGTTCTATTTGCGAGGAATCTGGGGAATGAGTCCTAAGTTCCTTTCCTATATCCTAGGAAATCCAGTGGAAATTCTTCTTCAAGTCTTGGAGAAATGGTATCAGGGACATTTCGAGCAACACCCACATCAACAGGTGAGGGATTTTTTGGTTTGTTTTGTTTTGTTTTAACAGGTGAGGGTTTTACTTTATCTCCTTCTAATGGAATGTTTTCCTTTCTTAATGTTTGAACATAACCGCAAGTATTTTTACTAATTTGGAAATGATTTAAAGCCTTGATTTAAAGATTCTTCTACTTAGTATTTCATTGCTCACTTTCTTTCTATAGTGATTCGATTCAATTTATACAATTTAAAGGATACTTGGATGCCAAAAATCCAAATCATTATGATCTAATTTTGAAAAGTCTTATTTCCCCCCAGAGCCAGTAACTGTCCATTGTGCAATTCAATCTCCCATATAATCTTGTATTATTCCACCCAAGAACCCAACAGACTTTAAGATGGTGAAGGCCAATTAAAAGAAAAAAAAAGTTGTAGACTCTTAAGAAAATGCTCTGTTCCAGTCTCCATGGGGAACTTTAGGACAGTACAGCCCAGGCTGTGGAGGTTGGGAGGGTTGAAGCATTGAATAAGCCTGGACGACCTCATTTCTATTTGGACAGCAGATAACTGAGTCTGGGGTTCTTGTGCGTCTGGATCCTTCCTGAGCTCCTGGTCTCTGAACGGAAGTAGGTCTCCAGGTTGTCCTCAGATGGACTGGACCTGCTTGGGTGACCACGGAACCAGTTTAATCAGACATCAAAATATTTTGCCTCATCCCCGTCTGTTGGACATTTACATCGTTGCAGCTTTGTACTATTACAGACAAGAAAGAACAGGAATGACTGGATATGGTTTTATTTGAAATTAAGAACAACGTAACAAGGAAAAATGTGTCAATATCCTGGAAAGTAGGTGAAAAACTTACAAACCCATATAGGACTGCAAAATTTCCTCATGGGCCATCAAAATCACAAATCCTAAAATAACTAGTGATTGGGGTGATGATCATTTTTACCTAAATCGTTATTCCAAGTTCCCTTTTATCAAATTTTAGGGATCCCTGGGTGGCGCAGCGGTTTGGCGCCTGCCTTTGGCCCAGGGCGCGATCCTGGAGACCCGGGATCGAGTCCCACGTCGGGCTCCCGGTGCATGGAGCCTGCTTCTCCCTCTGCCTGTGTCTCTGCCTCTCTCTCTCTCTGTATGACTATCGTAAAAAAAAAAAAAATCAAAAACAAATTTTATTTGTCCACGTTGTTCTCAGCTACATTGCATGCTGTGTGTCCAGCAGGGAGCAGCCTGTGGCCCACAGCTGGCCCAGAACTTCCCGCGTTATGAGAAAGTCCACCCTCCACACCCAATAGGAAGTCAGGATATAAGGTCATGCGTACAAGGAGGAAACTGCCTTTTTTTTTTCCTCTTCAAAATTGTCTTGTCCAGAATGAAATAGTAGAGTAGTGCTCTTCAGAATGGGGAATTGTGAAATGATGAAAATCATAGGGAAAAATTGGTATTCTCCCATCTTTTAAAATCATGTACTATCACTTACAGAGATTACGTATTTTGATATGGCTCTCATTGTTGTTTTTTAGCAAAACAGAAGCAAAAAGTGGTAAGTCGTGTTTCCTTTTTAAATTTACTGTTAAGGTCTCTATCCATACGTGCCTGCAATGTTCCATTTCAGTGACCCAAATGGCCATAAAACAAGGGAGGAGCCTCCTCGGTGGGGACCCGTGGTAATCATTTCTCATTTGACCTGAGAATTGTGAGTGCTGTGGCTGTCGAGGAGGTGTGCTTAGCCTCACCTTGTCATGCATGTCAAATCATCTTTTTCAGACGGAGCACATTCCTCCTTATGATGTCGTGCCATCCATGCGTCCAGTGGTGTTAGTGGGGCCGTCACTGAAGGGTTATGAGGTACAAATACCAATCTGTTTTGCTTCGGTTCTTGATCGGGAGTCTAGGAAACAGCTGTCGGGGGCTTGCTCTTCCGGAGTCTGCTTACACCTGGCTACCTGTGGGGCCAACTCCCCTCATGTGAAGGCGGGGGGCACAGTGTGGGGCCTATGTGGCCTTTCACTCTTTCTTCCCTTTCTGGGACACTTCTCCTCTTACATGTATCTCTTTGTTTAGAAATATATCCCTTAAAACATTTAAAGTAGAAAGTTCTGGTCAACGGTTTGCTCTGCATTAAATTCAAAGTGAAGGACTCTGTCTCAACCATTCCTATTACGATTAGAAATAATCAAGTATGAGAAAAAAAAAAGGAAATAATCAAGTATGGGGCACCCGGCTGGCTCAGTGGTAGAGCACGCAGCTCTTAATCTTGGGGTCATAAGCTCAAACTCCACATTGGGTGTAGAGCTTACTTGAACAAAAATAAAGAAATAATTGAGTATTAACAGCATAGGAGAACATGTAGGCAGCAAACCTGCCAGCAAACCTGAACCTTCAGAGCACCAACAAATCTCACCTTGCTGGGTGCTCAAGATGATGGCATACCCCACCAAATATTTCTGTGCTTATTTATTTTAAGGACACAGAAGGGGGAAAAACCTCCAGTGGAAACATTAATGAGCTTGTTCAGAGATTAAACAATACCACGTAAGGAGGAAAAGAGTAAAGACTCAGGGGTCCTACATTTCAGACGATGCCATTCGGACTTTGTGCTAGCACAGAGGAGATGCAGGACGTTAACTCTGAAGGTGGGCAACCCGCAGGGTACCATTGCCACTGAGCTAGGACAGTGTCCATCACATAGTCCTCAATACCATTTATTGAACGAATTAACGAATCTCGTTGAGGCAGACCCAAGAATCCCATCCCCTTCTCCTCCCCCCTGCCAGTCTCCCTCCTTCTTCCCCCGTCCCCTTGGCCTCTAAGTGGGGAACGTCAGACGAGCTATAGTGATGGAGAATTCCTACCATGGGGAGGCTGGGTCCTGGGCTCCAGCTGCTCCTCGCTGGACGCGAGCACCACTCAGGTGGCACCTGCCAGCCAAGCCAGCCCATTGTGGCCTCTTGGCTCCCCTTCTGTCACTAAGAAGGGAAGGGGGTCTGCCTTGGGTCTAGCGACCACTGCTGGGTCATGCCCCAACACCCTAGAGGACACCCAAGGGGGAGAGTTCAGTCCCTTTAAGTGGTTAAGCATGAGCGATGCCTTCCAGGTAACCTGGCCTACTGCCTCCGAGACAACAGGCCGGGTAGGGTCTCTGCTCAAAGTGTCCCTTCCTTCCACCTCTCTCACCTTTGACTTCTCTCTCTCTCTGTCTCTGCGTGTGTTTGCCTCATTCTCTTTTTCTCACCTCTGCAAAGGTAACAGACATGATGCAGAAAGCCCTCTTTGATTTCCTGAAGCACAGGTTTGATGGGAGGTGAGACATACAGATGTTTTTGTATTTTTATTCTCCTTTAACTGAACATGTATGATAAATTGATTTGTGGATCTGTGTTTCCAGTGATTGCAGAAGCTCTCTAATTAAAAGTTAACTCAGTGTTCAGGGAAGAAAACAGTGAAAGAATTCTGAAGATATGAAGTTATGAAGTATAGCATTGAATCCCCAAGGGAGAGAGGACCTTGAGAAGGAAAATAACCCATTTGTTTTAATTAAATGTATGTGTTGGTCTCTATTTCCTTGCTTGTTAGTGAATTCATGCCAAACTTATTTTGTGAAAAATATTAATGAAAATGTAGAATATTTCTGATAAACCTGGTGGCTCGCTGGTCAAGCTGGTAGTAATACTTGGGAACCGTGCATGAGTATGTGTGTGTGTGCATGTATGTGTGTCTCATGCAAAGGTATAAAGGACTGAGATTCCTGAAAAGAAGAGTGCAAGAAATGTTTTCATCATAAGCTTCCCAAAGTCACTGTTTGCAGGCGATGGTACTTAGTTCTGGGTGTTTTACCAGAAATCACCTTGTATTTTATTGGTATATTTTGCACGTATCGTAGGATTAACATGGCTCAGTCTCCAGCCATCAAATAAGTTAATCATTTAAGTTTTGTGAAAAATGCTTGAAAGAGTTGCTGTGTTTTGCAGAGAAATGGTAAAAAGTCCATATTGACTCACTACTAAGCTCCTTCGCAGTGCAAAATGCACTCCTTTTGAAAATAGCCACACTGCAAACACTGAAGGCTTACTAGAAATGCAGAAAACGAGAAGTATGAGTACATGCACCCAACTTGCCAGATGTTTTTCAAAGTAGCTTCAGAAAGATTTTTTTAAATTATGGTATTTTAAGGAAAAAAGCAAACCTAATAATGCTTTAAGTAGAAGCTGTATGTGTTTGTCAAAAGAAAAGCTTCTAGGTAACTGGGTTTACAATATTCATTAGCTTCTGGGACCAAATACAAAGAAACTGAGATTTTGGTTCCAATAATTGAGATTTTAGTTCAAGAAACCCGAATGCGTCCGTGCTGTTAGGTGGATGGCTGAGTACACGAAGGGCTACGAAGGTAAGGGCTCCAACCGGCGCGGGCCACTCTTGCTCTCAGAACAGTGTGAGGTGGCCGACGTGGGCCGGGGAGGCGGTCCAAAAGTGTGTGGCATGCTCGTGGGCGCCCCGGGGTGAGCCGCGGATGCCCACGGCTGCCTGGGCGGGACATGATGTGGCCAGGCCACGGCGAAGCGGATGGGAATGCAGGCTGGGCCCAGCAGGGTGGACAGAGGTTCTGATGGGCGCGTGGCCGTCTGCGCCACGTGCGTGGGATGGACTCCAGAGGCTTGTGAGAGGGCCGTGGCTGTGTCCTGCTCCTTGTGTCCCTGCTCTGGAAGGCGGAGAACAAAGTCGTTCCCAAGAAAACAGACGTGAAGCCCTGAGCATGCAGTTGGAGGGCAAGTGCAGGTCCTTGGCCGTGGTCTGGAGCAGCCACGCACCCGGGCCAGCTGCTCCGCTGGAGGATGCTTGCTCACGGCCAGCTCGCTCTGCAAGGAGCGCCGCAAAGGATGGCTGAGCTCTGAGTCTTGACCGTGACAGCAGTTCGGCCTGGCCGCCGCCAACTGGGCCGCAGCCCTGAGCTTCGGGTGGCCCTCGGCGGCAGGGACGCAGCGAGCCTGCGCGGCTTGCCCTCTGGGTCACTGTGCTGAGAGTCACGCGGTTGTAACCTGGGCCGTCCTCGCCTTAAGAGGTCCTGAGCCATCGGGCCACCACGTCTCAGTCCCAGGCCGAGCAGATCCTACCCCATCGTGCAGCCCGCCTGTGTCACGTTGAGTCCGTCACCACGTAGCACCTTTATACAAGACAGTATTTGCAGCAGTCTGACAGGTAGGGCCTACGGGGAAAAAAGGAGGGAACTATTAAAATTTAACAAAGAGAAAGTGAGTGGCTTAATTATGCCTTTCAAGAATGAAGCATCTGAGGCTCTTCCTCAATTTTCAGGCCCGGGAAGAGGAAGCGAATTTGATTTTAATGGCAGAGATCCGTTTCGAGTCTGGTGGACCTACTGCGTCAAGCATTTACACATGCTGTTGAAGATGGTGTTAGTAGAAATAGATTTAAAGTGTCAGTGCCAGGTGCTCCATATGGTCCGGTGGCCCAGCAGAAGATGCAGGGATGGGAGGAAGATTCAAACAGCGGTGAATGCAGTAGTTGGAGAAAGAGATGAGGTCTGCAGAGACCTGATTTATGGCAGAGTTGGGAAAAGATAGACAGGAAAGGCCGGAGTAGCAGAGTGGACTTGCTTTCAAATAACGAGAGGCCAGTGCGGCAGAAAAACCAGGAATGGAGCCGTTAGCTGAGAATATGTAGAGACTCTGATAAGGGAGAAGCAACGCGCTTGTAGCTTCACACTGACTCCGACACATCTGCTGTGTGGGGAATAGCCTTACATTTTGAGCTGTGACAGCCTGCTGCATTATGTTTTACCAATTAATAAAGGGAGAGGAAACAACAAATAGTCTTTAAATGAAACCAGCCAAGAGAACAGCTATGCAGAAGGCTTCAGCACCGTGATGCGGCATAAACAGAATGGTCTGGTGGAAACCTACTCAGCGTCTAATTGGCTATGAAGGCAGAAGGTTAGACAAAGGAGTCAAGGAAAAGTCTCACTATTTTTCAGAAAGAGCAAAAAAAAAGGGGGGGGGATCTATCGGCTAAGAAACTTTCTTCAGTCTTGTTTTTTTCAGATCCTGGTTAGAAAATAACTCAACAAACTGGATTTCAAGTCCAGCAGCTTGAGTGTTACAAAATAATATACTTGCCCTTTTAAATACCTCAAATTATTTGAGTCAGTTGAGAGCTACTTATTACACAATTTTATTGCTGTGACTGCTACCGTAGGACTATAATACAAGTAAGAAAAATAAAAAGCATATAAAAACCAACTAGATCCTGGGGGACCCTTGTGCACGTGGGCATCCATGCATGGTGGCAGTTCCTACGCACACATCATAAATTAGGGGAGCCTACCCAGCAGCTGGTTCAGCTGGTTGAATGCCCCATTCACAGTCTCAACAGCAGGCAGTTAAACCAACTGCCATGTGTTGACCTATGCTCATCATTTCCAACTCCAGTGAAGTTGGCATCATGCATTTTCACAACTAGATCAGATCGGCTCTACGGCAGTTATCCAACACTTTGTAACCAACGTGATCACGGCCAAAAATCCTAAATGAACTTCTTGTGGCCTGTATAGAAGAGATCTAAAGCTGAAGTTATTAGTCGAAGGCCACTCAAAGGAGAAAAGGGGTTCGAGAAAGAATTTGAAGAAAAGAGGCCGGCAGTACAACTCAGGAGACTCAGGGAGGTAGTTTTTATTAACAAACAGCAATGGGCACCCTTGACGCTGTCACCCAGCGGCCACGACAGCGGGACGAAAACAACTTGTAACCATAGTCAACAAATGGAAAAGGACAACACGGTACCTTCTGTTTCAAAATCGGTATCACTCTCTTATCACCTTCTACCGTTCTCTCCCTAAGTGCAGACTCATTGGTGATCAAACACTAGAGAGAAGCAATTGAACACTCGAATGCCAAACACCAATATTTAAATTAGCAGCTTTTGATTACAACGTGTCTGAGCTGATTCTCTTACCTCAAAGTATATATGAATTTCATGGACTCTGGAAGTGGGAGAGTTCATGGTAGACTAAGTTTTGAGCATAGGATATAAAGAAACTGTCTCCTCCAGTGGTGAAAACCTCCAGTAGTTGACTTACATACACTCTGTGCCCATCAACATAAAGCACTAGGAGTAATTACCTTGTTTGTCTCTACCCACAGTTCCATGAGACAGTTTAGCAAAGCCACCATTACCATCTTATTGATTAGAATACTGATGCCCAAAAGATGACCTGACTTGTCCATGGTCACACAACCAGCAGGAGCAGGATCCATGGAGAATGCTCATATATACGTATGCCCTCCATCCCAATTCTCTTGACAGCGTGCTTACTGTTTTGGTCTTTAAAATTGTCTTCTCCAGTCTCTGCAATAAATGGTGCTGGGAAAATTGGACATCCACATGCAGAAGAATGAAACTAGACCACTCTCTTACACCATACACAAAGATAAATTCAAAATGGATGAAAGATCTAAATGTGAGACAAGATTCCATCAAAATCCTAGAGGAGAACACAGGCAACACCGTTTTTGAACTTGGCCACAGTAACTTCTTGCAAGATACATCCACGAAAGCAAAAGAAACAAAAGCAAAAATGAACTATTGGGACTTCATCAAGATAAGAAGCTTTAGCACAGCAAAGGATACAGTCAACAGAACTAAAAGACAACCTACAGAATGGGAGAAGATATTTGCAAATAACATATCAGATAAAGGGCTAGTTTCCAAAATCTATAAAGAACTTATTAAACTCAACAGCAAAGAAACAAACAATCCAATCATGAAATGGGCAAAGGACATGAAGAGAAATCTCACAGAGGAAGACATAGACATGGCCAACATGCACATGAGAAAATGCTCTGCATCACTTGCCATCAGGGAAATACAAATCAAAACCACAATGAGATACCACCTCACACCAGTGAGAATGGGGAAAATTAACAAGGCAGGAAACAACAAATGTTGGAGAGGATGCGGAGAAAAGGGAACACTCTTACACTGTTGGTGGGAATGTGAACTGGTGCAGCCACTCTGGAAAACTGTGTGGAGGTTCCTCAAAGAGTTAAAAATAGACCTGCTCTATGACCCAGCAATTGCACTGTTAGGGATTTACCCCAAAGATTCAGATGCAATGAAACGCCGGGACACCTGCACCCCGATGTTTCTAGCAGCAATGTCCACAATAGCCAAACTGTGGAAGGAGCCTCGGTGTCCATCGAAAGATGAATGGATAAAGAAGATGTGGTTTATGTATACAATGGAATATTACTCAGCCATTAGAAACGACAAATACCCACCATTTGCTTCAACGTGGATGGAACTGGAGGGTATTATGCTGAGTGAAGTAAGTCAATCAGAGAAAGACAAACAGTGTATGTTCTCATTCATTTGGGGAATATGAATAATAGTGAAAGGGAATATAAGGGAAGGGAGAAGAAATGTGTGGGAAATATCAGAAAGGGAGATAGAACATAAAGACTCCTAACTCTGGGAAACGAACTAGGGGTGGTGGAGGGGGAGGAGGACGGGGGGTGGGGGTGAATGGGTGACAGGCACTGAGGGGGACACTTGACGGGATGAGCACACCAATAAAAATTAATTTATTAAAAAAATTGTCTTCTCTATGAAGGCTTTTTTTTTTTAATTAGTGCACTAATAGCATTGCATGTTAGATGTAGCAAGGATAGAGTACAGAAGGACCTTAGAGCTGTTCTGAACCAACATGGAAATACTAATTGTTTTTGAATGAATGTGTTACAACTAAAAATAGTAACTTTTTGTAGAAAACTAATACTCACAGGTCATGATAGATTGCAGCAATTATGATGAATTCCAAAACAGAAATAAAGAACAGTTGGGATTCAGATTTGCTAGATTTAGAGAACAATTTTTGCTAGTTTTCAGTGACATTTGCTACTATACCCAATTTGCTGAGGAATTAAACTCCTGTTCGTGTTTATCTATGAGACAATAATCCCTGACACTGTCACAGAAGAGTCTCGTAGGGAACTTTTAAGACATATCGAATAAGACGCATGGAAATACTGAAAGACACTGGAGGCAGTGAGTAAAGCAAGCAAAGAAGTCGAAAGGGCATTGTTTTAAGTAAGAAAATAATAATAAAAATATATAATATAGTATATTATATATCATATACTATAAAAATAGTATATCATGAAATATAAATATATATTTATATATATTATTTATATAAAAATATATATGTATATATATAATATAGTATAAAAATATCATATAGTATATGAAGAGTATTTTTAAAGTATATAAAACAAAAAAGAAGTATATAAACTTCAATTATATTGCTGAGAAGCCTTAAAAAAAAAAGTTAGGCTCTGGTGTCTGATTTTGATAACAGTAGCATCTCAGTATGGAAAATAGAAACTTCTGCTTTGTCTTTTTGAAGAGTTTCTGGGCTGTGCCTGTCTTGTCCTGAGCTCTTTCGTGCATGCGTGTGTGCTGTTAGTAAGAAATAACTTATAATAATACTTACCAAGAGGCCGACTCTTGTTTTCTGCTAGGTCGTGATCTCCGTCAGGGTCCTGGGACTGAGCCCATGAGGGACTCCACGCTCCATGGGGATTTCCCTCTCCCTGCCTGCCCCATCTCTAAAATCAATTAAAATCAATCAATCAATCAATCAATCAATCATTTTTTAAAAAAAGAGATGTTTAAGAAATGACTTATATTAACAAATGTGCTGGTATTTTGTTGACAAATAAGAAAAAGAACGCCGTATTGCCTGAACCTTTTCCTGTTTGTGGAATATATTAAGCAGTTTTTTTTTTCCTGTGCATGTGTGTTGTTTTGTTTGCTGCTTTTTTGTAAGACTTGTAAAAGCTCGTAAAACTCTGTGTGTGTTTGAAAAAGGCTTTGTAAACATTTTTAAAATCCACTAAAAAATAAGAGAATGCATCTGTTGGTAAACCTTTCAAATTTTAAGAACAAAGGGTCACTATTTGGCTTGTATAGACCTAGAAAATTTGATCTCCCTTATGCAGAATAGACTTTTTAGGCCCTCCAAAAGTCCTTATTCTAGAAAGTCGAATTCTGTTCCTCAATTAACCCATTTGTCTCTAGTCATAGATTTGAATTGCTCTGGAACTTGACTGTTTGTAACCAGCAGCTCCATCTTAAGACAACAAACAAACAGAAACTCAAAAATAAACAAGCAAACCCTATCCTGTAAGTAAAGGGAGCTGGGAGCACAGGACTGCCTATGAGGTCTCCTACCTCAAGTTGCAAAGGCCAACTAGGTAATGGGACTGAGACGTGGGGTTCACTCGCCTTTAATCTCATTGAAATCCTGACGCCTCTCAGTACATGGCCAAGGTCAGACGCGTCTGGGCTTGACCACTTGGCTGGCCCCTGGGGCTCAGGGCTGCCGGAGAAGAGCACTGTCAGGTGACTAAGGCCTGGCCTGGTGCTCGGGAGCCTGTGTTGTAGGCATCCTTAGCCTCTAACTAATCACGTGGAACTTCCTCTCTGTGTCTCAGTTTTCTTGGTAAAATGAAGAAATTGTACTTGAGCAATGCTTTCCAAAGCTTTTTAGCAGTGGAACAGCTTTTTACAATGAAATCGTCTACAAAGCCCTAGTGTAGAAAACAGAAATGCAGAGGCGCTTGCCTGGCATGGACGGAAGCTCAGCCGCCACTCAGTGGTCTCAGTGGCCTGGAGATAGTTCACAAAACCCTTAGTTTAAGAGGAAGGCAATTTGAAGATGCCTCAAAGAACTTAATAGTGTTTAAAAATTCTAAAAAATGTAAAAATTTAAAACTTATCCTCTACAGCTTATAAATATAATGACACAAGAAGGTGCTTTGCATTAAAATGGCCTCAGAACTTTAGTACAGCCTGTTGCTTTAAAGAAGCAATTTCCAGTCACTTGCAAAAAGGAGTATTTTACATTTTCCTCAAGGCTTTGGGTCACTGAAGTCAGGCCAGGAGCCACAGGAGAGGCTGGGAGTATGCCAAACAGGTGTGAGAGGACGTGGGGCTCAATCATCTCTACCTCCTCCCGGCCCCAGCCCCTAAAGGAATATACAGATGAAGGAGCGCGAGTGCACTGAGCATGAAGGGAAGGGGCACCATTCTTTTGTCTCCTTCCCAGAACTCTCCAAACTCTGAAAATAAGAATGTAGGAAGGTCCATGATGGCAGTAATCCAGTAATCGGCTTAGAGAGGCATTCTTTGCATTCGACAGGTAGATCATAATCTGAAGCTGATCAATCCCAGCTTAAAGAATTTTAAAACTGTAAATTCCAGAGATTCTTATTTGATGAATCATATGGAAATAGACTCCTCTCTCTGTTCATTTGTGGTCTTTGCTTTATTCTTCTCTTGCATAACTGCAGGAAACGCGTACAAGGCTTGCACGATCCTCACCTTGCCCTCAACTGTAGTGTCTTATGACTTCTCACTTCATGCATTCAGAGCCTTAAGCAAATATGAAGAATCCTGTGCATGAAGAAGAGAAATCGTATTTTCCACCTTCTTAGAAATGTAGCATTCCTTTGGGCTTGTAGAGAAATGCTTCTTGTATCATAAATTAACTGTTGAGCACCAGGAATGCAGCATCGCTACCAGCCTGTTGAGTGTTGGTGATGAAAATGAAGAGGGCTTTCCCCTTTGGCCAGCAGCATTGTTATGCGTGGGTAACACAGAGCATTGGTAGTTCTTGAAGGTCTGGTTCGAGAGCAAATCAACTGTGAATTGTAGGGAAATTGTATTGCTGCTTCCCAGAAAGGGCATGGTTTATTCCTAACGTTTTGATTCCCTCCTGGTATGGTGCGCATTATTAAAAAGAGAATTTTGGCAAAGTAGGTAATAGTGGGGGAAGAGCTGCATTTTTAACAACAGGTTGGTTTGGGTTTGGGTTTGGGTTAAATAACCAAAACCTTCCTCCAAGCTACCTGGCTTGTATTTTGCTACTAGCCAAAGCCTGTTGGAAATACTCACGGCCCATGTTTGTTATACTGTGGCTGCGCTGCAGTATGTAAAGTGGTTATTAAGTGCTGTGGTTATGAATCACTTGAGAGCCCCATAACATTGTTTACTGGCTTGTTCTGTTCTGTGTTCCTATTCATAGGATATCAATAACAAGAGTGACAGCTGACATTTCTCTTGCTAAGAGGTCTGTCCTAAATAATCCCAGCAAGAGAGCAATAATTGAACGTTCGAACACTCGGTCCAGCTTAGGTAAGATGTTTCAATGTGGTCTTTCTCCAAGCTGTGCTTTCAGAGCGGGATGACACACGTTGCGTTTATGAATGTCTTTTCCAGTTTGCTCCCCATTCTGAATGGGGAAGTGCCGATTGACTGAAGAGCATGCTATCCATGGAAAAGAAGGGAACGTAGTCCTACAGCAGCCAGAGCCTCCTTGCTCGGCTCTAGTCAGTGAGTTAGTCTGGTGGGAGGAATCCTCATGGGCTCCACTGGGCTCCTACTGCCTAACCACGGGGAGCCACGCATCTCCACTCTGCCCAAGCTTCTCGGTGAGGCTGATGATCTCCGTCATGCCTGAGTCACAGCTGACACGAAAAGAAATGAGATGTTCAACCTTCCCAGATCTTTAGAAGAAAGCTAGATAATGGTGTCTTAGGGCTGCTTCTGCCCTGAGCTAGTGGGACCCAGAATAGCCTCAGCCTCCGGTGGAAATAGCAACGAGCATTAATAACATGCAGGGAGCTTAAATGCATCTTTCCTGGAGCACAGTCAGAAAGCATCCCGAAAGCCACCATGATAGAGAAGGGGAAAATCCCATAGTGTTATGGGATTGGAGGGTTCTCGTCTCAGGAGTAGAAGAGTGAGTCTTGCAGACGCAAAAGGGTGAAGTGAGGTGAAAGGGTTTTTTTGTTGTTTAAGGTTTTATTTATTTGAGAGAGAGAGAGAGAGAGCATGAGCAGGGGAGAGGGAGGAGCAGGCTCCCCGCTGAGCGGGAAGCCCAACATGGGGCTTGATCCCAGGACCCCAGGATCATGACCTGAGCCGAAAGCAGACCCTTGACTGACTGAGCCCCCCAGGCGCCCCAGAGTGAAAGTTTATTAAGGGCAGGTGAGAACAGAAAGGAAAGAAAGCTCTAGAGCGACAGGGGTCCCAAATCGGTTGCCACTGTGGGCTTTCACAGTTGAGAGTTGACCGGGGAACTTAATCTTCTTGACATCTCTACCCCCGAGAGCACCATGTTTACTTTTTCTTTGAAGTCTGGTAATTTTCAGTAGTCCAGCGGTAGCTGCTGTGTAGAGATACCTCGTCCCTGACGTTTAAGACAAATGAGGTAGACTCCCCAGTTTCATTATATTCCCTCTTCTCTGGTTTTGTGCACCTCCGCATTTTCCACATCTGGGATTTCTGTGAGCCTGGAAACATAGCCCCCTGTGTGAGCCTAGTCACGTAGACCCGCCTGTCTCTCCCTCGAGCCCCGCCTGTCCCTGACTCAACGTGGAGCTAGCCACACAAAGCCACGTATGAACAGGACTGTGGAAGACGGAATCACCATCCCCAGAAACAAGTCCACGCTGCTGGGGAATCACGGCGTTCCTCTCGAAAGCCTGTTAGTGGTTTCGGTGATCGCCAGGCATGGCGTGGTCCCCTTGTAACTTTCTAGGAGTCTCTTGTGCATTCATATTCTGAGGGCCACTTGTTTTCCTCCCCTCTTCCTCATGGGCAGGGTGGGAAAGAGAGGGATGACCCCTTAAACGACGGAGATGATGATAGAAGACAAAAAAATTCCAAGAGAGCTTGCATGCCCAGGCATCTGCTGAAGAATTTGTTGAAGGTTGAGTCTTGACCCTGAGCCAAGAACTGTAGAGATTAGAAGGAAGCTACGAAGTGTCATCTCTACATTCCTGGCATGGGGTTGGCACATGGTAATTGTTCAATAGATGTTTGTTGGGTGGCTGCTTTATGAAAGAATGTTAAACATACCAAATGGAATAGTTGTCAGTCCCAGTGAGAGCAAGACCCTGGACCTCAGCAGCTCCTTCCTTAGTTCAGTATTTAGATCCTTCACATACAGAGTGAAACACTCTTAGAGACACAGTACTTTGACCTTGACGAAATAACAATGGAAGAGTTTAAAAAAATAATTAATTAATTAATTAATTTAAAAAAAAAACAATGGAAGAGTTAATGATGATGCATCAGCTTAGGTGACTGACCAAAGGTAAAGGCTGTGGGAGCCAAGAGTGTCAAATGAGGTTGAAGATTTCTTAAACAAGCATCCGTTGTCTCTTCTGTCTTCCACTCTCCTTCTCACTCCACAACTTTTAATTACTCCTCCCTCTGATGTATAATGAGAGGCTGAGAAGCACTTAAACACATATGCGAGGTTGCCTGCCTCTAACCATCTACCCCAGCCAAGGTCTCATGGATATCCTTGGAAGTTATTCTGGATAATCCAGGCACCTGTTTGAGTCAGTGGAGTAGAGTTAGTGTAAATATTGAGGACAAAACAAGACAGATGTCAGTTCACTGGTTTTTCCCCTTTGCTTTGCAAATTCATATACCTACAGTCATTAGAATTAATTTAATGGCAATCTATTAACATAACCACTACGTGAGCCCATTATGTCCATTTGCCTGCCTGTTAATGTACATTTGTGCATTCCCTCATCACATGTTCACTACTGTGTGCCACACACGGTATGCCGGACTTAGGAAGTACAAACATAACTAAGAAAAAATATCTTACCCATAAGCCACCGGAAGGAAAGGGCAGATGGTTATAGTGCTGTCTGATAATGGAATTACGAGCAAAGAGCTAGGGATATAAAGAAAGAAGAATAGGGAGTAAGAGGTGTCGGAGAAGACTTCAGAGAAGTTATATTTGAGCTGATTCTTCAAAGCACACAAGAATGTGCAAAGGCATCAGCATGTAAAAATCATTGCATGGTTGATAAACAAGTAATTTGTGCAGAGCACGCTTAGAAAGGGGGGTGGGTGGCATAGTTTTGAGAGCAACAGGGGAAAAGACTAGAAAAGTAGGTTGAGGCCAGTGTGTTAGGGCTCGAAATACACCTTGCTAAAGAAACCTCCCAAGTAGATTATATGAAATGTGAATTCTCAGAAATACTAATAATTGATAATATCCAAAAGTTTTCCAAAGTCAAATTTGGAAATTTGGATTCAACAGTTGACAGTTTCTTTACTGCAAGGCTTCTGAGAGCCACTAAGATATGAAGAGTAATGCGTGTTTGAAATTCCAAAAGAAATTATTAAAGCCTGCAATATATATTTTGCAAAAAAAAAAATCTCTTTTTCCTCTTAGGATATCTTAAGGGATTAGTGTTCGAGGGTACTCACTTTGGGAAAAGTTGCTCTGAACCCAAAGGAGCCATTGGCATAAATTAATTAAGCATTTGGATATAAGAAAGATCACAGGGGACAGAGATGCTGGAGAGAGGTGGGTCTAGAGGGTCATGGTCACGTTAGACAAGTGTTCACTGAGGTCTTCCAGCACCATAGTCCCTGACTTCTCAGGGCTCCATTAGTCTCGGGTAAGATCATGATGAAGCTTACTTTGGAACCTTCTGAGAATCAGCATGGGAAGTCAAGATTACTGGGCTTGCCTAAAGTTTTTCTTTAAGAAAACGAGCTATGTAGGGATACACACCGTTCTCTTTTTCAGACATACAGTTTATGTACTGAATCATGATCCAAATACGGGCCACTCTGTAGTGCGGCCTCGGCAGCCTCCTAGCCTTCTTGCCCGAGCACCTCCCACCCATGCCAGATTGCCCATTGCCTAAGAGTCCTGGCAGGGCATGTGCTTGCCCTCTGCACGGGTCAAAAACCACTTTTACCTCATTGCTGATGCAGAATAAATAAGGCGAGGTATTTCTGTGTTATTTATACAGTGTGCCTCGAGGGTTCTTTGTTCCAGAGCAGTCCAGTTTGCCTCACTACCTTTTTGCTACTTCAGAAGACATTTATATTCAGATTGGAAACTTAAAGCAATGCAGACTTGTTCTACAAAAGTCCTGGCCGGGAGGTACCTTAACCAGTGGCAATTTACTGGCAACAACCAATGGAGATCCTACCCCAACAGCCTGAGGCTGAAATCTACTACAATACAAATACACTTTATTTTCTGAACTTCTTGCATAAGAAAAATCTCTCTCCCCCCCCCCCCTTTTTTTAAACTGTTTTGACATGTGAGAAAAAAGGGACAGGTATGTTATTATTACTAACAAATGTAGTATGTGACTTAAGAGTTTTGCAAATGAGCCTAATCAGCCAAATTCTTTACACAGATGTCTTGGGGTCGAGTCACATTTCAGAGCAATATGAAATCTTTCAGACCATTGGGATTGGATAATATGAAAAACGATAGCTATGTTGACTCTCTAAATTCATGTTTCTAATACAAATCATGCATTAAACATCAGTGATTTTGTGGGAAGAATTTAATGCCCTTATGCAAAGCCCCAGAAAATAGAATTATGTAACAGTCTTGAGCATTCATGATCTGGCGCATCCTGTCATTGTGTTGGGTTATGGAAGGGACAGCTTTTTGGTGGGTGACATGAACTCGAATACATACTGGATAAGCAAAACGAATCATGGCATTCTGGTAGAAACCCTTTCCAACGAGCATATTTCGAGGAACATCACCTCTTTCCGAGGCCATCTTTGAAGCAACTCATATTAGGTAACTTTGTCTACTCTGTAATTTAAATGCAATTACAACATTGCTAGGTCACACCTATAATACACAGGCCAAAAATAAAAGTGAGTGAAAAGCAAAATAAGATCATTTCTGGACATGACCCAATAAATCAGATGATTCATAAAATATATATGAAAAAGTTTTTTTACGTCTTAGAAAGCCAAATTATGTGGGTTTTTTTTTATAATCTGCTTTGTTTTAAAAATAACTGGATTGCTTCAGACATGGAAAATAACTAGATTTTTTTTTTATTTGACCAGTTTCACGCAGAGATTTGGGTCACTTGGCTGTTACAGCCAGTTGAATAGATTTTCATTCTCAAGGCATTTCAGCACTTATAATATAATTGGCCTTAATTTTGTTTTTGTTTTAATACTGGAGATTATGCCTTAGACCACGTGTACTAACCCTAATACTTGAATTAAGACATAGCAAAATGTTAGTTATAAGAGTAGACCCAGATATTTAACCTTGGATACAAAAATGTACATATCAGTCAAAACATAAATTGTGGGATTTTAAAAACATTAACAAAATATTAATATATAAATTGTTGATTGAAATATTTCAGTATAATTTGCTTTCCATGTGATGTTGCTCTGCACAATGTTATTTCAGGTCTTTACTAAATATGGTTTCAGCTTTTATAGCTAAGGTAAAAGTTCTTTAGCACAAAGCAGCAATCATAAACAACATAGCTATACAAATTGGTAAATTTCAGGGCAAGTGTAAGAAGTGAGTTAAGAGAGCCGTCTCTTTTTTTCACCAATGTTTTGGTTTAATGCAAAACTCAACACATCTCTCCCTCTCTTTAGAAAAGGTCTTAAAAGAAGAATGAAATTAAAAATGTTCTGTTTTGCGATATAGACAGCTAAAATAGGGTTACTATGTTTTCAAATATAAGAATTAATAAAAAATAACATGTCCTCTTTATTATTTCTCCTTTCAGCGGAAGTACAAAGTGAAATTGAAAGAATCTTTGAGTTGGCAAGATCTTTACAACTGGTTGTTCTTGATGCAGACACCATCAATCACCCAGCACAACTTATCAAGACTTCTTTAGCGCCGATTATTGTTCATGTAAAAGTCTCATCTCCAAAGGTAATTAGATCATTTCTGCCTTAAGGATTAGAAGCTCATTTCTTTTGAAATATTCTTTGCTCTGTGCTTTTTTTTTTTTTTTTTTGTTAGTAGGTAATGAGAATATCTTACCAAGACCCTTTCTCATGGGCAGTTTTTAATTCCCACAGTCTGAAATTCTAAGATAGCAAATAAAGAATAGCCATTGTTTTGAAGAAGGTCATTCTCTTGTGTGGTTCCCCCCGCCAAGCAGTTATACACAAGTATAACAGAAACAAAAAATTAAGAAAGGTGAGGAAAAGTAAGGTACGGCTTTTCAGAGACTTTTGGTTCTATCTTAGTAAATTTCTTGGGTGATGTTGGTTCCTGTAGCACCTATATTCTGACCTCGGTTGAGAGAGTACGTAGTTCAGGAAAGGTATATACATTTGCCATATATAAAGTCAAACATAATTGTATAAACTCTCTTATAGAAAAGTTAAAGATACCTATATTCATGTGCTCAGGTTGGGTTCTCCAGGGAGTAGGGTATTCTGTGATTAAACATAATGGAATGTCTGCAATGTATCTTTTTGCCACAAAGGTAGATAAAAATAAAAGCGAGACAGCCTCAAATTGGTCTCTTTTGATTTGGGTGTTCTTTCATTTTTAAGAAGTGATGATATTCTAAAAAGTTAATATGAAACAGATATCCTAGGGAGGTACTACCTTAATAATTAGTTTATTTTTAATGCCTCCAAGAGTGCAATTTAGCACTAAAATGCCAATTCAGCTTCTAGCCAGAGCTGTAGTCACCTCTCACAGATGGATAATGTCTAAAGAAGCTGTTTCCTTCCCCCAGCCCCTCAGCCTTCTATCTCTGCAGGCACTGGTTCTGCACAGGATGGACCTGAGAATCTTGGGCAAATCAGGATCTTTTGGGAACCGTTAGAATGGATTGAAATGGCCTTGACCACCTGGAGGTCTCTTTGGCCCAGAACTGAAGGGGATTCGAGGACCCTTCGTTGCAGCAGAATAGATTTCAACCTCTTTTGTCTGCTGCCCCCGCCACATGGGGTCATTAAGTGTAGGAACGGGGACTCCTGTGGACATGTGCACAGAGGCATTATAGAGCCCCACTGACTAGTACTGTTTGGGAGTGAGGGCCCTGTTTCAGCTAAAGAAAATGGAAAGGAGAAGGGAGTATATGGCAAATGCAGTTATAGCAGGACCCAAGTGACACAGCCAGTCACTGGGTTATGTTAGCAATAGGCCAGTGCAAATGTCTTGCCTAGATTCCTATCATGAAATTATCTTATTGATGTAAACTGGAACACCTCCATAATGACCAGTGACCAAAAGGACCAGATACATAAATGACTAATATTTATCTGATATTGAGTTAGGGAACTAAATATTCCTTAGCTGAATTTGGACATGAATGACCTGGTACAGATGAGTTCCTCCACTTTTGCAGAGCTCTCTTTGAAATCTCTGGGTAAAATCTAGGACGGGAGCTTGAGATCCCATCAGGACCTCACCCTGAGCGAGAATAGAATGAACATATATCAAAGCCACTGTGAGAGACAGTGTAGGGGGTGATGTCATTACAGAGTTTGCATATATGATTTTTCATATTGTATTTCCTCTCTATTAATACTCAGGGCTAACCAGGCTATAAAAAAGGTCTTGGTTTATTCATTTTTCTTTTAACTAATTGATTCATATCTTCTTCTACCAGGTTTTACAGCGGTTAATTAAATCCAGAGGAAAGTCCCAAAGTAAACACTTAAATGTTCAACTAGTGGCAGCTGATAAACTTGCACAATGTCCCCCAGTAAGTACCATTATTTTTTGTCTTAGTCATTCTTGCCAAGACAGGAGAAGGTGGCATGGTTTTTGTTTTTTGTTTTCATATAACCATTGTCATTTTTGTTCTAGAATGATGTTGAATGATATGTTGTCATAAACATAAAGGGTTTTTTCAGACAGACTGCTGCTGGCATGTTGGCTACACACAGGCATCCAGAACTGGATGGTGTCTGCTGTGTACTAAGAAAGGAACCTAGTGTCCAGTGTCCCGTGTCCTTTCCTGCTCCTGGATTACTTCACAAACACTCAGCAGACTACTTAATCCAGTCATGTGGACATTTTTATGAAAAGAGAAAAACAAATAAACCATACTGATTTGACTTTCCTTTATTTTTTTCTGCCGGAACGTTCCAGTAGGCAGAAAAGATATGACCTTGGAGGTTGAGAATTTATGGGAACTAGAAGACCCTGTGGTCATAGCAGATGAAGAGGTCAGGGTTAAGATGAAAAATCATCTCACAGCAACTTTTGCCCTAGTGCCATTGCCAGAAAATGGCTGCTGAGTTGAAAGCCAAGAAAATGGCAGGGATTCCGGGGGGTGGGGGCAGGTCACTGCTCCCCTCTGGGTCACCCGTGGCTGATGATAGTTGACTACCGCTCAGTTGATTTACCACTACTGTGCTTGTGTCTCTCTAAATGAGTTCTTGCCTTTCCTACTGATCTGATTTACTAGATTTTTAAATATATACTTGTGTAAGGATCATTTATGCTCTGGGGAAGCATAAAATCTAATTCAGATGTTGCGAGAGATGATACAACATAGCTGTTAAAAGTATGGACTCGGGAGCCAGATTGCCTGTGTTCAGATCCACCCTGGTTTTGTGATCTTGTACAAGTACCTGCCTCACCGGGTTGCTGTAGAGATTCACTAAGTGAATATGTGGTGAAGCTCTTAGGACGGGGCCTAGCGCATAATAAGCACCATCTAGGTGTTTGTATTACAGTTATCAGAGGTGCTTTGCATTATGCTAATCAGGCTCTGTAA
The DNA here is from genome assembly GCF_905146905.1 of Nyctereutes procyonoides. Classification (NCBI taxonomy): domain Eukaryota; kingdom Metazoa; phylum Chordata; class Mammalia; order Carnivora; family Canidae; genus Nyctereutes; species Nyctereutes procyonoides. Next base: position 14,320,678 of record NW_026575136.1, on the reverse strand, counting down.
GGATCTGTTCCTGTCTGGTTCACCGCAATATCTCAGTTCTTTATTATGGTAGGCCCGCAGTAAATATTTATTGAATAAGTGAATGAATGAAAGGCAATATGAGTATGATGCCTCCTTTTATTGGATGCTTATTAGATAGGCCAGATGTTGTGCTAGATGTTTTGCATAGATGCTCTCTAACCGCCACTGCTACCTAGTAAGGTAGGCAGTATTATGCCCATTTGGTAGCTGGGGCAACTGAAGGAAAAGAAGTTAAATGATTTTCCTAAGGTCACACAGCAAAGTAGGATTAAATTAGGTCTACCTGGTTCCAAAGCCAGTTTCCTGTCCTCACTGTCCCACCCACCTGTGCACACAGCTGGTTACCTGCCCGCCGATACTGTGGGTAGGTTGGAGTCCGGAGTGCTATGTTAAGAAGTCGGACTTCACACTGCCTGTGAATGAAGTCCACTCACAGAATGGAATGTGTACTTAAAGCCCTGTGTATAAATAGAAGAATGTATTACCCGGCCCCTGACTCTATAATCCTTACAAGCTAAAGGGAGTTGACCTTTACCGAGTCCTACCTAAAGCTAGGACTGTGCTGTTGATTCCAATGAATAGGACAGCCTTACAAAGACAGCTGTGTCAGTTTGGGTCTTCCGGGGAGCAGACACCTAAATGGAATTACTGGAGAAAATGCCCATGGACGACTGAAAGAGAAAGAGGACAATAAATAAACAAACAAACAAATAAATAAATAAAAATAAAAAATAAAAATAAAAATAAAAAATAAAAAACAAAAAAAATTAAAAAATAAAAAATAAAAAAATAAAAGAGAAAGAGGACAGAACAGTCCAGGAGAACCTTCTGACAAGACCAGACGTAAGTCTGATCTCATGAAAGGAAAGGAGGAAAGAAGGAGAAATGGATGGGAGGAGCTCAGACTGAGACATAGCTTTCTGGCACCTTGGTCCCATGCGGGGCAGAAATGTTCAGGCTCTAGTTCCCATGCTGCGCTTAGGCACTGGCTAGGAGCATCCTGTGGAGAGCATGGCGTTGGCTTGAACGTTGTGGTCGTTCCAGAAGGTGCCACAGTCTCCCCACTCCCACCCCACGCCCAAGGCTGTCTGCTGACCACACTCATCATGGCAGGTTTTCCAGGGTATCTGAGCATGGGCCTCTATGACTACCCTAGTCGATGACATTATCTGTACTTTCTGGAAGGGAAAGCTAAGTCCCCGACTGGGAAACTCGTTGAAGCTAACAGTAAATGGGCCCCAAAATTCAACCCTAGATCTGTCTGACTCCAACAAACCTCTGTTCACTGCGCCACTCCACCTCCCCCCAGCTATGTGGGGCAGCTGCGTCTCTGGCCCCCAACCTCAGTGTGCATCTCCAGGATAGAACAAAGGCCTCCAGTGGTAAGAGGCAGTGGGTAGGGAAATCGAGAGAGTTGAGGGGGAGAATTCCAGTGCAGGCAACCATTGGCTAAGTCCGTGTGATCCTTAAGGGTGGGTGTCCTGCTGCTTCAGACCTCTTGTGGAGCTGAGACCCTTGGTAAGGAAGACCTGGAAGTCCCTACTCTCTGGGATTGGCAAGAGAGGCCAGGGAGAGGACGTGTCTCCCTCTTTTCCCCTCCTGTTGCTATTAATGGAACTTCCTGTTTGCTTTTGTTGAATCTAAAAGCATCCCCCACCCCCTTCTTTTGTTTCCTGAGTCAGTTAGCAAAATCTCTTCAACCGAATTAGACTTTTTGGGAAACAAAACCCAGGAAGGGAAACAGAGAGCTGGCAATTTGTTGCCACAGCACCCATCACTGCTACCCTCCCACCCATCAGACAAGAAAACCCAGACCCTGCCACCTGCTAGAGTGGAAGAAAAGAAAAGAGGAAAGATACAAGAGGAAAAATACAGATTAATACCTCAAAATTCATTGGGCATGTCTGTCTTCGCAGATGTAGAGGGATCTACACTGTGCACGTGGCCTGGTCCTGGGAGGTCCCTGAGGTGGCCGCAAGATCTGAGGAAGTTTTAGGAGCAGATCTGGGGGGACTGGAAAGTAGTTAAGCCTGTTTAATTTTATTGGACAGTGTAGAGTGAGCAGAGGCATTTACCAGGAGCGAGGCATTTCAGGAGTCTACTCGAATGCAAATGCCGGAAAGAACGGGATGGCTTTCTCAGCAGCGAGCTCCTGCTCTCCTGGCGTCTCACTGCACTCATTTGGAGGCGGGACGGGTGGAGTGGACTCTAGGAACAGATGTGGGTTGTAAGAGGAATCTCCCTTGGTGAAGGCTGAAGGATAAGGTGTCTACGACCCTTCTCAACCGTGAGACTGATTCTATCTAGATTTGGGAAGTGATCAGGGGACAGATGTTGGCGAAACCATGAAGGCTGTGGAGCCCAAGGAAGAGGAGGGAATGAAAAGAAGCAGAAAATATATCAGGTTGAGTGACATCCTCGTTTCAGAACGTCATTGAGCTCAGATACTTGTGTGGAATGATCCGTGGGCGTGCCTGAGGACGCGGCATCCGGGTCACCGTAGGGTTGAGTCAGACAGACTCAAAATACTCACTCGTCTCAGTTCTGTGTGGCTCACCTACGGGAACTAAACTACATTCAGCAAACACTAAGCGTCGGACCTGCTACCTTGCTGGGTGCTGGGGATTCAAAGGCATGTTCCTGCCTTTGCGGCCTGCGTAGTCTAAGCAGAGTCTAACATCGAGAACAAACTGATGGTTGCCAGAGGGGCGGCAGAAGGGGGCGGATGAGATAGGTGAAGGGGGTTAAGAGGTAGACACTTCCAGTCATAAATAAATAATTCACAGGGACAAAAAGTACTGGGGGACTGTAGTCAATAATTTGTAATAACTTGGGAATCCCTGGGTGGCTCAGTGGTTGAGTGCCTGCCTTCAACCCAGGGTGTGATCCTGGAGTCCTGGGATCGAATCCCACGTCGGGCTCCCTGCACGGAGCCTGCCTGTCCCACTGCCTGTGTCTCTGCCTCTCTCTCTCTGTCTTTCATGAGTAAATAAATAAAATCTTTTAAAAAAATTAAAAAAAATAATTTGTAATAACTTTCTATGGTGACAGGTGGTAACTATGTGTGCGGCGGGTGGTCTGCAATGTGTAGATCTTGCACCTGAAACTGATACAATATTATGTGCCAATTATGCTTCAGTGTTTTGAAAAGAGACTACAGTTGGCTAAGTCGACTGTTAGCAAATTTGGTAGATCATAGATAGTCTTACAGGTCTCACTTTATGAATCAAAAGATAGATTCAAAGATCAGTTTCGATTAGGATTTCTCTGAAGCCTCAGCACTACTGACATTCTTGGTTGCATAACCCTTCATGATGGGAGCCCGTCCTGTGGGCCCCGCAGGATATTTAGCCGCGTCCCTGGCCAGTAACAGCTTCCAAATTGGGACAACCAAAAATGTCTCCAGACATTGACAGATGTCCCTGAGGGGGGGAAAAACCACTCCTGGTTGAGAACCACTAGTTTAGGTTAATACGGACAAATGTTGTGGTGAATGATGTTTTCAGAAGTCTTAGTAAGCGATTTCTTGAGAGATAACATTTTAGGTGAATTAAACTTGCTCATTTTAATTTGCTCTTTTTGTAAGAGTGGGTTTATTAACATTTATTCCTAATAATCGTTAGAGAAAAACACTTGTGTCCTATTAAAATGGACGTATTTTAGCTGCTGAGAGGGTCGACAGTCGAGTAGTTGTGTGTATAATACAACATATCACCTCTGCAATAGCCGGAGCTGAGAAAATACACGTGCATCCTGACATGCAGAGGATACTGAGGGTGTCTTAGGAGTTCTCCGAACGTCAGGGATCCCAAACGGCCTCATGCGTGCGCTGGGAAGACAGCCTCGCTCTATTATTACAGCTCAGCCGCAAATTCTTGTTTTACCTGACAGATCAGCGAACCTGGCGTATCATACAAGCAGCCGGGATAAGTAAGCTTACTTTGTATTTGACATTTTCTGAGCCCTGTTTCCGTTATTAGACATATTCATTGGATGTTGTTTGACTAGCATCTGTAATGCTGAGAAGGAATTTTACACTTTGTGTTGGTGCAGGTAAAAAAAAAAAACAAAAAACCTTTGGATCGTAAAAACTGGTGGTCATCTAAAAATGTGTCTGCGTTTGGCCCTGGTTGTTTTAAGACCATGATTATAACTGTCATTGAAAGACTGGTGCCCACTGTGTCACTTTAGTTGCTTTGGGAGGACGTGCACTGCGCTTAATGGGCCACCGCAGCTCCGGCCGGAGAGTTGGCAGGTGGCAGCGGCCGCGCTTTGCCAGGAAGGTAAAGGCCGCGGCGCTCAGGACACCAGGTCTCAGGCGGCACCGGAAAAGCCAGCCCGTCGGTGGCAGCAGGGTGGACCCGGCCCGGGGGTTGCGGGCAGACGGGTGGCAGGTGCACAGCAGCGCTGCCTCGCGGCCGCGTCCTCCCACAAGCCATTACCGTGGGCCGTGGGCCGCGGTCAGGTGCGGGGGGAAGAGTGCGACAGCCGAGCACTCGAGACCTTGCCCTGCAGACACAGCTGGGTCGTGAGGCTGCAATGTGGCCGGGGGGGGGGGGGGCCGTGGCTGCCTCTGGGGAACCCCTGAGCCAGTCCCACCTCCTCGTTGTTTGCATGAGGGGCCTGAGGCCCAGAGAGGGCACCGGCTTTTCCAGAATGAGGCCGTGGGGGGCAGCCCCCGGGCGTGGCCCGCCCTGTGGAGAGGCTGGGGCTCCATGGCCAGGGCCCGGGGCCGAGGGAGTGCCTCGGGGTCCGCCGCACGGTGACCCCGGGGGAGGGCAGACCCCCTGTGGCCCAGCGGTTGTCCCCAGACACCGGCTCCAGGCTAGGTGTGCTGGGCGCTCATCGGCAGGTGCAGGGGGCTCCGGGCTGGGTGGGGTGGGACCGGCCCCCCGGTCCCCCGAACCCAGATATCAGGCTTCTCACGTGGCAGCTCCTGGGGCCGCGGACCCACCCCCGAAGCTGGGGCGCTGGCCCAGACAACGTGCGGCCTCGCCTCTGCAGCAGTCCGCCAGCCAGGGTTCCCACCATGCCCAGACTCGAGGCAGGGCCGCAGACCCTCATCCCCGGGGGGGTGGGGGGGGCACGTCAGGGAATCCGTGGCCAGCTTTAACCTGCCACGGACGCCTCTTCTGCTTTTGACATTTCATTTATTTATTCCTGAGACACATAGAGAGAGAGAGAGGCAGAGACCCAGGCAGAGGGAGGAGCAGGCCCCCTGTGGGGAGCCCGATGGGGGACCTGATCCCAGGACCCCGGGGTCACGCCCTGGGCCGCAGGCAGCTGCTCACCCCTGAGCCCCCCAGGACCCCAGACGGTTCTATTTGGAAAGAGGGAAGACTTGCTTCATTGCCTGACCCTGGATCCCCAGAGGTGAGGACGGATGCAGACAGGAAAGACGCCAATGAGACGCGGGCCATTTTTTTTAACATGACCCGCCTGAGTGTCCAGAGCGTCCACCCGTGAACCACATTGTGAGAGCTCGTCCTGCTTCTCCTGGGCTTCAGGGCCCTTTTCCTTTTCAGAGAAACTGGAAATAGTACAGGTAAGGGACCGACGTCCAGCTGCAGGTGCAGGTGACACGTCGCCCCCTGGTCCTGCTTTGTTCCGGGCCGCCTTGTGTTGCGGCAGGTGACCCGTGCGCTCGGAGCCGCAGGGCTTGGGGAGCGTGGGCAACGGCAGGGGTCGTGGTCCCTGCAGGAGGGAGCTCGCCTCCCGGCCCTGCACGCCCGGCAGTGCCCGTCACCCTGTGGCCTCTGCGTCACCCTTCACCCCCCAACACCGGCCAGGCTCAGCTCTGTTCTGCTGGCGCAGGGATGCTGTGGTGAGTGTGGTGGCCGGTGTCCCTGACCGCGCCGTCGGACACTAACGCCCCTGCCCTTTCCAGCTGTCCCAGCAAATTGTTTACCCGCTGTCTGAGACCACCCGCCTGGGCACCTCCATCCCTGTGGAGCCCCGGGCGCCCGTGGCCCACTTCCTGATCCTGGAAGGGCCGCGTGGACCCGGTGCCTCTGCGCAGACACTACCCTCGTCGCCGTCGGCCGCCAAGCCCGGAGATGCGAGTTGGGGAGAGGCCACTCCCCGCACTGCTGAGATTCAAAGCAGGGGACCAGGGGGGATGTGATCCATGCACGATCAGGATGCCAGCCCTGGGCCCGATGGCGGGATGAACGGGCCGGGCTGCGGCGAGGCCCCGGGCGCGGGCTCCAAGAGGGTGCCCCGACTTCAGGGGCTCGGGTCGCCGACAGTCCTTGCTCTCAGGTCTTGCCCCCCGTATCAGTGGCACAGATTCTTTTTTTTTTTTTTTAAGATTTCCTTTATTTATTCATGAGACACAGAGAGGGAGGCAGAGACCCAGGCAGAGGGAGCGGCAGAGCGGCACAGGTTCCGACTGTCTTTCCCATTCAGCTTATTGAGGTTCAAACTACGCCTAAGATGAGATTGCCGGGGCCCCGCAACACTGGGACGCTCTCTTTTTCCCTAAAAGCCCCCTAAATCTTTCAAGATTCTTTTAATTTAGTGTCCAGTTTCCCATCACTAGGTGACCAGTGAGTTAAGTGCTCAGGACTTCAAAAGCCTTAATAATCACAAGAATGCATTTTGCAATGTGAAAGAGGCAGCATTTGGCTACTTGATGGTCCCGTTACACATTGGCCACGCGGCCCTTTGGTTTGGCCAAGTAGCGTCTGCCATTGTTCTTTTTAATGGCGGCAGATTTCGGATCTCTGTGTTCTAGTCGCAAAGAAATAAAAGTGTACTCATCCCTATTATCCCTTCTTTCCTCTTAAAAATAGGAGACATGCCCCGCCTGAGGTTTTATCCACGCACAATGAATACACGCGAAGCAACGCTCCTCCCGTGGGAGACTTTATACGTGTTTAATCTCATGCCTTGCTAGTGTTCAATAATGTACCAACTTTTAAAAAAAGTGTAAGAATTAAATTGCAAAATTAATTTCTAAGTTTTATAAACTTTTTATTAAGAAATGTTCAATAGCAACATCCCAGATAAAACACGCCACTGATTATGGGTGAGGTTTAATGAGGCCCAGCCCTCTGCGCTGGAACGGATGGGTTTTAGAGACGTAAGGAAGGACCTGGCCACTCGGTCTCAGCATCTCCCCTCCCAAAAGAATGTGAAAGACATAAATGGAACCTGCTCCAGTTCTCAATGTAGGAACTGAAAAGTGGTCTATCTTCTTCTTTTTTTAAATTTTATTTATTTATTCATGAGAGACACAGAGGAGCAAAGACCCAGGCAGAGGGAGAAGCAGGCTCGCTGCAGGGATAGAGGCGGGACTTGATCCCGGGACCCCGGGGTCACACCCTGGGCCCAAGGCGGACGCTCAGCCGCTGAGCCCCCTGTGGCCTATCTTCTGTAAAAATTAGGGTGACCAGCTGTTGCACGGCTCCCTGCACTTTCCAGAGTCAGTCACAGATCATCCAAAACACCCCAAAACACTGAGTGCCGGGCAGATCAGGATAGCGGGTCGCCCGGGTTCCCTGGGAAAGTGCGCGGCTCTGTAAGTGGGCAGCCAGACGGACTGTTAAGTCCTGAAGATTTTCCGACAAGACACTGCAGATCGTCTTCCTTCCCATCGGATTCCTCGCTGGCCTGTGCCTCCCCACCTCCCTGGCGTCTGGTGCTCTGAGCCGCGGCGTGAGCCGGAGGCCTGGGTTTCTCTCCTCCTGTTATAAGGCGTTAGGATTTTATTCGTCCCCATGAGCTTATCCCGAAAAGGGACGTGCAGTGCCTGGTTTTGCGAGGGTTGGTTTCGCCTCCTCTGCTCAGGAGGCACTGCCTTCCGCAGCCACGTCATCTCCGTCCGCTTCCGCTAAAGAAAATGTCCCATGGCACAATGTCAGAGGCGTTGGCCGGGGCAGAGCTTGCCGGCAGCCTCGGTTGCCCGGTGTCTGGCAGGCACCATGGCCCCGGGGGCGGGGAGCGTGTCCCCTCTTCCCTGTGACCGTCCCTCCACCCGTAGCCAGGCCGCAGGCCTCAAGTCCCACACGGTAAGGAGCTAATTAGCCTTGAACCTTTACAGTCTTGAAAACCCGGCAAAGCTGGTTCACATAATGCATGGGGCTGCTTCCCTTTGAATGTCACGTATAATTCTTTCAAAAAAAAAAATCTTTGCCCTTATACTCACATTCCAACACTCTGGCCTAATCAGCTGTGTTATTTCCTACGCCGTTGAAAAGAAAAATTGTCGCAGGCACACGGGCTGTGAAAATCTTAGTCGAAAATAAGCCGCATGTGTCGGTTTTCATCCAGACGCTGAAATTTGCTTTCCTCTGTGCTTCTGAGAGTGGAAAAGCAGCTTCAAATCATCTTCTGTCACGTAGCTGTCCTTCTCGCAGGTGCAAAAGCATCATTTCCTAGAAATGATTGAGGCTTGAGCAAACCGCCCTGAACTGATAGATACAAACCCTATCCATCGGCAAAGAGGGCACTTTATTAAAGTCACTTCTAATCAGGTGTGTGTTTGAGCATGTGCAGTGCGACCCTGCAGCACGTGGAACGGCCAACGGGATAAAAACCTTCAGAGAAAAATACTCGTTAGTGGGGGCTGCTGCCCTGCTCTTTCCCCCTCTGGGCGTAGGGGTCCTGACTGTGCGGTCCCGACCCTCAGTCCAGGTGTCCCCGGAGGCTCCTTGACTTGGTCCCTTATGGAAGCCCGCCGACGGGATTCTGAGGCTACGCGTTGTCGAGAACATGGGGCGGCCCCGTGCGCTCCTGCCGGGTTAGTGCTGTGAGAACATTGCCATCGGGGGACACCGGGCAGGTCTCAGGGCCGACCCTTGTGACTGCTGATTAGCGGGGGGGCTGGGGGCTTGGGGTTACAGGAGGCAGGAGTCCCCGTGCGTTCCCCTTGATCTATCGTAAGGATGTGCACTGACTGGTGCCGTAGGTGCCGGCCGTTGTCCCGCTGCCTCACGGGCCTCGTGGGTCTCTCACTGCCGTGGGTTCTTCTCTCTGCTTTATTCTCTTCCCTCTACGGATAGAACTCTTTGACTTGCTCGAAATTTCCCCTCCCTCCTAAGTTTGACTTTTACCTATGTCTCTGGGCGTCCTTCTAAATTCAGAACTTGGAGGCTGCAGCTCGGAACGTTCCCGGGCTCAGTCTCCTTATTGTTCTGAGTTAAAATCCCAGGATGACTCGGAGGGTTAAGAGGTTGAATACTAGTCTCTGCCACTAGAAGGGAGTTCCTTGAGCGTGGGGATGATGTCTGGATCCGTTGTCACTATGCTGACAATGCCTAGTGCAAAACACGTACTGAGTGGGTATTTTACCAATACAGAAGTCATGCCAGGAAACGTCTAACATATACTAATAAGAGGAAAAGTTGTTTTTTTGAGTGGGGGAGGGGCAGAGGGAGAGAGAGAGTCTGAAGCAGGCTCCAGGCCCGGCGCAGAGCCCGACGCCCGGCTCCGTCTCAGGACTCAGATCACTACCTGAGTTCGAATCGAGAGGCAGAGGCCCAACCGACTGAGCCTCCCAGTCACCAGGGGAAGCTCCCTACGCGAGCTGGCTCCGCGGACTCTTCTCAAATACCCGACGCTTTGGCCTGCACAGTCGCCTCGTGCTTGGCCTCGTGGCTAAACATTTCCCGCCGCTAAACATGCGTCACCGGCTTTCAAATTGCCTTACCGACTAACGTCAGAATGGTCAGCAGAGACCAACTTGGCGAAAATTCAGGCAGTGAACGTTGGGGAAGAGGTGGTTTTCATGGTGACCTCTGCTCCAGGGAGGCCTCACACTGATGAGGGCGGGTCAGCTGACCCAGCACCCGCCGCGGTCGTCCAGCGGGGGAACCGACGCTCCAGCAGCCACGTCCGTGCCAATGCCAGGGACCCTGTTTGACTAAGCAGTGGAAGGTTCTTATTTCAGCAAACTGAGCTCGTGGGAGCCGCGGGTGGCGGTGGAGAGGAGGCGGGGGTGAGGGCCCAGCGGCCGAGAGCAGCGCGTGCTCCACTGGGCTGGGGTGGCCTTCCTCTGTGGGAGGGGCTGCGGACTTCTGACTGTTCTGGGAACCTCTGTCTTGGGTGAGTCCTGTCCGCGTTCCCAGCCCCACTGCAGTGACACACCAGTGCCACTGTGCTCCTTTGGGGTGGAAAAATGCCTCCTGAGTACAGGCCAGATGTTGGCCAGGGTCCTTACGGACCGGAACCTGGGTGCCCAGTACTTCTTGTGCGACCCCCCTTCCTACCCACAATTAAACACTCCTCGTTCTCGTTCTTCTTTTTTTTTTTTTTTAACTGTTTCCTACTGTGATCTTTTGGTCGCAGGAATCACCGTCGTGTGATTTTCTAGCATTAATCCTAAGCCGTCTTTCTGTATGATTTTATCGTGAGACAGATAACATTTTCACAAGCATTCTGAAAATTACCTTAGGAAATGGTATTCCCGTCAACGTCGTTACTTTGGAAGATGAAATGTTTATTCCAGTGATATGGTCATTGCCCGAACTCCTCTTTCAACGCCATCCGCTTGCTTCTCTTGTATTCTGAACTCGGTATAATTGAGCTCCGTAGAAATACATGGGTAAATATGAATGTGTTTTTGCTGTATTCCACGTGGAACACCTTCACACTCACCTCATACGTTTCTTCTAAATAATGAAAGATCTCAAGATTTAATGACGTTTTCCCATCAATGTCCGAATGTGCCCCTGGTTGACTGTGCAGCACCTCCCTTGAGTTTCCTTTTAGCAACTGCCAGGACAGCTCCTCAAATGTGATATTTGCTACTAGATGTTAGAAATGCTATTATCTGCATTAAGTGGAATTTTAGGTCTCATTGACTAAACCCTGAAGTATAGGTAAAATTGATTTTTCATGTCATCTGCAGGAAATGTTTGACGTTATACTGGATGAAAATCAGCTGGAGGATGCGTGTGAACATCTGGGGGAGTACCTGGAAGCATACTGGCGTGCTACCCACACAACCAGTAGCACCCCCATGACCCCTCTGCTTGGAAGGAATTTGGGCTCAACTGCACTCTCACCATATCCCACAGCGATTTCTGGGTTACAGGTATTGTCACTTCCCACTCCTGTTGTTCCCACCTTATGTTGAAGAGCTTCACTGGGGTGAAGACTGGGATCGTCCTTAATTTGAAGAGGGAAACACGAGTGGGAATCCCATAAAAAAAATCCAAACTCTTGCCTCACCGTGATCTACCCGAGGCAAAGTTACCCACGGCGGCCCTTTCCATAGAACTTTGCTCTCTGTTAACGTATAATGACTTTTCCTCGGACAAAGTCATCCCTCCTGTGTCTAAACTCCAACAGGACACTCACTACCTACTTGGTGTGACCGTCCATTACTTCTCCAGGTCACTTCTTAAATTTCTTTACGTAAGATATTTTGGGGCAGACAGTCCTTTCTGACGGCCCTTAACTACTCCTGCCCCGCAGGCTGCCCGGCCTGTCCCCCAGCATGGTCAGTACAGAACGTGCCCTCGAGGAGAGGCTCTCTATCTGGAAACAGTGACAGATCCCTTAGTTTTCTCGGGGGTAGTGGGCTCCCATCTTGGTCAGTGGCTATGGCAGGACCACGTAGGGAAGTTGGGCACCACGCTTCAAGAGCCTACTGGAATGTTGCTCAACCCACCGCTGGCTGAGGAACATGGAGGCAGCTGAGCCCTCTTGTATCATGACTAATTTTATACTAATGGGTTATATAATGATAATCATGATTGGAGATCGTGTAGCGTTAACTCCGAGAGAAAGGGCACTCCCTGAGATGCTATTATGACCATATTACTTTGCTACAGAATTTCATCTTTGTAAGCAAAATAATTACCCTATAAACGGGTAACTTTTGAGGCTGGAAATGAACATGGGAGATGTGCTGCTGTAATATGGACTCTGTGCGCACCGGGACTGCTTCTGGACTGGTTTCACTGCCTGTGTGCTAGTCCAAGTGTAGCATCTCCGCTGCCTAGTTTGGATTGGTTCTGAATTGTACATGGTGGGATGAGAAATGGACGATGCATGAAGCAGTCTGCTTCTATAATGCAGGTAGAAGCGAAATGCACTTTGTTTATGAATATAACAGTCCAGACTCATCACCTCGAAGCCATCTACCTAGAGTGGCTTCCCAGTTTCACTTGAGTTAATGTGATGCCCTTTATCCTGGAGCCTATTTCTCTTAGTGACAATGGGTATTTTTTTTAATAAATTAATTTTTATTGGTGTTCAATTTACCAACATACAGAATAACACCCAGTGCTCATCCCGTCGAGTGTCCCCCTCAGTGCCCGTCACCCATTCACCCCCACCCCCCGCCCTCCTCCCCCTCCACCACCCCTAGTTCATTTCCCAGAGTTAGAAGTCTTTATGTTCTGTCTCCCTTTCTGATATTTCCCACACATTTCTTCTCCCTTCCCTTATATTCCCTTTCACTATTATTCATATTCCCCAAATGAATGAGAACATACACTGTCCTTCTCCGATTGACTTACTTCACTCAGCATAATACCCTCCAGTTCCATCCACATTGAAGCAAATGGTGGGTATTTGTCGTTTCTAATGGCTGAGTAATATTCCATTGTATACATAAACCACATCTTCTTTATCCATTCATCTTTCGATGGACACCGAGGCTCACGACCCAGCAATTGCACTGTTAGGGATATACCCCAAAGATTCAGATGCAATGAAACACCGGGACACCTGCACCCCGATGTTTCTAGCAGCCATGTCCACAATAGCCAAACTGTGGAAGGAGCCTCGGTGACAATGGGTATTTAATTGTCAGACTCCAGGCTGAGGTTAAAGGCATAGGATGTGGCTGCTGAATGATTTTCCTGCTGCGTGAAAGTACGTGTCCCTTAGAGGAAATGTGGCTGGGTCCTTGGTGTCATCAGGACCCTGTTTCTTAACTGAGGTGACCTAACTAAGTAGAGAGACACAGCAATGATACATGTGTTCCCATGATTTGAAGAAAAATGTTGAATAACAGTTTCTGAGCCATCAAACAAGTGTTTGACAATATTCATTTCAATGAATGGTATTAAAGGAATCTAGTTTCTATCTGAAGGTAATTTTTGCTGGACATTTCAGTTGAGAAGTAAGAATTGTCAGTATCAGTTAGCCAGCTAGCTCCATAATTATTCTAGACTCCTTTGGAAAGAATATTTTTGAGAGCTTAGCATTTATGTATAATGAAGAAACAAACACATCATTTTATGGGAAGCACGGATTATAATTGCATGAAAATATTTTTTACAAGTATAAGGACCATTCAGCTACATAAAGGTGAAGTGTGTGACTTTGGGAGGAGAAAGATTTTATCAGCCCAAGAGAAAAATAAAGTAGCAGATGCTATTCTGAACCTTAACTTATTTCCCAATAGTAAAATGATCCAGTTTTTGCAGAAGTGGAGTTATTAGGTCTTCCTAGATATGTTAAGTTCCATTCAGCAGTGAACTTTCAATCCTCTATTTTTAATAGGAAGCATAATCGTGTAGCATGATGTAATTAAATTCATAAATTATCAGCATTTCAGTATCTTTGCATGTTGTGCCCTAGATGAACGAGATCTTCTGAGTAGGGCGTTTGTGCATCAAAATGCTTTATTAAGTCAGATAGTTGGCATTTTATGGTACAGACCCTACTGTTGCACATACATTTGCATATTCTAGGTGAATTAAGTTGACACGATCTAATCAATGGACGATCTGATATTTTTAGAGTCAGCGTATGAGGCACAGCAACCACTCCACGGAGAACTCTCCAATTGAAAGACGAAGTCTAATGACCTCTGATGAAAATTATCACAATGAGAGGGCTCGGAAGAGTAGGAACCGCTTGTCTTCCAGTTCCCAGCATAGCCGAGATCATTACCCTCTCGTGGAAGAAGATTACCCTGACTCATACCAGGACACTTACAAACCCCATAGGAACCGAGGATCGCCTGGGGGATATAGCCATGACTCCCGACATAGGCTTTGAGTCTGCAGAAGCAAACAAAAAATTCATCTGTTGACAATTTGCCATAGCACTGCTAGGATAAACCAATCATCTTAACTTGGCAAGTACAGCACAGTATTTACTGTGCTTATGGGCTGTTGTCATTTGATGCTAAGCAAGGGGCAAAAAACAACAAAAAAGTACGTTATGCCCTTAAGTCTAGATGGTTATTAGATGCCCAGTCATATAGATATTTTTAAGCTCAGCATTTACATAACAGTACCTTTTGTTTTCTTCATTAGATTTAGACACATCGATTTGTAATTTAGGGTACTTATCAAGGCACATATAAAATAATTTCCCATGCTGGAAATTCCAAATGACCAGTTCCAGTTGGAACCAATTTATAAACCAATTCCTGTTGGAATTTGGGTGAATCGACTAGAAAGTCTACTTGAGCATGTTGCAGTCAATTTAAAAATCTGAAAAAAAAAAAAAAAACCAAGACCCACAAAAAACAACCAAAAACCTAATTAATAAAAAAATCAAAATACCAAAAGAAGCCAAAACCCGATATGGTATTTATTTGCTGGAAGCTAAATTTACACTTAAAGTTGAAATGTATAAACATTTTAACATATGTTAATGTTGACAGAATGGCTTTTCAAACTCACCAAATGTATTGATAGTGCCAAAAAAAAACCCACCTCAAATTAATGCAGAAATTATACACTCTCCTCAGATTTTAATATTTTTGTTTCTCTACTGGCACAACTGTTGTATTCAAAGTGTTTTGCTTTTTGTTTAGTCACTACTGTTAGCTTGTTTGAAGTTGGCAAAAAAAAAACCTCAAACTTTCTTTAGCAGTGAGAGAGAACACTATAGAGAAGCCCAATCATAGGTGGTCACGGGAAGTGGAAAAGGGGTGTTGTTTCCCCTTTCCTCGCTCTGAGCACAACCACATACATCCAGGAACCTGAAGTCAGTGAGGATGGGCACAGATCCTCCTGAGCACGAAGCTAAACATCTCCAGATGGGAATTCATCTCTCCAGCTTCCCACAAACATGGGCCGGTATTTCCTGCCAGCACAATTGCATATCTTTCCATTGCTCCATTCAGTCTCTGTCTTCGAATATGTGAATGTTCTAGCCCTTCCCCAAATTCTTTATAGTCATGCTAACGACCTGTTTTACATGGAATCATTCAATTTTGATATCGAAAGCTGTGTTTATACAAAATGATCAAATGAAAAAAAATGTGAAAACAAATGATGAATTTAAAAGCTTGCAATAAAAAGTAAACTCATAAATTCAGAGTATATTTGAATTGTAATTAAAATTGCAGCATTTTTATTGTCTAGAATTATAAAGAATTTGGAGATTGAGCTGCCTTATTTCTAATGAACAATCCTGTTCACCTGTTAAGTCTTGACAGTTTTTCCAGTGGCTATAATTATGAAATTGGTGACCCTCTGTCTTCTATTATCAAGGAAGCCTTAGATTCACTATGATCCAAGGGATTACTAAAATTGACCCTTTTATACAATACACAAATATCTTTCAGAAAAGACTCTTGTTTCTAAAAGTCCACAATGCATGCGTTTTTCTAAAGCCCCAGTAGGACCAGGCATAAAAATATCTTTCTACTGGCACATGTCAGGAGGCCTATATTTTGAAGACAATAATAGTTGATTTCTATTACCCTATTTTCCTCCCAAGCCTCTCAGTCTCTAGGCTTTCAAAGCATGCACCAGTTAAATGATTTTCCTGACCCATGAAACCAAGTTCCACATTCTCGATTGTGATACACACCTTGAACCGTGTCATAACCTCCCACATTCCCTCCCCTCCTGTTCACCATGCATAGTCCATCATGACCCTCTTCAGCTGTAACTGTCTAAGTTATCTCACGTATTTGACACAATCGGAAATACGGGCTCAGTCAGTTGTAAAGGTTAACATGTGATATTTGCCTGTGAGGTTCTTTTGTCATCTAGTGAAGCTTACAGAACTTTCAGTTAAGACATTTGAAAGAGCTGTATCCATTATACACTTCAATAAACACATAACCTGCCATTACTGAATACTTGGTTAGAGCACAGAAGAGCATTTTCCAGCAAACGAAATATATTTATTACATGTACAGCACATATTTGCATGAGAAAGAAAACATTAGCCAAAACATTTTTCTATATGCTTTACTGGTTTCTTGTTTGTGCGCATTAAAGTATTTAATTGCAAAGAGTGCACCAAGGTGATAAATTTAGACTAGACAGCTGTTCAGCTTTTTCTGTAGTAGCATTAGCAATCTGGTCATTTAACTACTTTAAGATACTTACATTTTATGGCAGGTAGCTGCAACAGCATTTACATATATTTCCTAGTCAGCAAGATTACCATATTCTTTCAATTTTTAAAGACCACTTGTTTTTAAAATCCTCTCAAAGCCTTGTTTCTAAGTCTTCCATGTCACGCTGATAAAGAGAGAGGTCCATTCAATATCTGTGCACAAAACCAATCTGTCATTTGCCATCAAGTGTCCATACCTGTTCTGCTTTGCATTCTTATTCAAAAGCTAACAATCGTGGAAAGGGTAAAATATATATTTTCTTGATGGATATATTTAAAATTTTACGTTGACTTGGCATATTCTTTTCCATTCCTTTTGTAAAAAGTTTATCTTCTCCAAGTAAATAAGAGATATACATTTTCCTTTTTTTAGTGTTAGAGTTTACTGTGTAAATGATGCTAAAATACAGATATATACGAAATGAAAGTTTTATTTTTGCCAAGCATATCAAGCAACTTTGAAAAATACATATTCCACAAATACTTTGTTTTTAACTGATTTCATTTCAAAATAGCAAATGATAAGAAGAAACAAGTCTTACAATGTGTTGAGGCTGTTTTACTTTGTAGAAGTCACATATTCCGTAACTTCAGTCTATGTAATATCAGAATATGTAAGTTACATATTCTGTGATTTCAGTCTGCGAACATGTAACACTGTAGACTCATGTGACAATGTGAAAATGTAGTTCTGGGGGATAAAACAATGAATGCAGTTTGTCAGTCCTGATGTTAATTCTCAAGGCTATAATGTGACTCCAGTATTATAATCAATGATGTTATCTTGTTTACTCCAATATTTAAAGCAACACTTGGAAATGTTTATAAATGTCTGATGATTCTCTCTTATCTTTATACAGTTCTATTGGAAAGCATATTGAAATTAACAATTTGGACTGATAGCCTTTCCTAATAAGAGAGTCTTAATTACGTGACAATATGTCATTGCACTTAGTCCTTAATGAAATGAATTTTTTAAATATAAAACAAATTCTAAGAAAATTATTTGTTCCCTTTGAATAATTTGTTAATTACTTTAATTATTATTGTTGTTGCTGTTTGCAAAATGTATTTTTGGAATGTTAACCTCTTTTCATACCTGCATACTTGAACTTGTCTTTTTGTGTGGGGGCCTTAAAATTCATAACAGGAAGCTAGGGCAGTGAAAGGGAGGGAGAGAAGGAAATTACGCTGAGAGATGGCTTGCAAATCTAAGCCCTGAATGAACATATCATAAAATGTTGTTGAGACCCAGGATGTCAGTCAAGAATGTTCCTAGGCAACCTTAGTTTGCATGCTAGCATAATATTTTAGTTATACAATTTTATTTTGGGATTTGGTAAAAAATAAAAATTAGTGATGCCACTGTAGAAATTGCCCTATATATTAATATTTATACTACCTCTTCTTTAGAGAAGACAACTGTCTTTTAAGAGAAAAACACTTTTCAATAAGTAGTGATCAGATTCATTATGCTTGTTGCCAACCTAGCTGCAAAGCTAAGTGCATAAATCCTTAAAATATACTTTCCCTTTAAATTTTAAACTGTTTCCAGAATACTCGTCACCCCTCATTTCTTCCATGTTAGTGAAGTTTTCTTTGAATTGGTTCACAGTTTATCAGGACACAAGGTTAATTTAAGAAATCAGTCATTATAGGGGACAAAACACACTGCAAGGGAATTGTCCCTATATGCAGTTTGTTTTAATATCTAGCTCTAAGCCTAAAAGAATGGATCCAGAAACTTGATATTTAAGTGCAGCTGGTTTGAAAATTCAAATTTTTGTTTATCCTTAATGTTTCCTGTGGCCAGTTAGCCATTTCCTAGATAAGGTATGTGTTATCTTGGACTCCCATGTCATTGGAGTAAACTTCATACAGATGTTTTAAATAAATGGGAATGTACCCCTTACTTCTTTTATATTACAAACCCCTTTGTGTTTCATGACAATGTTGCATGTTGTTTTCTTTTTAATTATATAAAATTCATCTTTGAATGACTATATGAATGACATTATAGCAAATTCTGTAATAAAATTTGTTTTATTAGTTCCTCATATCTTTAAATATTGTTAATACTCTGTTACTAAGTTACTTCCTCCAACTGTGTCTATAGGGCAGAGAACAGGCCACCTCTTCTACATGATAATTATGATCAAACCAGTCAATACGATAGTTGTCAGCAGACAGCAAGGATAACATTTTTGTTGTTGACTTAAACAGTCAAATTAGTCAAAATAGTAAAACTGGGTTATATGGACAGAGAGCTACAGCATTCAAAAATTACTTTTCAAAGATTTCTTCTTTTCTTAAACTGAACTTTCTCAAACGAAATACATCCTCTTCTAGCAACCATCTTTATCTTTTTGTGGATGGTTTAATCCCAAATACTTCCTGTAATTGAGGGACAGTATGAGGTGACTAGAAAATATCTCATCAGATCATGTCGAGCAGAGGCTGTAACTCTCACTTACCACGAGAAACTTCTAAATAAGAGTGAACAGCAAGAGTGTTGGAGAGTCATAGTTACATAGGAAACTTTCCTTTGTTTCTTTTGATGTATGTAAAATACTTGTAGAAAGATGGTAGAAAATGTTCCTAACATCCTCTTTGAAGATTATAAGGAGTTAAAACCAGAGCTATGTGAGAACCCAGAGTGGCTGGCCTCTAGCTTTTCAATACTTTGTAAGTATTCTTGGTTACGTTTTGAACACTAAAATTTCTTGACAAGTGGCTGTCTGTGTTTATGTAGGGGCCACCCTGGCCCTACTTGCATGCCATTTCCACACACTTTTAACTGAAGTCAGTGTGAATTCTGTATGCATAAGGATGTATCAAAGATGCAGGACCATTAATGCTATATTGTTGCATACTATTTTTCATATGCCTTACAATATTTTCTGGGAAGTTATTAAAATGGGAGCATTTTATTGCCAAAATAAATCTATGTTGTTACTACTTATCTGCATTAGCAGTAGAAAAATAAATAATGTAGCAAAACATGTATTGTATAGTACAAAATTATAAAAGATATATATTTTGCCAATATGAAAATAGATCGAGGAGAGAGAGGAGAAGCACATTTGTTATAGCAGAAACTTATAACGAAATCCACTGTTAAATTCGGCAGTCATATTTTTTAAGAGTATATAGATTTAACTCTAAGTTTTATCAGATTTATTTCATCTACCATCCTTTTAACTTGCTGCTTGATACTTTTCCAGCAATTTACTTCATAGCCTTGCAATCTGTGGATGTAATTTATTTTACTTTATTCCCTTGCATAAAAATTATTAAATGTTATTTTGTGATGAGACTCATACCATATTTACCGTTCTTATTTCTGCTCCTTCAGTAACGACTACAAAAAGTAATGGCAAGTGAGCTCATTGGGCTCCTCTAAATTTTGGATATGTTTGAAATGCTTTGTATTTTTCACAGCCTAAAGTCAGGATGATAAATAAAGATGTCCTAATAACAACAAAAAAAGTAAAGTATTTAGGGATTCTTCGATTTGTTTTTGTTTTGTACTGAATACTACTTTGAAACATAAGTTTAACGCCATTAGCTGTTTTTTTTTTTTTTTTGAAGGGGTGGCGGGAGGGGAAAACATGAATTTATTAACACTAAAAATAGTGTTAGTTATTTTTAACACTAAAAATAGTAAAAAGGCAAGTTGATGTAAAAAGATTTTACCCATTACTCTGAGGGCTGTTGGAATCCCAAGCTATTGCTATATCTCCAGGTACAAGTGGAAAAAAAAATATTGCCTTTGTCAAATAATTTTTTCCTTTTTTTGAATTTTAGTTACTTATTTTAATAATTTACCCCCTTTTATTTTTCTTATATAGGTAAATGTGTAGCATTCTACAAGGCATGCTGGGTAAAATATACTATGCAAATGTGTACAGTGCTGCATGTTTTGTTCTCCCTCTGCTTTAGTGGCTTTAAAGAAAAAAAAATGTGTTGTTATTTTTGTGAACAAAAACATTTAACAAAGAAAATGCAGAGTGCATGCATAGAGTATCCTAATTTCTATGGATTTGTTTTATGGAATTTAAATGTGTACAAACCAACTGCATTAATTTTTTTCTTTTGTATAATAAATGAGAAAACATTGAAACCAGCGTTATACCTCTCCTTTATATTACTCTAAAAATAGATATTTATATTTACATCATTCTAGAGGTATGTTCCTATACCTCTTGCAGGGAAAAAAGGTCTCAACACTCTCACAACACGGGTTTAGTTAAATGATGATTTTCTGAATACTCTGCTAGGTGCTATGAGTTATTACAAAAGAGTATTATATTAGGAAAGGGGCGTAAATTAAATACAGACATGCAAAATAGAATATATTAAAATACATATGCAAAATAGGATAGAATACAATATAGAAAAATAAACTAGATAAGCTAGAAACCCCTGCGTGATACGTGTGGCAGTTACCGGCCATTTCCATCCGTATCCTGTGCCCATTAGTGTTCCACGGAGGGCGTTAGGACTTGACGTTTCGCGTGCTCAGTGTCAGCTCACCATACTATGACTTGATGGACAGGGGACTTTTCTTTCATCGCGGCTCACAAGAAGTCCAAAAGAAACGTGTCCTGTGTTGACTGTTATCATTGCGCTAACATCACACAATGACTTCTTGCAGCCAAGCAGTCAAGCAATTTCACAAACATTATTTAATTCATCTGATCATCCTGGGAAATGGACAGGGCATAGATTATCAGCCCTAACTACAAGTGAGGAAACCAAAGATCATTGTAACTTCTCTCTGCAAAGTATTTTCATCGAAAAATATGTGTATCAAATACTTTTAAGCCGGTAGTCATGGAAGTGTACAAAACAACTCCTGGAATACAGGAAATGTTGGCTGTGCCATGAATGCACTTTAGACCCTGGAGAAATGCTCTACAGGGCTGGCCGAGCGAGGGAGGCATTTCAACCAACAGCCTGAAACTCCCAGAAGGAAGAACTGCGGCTCACTGCAAGGACGCCCTCAGCCTGCCCACGTGCTGAAGCCCCCTCCCTGGCCATCAACACGTCTCTACTAAGAGGACGGGTTGTGCAGGAACGTTGTTGTCCTGTCATACAACACGCAGATTAGCATGTGGTTGGACTGCAGAGCACAGCTCTTGCCGTGTTTAAGGCCTGTTTCTGGCAGTGACCAGCTATGAGCTTGGGGCAATCGTCTCACTTGCCAGCACTCCAATCTGTTTTTGTAGAGCAACTCTCCTTGTGGTTACAGGTCCCATTCCCTTGTTTCTTTGTCTAGTAATTTTTTATTGGATTCAAGATATTCGAAATTTTCCATTGGGGATGACTCGGTCTCATAGTCCTCTAGAGAACGCTGGACTTGTTTTGACAGGCAATTGTACAGGAGTTTGATCCTCTCGTGATTTGTTTTTAAGCTCCTTTAGGACTGGCCTAGAGTAGCACCTTTTTCTTAGACTCATACAGCAACTCTTCCAAGGTCTCTGGGATGTCTACCGAGAGTCCCCGGTTCGTAGGGGGTGCTCTTCACTCTGATCAAAGGAAGGGAACTCAAATGATTGCTGGCCTTTAGTAAGCTCCAGGAATTACATTTTGTACAGCTCCCTGGTACTTGTTTTTTTCTTAGAAATTGTTATTGGCCCAGCCTCGTGGGGTTTCTGCACAGGTACAGGTTGATAGGCAGCCAAAGACTCAATGGCCCGACGCAAGCAGGTTTCTGAAGCTTTCCTCGGTATAGCTCCCTCCTTTCAGCCACTCCGCTTCACAGCTACCTTGATCTCTTGGAACACTGATCTACACCTTCAATTCAAGGATACGTCTAGACTCAATCTGAGTTCCCATCCCCGCTGTCACTGGCTAGGAATTGCCTCCAGGCAGAAAATCCAGGTAATGGTCAGACTTAACCGCATTTGGGTCTCTTATCAGGGATCACAATCCTATGCTGTGTGTTGCCCAATATCTGAAAACAGTTGTTTTCTATATTTTGTCCATCAAATCACTATTATCTTGGATAAATTAGTCTTTAAAAATTTCTATAAGTCTATTTTCACAAATAGCTTCATACTACTCCATAAACATTTGCAATCACTCCTATAGGAGTTCCAAATTTGTATTTCACCTATGGGTCCCTATGCTTGGACAATATTGTATTAGGCAAATCATTTTATTCTTTGTCCGTTTTTTAAGAGACACTTAGAAAATAATCTGGGAAACCAAGCCTTCATTCCACAAGTTAATATGGACGTGACAACCACTTAATAAGTGGACAGAAATATGTGGACGGTTTGCAAAATGTCCCAGAGCTGCTAAAAGCACCACGTGCAAGAATGGAAATATTAAAGAGTTGATGTAAATGAGTTATGCAAACAATACTGTTGTTTTTATAAAGCAGCCATTGAGAGTACTTTATTATGTAAATATAAGCATAACATAAAATATATTAATATAGTAATTTTCTTTCTCTTCATATGTTTCCTCTAACTTTGCCTTTTCAACCATAAGCCCCCCAAAATTAAAGGACTTTTTTCTTGCAGTCGTTCAAAAAGAGACATCTTTTAGTCATCAGTGCTGCCCTTTGCTTTATAGGTACAAATTTTCTAGCTCAGTTAAGAACCGTAGACTCTCAAGGTCTTACTTGTATTTTTTTTAATATATATTGACAGAAGATATTATATGGCCAGTAGATTTGGGGTGAAAACATGTAGTTTGTTGTTGATTTTGTTTAATTTCATTTTGCTTTTGAGGATCGAGAGTCAGTACAGCCCAACAGTGCCTTTTATAGCTTCCTCACTTTTTTTTCCTCTCCTTTTTTTTCCTTCTTTTTTTTTTTAAATCAAAGTTAAGGAGAATAGAAGGGCATGGAGCTGTCTCTGATTTCTCTGTGAAAGAGAAGTAAACAACCTTAGTTCCTTTTTCCCACCTCTTGCCTTTAACAAGAGTAGAGGCTAGTTAATTGTCAGATTATCAGATGATTATATCATTGGATGACCTAGAAGCAAGGAAAGGCCTTAGAGACAAACCTACTACGTTTCCATATGTTAAAACTGAGGCCTAGAGAGGTTAAGGAACTTGCCCAGCTGAAAAAATAACACCTGTCAGTAGAACCTGGTATCACCTAACCAGGTGACGCCCTTCCATTCTAGTTCTCACCACATGCCCTAGAGCGGAGGGCTAAGCACGATGTGACACTTGCGTAGCACGGGACACAGCTATTCTAGGTGTGCAGACAAGACGACTGGAAAGCAGAGAAAGTATTTGACCAGCTGTTTAACCAGTTTGCAATAATGGGAATGACAGCTGGAAAGGCTCGTTGGGGCCACATTCCGGAGGAAAGGGAGTATCGAGGGTACCTGGGCTCTCCTAACCTGTGAGTGGCACTTGGGGCCACGCGGACTGCGAGGCGGAGGGAGGCTGCAAGAGGCGGAGCCACAGGGCCACTGGCCTGGGTTCTGGAGGGACCTGGGGCTCGGGTGCAGCGGGGATACCGGGATGTGGGCGGCGCCGGCGATGCGGGGTCAGAGCTGCAGGGTCAGAGATGCGGGAACGGGGCTGCAAGGCCGCGGATGCGGGGCCGGGGATGCGGGGGCCAAGGATGCGCGGTCAGGGATGCGGGGCGGGGGATGCGGGGGCCGCGGATGCGGGGCCGGGGCTGCGGGGTCAGGGATGCGGGGCCGGGACTGCGGGTGCGCGGTTGGGGCTACGGGGTCAGGGCTGCGGAGCCGGGGCTGCGGTGTCAGGGATGCGGGGCCAGGGCTGTGGGGCCGGGGCTGCGGGTACATGGTCAGGGATGCGGGACCGGGGATGCGGGGTCAGGGATGCGGGGCTGGGGCTGCGGGGCCGCGGATGCAGGGCCGCGGATGTGGGTTCGGGGCTGCAGGGTCAGGGATGCGGGGCCGGGGCTACGGGGTCAGGGATGTGGGGCCGGAGTTGCAGGTGGGGCGGGGGCTGCGGGGTCGGGGCTGCGGGGTCAGGGATGCGGGGCCGGGGCTGTGGGTGCATGGTCAGGGATGCGGGACCGGGGCTTGCGGGGTCGGGGCTGCGGGGTCAGGGATGCGGGGCCGCGACTGCGGGTGCGGGGTTGGGGCTGCAGGGTCAGGGATGCAGGACCGGGGCTGTGGGGCCGGGGATGCGCCGCCGAGGATGCGGGGCCAGGGATGCGAGGCCAGAGTTGCAGGCGGGGCCGGGGCTGCGGGGCCGGGGCTGCGGGGTCGGGCAAGCACGGCCGGGGATGCGCGCCAGGCTCGCCATCCATATTTACATCCCAGCTCCGTGGAGGAGCCGCAGGGAAAAACATCCAGCTGCCGGAGGGAGCTTTGGGAGCCGAGTCGCAGGGGCAGCCCGCGCGCCCCCCAAGCTGCCCCAGCGCCCCCCGCGCCCCGCCTATGCAAATACGACTGCCCGGCGCGCCCAGGCCCCGCCCCTCCGGCCGCGCGCCTGCGCCCTGGCGCCCCGCCCCGCCCCGCCCGCCCGCGTGGCCGCCGCCGCCGCCGCCCGGAGGAGCTGGGGGAGGACGGTGGCCCGCGAGGCTCGTCGCAGACAACGCGGCGGCGATGTCTGCGAGCCCGGCGGGGGCCGCGGCGGCAGCGGCGGGGCCTCGCACGCGGCAGGGCGGCCTGGGCTTCGGCCTCCCCGCGGTTCCCAGGAAGCGACCCGGCGGCCGGCGCGGGGGCAGCAGCGGCAGCAGCGGCGGCGGAGGCCCCGGCGCGAGTCCCGCCTCCCCTGCAGCCTGAGCCGGCGGAGGCCAGGCGGCCCGGGGCGGGGGGGGGGCTCCGCCGCCCGAGGATGGGAATTCTGCTCACCAGGATCTGGAGGCTGTTCAATCACCAGGGTGAGGGCGCGGGCGGGCGGGCGCGGGCGGGGGCTCCCCCTACTTCCCGAGGGCGGCGGCGGCCCGGGCCCGGCAGCGCCGTCTCCCCGGGTCGCGGAGGCCCCGACGTGCCGAGGGCCCGGGGGAGCGCGTCCTGCACCTGCATCCGCCCTGCGACCTGGGCCCGGGCCGGCCGGGTGACCCGCCCACGGAGCGCAGGAGCGGCGGGGAGCGCGAGGGTGCAGTGGCCCCGGACCCGGCTCCGCGACCCTCCCTGCGCTCGGTCCCGGTCGGCGGCCCCGCGGAGGCTCGCGTGGGAGAGCGAGCGCACCTGCCTGCGGGCGACCCCAGCGGGGGGCGTCGGGGCGCGTGTAGGGACGTGCGGGCTGCGGCCCCCGCGGAGGCTCCCCTAGGGCGAGCCCACCTGCCTGCGGAGCGTCCCTAACCGGAAGTCGTCGGGGGCCGCTTAGGGACGTGCGGGCTGCGACCCCTGCGGCCCCTGCGGAGCGAGCGCACCTGCCTGCGGGGCGACCCTAACCGGAAGTCGTGGGGGGCCGCTTAGGGACCTGCCTGCTGCGGCCCCTGCGGAGCGAGCCTACCCTGCCTGCGGGGCGTCCCTAACCGGCGGCCGTCGAGGTCGTTGGGGGGCCGCTTAGGGACCTGCCGGCTGCGACCCCTGCGGCCCCTGCGGAGCGAGCCCTCCTTGCCTGCGGGGCATCCCTAACCGGGGGCATCGAGGTCGTCAGGGGTCGCTTAGGGACCGGCCGGCTGCTGCCCCCGCGGAGGCTCCCACAGAGTGAGCCCACCCAGCCTGCGGGGCGTCCCTAACCGGGGGCATCGAGGTCGCCGGGGGCCGCTTAGGGACCTGCCGGCTTCCCCCCCGGGGCCTGTGGCAGTCTGCTGCCCAAGCCAGCACAGGTGGGGATCCGCGGGCAGCTGCCTGCTCCTCACGCGGGCTGCTTGCGCTGGGCTCGGCTCCGACGCGGCTGGAAGTGCGGGTCGGGCCCACTAGGACGTGCTACAGGGCGAAGGTCTACACCTGAGGACAGGGACGTGGCTTGAACAGACCCCGTGGCCCCTGGATGCGACGTAGTACGTGGTGCTCGCTGGTCGCTGGTTTCTGTCTTAGGGTCAAGTGGGGGGGGGGTTCATTTCTGCCGTCTGTAACTTAGTGTGCTTTTGTCTTTGGGGTCATCTGGTGTTGGCGCCACATCCCAGAGCTTTCCAGTAGAGACTTACAGGAGCGGTGGCATCTGTTAGGGTTGCTGTGTCCCGGCTTCCTCCTTCGTGATCCAGCAGCTCCTGTAAGAAGGTGATGGAGGCGGCCCCGGGGGCTCAGCGGGTGAGCTTCTGCCTTTGGCCCAGGTCGTGACCCCGGGGTCCCGGGATCGAGTCCCACATTGGGCTCCCTGCATGGAGCCTGTTTCTCCCTCTGCCTAGGTCTCTGCTTCTCTCTGTCTCTCATGAATAAAATTAAATATTAAAAAAAAAAGGTGATGGAAAGGCAGCAAACCCAAACCTGCAATTGCTTGTGTATCTAAAAAAGAAAAAGGTAAAAAACAAAAACAAAAAGAAAAAAGAAAAAGGTGGTAGTGTAGATCACATGATCCAGTGGAAGAGCAATATTTCTTTTTTTTTTTTTCGCTAAGGTATTTTTTCTTAAAGCACGGGCGCACAGGCTGGGAGGAGAGGGAGAAGCAAGCTCAGCAGAGCAGGGAGCCCATGCGGGACTGGACCCCAGGACCCTGGGATCCTGACCTGAGCTGAAGGCAGATGCTTAACCCGCTGAGCCCCCCTGGGTGCCCCGGGAACAGCAGTATTTCAAGTGATTTCTCTGATACAGGGATTTTTCATAAAGTGGAGAAACCCAGTTTTAATCTGCACTGGCTCTGGCTGGTTGTTCCTGTTGGAAGAGGGGAAGCAAGACCCCGTCCTGTATTTGGGTCTAGATGTTCCCAATGTAGAAAACACCAAGGATCTTGACTGAGTGGCTGTGGACCTTACAGATCTTGAAAAAGTAATCTCGAGGTCTTAAGAATGGAACCGTACAGTGCGGTACAGTTGGTGGTGGTTGATGGTAGATAGGATCTATTCTGGTTTTAACCTTAATTTTTGTATTATTGTTAGTGAAGCTAGTATTTCAACTCTGCTATGAAATTTATAGTGATTGTTGGCTGAGCTCTAGTCCTGTAAGAGGAATGAAGTATCTCTTTCTGTTTTGAGTCAGTGATAAAATTATTTATGTCTGTAACTTAAGAATGAATTAGAGCTTTGCCAACAGCTCCTTGCAAGTAGTAAATAATGAGGATGTTATTACATCGTTACTACTAAAAATTGCTAATAGTGGTGTTCTTATTGCCCGTATTTGTGGTTATTTTTGGCTGGGCACTTATTTCAGTGTTGGAAAATAGTAAGAGGAACTAATTCAGTTAAGTTTTAGAAATTTAAATGTCAAAATATCATGAAGATGTGAATAAACTATTCTGCTAAGTGATGTGATTATCATCAGTAGGGTCACTTTTCAAAATATTCACCATTAAATCTAATGTCAGATACTTGGTGGCCTTTGGGTTCTTTTAAATTGGAAATATATAAATCACATATATATAAATATATATGTCATATGTGTCAGATATATCTTGGATACTTTATTTTACACTCAGAAGATACATAACACAATCTTGTGTTCTTTGCACCTAAACTCTTGGAAGGAAGATTGTAGGGGATTGCAGGATTGGCCATGCTAATGAAACTTAAGCCATACCATATTGCTCTTTTCTGAAACACCTTTAGAATAATTTCAGTTTAAGCATCGCTTGGCTGAGTGCATAGTGAAAGCTAATTGCATCCTGCCCAAACTTGAAAAACCAGAGGTTGCCTTTAGTGATGTTTACGTTCAGTAGAATATAAACTTTGTGTTAGATGCTGTTGTATCCATCATTTAAAGGGGGGAAAAACCATTTCAACAGTTCTTAGCAGTTTTTCTTTCCCCAGAAGAAACTGAGGTTCCAGTGGAGCAATTCTCTGAGGCCACACATAACTGCCAAATTAAATCACCGAAGAAATATGTTGCAGACGTTGGTCTTATTAAAGAAGAGAATGGTGGGCGCCTGCGTGGCTCAGTCATTGAAGCGTCTAACTCTTGATTTCAGCTCAGGTCTTGATCTCAGGGTTGTGGGAGGGAGTCCCGTGGAGGGCTTTGTACCGTCTACGTGCTGGGCGTCGAGCCTGCCTCAGCTTCTCTCTCCCTCTGCCCTCCCCCACCCCGGAAAAAATAAGAAAATAAAGAAGCGATTGGCATAATTTTTTTCTTTGATTTTCTTCCCTGTTAATTATTTCTCAGTTACTACGCTACAAGCCTTTATTACATTAGGACTTTGAAGAGTTGCCACTCGTGTCTTTTAATATAGAAGGGCTTGTGATCAGTGGTTTATTAAATATTTTTGAGCAGCTGTTTGTGCCAGGAATTGTTGTAGGTGGTGGCGATAAAGCAGGGAACAAAACACACAAATCCTCCCTGCCTTTATGGAGTGTTCAGTCTAGTGTGGGGAGACAGAAAATGAGTTAACCCCATCCCTATAGATAAAATAATAGCAATTAACATTAGCTGACTTGTGCAAGGTGAGGTTCTTTTTTTTTTTTTTAAAGATTTTATTTGTTTATTCATGAGACACAGCGAGGCAGAGACCCAGGCCGAGGGAGAAGCAGGCTCCCTGTGCGGAGGCTGACGCGGAACTTGAACCTGGGACCCCGGGGTCACGCCCTGAGCCCAAGGCAGAGCGTCAACCACCGAGCCCCCCGGGCATCCCCCAAGGTTAGGTTCTAAGTGTCATACGCAGATTGGTTGATTCAGGCTTCACTTAAATTTATTCGTTACGACAACACTGTGAGGGACAGAGCAACACGGGGTGACTTGTTTAAGTCTCCACGGTTAAGAGATCGGCCTGGGATTGTGACACGGGTCATCTGGTGCTGTGGTCAGTGTTCTTTTAAAACAGAAAAACTGTAGTAGAAGGATTCACGTTAAGGCGGCCGAGGTGAACTAGGAGTGAGCAGTGAGGTCTCCTTGCTGACGGCCGTGTGACAGGTGGCGGTCCCTGGAGAGGACTAGGTCGCGGGGAGTGTCAAGGCCACCGCTGGGGCCCGGGGCGTGGACTGGGACCATAGGCCGGGCCGCCGTCGTCCTTGCGGGTGGGGTGGAGCTGGGTGCTGCCAACACTTGCCTTCCCGCCGCGCCGGCAGCCCGCGGGTGGACAGGCCGGGGGACACGGCCTCAGGGCTGCGACCGACCCTGGCAGGAGGCCCTCCCCACGATGCCTCCCAGAGCTCCCCGCAGCCAGGAGGGAGGACTTCAGCCCAGCAGGTGCCCACGCCAGGCCCGGCGAGGTCCGCGGCCCCCTCGGGCCGGGCTGCTCGTGCAGCCAGCGGACTCTCGGGGACCGACGATACCGTCAGCCCTCTACTCATTACAGTTGTTTTTTATTAGCCAATCCCTCATTACTTTGCTCCTCTTTAACAGTTATTTTCTTTATATTAAACTTTGCAAGTTCCGATCATTGTGTGGTCTCTCTTTCCTGACTGCGTCCCTAACCTTGCCATGTGTAGTCATCCCTTTCATTCAGCGGCCTCTCAGTGGGAAACAAGTTTTCTTTTTTGTTTTTCCTGAAACCTCACTATCACTGTATATGTGGCAAGTTTGTTTTCAGACTTTTTTCTTGATACTTTTAGATTTTGAAAATTGAATTTTTAATACCAAGTGACCTGATCAGACCTTTATATCTCCCAGATCTGGTTTATTTCTTTTTTTTTTTATAAATTTATTCTTTATTGCTGTTCAATTTGCCAACATATAGAATAACACCCAGATCTGGTTTATTTCTGCGTACCCTATGAAGCATATGCTTTTTCTAGGCTGTGTTCTAAGGATTGGAAGAATGATAGAGAATATGACAAATGGATGTTTTGTTCTATATAAGATAAAATTAGGGTTTCATATAGTATAGATATGAGGTGAGAATGAAGAATCAGGATGACTCTCAACTTATCTGCATTAGTAGTTGTGTTTTTTTACTTTGACGTGATTTACAGAGATAGAAGCCTTCCAGGGTGACAGTGACATCTTCTTATTTAATTTACTGACTGGAGGAGCATATCTTGACTTCTAGAACCTGACAATGACTGGAACTGATAGGCTGCCTGGGCGATTCGAAAGAGAGGGAAGTGCGGAAACAAGGAGCATTTTCATGACAAAACAGTAAAAGTAAATGATAATTCAGAATTCTGTCCAAGCATTATAACAGTGGGTAGTTGTTTGGGGTTATCCGAATAACTGTTAAGAATGCTGTGGCATAGATACCCCTTTATTTATTTAATTTTTAGAAATATTTTATTTATTTATTTCTGAGAGACACAGGGAGAAAGAGGCAGAGACACAGGCAGAGGGAGAAGCGGGCTCCCTGCAGGGAGCCCGATGTGGGACTCGATCCTGGGACCCCAGGGTCTCGCCCTGAGTCACCCAGGCGTCCCATGGCATAGACTCTGTAAAAGAAATGTCATACTAAACACTAAATCTGTAATGAATCACATGCATCAGAGAATTGGAATAGCTAAAAGTTTTACTACGTTTTCCCATAATAACATTATCTCCTATTATGCATGTTGTATTTTAGGTTTTGCAGCATATTTGTTTTGGAGTAGCTTAGAACACTCTTTGGTTACAAATTTTTTTCTTTTTTTTTTGGTTTTGTATAGAATTCTGTTCCATGTTGGTAATGGGAAGAATAGGCTGAGGTGGTGAAGGAGCCTAAGGATTTCCAAAGGAAGTTAATACAACATTAGAAAGGCTGATGGCCCTCATGTGAAGATGGATTTATCAAGTCATTGCAGCCTGTGAAATACTCCCTCTGATGGGATTCCATGTTCCCCAAGTAATCTGATTTTAATTCAGCCACCCTCCAGCCTGTGACTTTTTCTTAGGGAGAGACTGCCCTGGTCAGGTGGTCTCAAACATTTGGTCTCATTATATATGACTCGTTCTGGCATTCTTGTTTATGTATCAGTGTGTGAATTACCTTCTCTGAGTCCTACTCGGAGATAGTAGCAGGTTGAGTTTGTGGACCTCGGAGAGGAAGGGCCGTACACTAGGCACATCCGTCAGGGAAATGCCACCCGATGAGGCCTTTCGGTGGTCATGCAACTGAACTTACCTTAGCATGCCCTCTACATGTTATTAACCCTTTCTTTAAAATAAGTGTCATCTTTGTGTCTGATAATTTTCTCAGTTCCTTTGCCCTAGTCACCTCTGAAATGAGAGTGGGCCCTGCATCTTTAAAAATGTTTTAAAGAGCCTATATGGGGGAAGTGTTGTCCCGTGCCTTTATAACCCTAGTGGTTCTAAGCTGCCCGCCCTTTTTTCAAATAGACCAGTGATTGGATTAAATGGATTGTATTGAAACTATTTACTCGATCGTCCATTTTTTTGTATGATAAGAATTCCCCTCCATAGTAAATGGCAACTATTTGGAAAACCCTACCATCTGACTGAAAAGGCTTTTCTTAAAGATATCCTTACTGTGAGGTGTTATGATCCTCAAATTTTTGATTTTTTTAAAGATTTATTTATTTATTTATTCATGATAGAGAGGCAGAGACACAGGCAGAGGGAGAAGCAGCCTCCCTGCAAGGAGCCTGACACAGGACTCGATCCTGGGACTTCAGGACTGCTCCCTGGGCCAAAGGCAGGCGCTAAACCGCTGAGCCACCCAGGGATCCCCAAATTATTGATTATTTATATTTATGTTCCTCATTATTTATAGAATGAATATTAATTGGTTAAACATGTATTGAGTACTTCGTGCCAGAAAAAGTTGTAGTTACTGGGATTATAAAGATGAATAGCATGGGATCTGTAGGCTTGAAAGGTGCCTCATTAAGCTTTGAAGGCTAGTGTATGTGTCAATAATTATGATAAGTGTGACATTAGAGGTATTGTAGAAAAGCCCGAGAAAGTGAGGGGGTTTTCTGGGGAAAATTAATTTAGAAGATTAGTAGGAATTCCCTAAATGGAGGACTAAAGAAGATAATTCCAGCTCAGGGAAAACTGAGTAGAGTTAGAAAAATGTTTGCTGGGAAGCTGTGTGGCCTATGTGGGGAGAATGGCTTGATTTCAGTTAGACACCTGGGGACAGTGGAGAGAGCGAAAGCTGAAGACTGGTCAGTTAGGACCATCTGTGTTTAGTAGGCTGAGGACCTGTGCCTTGTGTTCCTGTCAAAATGGAGAGGGGTCATTTTCTTTTTATTTATTTACTTTTAGAAGGAGAGCGGGTGCGTGCAGGTGTGGCGGGTGGCAGGAGGAGACGTAGAGAATCTTGAGCATAGCTCCCCGTGAGGCTCAGTTTCACAACCCTGAGATCCTAACCTGAGCTGAAACCAGGAGTCACACACTTAACCAGCTGACCCACCAGGCATCCCCAGAGAGCCTCCGTTAACCCATCGTGGTGGTGGAGGTGGATGACTGCGGAGACCATAGAAAGGTGGATTGGAGGCAGTCACCCGGGGAAGGCTTTACAGTAAGAAATAGGGGGACTGCGCCAGGACAGTCAGAAGGAGGCAGGTTTAGGATATAGTATTGAGGGGGAATATGTAGAGCTTGATGACAAATTAGATGTTGGGATTGAGGGAAAGATTGAATAAACTCCAGGGGCATCTGAATTTATGGCAAAGCCATTAAGCAAATTAGGTATGATAGAAATAGAAAAAAAGACTTGAATGTTGGGTTTGGGGTATGTTGAGTGGCGCTGTGTCTGTCTACTAGATAGGTGGGGTTCTGTTGGTTACCAGTGAGTCATAAGACCAGCTGCGATCCACAGGGGGTCGGGAGCCTGGGAGGACTACGGGGCATGAGCATCCAAAGGCCATCTTTGGAAATGAGGTTCTTCCCCACAGTGCTAGCTTTGAGTGGTCCTTAGGTTGCATGGAAATAGACGGGTCCTAAGAGTGCCCTGCTGAAATGTGGGGAGAATGCATGAAGACAGACAGCTCTGCGGAACATAAATGTCTTTGAAGGCAGACCCAAGGAAGAGGAGTCCGTGGGAAGAAAAAATCTCAAGAGACGAAGGAGGAAACTGGTGCCATAGAGGCCAAGGAGGGAGTCACTGCCACCACAGTCCTACATCCTGAGATTTGGTTGTTACGTTGGAACCGCTGTGTTAAACGTACTCCGTTTTTGATCACCGGTGTTGAGACTTGGCCCTCTTGCTACCAGATTTCAAGGCTGACCTTTTTTTTTTCTCATTTATCCCACCTCGCATACGTATACCCAGTTGATGCCTAAAATTCACAGTTAGAACTGAAATGGCCTAGTCTGGTATGAAACGTTTACACTTTGAGTCATTTGTCAATTGTTATTACATATGGGATACTTTAGTGAGATAAGACTTCCACAGAGCAGAGAAAATATGGTGCGTCTGGCTCCTGGAGAGATAAGAGTTCTCTGTGTGGAATGAGAGGGTGGGGATGGTGAAACTAATGGCACACTCTGCTCTTGCTGGCATAGTCTTTTGAATTCCAAAAGGGTAACAAGTGCCACGTACGGAACTATAACATAACTGGAAAGAATGTATAAAATAGGACATATAAAAATGTGTGTTTTTAATTAATAAATGGCTGGTGTTTCTTTATTTCAGAGCACAAGGTTATCATTGTTGGGCTGGATAATGCAGGGAAAACTACCATCCTTTACCAATTGTAAGTGTTAACTACTTTAAAATGTTTATTTTATTGTTTACAGTTATTTTTTTCTGCCTGGGTGATATTTGGTTAACAAAAGCAATACAAAAATTACATGGAACCCAAATTATTCTGTAAAAAGGCAAGTTGACTCTAAACCAGGAGCCAGATTTAAGCAACTGTTTCAAGAGAACTAGAAATTTATATGACATCGAGCATGTTCAGTTTTTTTGTAGAAAGTAGAGAAATACTGTTTATATAATTTCTGGGAGTGAATCTACAGTATTTCAGATAGTTCACTATCTAGTTCCATCTTTTTAAACCCTTAACACTTAGCAGTGTTAGCAGAAAAAGTCCATTTGGGTATAAAATATAAAAACTCATGCTGGTTTATCCCTTGAATGAAAAATGCTCAGTCTAGCTAATTGCTAATTACAATATATTTGAACTTTTTCCCCCCAGTTCTATGAATGAAGTTGTACATACATCACCTACAATAGGAAGTAATGTAGAAGAAATAGTGATTAATAATACACGTTTCCTAATGTGGGATATTGGTGGCCAAGAATCTCTTCGTTCTTCTTGGAACACTTACTATACTAACACAGAGGTAATGTTTCTTAATATACTAAAAACTTCTATGAACAGAATGCTTGGGAAACAACTTCTAGATGTGAACTCTTATAATCTTTTTGAAATATCCCAGTATGTTAATAAAAGTAGAGTTTAAACATAGTGGAGTCTTTGATTCCTTGTTTTGGGGTCATTGTATATCCACTCTCATTGAACCTCTGTAGGGAGAATTGGAATGAGGGGGTGATTGATTGCTCTGATTATGTATTGATCTCACAACTTAAATAGTTGTTTTTACAGTGAGTTCCATCTCACAGTTTGTCTTAACTATTTATTTGTAGGCATAGAGAAAATCCTAGTTATATGAGAGGGTTTTGGAGGATTGAATCCTGGCCAAAATTCTTACTATGTATGCTCTTTTATGTAGCACAGTTGCACATGAAAGAATCCTTTTCTTTTTGGTCATAAGCAATTTAGACATAACCGATGGGTTTTTTTTGCATGTTATTTCCCAAGAGGAAATTTCAGACCCATGACATTTGACAGCTTCATTGTATCGATCTTATTAATTGAAAGGCTGTGACATTGTTTCTGTAGTGCTGATTATAAGATAATAAAACTTCAAATGTATATAAAGATGAATATTATGTCTTTAATATTATGTCACTATTAAGTGTCTCTAATGAGTTGATCCCCTAAAACTTCAGTAAGCATTTGGTCACGTTATTTGGAAAAGGAAAGGAAAGGTATATATGGTTAATACTTTTGTGTATAATGCTGCAGGTATCAAACTTATGACATCATAAAAATTGAGTGGTTTTTTTTTAATGCCTTGGATTAGAACTGATCTTATAGTAACGAAGGCACATATCAGTAAGTATCAAGTGAGAGAAGTAAAGTAGCAGCTCTTAGCAGCATCTGCCATATGGTTAATGAAATCTGAAAAATAGAAAAGACCTGAAAATTAACAGTGGTTTATCTGGAAATGAAAAGCTACTTCTAAAAAACAAACAGTGCAAGTTAATTATAAGCAAAGTTAACTTGGGCATCACCAGTGCCGTCATAAAGTGACTACTTTTCCTCTTTTTCCCCTTGTATTTTTTTGGTGCTGGTAGAGGCGAGGAGGAGGGGCAGTGTAGCTCGGTCCTGCATGGCTCCTTTACAAGTCTCCTTGCATCTTCTGATACTAGTCTCATCATTAGTTCAGGAAAGAGTTGTGCTTTTAGGCAGCAGATACCATTTATATAAAGAAGAGAGCATGATTTTAGGTAATGGATTTATTCTTTCAACTGGCTGATTTTTAAAAATTGATTTATGTGTCACATTACTCCCATATCATGCCCTTGTAGAGTTTCAAATTGATCTTAATAAAACTATCTGTAGAAATATCTAAAATTTAGGATCACAATGTATTTTTTTCATATTGACTTAAGTGCATATAGTTGGATATAGGCCCATTACCATTTAAGATACTAATTTAGAAAACAAACGTGTTATATGTTGGTTAGAATGTTAACAATATTCTAATTGAGTGAGCATCACACAATAATATTTGCATTAAAAATGGATCAAACCTTTAGCCTTCACAATGTGTAGTAGGTATCTCTGGTTTTCCAGTAATACCATACCACAAGGTTCTAATCTCTTGATATTAGAGAGAAATCTGTGAATTAAATAAATACTTTATAAATTTTATAAATATCAAATTGTATAATCACTAATTTTTTTGTAATTATTTTAGTTTGTAATAGTTGTTGTGGACAGTACAGACAGAGAAAGGATTTCTGTAACTAGAGAAGAACTCTATAAAATGTTAGCCCATGAGGTAAGTAGGACTCTGATATTATGTGTTGGGGACGGGGTGGTATTTCCTTTTTTTGTTTGTTTTGTTTTGTTTTGTTTAATTTTTATTTATGTAAGTAATCTCAACCACCAGTGTGGGGCTCGAACTCACAACCCCAAGATCAAAAGTTGCATGCTCTATGGACTGAGGCAGCCAGGTGCCCCTGTGTGTGGTATTTCTCACATTTGTTCTTTCTACTTTCTCATGGCGATACTACTTCAATTTTTTTAAATTTATATTTTTTATTTTTATTTTTTTTTAAATTTATTTTTTGAATAAACTTTTAATCTTAAATTTTTTTTTTTTTAGTAAGCTCTGTGCCCAACATGGGGTTTAAATTCAGGACCCCAATATTAAGAGTCACATGTTCTACCAACTGAGCCAGCTAGGCACCCCTACTTCAAATTTTTTAAAAGGTTATTTATTTGCTAGCCTTTCCTGCTTTATATTTGATGCTTCCCAAATTGGAAGTGTATCTGGAAACAGCAGAAAGATTGTAGAGTCAGTTGTAGAACTTTATTTTTTTTTTATCCTAGATTAATTTGGTCTAGAAGTTTTCCTGGTTGTAAAGACCCAAATTGGATTTCATTTTGCATTTTATAGATTAATTATACAGAAGGTTATTATTGTAAATGAGACTTTAAGATACATTTTTTTTAAGATTTTTTATTTGCGAGATGGAGTATGCAGGTACACATGATGGGGGGCGTGCAGAGGACAAGAGAGAGGGAGAAGCAGACTCCCCACTGAGCAGGGAGTCTGACTCGGGGCTTGATCCCAGGCCCCTGGGATCATGACCTGAGCCAGAAGTAGACACTTAACTGACCAACCACCCAGGCGCCATTGAAATGAGATTTTAAAGTCTCATGGACATTTAGCAAGTCTTGAGTGTAACTCAGTTATCAGACTATATTTAAATATTGTTGCTCTTATGTTTCTCTGATATTGTGCCTTTGACTAAATAAAACTATATGACTAGCCATATTTTCTTAGTCTTTGAGAAATACTACTGGTAGCATAATTTAAAAATTAAACTAGGGCAGGCAGCCCCAGTGGCCTAGCGGTTTAGCGCCACCTTCAGCCCGAGATCAAGTCCCACGTCAGGCTCCCTGCATGGAGCCTGCTTCTCCCTCTGCCTGGGTCTCTGCCTCTCTCTCTCTCTCTCTCTCTCTCTCTCTCTCTCTCTCTCTGTGTGTGTCTCATGAATAAATAAATAAAATCTTTTTAAAAAAATTAAACTAAATATAGTCAATAATGATAATAACTATAAAATCATGAAATACTATAGTAGCAATTGATTTTTTTTGTTATGTCTTTCATTGCAGATGTTAGGTTCTCAACTCATATTTATAGGTGGAAATAGAAAAATTATATTTAGGTATATATGTAATTTTTAATTTTAGTGGAATTTTTTTTTTAATTTTAGTGGAATTTTAACAAAGCTTAAGAAAACTGGGATATCTTTTTGGGGTGCCTGGGTGGTACATTCAGTTTAAGCACTGACTCTTGGTTTCTGCTCAGGTTGTGATCTTGGGGTTGTGAGTTCGAGGCCTGCATTGGGCTCCACGCTCATTGCAGAGTGCTTAGGCTTCTCTTTCCCACTTCCTTCCCTCAAATAAATAAATAAATCTTTTTAAAAAGCTGGGATATCTTTGTAATGGAGTTTCATATTAATTTTTTTTTAATGGAGAGGGAGAGAGACATTGTGTACGTGAACTGGGGGGAGGAGAACAGGGAGAGGGAGAGAGAGAATCCCAAGCAGGCTCCACTGTCAGTGTGGAGCCTGATGCAGGCTCAGTCTTATGACCCCGAGATCATGACTTTACCTAAAATCAAAAGTCGGTTGCTTAACCAATCGAGCCACCCAGGTGCCCCTGTATTAATATTTAATTTAATTTAAATACTTAAATTTGATTATTTGCTTTTGAGATTTGAAGAATTTTGGAATGATTCAGGCAACCAGTCAAGGCTTAAGGACACCTAAAAAAGTGGTTGTGTAAATGAAGGTCCTGTTTTTCTTTTTCTTTTTTTTTTTTTTAAGATTTTATTTTATTTTTTTTTTTTTTGAGAGAGAATACATACAAATGGGGGAAGGGCAGTGGGAGAGGGAGAAGCCAACTTCCTGATGAGCAGGAAGCCTGACACTGAGCAGGTAGCCCGACGCTGGGCTCCATCCCAGGACCCTGAGATCATGACCTGAGCTGAGGGCAGACACTTAACCATGGAGACACCGAGGCGCCCTGAAATTCCTGTCTTCTGTGTGGTGATCACGCTTACCATGATGCACCTTCCCATTTTGGATTGATTCTGGCAACTGTTTTAAGCCCCTTGGATTTTTTTTTTTTTTATTTATGATAGTCACAGAGAGAGAGAGAGAGGCAGAGACACAGGCAGAGGGAGAAGCAGGCTCCATGCACTGGGAGCCCGATGTGGGATTCGATCCCGGGTCTCCAGGATCGCGCCCTGGGCCAAAGGCAGGTGCCAAACCGCTGCGCCACCCAGGGATCCCCGGATTTTTTTTTTTAATATATGTTGTTAATCATGCATTTAAAAGTTTGATTCTAGTTTGAGAAATAAATAATAAACTATAAAACTGGTAGAAAACTAAGGATTTTCTTTTATTTTTTGATTTCTCCCTTTGTATTTTACATCAAGGGATTATTGTTTATACCAAAAGGTTTTAGTTGTCTTTATGAAGACTTAGAGAAAAAAAAAATTAAGACAAATGTATTTGTCTTTTGGCTGTGTTTTTTACTATCTTAACAGGTAGCCTCCTTCTTTAATTCTTACTCTAATTGGCCAATATATAGCAGGATCCAAGAGCCCAGTAGTAGGACTCAGTCATTGAATTTTACTAGCTGGGGGGCATTAACTTGAGCTGATTACCTAACTTCATCAGTTATGGGTGTTACCCATTTTTTATGGATTTGTGTCCTGAGGCCCAGAAAATTACATGACTTGACCAGATTTTTAAGAGCCAGGATTTGAATTTAGGCATTCTTATTATTCAGGCCCTTTGGTAAGGAAAAAAAAGGAGAAAGACAGAAATAAGGCCTAGTTGGAAAGTGAGAGACTGAGTAGGGGAGATTGCCAGAGAGAAAAAAGAATTAACAGTCGGGAGCTAGATTAAGCCATTTAATAGAAGCAGGAAGAGCCAAATAGGCAGAGTTTTAAGAGGGGGAGAGGCATCAGGAAGAGGATGTGTTAGTGAAAAACAAATTCTGACATGGATTTAGTCAGGTGTTTGATATATACCATAGTAATCAACAGAACTTTATTATCATCACTAATAATATGCTTTACATGTATTTCTAGATACCAAACTATAAAACGATTTTTTTAAAGATTTTATTTATTTATTCATGAGTGACACAGAGAGGGAGAGAGGCAGAGACACAGGCAGAGGGAGAAGCAGGCTTCCTGCAGGGAATCCGATGTGGGACTCGATCCCGGGTCTCCAGGATCACACCCTGGGCCGAAGGCGGCGTGCTAAACCATTGGGGTACCCGGGCTGCCCTATAAAATGATTTTAAATATTTCTGAAAGCTACTTTTTTTTTTAAGGTTTTATTTATTTCTTTGAGAGAAAGAGAAAGCACAAACCGGGGAGCGGGAGAGGGAGAAGCAGGCTCCCCACTGAGCGGGGAGCCCTGTATGGGGCTCGATCCCAGGACCCTGGATCATGACCTGGGCTGCAGGCAGACGCTCAACTGACTGAGCCACCCAGGCGCCTCCTGAGAGCTTCATCTTCCAAATGAAGTGCAAAACTTTGAATCTCATGAATTTTAAAATAGTTCCACACACAAAGGGATAGATGAAGTTTTATTCAGAGTGACTCAACTTCTAGGAATTATCTTCGCAAATGAGGCTTTGAGAAACAAACTGACAACTACATATGGCATATGGAAGATGCTAAGTAAATACGTCTTGCATGTGCTGCTTGCTGTTCATTTTCTTGACTAAATGAAAAAATATTTTTAGACCTTTAACAACAATATATAATAGGTAGCAGAAAGTTTTTAAAGTTTAAAACGGCTGATGTATAAAAATCACCACTGCTCACCTTGTACTTTGCTTTGCCCTCATGTTGAGTCACCTTGATGAGCAGCCTTAATCCAGTATATATTTTTCTCTTGTTAACATGTGCATAATCTGTCCTCAAGTTATTTAATAAAAATTAAAGGAAGATTTTCCTTCTTCTCTCCCTATATACTCAAGAATAGGGAAAATAGCTATTTTAAAACAAGAACCCAAAATTTAAAAATTTGAGCTAGTGAAATCTAGAAAAGTTAGATTCAATATGGGTTTTATTTTGATAATAAATAGCTTTATATTTTTTATGATTTCCAATTTTGAGTCTAGGTGCTTCCCCAGATTTCATCACCAGGAGTAGTGGAGTATAGACTATGTACAAGTAAAACTATCTGTTCTAACTTGTGCCACGTATTTCTAATGTTGGAAATGTGCTCTTTGAACATGCCAGCATTAACAATCCTGACCTATAAGATTTCAACATACCCTAGCAAGAGATATTGAAACCTGGAAGATAGGCAGATAGGAATTCCATTCCATGGAAAGTCCATCTACTCAGTGATTCAGCAACATATCAACTATTGATAAGTGTTCTGTTTTCCATTTAGGCTAGGAGAAAAAAATACTTGATCCTTGATAGTGAACACATAGTAGATGTACTGGTTATAGTTCATCTCTTCAGCTTTTTTTGCCCTTTATATGGTCAGGTGAACTGAACATAGGTAAAGTAAATTGAATGTAAAATCTTAGAACTTAATGTTCTAGATATCCCTTTCTTACCATGCTTTTCAGCAACTTGGTCATTAACCATGGCAGAGTAGTTGCCACCCTGCAGAGGGCGCTGTAACTAAAAGTCTATATTGATTGTTCTATAAAACCTTTTTTATAACTCTTTTTAACCAAATAAGAAATTTTTTTTAAAGATTTTATCTATTTATTCATGAGAGACATAGAGAGAGGCAGAGACACAGGCAGAGGGAGAAGCAGGCTCCATGCAGGAAGCCTGATTCAGGACTCGATTCTGGGACCCTGGGGTCACGCCCTGAGCCAAAGGCAGATGTTCAACCACTGAGCCACCCAGGCGTCCTCAAATAAGAAACTTATTACTTACATTTTTTTTATTGACATCAGAAAAAAAATCAAATTAATGAAACAGTATTCTCACAAGAGTAAAACAATGTGAAGCAATGTCATTTTATATATACTGAAGACTTTCTTGTTTCAAACAGATATACACATGATTGAAATAAAAATATCCTATAAAAATCCCTAAGAAGAATAATGTCATTCAACACAGCTGAAAAAAACTTGAAAGCACAGCATTAAAACCTTAGTTTTCTCAGTATCTCTTTTTATGTGTGTATGTGTGTGTGTGTGTGTGTGTGTATATATATATATATATATATATATATATATATATATATATATATGGTAAATCTACCAGTTGAGTACAATCTGTTATGGATTCTTATCCCAGCATCCATGAATGGGCTTTAGGGTATCTCTTAACACCCTAACATCATATATAAGCATAAATACATTTTTGTGAGGAAAAGGTCCATAACTTTCAATACATCTTATCAAGGAAGTCCCTGGCTTTAAAAATGGGAAAGGGGGGACTCCTGGGTGGCTCAGTGGTTGAGCACCTGCCTATGGCCCAGGGCATGACCCCGGGGTCCTGGGATCGAGTCCCACTTCGGGCTCCGTGCATGGAGCCTGCTTCTCCCTCTGCCTGTGTGTCTGCCTCTCTCTCTCATGAATAAATACATAAAATTTTTAAAAAATGTTTTAATGGGAAAGGGAAGGGTAGGATAGAGCAAAAGGAGATGAATAACCATTGACCTGCTTTTTGAGTAAAACATTAAGCCAGTCACTTTGGGGTGTGCACAAAGATCAAGCTGCTCCTCGTCTTCAGGGCAGCGGATGAACTGACGTTTACCCAAAGCCAGGTATGGAACTGGCGTGTTTGTCGCGGCCACAGGACACCCCAGGAGGTAGGCGGCAGTCTCCGCGGTTTACCAGGAGGAGCAGCAGCTGTGGTGGGAGGATCTCCGCTCAAACCCGGTGGCGCTGCAGAGTTGCTGTGTGACCTTGTAGGAGTCACTGCTGCGTCTCAGTTTCCTCTCGTCTAAAATACGAATAGCAAGGCCTACCTTACAGGAATCTCACGAGGATTAAAAAGATCTTGTTTGGAAAATGGTTAACGTAATGGGTGTCTTGCTCAGATTAGATGATGAATGTTAGTTATGAGGAACGGATCCAGAAAGATTAAGGAATTTGCCTGAGGCAAAGCCAGGAAATGGTAGAACTTACTGTCTAATTGGGAAATATGACAGGCCTACTGCCAATCCAAAATGACCCTATCAAATATTCAAATCTAATAAATCTTCACGGACAAGGACAGACAGATCTCGGAAAAGCAGGATTGGTTTAGGACAGCACCGTCCAACTGAGAGTTAAGCTCTGGAGCCTTCAGGCATACATTGTATATAATGAATTTGTTTCTTACGTACCTGGAAAGTACTAGCTCTAGGTATGCGTACCTGAAGAATTAAAAAAAAAAAAGAATGGATTGGAGTAGAATGTTGAAAAGCTCTTGAGTGCGTGCCATGCTAAAGAGTAGCTCTTAGTCATGGAAACCTAGTTTTGGGTTCGGGGGAGAGGTAAATATGTATCTGAAGACATGACTTCTTGTTAAATATAACGCTTAGGATCATGAAAAATGTAATTTAGGGACATAAGGAATATGTAAATCGATAGAACTATAGAAGTGTTTATTTAAAATGTATTTAGTTTTAAGTTTACTGTCCATCAGTGTAAAAGCTGTGAGATGCTTTTATGTCAAGGAGTCGAGGAATTCTAGATCAAAAGATCAAAAGTATTCAGTTAATTAGGTTGGAAAATCAATGAAAAAAAAATGCACCGGCCTTTACAGTTTTGTTTACTTCTCTAGGACCTACGGAAAGCTGGATTGCTGATTTTTGCTAATAAACAAGATGTTAAAGAATGCATGACAGTAGCAGAAATCTCCCAGTTTTTGAAACTAACTTCTATTAAAGATCACCAGTGGCATATCCAGGCGTGCTGTGCTCTTACTGGCGAGGGGTAAGAGGTCTTCCTTTTGGAAAACATGTGTTTAGTTTAGAAACATGTATTTCTTCTTAAAATCAATAGATATTTAATCTACCACATATAAAAGAATGTAAAGGAGAGATGTAAGACATCGTTCTTATCTGTACCTAGAGAGTTTTTAGCATGGGTCTATAAAGAACAAAACATGAATCATATGTGTAATATGTGTAAACACACTGAACTAATGCATGTGAACAAATAGATGATAGAATTACTGCAGAAATTCAGAGAAATGTCAAGAAGAGCTGGACAAGTCAGGAAACACTTCTTTCACTGGTGGAGGGCTTTCCACACATTGTATCATTTATTTATGATTAACAATCCCGTGGACCGATTGTTTTTCATTTACATTTTATTCATAAAGAAGGTGACCTGGAAAAGGATTCAAGCATGAGACTAATTTGGGATACTCCCTTTGCCACCAGCATCGTCAAGAGGGAGTTGCTGCACTTTCAGAAGCGGGGGTCCAGGGGAGCTTGGAATGGGAGAGGGGTTTGGGAAAGAAAGGCAGGTGCCTACCGTAGAACTTTGCCCTGGTCCAATGCCCAGAGACAAAAGGATTTTAAGAAAGAGGTGGTTGTCAGCATTGTCAAATAGGTCAAGGGTCAGGAGGCGGGAGAGAGCGCTATTAGGAGAGATGGAATAAAGGAGGTTCGAAATAGGACAAAAAGCTAAAAGATATGAGCAAGTTAACGTTTTGGTTGTAGTTGTTTTTCCAAAATATGATGGATCTGTGTGTTGAAAAGCAGTGAAAAATAATTAATTGGTAGATGAAGATTCTAATTAGAGGTCTTAGATTTGAGATACAGGAAAGAGCAGAAGCTCGGGGCAGAGCAAGGTAGCTTCAGTGGCTCATTCGTTCACCTTCACCATGGTCTCGAGAGGAAGAGAGTTTCTCTCACCAGCTCCCTCATCTGTTTCCCTTGCCTAACACCAGAGGAACCTCAACTCCAAATTGAAGGCCTCTATTTAGAATCCCTCATGTATGTATTTAAAAGCAGAGAAAAAAAGAATTAAATCAGAGATGAAGCTGAACTTGCCCCTCCCTCCCAAGCTGAATCTTAGTGAAATTGAAATAGAAGGCCCTGTTGCCTGATTACAGACATGAGAGCATAATTAGAACCTCATAAAAGCATGTATGTTCGTTTAAAAAAAAAGTCGTAGATAATACTGATTG
Organism: Nyctereutes procyonoides; assembly: GCF_905146905.1. Taxonomy (NCBI): domain Eukaryota; kingdom Metazoa; phylum Chordata; class Mammalia; order Carnivora; family Canidae; genus Nyctereutes; species Nyctereutes procyonoides. Next base: position 14,276,099 of record NW_026575136.1, on the reverse strand, counting down.
TCTGCATGCTCATTTAGGTAAAAATGTCTTAACCATTTCATATTTTTTTGTCAAATAGTTGAATACATGTTGATACAGGTATATCTTTATGTGATAACACATAAAGCAAAAACATTGATTTTCATACTGAATTTAACAGCAAAGAAGATCACGTAGGATTGGTAAAATATTTGACTTACGTACTTTGAGTAATTGTGTGAAAAATATCATTACTTAGGGTAGATACGAACCCTGGCAGTTTCATTTTTAAAAGAGGAAATAAAAGAGTAACATGCTTATCAATGATATGAGTTACCTTTATTGTCCTCATTGAACTGAGTTAACAATCCAAAGATCTATAATTACGTTATTGTCAATTTATGAAACATTTCAGAGATTAAATGTAAGCTTTAGATTATGATGCCTTGTATATAAGTTTTAAAATTTTATAAAATAATAATACATATGTAATGTAGAATGTCTTATAACTTTGGAAATATTATCATACAATTACATAAATCAATAAATCCCCAAAAGGGTAGTGATTACTTTTTTGGTGTAAGGTCATCCTAGCCCTAAGCAAGGTGATGAAATGTGTGTGTTTATTAAATTGTGTTCTATATTTTTCTATGTCAGAAATATGTCATATTTATTTTTAACCAGAATTATTAATATGTGTGTATAAATTCAGAAATGTGTTTAAATTTGCAATAATTCTTTTACCTGTGTTTAAGATAAAAAAGAACAAGAAATAAAGATCTCCAAATACCCAGAAAAAAATAAAATAAAAGAGGAAATAAATAGATGGTGATGGGATAACTTTTCAATTTTGGTTTGTGTGGGCTTCTCTTTGCAATAGTTATCGAGTGGAGATGTTTGGTTTTGGAGAAAATGTTTCTCTTCTGCAGTCTAGCCACCTTGGACTAAGCTGTAGGTTTTAGGGTTAGTTGGCATTTTGACTCCCACCCCTGCAATTTGCCAACATCTTTTAAGCCTGGGTTCCGAACCTCTTGTAGTGTGGGAAGGGTTCTGGTCTCAGCATCGTGAGGATTAAGATAATGGATATTAAGTACTCAGCACAGTTTCTGGTTTGCTATTAGGTAACTGCTGTCATTTAACACTTTGGAGTTAATTTATTTGCCTATTATTTTATTATTTTGCACCATCTATCAGTAGTTTATACATAAGGAATCTAGTAATAGTAGGGCAAGTAAGAGCCAACAGCAAAATAACCATTTATTCACCTCATTATTTTCTTCTTCTTCTTTCTTCTTTCTTCTTTCTTCTTTCTTCTTTCTTCTTCTCCTTCTCCTTCTCCTCCTTCTCCTTCTCCTTCTTTTACATTATTAGATTCATACTTCCACAAAAATCTGAGTCTGGTGTTTTTGATTAAATATGGTAGCATAGTTTCTCATATCTGTTAAAGCTCCTTATATAGAATAGTTAATATTTTATATAACAGTCTTTCATTTTGTTATAATATGTACAATCCTTTTCCTCCTGCTAAACATTTAGTTTCTATTATCATAGTGAACATCTCTTTCTATATTTTGTGCTGTTCTCAATTAACTGGTATTAGTGATAAGAGATTTTATTCCCTTCAAATTTTTAAAATATATAGATGTAATATACATATTATATGTATACTTTGTTTTACCAGCTCAACTATATATTAATTTCCCTGCCATTTTTATTTCATTTATATCATGAGCATTTTATCATACTGTAAAATCTTTGAAAGGAAGTTTTTAATATTTGATGTTGTGAATGTTCTATAATTTAAATTTTTTTCTCTATTTCAAGGGATTTAAATTTTACTTTTACCTATTAAAAATGCTGTGATGAATAGTCTAATACATCAACCAGACCTTGTCTCTTATTTTTTTTTAGAATATATTTCTAGAAGTAGAAAAAAGGTATTGGTATTTTAAATATTTCTGATACGTATTGCTAAATTACTTTCTGTTGATATTCATTATATAATTATTGAGCTCCTTCTGTGTGTCAGGCAGTGGTCTAGAAACTGGAGACATAACAGAACCAGAAAAGCAGGAATGTACTACTATGTATGAGAGTATTGCTTTACCAGCATAACACCAACATTAAATATTATTGATTTTTTAATCTTTGTTGTTTAAGTAAATGAAAAATGGTATCTTTTAGTTTGTTGTTCATAGCTTTTTAGTTGATAATTTAATCAAATGACTTTATATTTTTGTAGATTATGCCAAGGACTTGAATGGATGATGTCACGACTTAAGATTAGATGATCTCTACTGACCTCTGCTCATGGACTTTGTATAAACGAAGTGCTGGACTTTACCTGAAAGCTGCAAAAATTAATGGTTTAGATATATTTATAATAAACTGACTTAAACTTTTTCTATAAGAAGAAAAATTAAGACCACTTATTTGAAAACAAAGATGAAGTCTCACTTTCCAATCTGCTTTCTCATTAGTTCCTTCCAAAGCAAGGTCTTTAAAGCTGTGATTGCCATTTTTCTCATAATGAATCCTCTCAGGACATTGTGTAGCCTGTGGTAAGTACAAAGGGAGAGGAAGACATTTTTCATTCTAAGAGCTTTATTATCAGTATAACCCTCCCTAGTTGAATGTTGTTCTCTTCTTGTTGCATTAAGTCAAAATACAAATCACACTCAGTTTCCAATATTTTAAAATGTAACGTTAATTATGAAAAGTATTTTGCATAAGGTTGTATATGTATTGTGTATATACCTCAAGTTCAAGTTACGGCTTTGATTATGTTCTAAAGAAAAGCAAATAACACAAAAGTAATAATATCCTTAGTTATAACCATAATGAGATGAATACTGGCATTGGTGTTAAGTGCTGTTTTGTGCTTTCCCCCTATGTTCTCTGTATTGTACTAACCGATCCCCAAAATCATTGAGCTGCTCTTTAAAAAAAAAAAGAAAGAGAAGAAAGCTCAACATTGTGTACCCATTTTTTGTTGATCAAATTACATAAATGAAAACATGTAATCCAACTGAGTGGAGTACTGCAAATTTTTGGCTTAGTATTATGAATGGACAGGATTTCATGTTGAGCAATTATCAGATTGTTCCCTTTATTGGATCTATGCCATCTGAATTACTGAGAAAATTGTTAATCCATTAATTAGTCCATCATCAATTGTGATTACAATTATCGAGTGATTTTTTTTTTCCCGCAACGTTAGTGGGAAGATGTTGTGTCAAATATGTCTGCCCAGAGTAGTATCACCCTATAAATATTATCAAGAAATTTACCTAGAGTCTTCTTAGGTATTGAATTATATATCCAGCATTTAAAGTGAATTTGAGATGAAAAGTAAAGCTTATTTTCTAAGCAATGAAGGTTATTTTGTTATTTGAAAATTTCTCATTGTAGGAATTGGGATAGTTTGAGATTTTTCATTTCTGTGTGTTTTCTTTTATCTTAATACCACGTGAATGCATTGATGATTATTAAATACAAATTATTTTTAATGCTTTTAAGAATTCAGTTTAAAAGTTGGTCAACATGATATATTATTTTTACAAAGAAGTAACTTGGCCCCAAATATCTTGTTTGCTTAGGATTTTTTTTTCCTTCACTGAAAATGGGAAGTTATGAAGGTTGAAGGTATTTCTGTTGTAACTTATAAACAAACTTACCCTAATGTGTTCAGACATCTTTTTGGGTACTCTCTTTGCATGTGTTTCATGCCCTAAAAATCTGAAGGCTGATCCAAACTGGCATGTTTTAGGATATTGAAGAAAAGAAATAACTACTTTTAATACCAGCCTTTTAGATTTCATGCAGATTTTGATGAGGAATAATAGTATTGACAAGCATTGACAAAACTCCGAAAGTTTCTTTCTGTAGCATATACTCAATAACTAAATCCAAGTCAGGCATGGGAGGTCAGTGTTTAACAGTGGACGTTTTGTGTTTCATATTTATAGTATAATGTTCATAATGCAAGTATAACATTTTAATATTTGTCAACTTGCTTTTACAAAAGTAAACTCCAAATTACTAAGCTTTATTTGTTCATATGTTCTCATACTTTTCCAAATCACTATTATTATTAGGAATGACTTGTTTTATACTAAAAACTCCCTTAAAAATCCAAATCTCTTTTGCAGATGTTGCATTTTCACCAGAGATAAATATTCTGTAAAGTAGTCCAGCAAATTCGCATCTTTTACCCTTTTTATCTTTCAATTTGAAGAATCGTGGTTTAGTCCCGCGGCTTGTTGCCATAGGAGTTAGCGCTCCTCCAGCACACGCCCTTGCCGTCAGGGCCTTGGCTAGAATTCACTCGTGGTTGGATGTGTAAGGCGTGCACTACATCGTTACGGTTGGTGTCCTGTAGCAGGTCGTTGACATGGCATCGTGAGGATGCAAGAAACCTTAAACCACATTTACAGAACATGATTCTTTGTTACATTCCCTCTTCTCTAAGAGAAGCATTAGAAATAAGGTTGTACCTGTACACTGTACGTAGAACCAAAATTACATGAGAAAAGACTTTTAATTCACGTAAGAATATACATCAAGACAATTTAAACAGTATTATTTCCAGATCCGACGGAGAGCCTCAGGAGTAGTCATATTGGCAATTTATATGTAGTTTGAGTAGGATTAAGCAAAAGGCATTGCTTTTGGTTTTTAATATGCTACTTACGGGTGTAAACAGTCATCTTATTTAGAGCCGTTGTGCTCGCCTCTGAAAAGAACAGAGATTCATACCTCTGTACATGTGGCTGGATTTAAATGTTGTTTGATATTAATTTTGAAAGGCATGTAATCTTGGTGAAAGTAACCACATGCTACAAGCATTTAAATATGTTAATTTTGTGATAATAGCATTTATAAAGTATATCTTACACATTATATCGAGGAGTCTAGTTTGAAGATTTTCAGTTCTCTCTTATTTGGCTCTTAGGACGGGCAAAGAATTCAGTGAAGGCAGGTGGTTGGGGGAGCCGGGGGAGGTGGGTATAGAATATGACATTTTGCCTTAAGAATAGAGAAGCGCTTTAGCACTGCTGGCTGGCATTTTTAATGCAGATAGTTAAAGTGATTTTAGAAGTGTGGTGTGAAAAAGAGTTTCTGTTTTCTGGCCTTTAAGAAGTGCCTAGTAGGTAGTTACAGAAAAGTACAGGGAACTTGAGGAAAGGCAGGAAGTCCCGGAGATGTTCCTTTCTTTTTTGTCTGAGTGTATAGAATTAAGATGCCTAGAAATGGGATTTTATTGTCCTCTCTCTTGTAGGCATTTTACATTTCTTGCTGTGACTACAGCAACCACATACAGTACAGACAACCTCAGAATCTGTTTATATTTGCGTAAATAGAAAAACTGGTCTAGACAACTTTTTAGTTTTCTCTGCAGGTGTTTCTGGGAATATATCTGTAGTGTGTTCTGCTTTATACCTAGAGGATAGCAGCACATCCCAGATTTTCTGTGGATTTGGGGATCATCTTCTCTCGATGGCCCAGTTGTATGTTGGCATCAGTCCCTCTTTCGAAGCTGGGTAGAGACGGGGTTTCTTGGCATGGCTTACCCTTGACCCCTCCCAACTGTCAAAATATACGCTGGAACTTCTTACTTCAGATCAGAGCTTCCCATAGCTCAGCCATCCCTTGCTCCCCTGTATCTTCATTCTCCATCAGTGAAGGTATGTTACCCGATCCTGGAGGTATTCCAAACTTTGCCTTACAGCCATCATTCCCTACACCACCAGTTTCCCAGTAGGTTCTCTAGTTCTTTGCTATTTCCCCACCACTGGCTTGATTTAGTTTGTACTTTGCTCATTAGAGAGTATTGCCAGGATTGTTGAGTATATCAGAAGACTGGCTTGCTATCCATACAGTATATAAATGTCAGTAATAAAATCATTTATACTGTATTTAACATTTTAATGCTTCTTAATTTTAGCTTCATATGCTGAATAGTAGATTCAGAAAGATAACAACTGTCTAGACTTTGCCAGCTCCTTAAGCTGCTAGTTAGGCACGGACGGGATGAAGTTACGTGTATATTATCTTCCCATTACCAAACATAGATCGCATTTTGGAGGATACCTGTGCAAATGATTTGAGTCAGAAAAAGATGCCAAACCAAATTTGTATGTAGTGTTTAACCTGAAGACATCCTTAAAACCATAGCCCACATTCTGTTTTGTTACTCATGTTTTACTTAACACAGATAAACGTTAGATGTCTAAAGGAATTAGTAATGAGATGCCTGTCTTTACAAAATAAACCTGTTGAAATGGGCTTTAAAAAACATCAGAATCATCAACCATCATGTGTTGATTCTGTATAGATACAGACACAGTATAGAAAGTACTCATTTAAAGTTCCACGGATACAAAATGGAACTTCTATCTCATGCTCCCTCAAAGAACGTATGATAGTCTTAAACTCATATTGGTGAAATAAAGGGAAAAAATTTAAAAGCTTTGGATGTTAAAAAAATGACTTTCTATTAAATGCTAAAATGCTGTGTGGAATTATGAAGAAATTGCTACAGGATAGAGTCGGGCTAATTATGCAATTTTTCAAATCAGTTGTCTAGTTATGTATTATTCTAAAAACTAAAGCGTATGGTCTTGCCTGCTAGATATGCTGTTCTTTGAAAGAAGATTCTCATAGTCTGTACTCAAGAAGTGCCTAAAATTGATGTGTGTGGTATTTTAAGTCCATCTAATAAATTATATATATTTCTATGGCATTATATGTGCTTGGTGTACTGATGACACAGCCCTGAGGATTTCTAAGTCACAGTTTGTGCTTTATTTGAGTAAAAAAAAAACCTAGATTACAAACCATAGTAAACATGAGCAAAACCATTGCCCTTTTGTTAAGGTAGAGGCTAGAAAACTGAAATCTATTTCTGTTTTTTTTTTAAATAGCCTTCATACGCAGAAAATTATATTGTGCATTTTAAAACCTTAATGAAAGCTTATTGCTTATATAAGAGTAGCCTCTTAACTCTCCTCATACTCAGTGGTTAGTAATTTTGATCATATTGTTTAGCTCTGGATTCATTTTGTGAGCATGCCCAAATCTTTCCTCTTTGTTAAGAGTCTACTTAAAAACTAAAATATTTGATAGACTCCTATTATGTTTCTCATAGTTCCCTCTTTTCTTTTTTTTTTTTTTTCAGGCCATAGAATGTGACTATAAATTCTGGGGGCCGAGACTTGATTCTTACAATTACGTTGTCTTTATATTTTAAATCATCTTGCATGGAAAGTGAAATGTGTACATGATTTTAAATAATTGTATACTATTCTCTTCTCCAAAACTTCTGACATTGGTGATATACAGAATTCCTCTAATTATTTTTGCTTGAACTAGTCATTTAGATTGGAGTAGCCTTTTTTTATATTATGTCCCTCTACGGTTTTTTTGAGAGGAGGTTATACCTGCAGAGCACTTTTAAAGATACTTTCTCGGTTAATGTTCAAAATAACACATTGAGGAAGAAGCTACAATTATGACTAAGGAGGGCTCTTTTGGTTGCTAGAGATGAGAAAAATGTATACTAATTTTAATTTGTGCTTAAAAACAATTTTACTAACAGTATTGATTTTAAATATGGTAAATTCTTGTAGATAGTCTTCCTTCTTTATCGTATGTCCTTAGAGAAGCCTAGATGAAAATGCGTTTCAAGTCCTCTATTTGTATAACTACCCCTCCCAAATTGAGCTCTATGCATATTGACATAGTCGAAGCCACATTTAATACAACAAAGAAATTAGAACACCTTTTGAAAGTTTTTAGGTTTATTGTATTGGAATTTCTAATGTGATAAAAGGTTTTGAGTCAAGCTTTGTAATGCACAAAAACGCAGAAGAGTTGTCTTCTCTCTTTTTTTTGAACTTGTGTTTCCCTGTATCCTAAGAAAACTTTACACTCAAGGAATATTCCAAAAAAGTAAGGATCTTAGAGCACTTAGGTGCTTTTATTGTTCATCACTGCTGATGTGTTAGATACCTAGGGAAATAATATGTTGGGGCTTTCTTGGCAAGACAACTTTGTGGATGGCTGGAACATATTTTTGTTTTGCGGGAGGCTGGGAGGGAGTGGCAGATTGCAGTAGGGACCTCTCCATTGGTAAAACAGTCTCATCAGCTGCTGTTTTGCAGATGTGTTACTTACAGCAGTGTTCTTGTCTCCAGAACTCACTAAGCTGTCAGGCTCCAGAAATGTAAGGGATGAGTCAGGTGACTAGCGGTAGGGCCTTATTTATTATGAAATAAAGGAATCATGTCAAGATATGTTTGGGGGGAAATGAAAAATAAGGTTTTACTGGTGAATTTCCATGTTTAATATGTATATTAACTTTTTTTTTAAAGTTGCATGTTAACCTGGGATAAAGTGTTGTCTCTGCTTTATGCTTTGAGTAAAAAAGGAAAAAAAAAAAAGATGGGTTAAATTGTTACTCTACTATGTGCTATTATTACATATACCTTTTCTTTTAGAAGGGGTTAATTATAATTATTATTCACACGTCTGTGTTGTCAGTGTTTTTATTCTGATTTATTCTCTGAATGTGTTCAGACTTAGTGATGGTAGCCTTATTTACCGGCAAGGGCTGAGATCAGCCAGGACAGTTGGAAAGATATAATAGCTGCATTATGCAAATGACAAAATGATTGTCCTGATATTCTCTAGGAATCTTTTTATGGAACTTAGATAATAGAGAGCTTTCTGGTTCTTTCTTCTGGATATTTGAATTGGACATGAACCGGATAAATAGTGACCACTTTATCTAACTAATTTGTCTTAAACTGTGAGAAAAGTCCTGTCATTTAAAATGAATATTATTAGAGTGAACTTTCATGAGAATGATTGATAGTAAACAAGAAAAGTGAAGGAAAAGAAGTAGGAGAAGAGGAATCACCCCCGTGCGTATGCTTATTTGGATATGGTCTGTGTCCCCTCCGTTGGAACGTAAGCTCCGGGGCAGCCGAGGACTAGGAATGTTGTGTTAACCAGTTTATATCTGTCAGTGCTGAGTATGTGACAGGTGTCTGGCTTATATGTGTCGGTAAATGAATGAATGAGAACTAATGATGTTTGTGAGCTTCTCCCCCATGTAGGTTTCCCTTACCTCTGTAATTCTAGCACGCCGACAGATTCCATTCTTACTTAATTCACCTTCTTTCAAAAAGGATTCAAGGTGACCATATGTCTTACTCATTGGTTCTTGTGGTAGAAATCAGATTTATTTCCTTAAAAATGGCCCCAAAGCATCATGCAGTGCAATAAGTGTATACAGATTTTATTTACTTGAAATCTGTGTGGATCTGCGTGTAGGAATGTCAGGAACACACCAGAGTATATTGTAAGCGTCTGCAGACACTGAAATGGCAAATGGTACAACAGCTCTTTTGGAAGAAAGTCTATATCATCATCTCGATCTTTATGCCCTTTTTTCATTTTCACATCTGGAATATCCCCCTTTTGCTACTAAAGAATGAGATTTTCACAACATAAAACAGCCTCTGACATTCCTTTTGAATGTGTTCCTTATGACTCCTACCAACCCTTTGCGATTCTGTGACTTTGACCTGCCTAAGTGACCATTTATTCACATCGCCACATGCCTTGTAGTTTAGCAAATCATTCTGTCTCAGCATAGATGAAATGTTTTTGAAGCAGTCCCAATGTTTGGATGCTTCTAGGTTTGGGGTTCATTATTTCTTTGTACAAGGAACATTGTGATGGACATACTCTGTTGAAAGCTTTTTCATTGTTAGAAATATTTTTTTCATAGTTAGCTATATTTCTTTTGGCTAGAATTTCAGAAGTGCAGCTACTGGATTAAATGATACCATGGGATTTGAGAGTACCTATTCATAATTAATATTGTGGGTGTTTTTTAAAACCCTTTCCACTTAAATAAAAGGATAAGCATGTTGTCTTATTTTGTACCTAATTGTTTATTGATACTATTTTTTAATATATTTCAAATTCTTTTGTTTGTACATTTATTATTAGAATCTTAGTGTTTTTCATATAAATCAGTTAAATCCTTTAAGTAGTAAGTATATTAACCCTTAATAGTGATTTTACAGACTTCCTAGTTTGCCCCTTTAATTTTTATAATTATCTTTTTAGCATATAGAAGTGTTTATTAATGTAAAAAAATTACATAAGGAATACATATTTCTTTGACTGAAAACCAGAAAAGAGATAGTAAGCAAAAAGACAATTAAAATCATCCATTGTCCCACCATTCTAAGAAAACCAGTATTGGCACTTTGGGATGCATATGTATATATTTGAGTGTATGTTTTCAATATAGAATTCTAAAATGCCCTATAAGCATTTTTCACATATAAAAAAACTATTTTAATGATGTATTTGCTGCTTGGGTTGTCCCAATTTATTTAACCAGTCTTCTCTTAATGTACATTAGCTTGTTGCTTCCTGCCATTAAAAACAATACTGCAGTTAATATTTAAATTTAGTTTTCATTTAGCCTACAAGTTGAATTTCGGTATCAAAGTAAAAGACGTTAGTGGCATATTGCCCAATTGTCCTCCCCAAAGCCCGCCCACATCCTGGTCAGTTCTTCACTCCAACACATGGCCATCTTTATATTAAAATAGTTTATGCTACAGTCACCTGCTCCTCACTGTTCGCAGGCCACCGCCACTCTGCCCGGGCATTTCGGCTGTGCATACGTGTATATTCACCAGTCTTCCCCAGTCAGCAAAATGCAGGCCTCTGGGATCTTTAGCCTTTAACCTGTTGTGCAGAGCTTACTTGTTAACCTGCTTGTAATGGATCCAACATGTGCTAATCAGGACTTTTTGGAAGTATAGAGGGAAAAACCTATAAACATGTATTTCCAGCTGACCTTTTTTAATATTGGGGAAAGATACTCCAACACTTGTTATCATCTAGCATTGGATGACCTGTCTTCCGCCTTGGTGATGCTTTCCTGCAAGCATGTCAACCTTCAGTGCTAGTCCTTTGACTTTTCTGTTAAAGGTTCATTGTCTTATAGAAGTTTATATTCAGTTTAATAATATAGATTGTACTCTTTCCCAGGTGTGACTGAATTCCCATTTCGTCATTATCTTTGTAAGAAAATGGCTTTTGATGAGCAAGTTTTTAAGTTTCAGGAACACATCATTGCTTATTTCAAGTAACACCTGTTTGAATTTTTTAAGTCTCAGCTGACCCCTGGGTGAAAAGTGACACCTCACCTGTATAGTTACATTTTTTTGGTTTACTACTGACTTTGAACGTCTTCATAGATTTTTGGTCATTTTATTTTATATAAAATTTTCAGCGTCCTTCATACATTTTGCTACTGGCTTTTGTGAAAGTTCTTTTAAAGAATATTAATCCTTTGCCCATGTGTCATGAAAACTTTCACCTTTTTTGTGGATTCTTAAGTTGGTCTCATAAGAATTTAAAATTTTAGTTGAATGTGTTAGGCTTTATGGTTTGTGCCTCCTGTTCAAAATTTTTGTGTGGAGAAGATAGAAAATAACATAGCTAATGGTTGGTAGGATACTTTTATCTGTACTCTGAGTGGCTGATAGTCCTGTTTCTTTTTTCCCCTTAATAAACAGTGAATGGTTAATGTGATAGGATCAATAAAGAGGGCTGATTGGCTTTTTGACCTATTGGATTATATATCCTACATTTTAAGTGTTTATTATAAGGTTTTGCTTTTTTTTCCCCCCAGATGCTTTCTGAGCCCTACATTGAATACAGTTCAGTTGTAAAAATAAGTGTTGGAAGTCCTGTGTTAATTCATTTAAGAAATACATTCAGTATCCATCTGTTAAGGACCAACATACTAAGGAATTTGTTAAATTGCATGCTGAAACATGTGCCATTAAAATTTTTTTATAAGGAGAGTTTAATAACATGGGGAAATAGTGATTGTGACGTGTTAAGTGGAGGAAAAGAAGGATTCAAACTGTTCCACCTACTATGATCTCAACTATGTTTAGAAAGTATGGAAGAAAATATAACATTACAGGTTATTGTAAGGCAATAGCATTATGGTTGGTATTTTTCTGATTCTTGATGCTTTTGTGTATCCTAGATACTATGCTATATCAAGCCTATTACATTGATAATTAGAAAACAGCGTTGGATCATTTTCGTTTGTTTTTAGAATCATTTTAATTGGGATGGGAAGGAATACAAAAATAATTTTTAATTTATGAGTAAATAAGCTTCTCTTAGGTTTTGTTTCTTTTCTTTTTTTCTTCATCTAACACTGCATTTGGGAGCATTATGAAGAGAGATCAAGATGATTAATAAGAATTAATTAACTAATGCTATGCCAGTTGCAGACTCCAGTGCAAGGTTGAATGATTTTGATAGAATTCTCATCAATCATTGTGGGTAAAAAAGATTACTCCTTTAGTTTATTACTTGATATTTCACTGCTTTTGAACAATGCTCGAACACAGATCATCTATACTGAGATGATTGTTTTAAAAAGATACAAACAAAATGCAGTGAGAATTAGAAGAAAATGGTATTATTTCCAGTGGGGGGGTCTCAGGAAGGCTTCGTGTAAGCAGGGTGGTATTGTAAACCAGACCTGGACTGGACCACAGCCTGGGTTGTAAGCTAGGCCTGCTGTAACCATATGCGTGGTTTTATGCATATTGCCAGTGCTTTAAGACCTCAACTTCACCAGTTTTCAAAAATCTTTTTAGCAATGGAACCCTCGTGTACAAAACAGGTAAAGTTAATGTTTTATTTATGTGCAGTTTCTGTTAGAAACCATAATATTTACTGGGCAAAAACAAGAGTGGTTTAATTAAAATCAAATTTAATTAAATTTGATTAAATTATACACTTAGTTTCAAATGTCTTACATTAATCAATTTTCGAAAGTTGGAAAATAATTGACAGGAAGTGGAAAAGATTGATTTACTAAAGATAAAAATGATAAATTTGAAATTAATTGTCTTACTGTGCATATAAATGGTGCTAACATTTTGGCTTCATGTTAATAAAACCTAAATGATGTTTCTTGAGAATGGTAGTCATTTTTTTAAAAAAATGTAAAATCTTTTTCAGATTATAAAATCACCTGCTTATTTTTGTACTTAAAATTATAGTTTAATGGACTGCTTCACTAATATTTGTCAGATGAGAATCTTTAATAAAAGATGTGAGTTGAATTTATACAACATGTTTTTCGTGGTGAATATGGCTCTCAGGTATTTTTTTTTCTGTTATTTGATTAAATAAATTAAGTCATTTAATTGGACAAAATCATTTGCTACCCCTTAAAATGAATGTAAGAGCCCATCCATGAAAAAGCAAAATTGATATATGAACAAAGATCAGAAGGGAATGACACCAAATGGTTAACGGTGGCTTTCTCTAAGGAATGGGATGATGGGAACACAGTCTGTTTTATACCATGTATAAAAATGATTCAGCTGTAAAATTAATTTTTAAAATTTAATTATTAGGTTGAATTGTTATAATTAGTTATCAAATTGTAACAAATAGTATTAACTATATTATTGATAATAAGTTGAAACACAGAATTACAAGAAATATAAATAGGGCAGCCCTGGTGGCCCAGTGGTTTAGCGCCGCCTTCAGCCCAGGGCCTGATCCTGGGGACCCAGGATCGAGTCCCACGTCAGGCTCCCTGCATGGAGCCTGCTTCTCCCTCTGCCTGTGTCTCTGTCTCTCTCTCTCTGTGTCTCTCATGAATAAATAAATAAAATATTTTTTAAAAAAATAAATATATAGTTAATGAATAATGAATATAAGCAATAATAAATTACACTCTGCCCTTAGTATCAAAACTATAAAAACAGTGAAAATTAGAAAACAAGCTAACACTTTAAACATTAATTGTAAATTTATTAAAATTAAAACTACTTTTGCTTTAAAAGGGGATTCAGGTAATTCATGCTAAACTTTTGATTTTAAGCTGCCAACTGATGAGTGCAGAAGGGATAACTTTCTGAATACCGTTGCTATAAACAAGCATCTCTTTGGGTTCCTGCTATGTGAAAAGGAGCCAAATGTAATGATTGTGATCTTATTCAAGGACAGAGTGCTGATGATATCATTTCCATAGACAGTACAATGCTGCAGCTGGCTCTGTCAGTCTAGGAAGGGAGCTCACTTAAAAAAAGATCATGAAGTAATTTGCAATTCAGGGGCAATATTTTAAAGGAAGTGAGCTGGAACTCTACTCATTAAAATCAAAGGAAACCTTGTAGTTTTATTTTTGTCTCTTTAAAGTGTAAGCATACCAGCTTGCCAAAGCCCATCTTAGGAATACAGGAAAAGAGGCCAGTGTTCAGAATTTTGCTTTATGGAAAAGTTCTTTAGAGTGAGACATTTGGGGGTGGGGAGGATTATATAGGTGTCTGGAGTTTAAACTTACATTGCTAATTTCATTTAAGACATTTAAGAAATATGTTTCAGAATTGTTTATTAGTTTTCTGTTCCCTCACAGTGTCAGGCTGACAAGCATATAAGCGCATGAGTCCCATTGGCTTGGAAACAGTCAGAATCCCCACCTTCCTTGGCTCCGAGGAAACACAAGCAAAGTCAGTAGCACTCACTGGACCTCGTTGAATTCATATCTAATATTCTTAGGACAATATTTGAGCTACAAATGATTTTCTGATACTGTATTTATCTCCTCACCCCCTTTTCTAGAGCCCAAAAATGTGTCCTTTGGCTTCCTATATACAACAGCAAAATAAAACTTAACAGATACCTGTACCTACCACGTCTTGGAAGCTGTGCTAGGCTTCATGGATGCAGAGTATGAAACAATGTAGGTTCCAAGGTTGTTTAATCTGAGGGGAAGGATTTATGAACAAATGGCTTGTACAGTTTTAGAGACATAACAAATAGAAGTATTCCTGCTTCTAGTCCTAAAATTTCCAACCCATGTACTCTTGGAATGACCCAAAGACTTAAAAGAAACAAACCTATTCCAGAGCCTCTCTCCTTTTATTAGCTGCCAAGCTTACAAGCTTGGCTCTACTGGGATGCTTTTTCGTATTTTGCCTACTGCCGTTTTCATCCTTCCGTTGCGGGCATTTCTCAGGACATGCCACTACTCTGCTACTTGAAGGCATGCGGGGTTTTGCCAAACCTCTCTCTCCATCCTTGACCTTTTGTTCTTTACTTAGACTTATGTCACCTACTGACTCATGTTCCCTATGTGATTGTTGAGATGATGTCTGAAATGTCATGTGCACATCAGAAAGAATTCATCTTTAGTTATGATCCAGTTCCTGCTTCCTTCTTCCCAAATCTCCCCAAATTTGAGTACCATTGATCTTCTTGCGATCCTGCAAAGTAGTAACCTCCTTAAATAGGATGGCTTTCCTTTTTTTCTTCCTCCCTCTCTCCCTTCTACCTTTGTTACCACTAAGTTTCATTCCTTCCTTCAAACTCCCAATCAACAAATTTTAGGAAGGTTCTGATTTAACTCATGAAACTACTCTTTCAAGTTTGCTCTTTGAAAATACCACTCAAGTTAATCAGTTACGGTGTTACAAAACTGCTGGTATACCACATGCTTTTAAGTGACAGATTTAGTAGAACAAGAGCAACATTATTTCAAGTGGATGATTTCTGGTAATCACACATTTAAATTAATAATGTTCCGAATGCACGTGTGTCTTGAATTCCCTGACCACTCAACAATAATGGGATTAAAACAATTCTAAGATATTGCTTGAAAGTAAATGGATAGGGAACAGCTCTGAGTTAAGCCTTTATTCTCTCCTTCAAATATTGGAACAACCTAGAGGTGGCTTGGTAACTAAGTCATTAAGCATCTGACTTTCAGCTCAGATCATGATCTCAGGGTCCTGAGATTGCTCCTTGTCAGTGTTCTGTGCTCAGTGGGGAGTCTGCTCGTTCCTCTCCCTCTGCCCCATGCCCGCTCATGCTCTCTTTCTCAAAAAAAATAAATCTTTAACAAATACATTGGAACAGCCTAAATAAGCTTATTGAATCTTTTCATATACAAGAATCAGAAAGCCTATAAAAGGATCGGATGCTTCTGAATTCAGCTGGCTAACTTTCCACAGATCTTCCTATAAACCAATTCTTTGTCTTTGGTATTGTATTTTTCTTAACAACTTTCTTTACAACAAAATAAGTTGGAGATTCCTGGAAGTTGTTTATTTCTGCCATAATTGTCAAGGCCAGGTGTTCCAGTCTGAAGGCCAGGTCCGTCCATCTTGTGGCTCCACCATCCAGAAGTCCTTGCTGTCACCTGCATCAAGCCTGAAGGACAGAGACAGGAGGAGGTAGGTCTGCTTAAAGTCTTCAGCTCTTGAAGCTCTCACTTCTTTTCACATTCCATTGGCAAGATCTAGGTGTGTGGCCGCCCTGAGATGCAGGGGAGGCTGGAAAATGTAATCCCTGAGGGTCATCCACTTCTGCGTTACCCCCATATGTACAATCGGTGGGAAGCGTGGGGTTTGGTTTGCTCTCTGTTGTGTAGGGCATTTGGACAAGTTAGCATGATTATTATAACACCACAGAGAATACATTAGACTCAGTTAACTCAAATTGGGGGACAGATCAAGAGAGGTTTTTGGGAGGAAATGGCATTTGAGCTAGGTCTTAAGCATGTATGCTAACCAGGCAAAAAGAGGGAAAAAATGTCAGGCAGAGAAGATACATGCAGAAGGTAAGGAAGTATGAAGGAAAATGGCCTATGAGGGGGACAACAGGAATACAGTGTAGGTGGACCGTATTGTGGAACCACGATGAAAATGTGAGCCAAGGGCTGTGGCAAAGATTCTTTGGGTTCAAAGGCAAAATTAGGTATTCAAGAAATTTTTAGGATATAGAATCCACAGGGTTTGGAATGAGATGCGACCTCAACGAGGAGAAAAAGGCAAGTCCTTGAGGGTCTAGATCGCCATGTGGCAGGCAGAGAGAATTAGCAAGTGCAAAGGCCTCAGGTGGGAACGGGGTTGGTGTGTTGGAGGAGAACAGAGGCTTCTGGCTGGAGCATATGTGGGAGGAGCTGAGGTCTGAGAGGTGGGGAGAGGCCACATCACCAAAGTCCTGTAAATCATGAGGAAATTTTGAATTTTATTCTAAATACGGTGGAGAGTTGCTGGAAGATTTTACTTAGGGGAGTGACATCTCTGTACAATGAGACTACACTAAGGACACGTATTTATTCAGTCATAACAAATATATTCTCCCCCAAAATGGTGTTTTCTAAGTGGTGCAAGTCAATGTAGAATACTAGTGTAGAATTTGTCATTTTAGAATGACATTGATAAGTTATTTGAATTGATATTCTCAGCTGTCTCATAATAAGAAAAACAAGTTCACATACAACAGGAATAGGGTAAGAACAGGCATAGGGAGGGGGGGAATGCTGAATGTTACTAATCTTAATTTTTTTTTTAAATAAAACAGGGTATAGGGATCCCTGGGTGGTGCAGCGGTTTGGCGCCTGCCTTTGGCCCAGGGTGCGATCCTGGAGACCCGGGATCGAATCCCGCATCGGGCTCCCTCTGCCTGTGTCTCTGCCTCTCTCTCTCTCTCTCTCTCTCTCTCTGTGTGTGTGTGTAACTATCATAAATAAATAAAAAAAAATTAAAAAAATCTTTAAAAAAAAAAACAGGGTACAACCATACCTGCAAAAGTTTGCAAAAGTGAAGCCAAGATTCAGTGCTGGGGGAGGTCCCCCACAGGAAAGTTATCCTCCTGTAAGATAATGGCATCATTTCTCCCAAAGGCTGTGCCCTGATTCTCTTGTTGGAGTCCATGGAGCCCACTGGTCAGCGGATTCTAGAAAGAGTTCAAGAGAAATGAAAGAGAATTGTAAATTAGAAAACTCCTGCTTTAAATAGGAATCTGAGACATGATAATCAGAAAATGCACTTTTCAGAGCGCCTGGGCAGCTCAGTTGGTTGCATGTCGGCCTTTGGCTCAGGTGGTGATCCCGGGGTCCTGGGATCAAGTCCTGCATCAGGCTCCTTGCTCACAGGGAGTCTGCTTCTTCCTCTCCTTCCCACTTGTGCACTCCCTCTCTCTCTCTCTCTAATCAATAAAAACCTTTAAAAGAAAATGCACTTTTCACAAGTGCCTTCCTTAGACCCAAGGAATAGTTTTATAAAAGGAGAAAGTTCAGAGTTCTAGAGCAAACTTTGACACAGTTACCTATAGGATGTGATAGGAGGGGCATTTCTGCAAGGATTTCCTGTTCAAGATGCCTCCCTGCAACCCCTCACTAACCCCAAGAACTTTGCAAAGGGCTTGGTATTAAAATGTCATTCTGTTGGTTGGGGTGAGACTTTTATGTCTCGGAGTACAGGGGAAATATCCCTACGTGACATGGAGACATGAATAACTAAATCCTAGAAATCCCCTCTTACACAGTGTCTCCCAAGGCACCTAGCTCAGCACATAGTCCTGCTCATCCATGTGAGGTATTGCAACACTTCAGCAGACAAGTCAGGTCGTCACACTTCCCTCTTTCTTTCCCCAGCAGATGAAACCTTGCCTCATGATTTAAAAAAAAAAAAAATCAAGGTTCTGGGGTATGAACTTCTTATCTACATAGTTATGTTCCTCTGCCTGTTTTTGAGGATCTGTTCCCTCTCTCTACTCACTGAGTCAAGACTCCTTATGTAAATGTACTCTTGGTTCTACATCCTCTTGTGTTGATTCTTTGTTTTCTTTGTTTCAAAACATTTTCTTGAACACCTGCTATGTACATGCCGCTGTGCTGGATGCTGGGAATAGAGGTATGATAATTAAGATGGTCATGGTCAATATTAACAAGAGGAATCTTAACTGGATTTTCAATCTCTTTCTCTTAAATGGCGCCATCTCTGTAATCTAAAAGCCACATCTAATGGTCTCCCTATTATGGACAAATAGATAAAAATGTTAATGTTTCTTGACTTTATGCCCCCTTGTTACTACTTATCATTTCCCTCCCTTATCAGCCAAGCGTCTCAAGAAAATATCATACTATAGTGTTTCTAAATCTTAAGGACACATGAACATGAATTGTTTTTTTTAAAAAACCTGATCCATACTTGTACCCTATAAAAAAAGTTGACTGGGAATATAGAATACCTAATTATAAAACTTAAAAGGGAAGCACCTGGGTGGCTCAGTTGGTTATCGTTGAACTCTTGGTCTTGGCTCAGGTCATGAGATCGAGCCCCTGCATCAGGCTCTGCGCTCAGCATGGAGTCTGCTTGAGAGATTCTCCCCCGGGACAAAACACATCAGGAATTAGCTATGGTCACAGGAGGGTTAACCAAAAAGTGGCATGGGGGACATTTTTGGACATTCTGGAAACTGTGATGTCCACATGACTATATGCATTTGTCAGTTCACAGAAATCTACACTCAAAAGAGGGGAAATTTTTACTGTATATAAATTATGCCTTAAATTAAAAAATAGAAAATAAAATAATTTGAATAATAGTGGTTTTATTAAAATTCCATGTAATAGTACACATTTAAATCAAGTATGTTTTATAAATGTTTATATATCTAAAAACCAAAACACATGTACAAATGCAATTTAAAAAACTATAATTGCCATTAATTCAACAAGATGGACAACATTATTTTGCTGAAAACAAAACCCTTATGGGTGCAGAATCTTTCTCTGAGACCCCTTAGCCACCCCCGATACTTAGCACAGAGGGTGCAGTCTCTCGAGTCTTCTCTGCCCTCCTGGGTGGTCTCTTGCTCCCAGCTCTCTCTTGCTAGAGCTTCAGGCCTCTCCACCCCTGGGGCTTTCAGCGTGGTTGTGTCTTGTGCTGTGGCCTCAAGTATCAGTGGCCATTTTCTTAGAAATGGGAAAACAGGAGTTTCCAATCCTAAAATGAAAAGGAGAAAGTGAAAGGAAGCCCCGCCTTGGGTCTGAAAAACAACCTGGGGTGGTCGTGTACCTGCTGAGACGTCACAGCACAGGAGGACCCCGCCTCCTACCATAGTCCTGGAAGAAAGGTCTCCCCCTGCCAGGCTGGACCACTGCCTTCTAGGCTCCACACTACTCAGAGGAGAGTGCACTGGCGCTACAGTGTAGTCTTTTACTCATCCTTGTACCCTCTGTGCCTTGCACCACCTGGCATATGTCAGGTGGTGAATGAATAAATGAGCAAAAGAATCAAATTCATTCAATTGTGATAAATTAAATAAAACATCAGTGAATAAATGGTGCAACCCAAATACAACTTACTTTCTGCCTTAAATAATGTATCAGTAGGTGTGACGGGCATCTGGTTCATGCGTCTACCTGTAATAACACCCAACTGATGCTTGTCTTTTCTAGATGCCCTGTGAGCTGGAAGAGGCTTTGGGGCCTGACCTTCACGCAGGTTCCTATGCACTTAGTCTTACTAAAGAGCCTCAGAAACCCACGTGGTTTGGTTTGGTTTGGTTTTGAAGTAATCTCAACACCCAATACTCGGACTCCCAACCCCCAGATCAAGCGTTGCGCGCTCCACCTGCTGAGCTGGCTGGCCAGACGCCCAGGTCCACGAGGTTTTAGGATAGAAAGTGCAGACTCCGTACGCTTGGGCGAGTTGGGTTATTTCTCTAAGACTTAATTTATTCTCAGAAATTGGGTAAAATGAGGATAATAATAGCAACAGCTTAACCGAGTGAGTGGTTGGGACTGGGCATGCCACGAAGTAAGGGCAGATGTTCGCGCCTTGCTCCTGGTCCTCCTACTGCCGCTGTCACCGCCACCGCGGCCATTGCCAGGGTCTTGCTCCTTCCCATCAAGACTCCTGGAATCTGAAGATTGAGCCTCAGAGTGAGCCTCGCGTCACCAGCGCAAGTTCTCCGAACTCCGGCCGCTTTCTTCCGTCAGCCGAGACTCCTAGAAAGGGCCACCTGGCACAACGTCCCCGGGACCCGTGGGCCACGACGGCCTGTTAGAGTCGAGGAGCAGGAACGTGAGCGGCTTGCGAGCTCCTGGGCGCACGGTCTGTCCCCGGGGGAAGGCCTCAGCGCCTCATTCCTGGGGGGAATGGCGCTGACTTGGAACACACTCGTGGTCACGCGGATTCCACGGAATTTGTTCCCCGGGGCCCCCAGCAATGCAGGGGAAGCGGCTTTCCAGAGGGTGAGCTGCGTGGCAAAGGCGACCCTGGCCTGGGAGCGCGGCCGAGGGGAGCTGGAGCCGGGCAGCCCCCGCCCTGTCCCCCGGCTCCCCGGGATTCGGTTCCAGGCTCCATGCACCGCTGGTTCAGGACAGTCCTCAGCCACCTCCAGCTGTGCTGTTTCCAAAAGGCAGGAACACCTGCTGTACGGGGGGATCCCGGGGGCTCAGGGGCACGGGCAGAGGAGGTGGGATGTGAACCCCTGACTTCGGGGCTCCTGGTGGAAGGCCTCCCACAGAGGCCACGGGCCGGGCGCTGGGGGCCGCCGACTGAGAGGATAAGCTGCGCTCCATGTGGGGGGGGGGTGACATAAAGGAGGCCGTCGGGGCAACCCGGTGGGCCCCAGCATCCCCTCCCCGCAGCCCAGGACCCGCAGGCAGCAGGTGGAGGAACAGGCCCGGGGCCTCTGCAACGGGCTGTGGGCGCCCGGGCGCGTCCTTGGCCAAGACCGGCAGCCTGCGTAGGCCTGGGCCGCCCCCGTCGGGCCGCCAAGGGCAGCTGGTGCTCAGGGCAACCTGGGGCAGCAGGCTCCCCGCTCTGGGGCAGGGGCCACACGGGGGGTGCCCAGGACCCTGTGACCTCGTCTGCGGTGTCCCCCGGGCCCAGGACCACAGGCGGCCATGGCCAGGCCGGCGGCGCAGCTCCCGGAGGCCGAGCAGGCCGAGCGGGGACTCGGGCTCGCTTGGCACAGGGAGCTCCCAGAAGCAGGTGTCGGGTCATCCGGCCTCAGAGGGGTGAGGGTGCTGGGGGGCCGCGTGGTCCCAGCCACAGCCCACAGCCCGTGATCCGATGGGTTGGCTTCTGCAGGGAACCAAGAC
This sequence comes from Nyctereutes procyonoides, assembly GCF_905146905.1. Taxonomy (NCBI): domain Eukaryota; kingdom Metazoa; phylum Chordata; class Mammalia; order Carnivora; family Canidae; genus Nyctereutes; species Nyctereutes procyonoides. The sequence goes on along the minus strand of NW_026575136.1, from coordinate 14,254,159 downwards.
CCTTCCCCAGGTTTCAAGGACCGGTCGCCCGGGGGACCTGGCCAGGGGCCCCCTCCCTCAGTAAGGGCGCAGCGCTCCTGGGGAGCCCCCCATGCCAGGGGGGAGGCCAGGCCCCGTCTCCCTGCGTGGCTACGGCGGTGCTAACGGGAGGCACCAGCTGCTGTTTGACAATAAACGGGAGCACAGCAGAAAGCACAACTGTCGCGCGGACCGCATTAACAGAAGAATCTGACAAATGAGAACGATTAGTACAAGAATGTTCCATCCGGGAGATCCGGTTTCTCCAAGGATAGGTTGATCCCTGCTCACCACAGGATCTCACACCGCAGTACACTGAGTCATTATTGTATCACTGATTATTTTAAGAGATTTTATAAAGGTTAACAGGTGGAGAGTCAAATGAGTCTTCTCATTTTATGGTTTCCCCTCCAAATACTCCTACAGAACCGCACAGATACATTCTTATTGAAATAAAACACTGAAATACGTTTAGAGATGCTCATGGGCTCCCCACCAACCTCGTTCCTCTTTTCCTAGTGGGCTCAAATTATAGTCACGTCTCGGCTCCCGCGTGTTTCCTCCCTGCCGTATATCGTGTATCTGGACACGAAATAGTGTTGCTTTGGCATATTTTACACCTCAAATAAATGGTAACCACCATTAATGAATAGCTGGCGTCTTGCAGAAATGCCCATGGATGCATAAACATGCACACGCACACTCCCTCCTACACCCTGTATTTCACCTCGTAGCTCTTCCATGTCCTTGTATGTTCACCCATAGAGCCCGACCTCGTTCGGTGGCACAGCTGGCGAGCAGCCCGCGTTAGATGTGCCCTAACCTAGTACCGGTGTCTTACCGATGGGCGCCCAAGTTGTTAACTTTCCTCTGAGGCCGACATGCCTGTATTACAGACACTGTGGAAGGTATTTCGACGTACTCAGAAAAGTGTATCTCGACCTAAATTTCAAAGGCTGTGCTCATTTTAAAGTTTGGTAGATGGGATCCCTGGGTGGCGCAGCGGTTTGGCGCCTGCCTTTGGCCCAGGGTGCGATCCTGGAGACCCAGGATCAAATCCCACATCGGGCTCCCGGTGCATGGAGCCTGCTTCTCTCTCTGCCTGTGTCTCTGCCTCTCTCTCTCTCTCTGTGACTATCATAATAAATAAATAAATTTAAAAAAAATAAAAATAAAGTTTGGTAGACATAACGAGATTGCCCTTCAAAAAGCACGAGAGTGCCTGCTGGCCCACATTTGGGGTATCGTCGATTCAATGTGAGGCACGCACGCATGCACGCATTGAAAAATGGCATTTTGCTGCTTTAATTTGTGTTTCCTCAGCCATGTGTGAAATGATAAACTCTTCTCCTTTGTTTATTGGTCCTTTATATTTTTTTCCTTTGAACTGCCTATTCTTAGCCTTTTCTCATTTTTTAAATTGAATTTCTTTTTCCAATTACTATATGACGGAAGTTAACCCCAGTCTCAAAAATATCACACCTTTTTCTAAACCAATTTCTTTTCTCTTGACTCTGCGTCTGGTATTAAGTGACAAGACGCTGCGGAATTGGATTCTTTCTTACTTTTCTCTCGTCGCCTTGACTGAGCTCTTGCCGCTCCGAGGCTTCCTGTCGAACAATCAGAGACCCGAAGCAGGGTGTCGTGGATGAAGCCGCTTCCCAATATTGAGGCATCCCAGACCCTGGAATGGTTCAGGCAGGCACCAAGGGTTATCTGAGAGGAATGGTATGCGGAGGACCGGGAGACTGGACTAGAAGGTACTAGAATCCCTCCCAATTCTCAGTAAAGTCCATGGTGCTACGAAGTTTGTTTGGAGTCTTTCAGAATGAGCGTTTTCTAGTCCCCTTCGTGGTCTGTGTTTTCGTGCATGTATCATAGGGGAGTTTTCTTTCATGGCTGTGATTTAAACCCTCATGGCCTTCCGGAAGGAACAGAGCTTGGAGACGTAGCTCGGGCTATGGCCAACATCCTCCATTCCCAACACACGCCCACGCACCTCTGCCCTTGGAAGTCCCAGCAGGTGGGGTACAGGTGGGGAAGAGGAGGAGGCTTGTGCGACGTGGGAGGCATCCGCAGGCTGTCGTGGGGTCACGCGTTGATCAGAAGGTGGTGTAGCCCTGCCCGGCACGCGTGCCCTGCATCCTGCTGGCTACTCCTTGACGATGGACACGTCCCCTGTTCTGTTTACACCGTGACACCCAACAAACAGCAAGTGGCGGGAGTCATAGTAATGCGTGGGTGCCTCAAGACACAAGCCCTTGAGTGAAACCAGCATCAGGAGGCTCCCAACAACGGTCACGTCTCTGGCACGTCGGAGCAGGTTCGCTGTTCAGTGGCCAATGACCTTTCAGTGACAGCCATCTCCCGAGCGTTCCTGGAGCAGGACCAACCTCTGTCCCGGAGTGCGCGGGGTTGGCTTCCGACAGCTGGGTCTGCCCAACTGTTGAGGTCACCTCTCTGTTTAGCCCATGCGCTGGATCTGAGAAAAGAAAACACAAAACAGCAAACTCTCACGTGTAAACATGACATGGTGATGAAAGCGGCTGCTCTGCCTCCTACGGGGAGCGTCCACGCCGGCCAGGCTGTGGTTGAGGTGAGAGCTGGGGCGCCCCTTTCTGAGTCGAGGCCTTCAGAAGTCTGGATTAACTTAGCGTGACGATTCCTCGGATGCGGCCGTCCTGCAGGGGGCTGCTGGCCAGGGCAGCGGCGAGAAGGGAGAGGATCCCCCTGCCCCGCCGCTGCGCCGTGCGCCTGAGGGACCCGCCGTGTCTCTGCAAAACAGACTACTCGGTCTGGCTCCACTCGGGCCAACACGTTTTGTTCCCAGGCCGAGTTGATGCCCGTCTTCCCCTTGTGTAACGGGGGCCACACTTCATTAGATAATCCCTGAGGCCTTGTCTGGCCTGTCATTCCAAGGCTCCATTAACCCTTGCAACAGTTAAAGAGAGACCAGAAACTACCCAAGAGACCTTGACTTCATCCATAAATAGGACACGTAAACATTGTTTGAAATGTCCTTTGTAGGAATTTTATAGAAGTTTTTCCACTCCCTGAATCCTAGTTCTTAGACCTTGTACCCTGAAAAGGGTTAGGGAGATGGTAGGGTTTCGTGATTCCATTCATTGGAGCACAAGGAGTTTGACATGAAGGAACCATAATCAGGACTGATACCTGTGTGGTCAGTGATACGAGAAACAAATATGTATTGAATATTCACAATAAGGGAGAAATTTACTACGTCAGTAACTTGGTTAAAAACAAAATCAGCTTTTGGGCGCCTGGCTGCCTCACTCAGTAGAGCAACTCTTGGTCTCAAAGCCCTAAGTCCAAGCCCACGTTGCGCATGGAGCATACGTAAAATTAAAGCAATAACAAACACAAAAAACAATCCGCCTTTTGCCCAACAGGCTCACGGTCATCTCATCGTGATGACAAGGGAAAACACAGGGGGAGAGCATTCGGGGGATTTCACCAGAGAATGGGATCAGCTGCTTCATGGATGCAGAGCGCACTCCCAGGACTTGGAGGAGACCCTGCGGGAAGAGGAGGTGGGGGCTGCTCCGGGCCACAAGCCTGATGGGTCCCTGAGACAGAGGAGATGCCCCCCTAACCGCAGGCCAAGAGCAAGCGGCTGAGGTCCGATGGAAGGGGAGCAAGGACCTCGCCGCTGCTGCTGGCTGCCTGCCCCGTGGCTCCTCTTTCTTCCCAGAACCCGGACCCTGACTTTCTGCGGAGCTTCCGGCCGCTCAGAGCTGAGGATTAAAATCTGCAGCCTTTTCTGCAGTTAAGTGCGGTCCTGGGGGGCAGCCCGGGTGGCTCAGCGGTTTAGCTCCGCCTTCAGCCCAGGGCCTGATCCTGGTAGACCCAGGATCGAGTCCCATGTCGGGCTCCCTGCATGGAGCCTGCTTCTCCCTCTGCCTCTCTATGTCTCTCATGATTAATAAATAAAATCTTAAAAAAAAAAAAGTGTGGTCCTGGGGGTGCCCTCTGGCCAGTGGAATACACACAGCCCGCAGTGTCCTGGGGGCTCTGCAGGGGCTCTGCGCCCCCTTGCAGCTCACCCCGCGGGTTGCGCTCAGGGTAGCGGTGCCAGGCCCCGCCGCTTCCATCTGGCTCTGCAGGGGCCCCGCGGGCGCCACCTGTCATCGCGCCACCTGCCTGCCGCCACCTGCCAGTCATCACCTGTCATCCCACCACCTGTCATCCTGCCACCTGCCCGCCGCCACCTGTCATCCCGCCACCTGCGCGCCGCCACCTGCTGCGGCGGGACGCTCAGGGCTGACCGTGGGCGGCCTGCATGACCTCGGGGGCTCCGGATCCCTGCCAGGGACCCACCGCCCGGGCCCTTCCTCGTGGGGCGCAGCGTCTCCCACATCCCGAGGTCCGGGAGCTGCTGCCGCGCCACGTGCACCCCCGCAGACCCCACGAGGACCCCACGAGGACCCCCCCGTGGACCCCCGCGGACCCCCGCCCCCCACGGCCCCAGTTACGAGTACACCTGCTTGTGGAGTCGCTGCAGACGGGGGGGGGGGGGGGGGGGGGGGGGGCTCGGCTCCTCCACGGCCGCACCTGTGACTGCTGCCAACCGCAGGCGGCGCTCCTGCCTCTGACCGAGGTCATAACACCGTGTGCGCCTGCACGTGTGCTGTGCGTGCAGGTGCGTGTGTGTGTGCAGGAGCGCGTGTGCAGGTGCATGTGCAGGTGCGTGTGTGTGCAGGTGCGTGTGTGTGCAGGTGCGTGTCTCTGTACAGGTGCGTGTGCAGGAGCGCGCGCAGGCACCCTAGGGCGAAGACGGAGGGCAGGCGAAGCGAGGCAGTGCTGCGGCCCGCGGTGGGGCCGCCCCGACCCACCGTCCAGCGCCGCCGGGACCCGCGGGGACATGCGGTGGTCAGCCGAGGGGTGAGCCGGGTCCGCCCAGCCCCCCCCCCGCACACGGGCCCCGGGGCCGAGGCCAGGTCGGGGGAGAGTGGGGGGGACCGCGGGGATGGGGGGTGGGGAGTGGGGGGCGAGGGCGGGGGGCGAACCCCTGGGCCGCGGGCACCTGCCGAGTCGGGCCGCGAGCTGAGGCGGGAGCGCCCGAGACAGGCGCAGGTGCAGCCCCGCCCCCACCGGGGCCTCCGTGTCCAGGAGCATCATGACCGCGAGTCGTGCCTCGTGCCCTGCGCCACACGGACATTCTCCTCCTCACGCAGTTTCCTTAAGATGTTACTTATTCATGAGACACACGGAGAGGGAGGCGGAGGCCCAGGCGGAGGGAGCAGCAGACGCCACGCGGGGAGCCCCACGCGGGACTCGATCCCGGGACCGGGGCCACGCCCTGGGCCGCAGGCAGAAGGCCGCCCCCCCCCCCCCCCCCCCCCGCCGGCCACGAAGACTTGTTTCAAATGTTGAACAGAAAAGTGTTCCTTTCAGGGCTATGTACGGTTGATTTTACATAACATGCCCCTAATTTTTGTCTCTCTTAAGGATTTCTTTATTTCTTAGCGGGCAAGCGAGCGCAGGAGCGGCAGGCAGGAGGGCACAGACAGCGCCCCAGCAGAGCCCGCCGAGCAGGGCACCCTCGAGGATGCCAGGCCCCACAGGCTTGCGCATCCCTGGGACAGCGACCTGGGGGACGGTGACCCGGGATGGTGACCCAGGACAGTGATCTGGGACGCTGACCTGGGACAGTAACCCAGGACGGTGACCTGGGGGACGGTGACCCAGGACAGTGACCCGGGACAGTGACCCAGTACGGTGACCTGGAACGCTGACCCGGGACGCTGACCCGGGACGGTGACCTGGGACGCTGACCTGGGACACTGACCTGAGCCCCACCGCGGCTCAGACCACCGAGCTGGAGGCACAGAGACCGCGCCACGGGCACCTCACAGGGTGGCAGGAGGTGTTTGTCCTGTTGGCAGCCGACCTGCAGGTCACCCCAAGTGCTTGGATCTTCTGGATCGTCTCTCAGGCGGCATGGGCAACAGACGGTGAGCACATGGTCCCCCCACTCCCCAGCCGACGCCCTGGGCAGCTCTTGAGGTGGACCCGGTGGTTCCAGTGTTCAAGGCTCCACGGCTCTGTTACAAATAACTCGATTTGCATCTAAGGATAAATAACAAAATACAGCTTTTCTCTGAGCGAGGTGTATATGGGATATCTTCGAAGCAATACGTCTGCAGGAATTTTAAATGTCCAGCCTTGAAAACCCGTGACCTTTAACGATCTAAAGAATCACTGTTGTTTTCCTTTTCTTATTAATTTCCTCTTTATGTGACGGACGTGTTGGATGATAACATGATTATTTCCAACCAAATGATTATCGCCTCAGCCTCACGGTAAAGGTCACAATGTGTCACATCCAGCGGTGCTGACGGAAACACCAGAAATGACCACACACACCCACACACACGTACGTGTGCTTAATGATCGGAGAGGAACAAACCCACCAACAGTGGACATCGTCGCCCGGATGTGTGCTGAACACGAAGTCACACACGTTTTTAATTTTAAGCAGTTGTTTCGCAGGCAAAGCAGTGAGGCGGCCAATGGTCTGTGACTTACTTTTTTTTTTAAAGATTTTATTTATTTATTCATGAGAGACACACAGAGAGAGGCAGAGACACAGGCAGAGGGAGAAGCAGGCTCCATGCAGGGAGCCCGACGGGGGACTCGATCCCGGGACCCCGGGGTGACACCCTGGGCCCAAGCGTTAAACCACTGAGCCACTCGGGCTGCCCCATGACTTACTTTTAAAAAGACCTAAGGGCTGCGTGTGTGCTCAGGGCTGGGGGGGGGGGGGCGTGTCCAGTCCAGGCCTCACAGTGTCCTCCAGGGCTGTGGCTGCCCCCGCCCCAATCTGGCACCTGCTGCCTCTGCATCCTCACTGAGCCGAGGGTAGTTCAGTAGCGGGGGGCTAGGGTGGCGTTGGACCCACCGGCAAATCCCGGGGAGGCCTGTGTCCTGTTACAGGCGAACCCACCCCTGCGGTCTGTAGCCTGCGAGGGACGACGTGGTGCGGAGCGGGGACCCCTGCCCCGGGCGCCCTGGCCTAAGAGAGGCTGGGGCTGTAACTGAAACAGGAACATGTCGCTTGATGCAGTAGTGTCCTGGGGCTGCTGCAAGGACCACAGCCTGGACCCTAAAAGAACTGTGGGGCCCCCCAGGGGGGGCCTCAGTGGGTGAGCACCTGCCTTCTGCTCCAGGTGTGCCCCAGTGTCCTGGGATCGAGCCCCCACCGGGCCCCCTGCTCCGCGGGGAGCCTGCACCTCCCTCTGCCGCTCCCCCTGCTTGTGCGTCCTGGCTCCCTGTCAGATAGGTAAAAGCTTTAAAAAAATGATTTTTAGAAAATGTTGAGCGGGTTTGGCAACGTCGTAAACAGGGCGGGACACTTGGTGTTACCAACTGGCAAATTAATCGGTGCCACAAAATAGCTCTCGAAGCTTATTAAAAGTATTTTCTCATTCGAGGGGCGCCTGGCTGGTTCAGACGGACGAGCAGGGGACTCTTGATCTTGGAGTTGTGAGTTGGAGCCCCACCCCATATGTACAGGTCGCTTAAATAGATACGTGAACTTAGTAAAAAAAGAAAGTTCTCATTTCAGCCCCCGCCAGCCCCGCGTGATAGAGAAACGCGCAAGCATTTATCTCCAGCAGCCGAGGGTAAACTCCTCTCAGGAGAAATCCTGGAGCCGAAGAGAATCATGCAGCAAGGGCCAGAGCCACAAGGCCCAAGGGCCCCGAGGGTGAGACCGCCCCTGAGCAGACTTCGGGAGCAGGGAAAGACCTAGCTCCGGCCCCCCCACTCCCCTCCCGGACAGAGCCCCGCCAGTGGGCCCGTGGGCCCGGGAGCCCGGCCAAGGTTGACGTGCCTTCCAGCCTCGCCCCTTGATGCCCACGGTGCCTTCAGAGATGGGCCCTGGAGGGGCCCCTGAGACCCTGAGGGGTTGAAGCATGGGGGGATGTGACACACGTGCATTTTACACACGCAAGCCTGGTGGCGGATGGAGAAGAGGTGGGGGGCCTGCGGGGAGGCTGCGTGGACCAGTGGCGAGCAGTGGAGGCCACGGAGGAGAGCAGCTGCCGTGGGAGAGGTGTACGGGCAGCGCTGCGGTCTCGGGCACCGCGTGGATGTGGGCGCCGAGTGGGAGCTGGAGCAGGACGTCGTCACGGCCACGAGCGGGGTCAGGTGCCAGGACACACCTCCTGCCAGGGTAGGTAGGTCTCCAACTTCTTGAATCTTGTGGGATACTCGGAGGGCCCGTGAAAATAGAGAGGCTAGGTCCCGACCCAAGAACGTCTGATTCCAGAGGCTGGAGCAAGACTCCAAATCTACAATTCTAGCAAGTTCCCAGCTGATCCTAGGACTGCCAGTCCTGGGACCACACTTTGAGAGCCAGTGTCCTAGAGGGCAGCATGCTTTTGTGTTGACCCAAGTCCTAGGAGAGACCTCGACGCAGCAGCTGGGACGCGGGGCTGCAGGTGCGCCGGAGGGGCGGCGAGGCGGGTCCGCGAGCCCGTGAGGCCGTGACTCCCGGCGCAGTGGCCTCCTGAGACCCAGGCAGGTGCAGGGGAGGCTTCCCTTCACAGCCACGCCCCCTCTGCCGTGCCACCTGTTTCTGGGGACTTCCCTTGCTCGTGTTGGGGAGCGGCCGTGGGATAGAAGAGCCCGGCGCAGCGAGCGGGGAGGGACCTCGGTGGCGGTGCTCTAAGTGCAGGCAGCTCCTGTGGGGAAGGGCAGGTGCTGCCTGGCGTTGGGCACCCTGCAGGGTGCAGGGCACCAGGTGCAGCCAAGCAGGGTGCAGGGGACCGTCGGGTGTGCGGATGGAGGCCTCGCGGGCTCCGGGGCTCCGGGCGGCAGCTGCCGCGCGGCCCCTGGGTCCTGAGCTGCAGCTCGGGGGGCTGTGGCCCAACTGTGTCCTGGGGGTGGGGGGGGCGCCCGTCTGTGAGTCTGCGCTCACCTCCTCCTGGTGCACCTGCACAAACAGTCCTCAAGGAGAATGAGCTGGAAGGAGCCGGCCGGGGGGTTCCTCTGGCTTCTCCGAGGGTGCTTGGGGGGCATGTCCGAGTTCCTCTTCTCTGCCCGTTCCCTGCCTGTAGGACGCTTGTTTAGCTGTCCCCAGTCGGAGGAACATTCTCTGCTGGTTACAGAAAGTAGAAGTAGTCACAAAGTGCTAAGAGGGCCGGGTTCTGGGCGGAATGTGCCCGGGGAGTGCCCTGACTCAGGTTGCCCTCTCGCCCCCTGGGCATCTCAGGTGCATTTGCAGCCCCTCCAGTCTCTGCAGCCCTGGATTCCTTTTGAGATCCCTTGGAATGATGCTCTGTCACCACCAGGGGTTAAACACAATGGCACAGAAACCAAACGTCTCTGCTGCTTGTTAAACAGCAAGCCTCTCCTGGGGGTGTCAGTATAGGTGTGACCAATCAAGAAATCACCCCAAAGGGTTTTATTTTTATCGCTGTTCATAAAAAGCAAAAGGAAACAGCAGTAGGAATTTTCTAGGTAAAAAGTCATCATTAACCCCAGGGGCTCCCGAGGTAGCTCTCAGTACATCAAAAATGCCTCTTGGATGTCTTCCTGTCCAGAGAAAGTATCAGGTATTGTTCAGCTTTAAACTTCTCTAAAAAGAAACATCAGGACTGCTATTTGTATTTGTTAAATTAAAATATATATATATATATGTATGTATGTATATATATATATATATATATATATATATATATATAGTTGCTTTGTAATGTAATTTAATGGCTTAAAAATAGTGTAAAGTAGTTTTTCTTGGAGGTCAAACTGGTCTTGTTTGAAAGTTACTCCGTGTCAATCTTCAGCTATAAATTCATCCTGAGACCCAAGATATGGGACATCTATTTATGGAGGATGAGCTGCGGTGCCTGTCACTCGGCCGCGCAGCGGGCCAGTGCAGAGGGCAAGGTCTGAAGTGAACTCACACGCGGGCACATAGCTCATGCCGTGACACAGCTGAAAGGGGCACGCAGCTCACTCATTCTGCAGATGAGGAAAATGAGTCCCAAAGCAGGGGAGTGAGAGTAACACGTCGTCTAGTCGTAAACTGCACGGCACGCAGGCTGGAGACAGGGAGGACGGCAAACAGGCCCTTCCCGGCCGTGGGTGCCAGCGTTCTCTGTGGCGCCCCAAGCCTTTGGGTTTAGACCAAGGCAGATATGGGGTTGCCACTGGGACAAGCGGTCACATAGGGATTCACAAACTATATTTTATGGGGTGAAGTTGACTGCTGTTAACTTAAAGACACTGTTCTGTGGGCATGTATTAGTCATGCAGATGAAAAAAGAAGCCAACATGGTTCTTTCTTTGCTTTGTGGCTCTTGGAGCTGTCACAAGTGAGTGTGCCTGCACGTCTCAGAGAAGGGTTGTCATGCTCTGCATTTCCCACACCCGTCAGCAATGGAACCCTCTTCTCGTGGACCAAGCTGTGAGACTAATGATTCTCAGGAACTTGTACTGGGAAAAGCCAGTCCTGACTCCCTTATTTACTTATAGGGAAAGGAAGCCACAAAGAGGCCTTATGGGGCCAGGCTTCTGTTATTTTTTTAAAGATTTATTTATTTATTGAGAGAGCAAGGGGAGGGTGGGGGGGGGAGCGGAGGAAGAGAATGAGATTCTCAAGCAGATTTCCTGCTGAGTGCAAAGCCTGACGTGGAACTCAATCTCATGGCCCTGCGATCATGACCTGAGCCAAAGCCAAGAGCTGGACACTCAACAGACTGAGCCACCCAGGGACCGTGGCTTCCTTTTCACAAAAAACTGTCCTCAAGTTTAACCAAGTCCCAGCTCATGCCCACTCTGGGCAGCTGTCTACCAAAATAATAATTGCAAAAGTCTAGCAAGTTGGCTTCAGTTTGGATCTGAAGATGTCTGTTAAATTCAGGCCCAAAGCGCCATCTTGGCTGTCCCCAAGGTACAGCTTAGGCCACCGGAAAGGATAGAATTGGCTCCGTTTTTTGGTGATTTCCAAACTGCTTACATTCAATAAGTCAGCTTGCCTGTCCAGTCTGGGATGAACTGGATTTCAACAACAGACCTGAACACTAGGGATCTTCCTGGGACTAAACTGAACTGGGAATCGATGGGGTAATGGTCGTCTATTTACCTGCCCATCTTTGTTATATTGTTGAACGGTCCAACCTCTACTGTTATGTGACCGACCACGAAAATGACAAACACTCTCATTTTCATTTTCTTCCTTGGAAAACAATCTGTTCTGGCCTCAGTGACAATGACGGAAAGATGAGTTAGGTGTTAGTTCAAACTCTGTCAAGTGAGTTAGGCATTTCCAGACTGCTTAGAGCAGAGCGTTAAGAACTACTTAATTTTTTTTTTAAAAAAGAACTATTTAGTAAGTCATTGTCTAAAGATGGCCTAGGTGGGTTGGCTTATCATATAGAGGACCTCATAAAATGCCACCTCCTCTATACAGCTTCTCTTGCTACCTAGGAGTGAAACAACAGCTTCCTCCCCAGACCTGCTTGTATGAAATCCAATGCACATGGAAATATGTATTCAACTTTAAAAACTATCATCTGAGCTAGAGGAAGCTTCTATGTTGTAAATTGTGTGGCTGCCTCTAAGTTCACATTTACATACACGTGTATATATTCATAAATAGACATCATGGATAATTTCTGAACATTAGGCCTTATTTTTAACAACAATGTAAAGACTTATATATTCAAACTAGTAATTGGGAAGTCTTTTTTCCTGGGGAAACACACAGACACACACACATGTACACACATATGTATGGGCACACATGCGCATATTCACATACAATTTGTGTGTGAGGGGACAGTTGGAGGTACTTGTGCCTTAAAAGTCACTCAAGATAATCAGCTTCGCTGATTTATATCTATTGGAAACTCCTTAGAAGTCCACAGTTTAAGGCTGGCATTTTTGAGGCCACATTCATTTGTGAAGTAGCACTGGCAACAGGCAAAAAATTGTAGATTCTGATAATTTATTCCATAGCCATTGAATAACTGGTATAGTGGGTTCATTTTTTTAAGATTTTATTTATTCATGAGAAACAGAGAGAGAGAGAGAGGCTCCCCACAGGGAGCCCAATGTGGGACTCGATCCTGGATCCCGGGATCACGCCCTTAGCGGAAGGCAGGCGCGCTCAACCGCTGAGCCACCCAGGCATCCCAGGCATAGTGGGTTCAAAGAACAATTTTAGATTAGACTGTGGAGAAGGAGAATAGAAGCAAAACACACAAAACATCCTTGCCTCTTCTCATTCCAGGGCAGAGATTGAGAGACATGTTGCCTCAAAGTCAGGACTCTCCTGCAATAAAACTTAATAAGAGCTCACACAGAAGACAAGCCTATGTCTAAGTCCTACAAGAAATCAGGGAAATGGGTCATAGGGTAATTCAGCATTTTAAAATCTCCCTCTTTCATGTTTACATGTTTTTCGTGGTGTCTGACTTTAGGCAACATCAGTAGGAAGAGGTACAAGTATTTAGATGAGTGTGCAACATTGGTGAAACTTACTGTGTTCAATATAGATTTTGGAAGGTGGATAACACCTGAGTGTTTTGATAATTTGAGAAAGCTCTTATTCATATCTATATATCCTGCTGTGTTACTGGATCTGCATGTCCCACATTGAGTATGTTTAATTCTATGCTGTATGATATATGTTTGTGATGTATTTCCACTCTGCTAATGTGTGACTGACAGCTCTACACCATGTAGAAGAGAGGAGCAACTTGAAATGCCCGTCTGTATCACTTTCTCCCGCCTAGCTAGGCATTCAGGGTCCTCCACAGCCGAGCTTCTACTCTATAGTCCTCCATTACATCTCCACATATTCCTTTCTTGACCTAAACCAGATTAATCTTCATTCCCCAAATATGCCGCACACTTCCCCCCTTTATGTGATTCCTCATACTATCCATAAGCCTAGAATGCTCTTCGTCCTGTCATTTCCAGCTCTTCAAGTCCTATCCAAAATTTGCTCCAAATGCTATGTCCATGCTTGGGATTCAAGATGGCTGACTGAGCACCCACATTTATACTCACCTTTCCCAAAATCCTAATGAATTTCATGAAAAAGTTAATAACAAATGATAAATCAATAATAACAAAAAAAGAAACTTGGTAAGTACTCTTAGAAATTCTATACAAAATCTTATTTAGTGAAAATGAATGCTTAATATACCTAGGAATTCACTTGTCCTGCTTAATGTGCAAGATCTATATAAAGAAAACATAAAACTTTGCTGATGGATGTAAACAAGGATCTGGATGGGAAGATTGAAGTATGAAAGTGTCAATTCTTACAATATAAATCCATGAATTCAATGCAATCATAAAAAAAAATCCAAGGATAATTTTCATGAAACTCGATAAGCTATTTCTTAGTACTTCTAAAAGAATCAAAGTATAAATAGCCAAGTGAATCTTAGAAGAATGAGGGCAGCTTACCCTACAGATATCAAAACATACTAAAGAGCTATAATGGATTTTTTTAGTAAAAGGTGCTGGCACAATTGGCTATCCACATGCAAAAAATAAAATAAAACCTCTCGTTCATATCATATCCAAGAACATAATAATTTCCAGGTAAATTAAAGACTTAAATGTGAAGGGTAAAAGTCCAGGCTTTTAGAAGAGTATATATATCTTTATGACCTTGTGGTAGAAGGATTTTTACTCTCCTAGTCACAGAGGAGAACCTTGATGAAGTTGACTACATGAAAATTAAGAACTCCTGTTCATCAGATGCCAGTATGAAAATAATAAAAAGACAAAGAGAGGGTGAGGATATTTACAACACATATTAACTACCAAAGGACTATTATCCGGAAAAAAGAGGATTTATATATGAGTGAGCAAAAGGCCAGCGACTTAACAGAAAAATAGGCAACAGAATTAAGCAGACACTTCTCAAAAAATGATAGAATGCCCAAATATCTAATAAACATATGAAAAGGAGTTCAACTTTACCAGCAAATCACAGAATTGCAAAATTAAGACCACAAGATGAAAAATAAATAAATAACACTACAAGATGATGCCATTACACACCTACAAGATAGACAAAATTTAGAAAGCTTTATCTCAAGTGGTAGCCAAGTTAGGAGGACACACAACTGGTGAGAATGTAAATTGATACCAATATTGGAAAGCAGGTAGCATGGTTTATTAAAGTTGAAGATGAGCATACTCCTTCTTACTTACATGCTCTCATCATTTAATTGTTTACGACTACCAGAATCCACATGCGAGATTGTTCATTTCATCTTGTTCTTAAATGACAAAAGCTGGAAATACTCCATTCTGCCTCAACAGTAGAATGGGTAAACGGAAGTGTAGTCATACAGTGGAATATTGTACAATAATAACAACAATATAATAATCAACAAACATGATAGTAAGTAAAAAGTGAAGTTATAAAATCACATATAGCATGAATCTATTATATAAAATTTAATAATAGACAAAACTATATTGTTTAGCAATGCATTCAGGCCATGGTAAAACTAAAAATAAAAGCAAGGAAATAATTACCATCAAGGTCAGGATAGAAATGACCTTTCTGTACCTGAATGGTCATTATATGGATGCTTATTTTACCATCATTTGCTAAACTGTACACATAAGATTTATATAGTTCTCTGTTTATTATGCCTCACAATCAAAGTAAAAAATAAAAACCCAGAAAATAAAAAGAAAACGGAAAAAACACGAAAGCCACTAGACAGACATACATGCTATTTCAATGGGTGCCAAAAATCATAGTTCAAATTCAAATTCCAAATTCAATTCATTCAATAGGTAGTGTCAAAACTGGAAAGAAGGGATTGCCAAATTTGACCACAAATAAATTTAAAACATCTCTATGGCCACAGATACAACAAACAACTTGGAGAAAATATTCACAAGTCTACAAGACACAAATGGCTAATATCCATAGTATATGAAGAATGCCTATAAATAATGTAAAAAAGATGTGGGCAGGCAACACACAGTGAAGGTTGCAAGGGATCAATAAACATGAAAAAATAATATGTTTCATTAGGATTTGGTAAAGTGCAAAATAGAAAAAAATAATATATAAAATGTAGGGTAATTTAAAATAATCACAATATAATCATCTGTAAAATCATATACAAAACTTATTTTAAGCTATAAAATAATCACAAAATATAAGAACTAAGGAAGTCATTAAAGGCTAAGTCTCCTTCTGGCTTTACCATTCTTTTTTTTTTTTTTTTTTTTTTTTTTTTATTAAGCAGGGAGCCTGACAGGGGGCTTGATCCCAGGACCCTGGGATCATAACCTGAGCTGGATTTACCATTCTTACTGTACAACCTACTCATAGTCTCAAGGTGGCTGGTGTGTCCCAGACATTACACCCGGGTTCTAGGCACAGAGAAAGGAAGAAAGGCAAGAGGAGAACCGTACATGCCAGCCGATTGGCCCTACACATCAGTAAGCCTGCACCTTTCCTAGAAGCCTTATTCTCTGGACTGACACTTCAGTCTTACCGGCAAAACTGTGACATGGTTTACTTCTAACTCTTAGGGATTTGAGGAGGAGCATATTTTTTAAATGAAGATATTTTTGTGCCAAACTAAAATGTGGTTTTGTTAATAAGCAAGAAGCGGAGCATGTATCTTGCTTGGTCAACTAGTGATGCTGTGGGAAGGAAGCACCGAGACTAGTCCTTGGTACGTTGAACATACTCAATAAACATTAAAGAAATGGGATTTTTTTTATATTATTATCTACATAATCCCCCAGAATGACAGTGAAGGGGGGACCAAGATGAGGGCCGAACATCAGCTACAGAGGAAACGAGGGCCCACGCAACGGAAGGCTCCCTGAGATCAAGGATGAGGTGGGTACGTGATGCCCTGCTGCCTGAGGTCACTGAAAACCCTGAGAGCAGAGTCGGACACAAGGTGTGAGATAGTCGTGATCCGTCTCTGGAACTGTGCTGTTCAGGGCCGCCACCACCAGCCACGTGTGGTTGTTTAGGGTTAGATTAAATAAAAAGCAGAATAACTCAGTTCTGCAGTCACATTAGTCACATTTTGAATGCTCAATAGCCCCTTGTGGTTGGTAGCTTCCGTGGTGGATGGCGCTGGTATGGAACGTTCTCGGCGCTGCAGAAAGTCCTATTGAGGATTGCTTGTCTAGAAGAGTTGAGCCAAGGGAAAAGAGAGAGAGAAAGAGAAGGAGAGAAATCCCAATTTGCAGAAAAACAAACTCTTGTGCAGGAAAAGAAAAATAATCCTAGTGTATGGGGTTCCTCTATGAAGAGCCTTTGCCAATCATAAGCATTGAATTCTGAGTTCCACAAGTAGAGAGGATGTCTGGGGAGGAAGCTGGGCTGAGATGAGGCGTGCGTCTGGTAAGAGGGGGGTTCGTAGGGAAGAGCTGTAAAGCCTCACATCTCGAGGTGGGAACTGAACAGATAGTGCCCATGAGATCTCAGAAATACCAGAAAAGAGCAACAGAGACGTTTTGTTGAATGTGTACAGACAAATAATGAAAGGTTCAACTAAAAGAGTTAAAATGATGGTCTCTGTGGAGGGAGAAACTAGAGGAATGGTGGGAACAGGGAGCGTCAATTTAGGAACAAGCCTCACAAAAACTATTAGATTCTTAAATGATACGCAGATATGATTTGATTAAAATAATAAATAAAATAGAATGAACTGCAAGAGCAGGTGCACCTGGGTGGCTTGGTTAGGTCAGCCTCTGACTCTTGATTTCGGCTCAGGTCCTGCTCTCAAGCCTGTGAGATGGGCTCCACGCCCAGCACGGAGTCTGCACGAGATTCTCTGCCTCTGGGTCTCGCTCTTGTGCACATGCTCACTCTCGTGCTCTCTCTCAAATAAATCTTTAAAAAAAAGAAGAAGAAGAAGCAACTGCAAAGACAAAAGCTCTGTTCCAGTGCCATCTTCTGCGTCAGGCCTGCTTTGGTCCCCAGACATGATACTTCTGTCATCTGACGTTTAGGGACGCGTCGTCTGAAACTCTGCTCCTGGCACCTAACCTCACCCTGCCTTGCTCCGGGTCAGTTGTGTAGGCTTATCGTCAAACTCCTATTGGTTTATAAATTTCTGGACAAACTACTGTCTGATTTCAGAAGTGTCACAATATTTCAGTCTAATACAGAGTAAAGCATGAAGACTCCAATAAAATGTTGTAAAATGGTAATAATAAAGGATTCCTGAGTGGCTCAGTCGGTTCAACGTCTGCCTTTGGCTCAGGTGCGCCTGGGCCTTAGTGCTCAGCAGGGAGCCTGCTTCTCCCTCTTCCTCTGCCCTCCCCTTGTTCACCCTGTTGTCTGAAATAAACAAATAAAATATTTTAAAATGGTGATTATAATTATTAAATAATAATATTATTATTAACTAGATAATATACCAAATAAAATAATAAATATTAAGTATAATAATAAAAATAATAGCTAATATTTATGGAGCACTTACTACGTGCAAGGCATGTGATAACAGCCCATCAATAAATCAGGGGTCATTTATTTTTTTTCCATGGGGAAGGTCATAGATAGGACAGAAGCATAGACTGGCTCTTTCATGCCTAGGGGACAGAGTTCCAGGTTAGCATTCGAGTGTCATTGCTAATTTTTCTACTTTATATGGTTTTATACTATGTGTCATAGAAAATGGGCCTGAGGGCAGCCTGGGTGGCTCAGCGGTTTAGCGCCGCCTGCAGCCCAGAGCGTGATCCTGGAGTCCCACGACGGGCTCCCTGCATGGGGCCTGCTGCTCCCTCTGCCTGTGTCTGTGCCTCTCTCTCTGTGTCGCTCATGAATAAATAAATAAAAATTTAAAAAATTAAAAAAAGAAGAAAATGGGCCCGAATTCTTTTCCAATTTAACACCATCTTTTAAAACACAATGAAGAGTAAGTCAGTTCTAGTTGACATCTGCCAATGGAAATGATGTCCTACTACACACATATCCCTTGGTCGTAAAACCTGCAAGAACATAGGAGGTGAACAAGGTTTAATTGGTTTAGATGATAAAAATGCTATTCAATTTTATTTACCACCATCTGAATCACAGAAGGCAGAGAGGTACATATGTTTGAAATGTGGCAACGCTTCCTAACGTTTAGCTAAAAAAGAACTATTACAACATGTTTAATTTTAAACCCATGTCAAGAAACCGGTGACCCACAGGGGTTTTGCTTTAGTACGGAGGTTTAGAGAGAGACTAAATCAGTGAAAATTGTCTTCAGATGGAAAATTGCTGGGTAATTTTTATAAGCTCGGTGTCACACACTCAGACTCACCTAATAGGGTATTATCTTCTCCTAGTAATTGATTTAGATTTTATCTGCTTCTGCTGTTTGAAAATTGAACCCTTCTGTGCTTGCGTTCACACTCTGCCTCTAGAAGCCACCGGACTAAATTGAAAATCAGAAGCCCGGTTAGATCGGAAGGCGGCTCGGTCTTGCTAGCAGGCGGCCTGACCAGGGAGGGAGAAGATAATGGGTAAGGTCTCCGCATACCCTTCTGGCCTAGTAACAGAAAAAGGATGGAGCCTATTCTCTCTAATTACGCTCTGAGGCCAGCTTATCTAGGGTCACATCAAGTATTTCCAACTGTCATGTCTTTTTTTCACCATTTTAAACATTGTTTTTGCCAACTTGGGGTTTCATGGATTTTATTCCTTCCTTGCGCCTGTAGCTTACCTGTAGCTCACCTGGTGAGCTGTACAATAGGGAGCAGGTTTACCTCCATGAAAGTGGGACAAGTGACCTCAGGAAAGCAGCCACAGAAGGGTCACAGCCCCTCAAAGACGTGCTTATTTTATCCTAGATCCTTTTGCATGAATGTGGCTTTAAGCAGGGTTGCAGGGAACGAGAGATCAAACCTAAACTTGAGGCCCAGATGCTGGAAGTGAAGTGCAATTCCATCACCTTCGAATAGTTCTGGGCAAGCAGTTTGTTACCCTTTCTCCTTTGGTGGAATTGGTGAACAGGTGGTTTTCAGAAGATCACGCGGTATATTTAGCTGCTGAAATTCGAGCGACTCGGGTGTGATTGGCTGCGGCGGCCGGTGATAACGGGCAGGCACAGCCGGCTCTGCCTGGGGCTCTCGGGAGGGGAGAGTCGGGAGCGGCCTTGCTGCCTGCCGGGGAGGTCGAGGTGCGGAGGACAGGTAGGGCCGCTGGCGCTGCTTCTCCTTCTGTTCTTGCTGGAGCGTTCTGTTCCGCAGCTTCCCTGGGAGGGAGTTCCAGTTCGCTGTCCTGGCCGGGGAGGCCCGCGGCGGGACCGTGACCTGCGAGACCTCGAGACCCTCGAGGCCGTGGCCCTGCCACCCCGGGCCCACGGGCGTCTGTCTGCCTGTGCTGTGGGCGTCCTCGGGCCCTGGCGAGCCCCGGCTTGCTTGGCCCGGCGGGCTTCCTCGCCTAACAGAATCTTAGATTTTTTTGCCTTTTTTATTTTCTCTAAATATGAGTATGAAAAGGGCTCTGGGTCCCGGCTTCCTATATTTATCCGTCCTGGGCCTCGGCCGCAGAAGGGCGCGGTTCCCAGCCTAGCAGCCGGGCTGGTGTTGGTTTACACGGCAAATAGCTTCAGGAGACACAAGGGACAGCTGCTCCAGGCCGTCATCCGCTTTGATCGAGCGCGTTCCACTCCCTGGCGACAACCCGGAGGCCCGGAGGCCGGGAGGCCCTTCCCCAGCTCCCGAATTAGCAGCTTGGCCCCAAGGCCCGGTCCCGCCACGCTTCAGACGTGTCTTGTTTTTCAGGTTTGAGGAAGAGCCACGGACACGGAAGAGAAAAACCCATAGAAGCCAATGGTGTTTGGGACAAGAATAACCCCATCGCCTTGAGGTTTCTGTTTTTCTTTTAAACCTACTGACAGATTTGCTTGTCCGCGTGCAATCCAGGTGCGAGAGGGGAGCAGAGGCCACGGCACCCTCGCAGCACCCGGCACGGGCCCAAAACTGACTTCTGGGAGCCGGGCCCACCTCCCTTTAACTAATACTCTCGCTTAAAAGTGTTTTTCGGCAAGCATTTAGCAATTTAAATAGCGTTTCTCTGGATCCAAACCCTCTCGCTTTGTTGCCTCCACCTCCTTCCCCACGGCGAGCTAAGCTGCTGGTGGAGCTGGACGCCCCCCCCCCCGCCCCCGCATGTGGCTGAGGGTCCGGAGAAAGGCCCTGGGGCCCGAGTTCTTACACCTGCTCGGATCCCCCCTCTCGCTTAGCCCACCAGGAGCGATGGATGTGTAGCGCGGCCACGTCTTAAGTTCTGTTGTTCTGTTGTTCTGATCAGTCCAAGGGGCAGATTCTAATGTATTTCTCATTTGTCTGCAACCTGAGAAGTCTGTAGGTGCCACCCCTACTCCGGGAAAATGGCAGATGACGAAGAATATGAGGAGGTGGTGGAGGTAAGATGACAAAAACGGCCTCTGACAGCCAAGTGTTTGATGTGGTGACAACCAAAGCCGCACTGTAGGTGAATCAGTCCTTTGCAAAATCTATTATACCTTCACAAAGCATCGTTAGGAGAGCATGAGGAGGGAATACTTTACGTTCAGTTTCACTGTAATTATGTGGGATTTAGAACTGAAAAGAAATAGCGCTGTTTCCCACTTCTGCCTTTCTTTAAACTCTCTGAAGAACACGGCGTGGGGTAAAGGCAGGTTTTACTTTGTCTTCTAAAACTACCTTCCTCCCCACCTGCCAGCCCTCCTGATCCAAGGGACAGAGGAGATAAGGGAAAGTCCTGAAAACTCTGTATTTCAGTTTCCACATAGCAATAGGGGAAAAGGGGCTACTTCCTCTTTGCTTCAACCAGCTGATGACCTACAGCGTGATATGGATTAAATGTTCAGAATAATCTACTTACCAGATTCTGGGCATAGGGGAGATTTTGCATATATGGAAATGTGCCCACACCTGGAAATACGAGCTGATCATGCTCACAAGTGACATCTGGAACCATGCTTTCTGACCAACTCCCATCATACTTACCTAAGGGAACAAGACTAGCTTTTGCTTTTAAGTTTTTTTGAGGAGAAAAAAAAAAGTAGACATCTCAAAAAAATTTCCTCCAGGTTATTTGTGGACATCTGACACATTTGACAAAGCTGTTAGTTGTTTATTTTATAGTTATTTTATGAAATTTTATTTTTATCATGTTACAGTTTTTCCTTCACCTCTTGCCTTCAGCTTCACGTTCTAGAACCTCAAGGCTTGGGGGCTACAAACCATATAAATAGATTCCCACTGAATCTGAAAGTGCTTGATAATTTACAATTAATGATGATCCAAACGTATGAAAATCTCCAAGGGCCTCAAGTGCTTTGAGGCAGTCTTGAAAATCTGTGCTTTCTCCTCAGAATGGAATTCTGAACCAAATTTCAAATGACTGTGCCAAAATTTGTCTTTGGAAGATTATTTTAGTGACCAGACTATATTTAGATTAAGAGAAATTAAAGTCATTTTTTATTGCCAAAGGATTCAGGAAGGAAACACAGAATGAATCTCCTACAGCATAACGATGAACCTCTTTGGCTTAAATGCCAAAGGCCACATTCTCCATGTTCAATGTTCCTAGTGGGCATTTTACATATGTCCTTATGGGTCAGAATAATCACGATTAAGTGATGACACAGTTATAAATCAAATTGCCTTCCCTCCGGTAGTAATGCCAGTAATACTTTTTAGCCTTCAACTTAAAAAAACAACAACAAAAAAAACCCCTTGTTTTTCTTAAAATAACGGCGTTCAGTTGTCATTGGAAGTTGTCCTCGGTGTTAGATTTGATTTAACTAGATGCCATAAGAATGGAAGGGGCTATTTTTAGGCATCTCATCCTTGCCATTTTGTTCCTATTACTGCTGCTGGGTCTGACCAGCAGTTGCTGACCTGCTAGACTTCCTGCCAGGGAGTGTTCACCCAAGGTCTCCCTGACCTCAGAAAAGATGTCACGGAGACTGGAATGGTGGCAAATCTGGGAAGATGGACAAGGGAGAGTTCAAAACCAGGAACTAGCTTTAAAAACCTATCTTTTAGGGGTCTTGCATGTCTAAATAAAATCATACTATCCCTCTTGACTCAAGCTTAAATTTGGATAGAAAGGAAAAGAAGCAAGGATGCACTAACCAATTAGGGGCATAGCTCTAAAAAAAAGTGGGATTTGGCATGTAAGTTAATGCCAACCATTTAGGTAATGTTGCTTTTTTTTATAAGCTTATTTCTAAGCTACATCTGCCAAGGGTGAGAGCCCCACAAAGGTAAAATTGGATGGCTACCAAAGGACTGCTTTTCCCTGGGTGCTAAGAAAATCCAAAATAGTTGTGAATCATTCACTTTCAGGTAATGTCCCTTCTCAAGTCCCTGACGATGCTTTGTGTGGCCAGAGGCGGGGTTCTCTGTGGCTCCCCACCAAACAGCCGCCCCTAAGCGGCCAAACGCAATTTCCCATGTGGCAAGGGCCAAGCCTGTCCAGGAGGAGCCCCGTGTCCCACAGGAGCCGGGGCATCTCTGGCTCTGCCTGGGGACCCAGATGGCTATTGGGGTCGAGGTTAAACGGTGGGGGAGCAGGGGAAGCACGAGACGGGGACCTGGGGCAAGTCCCTGCCGATGGGCTAGAGCCGGTGGCCTTGGGGCAAAAGCCAAGTAACTTGAAGCAGTTCGCTGACCCAGGGGGCAGGCGGGACCCCGGCTCCAGGGGGGGGCTGGTCCTCGGCTTTCCCCTCTCCCCGAGTGTCTGCGTCGGTGGCAGAGAAGGGACACGTGAAGCCTAGAACGAGGTGCGCTGTGAGGCCTGGGAGAGCGAGCCGAGGGGCCCGCGCCTGTCCTGGGGGCCTCGGTGGCGGGGCCGGGACTGTGGTCCCCGAGTCTGCAGCCACCCAACCGCACCTGCTCCTGCCGCGGGCAGTGACACCAGGAGCGAGACGGAGTGGCTCTGACCTCGGGTAGGGCCTGCGGCACCTCGTGCCACACGGTCCCTGCCGCCCTCGTCCCCGCAGAGCCATCAGGCGGCCTTGGGGGCGAGGGTGGTCTGGGTGCTGCGTCCCGCTGGCCGTCCTCTCCCTGCCACCCTCGTCCCCAGCCCACCATCCTGTTGGTCGCCACGTGTGGCCCCGAGGTCCTTCCTGCGCAGCCCGAGGCCTCGGGCTTGTCCCGCCGCCCGGCCCTGGCTCCCGGGAGAGGTCTCCTGGCCTCGGGGGCAATCGCCGCCCGTTAACGATGTGCCTGGGTAGCCCGCCCAGGCCTGCGGCCCTCCGGGGACCCCCAGCCCCACATCGCCTGGGCTCGGATGCTGCCCCTTCCCCGCGGGAGGCACGGGTGGCACCCAGCCACGGGCACAGGACGGGGCCACCTGCTGCGCTCACGCCCGCTCTGCGCTCTGTTTGCAGTACTACACGGAGGAGACTGTGTACGAGGAGGTGCCGGGACAGGTAAGGCCCCGACAGGTAAGGCCGCCGAGGTGCACGCTGAGGCCGCCAGGCCCTCCCGGCCATGGGCTCCTGGGGCTGCGAGCTGGCACGGGGCGGGGGTGGGCAGCGACTGTCCCCCACCTGCGTGCCCTGCAGCCGCAGGACCAGGCGAGGCATGCTGCGCCCCGACAGGCTGGGTCCCCGCTCTTGCTCCCCAGCGCACCCAGGGTGCTTGGGCATCGTTCCCCACCGTTCATGGGGCGCTGTTGACACAGGGGGTGCTAATCACAGTAACTAATGCCAGCGGCTACCAGCACGCGGTGCCCGCAGCAATCCCAGGGCCTCGGACGGGTGGCTTGCAGGCCGACCAGCAGCTTTGTCATAGAGTTGTAGCCTGTTGGGCACCATCTCTGCCTTTGTCCCCCCAATGGTGCAACGAAACGTTCCGGAGGTTTTAGCACCAAGCCTTTCCCGTGAATGTTCCAAGGTGGAACGTTTTTTAGGGTGAGCCAGCTCGCTCATGCTTCCTTTCTGGATGGAGCTGTTTCTCTTGAGCACGACAAGCAGCGTGTGGCCGTCCCAGAGCTCACAACTGCATGAGACCTAACATTTGCAGCTGCTGCGGGTTGCTTAGTCTCCCCATCCCCGTAGGCCAGCAACCGAGGCAGAAAGCGGCCCATCAGCAACGACCTGAGGACACCTGGGAAGTCGTCCCAGATGCCGGTTTCCTTGCTGATTCAGCTTCCCTTTCCATAATTGATGCAAGAACTCTTCCTTTGGTACAGAGGATATTAGCTGGGAGGGAAGTCCTGCTATCACAGGGACCACTTGGCTGCTTACCTTTTTTTCTTACATACACTACTTTTAACCTTGGACTAGACCTAAACTTTGGCCTTAGTTTCTTCTATACGGCCTGGCATAAGAAACAGTAATTTCCCACTTACTGCACGTGTAGGACTGTCGTAAGGATGGTTACCCCCTTGTGTTGCCGTCCTTATCCTGGTCCACCTGAGCATTCGTTAGCGTAAATGGCGTTCCACTTCACGTTAACTGACTAAGCCAAAAGGATGGTAATCACTTGTAATACTGATGTGATTTGTACCTTTAAAGTTCATTATCCTTGGCCTAGGCCTGCAGGGGAGCCGCCTAAAGACCTGTGGAAAAAGCAAGCAGGTTTTTCTTGGACTCATTTAGAGTTAATATGAAGTCAACAAGTTGAGCTGTATTTGATCATCTTAATTGTTTTTGTTCCCTGATGCCAAGTTGGCTTTGACTCTACCCAAACGATTTGAGAAGATCTTAAATGTCTAAGAATGTTGAGTTTCTGAGTTTCACCCAACCTGATAGTGTTTGGGTTCCTTCCTACCAATGGAATTTTAAGGCACTGTAGCAAATGAACAGGGAGTGACCTCTTGATTCCACACCCTCCTGAGCAATCAGCATTCAGATTTCTGTAACGTGGTAGTAGAGAAGCACGCCTAGGGATGCAAGTCTGACTTGAGGTCAGGATAATGCACATGCACCTAGATCGTGCTATCACGGTTTTTATTTCCATAACCATTGGAACCGCGTGTCACATTTTCAGACCATAACAGAAGTCTATGAAACTACGACCACAAGGACGACCACATCGGACTATGAGCCATCAGGACCTTCCAAACCGGCACTGGCATCGCCAGTATCGGCACAGCCAGTACCAGCCAAGCCAGTGGAGAGGAAGAAGGTTATCCGGAAGAAACTGGATTCTTCAAAGTTCATGACCCCCTACATTATACACAGCCAGAAGATGCAGGAACTCTTTAGCCCGGTGCGTTTCCAACATCTTGTGCTAATCTGGTTTTATTGAGAAATTACTGATCTCCAGTGACTGTTTTGGGCGCCAGCTGGATTGTTCCTCAACCTTGTAGGAGACAAAAACTTATCTGCAGAAACATAAGCTCTTGTGACTCTTGAATCTTCCTTTCCATGTAATTCATTTGCACCATTGCAGCTTCAGAGAAACATCCTTACTGAAATTATTCCCACAAAATAAACAGGAAGCCTATCAGGAGGCATTTATTGGTATTTAATCACAGTTTGTTGGCTAATCTAGAATCCTGAAGTCATAAATACAGATTCAATTGAAATCCATTCACCGAAGCTGAATAACACCTCTTTACACTGTGTCTGAGCAGGATGCCCCCTAAGTGGACTAGTTAACAATATATAAAAAGGTCTTTAAGAGTCCTATAGGGAAGAAGAACCTGTAGTTTAAAAAACCAGGGTCAAGTGCATAATCTCCGCTGCTGAAGGTCCCTGGTCCTTAACTTTCCGTGTACAGTTATGCTGCGGCACGTTCTACTGACCGACAGCAGATTGAGATCCATTTGAGTGGACAGTTGAGTGTCCGTGTGGGCTTGAGGTCTCACTAGGTGGCTTGAAAAAATGAAAAGCGGCTTAGGGGAACATTGGATTAAATAGGACTAAATGCTTCTGTCAAAGGCATCCTGTTGTGATTGGTCAATAAGTGTTCACACTTGGTTTAGGGTTCACTCCTGGAGACTGATAAATTTCTAGTTCAGATTCTTGAATGATTAAAACCTAGTTTTCTAAGATTTCAATCTCTAAAAATAATATTATCTTGCCTCCTTTATCATTGCAGCCTTCAGCCAAAACAAAAAATTTTTTTATCAATTTATTGCCGTAAAACTCCTAAACTGACAATAACACCCTAGAATTTTGATAGTCTGAACAAAATGGCAAAGGTTTGCAGTATTTTTAAAGTGGTTAGTGATAAAATCAAGAGTGTAATTTAGATTGTTGAGTGCAAAGAAAGTGTCGCAGCAAGTCAGTAAATACATCCAGGAGTACGATTGAAGCATTAATAATAAATTATGCACATTGTTATTAAAGCAAGAACTCGTATATTTAGCAGAAATAATAAAATTGCATTCCTTTTCAAAATACTCCATAATTCAGACTTCCCATTAATTCAGCTGGTGTCTCAGCTATCCAAACCACCGAGATTTAGCTGCAACTTCTGAATTGAATATTTTTGCATTGTATTAGCAATCAAATCTTTTCAGACAATTTCTATATTTACTTTCTAAAACTGTTGAGGTTCAGGCTTTTCATGTGTGCTTCCAGAGAATAAAAACATTGAGAGAATCATTCTAGGGCATTTCAAGACAATAGCTTGTAATACATTTTCTACTGTCTCAAGTATCCAATCATGTTAGGAAGAACAATTAACAAATCTATTTTAGTTTTTGCTGAGAATCGAGTAGGGGACAAAAAGAAAGCTGTTATAACTGATAATCGTTAGAACTTGCAGGATTTTTTTCTTTTTTATCACAAGGAGATGAATGCATTGCCTGAAGTTTCTGCTGCTGTCTTGTCAGGTTTTAGGCTAATCTCTGCTATTCTTTTCAGAATAAATATAAGGAGAACTATGAGAAAGCAAAAGGACAGCCATACGCCATCACGACAGATACCCCAGAACTTCGCCGAATCAAGAAAGTACAAGATCAACTCAGTGAGGTGGGTGGCCTTGGCTAAAATAGAGAGCTAGGTGGAAAACATGCCCACCACTGGGAATTGAGGACTTTAACGGGTGTAGAGAAAACGAGGAGTCAAATTACTCTGAGACAGTCGAGAAATCTAGAGGAAGCTTTGGCTATAGATTATGTGGCTCTAAATGGTGAACCCGCAGAGACTTCTCGGCTAAGTAAGTTAGCTTAGGGGATAGGAGATGGGAAGTTCGAATTCATTGTGGTCCCCCGCAGAGGAGGGCAGGGAGGCTGGAATTCCACCAGGAGGGCAGATATGCAGCAAATGCAGGTGCTTTGCACATCTTTGGGGATCATAGTTTTCTCCTATGATAGTTTCCTACTTTCTAAAGTGCAGAAACTTTGCTTTGCGGCACAGATGTTGAGTCCTTGGGTCAATGCTCTTTGGTTGTAAGATATCCTTTAATATACTCACATTGGCCTGCCCGTCACGAATGCTGTGCACTACTTCTGCAGGTTAAGTATCGAATGGATGGCGATGTCGCTAAAACTATCTGTCACGTGGACGAAAAAGCAAAGGACATTGAACATGCAAAGAAAGTGTCGCAGCAAGTCAGTAAGGTGAGGTCACGGTGTGGATGGCTGGGATGCTATATAGCATGTGGGTTTCCTCTACCTGGCCTTAGAGGAGAAACCCGACAGGCCTGATCCTACTCGCTGGTCTTCCCTGAATCCAGGGGCATTGTGAGCTCGGTGCCCACACCTGTCAGGGAGGCTGCGCAGATGACTGAAGTGGGTTGGCACACAACCCAGGCAGCTGCCGTGCAGAATGCAATCCCAGTGTTGCCAGAGTCTCCTACTTATTTTTAGAGAAGTCAGGGAGCTTAATTTTTACAAGAAATCCTTAAATTTCCAATGTAAGCAACTAATCAAAAACATGGAAAAACTACCACGTGGGTCAAGAGGAACATGCCCCCTCTCCAAAATCGGCCAATGACTTTCAAAGGTTGCAGCCCTTAAAAGGAATCTGTGGAGAATCATGATCATGACTTAGTTTAAGAGATCAGACTTTTGAAGTAAAAGCTTGCAACGCAGGGAAAGTATTGTGGGATGTTGACATGGTCACTGCTCTCCCAGTCGGCGCTGGTGACAACGGGCACCAGGGCAGCCCCTCTGAGAGTGCTCTGGCTGTGGAAGACTCGACAGCACTGCTCTCTGAGCCCTCCTAGCTCACAGGAGACCTCAGCCACGGGTCCTCTTCCCTGTCTGTCTAGGTTTTATACAAGCAGAACTGGGAAGACACCAAGGATAAGTACCTGCTTCCCCCTGATGCCCCTGAACTCGTCCAGGCAGTCAAGAACACGGCCTTGTTCAGTAAGGTGAGGGCGTCTGCTCTGTCGCGAACTCTGTCCTCCTCCCCCTGATGCAGAGGAACCCCGGGTGCTCATGCGACCCGGCGTGCAGTGGCCCAGCCTTTCTGCGAGTGTCCTTGAGCCATGGGGGTTGCAGGGGTTGCAGCTGGCAAGGGGGAACTGAGGGGAAAGCCCTTGAGTGGGAGGGAGGGTCCTGGTGGGAGGCTGAACACGTGGGGAGAACGGAGATGTGGCTGAGAAGTGGCTCTCAGAGCCCGGCTTGCATGATTTCGGGCCATCGCTCTCATGAAATGTTTATTCCGTGAGTGACGAGGAACCATGTGAGGTGCCTCCTGCCTCCTTCCGCTTGCATTCATGCTTGTTGTGGGAAGCAGGTAAGTTCCCAGAGGGGAGATGAAACAAAATCAGACATGTCTTCCCTCCTGAAAACAAGATTTGTCAGCAGAAGCAGGACACGCTATTAATAAAGATGACTTGGACTGAGTGGAACGGGGGAGGCTGTCTGGGGATTCCATTTGCCTTTGCTTTTAGCCTGCCCTCGGTTCTTCTGGCTACTGCTGGGTGAATTCAAAATTGTGTATTTCCTGTAAGTGGGGGCTCCTATCTCATAACTTCTCACCCTTTTCTGATTTAGAAACTGTACACTGAGGACTGGGAGGCTGACAAGAGCTTGTTTTACCCGTACAACGATAGCCCAGAGCTGAGACGGGTGGCCCAGGCCCAGAAAGCCCTCAGTGATGTAAGTCCAGTGCAGTCAACAATGTTTGGGAGTGTGGGATCGGGACACCTCCGGTTATATCTTCTGGCCAGATGTTCATTGCAATTCCTTTCAGAAAGATGAAATGTCATAATAGCAGATGAATCCATCTAGAATCATAGTAATTTATGATGTGCACTTAAATGCATAATTTATATTAGATATAATTAAAACCAATCTTGGTTTTTATTAGGTGAAGAACCTGAGGTCATTAGTGGGCAAAACCCAGATTAGAAGCCTGGTCTTGTGATCCCAAGATTGGTGTTCTTTCCACTGTAGCATGTGCCCTCTGTCCTCTTGTCTGGAGTTGAAGTTCTTTAGTGACAGTAGAGTGCCACTTAAAAAAAAAAATCCTATTGGGATCATAACCGTTTCCCCAAATATATTAAGTGAAAAATGTTATTGAAGGAGTTTGATTTGCTATCCTAATTATAAAGTCTGAATTGTGGTGTGTCCCCCTTTCTCTACATGAACTGACACACTTGTCCAAACATGCTTGTGTAGTTCTCTCACAAAAGCTCTTGCCGTCGGGTATACGCAGGGGATGTTTCAAAGAGATGGAGGATATTTCAAAGTTAGTCAAAAGAAAAATAAATCAGCTGTCTCCACTGACCAGAATTTTAGTATTTTATCTTGAAAAGAGTTTTTTAGAGGGACTTAAAAGGCCTAATAGAGTCCTTAGGCTGAAAGCTATTTCTGCAGCAGAGAACTCCACTTGATTTTAGCACTTCCCCTTGTTTTGAGGAGCTTTAGTTCTTGACCTCTGGATTTGCTAGAAGCTATATTGAAAATCCAAAGACTGCTGCTCTAGTCTTCAGGACAGCACTCTTGTATAAAACAACAAGTTGTTTTTCATTCAGCTGTCAGTCAAACCCCTAGAACTTCTTACATTCACTATGGACTTAACAAGTCAGTTGGCGTCTTGAAAATTACTGGGACTTACTTCCAGTGGGTCTTAGGATCCTATCTTGCCCTGTACTGGAATTATGCAGACTCCTTTGATGATGTCTCCAACTTTTGAGGTCTTTTATTGCCTCTCACTCGATATCATTTGTAAATTTAGGGGACCTATTTCTATCTCAGTTTTCATATAATTGGTTAGAATATGGCATAGGTTATGCTCCTATCTTTCCATAGAGTAAGATAGGAAATAGAGAAGCCGTAACAAAAACTTAAGGCTCTCTAGTACACGGTACCAATTTTAATGTGTAGGGACCTCTTCTCTTTTAAGTTCATTTTTTGGTTCTGTATCTTATGAATATATGATATTATTGTGTAACCTTTATAAAGTGATCAATAGTTGTTGAAAGTCTATGCATGCATAGCTGGCAGGATAGAAAAGATTTCATCCTTTCCCTTGAGATTTTATAATCAGGCTGGTAATATGAAATTATTATATATTAAACAATAAAAAAACATTTTTTACAAATTTTAGGAAGCAGGTTCTACAGTCTAATACTTGCTGAAAAGACATGCAATTAGAGAAGGCCATGTGGAAGTGGTAATCCCAAGAGAAAGGGCAATGATGAACAGAAAAGGCATGTAGGGAGTACACTTGAAATGAGGGACAGAGGTGGAATAAGTCTGGGGGGGACAAAGAAATTGAATGCTGTGGACACCTAGTTAGGAGGGTACTTTTAAGAAAGTGGCGGCAGGACCTTGAAAATCAGACCAAATAGCTTTGACGTGATAGTCCTTAAGAGATATCCTATGATTTTTTGGGAGGGGAAACAGTATGGTAAAAGTAGGATATGGAAAAACTTTGGACAATATAGTGGATTGGGACTAGGAAAAAATGTGATAAATCGAAGACTATTTTAGTAATATTGTGGAATCAAAGGGAGGACAACAGAGAAGAAAGGAATCTGAGGGCAATAAGTATTTTAAAAGTGTTAAGGACATTGGATATTGGAGATGAAAGAGTGAAAGGAGCCATAAAGGAGTTTACAACAGAGACTGGTAGTCTGGGTGTATAGGGGTGCAACAGGTAATGATGTACTAGTGAACAGAGAAATGGAGTTGAGATGCTGCATCCATAAGATGCCTTGATCTGGATCTTCCATTAGAAACTGTGTCCTATTGCACAGGCGTGAGAACAGGACAAAATATTAATATTGGAGAGTCCTCAGAATAAAAGTGATAGCTGAGGACATGAAAATACATGGGGGAGGCCGAGGAGTGTATGGCCAAGGGCAGAGTTCTGGAGGACACCAATACTTAGGACATCTGGAAAGCAGCCAGCAGAAGAGTGAGGGAACAAATGGTCAGAGAAGTTGAAGGAAAACCAGGAAATGCCGTGTCACGTGAGCTCGGGAAGAGTGTCCAAGAAGACACTTGATCTCCAGCCTCCCTTTACCCATGAGATGGACAGATGGAGGGGTCCTGCGCGCCGCTCTGGTGCCAGGGACTCTGAACAGGTACAGGTGACCACGTCTGGGGATCCCTCCACATGCATAAAGGAGACTGCCTAGGGAAGGAGAGTCTTCCCGTCCTTCCTCAGAGAAACTTGGAGTTACGATGTGGGTTGTAACTTTATTGCAGACTAACTGCCCCGAGCATCAGGTTCCCAGGCTACTGGGACAGTATTAATAGAATACTGTCATCCGCAGCGGGAGCCCCTACAGTTTTCGGGCACGGGGCCCCCGCAGGCTGTTGTTCACAGAACACTCTTGCCGGGCCAAGCAGATCCCAGATGAGGGCTTGGGTCTGGAGGCTTCCTGTCCCCCTCGCCTGTGCCGCCTTCCGGTTTCTCTGGAACCTACTTACCAGGTTTCTCTTGTTATCTGAGCAGAAACAAAATAGTTTGCAAATACCAAGAGACACTTTAAGTGGATCCAGAGTACAGAATTCTAACAAGACCGAATTCTGAACAAAGTTCCTGAGAAATGAGGACTTCTAGATCCAGTTTCTCTGGAGCTTCCTGACAGGATGTCCCCCTTAGTAAGCATTCCTCCTGATAGGACATTGCTCACTCTGGGGACTTGGCCAGCCATGGAAAATCCCAATCGCCCTATGCCTAAAATCGAGCCTTCGCTCTTTAAAGACTGAGCAGTGGAACTAATATCAATGCATTTTAAAACTGGTCTTTTGTATCTCCATTGACCCATTGATGTTTGTAAAAGCTCTTGTTATAGGCAGGAGGGAGATGTTGTTAGGACCTAGTTAGACTTGGTTAAAGCATGAAGATGACTGGGACCTTGGAACTATCCAGCTTCTTTTTTTAAAATATTTTTATTTATTCATGAGAAACAGAGGCAGAGACCCAGGCAGAGGGAGAAGCAGGCTCCCCACGGGGGGCATGATGTGGGACTCGATCCCGGGACTCTGGGGTCACACCCTGAGCCAAAGACATGTGCTCAACCACTGAGCCCCCCCCCCAGGAGTCCCAGAACTATCCAGCCTCTTTACGTTATAAATAAGAATACCGCCACATGGAAGGAGAAGTAATTTGTAGAAGTCTCACAAGTGAGTAGCCAAAGAGTTGGAAAGATAAGTCTCCTCTTGAGATTTCCTCCAATGGCCTCAGTATATAAAACACACATTCAGAAATCCATCCTTGAACCTTTGCTCTGGCCGGGGTCTGCCCAAGCCACGAGGGCTCCCAGATGAGAGGCTATGTTTGCTGTCGTCCAGAGCTCACAGTCCAAGGAGGGGCAGATAGGTAAACAACCAACCATGGCATCATCCGATAGTTCCTTCCAAGGAGCTAAGGGCCACATTGAGTGAGACCCCAGGAGAAGGTCTTCAGGTCAGGGAGGGTGCAGGAGGGGAACCTGTGCTGGTCCGGAGCCGTGGAGAATGAGCAGCAGCTTGTAGGCAGATGGGGAGAGCGTGGAGCTGGGGCATGTTGGCGAAAGGGAGCAGCAGGTACAAGGTCCACAGGCGTAAGAGGGCTTCGTGTACCAGCGGATTGACAAATAGTTCTGCATTTTTGGAGGCAGGGTTCAAGGTTGATGGAAGAAAAGCCCTGAGTAGTCAGTAGTGAAGAAAAAAGAGGGCAAGGGTGAAGGGGCTGCATGCTTGATGGACATGATACTTTAACACAAGGGAGGCCTTTAGTCGGTTAAAGGAAAGGAGCTAATGAAGAGCGAGTGGTTGAAGCTGTCGAAAGAGAAGGGGTGACTACGGAGATGGTGCAGAGAGCTGCAGGTGGGAATAGCAGTCTGCATGCAAAGTCATCCCGAGAGAGCGGCTTCTCTGAGCCGTGTGGCAGGTGGGAGGGGCAGGGACGAGTACAGGGGAAGGTAAGTGTCTATACAGCCTTCCTTTACTTTATGAAAGAGCAAGCTGAGAGTTGATTGGGGGCCAAAGGACAGTCTTGGGGGTTTGCACTAGCCGCTGCGAGTAGAGACTGACCAGGGATGCATAAGGGGGTGTTCAAGCTTCACTGAAGGCAAAGTAGCGATCGGTTACCATAAATTCAGGGTATTGGGCAGAGAGCCCCAAGCAAGCTTTTGTTCACAGAGTGTACCACTGGGTAGACACCTAGACTTCAAGTTAAGGGCTTAGGTTCAGGAGACTCACTTTTCCACCTCTGCACCTTCTTCCAGTAGCTCTTTTAATCGTGCTTAGCACATCGTCATTATCCAATCCGTTGAGGGGCATGACTTCCTTCAGCAGCACTCAGCATCCTGCACATAAGAACAGGGCAGTGTCGTTGAGTTGATCCAGAGCAGAGGGACTTGGTAGCTGGTGTGATGTAAAGACCAGAGGTTGGGCAGTAAAGACCCCAGTTAACAGAGCAATCTCAATTGTACATCATGGCACAGAGACACGTGGAAGGAAATAGATGTAGGGTTAATAATCTGGGAGAACAGGAAAGACTTAATGAAATAGAAATCACTAGAAACGCTGAGAGCAGGGGCGTGTGACATCTGCAAGGACACGTTACTGTTACGTGAATATGCTAAAGTTTAAAACTTCAGATACAGATGAAGCCATAGGCTTTTTTTTTTAATGCAAACAAACGGAATATGGGAGGTAGAATGATTTTTTCCATGGCTCATGAGTGTTCCTGTCTTTTATTTTGTCAGATTGCCTACAAAAAAGGTCATGCTGAACAGCAATCTCAATTCACAACCTTGCCAGACCCTCCAGATATAGAATTTGCTAAGAAAGTGACCAATCAAGTGAGCAAGGTGAGTAAATCGGGCCGGGACATCGTCTCCCTTGAAAACTCTGGTTTAATAATCTCAAACATCAGAGAAAGTAAGGGGGACCTGAAAAACTGAGCATATTTTTGCTATATGACCCGAAAATGTCCATAGCAGAAACAATCCATCCGTTGACATCTTGGAACCATGTTAATAAACACTCTGCCTGCTTAATGACTCCGTGATCAGAAAGTGCGAAAGCCGCGTTTTGAAAACAGCACCCGTGTCCTGATGTCATTTAACATCTTGACCTGTGGAAGTGCTGCTAACCAAGAACCCGGTCCCCGCGCGTCCTCTTGGAGGGTCTGATTGCTTTAATTCAGTGTGAAGACCTCCTACGGTTTTATGCTGTCAGGCACGGAGGAAATGAGAGTGCACGAGTGAGCCTCAGACGTGGCTTGGTTTGCCTGCCCTGAGCAGTGCACCCCCTCGGTTGTGCCTGGTTGGTCTATAGTTAGCCTGGTACGCCAGCCCCGAGGAAGGCGTGCCTGACAGAGAAGGGCGAGAGGCCGATGTTCAGCTGATGACCAGGCCCGAGCTAAATTCTTATTTCAAATTGGCTCAAATCAGGCCACTTTCTCCTGGGATACTGCTGTGTTTTTGTTTTGTTTTGTGTTTTTGTTTTTTTGATATGCTGCTTCTAACAACTTGTCTTGGCCCTCTGTGGAGTACAGTCCCAACTTGGTCTTCTGCTTGCATTTTGGTGGAACCTCAAGGTTTCTATCTCGTACAGATATTTTTGGGTGAGGATGTCTGGTAAAGGAGGAGGAAGAAAAGTTGTGGATGATGAAGTCTATCCAGTGATGTTTTTAGTGTCTGATATTGCAGGCTACTAACTGTAACCATGGCTACTTGGATGATAGATCCTCTAAGTGCAGTAAATCTTCACTAATAGGAATGCTGTAAACCTGAAATTTGCCCATGGTTAAGCAGAAATAAATTCTAGAACTGTCCATAAAGAGCTGGCCTACTGAAACTATTGATACCTAAATAAGATTAGGAAACAAGGACACGGCGTATGTTCTCATTCATTTGAGGAATATGAATAATAGTGAAAGGGAATATAAGGGAAGGGAGAAGAAATGTGTGGGAAATATCAGAAAGGGAGACAGAACATAAAGACTCCTAACTCTGGGAAATGAACTAGGGGTGGTGGAAGGAGAGGAGGGCGGGGGGGTGGGGGTGAATGGGTGACGGGCACTGAAGGAGACACTTGACGGGATGAGCACTGGGTGTTATTCTGTATGTTGGTAAATCGAACACCAATAAAAATTAATTTATTAAAAATTAAATTAATTAAAAAAGGAAACAAGGACAATGGGTCTTTTTCAAAGAAAAAGCTGCTTTCAAAAAGTCATTTAGAAAGAAAAAAATATATTTTTTATTTGAAGTATTTCTTAAAAGCTTTCTTTCTAATGCAACATACTTTTACCTTATTTGAGTGTGGAGTGGGGTACCTGAACAGGATTAAAAAAAAAAATCCCATTCAAACTGCTCTCTTATCAGTCTCTCCACTAACTTAGACATGCCAGTTAGTCTAGACCTGCGCTCTTCAATACAGTAGCCATCGTCCACATGTGACCGTTGAGCATTTGAAATGTGATTATATGAACTGAGGGTCCTATATGTGGGAAGTATACATTGGGTCCTGAACGCTTAGTATGACAAAAAGAATGTAAAATAGCTCACTAATTGTTTTTATACTGATTGCATATTGGAATAATATTTGGATCTATTGGGATAAGTAAAATATATTGTTAAATTCCCACCTCTTCCTTTTTACATTTTAAAAATATGCTACTAGAAAATTAAAAAATACAGTGGTGGCTTGCATTATACACCTGTTGGACTGCACCACTCCACCCAGATATGGTGGCATCATTGGAAACCAAAAAACCTCACCAGTGCTGGGTGTGTCCTTGTGGAATAATAATATGAGCCAAGGGAGGATGGCTGTGGATGCAAGTCACCAGATTTGGCTGCTCATCCCAGTCTTACCCAAATTCCAAGTTTTTAATGGCTGCTGTGCATCCAAAGTAATACTCACTTTGGGAAGAAATGCTTGTGATTGGCAGCAGTCCATCCGACAACAGACACTCCAGTAAGAGAGGAGTGGGGCTGGGGGTGGAAGAGACAGAGGTGATTTAGCTGCGTGACTTGCCTCTGCCCTCTTGAAATATTCCCCACTATCCTGGCCTTTCACCATGTCTCAGTACCATCATTTCCTTTCTTTCCAAAATAGAGAAAAATCTCCTTTATCTCCTTACCCTTAGGTATTTAAATTCAGCATTTTCTTGTCTGTGTTTCCCAGATCCATCCCTTGGTCTTACAGCCTTCAGTTCCTATGTTAATTTAATGATCGTGTATCTGTAATGATTATATTGCTTCTATATCGATGACCTTGTTTGTCAGCTTTCCTTACTGTACCTGTCAGAATCCCTTCTCTCACCTTTGTCTTTGGCCAAAGC
Source organism: Nyctereutes procyonoides (assembly GCF_905146905.1). Lineage (NCBI taxonomy): Eukaryota > Metazoa > Chordata > Mammalia > Carnivora > Canidae > Nyctereutes > Nyctereutes procyonoides. The sequence goes on along the minus strand of NW_026575136.1, from coordinate 14,217,497 downwards.
ACCAGCTGGTCCCAGCACTCATCCTGGCTCAGCTGCATTTTGTGGCCCTAATATAGATGGACAGGGAGGCAGAAATATCCATGTAAGCGAGCGTTCCGGGTAAGGAGAGGTTACTGTGCAGACTCCAGCTGAAAGGGGGGTTCTGAATGCAACCCTGGGAAGGCCCTTTAGTTTCTCTGTGCTTCCCTCTCTGCTTCCTTCCAGATTGATGATAGGAAAAATGTGAGATTTCAGGCTAGAATTTCCAGTGATACCTAACTGCGATCTAGAGCTGAAAGGAAAAGCTCTGTTTCCTCTACTCCCTATGCCTGCTTCTGCCTCCAAGTGGGTTTTTACCACACCGACCAATGCTCTGACACCAGCTCCGTGTTCTATAATTCAGTTCAATTCCGACATTATCTACCTGGACTTAGCCTCAGGTCTCACCAGTTTAAGGGCTCAGAGCCACGTGACTGCCCCGTCATGACAACTGGTCATGAATCTGGACCTCCCATGCTGCTGACTGACTGGCTTTCATCCAGGGTTCCCACGACCTCCTCCTCGGGTTTAATAATTTGCTTATAATGAGCTCACAGAACGCAGGGAAATGTTTTCTTAGGTTTATTACATGATAAAGGGTACAGATGAACAACCAAGATAGAGGTACCTGGGCTGGGGTCCTGAAGGGTCCCAACACAGGAGTTTCTGTCCTTGTGGAGCTGGGGTGTGCTATTCTCTCGACACGTAGATGTGTTCACCAACCTGGAAGCTCTCTGAATTGCGTACTTCAAGGACTTTTATGGTGGTTGCCTCACATAGGCCTGACTGATCTAACTCTGTGTCTGGCCCCTTTCCCCTCCTCAGAAGATGAAGGGCAGGGCAGATAGTATGACTTGGTCTTTCTGGTGACCAGACCCCGTCATTAAGCTATCCAGGAGTGGTCTCCTTGGAACAAAAGACAACCCAGGGTCCCTGCGTAGTTTAATTGGGTAAGCCTCCAATTCTTGGTTTCAGCTCAGGGTCGTGGGATTGAGCCCCACGTTAGGCTCTGTATTTGCTGCAGAGTCTGCTTGTCCCTCTCTCTCTCTGCTTTTCTCTAATAAAATCTTAAAAAAAGACAACCATGTCACTCAGGAGGTTATGACAGTTTAGGAGCTCTGTATTAGGAACTGAGGGTGGAGACCGATATTTAGATTTTAGTATTTCACTAGAATGTTTTGAAAAAAACCTCTTTCAGTGAATATTGTTGCATAGGACAAAGATGTGAAGCTCTGATGATCTAAAACCATGGAAACTCCTTTATCACAAAGAATTAGGGTGGAATTTCCATTGATTTCACCAGAGGAGAGTTGATGGACTTAGGAAAACAGCCTGGGCCCACTATGGGCAATGAAAATATCCGTTGGGACCCTCTACCATTCTGAGAAGACAACTCTTCTATGAACAAAGCTGTTGGAAGTCCTAGTATTTAGCTGCTCACAGAAAAAGTGAAGTGTGATTAACTGGCTTTGTATTCCTTCCATTTGATAACCACATCAAAACCACAGAAGCAGATGTAGAAAGTAGAAAACGAAGCCGCGTGTTTAAGTAGGACATCAGGATGTCTAATCCGTGGCCCAATGAAAGCCTCTCAGCTCATTTCTAAGGAGGAGACACTATGGCCTGGGGAAGCAATTTTACTAGATCTACCGACATGTGGTTACTGTCTTGCCCACAGAACGTGTTCCAGAGCTTGTAACTGGCCCAGTGTGCTGTCCTCTGGTAAATGAACAAACACAGAACCCTAGAGAGTTAAATCGACTCTTGCTGCCAGGTTCCTATGAATGGACTTCAAACATGACAGACTTCGACAGAAGGGTTAGGGTGGGGTTAGAGGGAAGGTTGGGTGTTGGACTCCTGATACAGCCTCTTCGTACCACGTGAACACTCAGTCCTTGCTGCAGACCTGTAGAGTGAGACTGCTTCGTTGACAGAGGAGGTCCCATGTGGACACACATCTCCCTCTCCCTCTCGTTCCTCAAGCTACAGGCCTTTATTCTTTAAACTCCTCTCCTACCTGCGGATGAAGGGGAAGGCCATAACTTCTTCAACAGTTAACAAACTGCAGCCTCCTCCTTTGTAGTGTAGTGTACTCAGACTTGGGAGTACCCCGTGACAGATTGTGAGGGATTCCCTCTGAGCTGAACCCATTTAGGTTCATGAAGAGGAAAAAGTGGGCAAGGACTTTGGGTGAGAGTGCTGGGTGGTCTTATACTCTTGGTTTGCATCTTGGTTTATTTTACTTTTTGGGGGGAGAGAGAACATGAGAATGCGGGGGTGGGGAAGGAGCAGAGGGCAAGAGAGAATCTTAGATTAGGCTCTATACCCAGTGCGGAGCTCAATCTCCTGACACATGAAATCATGACCTGAGCTGAATCCAAGAGTCGGATGCTTAACTGACTGAGCCACCCAGGTGCTCCAGCATCTGGTTTTAATTTCTTCTAAACATCAGATATCTATTTCTTTATGTGAGAGTTAATTTTTAATTTTCCTTAACAAATATACATATGCGATTCTTACTATTTCTCCATAATGGCCCAACCTCATTAAGAATGAGGACCTCATTAAGAATGTCTGCTGCCTTCTCAATTTTAAATTATATTACAAAGTTTTGGGGGTGCATCAGGCCCTCTTGTCCATACCCCCTAATCTTGGAGGTTTCTTCCTTTGATAGCAAGCAGAGGAAGGACAGTATCCCCCACCAACAATGCAGATTGGAGATCTTAACCTGGGGTACATGTACATCAAGACCCGTGAAGTGTTTATGGGCATTTTATGGTTTCCTCAGATTTCTGAAGAGGTCTATTCTCCAAAAAAGATTAGAAATACTTTTTTGGCAATTAGCAAATCAAAAAATCCCTTTTGATTGATTGAACTCAGTCTGTTTTGAATAGCTAAAGAGTTGACTTCAATTTTTAAAGTTCCAAAAAGAGAAGAGTAGGCAAATTAATTGGCCCTTTAATGTAACTATAATCTCAACAAAGATTTCCACTGAAGAGTGCACACACAGTTTTTCCCAGAGTTTCTTACTCTGTCATGCTAGCAATGTTCTCATCATTATTGCTACAAATATCCTAGCCTACATTTGTTTAGCACTGTAGAGTTTGCAAAGGACTCTTTGGGGGTATTGAACTTATTTAATCTTTCCAACAATCCTCTGTGGAAGGTATTATTAGTGCCAGTGCTGTGGTTGAGAACTTGGAGAGGCTCAGTCATACCTTTGGTAATGATAGAGTCTAGTACTTCAGCCCAGAACTTCCAGACTCAAGCCCAGGGCTCTAAAACTTAGTTATGAAAACCACTTGGCTATTTATTAGCATATTAAGGTCTTAAGAAGAAAGGATATAGACATTTGAGAAAGGGTTGAGCATCCTTTAGCTCAAACTCACTGGCTCTGCACATGACTCATCCTTGCTACTGGTTCTGTTAAAGGGATACCAGAAAACCACTTTCTTTTCTCTTGAAGAGTGTGGTGGGGGTGTAGGCATGCAGACACCCTGAGATTCACTGGTTGTGTCTGTTAACACATTTTCCAAGAAGAGGAAATTGCTGTAACCCGGCTCTGGCTCATATGCCCAGGTTTGGGGTTGACTAGTTTAATTTTATCCTGAGGTAGACCAAGATAGTTTGAAGCCACATATCGTGGACTCCATACAATTTAGTGTATTTGTACATGCATTTTCTTTTTTTTAAAAAAAGATTTTATTTATTTATTCATGATAGTCACAGAGAGAGAGAGGCAGAGACACAGGCAGAGGGAGAAGCAGGCTCCATGCAGGGAGCCCGATGTGGGATTCGATCCCGGGTCTCCAGGATCGCGCCCCAGGCCAAAGGCAGGCGCCAAACCGCTGTGCCACCCAGGGATTCCTGTACATGCATTTTCTAGGTCACTTTTGTGTGCTGCATTTTGTGTTAGATTCTCAGGATATGAACATAAAGAAGACCTAATTCCCCTTCAAAATGCTCACTGCCTGGGATTCGGGTGGGGTGGTATTTGGGAGTAAGATGGAGCAATTTTTGAATTGCTTGCAAGTTCTCACTAAAATTTCCTTAAGTCTCAACTAGAAAGTCTTATTAACTAGTCTGCAAACCAAATTTTGTGGTGGTATTGTTTCTAGATAACTAGAAACTTTGGTAAAGCTCAGAAATTTATGTCTAAGTTCATGTGGCATGGAAATCTGGGGGTGAGTGGTTTCATTAGAACTCTGAAATATAAGGGCAGGATGCTTCTGACTCTTCTCCCTCAAACATCAGAGAATAGCCTTAGGTTCTGAATCAACTAAGTCTATAGATTCAACAAGAAGAGGGTCAGTTATTACCTCTACCCTCTTACCCAACTTTCTTGTTGACACTATACTAGAAGGTTTGAAGACATCTATTTATTTTAAAGATTGTATTTATTTATTCATGAGAAACAGAGAGAGAGAGAGGCAGGGACACAGGCAGAGGGAGAAGCAGGCTCCATGCAGGGAGCCCGACCTGGGACTCGATCCCAGGACCCCAGGATCATGCTTTGGGCCGAAGCCGTGGCTAAACTGCTGAGCCCCCCAGGCTGCCCTGAAGACATTTATTTTAAAAACTTAAGAAGGGCCATGGTCAAGATACTTTTATATTTGTATTTATTTTTATTACATTTATTTATTCATTTTTGCTTTTATTTATTTGAGAGAGAGAGAGAGGAAGTGGTAGGGGAGACAGCGAGCAAGAACGAGCATGGGAGCTCGATCTCAATCTCCCAGGACCATGGGATCATGACCTGAGCTGAAGACAGACCCTTAACCACCTGAGCCACGCAGGCACCCCAAAAGATATTTTTAAAAGCTGGCCATTGCCACTTTTGTCTTATTTATCAATTTCTATATTTTCATTATTTTTTCTTTTTTTTTCTCCTAGCAAAAATACAAGGAAGACTATGAAAATAAAATCAAAGGCAAATGGAGTGAGACACCCTGCTTTGAAATTGCAACCGCCAGAATGAATGCTGATAACATCAGCACAGTAAGTAGTAAGGAATGGCCACATGTTCTTAGGTTGAAAGAGTGACCCTTTCCTTTCGGACTTCTGGCCCTCAGCTGTACCTGCAGTGTTACCAGAACATTGGAGTCCAGGTTCCTCTTCATGGGGACAAGACCTGTGTAGAGTTCCTGCTGAGAGAAATCTCTCCATCTTTCCTTCCTTTTGAGAAATACTATTTTAATTAAATTCCGTTATTCTTGCCTCAATTTTCATATGAACAATGTTTCCAAAGTGAATACAGGTTAAAGGGGCTCTTTTTAATGTATTATTTGCCTGGAGAACCCAACCAGTACATTTTATGAAACGGATTTCATTTCTTCCCAGATTTTCTTCCCTGTAAAAGTGCTCTTTCCCGCCCCCCGCCCCCGGAAGTTCTCTAACCTGGCCTTTGAGAGCTCCTTAGAGGCTGGTTTTCAGCCTCTTGTAATTGCTCCAAATCTCTGGTGAGTTGCTAATTGTTTTGATGGTGGCACTACCATCTCTCTCCGTAACCTGACCCATGTGTAAGCCAAGAGGAGCGTGGCTGTGCGTGAGCTCTTGAAGCGGCCCCTGTCCTCCCATGTGAACCCTTGCACAGTCTGTGCTCATGGCGTTCCCCGGTGTGTGTAATGTCTTACAGAGGAAATACCAGGAAGACTTTGAGAATATGAAAGACCAGATCTACTTCATGCAGACCGAAACACCAGAGTACAAAGTGAATAAACAAGCTGGAGTGGCAGCGAGTAAGGTATGAAGAAATGCTCTTATTTGTCATGATGGTCTTATTGTGGGTGAATTTCTTATAAATCTTGCTTTTGTATGTAATGAAAAAAAAGGTTCTTGGGGCTCAACAAAAAAAGCAATTTAGGGTTATCATGATACAAATTTTTGAAAAATTTTGCTATGGATGACTTTTAATAATAGTCAAATACCATCTTCAGTATTTGTTAAAAGACCTTTTGATACCTGCAATTAGAAAGTTTGTGCTCGGGGATCCCTGGGTGGCACAGCGGTTTGGTGCCTGCCTTTGGCCCAGGGCGCGATCCTGGAGACCCGGGATCGAATCCCACATCAGGCTCCCGGTGCATGGAGCCTGCTTCTCCCTCTGCCCCACCCCTCTCTCTCTGTGTGTGTGACTATCATAAATAAAAAAAAAATTGTGCTCTTAGACAGAAGGACCCCTCAAGAAAGGACAGCTGTCAACCTTCTCTGAATATGGGCACTCCCACACAATCTATTACCGTGATTTTTCTTATTTTCCTACTAATTGGTGAAAATCTAGTCACAGACAAGATATACAAATCCATGGATATGCTCCTATACTCTGTAGACTTTGGTAAAAAGAATCCTTGACATTCTAAAGCACTAGACGGAGTATAAACTTCAAAACCAATCAGACTTGGTTGAAACCCTGGCCTTGGCCCTGCTAAGGGAGTGGAAGCAGGGGGAGATCACATCACCAGGAAGCCATTTCAGTATCCAGGTGCAAAATAGTGATGTTTTAGATCAAGAGGGGAGCAGGGCTGATTGATGAAATGTACTTTGAGAATAAAGCTGACCTAGTTTGCTATTGGGTTGGATGTGGGATATGAGAAGAATGTTTTTGGGTTTAAGCAACTGGAGGATGGGATTTCTCTTTATCAAGAGAGAGAAGAGTGTGGAAGGAGTGCATAATTATTTTTGGAGGGAAAATGTGGGCTCAGATTCCAACATGTAAGATTTGAGATGCCTTTTAGACATCCGAGTGGAAGGAAATACTAAGTGGACAGTTGATTATACAAGTCTGAAGTTTCAGGGGAAATATATGGGAGGGTTGTATAAATTTGGGAGACGTCAGTATATGGAGAGTACTTAATGTCCTAAGACTGGAGACCATCAAGGGAGCAAGCGTAGACAGAAAACTCTAAGGACTGAACTCTGGATATCTCCATGTGAACACATCAGCGAGACGAGGTAGGAGTAGAGTCGGGAGAGAGTGAGAAGTGAGTGAAGGGAGAAAGGAGCAATCCGCTATTTAAAATGTTTCTGAATTGAATTTACCAATGTATGGTCTCTTCATGCACGTGAACTGCACACATGCTCACGCACAGTCAGATGAGGCGTCAGAGGACAGATTGATGATGCTTCTGGCTTGCTTTCTTGAAAAATGCGTTGGCAGTTTGGCCGCTGGAGGTTAAGTTAAATGAGAGTTGTGGAGCAGCAAGTGTCTGGGACATGATACACTGCCATTATTTGTGTGTGTCTTTTTCTCTTTGAGGGCAAGGACCAGGTGTTATTCTTTCTTGTTCTTGTCCCAGGGCCAGCACGTAATCAATACCCTATGGATGTTTTTGAAGGAATAAATGAACGGGAAGAAAAGTTATCCTGGAGATTTATGCAGTTTCTTTGCTGCTGTTATGAGTTACTATGAGTATTTTGTTTGTAAAATGTCAAGCTGCCACTTTTCTAGAGAGAAAATTGATTTGTAGAACTATATCATAATATCCATAATAGAGACAAGAGCAAAAATAACCCAGTTACTTTATCATTTCACTCCTACAGGTAAAATACAAAGAAGACTATGAAAAGAATAAAGGAAAAGCAGATTATAATGTACTTCCTGCCTCAGATAACCCACTGCTCAAGCAGCTGAAGGCGGCAGGAGATGCCCTGAGTGATGTAAGTACATTCTTGTCAGAAAGTGTTTTTTTAACCTTAGCTGCTAGAGAGATGAAATCTCTCTCTTTCTATAATGACTAAATGCATATATAATTTTGCAAATACTTTAGGATTCTAGTGTAGCAGTTTCCCTGGAACTATTTAACCACAGGAAGACAGGAATGCCTCTGAGCATGATGTGTGTTAGTTTTGAGGGGGGGGTGCCTGTGGATTTAGCTCAATGGGCAGAGAAATCCTCATTTGCTTATAGGCTCTAGTGCCTGTGCTTCTCCATGATCCTGACCCAGAAAGAGGCTTTGAAAGGGGCAGAGAGTGAGAGATGAAGTTGGTGTGCACCCTGCCCTTGTGTTCTTCAAGCAGGGCAAAAACAAATGTCCTGGTTCCACAGGTTCTTCCCCTCACCTCTATCATTCTCTGTGCAAATCTTGGCCCTAGAAACCATCATTTGCAGAAAGCGCGACTTAAAAGATGGCTCCCGGGATCCCTGGGTGGCGCAGCGGTTTGGCGCTTGCCTTTGGCCCAGGGCGCGATCCTGGAGACCCAGGATCGAATCCCACGTCAGGCTCCCGGTGCATGGAACCTGCTTCTCCCTCTGCCTATGTCTCTGCCTCTCTCTCTCTATCTCTCTGTGACTATCATAAATAAATAAAAATTAAAAAAAATAAAAAATAAAAGATGGCTCCCCAAAAAAACAACAACAACAAAAAAAATAAAAGTTGGTTCCCTAAGTCTTCACAGGAATTTCTACTTGTAGAATTAAGAGTCTGACCAATCCATAAGATTTAAAATAAAATAGATCGGATAAGTGAGAGATGGCGTTAAGAGACTAACGGCCCAAGACCGCTTTGACTATAAAAATAAGAGAGAACATGTGATCAGTTAGGTTATTCCCACAGTATTAAGCTTTCCCAATATTTGAGGATTATACATGGTTCCCCCTGTGGGTTAGTTATCTTTTCTTTGTCCCTCGGATTAAGTCAGCACCATAGAAATGCGTACCTGTGATTGAGGAATGAGGTGAGTGGAGTTGGGGTGGCAGATGAGAGAGTGTGAGTGGATCTGTCCAAATAGCCCTGTGGGGAATCAATGCAAAGCATGTCTTCTGTTTCCTAAATAAAGGTCCTCTTTATCAAACATAGCAAAGCTGAGGTTCAAACCTACTTTGTTGATAAAGAGAACAATATAAATATTTAAAAACCAAAACACCATTTACAACCTCAAAACCCAACATGAGAAAGGGACAAGGCTCTCACTTTATCAGCTGTGCATTTAAAATCCAATGGTTGTTTATTGTCATCATTAGAGCTAAATTTAGGTCCTAGCTGGGAAGAAGAGTGAGTAGCTTTATCATCTGAGTTCCTGTATATACCTTATTTTTAAGATCTACTATCTGTTTTTATAAGGGGGTTTTTCCCTTGGTGGAAGGAGGAAGAGAGAGCGTGTTTCTCAACTTATACTAAACATTTTTGTGAAGGTTTGTTTAAAAAAGAATACCCTGTTGCTCAGAAGATTCCTGTCTGTCGTGGCACGATCAGTGAAAGACGAATCTGAGTTGAGGGAGAGCGGATGTTGCAGTGCTGAAGTACACACAAATCTCCACAGCTAAGGGCTTGGTCTGAGGCAGAGTACTGGTTCTTGACTTTTTTTGGTGAATGTTAAAAACCTAAACTTTACAGTAATTGCTAACAGAAAAAACTTTTCATTCACTACACCCCAATATTGATTGTCAGTTTTTAAGACAGTTGACAGGATATATCTTTTCTTCTTCTTGTTTATTGTTGAGAAATACAAGTGTTACAATCAGTGTGGGAGTGACAAGAATCTAATTGATTTTTTTCCTTCAACAGAAACTATACAAGGAAAACTATGAAAAGACAAAGGCAAAGAGCATAAATTACTGTGAAACCCCCAAATTCCAACTTGATACAGTTCTGCACAATTTCACTAGTGATGTAAGCAATTCTGTGGTTACTTCTTCTGTTAAGATCCATTATTTTCCCCCAATAAATACATGAAATATGTTTTGTCTTTCAGACCAAATACAAAGATTCCTACTTAAAGAATATTTTGGGACACTACGTGGGCAGCTTTGAGGATCCATATCATACACACTGCATGAAAGTTGCAGCTCAAAACAGTGATGTAAGTTCTAAGATGGTTGTTCAGCTTTCCAAATAACACCTCTTTGGGGCATGGATAAAATGGTTGCATCCTCGTGTCTGATTTCTCTTCCTCGTAGAAAAACTACAAAGCAGAATTTGAAGAAGACCGAGGCAAAGGCTTCTTCCCCCAGACTATAACTCAAGAATATGAAACAATCAAGAAACTGGATCAATGTAAAGATGTGAGTCTGTAGTATGACCTTCGAACGTCCTGCCCTCTAGAGCATCTAGTGGTCAAGAGATATTTAAGATTTTAACACTTTTCAAATATATGCAAGCAAGGAAATTATAAGAAACAAAATTTATTTTGTAGGTGATGAACTGTTTTCCCTGTCATCCATACATTTCAAGAGCTAATTCTAGTTCATTTCCCCAAAGAGGAGTTATCAGAAATCTGAAGAATGAGAGTTTCTTGTACAGCTATGAAAACATCTCTAAAAACACTGCAGCCTAATTAGAAAAGAACCTTGTGTTTTATTAACTACAAGCTTCTTTTCTTTTGGAGAATGGGTTCTCCTTGCTTGGACTATAGGATTTGTTGTTTTGTTTTGTTTTTTGTTTTTGACTATAGGATTTGATTGCTAAGACTATTCCTTTTTTTCCCTCCACAGCACACCTACAAAGTCCATCCAGATAAAACAAAATTCACTCAAGTCACCGACTCTCCTGTGCTGGTGCAAGCCCAAGTCAATTCCAAGCAACTGAGTGATGTAAGTTCCTTTAAATAGGCAGGAAATCCAATTTTGAGGGATAACGTATCATAACTCTGTATATAAAATCCAGTGACTTGTCACATTTACCAAAAAAGGCTAAGTGAGTTTAGCAAATTTAACTTGTCTATATTTGTCATCACCTAAAATATCTCCCTATTTAGTTGCCTTGCATCTTCCGGGATGTATAGCAAGGATAGCAGAATGGTTCTCTAAGGGGGACTAATGTAGCTTATGCTGGAAGGAACATGAGGCCTTGAGTCCGGCAAATCTGGGCGAGACTCCAGCTCCGTCGTTTATAACCTGGCAGCCTAGGCACATTGTTTAACCTCGCCATGCCTCGCGTTTCCCTTTTGTAATTTGCAGTTGTTTTGAGGGTAAACAAAAGGAGATCTGAGCGTAGTAAATACCCTGGCCCGGAGTAGATGTTTAATGCACGGGATGTCTCTGTCTCCAATAAGTCTCGGAAAATGGAGCTTTTGAGATAATTTTATCACATGACTTTTAAGTATGAACTTCCAAGCTTGTGCTGAACTAAGCAAAACAATAAAAGTAACCTCCGTCAATTTATGGCCAGAAATAAAGTCTTCAGATAAGAGTATTAACAAATCATAATGTATGTGAGGGGACGTGTTTCTTCAGAAAGTGCGCATTGACCATGGAATGAAAGGGCTGGGAGTCTCAGAATCTCCTGATTCTGGGGGCCGGTTGTGATGTGCCTGGAGAGGGAGCATATATGGAAGAGCCACCTCCTTCCAGGATAGTCCTACCATGGTGACAGACGTGCTGTCATGCAGGTTGTCAGTCAGGCAGGGTGGACTACCCTAGCTCTGGACTTCTGTATTGGTCTCAACAACATTGTCAGTTGTTATTTAACAAAATGTATTTTGTGTTTTATTCTGTGAAATGTACCACCCAAGATTTTTGTATTTTGGGACAATTCTTCTTTCGAGCTAATGGTCTCCTTTTTTCTGTCTCTCCGTCTGTCTCTGTCTCTTTCACTCTCTATCTCAGCTGAACTACAAAGCAAAGCATGAAAGTGAAAAGTTCAAGTGCCACATACCCCCGGATACTCCTGCCCTCCTCCAGCACAAAGTCAATGCTTATAACCTGAGTGATGTAAGTTCCTATATACTATGCTATGGGATATCCTGACAACCTGTGCTTTTATTTCTAGGTGGCTTCACTGAATAAACACTTCAGTGTTAAAGATGGGAAGAACAGGGATCCCTGGGTGGCTCAGCAGTTCAGAGCCTGCCTTTGGCCCAGGGCATGATGCTGGCGTCCCGGGATCGAGTCCCACATCAGGCTCCTGCATGGAGCCTGCTTCTCCCTCTCTCTTTCTCTCTCTCTCTCTCTCTCTCTCTCGAATAAATAAATAAAATCTTAAAAAAAGATGGGAAGAACATTTAGCATTTGCACCATGTGTTTATGCCTCTACCCATGTATCTCTCAATTTACCTTATAAATGTGTGTAGCAATGTTGTAGGTAGCTTCATACAATTAGACAGTCTTGATATGTTTTAACCAACCCCCAAAATGCCACCACTCATGTAGGTTTGACTGCAAATCATAATGTTAGATATTTTAGCCATATGTTCATTTATGTTTATACAATGATTAATTTTCATCCAGGACCTGTTTTTTCAGATACGGTTTCATTTTATTTATTCCTCAGATGTATAATGTCCCTTATTTCACACAAATGATGCTTATTTTTACATGTAAGAGAGCTTGCACAAAAAGCATAAGGCCAGGTATCCATTGCTACCTTTCATTTTCAAAACTTAATTTTATAGAAAGGTCAAATCCCCCTTGGAAAGGGAGATCTCAATTTCTTCAACAATTCTATTCTTCTACAATAAGTACTTAGATTATCTAGCAGCAATGAGTATTGTAATGATTCAGGAAATAACCTTTACAGAGGACTTTGAGATCAAATGAAAGTGATATCTTTAGATCATAAAAAGTAAATTAACTGTAGAATATTTGTGCCACTCTGTGAAATGCTCAGTATCAGGACTTAGATATTAGTATGGTAACTAGGATTAGGTTAATTTAATGAAAGATTCTAATAAGGAGGAGAGAACCTTGATCTTGGAAAATTAGAAGCTTCAGCTTGAAGAGAAATAACTAAAATATGCATGATTTTCTACAGTTAAAATGGTTCATTTATTTCATATTAAGACAGAGTATTGAGATACTCATTAGTCTTGACAGTGTGATAATATGCATATCACCTTTGCCAATTCCTGTGTTAAAATTTTCCTGTTCAGAATATCTATAAGCAAGACTGGGAGAAGAGCAAAGCAAAGAAGTTTGACATTAAGGTGGATGCCATCCCCCTACTGGCAGCCAAAGCCAACAGCAGGATCACCAGCGATGTGAGTATGGCCTGGGCACCCAGGCAGGGGGCCCCAGTGACGCTGCCTGATGGGTGGGATCTGGCATGTGTGATGTCTTCACAGGTGATGTACAAGAAAGACTATGAGAAAAGCAAAGGGAAGATGATTGGAGCCCTGAGCATTAATGATGATCCCAAGATGCTGCATTCTTTGAAGACAGCCAAAAACCAGAGTGACGTGAGTGTCTTTGTAAATCACCCTTACTTTCAGATATGGCTGCATTTACTGTTTACTATAACTTTGGATGAGATGTTATCCTATATGAAATCTCTGATTCAGGATGACAAGTCAAACGCAAAAGCCCAGGGGTAAGAAATGATTAAGTTCCTTATTCTTATGACATCTCTGTACTTTGAGACATCAGTGAAACTGTAAATGTTTCCTTAATCTCTTTAGTGCCCTCTGTTTTATTAGGGGGAAAATACACTAGCAATAGCATTTTCTTTATCATTATTTCCTAGAAATGGATTTAATATCTCAGTATGTATAAACACATATTCATTCCATGTAATGATATGACTTCAGGTACTCTGCAAAAATATATATAGAAAAATAAAAGGCAAAAAGTGAGAAAACCAGGCTAAAGACCAATAAAGTAGGAAAACTAGATGAAGCATAACCTCAAGAACAAAGTATTTTAAGAATTTTATAAAACACTGATCTCGTTTCAAAGACTAAAATATTAAAAATTCTTTATAAAAATTGCTTCTCTAACTCATGGCATTAAATAAATATTCCCTAATCTGTATCATTTATAAGTATGCTTGTCTTTACTGTGTATATTTTTGGATTTCTACATGGTAAAATTAAGGAGAATGTGTAGAATACATGATACCTATAATAAAATGGAAAATCCATATTAGTGTGTATTACTATAAAGAAAAATATTAGAACTCAAGGAGAAAAGCCAGCTTCCAAAGGTATTGTAAATAAAATGCATTTTCATCAAGTAATGAGCTGAAGACTTTTCTAGGACTGAGCCTAAGTATCTAAGGTCCACCTTATACCTTTTACCTAATTTTGCAGTATTTAAAAAACTCATTTTCCTTCAAACGCATTCAAGTGGATAGAATTACATTAAGACAAAATTGCAAAAAAAAAATTGCTCTAGCAGTGTTGGTATGTCATGGGATATCCTGGCTGAGCAATGTTACGATAAATAACACAAGCGCATATACGGTTGTTAGCAGACTAGATTATCTAAGACGTGAGCCTCTACCATAGGAATACTGCCTTTTGGCCATGTGGAAAATAAATTCTGAAAAAATACAAAATTTGCCTTTTTGGTATAGCAATGATGGGAATGGCTTCTACACCATGACATAGATTTTTCTTCTCTTTGATTTTATTCTTCCTTTGACAGAGATTATACAGGGAAAACTATGAGAAGACAAAAGCAAAGAGCATGAACTACTGTGAGACCCCTAAATACCAACTCGACACTCTGCTGAAGAACTTCAGCGAGGTTGGAAAGGCCGTGGTTGCCCCTGGGGTTTGAGGGTTTCTCTACGATGTGACAAATAACGTACACAATCGACATATCTGTCAATATGCTTCTCTTTCAGGCTAAATACAAAGATTCCTATGTACAGAACGTCTTGGGCCATTACGTGGGCAGCTTCGAGGACCCATATCAAATACACTGCATGAAAGTCTCAGCTCAAAACAGTGACGTAAGTTGAAGACCATTGTTTTGTGTCTCGATGACATTCTTTGGGAGTAAGAACAGTCATGATCTATTTTCGTTCTTTCTCATTATAGAAAAATTACAAAGCCGAGTATGAAGAAGATAAAGGGAAATGCTTTTTCCCTCAGACAATCACACAAGAATATGAAGCAATCAAGAAGCTAGACCAGTGTAAAGACGTAAGTCAGCTGCCCGGACTTCTCCAAATGGGGTTTGGGGTTCCTGTGCCATCTAGTGGTGAATTCAGCAGGAGTTAACATGCTAATGCCTAGTGGTTAGCAGATGGTAAATTTTAAATTTGGGGTGGAACTGGGGAGCACAAAAGTTATTGTGAATTATTATTATAGCTTATGTCAGGCACTGTCCTAGATGCTGAGAAAGAAAAGGGAACAAGGTGGGCTGCCTCTGGGGGAGCATGCATTTGAGAGCGAGAAATAGATAATAAACAAAAAACATATAAAGAAGGAAGCTACTAGACAATGATAAAACAACCTATGTAGAATGATGCTATAGGATTGAAATAGGGTGATGTGGGAGAGAGAGTGGATGGGCTCCATAGGCTGGGTGCTCTGGGAGGGTCTAAGGCAGGAATGTGCAGTCATGCTGAGATCAAGGGGAGACAACTGGAAGAATGGTCTAATAGAGAACAGATGGGCACTTAAGGAATTGCAAGGACGAAGTAGCAGAAGCGTTCTGGAGACAGGGAGACAGCGGTAAGAAGTGAAATGGTCGGGGATGGGGGGGGGCAGATTCTGTAGAGTAGGGCTCATCAGCCACAGCACAGTTTAGGTCAAGTCGTATGGAGAGCCGTTGTAAGGCGTGAGCCGGAGGAAGATTAATCTGGTTGCTGAATTGCGGCAGGGAGACCAATTTAGAGGCAACATCAGGGGATGGAGATAGAGAAGTGACAACATGTCAACCAAGTTTTCAGAAAATAAACTCTATTTTTAACTGGAAACTCTATGTAGTATGTATATAAACAAGAATATAAAGATATGTTATTATGATATTTCATCAAAGAACATCTTTTCTAGCATACGTACAAAGTTCATCCAGATAAGACCAAATTCACGGCTGTCACTGACACTCCAGTACTGTTGCAAGCCCAACTCAACACGAAACAGCTTAGCGATGTAAGTGCCTTGATTTGTGCAAGTGTGGATGACCTCAAATGCTGTGTTTATTTGAAATATAAGCATTTTCACGGGCTCATCTATCTACCCAACAATGTCATTTTTCAAGATTTAATAAGATGCAAATGAAGCTGCTAGACTGAATTGCAACTTTGGGAAAAATGGTATTGGACGATAATAAAAATAATATTTCTTCAATAAGTCACCAATTTTTAGTGGGGAATTTGTCCATTGGGATCTGTCACACACCCAAAATAATGCATACTAAACTTCATGAATTTGGCAACAACAAAGCATGTATTTGTGTGGGTAACAAGGCGAGCATTTCCCATTCTTGAGTTTGCTAACAAAGGCTTTACAAAAAGATAAAGAGCGGCAGAGACAAGAAAGACCTCAGGCAGTGATAAGGAAACAAGCACGGGATGCCCATATGGAGTCCAAGCGGGATGGGGAGAGAGAGTGAGGGTGGCCAAGGACCATCTAAAGCAGGACGGCCCAGCCGGGCGGGGCTCGGAGAAGAGCAGCGGTGCTTCTCGGCCACACTCCTGTGGGCCACCCGGTGACCCGGTTAGAACACAGATTCTGATTCGGTTGGTCTGGAGGAGACGCGGACTCTCGCCAGCTCCTCGGAGCCGCTGCCGCTGCTGGCCCGCACTCCGGGCTGCACGGTGCCCACAGGGCTAAGAGCCGTGCAGCCTTCTCGGGGAGGAAAGTCCAGCCTGGCCTACGAGAAGATGTGGTTTAGGATCAGCTCGTTTGCAACTGGGAAAGTAGTGAATGACCTCACTGCACCCTGGGAGTCCTATCAGTTCATCATGCGGCATTTCTAGCATATTAGTATTTTATGTCACAAGAAGGAACAGCTAAACGCTAACATCATGGCCCAGCTGAGCCTGGGAAGCTGACGAGGAACAGGGTGTCCTAGGCCGTGTGTCGTCATCGCCTGCTCTTCTCACTGGCCTGGACCGGCCACGGGCGCCGTTGTCGACGACATTCATGCATTTGCCTTTAGCTCCAGAATTCAGCCTCATTCTCTCTCTATATCCCCTTCCTTCCACCTGTGTCACCTTTAAAAATTTTTAAATACAGTGCTGTACTTTACATTTTCAATAATCAGAATGTATATATCTTTTTGACTGTACTAGCATTTTAATTATTTAGATTATTTCTATTTTTATTTCTCTGATCATAGAATTTAATAGACTTTGAGTGTTCGTGTCCTGAAGTCACAGCCTAAAAGTTTAGATCCAACAATGAGTTTCCCACACGTACATTGTGATAGTGTTTATAAAAATGACAGCCCAAACTGGATTACACCACAATCCTGAAAGAGGGAGGGAGAGTCTAGGCCTTGTAGTGGACTTTGACTGCATAGACCATTGCTTTGAGGCGTGTTTCATAAAAGGGTAGGAGTAACTTAGCCGTTATACACTCTCCCACGTGCGCTCAAGGAAATCACGTGGCCCTGAACTGTTTGGATATCTTCTGTTTTCCAGCTGAATTACAAAGCAAAACATGAAAGTGAGAAGTTCAAGTGCAACGTGCCAGCAGATGCTCCACAGTTTATCCAGCACAGAGTCAATGCCTATAACTTAAGTGACGTAAGTATCAAAGCTACAGAAATCTACCATTATGTGCCCGTGTGAAGGGGAAATGTGATGGGTATTTGAAAGACCAGATTAGGAGTTACGCAATTAAACAACGGTGGCAATTGTTCCCAGAGTATAAGTGGAGCTTTTAAGGCTGAACTGCTCAGAAGGCTCTTACTTTGCTCTCCTAATTCACTTTCCACATTTTCTGTTACCACCAGAAACCTCCTCTTAATTACCCTCAGCTCATCTCTGTAGCGTTTGGCAAGCTCTTTCCTATGAATGTCACATTTCACCTTCTCTAAGTGGTTGTCTTTTTATGTTGTCCTTTATACGTCAGCATGGCAGAAATTTTAGAAAGCTCATAGGATATTAAGAAAGCGTATTATCTTTATGTGGTGGGAGGGAGAAGCTGGATGACACATTAATAAATAATTATACTATCAGTTGGTACATATAGTGTTTGTAGGTGAAAAAAGTCTACATATAGAAGTCTTCAGTCTGTTTCTTATTGTTACTGAATGAATCTGTGTTAGATGTTGTTCTAACAATTTTTCTGCTGAAATCTCGTGTTCAGAATATCTATAAGCATGACTGGGAGAAGAGCAAAGCAAAGAAGTTTGACATTAAAGTGGATGCCATCCCCCTGCTGGCAGCCAAAGCCAACAGCAGGATCGCCAGTGATGTGAGTATGGCCTGGGCACCCGGGCAGGGGGCCCCAGTGACGCTGCCTGATGGGTGGGATCTGGCATGTGTGATGTCTTCACAGGTGATGTACAAGAAAGACTATGAGAAAAGCAAAGGGAAGATGATTGGAGCCCTGAGCATTAATGATGATCCCAAGATGCTGCATTCTTTGAAGACAGCCAAAAACCAGAGTGACGTGAGTGTCTTTGTAGATCTATCTTGCTTTCAAGATGACATCCCTCTTAATATGCCCAAGGGGGCTAGCACGTAGAAGGATACCATGTCCACAGGCTCTGTCATGTTCACAACAAACTGCTGGGAATGAACTTTAGAAGTAGAATGATTTCCCAGATCCTTGTACCTTTGAGGAGAAAAGTTTCTGATTTATACTTGATGTCCATTTCACTTTGAAAACCGTTTTTTTAATATTTAATAGAATATTGATTTTAATTCTCAAAACATCACTAGATGGTTTCATATTCAGATTAAAAAATAACCTTTAAAATGATTATTTTAAAACTGTCTTTATATTGGAAGAAAATCATGAGTCAAAGATAAAAATCTCATTGTTAATTATTGTTCTTTATTGACTTCAGTAATTAGTACTGGCATAGGTTCAAGAAAAATACTCCATTGATTATAGGCTCCTTTGAACATCTGATAAAAGACTTGATCATTCGTCTAGAAAATTGAACTTTTTCTTCCTGCCTTTTGTCTGAATTTCAGAGAATATAAGTTCCCTATGGCTTGTCTATGGGCCAAGTCTCCTCTTTTGGTTGAAGTTCTTACTATAGAGGGGAAAAAATCTATTGCAAATTGCACTATATGCTGTGTTTAAAAAATGTTTAGAGAATTCCTTAAGAGTGTTCAACATGGCTTGCAAATATTATTTTTTCATAATTAAATAGAAGGATGCTTGTATCCTTTACTTTCCTTTCAACCATGTGTTCATATAATCTATATGTATCTTCATTAATTCATTTTGCATGTGCTATGTAGCCATATGGCAGTTTAAAACATCCCGTGGTCAGTAGTTTTCTCTAGTAACTTCACACTGATTTATGTCCGTATATAGTGATCACATATATCATATTATGTTTTTTACCAGCTCCTTATCCTTTCTCAGTTCAGAAGGTTATATCTGTTGACAGTACATGCATCTTTAGCCTATCACAGTACCTATTACAACACTAAGCACGTAGTATCTTCAGTAAATATTTGTTAATTGATATTGGTAACCAAAAGAGCTAGTCAATGATGAATCATTTTCACATACATCCAAGCTAAGTGCTAAGCTGCAGATATAGAACATGCATAGCTTTTAAAGAGAATCTTTTAAAGCCATTTGGACCTTTGACAACCTTTTGTATGTGCAGATATGTGTGAACTGGTATGAACATGAACAAAAGAATCAAACGGTTTAGTCAAAAACACTTCCACACAGCAATGCTGTGGCAACATTATCAGTTTGTTTGCTTATTTATTAAAGGTTTATTTATTTTAGAGAAGGAAGGAGAGAGGATGAGTGGGAGGGGCAGAGGAAGAGGGAGAGAAAAACTCAAGCAGACTCCACACTCAGCATGGAGCCCAACGTGGGGCTCAATCCCACAACCCCAAAATCCTGACCTGAGCTGAAACTATGAGTCAGACTCTCAACCAGCTGCACCACTTAGGTACCCCATCAGCTTATTTCTAATAAAGACAAACTGTATTTTTTCAATGTTCTTACATATGATCAGAAAGTTTCCATATTTTATTTTCATAAACCAGAGGCTAGATTTTACAATAAAGTGATGTTTATTCAGTGAGAGTGATTGCCCACAAAATATTTGGGAGGAAGATCACATTCCCTAAGAAAGCTAAAAGATCAGATTGTTTGCAACAGGAATTTCTACAGAAGATTTATATACTTGCTAGTTTGGGTCATCATCTTTATTTTTTTTAAGATTTTTTATTTATTTATTCATGATAGACATAGAGAGAGAAAGAGAGGCAGAGACACAGGCAGAGGGAGAAACAGGCTCCATGTAGGGAGCCCGACGTGGGGCTTGATCCCAGGACTCCAGGATCACACCCTGGGCCAAAGGCAGGCGCCAAACCGCCGAGCCACCCAGGGATCCCTGGGTCATCATCTTTAATGCTTATGTGATTATGGGGAGATAGAATGGTTTAGAATTTTCCTACGGGCACTGGGGTAGAATTTTTCTCTCTGTTAAGGTAATTGGTTGAGTGGACATGATGAAGCTGGGACCTTGACCTAATTAGCACCCTGTCTAACATTCCAGAAAACCAGCCAGTGAAAGTGCTTTCTGAGGCCCAGTCAAGATATTTGGTTTATGAGAACACTGTAATAAGTGCCAAGATTACTTTAATGGCTCAGTTTCACAAACTTTTCTCCTTTGAGGTCTTATTACTGCTGCAATCTGAAGCTTCTTTTAAACTGTTACTGAAATTAAACTTGGTATGAAAAAACCAAGGGGATTCTCAGTGGAGCTTATCTACTGTCAAGAGTAGAATAGTCAGGTTGGAAAAATCAGTAACCTCATAAAAATGATGTTAGAAAAGCTAAGTAGTCAAGGGGACAGCTTTATTCATGAAGTAGTCATTTTATAAAATCAGAAGCATGAAATGATTGTCCTATAATTTTCATCTATTTTTTTTAAATTTTCATCTATTAAAAAAATACTTCTTTATTGGAAAACAAAAATTAGATTACTTTGGTAAAAATAATGCTTGTTAATGGTCTTGAAAAAAACCCTGTGTTAAAATACCTTGGTGAAGTAGAAGCTGTGGCCCCCCTCCTGTTGTCTGACAGTTGCTCTTTGATCTAAAAGGAGATTTGATAACATATGTCCACGTCTGACTTTTTTTTGGAGGGAAAGGGTTCAATAATGTGTAACATACGAACAAATTTTAGAAAAAAAAATAACTACTCGGATGTTTGAATGTGTTTCTCTAACTCCTGTCTGTTGTTTATGAGAGATTTCTGTGCTTGTCCGGAAACCCATTGAGGATTTATGGTAATAAATGGAAAATTCCTATTCACAGCGTGAATATCGAAAAGATTATGAGAAGTCAAAGACTATCTACACGGCACCTCTTGATATGCTCCAAGTCACTCAAGCTAAGAAATCTCAGGAAATTGCCAGTGATGTGGACTATAAGCACATCTTACACAATTACAGCTACCCACCTGACAGCATCAACGTGGATCTCGCCAAGAAAGCTTATGGACTGCAGAGTGATGTGAGTAATCAGATTTTGTCTATTCCCTTTTTCTAAGGTGGAAATGGAAATAATCAAGTGGAATGGTGTTTTTGACCATTCTCAGAGGTGTTGGCATTGTCTTCTGTATGTAGCATGTATGTAATGGGAAAATGACCCTTGTGGCTTGATGAGAGCATGCCCTTCAGAGTTAGAACTAGATCTAGCATAAACTCATCTCTATATCCCTTCGGGAAAGCTATCAACCTTGCTGAGTCTACAGTGTTCCTTGTAAAATCGGAATAAGTAAAAGAATTCTTTTGAGAATATAAATGCATGCAAAATATTTAGCTTAGTGACAGGCCCTAGTGCATTCTCAGTAAACATGCACTGTTACCTCATTCACTGTTATCAATAATTTTTTACCTACATAGCTATCTTGCCTGAAAATAAAATATCTTCTATCATTTATAACATCAATTTTCATAATCATGGAAGATATTTTCTGCAGATGAAAACTCATCTAGGCAAATTAATTTGAGCTACACAATTGAACACTTCATCCTAACAATCTTATTTTTTTAATGTAGCAAAATACACATAACCTAAAACTAGCCACCTTTATCATTTTTTAAGTGTGCCATTCAGTAGCAGCTAATTATATTCACATTGTTGTGCACTCAGTCTTCAAAGCTTTTTCATCTTATAAAACTGAAACTATAGCAGTTAACTCCCTGTTTTCCCCTCTCCCTAGCTCCTGGCAACCACCCTTCTACTTGAGCTGGGCTGCTCTGTAGACCATGTATATGTAGAGTCATTCAGTATTTGTCTTCTTGTTACTGGCCTATTTCACTTAATGAAATGTCCTCAAAGTTCATTCATGTTGTAGCATGTATCAGAATTTCCTTCCTTCTTGAGGTTGAATAATATCGCATTGTATGTGCATACCACATTTTGTTTGTCCCTTTATCCATCAGTGAACATTTGTGTTTCTTCCGTCTTTTTGGCTATTCTGAATAATGCTTCTACAAACGTAGGTGACAAATATTCCTTTGAGAGCCTGCTCTCAATTCTTCTGGGTATACTCTCAGAAATGGGTTTGCTAGATCACATGGGAATTCTATTTTTAATTTTTTGAGGAACCACTCTACTCTTTTCTATAGCACCTGAACGATTTTAAATTACCATCACTAACAATCCTATTTCGTGCATTGTTATTTATTTTTTAAATTTTGCTATGTTTCTTTCTCCCAAGTAGATGGTAAGCCTTTCAAAGGCAGAAACCAAATAGTTTCTTGATTTTTCATTCCAATTAAAAGGCCCACACTAAAGAACAATGGTTTGAATTTTGCATCTAGAATATAAGTTTTAGGTACCACATATAGCCAGACAATAAGAGGAGCCTATTATTTAATTCTCTTAGAGAGTGAGAGTAGGGGTGTGTATGGAGGGCTAGGGGAGAGGGAGAGGGAGAGAGAATCCCAAGCAGGATGCACACCCAGCACAGAGCCTGACATGGGGCTTGATTCTACAACGGTGAGATCATGACCTGAACCAAAATCAAGAGTTGAACGTTTAAGCAACTGAGATACCCAAGCACCCCAAGAGTAACCTATTATTTTAATGGCATCAGGTGTGTCCCCAAAATAGGAAAAATTCCAAGTAATAACAGCCTTCTACAAGCAAATTGAGTGTAACTATTTTATTTTTTAAATACTTTATTTATTTGAGCAGAGAACAAGCAGCAAGGAGGGGCAGAGGGAGGTAAAGAAGCAGACTCCCTGCTGAGCAGGAAGCCCGATGTGGGGCTCAATCCCATGACTGGGGATCACAACCTGAACCAAAGGCAGACGCTTAACCAACTGAGCCACCGAGGTGCCCCTAGCATAACTATTTTATTTTATTTATTTTTTTTATTTTTTTTAGCATAACTATTTTAAAGTGCATTGTTAACCAATATAGAAACACTCCAAAGTTAACCATTACACATGAAGGGCAACGTGTGTAAACATATAGTACAAATAACTGTTATCAAGTCTTATCAGAAGATGAGCAAAATTATCTACCTTCAATGGCCATCGGTCCTAATTTGACCAAAGAAACATAATACTTAGAGTTCCAGGGAGCAAACACCTCACCTTTGATTATCTAAATATAACAATTTTTTTTATTCTTTGAAGTATAGCTTTAAATTTAGTATTCATATTGGAATTAGAGTCCCACATACCTCCTTTCAGTTGGAAATAAGGATGAGATGGACTACATGCCAGCTAGAAGAACACTGATGACCTAAGGGCTGTTAAAATCTCCCACCAAGGAAATACTTAACATAACTGAATATGGGGCATCTGGGAGGCTCAGTCAATTAAGCATCCGATTCTTGATTTTGGCCCAGGTTATGATCTCTCTGGGTCTGAGATCGAGCTCTGTGTTGGGCTCTGTGCTCAATGTGGAATCTGCTTGTGTTTCTTTCTCTCTTCCTTTGCCCCTCCCCCCACTGATGCTTGTGCATGCGATCTCTCAAATAAGTAAAATCTTAAAAAAAAAAAAAAACCTTAATATATGGAGTACGGAAGCTGGTCAGAAATCTTAACACTCACTGGGTGTTATTCTGTATGTTGGCAAATTGAACACTAATAAAAAATTTATTATATAAAAAAAGAAATCTTAACACTGTTTTGGGTGAAACGTTAATGATTTCATGAATAAGGATGATGCTGAACAAAAAACCTGTAACCTTTCTCTTGGTGTTTTAGGTTGAATACAAGGCTGACTACAACAGCTGGATGAAAGGTTGTGGCTGGGTGCCTTTTGGATCCTTAGAAATGGAAAAGGCAAAGAGAGCTTCAGACATCCTAAATGAGGTAAAGCCATCCCACGTGCCACAGAGAGGGTTGGAATTGTGCTGTGTTAAAGCCCCCAGAACCATGGAAGCACCTTCTTTTCCCTCTTCATTCTCTCATGATTGTTATTGAGAAAAAAGCACTTACCACGTGCATGAATTATCCAGATAGATAAGGTTTACATCACCAAAACCCTTTATATTAACAATTCATGATTATATTATTTTTAAACAACTGTATCAAGGTATAATTTGCATGCCACAAAATTCACCCATTTTTAATAAGTTCATGTAGTTTTATGGTCATCACTATAACTGAATTTTAAAATGCTGCTAGAATGCCAAAGTTTCCTTGAAAAACTCCCACTCCCATCTGCAATGCCCAGTAACCAGAGATCTTGCTCTCCGTCCCTATAGTTGTACTTTTCTAGAAATTTCTTATGTATGAGCCTTCCTTCACTTAGCACCATGCTTTAGAGGCTCATCTACATATCTGCAATTCATTCCTTATTATACTGAGTAGTATTCCTTTGCATAGCTATATTTTTGGCTGTCCAGTGGTAGACATGTGGATTCTTCCCAATTTTGGCAATTATGAATAATGCATAGATGAATACTATGGAAATTGTCCTTTAAGTATTACACCCTATGTCCTATTCTTGATGATTTTGAAGTACTAGATAAGTTGTTATTCAGTCTAAGAAAAAGTAGCGATAACTTTGCACTCTAAATGGCCAGGTGATCTGTCCCTTCCCCTCCGATAGAGGCACATTCCCATGGCTGGCAGGTGAACCCATCAGGGAGGTTAGCCTACATAAAGAAGGGACGGAGGTACTGAGTGAAGGTTCTTGTTTCTGTTGTTCTGGGATTTTGCTTGCTTTTGGCGAACAACATTTTATCTCCTCAGAGATTTTTCACAAAAGTTCCTCTGAGTTGGTGGTTTTCAGAAGTCTGAAGCCAAGTGATGCTACTTCATACACAAAAGTGGGATGTAGAAGATGCACGAAGGAAGAAGACTGGGAGACTAGATGGAGGAAAACAAGGAATGTAGCTAGAAGGTCCCGTCGGAACCCCTTCCACTGTCTTCTCTCCTGTAGCTCCTCAGCACTTTAGTGATAAGCTGTGGACTAGTCACACGGAGGCTGCAGAGCAGAAGTTCTCCCTTTCTTATAGGAACCCCTAGCCATTGCCTAATTCCCCAAGTCCTCCCCCCTCAACCAGAGAGCTGCTTTACCTCTGTTCCACTGACGAATCGGAGAGCCTGTTAGTGTCACACACAAGACGCTCCAAATTTCCTTGCATGCTTTTCTGATGCTTTAGAAAACTTTGTGGTGTTTTTGGGTTCTGTTTAGCTAAGAGTACCCTCTTTCATTTCATAAGCAAGAAGTAGTCTGGTTCCTGAAAGTTATATTGGTCTGTAATGCCCCAAGAAGCTAGTATCTTAACATTTTAAAATCAGGAAAAAACCCTTGTTCCTCCAAAATAAACCTCAAGGATTTTTATATATTAGCCTTCAGTGAAAGTAATATTGCTGTTTATCTTGTTTTAATTCACCAAACAGAAAAAATACCGCCAACATCCAGACACTCTCAAGTTTACTTCGATTGAAGATGCTCCGATTATAGTACAGTCCAAAATCAACCAGGCCCAGAGAAGTGATGTGAGTGCTAATTCTGTCTGTGTTTTAATAAATGTTAACAGAAACAAATACACTTGGTTCTAAACGTGCTGACCACCTGTGGTTATTCTGTAATCCAAAGAGACTCAGTTCCAAGAGCAACTCTGTAACTCTCCCAGCTTTTCATTAATAAGACACACCTAAGTCACCTTTCCAGGGTGTTACGTATGCTACGCTGACCGTCCTCCCAGCCATTTAACATTGAAGACTAGGGGCTTCTCTTGATGACAAGAAACACTATAAGCCTATTTCTAGGAAAGACCAGGAAAATGAAGGTATGCAGCACACCTTCTGGAGGAACTACGTTGTAAGTCAGAGCTAAGACAATAATCATGTAGAATAAAAACCACCCCAGAGTCCCATCAGTCACCCACCAAGCAGAAGATAGATGGCTGTGTATCCCACCCAGTTAGCCTTTTCTGTGCTCAGGGAAGGATCTGCAGGTTAACATTTTCATCAGACCATCTCCCGGGGCTAACCTCTCTGAGGTGCCCCTACCAAAGCTCAGAAGTGCCTAGCACATACTGAGGGACCTTGGCCAAGGCTGAACGGGCACTAGGATGGGACCCTGTGCATTGCATATGAGACCTTGAAGGCCCACAGATCTGTGCAGGTGAATGTGGGGATGACCCAGAGAACATCATTCATAAAAAGCACCTCTGTGTAATGTGATCTGTTCTGAAATTATTTTCCTGTGTCGATAAACCCTTTTCCCTCCTTTGTTTTGTTCATGCATTTCTTTTCATCTTTCAGGTTGCATACAAAGCCAAAGGAGAAGAAATTCTTCACAAGTACAACCTGCCAGCCGACCTGCCCCAGTTCATCCAGGCTAAAGTTAATGCGTACAATATCAGTGAGGTATGCTCGTGAGCTCAGCTGCTGGCTGCATGTAAAGGCCTTTCTAAATGTGGCCTCAGTTATGTGCAAAGGAATTTTTTCTTTCAGAATATGTACAAAACAGACTTGAAAGATTTGAGCAAGAAGGGCTATGACCTGAGAACGGACGCGATTCCCATCAGAGCCGCCAAAGCTGCCCGGCAGGCAGCAAGTGATGTAAGTGCCGCTGGTGGTCCCCAGTGTGTAACTAGGAAGTATGGGTGGGGTGGACTCGCTATCCAGAAGTCGCCGTGTCTGCTGTCCCCAGCGGGAAGTGAGTCCTGTTGAAAACTATTTAGAAAAGAAAGTTCCCTAAACAGGTCTGAATTTTCCTGGCAGTAAGGATTTGTAGAACCTTTACTAACCTGTTCTAATGAAACACTCTAAGTTAAAGGTCTCCTCCGTATTTCTGTACAAATTCACATTATTCTCCTAATGGAAATAAACAAGTCACTCACTATTTAAGTCCTAATAGCCTCCTGGTGGTAACATTTTTGTCTCAAAACTTTAACTTCTATGAATTCCCTCTTTCCCTTATTTCTTTTTAATTAATTGCTTCCAGAGATGGATTAATTGGCCCCAAGGTCCATAGCAGTCATTAGATTCCATGAAAGTTAGAAATTTTGTCTTTTTTCCTTATCATACTTGTAACTATGAACTAGTTACTTTCCTCTTTGAGATTCAAATCAAATTGACTCAAACCCCCCACCTGCTAACCTTTAGGAAGTAGGATACCCTTTCTTCTGCTTAATGCAGATATTCTGAGGTTTGTCTTTCCATTACCTCTGGCTCCTGCTTTGTACACAGTGGTTTCGCTCATGCTCACCTGGACTCTCCTGTCCTGGATTCACTTCTTTTTCTGGTCTGCATGGTCCAGGGATGGAACACAGCCCCGTCTTTTGGTCCCCCGACCCCAAGTCCCAAGCACAACTTCATTGATTGTTTGAAATGAAGTTGACATTGCACCGATGTAAATAAGTTACAATTGAATAATAAATACTTGTATCATCAAAGTCCTGCCATCCAAAATTTCTTACCCATTCCCTTTCTCTCTGGGTACATTCTTCCAGCTACTCCCCACCCCAGTACACACATAAGCTTTCCTTCACATCTCTGCTTCTCAGTTTCCCATGCTTCTTCCCATATCTCCCCAAGCAAGTTCAGTTCTTCTCACTTTATAATTCAGAGCCAATTCATGTTTTCACACAACTGGCTCTGGGTCTTCCTTTGAATATCCAAATACTCATTAAAATTCTACTACAACTAAGATAGCCAGCTCTTTGGGGGGCTCCTGGAGCAGCACAATATAACTGGTAGTGATTGCAGAATGTTTATCTTTTCATTTGTCTCTACCAGTGTATAAGTAGAAAGGAACTTACTACCTTGTCTCTGACATGAATTATGGAAATGTTCCCCACCCCAACCTCTCTCAGGTGGCTGAAGCAGCTACAGACAATTAAATGGGCTCTAAGTAACATTTTAATTATACCAGGCTACATTTCAAACTATATACAAATGAATACATCTAATTGGTTGTTGAAGTAATTCCTGGGACGCTCACTTGCTTTAAGTCATGGTCTCATTGTTCAGCAAAATCTTCATAACTACATTTTAAAATACACCCACTTTGTTTCCAATAGGTTCAATACAAAAAAGATTATGAAAAAGCCAAAGGGAAAATGGTTGGCTTCCAAAGTCTCCAAGATGATCCTAAACTGGTTCACTATATGAATGTAGCCAAGATACAATCCGACCGAGAGTATAAAAAAGACTATGAGAAGACAAAAACAAAATACAACACACCCCATGATATGTTCAATGTTGTGGCAGCCAAGAAAGCTCAGGATGTTGCCAGCAATGTCAACTATAAGCATACACTCCATCATTACACCTACCTGCCTGATGCCATGGACCTGGAGTTGTCTAAAAATATGATGCACATACAGAGCGATGTAAGTGACACTTACTTCACAAGATAATCCTCTCCTAAGGTCAGAAACTGCATGAGAACCCACTGCTTGGGGCACTTACTCCTTTTTTTCCCCCTTTGCTATAGAATGCCTACAAGGAAGACTACAACACCTGGATGAAAGGCATAGGCTGGATACCTACTGGCAGTCTGGATGTAGAAAAAGTTAGGAAAGCAGGTGATGCCCTGAATGAAAAGAAGTACAGGCAGCATCCAGACACCATCAAATTTACCAGCATCGTGGACTCCCCAGTTATGGTCCAGGCAAAACAGAACACAAAGCAAGTCAGTGATGTAAGTACAAAAGAGGGGGCCAAGAATGGAGGGAGGCTTCAACAAAATAATTAGCAGCTCAAAAGTTTTATTCTTTGGAGCCATTAATTTTCCTTTTACTTTATTTAATTTAAAATAATAATTACAGTTATTTTTAGTTTGGGGGTCACCTGAGTGGCTTAGTTTGGTTAAGTGTCAGACTCTTGATATCTCATATCAGGTCTTAATCTCAGGGTCATGAGTTCAAGCCCTGCATTGGGCTCCATTAGAAAAAAAACAAAAACAACCACAATTATTTTTAGTTTGGGCACTAACATTTTCTTCTCTATTACTATTTATCTTTTTATAACATCTTCCTTTTTAGCTGCCTTTGAAATACTGTGTTACTGGATAAATTTGTCATGATGAAAAAGTTCTACTCTTGTACTACACCTGTATATACACACACAAAATTTAAATTCCAGACACTTTAACAAACTCATCACCTTCAAGTCCATATTAAGTTGCATATATTTGCTGTTCATATATAAAATACTAGTAGTACAGGGAAATAATTCACATGAGTATATGGTTTTGCTTCTCAGAATTCATCATACACAAATATTATAGAGGCTTTTGAAAACTTACATCTTGGAGATTAGTATGTTGTTTGCCCGGCTGTCCATGAACAATGTGTATGACCTGGCTAAAGTCAGACCTAAAAGGAAGCTTAGTGTATAGAAGAATTAAAGGGACATGGAAAGCATTTATTTATTAATTCATTGAATAAATGTTTTTGAACTCCTTCCCTGTGCTGGGCATTGTATTATAAAGACGCCATAGATGAGGAGTAGTGAGATATAGGATATAACAAGGATATAAGAGTGTAAAACAAAAGCATGGATAGAACCAGACAGAGCATTGCCACACCAAGAGGTGAATGCTACAGGAGAGGTATGTGCCAAGTGCAAGAGAAGAGGGTAACCCCCCACCAAGGCTTCCCTGGCAAATAAGGGAAGAGGGTGCATTCTTGCTGAAAGAAAAAAACATAATGACTAACAAGAGCTAATGAACTGGAAGGACGGTGAAGGGTTTGGGATTATTATCTGATAATTGAGGATCTTGCGTGCTTATACTCTGGATATTGTGGGGTAGGTAATTGGAGGTATTGAAGATCTTAATCCATGGAGTTGATTATCATATCTGTGTTCTAAAAGATAGCTCTGACAAAGAGTGCTGAGATGGCATTGGTTAGGGGAGAGATTGGAGGTAAGAAGATAGATTAAAAGCGCTTACAGAAACCTAGCAAAAGACTCCTTTGGACTTCAACTAAAGCACTAGCAATGGCAGAGGAGATGTGTAGAGGACAGAATCAGTGAGACTCTGTGAATGCCTAGCTATGGTTTCTAAAGGCAGTGAGGAAGTAAAGTTACCTCTTGGATGCCTAGAAGAAGTTATTTAGGATTTGAGAATTCAAATAGATATCAGCCTCTTTAGACTTTGTGATACATAGACGGCAGTTTACACGTGATATCTGCTTGAGGGTTTATGTGATAAATGACAGTCAAGAGATTGAAAATCTAGTGATTCCAGTTGTGTTTTAGATTTTTAGAAATCAAGCAATTTCTTTTCTATTACCAAGAGGAGGACACAATCTAAGTTCTATATCCTGCACCTAGCTGTCTTTCTGACATCTGTAAAAAGGATAGGATAGGGTAAATATGAAACGGTAAAACTCTCAAGTACACTGGGTAATGTAGAAGTGCCCTCATAGCATGAGGAGATTATTATATGGTTTTAGTGCTGCAATTGTAATTGGAAAGGTTTTTTTTTTTTTTTAGCAGAAGTGAAAGACTCCTTCTAAATGCCATTTTCTAAGAATCAAAAACCCAAAACTAAAAAACAAGACCTGTTTACTCCATTAGTAAAGATTGGACTTTTCTGACTTTGGTAAATTCTGTTTATTCAAGTTAGGGTTTCGCATTTGAAATGATTTTCCATTCATTTCTAGCAAAGATCACTGTTTTCTACTTTTCTATTTTAATACACAGAGTTTTTAGGTCTTTCTAAAAATGACAAAATGCTTGATTTTTTTTTAAAAATAGGGAAATACCTTTGATTTTTAACAATAGAAGTAGTAGAGGGACTGTGCTGGGAGTAACTCCTTTGTGCAATTCAAACATTTTCTTTTTTTGTGCTATCTGTGATACATGTTATTTTTGTGATTGTGTATTGCAGATCTTATACAAAGCTAAAGGAGAAGATGTGAAACATAAATACACTATGAGTCCTGATCTCCCTCAGTTTCTCCAGGCCAAGTGCAATGCTTACAATATAAGTGACGTAAGTAGGGTATTCAATGGGGTGTGAAACCCAGACAAGGTGGTAAAGTAATAGAATCTCAGAGTAGGATGGGGCCTTGATAACTATTTAGGTCAGTTTCCCACACACATACTGGATGGAGCCTATCTCATGACGATGGCTCTCTGCCTCTTAAGTTGGCCTCTTCAAGGGCAGTATAATTCCAAAAGGATGTGACATTTTCCCTTGCATGGAGCCCAACATCTGTTCCTCTAAAACTTCGAGTTAGTTTTCCTCATTTTGCAAGTGGAGAGAGTTATTATCCTGCAGAAAAATAAGAATTAATGAAATCCTTTTATTACAGCAAACCTGAAATTTCTAAAGCTAACCACCAGGTCTTCCCTTGACCTTCCTTCCGTAAGAGTGGACAACTTCATTTTCTCTAGTTGGTCCTCACACACCAAGGTTTCCAGAAAGAACATTTATTCCTCTCTTCTAGATCCACTCCAGTTTCTCCGCATCCTGCTTTGCTCTGCACCCAAACCAGGTTTGGGTGTATAATTGGTGCAGCATCCTGTAATTTCATGCTACACAAGGTGTGACATTTTGCTAATGTGACTTCCCAAAACAGAATGTACTGTAGGAGATTCCTTTAGCTTCTATCTGGAAATGAACAAAACAGTCCCAGCAATTGGGGACTCACTTCAGCTGATCCATGCACAGCATGCTGACCTCCTTCTTTCCTTCATATCCCAGGTCTGCTACAAACGGGACTGGCATGATTTAATAGCCAAGGGCAACAATGTGCTGGGTGACGCAATTCCCATCACTGCGGCCAAAGCATCCAGAAACATTGCCAGTGATGTGAGTAAAAATTTTAGGTGAAATGTGGGTGCATTACCTTTTTAAAAACTAATCAAATGTGTGCTTGTCTAAATGATGCCACATTGAAAACGATATGTCGAGGTAATGACGTTGAAATTCTCCAAAAGATACTGTTTTGAAAAGCTGTCATTTTTTCAAAATTCCTTGATTCTTTTCCATTGACCCCACTTGGTAGAGCTGTCGTAAATCTGACAACCACTTTCTCCCCTGATTCATAGGCCAAATTACCTCTACTGACACATTTCCTTGACAGCCTACATTTATTTTCAGTGAGAACACCCTACCTGACACTAACACATTAAATTCAAATGACTGCCTGCATAATAATTGTATTAAGAAGATTGAAAAGATATTCTATTAAATGTAAGGATTTTGTAAACCAAATGGGTAAAGGTCCATTTTTCTTGAATTTAATTTTCATTTATGTAAATCAATGCCCATTTCATCTGTAATAGGAAATGTATACACTTCCACTTCTTCTCATTGAAGATCAAAAATCTCAAACAGCATGCATGCCCCGCAGACTTCACTGTCACCTACTATCCTGAGGGCTACAATCACGGTTTGGGAAAGGAGAAAAAAGAAGCCACCCATGTGTGCAGACCACAGGGGAGCTCAGCTTTCCTTAGAGAGAGGTCCCTGAAAATGCGTCCCTCAGAGATGTGCACACCACTATGGAATACATCTCTAGATTAAGGACAAAGTGAAAGTCTAAATATGACTTTATCATTGTTTTAGGCTTTGTGCAGGGCTCTTTCTAACATACCTAGAAATGTCTCGATGACCCTTTTGCCTGCTAAGCTCTTGTTTATAAATTGCTGCATAAATGACACGAGCAGAGTTTCTGCAGAATTTAAGTGGATTTGAGTTCTCTTCTATAAAAATTGAGGTTTTGGGGATCCCTGGGTGGCGCAGCGGTTTGACACCTGCCTTTGGCCCAGGGCGCGATCCTGGAGACCCGGGATCGAATCCCACGTCGGGCTCCCGGTGCATGGAGCCTGCTTCTCCCTCTGCCTGTGTCTCTGCCTCTCTCTCTCTCTCTCTCTCTCTCTCTGTGACTATCATAAATAAATAAAAATTAAAAAAAAATTTAAAAATTGAGGTTTTGACCTGTTACCTACCATACAACTCCGTCTACACCCCATTGCCGGTGCCAGCAGCGAGAGAGCTTGGGCTGCAGAGCCTTTGCGCTGAGGTTTTTACTGCCAGGGGAAGCTCCCAGCCATTCCTGCCCTTCCTGTTCCTGAACTCCTCTGCAGCTGCTTCAGCAGGGAGCTTGGAAAGAGGCTGCTGAGAAATGGGTGGAGAAGGCCGGGCTACCTGCTTACGCAGTATCTAAATTGATGCCCCCTAGAAAGAAGAGGGGTTTGTTCTAACCTTACTCCAGCAGCCTGAGACAACACAGTAAAGGTTTCCACCCCCTACTCCCAAGAAAAACTGTGTGAACTCACATACAGAGTCCTTTGGAGTTTCTTCTACGTCAGTTGCATACGTATCACTCGGTCAATGGGAGCAGTATATGGAAGGTTTTCTCACTAATTTCTAATGTTCTGTGATGTATGATAACATTCTGTGGTGGTAGTAATGGATTGGGAAAATTCACATCCCTAGGAAACCAAGAGGTACTGCCTTATATTTGGAATGTGTCTTGTTGCATTAAGCATGAACATTCAGATGGGTTAAAGTAAAGTCCGACATGCAAAAGCATTTGTAGGATTTATAGCAAAGAAAAAAACTGGTCCTGAATCTATCATGATACCCATTTGTAACCCAGCAGTGTTGGAAATAACTGTTTTCACTCTGAACTTTCTGGGGCACATGGGAGTGGGGAGGTATGGTTTGCATTCTTGTACAGTCTTCCAGAAAGTCACAATGTTCGAAGTGCCTTTGTGTGTGACTATACTTGCTATACCTAATGTTATCAACTTTGCTAACCAAATTTTGCCTTCGCAGTATAAATACAAGGAAGCTTATGAGAAGTCAAAGGGAAAGCATGTGGGTTTTAGAAGCCTTCAGGATGATCCCAAGCTGGTCCATTATATGAATGTGGCAAAACTGCAGTCGGATCGTGAATACAAGAAGAACTATGAGAACACCAAAACGAGCTACCATACCCCTAGGGACATGGTTAGCATTACTGCTGCGAAGTCAGCCCAGGATGTTGTCACCAACGTCAACTACAAACAGCCCATACACCATTATACCTACCTACCCGATGCCATAAGTCTCGAGCACACCAGGAATATGAATCAAATTCAGAGCGATGTGAGTATGACAGGCCCAGGAATGTTGGTACTTCAGGGGTGATCCTCTTCTGTCTTAATAGGCTTCACAATACAGGAATATATTTGAGAAATGCACCTTTAACAAAGGCATGGTAGACGAGCAGGGGTTTTGCTGTCTTTCTGTTCTCCTGTTAGTCATTGACATTGTCTTTATTAACGCACGGATCAAAGATAAAACCATATTCCACTAAGTATATAAACCACTTTGATTCCCAGCAAGAGGCCATGGTCGCTCTTGGCAGACCTGTTTCAATGGTGACATGTAGAATGAAAAATAGTATTCTCTACTCTTTCTGAATTCAGGAACATTTTTTCTTTTTTTTAACTGAAATTCATTCTCATGCACATTAATCTATGTGGTGAGTCATTTAAATGAACCAGGGAGGCTTTGTGATTGCATTGCAGCATGATTCATGGAGAGCTGCATGGGGAGGCTGTTTAATATTCAGGGCATTTCCTTCTGCAGGAACCAGATTTCTGTAAGAATCATCCTCTGTAGGGAAAGATATGGCATCCGTTTATTGTCACTCGACGAAGATGTCTTTCCCCAGCTGAGATGTCTCTCCCCAGGAATAGCCTAGGCGGACAGTATGGGTGAAATTCAAAGTTGTGGGGTTTTCAGTGAAATAAAAAAGAAAGCCCAATTTATTGTCAGAAGAGACACAATTTTTTTTTTTTTAGCATTATCCATGGAAGTATGTGGCCTAGATTCCCTCTGTGTCGTAGAATGCACTCGAAAAGCAGAACTGCTGTTTCTTAGTACCAGATACTGGGGAAGAAGCTCAATGGCATACGTAGTGAAAGGCTTCTTTACGGACCTGAGCATGCTAGAAGGGTGGCTATTGTGATTTCCTCTGGATATAATTGCAGATTTCAGAGGCCACCTTTGTAGGCTATCTCCTCATATGAAATTATTCTTTTACAGAATGTGTATAAAGACGAGTATAACAACTTCTTCAAGGGCATTGGATGGATCCCTATTGGTTCTCTGGAGGTTGAGAAGGCCAAGAAAGCAGGTGATGCCTTAAACGAAAGGAAGTACCGGCAGCACCCGGATACCATCAAGTTCACAAGTGTGCCGGATTCCATGGGCATGGTTCTGGCTCAGCA
The DNA here is from genome assembly GCF_905146905.1 of Nyctereutes procyonoides. NCBI lineage: Eukaryota > Metazoa > Chordata > Mammalia > Carnivora > Canidae > Nyctereutes > Nyctereutes procyonoides. The sequence continues at coordinate 14,182,051 of NW_026575136.1, read as the reverse complement.
GAACACCAAGCAGCTAAGTGATGTAAGTGGTTCGGGGCTTATCCAGGGGAGCCTGGGATTATCTGTGGATTTTATTTCCTACACCAGTCTCGGTTGTCACATTATCATAGATATCCAGGGGTGCTTGGTGGCTCAGGCTGTCAGGCCGCTGACTCTTCATTTTGGCTCAGGTCATGATCCTCAGGGTCCTGGGATTGAGCCCTGCGTCGGGCTCTGCACTCAGTAGGGAGTTGGCTTGAGGATCTGCTCTCTCCTCCTTCCTCTGTTCCTTTCTGCCGCTCACATGTGTGCTTGCTCGCGTTCTCTCAAATAAATAACCCCCCCCCCGCCCAAGATTTATCCATGAATAACCCCATTCCACCATCCTTCTCCATCCTTCTTAATTCCACATGTCAAGGTGCATCTGTGTGTTTGTCAACTGCTTTCAGGGGTACATTAGAAAGGCCTTCTCCCTGTTCTCTTTATGTCCAAGTTCCCAGTTGCTTCAGAAGAAGGAGGATTTTCCAGATTTATTTTCCAAATGTAGAGGATCTGTGCTATTTATAGGCAGACCCCTATCATTATACACAAGAAATGAAATGATTACTGTAATCATCTGTGATTCCTGCTGAATCGTAAGCCAAGCTATTTATTACTCTGAGTTGCAAGCGCTCTCCGTGGCTACCCGGGGAGAAGGCCTGTCCTCAGCCTCTGGCATGACAGCTCGAGGTTCTGGAAGGCGAGCCGCTTCTGGGGGGAGGCAAGCACCTCACTTCCCGAGCCCACATCTACCTGGCCCCTCACTGCCTCAGAGCCTGGTTGCAACGCTCAGTGCCTCACCTCATTTGGGATTTCAGAGTTCTGTTAAAATCCCTCTGACAGAGCAGCGAGGAAAGCAACCCAGAGATGATGTTGTGTGTTTTAGCCCCAGACGTCGAAGGTGGGGGGAGGCTTTGCATGGCTCAGATTTGAGAATCCTCTGTGGATGTCATTTCTCAGGCCCATCTCTGTTGTCACCTTACCATGGATAGTTTGAGCTTAGCTCCACGTGGGGTGGGGGTGGGTGTTAGCTCAACCGCGAGGTGTGTGTGTGTGTGTGTGTAAGCTCTATGTGCGGGGGTGTTAGCTCCATGGCCGTGGGTGTGTATGTGTTAGCTCCATGGGGGGGGGGTGTTAGCTCCACGGGGATGGGTGTGTGTGTGTGTGTGTGTGTGTGTGTGTGTGTGAGTGTGAGCTCCACATGCGGGGGTGTTAGCTCCATGGCGGTGGGTGTGTATGTGTTAGCTCCATGTGGGGGGTGTTAGCTCCACGGGGATGGGTGTGTGTGTGTGTGTGTGTGTGTGTGTGTGTGAGAGCTCCACGTGGGGTGTGTTAGCTCCACGGGAATGGGTGTGTGTGTGTGTGTGTGTGTGTGTGAGTGTGAGCTCCACATGCGGGGGTGTTAGCTCCATGGCGGTGGGTGTGTATGTGTTAGCTCCATGTGGGGGGTGTTAGCTCCACGGGGATGGGTGTGTGTGTGTGTGTGTGTGTGTGTGTGTGTGAGAGAGCTCCACGTGGGGTGTGTTAGCTCCACGGGAATGGGTGTGTGTGTGTGTGTGTGTGTGTGTGTGTGTGTGTGAGCTCCATGTGCGGGGGTGTTAGCTCCATGGCGGTGGGTGTGTATGTGTTAGCTCCATGTGGGGGGTGTTAGCTCCACGGGGATGGGTGTGTGTGTGTGTGTGTGTGTGAGCTCCACGTGGGGGGTGTTAGCTCCACGGGGATGGGTGTGTGTGTGTGTGTGTGTGTGTGTGTGTGTGTGAGAGAGCTCCACGTGGGGTGTGTTAGCTCCACGGGAATGGGTGTGTGTGTGTGTGTGTGTGTGTGTGTGTGTGTGTGTGTGAGCTCCATGTGCGGGGGTGTTAGCTCCATGGCGGTGGGTGTGTATGTGTTAGCTCCATGTGGGGGGTGTTAGCTCCACGGGGATGGGTGTGTGTGTGTGTGTGTGTGTGAGCTCCACGTGGGGGGTGTTAGCTCCACGGGAGTGTGGGGGGGGGCACTAAACATGCAGATGCTTCGGACTCTGTTCCCGGCGCGGTTCCCAGCGAGCTAGGTCTGCCCCCGGGTCCTCGTCTTCGCCACCCCGACCCAGGCCGCGCACATGTACCCGGTGCCCGCTGCCGCCTCCCCACTGATCCGGGGCAGCCTCCTCAGGCCTCCCAGCCTCCGGGCACCTGCCTGCTGTTCAGTGGCCGCAGTCGGTCAGCGTGGCCTTCTCTCCCGGGGGCAACCGCAAGCGGCTGGTGTGCGGGCTCCCACCCCGGGTCACACATGACCCCCGGGGGAATGGCCTTAACACACGTCACAGGGACGCCGGGGCGGCCCAGGGGGTGGACTCTGCCTGCGGCCCAGGGCAGGACCGGGGTCCCGGGGTCGAGTCCCATGTCGGGCTCCTGCATGGGGCCTGCTGCTCCCTCTGCCTCGGTCTCCACCTCTGTGCCTTATGGGTAAATAAAACTATATTTATTTATATATTTATAACTAAGAGCCTATATATATTTACATATAAATCGCAGCCCTCTTATGCTTAACGGCCCTTAGTAACTTCTTGAAGTAAAAATCTCCCCTTACCTTGGCTGCAGGCTCCGGGGCCCCGCCCCCCACTCTCCCAGCCCCGGGGCTCTGGGACCCAGGCCGCGTTGGGCTCCTCACCTCGGCCTTGCCCTTGGGACCCCGCCCATGGCTGTACAGGGGCCTCCCTGGAGAGCCTCCACCGCCCCCACGCGCCGCGACCCGGGTCAGCGCAGGTTCCGGCGTCCGGGCTCGTCCGCGTGGCCTCCGGGAGCACAGGCGGCCTGTGCGGCCCCGTCTGCGGCCCCTCACGCGGACGCCCGCGCCGCAAGGTGGGGGGCGGGGGCACCGGCCTGGCGCGTGGTGGGGAGCGACGGGCCACGTGAGGGGCCGCGCGGGGAGCCGCCTCCCGCCCTGACTGACCGTCGCACCTGTGATTGCAGCTGAAGTACAAGGCGGAGGGGGAGAAGCGGAAGCACACGTACACCCTGGACCCTGCGCTGCCGCCCTTCATCCAGGCCAAGGTCAACGCCCTCAACCTGAGTGACGTGAGTGTGGGACCCGCGGGGCGGCCTCCGAGCCCGGGGGGGGGGGGGCACTCAGGCCGTGACCCCGGGGCGCGCCGAGCCCACTGCCCTGGGGCTGGAGGGGGCAGGTAGATCCCTAAAATCTTTAAAACGACTTGACCAAATCTGGGAGGTCCCACGTCTGAACGTTTTAAATTGACTATTCACACCTTTCTGTAAGTTTAAATTGCTTCGTTACGAAAAATGTAAGAAAATAAAGGATTGCGTGCTTATTATACAAAAGCTTGAAACTATAGAAATCTATCCAAGTAGAGCGGCCAAATAATAAACTACTGTTTCCTTTCTTCAAGTCTCACTATAAGGCAGACTGGAAGAAAACCCTTGCTAAGGGCTATGATTTGAGACCAGATGCCATTCCCATTGTTGCTGCAAAAAGTTCAAGGAATATCGCGAGTGACGTAAGTGTGACTTGAAAGCAGAAAACTCTCTTTCTGTATATTTTCAAAATCTTTACGTGGCATATGAGGTAATAGGATCCGTATTAGGAAATAGGAAATATTTTTATATTATGGGTTTTTTTTTTAACATCCTAAGTGCTGATGACTTTTTTATATTACTTTAACATCTTTAGCAATTCAATAGAGTTTTTACAAAGAAGAAAATTATTTGTTTTAAACTATGAAATAGTTGGAACTCTCATTGGTATCATTGTCATAAACTTGGAAACTGCTTTTTATTTGGATTTTGTTTTCAAGAAAAAAAGCCTTGGCATACTAAAATGTCACTAAGTCACACACACAAAAAAAAAGGTTCCAGGTTTTTAAAGGAATATTCTTCTTTAATATAATTTTCACAAAGAAAAAAATCTGGTAAGATAAGAAAACCAGGAATAATTATAGATTAAGTGACAGGATTTTAGTTACTTACCTACTTGCTTACTTTTTATTAAGTTAGTTTCTATATGAATTGATATAATACCTTGAGAGAGTAAAACTCATTCATTTGGAGGCTAATAAACTAATTTGAATAAGAGCTTTGCTGAAATTTACTGAGGATTATGTAAGCACTTTATAAAGTAATGCAAATTATTTGGAAAGAGATCATAAAACAACATACACCAAAATCCTTAATAAACTTTTTAGGAACCTTCGAGAATATTCAGAGAATCTGCTTATGAATGTGGTAATGTATAAACCACAAATTACCCCATTTTTAATTATCCCCAGAGCATATGTCAAGACCCTCCATTAGAAATATTTTACTAGCTGTTTGTTTAAAAATATTTTAAAAGTTTAGATGTTACCTGGATCCAGACTGAAATTGGCTTTTGCTTAATTTAGTATATAAATTCAGTCTGTCACTTAAGCATTCCCTATGATTGATGCTGTCAAATTCTGTCTGCCTTTCTTTTTCATATAGTTCAAGTACAAGGAGGCTTATGAGAAAGCCAAAGGCAGGCAAATTGGATTTCTAAGTCTTCAGGATGATCCTAAACTGGTTCATTACATGAATGTAGCCAAAATGCAGTCAGATCGTGAGTACAAGAAGGGTTATGAAGCCAGCAAGACCAGGTACCACACGCCCTTGGACATGTTCAGCGTGACAGCAGCCAAAAAATCTCAGGAGGCTGTTACCAACACCAACTACAAACAACCCTTCCACAACTACACGCTGCTGCCTGATGCCTTGAATGTGGAACATTCCAGGAATGCAATGCAGATCCAAAGTGATGTATGTAATGGTCAACAGATTATTGGCATAGAATTCATTATCCATTTCTAACCGGTGGGAGGGAAGAACGAGAACTTGGCAATTCCATTTACTTCCTCTGAAACCTGGCTGAACTCGCTGTAATTAGAGATCCTCTCCAGATTTTGGAGTTATAGAATTTCACTCAAACCTGAAAAACTAAGAGGTTCAAGTGGGTGCAATGTAGTATCTTTTCCAGTGTAGAATTATTTTACCCTTTCTCCCAGAAAGTTAAATTTTAAAAAGGAATTATTGGGTCAGGTTCTCCTGATCAAAACCACTATGAACGCAATCACTTTTTGTTTTTAAGATTTTATTTTTAAATAATCTCTAACTCAATGTGGGGCTTAAACTCACAATCCTGAGATCAAGAGGTGATATGGTCTATTGACTGAGCCAGCCAGGAGCCCCTGAATGCAGTCGCTTTTATACTTAGTTTTTTCCAAAAGATGGTAGGGAATAAAACGTGGATTATTTCTCTTCTTCCCCCCTCTTTTTTTGTTTTTGTTTTTTTTGATAATGAGTAAATCATCTAGCCAAAGAAACCCAAACCTTGACTCTTTCTGAAATGAAAATGTCCTTTTTCATGGTAAAGAATCTATACAAATCAGACTTCACCAACTGGATGAAAGGGATCGGCTGGGTCCCTATCGAGTCCCTGGATGTGGAGAAAGCAAAGAAAGCAGGAGAGATCCTCAGTGAGAAGAAGTATCGCCAGCACCCTGAGAAGCTGAAATTCACCTATGCCATGGACACAATGGAACAAGCACTTAACAAAAGTAACAAACTGAATATGGATAAGGTAAGAACTCACCCACCAGCCTCAGCCTGAGATCCCTAGCAGTGTTTGAATCCTTGAGCCCTGGCAGTGCCACTACAATCATCATCAGCACTTTTCTTTATCATGGTCTTGGTGGGGGGTGGTGGTGGTGGTGGTGGTGGTGGTGGTGGTGGTGGGAAGGGGGCATTCTGTAACTTTCACCATGTCTAGAGAGCTCTCACATACACTGACCCTCAGGCTGTCTATCTGTCCATACCACCCACACTGAGGGTGCAACAGAATTGCAAAATTCCATGTTGTGTGAGGTTGGGGCAAGATGACATTTGTTGCTTCAGTGGAAGAGGGATCCCTTGTTTGATGGTTTTTTTTCCCATCATTGTATGTTCAGTCTCATCAGCCCATCTTCTTGCTAGGTTATTCATTTGCCAAAATAAGATTTAATCTCTTCTATCTTAGAGATGTGAGTGAGTCTCTTTCTCTCAGTAGCACTGTTACAAACTTGTCCTGCTGTATAGTCACGTGCGTATCTTCTTTGTTATAGAGGCTCTACACTGAAAAGTGGAACAAAGACAAGACCACCATTCACGTCATGCCTGATACTCCAGACATTTTACTTTCCAGAATAAACCAAATCACCATGAGTGATGTAAGTACATTACCAATAACAATAAACTGGGAGAGAAGGTTGGGGGGAACTAATATTTATGGAATGTCTCTTTTATATGCCAACCACTTCAAAATCAGGATTCCCATTCTAACCCAAATAACAAGTTGCTGGTGTTATTCTATTTCATCATTTAGAAACTGTACAAGGCTGGCTGGGAAGAGGAAAAGAAGAAAGGATATGACCTGAGGCCTGATGCCATCCCAATAAAGGCTGCAAAAGCCTGTAGAGACATTGCCAGTGATGTAAGTGCTTCCATTGGACTTCCTTAGGATGAGAAAATGAGAAGCAAATGAGCCAACTTCGTGTGTGTGTGTTCGTTCCTGTTTAAGAGCTTCCGTCAACCCTACCCAGCATTGCTGGAACCGTCATGGGTGGCACGTACAAGACATTTTCCTTCACCCAGTCCAAGGACCCTCTAATCATTTGTTCATTATTTGATGTAAAAAGTGACTGGGTCTTGTTAAAATAAATTGCTTTTCGAGTATTCAAATCATTTATAAGCAATTATGAGCAAGTATTGGATGCAGTCTACACATTTTACCCAAGAGACCCTTGATTAGGCTCTTTCCTGAATAAAAGATGCACCATGAGAAATTGTGCCTGTAGCCTATTCTGATGAGACAGCTGAGTGGAAAAGCTGTTTCCTAAAGCACCCTGAAACAACTTATTTATGCATCTCTCTGATTAACTCTGTGATCATTTTCTTTCCATAGACTCAAGTCTGGCAAAAAATTTGAAGTAAAAAGATTTTGTTCTGTTCCCCTATGAGCTGTAAAACTGTACACCTTTGACAAAGCTAATGGCATCTAATGAATCATATTTTGTTCTTTTCCTTCACTGACTTCATCACAATGCTTCCTTACCCATCCACAGTACAAATACAAGCAAGCCTATGAACAAGCTAAAGGGAAACACATTGGCTTCCGGAGCCTAGAGGACGACCCCAAGTTGGTGCACTTCATGCAAGTGGCCAAGATGCAGTCAGACCGGGAATACAAGAAAGCATATGAGAAATCCAAGACCTCCTTCCACACCCCAGTGGACATGTTAAGTGTGGTGGCAGCCAAGAAGTCTCAGGAAGTGGCCACCAACGCCAACTACAGGAATGTGATCCATTCCTACAACATGCTTCCTGATGCCATGAGCTTTGAATTGGCCAAAAATATGATGCAGATTCAAAGTGATGTACGTGACAGCCACATCATTTATAGAACATTTACCATGGTTAATAACGAATGACCCTAAGTGGTGACCTTTTGAAAATCCTGAAAGAAATTCATGTGTAATTTCCCATCAAGTTGCTTATTTATTACCTTAGATGGAATTTATTTCCTTTAACAAAAGGGGACAAATTCTAGAAACCACAGGCTTATTTTGTACCATTACTGCTGTGAGGATTGGTGGATGCTGGATTCAGCTAGAGCAAGTGAAAATTTGTTTCAGAGAACATGTTGAAGGAAACGTGTCACTCAAAGAGAATCAGAAGCTTCTGATAAATGAGTAAGAGGAAAGTCAGAAAGTCTGATCACTTGATAGCTCCTGCCCCTCACTCCTAAGCAGCTTTCATTCTGCTACTTCCAGGTTTGCAATTGCCTGTATTACTTGCTGATGAAACATCGAAGAGGTGGAAGCTATTGGAGCAAATGTGAGGAAGGCACAGAGTAGAGCCAAGAATTTAGCTATAGAGGCCACTTATTTGGCAGCTGGGAAAAGGGAATTTAAATTATGAACCAAAGGCAGGCTATGCCAAGCCTGGGTTTCTTTTCAGACATGTAAGTGCTGAGCTCTTCATTGCCAGGGAGGTACACAGTGCCCCTATACAGGCAACCACGGTAGAGTTGTAGAGGAAAATATCAGAACTGAGGGGACAAAAATCTAAAATTTGCATAGAGCACCAGTGAGGTTTCTGGCAGATCCAAGGGAAATCGTAACCGTGGTGGGTGATCAAAGCTTACATACAAGGAAAGAGAGAACCAGGATTCCGGTGAGTCAACCTGTCAACCAAGGGAACTTGGGAATTTTTCTAAGAAAGGCCAGCATAGTCACCTTTCTCAAGATAATAGTCACGTGATAGCTAATCTAGTGGGTATTTCATAGCATTTTTTTTTCTTATGAAGGCATTGTGGAAAACAAATCACAAAGATATTACTATTTATTTTTAATTTCTCACACAAGGAAACATAATGTTTAGGGACAAAAATCGTTGACGTTGGATATACCGTTGGTGGAAAACTGAAGTGGAACTTAGGGAATATTGAATATCCACTCACCGTTCTTGACAGCTTTGATTTCTTCTGATCCCTGAACTTTTCCTCTTTTGCAGAATCAGTACAAAGCTGATTATGCGGACTTCATGAAGGGCATTGGATGGCTCCCTCTGGGCTCCCTGGAGGCTGAGAAAAACAAGAAAGCCATGGAGATAATCAGTGAAAAGAAGTACCGCCAACACCCAGACACTTTGAAGTATTCCACTTTGATGGACTCAATGAACATGGTTTTGGCCCAGAATAATGCAAAAATTATGAATGAAGTAAGTCTATCAATAATGTAATGTTTCTTATGTTAACAGGAAAAATCCAGGCATTCTTGTATTTGGTCTACAAGTTTTGCTAATAGTTTTAGGGTTTCACAATTCCTGTTGATTCAGCTTTGAAAAAGGAACTTGTGGTTAAAAAAGATAGAAATTAGTCCTAACTTCTGGCCTCCCAAATGTTCAATGAACCACTCTGTCCAACAGACATAAGAAAATAAATTTGAATCGTTTCTTTTTGTGCAAATTTTGAAAAGAACTCGTTTGTCTAAGGTGAGGTTGAGTTAGAAGTACATGACATTGAATCAGCAGATTGTTTGCCTGACAACAGCTAGATATTGCAGCCCACCCTGCTTCCTAGCTGCATTGATGGAATCGAAGAAGACTCCTAGCTCCCGTGGCTATAGCAGCATTCTGAGCCAGAAACTTCTCTGGGCAAACCATGAGACCAGTTGTTCTCTACAAGTAGTTCCTTGGATCATTAATTATTCCAGACTTTAGAAGAGCCTTACTGTATTTTTTAAGTGTATTAGCCATGATAGATACCAAGACCACAAGTACATCAACCTTGGCCTTCTGTTTCTAAGTTATAAATAATACAATAATTGCAGCAGCATTCATTATATTGTGTGGATCATAATTTGAATGTCATTGATGAGCAAAAAAAATTATTTGGACTTTAAACAGTTGCAGAAAATGATGATCCTACTTGCACGAGAGAGAGCTATATTATGCTAAGTGTCTGAGTAAATCCCTCGGAGTCTTCTGAGAGAGAAAACTGCATTTGTCAAGATAATCAATCTCTTTGACAGGGACTTTCCTAAAAGACAAGATATGGATCTCAGTGTCCCTTTTAAGATTTAGTATTTAAACTATCACAAGCTCACATTTATTTTTTAGATGTTAAACCTTTCACTTTTTCAGTGTAATGATTTATTAATCATTTCGGAATAATGATGCCAAGATGAGAATCTTCATTCTCTTATTGCAAAGGTCTGGACATTATGGCCCAGACATGCTGTGTGTCTTCAGGCAAGGTGCATTGCTTCTCTGGGCTATGATTTTGTCAACTCTGCGATAAAAGGATTCAACGGATGATCACCAAGTGTAGTGTTTGCTATTTCTGTAATTCTCATCTTGGCATCATTTTAGTTTCTATCTTACATCCTCTCCACGATCTTGTTTGAATTAGCACCTTTTCATTTAAACTAAAAAAGTAAGATCTAGCTATTAAAAGTTCATAAGATAGTATTTATGTACAACTTTATATATATATACATATACATATATATCCGTGTGTACACACACTAAATGAGCACCTTTTAAGATAGAAGTATTTAAGATTTAAATACTAACTTCCACTTTTTTTTTCTTTTATCTTTCTAGCACCTCTACAAACAAGCATGGGAGGCTGATAAGACCAAAGTCCACATTATGCCCGATATCCCCCAGATTATCTTGGCAAAGGCAAATGCGATTAATATGAGTGATGTAAGTATAATTCTTCCTGGTTTATTTGAACCAGTACAAATTGATTCATGTCTCTCAACTATAAAAGTGAATGTTTTGAAAATAAGAGTAGGAATCCACAAATGAGAATCTTTCTCTCTCTAATCATGTTTTGCTAAGAGCTGGAGCAGACCTGTGGGTGGGACTTAGGCCCAGCAGTTAGGAATTTGAAGAGCAGTCGGATTTTGTTTGTTTAGTCTCAAACTAAGATACTTGGCAGGAAGAGAAGGGCTTGGGGGGGCCCCAAAAGAGAAAAAAAAGGAAGTGAGATTCCTAAGGCCTGGTTCCTGGAGTCTCTCTACCAAGGCTTTGAGACCGTCCTAAAGAAGGGATCTTGGGAAAAATTAAGTGGAAAAGGAAGAGGAACATTTTGAAGAATCTGGGAATTTGGGGGAAAGCTCCATAACAACAAATGTTCAACACTTAGTGTTAGAAAATGTGTGGGTTTTTTTACTTCTTTTTTTTTTTTTAACTTTCTTCCTCAACCTAACTGTTGTTGCTAGGAATCTCTAATCCTACCAGTGTTTTCTGTTTCCCTTGAATTACTCAGAGATTTGTGATTGATGACTTATTTTGGGGTTGTAGAATCCACACAGTTACAAAAATAGCAGTATCAATTGCAAAACAGTGAATTTTTCTTTTAATGTAAGAATATGGTTATTTTGTAGTCTTCTTTGACTTTTAATTGATAAAGATGTATCAGTGAGCAGCTACTGGGCTTTCTCATTTTTATAGAGCATATTTACAACCTAATAGAGACTGTTCAGTCCTTTTCTGGTGGTTTCTTAAAGATATGCTTGGGTATGTAATAGACTTTTTTCAAACACAATTTTGTTATGTATAAGAACATTTAGCCATCGAACCACCAGTGGAACATCTGAAAAATAGAAATGATGTCACAGTGCTAGTTTATTCTCTTCAAATAAGCTCAGGCTTTCCTATTTAGAAGACCATTATTCCCTTGCCTCTCTTTACAGAAACTCTACAAACTTTCTTTGGAAGAATCTAAAAAGAAAGGCTATGATCTCAGAACTGATGCAATTCCTATCAAAGCTGCCAAAGCCTCAAGAGATATTGCAAGTGATGTAAGTTTGAAGGAAAGCACTCACCTTACTGGTCCCGCCCCACCCCCCCAATTTACCAAAATAATAAGGGATGAATTTTGCAAACACTCAGTGGAAAAGATATGAGAGAAAAAGCATGCCTGCTAACAATGGCCTCCTTCTATTCTGTGAATGCCTTTTAGGCTTGCTCTTTTGTTTCCTGTTATATTTCTGAAAAAACAAAATGCTAACCACATTATGACACATATCCATGTGCTCCCTGGCTCATGAGATCTAGTGAATTTTCTTTGAACTCCATCCCCAAGGATATGGCCTACAGAAACCCAGAGCTCTCCACCAAACTTTCCTAGTGAAAGACATGGGTGGTTTTTGCTTCCTGCCTCTTAGGAATTATCCTCCTAGCAGGATATCTCATTAAATGGTGTGCTGGGGATGCTGATCTTTTGAACGTATGCTAGCTGCTTATTAATCAGAAATTTTGGCAAGCCAGATATTAAATTCTTGGTGGCTTGACACCAGGGCTTTTCCCCTCCAGAGAGCTGGTGTGCAAGCATGGCACTACCATAACATACCACCTGTATGAAACTCTTTTCTTTCATGTGGTTGTTTCTGCAAGAAATCTTCTCATAGTGACCACTGAGTGATTTGGGGGTAAGGGAGGAACACATTTCAGAGGACTCTTTCCTTAGCCACATCCCACCTCCCCATCCCATCCCCCAGTGACACGTTCTCTCTTGTATTCTATGCCTGTTCTTCATCTTTCCTACCTTTCCATCCCTCTGCCACTACTGCATTGTCCTGAAAATCTCAAACTACTTTTTCCTCTGTCCTGGAGTAATTGGACTCCCCAAGCTCCTACTCCTGAAATTGCACACTTAAACTCAAGAGAGATAGGCCGAATAAGAAGGCTTCCATGTATCAGGATCTTCCCTCTGTAGAAAGAAGTTGAGTGATAGGTAGTAAAATTTCTTCCCCATTATACCAGTATAAAAAATCTTAAAGGAAAAAGGGGCTCCACAAATATAAAACTACTCTCCAGTGATACTGTGTATGTCATAAGCTAAACCTATTCTCTGCAGCAAAAGACTGGCTGGATGATTCCTTAGGGCAGCAGGAGACTGCTTAGAACATTCTGCTTTTTTCTCTTATTTGTTGTATTGTTGTCACCTACTAAAAATCTCTAACAACAGAATTTGTATGGAAGTCAGTGTGGGGTATCATCGTAAGTTCTGGGTTCTAATCCTTAGTGACCATAGCACATCACTCACCTCTCTGGGTCTCAGCTTACTCATCTGCACAATGGGGGCAGTAATAACTTTGCTATCTACCTCACAACATATAGTTGTGAGTATCAAGTTACACAAACAAGTGTGAAAAACATGTTTTGTAAACTGTAGAATTCTACACAAGTATTGATTTTATGAAATACAGAATATTGATACTGGAATGTTTCTAGTCAAGGAAATTGCTCTAATAAACTAATTTTTTCACAGTATAAATACAAATACAATTATGAGAAGGAGAGGGGGAAGATGGTTGGTTTCCGCAGCCTTGAGGATGATCCCAAATTAGTCCATTCCATGCAAGTGGCTAAGATGCAGTCTGATCGGGAGTACAAGAAAAACTATGAGAAGACAAAGACCAGCTACCACACCCCTGCTGATATGCTCAGTGTCACGGCTGCCAAGGATGCCCAAGCCAACATCACCAACACCAACTACAAGCATTTGATTCACAAGTACATCCTCCTTCCAGATGCCATGAGTATTGAGCTAAGCAGGAATATGAATCACATACAGAGTGATGTAAGTCTCTCTTCTTCCTGGGTGGTGGTTGGATTCCTAGCATGGGAATGGAGATCAGTCTTCTATGCTATTCTTATGTGTCTGAACTGATAAAGGTAAAGTAATTGTTAAGATAAAATATAATTTTTCTCTTCTTTTTATAGAATGAATACAAGCAGGACTACAATGAGTGGTACAAAGGGCTTGGCTGGAGTCCAGCTGGTTCCCTAGAAGTGGAGAAGGCCAAGAAAGCAACTGAATATGCCAGTGATCAGAAATACCGGCAGCATCCTAGCAACTTCCAGTTTAGGAAGCTGAATGACTCCATGGACATGGTTCTTGCCAAACAGAATGCACAGACCATGAACAAGGTAGATAGCCATCCCTCTTATATAGCTGTACGCTGTCCTTCCACACGGCTCCCAGCAAGGCAGAGCTAGCAGCCTCTGGTTTGTGTTTGGGAAATTTGATTTGGGCCCACCACTTCCTGACAGTGACAGTCCCAGAGCGTGTCTCTACATTATTTTCTTCTGTCTACTTCTTTTTATTTCCCCTGAACAATCTTTCTTTCCTTCTTTCCTTTTTCCCTTTCTTTTCTTTCTTTCTTCCTTCTTCCTTTCCTTATAAAGATTGTATTTATTTATTCATGAGAGACCCAGAGAGAGAGAAGCAGAGACACAGGGAGAGGGAGAAGCAGGCTCCCTGCAGGAGCCCGATGCAGGACTCGATCCTAGGACCCTGGGATCATGACCTGAGTCAAAGGCAGACGCTCAACCACTGAGCCACCCAGGTGTCCCTTCCCCTGACCTTCTAATTGAGTTAGGAATCCTTTGTGTTTTTAAATTATTATATTAAGTACTTTTAATTAATTCTAAAAGATAGAAAATAACCAAAATACTATTTTTTATATGAGTTTGTTTTTAGTGTCTTTTCTGAGTCATATGCCACTTTAGTTACTAAACTTAATCTAATTAAAATTTAGTGCATTCAAATGCTCGGTTACATTTTTTTTCTTTCGTGTTTATTCTAAAAAGCTATTCAAATTTCAAATGTCTTTTTTTTCTCCTAACTTCCTAGCACTTGTATACCATTGACTGGAACAAAGATAAAACCAAGATTCACGTGATGCCAGACACACCAGATATTTTACAAGCCAAGCAGAATCAAGCTCAGTATAGTCAGGTAAAGCTATATAAAAATTTGGCTTGAAGCTAATTAACCTTCTTAAATGATGTAATGATAAATAACTGATGTACATGCTGAAGCAATAGAAATCAGTGACTCACACTGGCTAGCTGGAGATGCTGCAGAATATGGTGGTTAAAAGCAAGGGCTTTAGCTGTGACTCTTCTGCTCCATGGAGGCAGGCACCGTGCGTGCCTGTTTGGTTTATCTCAGTACTGCTTGTGTACTTGGCACAGAGTAGGAAATCAACAGATAATTGTTGAAAGAAAAAATTGCACCAGACAGACCTGATATGGGTTTTGGCTTTGCCATTTGTAAGTTACTTCGTATCAGGTCTAAGCCTTAGTTTCCTCATCCCTAAAATTAGGACCATAGTAGTGCTTATGAGGTTGAATTATTATGAGGACCAAATGAGAAATTTCCATGTAAGGCTCTTAACACAGGACCTGGCACATAGGAAGTTCTGGGTGATTTCCAACTGTTTTTATTATTATTCAGTTTTAACACACATGCATCCATTCAGTGAATTTCATTCATAAAGTTTAATTCATCTGTTGTACCTCATAAAAGGCATTTCAGTATCTGTTATCACTTAGATAATCAAAATTTTGTTACCTGATTTTTTTTTGTTACCAATTATTTTAACACCTGTGAGTAAAATAATGAGCATGCACTATACTTGATGGCAGGGGGAAAGTATCTGATACACTTGATATGCGCAAATTGTGTCTGATCAGAAAAGCTACTCTAAAATTGCACTGTGTATCTCACAGCTGAGACTATTCTCAGGGCCAGAAAATTGAAGCAAGATCCTATAATGCTAAGTCACTGCTCCATAAAACAGCTTGGTTTGTTTTTATACATATCTTTAAAGATAAGGTAGATGATAGAATCTGACGTCTACTCTCTGGGTAAACATTTGTTCATTTTGTAATCTGTTGGGGTTTTAATATATACTGAATATATACTAAATTATAAATTTAATTTCCAGAAACTCTATAAACTTGGATGGGAAGAAGCTCTGAAGAAAGGCTATGATCTTCCACTTGATGCAATTTCTGTGCAGGCAGCCAAAGCTTCCAGAGACATTGTTAGTGATGTAAGTACTTGTTTGGCTTATTTTGATATATTTTTTACCTGAATCAGGTATCTTAATGCTGGTAATTATTTTTACAGGTAGGCCTTGCCTTTCAAAATGTAATGCCATTCCCTTCATCTTCTCCTACCCATGCTCGTCGTTTACCGAAAATTTACTTTTCTTTCTTACCAATCCAGTATCGAAATAAGGGCTCCCTGAATAGAAGTTGAGGCAGAGGACCTATAAGACCCATTACGCTAAGATGCTATGTTTCTAGACCAAAGAAACCAGAGATTTCAGTTTTCCCTTGCTTGCCTGAAAATAATTTCCTGTTTTCTACTTGTCTATTTTAGACAAATTCAAAGTGCCAGATAATAAATCAACCTCAACACCTGATGTTGATAAATTTTTATATGCACATATTTAAAAATTAGCTGCCAGTTCTTTTTATTTAACCCATCCTTGCATCTACATAATTATAATAAATTAACTTGGGGCATAAAAAAATTCAGGAATTTTGGTTTAAGATCCAGAGAGCTTAACTTGCTGTTTTGTTACCTGGTCCCAAAGTTCATAAAACAGGGATATTTGTTCTCCAGTGGAACTTCTAGTTATGATTGGAAAGGATGGTCAATTTGGTGAATAATTTTTATAAATATTTGATAGTCTGCATTTAGATAAACATGTCATTTTGTTAATTCTAAGAATCAACCTCAAAAAATTCAGAGGACTTTGGCATTTCAGGGGGAAACACTGTCTCTTAAATTCTTTAAAATGAGATGCAGACTTGGGATGGAGAAAAAGAGTGTCTAAAGACAGAATCTGGTAATGAATTCTAAGAATATAAGGGAAGATTTCCTTTAAATCAATTTGTGGCACTCTAGAAATGTTGGAAAATTAGATGATTTATTATTACTCACTGGCTTTCAGAGTATTATTTATTAAATAAGTTCGTTCCTTATTAAAATGAATCAACATGCTGAAGAATTACAGCGATAATGATGCTTGAATGTTCCTGGGGGAGCATTTAATGTTATGTAGTCTCCATAAGGTGAAGATTATTTAGAAATTGAAGAAATAGCATCAGTGACCTCCTAACTATACATTCGATGGTACCTAATTTCTTTTTGTGTGAAACCATTAGTTAGAACCTTCTGAAATCTTCCCTTAAAATTAACTTTACATGAACTTTCCCACCATTGTGGAGATTATATCTCCTCTCAGTTTCAATTTTTTTTTTTAGATTTATTTATTTTAGAGAGAGAGGGCAAGTGGGGGAAGGAGCAGAGAGAGAAGGAGAGAGAGAATCTCAAGCAGACTCCCTGCTGAGCATGGGGCTTGATCTCACAACCATAAGATCATGACGTGAGCTGAAATCAAGACCTGGATGCTTAACTGACTGAATCACCCAGCTGCCCCTCAAGTGGTTTTTATATTCTATAAAATTAAGGAAATTAGAGATATTTTTATGATTACTTAATTTAATAAATTAGAATAATAGAATTTAGTTAGACAACAACATAAAGTCTATTTAATATGGTCTCCCACTCAGTGTCCTGCCTTCTCTCCATCTCCAACAGGTAATCATCTGTCTGTGAACACTGACACGTATAAGAATTTTTGTGCCCTTCAGAACAGGTCATTTCCTTGTTGGACCATCTCTCATTGTCATTATATAGTTCCCTATTTTGAACTTGAATATGTTGTCGATCAACTCTAGGTCTGTGTTCTGGAACATCACAAAGTAGCTTATTTCTTCTTCCACCTGATATCTCTACACATTACAATTTTTTAACTTACTCTCCTTTGGTTTTAGTTCTATAAGCCCTTTAATATTTTGAATATTCACTATTTAAAAAAAATCCTTCACTCTACTTGTGATTTTTTTCAGTGCAGCTCTCAAAATAGTACCCCAAAACTTAGCGTTTTCCTGTCACAAAAGGTCAGGTCAGAGTAAATGAGCTTCTGACTTTTGTCTGTACCCCTAAAGAATCTATAACACTACTTTTATAAGCAATTTTGTCAGATTGCCCATATTGAGCTTCTTTCTAGTCAACCTAAACTCCTGAGTATTTTTATTTTTTTAAAGATTTATTTATTTATTTATTTATTTATTTATTTATTTATTTATTTATTTATTTATTTATTTATTTATTTATGAGAGAGAGAGAGAGAGAGGCAGAGATACAGGAAGAGGGAGAAGCAGGCTCCATGCCGGGAGCCTGATGCGGGACTCGATCCCGGGACTCCAGGATCGTGCCCTGGGCCAAAGGCAGGCACCAAACCGCTGAGCCACCCAGGGATCCCCACTCCTGAGTATTTTTAATATATGTAACTGTGAAGCTGGGAGGTCAAGAGAGATTAGAACATAAATCCATGAAGAATAATGTACACTGGGCATCTGGCAGCACATAAATGCTATTATTACTATCATTATTAATTGTTACTATTATGACTGTCCTCCAGTACTAATACAGTGTTTTCCTAATTGAATCTAAATACAGGATTTTACTTTTCTTAAATTTATATAGTTCGTTTAGACTCATCTTGGCAATATGTTCAGATCTTGTGGAATTCTCTTTCTACTCTAACAAATTTAGCTATTAATAGCTATGTGTACATGCAGAAATGGATCCTGAACAGGTTAAGTTTATAGGACATAATGGTATGGGACACCACAAAACTCCTACTCCATTAATAAATTTATACAATGAGGCTTGCTCATCGAGTGTTGAATCTTATTTTTTTGTCATTCAGCCCATACTTTCTGATCACTCCCATAAGGCTATCACAAGAGCTGTACCAAATGTTACCCTAAGGTCAGCATACCCAATGTGTAGTACATTGTGGCATATATTTTTATCTCTAATTAGAATTTTTTCTCATAACCTCTCAATAATCAACTACATTACATTTTTTTGGAAGCCTCTATGTAAGTTCTTACATTTCCTGCTAAGTTAATATGGACATCCCTTTTCTCATCTTGGTTTTGGGAAACAAACATGCTAACAATGCAAGTTGAGCTTTTAATTGTTGTTGAGCTTCACTTGATCTCTGTTTATGTTAATAAAAGAACTGATTCCTTCGACTGCAGTTTAAATACAAACAAGGCTACCGCAAACAACTTGGCCACCATATTGGATTCCGGAATCTGCAAGATGACCCAAAGCTTGTGCTGTCCATGAATGTAGCCAAAATGCAGAGTGAAAGAGAATACAAGAAGGACTTTGAGAAGTGGAAGACTAAGTTCAGCAGCCCAGTGGACATGTTAGGAGTGGTGCTGGCCAAGAAATGTCAGGCCTTAGTCAGTGATGTGGACTATAAGAATTACCTGCATCAATGGACATGCCTGCCTGACCAGAATGATGTTATTCAAGCTAAAAAAGTTTATCAACTGCAGAGTGAGGTCAGTTTCTATTTCATTGAATAGCTTATATATTACCATTTGAGTAACCATTTAGTCACAAAGAGGAATTATTATTGAATATCTAAAAGGCATCTGTTTGTACTATGTAGAATCACGTGAGGCAAGGGTTGAAATGAGGGTGGGGTTTTGATGGAGTGCTTTGTCTTTTCACAGAATTTGTATAAGTCTGACCTTGAGTGGCTGAGAGGCATAGGATGGAGTCCCCTGGGTTCTTTGGAAGCAGAAAAGAACAAGCGGGCCTCAGAAATCATCAGTGAGAAGAAGTACCGTCAGCCTCCAGACAGATACAAATTCACCAGCATTCCTGATGCCATGGACATAGTTCTGGCAAAGACAAATGCCAAAAATAGGAGTGATGTGAGTAACTCTTTATAAATAAATAGAAAAATTATAGTGCCTAATACCCGGTAGGTGCTCCATATCATTTGCTTAATTAATTAGTAGAATAGTGTAGCATTGTATCATACAGCATAGCACATTACAGTATAATGTGTAATGTTGGTTGCTTCATTTGAATTAGTAGAATAGTGTAGCATTGTGTCATACAGCATAGCACATTACAGTATAATGTGTAATATTGGTTGCTTCATTTAAATTATCAACTCAACTACCCTATCCTGGATCATGTAAAATGGGTTAATATCAATTTCTGTCACCTAAAGCTTTCTTATTTACTTATTTTCTTTTTTTTTGTTTATTTTTTTTATTTATAAATTAATTTTTATTGGTGTTCAATTTACCAACATACAGAATAACACCCAGTGCTCATCCCGTCAAGTGTCCCCCTCCGTGCCCGTCACCCATTCACACCCACCCCCCGCCCTCCTCCCCTTCCACCACCCCTAGTTCGTTTCCCAGAGTTAGGAGTCTTTATGTTCTGTGTCCCTTTCTGATATCTCCCACTTATTTTCTACCTATTTATCCACCCACTCATCCATCCTGCAAATGAGAAATTTTTAAGCATGTTTTTTTTTTCTTTTGAAACTTGAATGCATTAAAGACCCAAATTTTGTGTTGGGATAAAGTGTATGAGAGGGCAGTATTTGGAGTATTTTGCACAGGCAAAGTGGAAATGTGATATAGAGTGTATTTTCTGCCAATTGAATATAATGAATTTAGCTTAGCCAAATCAAGACAAGTAATAATACTATACATACACATACATGTTTGCACACGTGTGTGTGTGTGTGTGTGTATCCCATCTTCAACTTACTTTTCTCTCCACTGATAGCAGCGTCTGGCATGTAACTCTAAATATTTATTGAATGAAATAAACGAAAGATAGCAGTGTAGAGTAATTCTATGCAAAGAGAAAGATTACTCATCATTATTCAGTGAGAACCATAACCCTGAAAACTATAGAAAGTTGATTATGTGCACTGAGATTCTGGAACTGATAAGAAAGGTTTAATTGATATAATAATTGTTTGGGTCTTAGAAAGATCTGACTACTTATGCTATATATTTTACACATATCATATATATTAGTTTTATTATAAAGCTCATAACCAGCTTAGAGTAAGCATTTGATAAATTGTAGCGCCTCTCTTCCCAATCAACCCCACACAGACTTCTCACAATTTTTATATCCAAAATTTATAATAAATGCTGACCCATCATTTTTATTATAAATATTCAAGTTTTCATTTCTTTTGTTTGTTTTTACCATGGTAATTTGAATCCAACAGGCTGGCTAATAAAGCAGCAGATTTATGCAAAATATCTCCCCCTTTGGAATCCAAATTTCTTTTCTATGAAACAGAGCTATTTACAGAGCTCTGAACTAGTAATGTAGGCAAGAGAAAAACCCTCAATCACGAAATTTATCAATGTTAAAAATGCCTCCTGACAAACCTTTTCAGTAGTATGTCCTGGTTATGGAAATGCTGAGATACAGATCCCCTTAGGCCTCGGAAGAGGGCTACTTAGATCCTTGAGCCTGCTGTTTTTCCTTTAAATAATAAACCAATACATCGATCTCAGTGTAAACAAATATTAGTATTTTCTGTTTTTCAGGGATGGAGGGGCACAGGGTTGTGGTAAAAATGACACATGCCATGGAAGTAATGGTCCAATTTAGTGGTTCTCAACCAGGGACAATTTTGTCCCACAGGGGACATTTGGCAACACCTAGAGACCTTTGCAGTTGTCACAACTTGAGGGTGGCATGCTACTGGCATCTAGTGGATAGAAGTCAGGGGTGCTGCTAAACTTTCCAGAAACATACAGGACAGTGCCCCTACAACCAAGAATCCTCCAGTATATAACACCAGTAGTGCTGAGGTTGAGAATCTCTGATCTTCATAAGAAAGGTTAGTACAGAACCAGGATGAATGTATGTGGAAATCACAAGCCTTGCTTTGTTTTGGTCCTGAAGGTCTTAGCTTCTCTGAGTTATGTGAACTGTAGTTAACATGTTCAGGAGGGAGAAAAGCACCAACCCCTGTACACCACGCTGCATGCCTCAAGGAGGAATTGACAAGTCCAAGGAACCAAAGAGACTTCTAAAATTTTTTATATTTAAATAATTTCAGGCATACAGAAGTTACCAAAATAGTACAAATAATTTATACATATGTATACACACAACAAATATATAAATATAATTATGTATATGTATATCTTCATCCCAGTTCCCCAATTGTTAGCATTAGTCACATTTGCTTTTTTCCTTCTCTATTTTTTGTTTCATATATATGTAAGTTGCTGCAGGTTTGCCTCTCCCGAAATATTTCAGTGTACATCTCCTGAAAACAAGAATATTCTCTTATGAAACCACAGTGTAATGATCAAAATCAGGAAATTAATGTTGAAACACTGCTGTAGAATTTATTCAGTTCTACACTAATGCCCTTTATACAAAATAAAAACTATTTTCTGGTCCAGAATCCAATCCAAGATCACACACTGTATTTGGTTTTCATATCTGTAGTCTCCTTTAATGTGGGCTGGCTCTTCACTATTCCTTTGTCTTCCAAGTCCTTGACATTTGGGAAGAGCACAGGCCAGGTATTTTGTAGAATCTCCCTCAGTTTGGGTCTATTGTTTCCTTATGATTAGAGTCAAGTTTTGTACTTGTAGCAGGACATCATGTGTTGGTTGTATCCTCCTCCATATGTCATATCAAGTGGTATATGATTTCAGTTCATTCCATTATTGATCATTTTAAGTTTTTATTACTTGGTTAAAATGGTATTGCGAGGTTCCTCCATTGTCAAATTACTGTTTTATCTTATGTAATTGATAATATTCTCTGACAATGTTTTTCATCAGACTTTCACCCCCTCGTTTTAGTAAACCAATGAGATTTTTGTTTGGGTCATCTTGTCTTCTGTTGAAGAAAAACAGGATGGCTCTGGGACATATAAGAGATTTTGATAAATTCCATACAAAATTCTCTTGGAATTTGTAATCCACCCAAGGTATTATAAAATATATCTATAAATGCATAGGGAATGCGACTCCCTGATTTCTAGATACACCTCAAATATGTCATTTTTTGAGAAGGGAAGGGCCATCTCCTGCTTAAGCACTAAGGGGAACTTTTAAATTCAGATGGAGAACTTCTCTATTTGATGATCATGACAAGACTCTGATTACCGGGATTGACTTCTAATGGGCAGGGTTTTTGTAACCTTAAAAATGTAATCCATACGTTCTATTTTGAAAGGCAGTTATATCCCAGACAAGTAAAAAAAAATAAACTACCTACGTTCTGCTTATATTAACTGCTTATGTTAAGAAGAATTCATCAGTTAAGATGAATTCATCACTTCCGATGAATTCAGTAATCCTGTTTGAAGTTAATGATGTCATTCACTAATCTAGCAAAACACTGAAAAGCTCTTATTTCTCATTTTAGAGACTTTATAGAGAAGCTTGGGACAAGGACAAGACTCAAATCCACATCATGCCTGATACACCTGACATTATTCTGGCTAAAGCAAATTTAATTAATACAAGTGATGTAAGTATCCAAATTCAGCATGTATTTCAGAAAGCTTTTAATTGCTTCTAAGGCAGTGAATTTATTTGGAAGTAAATTTTGCAGGTGTGAATGAGTTTAATTAATAAACTACATGTGACTTAGATTCCTTATTTAGTCATTTTTAGCTTGAGTATCAAAATAATTGGCATTCCCTGCCTCAGGTAGAGTTGGGAGTCTGCTGTCGTTCCTTGTAGTCCTTTATCCACACACACCATCATAACATCATGGTTTATATTGCTCTCCCCTATGTGGATGGGAGCTTCTCAGGATCAGACAGTTTGTCTTGGGCCTGCAGTGCTTAGCTAGTAGAGTGCCCAGCACGCATGGAATTCAATAAAATTTCAAATGAATGAGCATAAAAAAACCCATGCAGATTTTTTTGTTTTTAGATTCTTTTTTTAAAAAGATTTTATTTATTTATTTATCCATGAAAGAGAGAGGCAGAGACACAGGCAGAGGGAGAAGCAGGCTCCCCATGGGGAGCCTGATGCCGGACTTGATCCCCAGACCCAGGATCACGCCCTGAGCCGAAGGCAGATGCTCAACTGCTGTACCACCCCGGACGTCCCCTATTTTTATTTTTATTGTCATCATAGCATCATCACCTGAAATCTGTAGATATAAAAATTAAATATTTTTAAGGTAAATTTCAAACTCTAATAGAAAGACTTCAGTGTTACATAATGTATTAGAATAATGCCACAAATGACTAAAATATAAACACATTCCAAGATCAATGGGCATTTTAAACAGTCTCGTTTCTGGATAAAGTACATTAAATTGCATTTTCAATTATTTCATTATGTAACAAATCTGAAGAAATAAATTATTTCACTTAAGCTTTTAAATTCAACAATTAAAATTTCCTCCAAAAAATCTTAGATTTAAAAAAATTATTGAAGGATTTATGTTTCTTATCTACAGATGTGGATCCTATTATGGACATCCCTATGTTATGAAATAGACAATTTTACAACATGTTAGCTACGTGGAAGAAACAGCCCATTAGGCATAATTTTTCCCCATAAAAGGCATTGCTCTTTTCTAACAAAAACTTCTAATGAAACACTCAAAGTTAATTGGAAAACAGCACCTAAATGATATTTTATCATTTCTCTATCAATTTACTTCTGCCTCATTCTAATAAGTATTTGGGAAGAGCTGAAATTTAATTTTGTTGATTTGGGTAATCGAAGAGCTTTAAAGTTTGAAATAGGATCATTAGCAATCAATGGGCATAATTTCCAATTACATCTGACTATTCTAGAGCAGATACTATTTTCAGGGACTCTTAAAATATTTAGCACATTGCATTCATTATGCTGCAGTTGTTTATGGAAAACAGTTTTTCACAAAGTTATCTTCATCTCTTAACAGAAAATCTATCGAATGGGTTACGAAGAATTGAAGAAAAAAGGTTATGATCTTCCCCTTGATGCCATACCAATCAAAGCGGCAAAAGCATCCCGAGAAATTGCCAGTGAAGTAAGACTTTATCCGCTATTTATATTGATTTGATTGCAATTTGTCACTTCAAAGCAGTTTCAATTTAACCTTAAATTGAATAAAATTTTCCAAGGCATAACAAATCAAAACAGAGTGAAATGACCCCAAAGATGTAATGTGGGATGAGGATAAACTCAAGGTATTTGTAGCTGTAGCTAGCATTCGTATGAAATGTATTATGTATGAAATTTGTACCTGGAGTTAGTTTTAAATCTTTCCTATCAAAAAAATTAAATTTGTGGCTCTCTAGGCTTTGAGAAATATGGGGAGTTAATGTGCTTTGCAATTGCAACATGAGTTGATCTTGAAAGGAACAAGACATATTTTTTTCCTTCAGTACAAGTACAAGGAAGGCTTTCGGAAGCAGCTTGGCCACCACATCGGAGCCCGAAACATTGAGGATGACCCCAAGATGATGTGGTCCATGCATGTGGCCAAGATCCAGAGTGACAGGGAGTACAAGAAGGACTTCGAGAAGTGGAAGACCAAGTTCAGCAGCCCCGTGGACATGCTGGACTTGGTCCTGGCCAAGAAGTGCCAGACCTTAGTCAGTGACATAGACTATAAGAACTACCTGCACCAGTGGACGTGCCTACCTGACCAAAATGATGTCACCCATGCTCGACATGCCTACGATCTCCAGAGTGATGTGAGTCTAAGATTTTCCTTTGGCCAACTAAACACCATGTCTGCTTTTCTAAGAAGCAAATTTTCCCTAAAGTAACCAGAGTTGAGTTTACACTACTGAATTCTATGTCCCTAAATTAGTGCCCATGCCCTATCCAGTCCCCCGAATATCTGGAGGCACCATTATCCCCACAGAGAAAGAGCAAAGTCCCGATTGCTTTGATGAAAGCTTCTAATATGCTGATCTAGAAGAGTTGGGCCATTCTCAATGTGCTGCTATTTAAAATGTTTTCTAAAATAAAAGGTTTTCCAACATATGCTTCTAATTTAAATGTTCATCAATTCACAACACATACCAAAATTTGTAAATTTCCCAAGAATTCAAGCATTAAAATACACAGTATAGTAAAATATATAATGCATAATTTTATTTCTTTAGGGGGATATCATTATGCTTATGTTAAGTGGTTTGTCACCTATAATTTCAGAATTTGTACAAGTCTGACCTTCAGTGGCTAAGAGGCATTGGCTGGTTACCTAGTGGCTCCCTTGAGGATGAGAAGAACAAGAGAGCTACCCAGATTTTGAGTGATCACGTTTACCGTCAGCACCCAGATAAATTCAAGTTTTCTAGCCTTATGGACTCCATCCCAATGGTTTTGGCAAAAAACAATGCTATTACCATGAACCATGTAAGTCTTGTCTTTACTTGAAGGGAGGTACTTATGTATGTGTATATGTATATGTGTGTAAACATGGACAGCTATTTCTATAAAAAGAAAAATCTATATAATTCTTTTGCTTGGTATTAAAGTGTTTTTTTTTAAAGATTTATTTATTCAGAGAGGGGGGTGCAGAGACACAGACAGAGGGAGAAGCAGGCTCCATGCAGGAAGCCTGACATGGGACTCGATCCCAGGTCTCCAGGATCATGACCTAAGCTGCAGGCGGTGCTAAACCGCTGCGCCACCGGGGCTGCCCTTAAAGTGTTTTTTTAAGTAAGGGCTGTGCTCTTACTGATATGAGACCTCTAGACCTGAAGGTGTCACAAATACAGAGCAGGCTATATTCTCATTAAGAACCAGATTATTAAAAAAAAAAAAAGAACCAGATTATTTTTATGTGTCTATTCATTACTCATTACTAGCCTGTATTAATCACTTCTTTGTTTGTTTTAGCGCCTTTATACAGAGGCTTGGGATAAAGATAAAACCACTGTCCACATTATGCCAGATACCCCTGAAGTTTTACTAGCTAAACAAAACAAAATAAATTACAGTGAGGTAAGCAGTATATTCGTGGTGCATGATATATTTTACTTACACTGCACTTTATAAATGAAACTTAGGATAATTTATGTCTATTTCAGAAACTATATAAACTTGGCCTAGAAGAAGCCAAGAAGAAAGGCTATGATATGCGGCTGGATGCCATTCCCATCAGGGCAGCCAAGGCCTCCAGAGACATTGCAAGTGAAGTAAGTGCGCCTAAAAAGTTCTTTGGCTCAAAGATTTCTTTCTGTCTCCTGGTTATATAGCACGGCAAGAAAGCCATGAGGTTAAAGTTCTTGCTCACAGTCTTTTTTCTAAGTAAATAGTTTAAAATAATGGTAATAAAATTCTCAACACAAAACTATGGTTGAGTCCATAATAACATGCATTTCGAAATATTGGCCATTTCCTGCTGAATGAAAGCACTGGATACTTGACTATAGCTCAGACATCCTTTGGGCTTTTCCACATGATATATTCTTACATACAATTGAACCCATTGTAGGATTCCTTCAAAACTAACCCGTGCCTTATGAGCCAGGGAACCTACAAGGGCTTAATGAATAGGACATGTTATTCATAGTCCAAGCATCCACATGTACTATATGATTGTTTCTGCATCTGGTGATTGGTTGCCAATATTTATCTTTTTTAAGTGATGGCTTTGCTTACATTTCTAGGAACTTTTATCCTTCTATTTTATTAGTCCATGAAGTCAAAAATATATTTTCATTTTCAAAATATGAGAAGTAACCATCATAATTTAAAAATAAATGGTCAACAGTCACAGAAACGTTAAAAGTATTAACATATACCAATATAATGTGTAAGACCTGCCATTAAAATTCATATTTGTAGAAAATATTTAGGGACACAGAAGAATGCTTATATAATACTTAGAAAAAGCAGGTCCTATTTTATTTTTTTTTTTTTCAGGTCCTATTTTATTTTGTCACACACACTATAAAAAGCAGTTATATGGTGGTTATCACTGAATAATAGAATAATGTCTTTAGTTTTTGTATACATATATATTCTTTATTTTTTAAGTGGTTTGCAAAGTACACATATTTATATACAGGAGAAAATTAGTGTATTTTTAATGAATAGAAAAATTGGGACCTTGTAGTTTCTTTTTACTAAAAGCTAAAAGAGTTGATTATCAGTATCTTTCTTCTTCTAGTACAAGTACAAAGAAGGCTATCGTAAGCAGCTTGGCCATCACATTGGGGCCCGAGCGATACATGATGACCCCAAGATGATGTGGTCCATGCATGTGGCCAAGGTCCAGAGTGACAGGGAGTACAAGAAGGACTTCGAGAAGTGGAAGACTAAGTTCAGCAGCCCCGTGGACATGCTGGACTTGGTCCTGGCCAAGAAGTGCCAGACCTTAGTCAGTGACATAGACTATAAGAACTACCTGCACCAATGGACGTGCCTGCCTGACCAGAACGATGTCATCCACGCTCGGCAGGCCTACGACCTCCAGAGCGATGTGAGTATGTGAGGATCATGATGGCATGCAAAGGTAGGAAATCAGTGAACTAATTCCTCTTGGAGAAGGTAGCAATAGGTGGCACCAAGCTTATCAGCCCCTGCGAGGTAGGAATGGCATTTCTTCTTTCCTTGGGAGTATTAATTAACTTTCCAGGCCAGAAAGGAATATTGTCTCATATACTGCCTGTCCATCAAACTGTGTTTTTAAGAGTGTTTTTTGTTTCATATCTTTTAAATGAAACGTTTTCCTAATGCAGAGATAAATATTTATTGACTATTTGTCTCAACAGAATATGTACAAGTCAGATCTGCAGTGGTTGAGAGGCATCGGCTGGGTTCCTATTGGCTCTTTGGATGTGGAAAAATGCAAAAGGGCAACTGAAATTTTGAGTGATAAAATCTATCGCCAGCCTCCAGACAAATTCAAATTTACCAGTGTGACTGATTCTTTGGAACAAGTGTTAGCCAAGAATAATGCCATCACCATGAACAAGGTGAGGCTTCAAAATTCAGAGAACCATGGTAGGACAGCCAAATCAAAAAGAAGCATAATCAAAGAAAGAAAGAAAGCGTTGAGCAACAAAAGACATCTATCTACCCATATCTATCTATGTGTCGCTTATATTTAATATTTACTTCAGTAATTATTTCATAGTCTTGCTACAATGGTATATTTTAATGGAAAATCATCTTTGCATATAAAAGATACTCTCAATTTCCTTTTGTTAACATACACTTCAGATTATCATAAGGTACTAAATATGTTTTATGAACTAATTACTTGAAGATGTGTCTACCATACATAATGTGGATAAAATGTATAACCTTTTGTTATTTGTTTATAAAATTTTGGTGGCCCTGAAATTCTTATTAATTATAAAACTGAATTTTTTTTCTGATGACATGTTATATATTCTTTGATAGCGTTTATACACAGAAGCCTGGGACAAAGACAAGACCCAGGTCCACATCATGCCAGACACACCAGAAATTATGTTGGCAAGAATGAACAAAATCAACTACAGTGAGGTAGGAGCAGATGCTAATTCTATGAAGTTTGCATGCCATTTCTTATTTCAGCTAATCTGTCCAAGGTGATGTAAGACTACATAACAACTTCATAGAGAATCTTTTCTTCTTGCTCCATGTGACTAGTAACTCGTGCATTTCTCAATCCTCATCCTAAACATCAAACTTTAATTCAAATTATCACTTATGAAGTGAAAGATATGTGAACTCTAATGATTTAAGTGGTAATCATAAGATGGATCAGACCTTTTTCTTTTAGCAATTTTTTAAGTTAGGAAATTAGCAATAGAATAATCTTCTATTAGTGTCTTCTCCTTATGCTGTATTGCTGTGCTAGATATATTTTCCATATGTGATTTTTTTCAAATTGTGGTTTAAAGTCATGATTTAAGATTTTTTAATGTATAAAATTAAGTCAAGGACTAAAATTACAGTATTATCAGTAAGACAGAAAAAGAGAGAGAGAGGACCCCTCCAGGGTATGCAATAGCAAGCCCATTCCTTCTCACTTTCTGTGAGCATCAGGCCGTGTACCCCCATGTCAGAACCATGAATGGTTAGGCGGAAAGGTCAGCCTCTCTTCTAGTGCAAGCATCCCCACCCAACAGGTTGTCATCCTACCTTTGTGTTCTCATTCACAAGGAGTTTAAATCAGCCCATTTCTGGAAAATTCCATGAGAAGATGCTTCTGATATAGAGTTCTCTCTGCAGACTTACATAGTCCTCTGAGGCAGTGCAAAACCAGTCTCTGCCAACTCTGGAGATGAGGGTAGCTACTGTGGTGCCTCCCCTGCCTTCTCATCCCAGCATCTCTTTCTGAGCCAGACAATCCCCAGTTCCTGGCCATTCGTCACATGACCTCCCTGCTAGAATATGACCCTCCAAACCAAACAAAATCCTGCAAGTGTAGAATACAGTTGACATCTTTCCTCTTCTGGACATACGACCTCCCATTTCGGCACTCAGTGCCTCAGAGCACATGGGCAGCTCTGTCGCCGCTGGGAGACATGGAACTTAGGATCACCTCAAACCCTAAGACATTTTACATGGGCTTAAGCTAGGTTTCCTCTCTCCTGCATTTATACATTTGGCAGCTTAAATTCAGTTTAAAATCCTGATGATGAAGAAAAAAAATTGTTTAAAATCAGCTCAAGGATCCCTGGGTGGCTCAGCGGTTGAGCGTCTGCCTTTGGCTCAGGGCATGATCCTGGGGTCCTGGGATCGAGTCCTGCATCAAGGCCTGCTTCTTCCTCTGCCTGTGTGTGTGTGTCTCTCTGTGTGTGTTTCTCATGAATAAAAAAAATAAAATCTTTAAAAAATATATTAAAATCAGTTCAAAGAGTAACCTTTATTTCTACAATTTCTTCTTCCTAGATAGATTAAGCCTATTTAACTGTGTGGAGATTTTTGTGAACCTGATTTTTCTGTCAGTTGGTATATTAGTTATTTCTCCCAGCTTTGTGCTACCAGCAAAGAAAATATCATTTCTTTGAAAGTATAAGTCAACAGCATATCACTCTCATATAACTAGAGAATTTAGATGAGCCACCATCTTAAGTTTGGCGAGTGCAAACTATAATTTTAGCACTCCCATAACTCTTAATTGTCCTTAAACACAAAAATCAAGTCCCACTTGCAAAGCTAAAAGGAGTTAATTTTTTAGCTAAACCTCTATAATATAGATCCTGTATATTTATAGGAAAGCATGGACTGTGTATGGAGGAATTTCAGGAGACAAAGAGCCTATCTGACCACTCAGCAGTTCTGGAATTCTGGACTGTATTTGCTGCAAAAGCTCAAATACTGTAATTGGTTCAAAGAGACCCAGGGATAATGCCCTGAACTGAGGTTCTAACCTGCCTGGTCTGTGTTCTCTGTCTCTCAGCTTAGTTCAGTGCTTTTGTATTTTTTTTTCTTCTTTTTGGATAGGAAGGTAAAATGCAAGTTTGATTATGTCACTCTTCCTCAAAGATTATTATTGGTTTCCTATTTCCTGTGAAATTAAACAAAATTGTTCAGCAACAAGACTTTGGTCCATCTCCAGATTCTTTTCAGTTCTTTCCTGCCACTTGTCCTTGGCACTGCTCCCCTCTTCCTTTGACACACCTGTACCTTCACTCCCTTGTGGTTTGATTCATGCAACTCCCTCAGGCCTTGACTGCCATTGCAGTCTACTGAAACCATACTAATCACTCACGGTCCAGGGCAAAAATTAGTCCCTCTACACAAACTCTCATGATTCTTAATTCATAATTACTGCTTCCCAGAGCTCTTGGTTAATAATATGATTAAACCACCTCTCGTGGTTTGACTTTTTGGTAGCTTAGTCTGTAGGTCACCAGTCTTTTTGTCAATTCCCTTAGGAACCTTGACAATGGAAGACATCTCATACTCATCTTTGATTTCCAAGTACCCAGCCCAATCACAGCACACAGTCAGTGCAGAATAAATGTGGATTGAATTAGCTTCCATGATCAACAGTTAATCAAGTCTTTCCCTCTTATCCACATTTTGTCACGGTAGACCCTTGTGTTTCAACTTAATATTTTAGTTCTCTTCAAAACTTATTCATAGTTATAACTAAAAATCTTGAAACAGTGGATAATACCTATGTTTATTTTTTTATTTTTTCTTTTTTTAGATTTTTATTTATTCATGAGAGAGACACAGAGAGAGGCGCAGAGATATAGGCAGAGAAGCAGGCTTCATGCAGGGAGCCTGATGTGGGACTCCATCCTGGGACTCCAGGATCACGCCCTGAACCAAAGGCAGATGCTCAACTGCTGAGCCACCCAGCTGTCCCAATACCTATGTTTAGTTAGTTCAACCTAATTGTTAAAAACAAAGCTGCAATGTTCTCTATATGCATCATTTTTAAGTCTTCAGCAAACAGTGCAAAGGCTTAGAACTCTGAGTGAGATTATTATAGGCACCCTACCTGTGTTGAACTTAGTGAATTATCTTAGTCCCCTGTGGGTTTTTGGATATGAATGTCAACATCTATGTATATTTACATATTTTCTGCCCAAACTTAGAGTCTGTATAAACTCGCCCATGAAGAAGCAAAGAAGAGAGGCTATGACCTGCGAGTTGATGCCATCCCAATCGTGGCTGCCAAGGCCTCCAGGGACATCGCCAGTGATGTGAGTTCCGGTGTCACCCCAAATATATAATCAGGCTGATGTGACGTTTTCACTGAACTAAATCTTCAAAAAGAACTTTCCTCACCCTTTGGAAATATGTCCTAATGTATTTATGTGGGATTTTTCAAAAATCTAGAAAAATGTTTTTCGATGTTCATGCAAGGGGTTTATAACCTTTAGGGCACAGGATCTTCAATGAAAACTGACCCACCAAAAACAGAGAAAGATACATTCACATGGAAATGTTTAGAGCACATCTGTAGTGTTGGAGATAGAGTAATCATCAAAATGCTTCTAGAAAGTAGAATGTACAATATTCACAAAATTAATGACACTTGCTATTATAATTCATCTAAGATTATGAAAAGAAGGCAGTGGATCAGTATGAGAGGTGGCTACTAGCCCAAGATTGTACCCTTAATAACAGCTCCTGGCTCTCTAACACAGAAGATTCTTGAGGAACAGAACACTGCTCTAAAAATCAAGGGCCTAATATTTGGGAATATGGTAACACTGCCCTTTATATTGTGTTAGTGACTCAGTTTATATATGTTGGACCTTCCCTACAAATGGCTTTATGTCAACAATTATAAAAAAGAATCATAACTAGAAAGTATTGAGAATTCTGTGCTAAGAGCTTGACATGTGTTATACTTCATAATTATCCTAGGATGTAAGTGTTGTCATTATCCCTGTTTTATGGATAGCTTAAGCAACTTATCTAAAATCAAACTCTTTGCATCTGGTAGAATTGAAACTCCAGACAACCTCATTCCTTCCCACTGTACCATATTGCCTCCCGATGACCCATCTGTACTTTTCATACTTAGTTATCTTTGAGACTAGAGGCATGTATTTTGAATAACTGGCTCAGATCCCAAGACAACATCATTGGACATAGAATAGTAAAAACATTCTTGGTTTGTGCAGGTGTAGAACCCATGAGTTTTTTGGAGCGTGCTCTACCCAATCGGACTGCTATGTCAGTTTTAGTAGTAAAATAATACCAGTATTATGTTGGTATACTAATAGTATGCTATTAGTTCATAGTAGTATAATAACTAGTATACTAATACTAAACAAGATCCTTGACCCTAGAGTACTACATCCTTACAGGAACCAGACATTCATTTTATGACTTATTAAACATGCCATGTCACCAAGTACATCTCTTTCCTGACCTACTTTTAGTACCTAAAATTCATTTCTCCAGATTCCTATGTTCAAACAGCCTCTCCCTATTGTGGACAACACTTTCCTCCAGAATTATTCCTGATCACTAGGCCAAAAGTGATTTGGAATATGAACTACAACTATACAGACTCCATCTATTTTCTTAGCTCTAGAAGCTTTGAGGGTAAAGGTCAAGATATTGGCTTGAGTTAGTGTTTATTAGCAAAAGTTAACTTACAACTTTGATGTAAGAAAGGTGATTTTGTACAGATTTTGACCTCCAAGGGTCAAATAAAAAACCTGATTTGTGTGTTTTCATCTCAGTACAAATACAAAGATGGTTACCGAAAGCAGCTTGGCCACCACATTGGAGCCCGAAACATCGAAGATGACCCCAAGATGATGTGGTCCATGCATGTGGCCAAGATCCAGAGTGACAGGGAGTACAAGAAGGATTTCGAGAAGTGGAAGACCAAGTTCAGCAGCCCCGTGGACATGCTGGGGGTGGTCCTGGCCAAGAAGTGCCAGACCTTAGTCAGTGACATAGACTACAAGAACTATCTGCACCAATGGACGTGCCTGCCTGACCAGAACGATGTCATCCATGCTCGGCAGGCCTATGACCTCCAGAGCGATGTGAGTACAGCATCTATGAAAGAGTTGTGTTCATAAATTAAACTATATAAAAGTTATCCTTTATTTGCAACCCAACTGGCCCAATTAAGTTAGGATTTATTGATCAGTGAATGAGATTTCAATCAGAATATACTTTGATTGCTTTATCATGAATATGTTTAATAGGCTTGATAAGGAAGGGAAGTTTACAGACTGGATTTGGTCCTATAAAAACAAAACTGGACTTAAGCAATGTTCGAATTCAGAGTCCACCAGATGGAGACATTTTCTTTTATTCTTTTAGGGGGCTAGAAACCACACATTTTTATTTTAAAAAAATTACTCTGAATTTTTTTTAGCTTCTTTGCAAACCAAATGAGGTTATAATTAGCATTCTGATGCCTACTACAATGCTAATTGTTATTCTTATGAAATAAAAGAAGTTGCTATGTTTAGGGTCAGTTCACTGGCCTCTTCTCTTAGCATGGCTCTCGGTTGAGGGGACACATGGTAATGACAGACCCTAGGAGCTAGTGCACCTGCTTTTGATATCAAATATGGGTGTGAGAAGCACATTTCCTCCAGCACATAGTTTATAAATATTTGAAGGGATTATTAAGCATTAGAGGATTTTAGAGAGTAAAATAAGTCAATAATAATTATACATATAGCTGTATTGGAAACTGTACAGCCCACCTGTGGAAATGCCCACACTTATTCTGTAGTTTTTGACATACAGAACCCTGTTTTGCAATTGTGTCCAAAAAGAAAGGCTTTGCCTGCACATGAAAGAAAGCTAAAATGGCTAGTGTCGCCCATGGAGTGACAGCATTGACAGACTGCTTGCATCTGTTTGTTGAGTGCCTTTTCAAGATCTCTTCCCCAACATTGTGATATACAGTCTTAATGGTTATTTGAAAGTTAACAGTCATTTGAAAGTTAAGAAGCACTCCAGAGGTATAAAAGGTTATTGTTCTCATTCTTACTGTTGTTATTTAGGGGGCAAGTAGCAGTCAGCATAGGGCAATTCTAAAAGGCTTTTTGTCTAGACTGCAAAATAGCAGTTTCTATTTTCTACTTAATGGATGTTATGGGTAAAATCCCTCAAATGAGCTGGGAAAAGGTCCAATTCCTTTGTTGTGAGGTAGTTATGAGTACTTAATAGGTTCACAAAAATCCATAGCAGAAAAATGATTTAAAATAAATCACAATGTTATACTATATTTTGGCAAATCGAACTCCAATAAGAAAATAAAAACATAATAAAATAAATCACAAGAAGGACACCTGGGGTGCTCAGTTGTTGAGCATCTATCTTTGGCTCAGGTCATGATCCTGGGGTCCTTGAAATGATTCCCACATCGGGTTCTCCGCAGGGAGCCTGCTTCTCCCTCTGCCTGTGTTTCTGCCCCCACCCCACCCCCGTGTCTCTCATGAATAAATAAAATCTTTAAAAAAAAATTAAATCACAAGAGAAAGGTATGGAAAGACAATTCTGGAAAGCAGTCAATCTTCTTGTCTTGAGCACTTGGTGGGAAAAGAGCACTTGGGGCTTTGGACCAATGACATGGGTGTTTAATGCCCTGAGCCTTGGACAGTGTTAAGGCCATGAAAGGTCTGCATTAGTGCTTCAGCGATTCTCATTATTATATCCCAACTTCTTTTTCTGTTTATTCTTAAAGAGCATTACAGATATTTTGAAAGAGAAGGAAAAAACAGAAGGCAATAAAACCCAACATAATACAACCCCTGAGAGAGCCCACTCCTGTTCATGTAATTTATCCACATACCTCATTTTTTGTTTTTGTTTTTTCTTTGTGTAATATTAGTGACATTTCTATGAGTGTCCAATTCTTTAAAATATGGCTTTTAAAAGCTACAGAGGATTTCATTTGACTAGGCCTAACATTTACTTACCGCTAGCGTTCTGTTGGACGTATCTGTGGTTTCTCCCACTCTGGATTGGCATTGTTTCCCTGCACACACGGACATTATAAGAATATTCACTGAACTGACCAACTGAAGGTATCAGATTATTCCTCTCCTTACAACCAGAAACGTATGGTCATTTTTTGTTATGGTTACGAGACATTTCTGGGTCATTTTTTAATATAGTTGCCCTTTCAGTCTGCCTAACACAGATGAGCTGATTTTCTATGAAAACAAACGACCAGTATTGTGCATCCTTACTGATTGCATTGGCCCTGAATTTTGTGCCCCAAATCTTTTAGTCTTGCTAAAGAGTTTGACATTTTTCCTCTTGACAGAACATTTACAGATCAGATCTCCAGTGGCTGAGAGGCATTGGCTGGGTCCCCATTGAGTCTGTGGATATGGTCAAGTGCAAGAAAGCTGCAGAGATACTGAGTGACAACATCTACCGCCAGCCTCCAGACAAGCTGAAGTTTACCAGTGTGACGGATTCCCTGGAACAGGTGCTGGCCAAGAACAATGCCCTCAACATGAACAAGGTGAGCCTCAGCTGCCTCAGGCTTTTCTAAGATGCCAAAAAGACTAGTGCAGTTAAAATTATCCATTGAAGTGTAGGGTCACATTTAGGTCCTGAATTCCATACTTGAAATCCTCTAAATTTCTATTATTTTCAGTTTTAACCTCAATAACTAGTATCAAGAGTCAAACCTCAAATTAAATACCTCATATCCAAGTTTGGCTTATTTTTCCTAATTGTATTAATAAGATTTATGCTTTATTGGACTTTTTGCAATTCCTATTTCAAATTTTTTTATTATTCAAATTTAATGTAATTAATATATACCCTATTATTAGTTTCATAGGTAGAATTTAGTGATTCCTCAGTTGCATCCAGTGCTCAGTGCTTATCACATCACGTGCCTTCCTTAATGCCCATCACCCAGTTATGCCAACCTCCTACCCCTTCTTGCCCTCCAGTGACCCTCCATTTGTTTCCAAGAGTTAAGAGCCCCTTATGGTGTGCCTCCCTCTCTGTTTTCATCTTATTTTTCCTTCCCTTCCCCTATGTTCATCTGTTTTGTTTCTTAAATTCCACATAGGAGTAAAATCATAGGATATTTGTCTTTCTCTGACTGACCTATTTCACTTAGGATAATACCCTCTAGCTCCAACCATGTCATTGCAAATGGCAAGATTCCATTCTTTTTGATGGCTGAGTAGTATTCCATGATGCCTATCTGTCTCACATCTTCAAATGGTTTTCTATCAACATCTTTGATAGCGTCTATACACAGAGGCCTGGGACAAGGATAAGACTCAAATTCACATAATGCCTGATACCCCGGAAATCATGCTGGCAAGACAGAACAAGCTCAACTACAGTGAGGTAAGCGCAAGAGGCTCTAATGCTGCACTGACATTGTGATCACTGTTACTCTGTTTTCCTGTACTTTGTGGAGATTCTCAGGTCTCAGCTACCATGGTGCACGTGGCTCTGTGTTATAAACACTCGATCCATCCAGTCCTTCCTCTCCGAGTTGAATATCATACGCTATAGGATTCTGTTGGCAAACTGGTCACTGCCATGTGGGTCAGTGGGGGCAGAGTAGTTCTCTTGGCATTTCGAACTGGTAAGACAGCCACACAAAATAGTGGCTCAATATTTATACTGAAACACTATTTGTTTTTCACCTAAAATTCAAGTCCAACTGGACACGCTGTTTTTTTTTATTTGCTAAACCTGGCAAATTTACCAAGGGGGAACTGATAATGTGTACCTCTTCTCTACCTGGATTAGGAATAAAATTGAGAGGTAAAACAAAAGAGCATAAATAGAAGTTGAAAACTCACATTTTTTACCACTCAAGTTAGGTACATTTGTATGAGAACTAAATGAACCTAACTGAACCCTAGAATTAAGTTTCCATCTGGACAGAAGTCACACTGGAGGAGGGCAATCAGCTCCAGTCTGCTCAGGGGTGAGGTCGTCTTAGAGCCCAGAGAAACAGAGAAGGACATTAGGCTTACTCCTAAAGGGAGCAGATCAAAGCTGGGCGGGGAGAGGCTAGTTATCCCATTCCTGCCAGCTGAATAAATCAGTAAGTCAGTGTACCTCTTCACAAGCAGAGAGTAAGGGGGCAGAGAAAGGCAGAAGGTCAGATAAAAATAATTGAGCTCCTCCTTTAGAAAGAAAGCATCAGGAATAAGAAAGAAGTGTTCTCCAGCACTGATTACTTTTTTTTAAGTAAAATGCAATTTATAGGCACATGTTTTACTAATAGGATACAGCCAAAACTTAGAAACTTAGAGTTGTGATTATAGTCCAGTTAGCTATGTTTTGGATTGTTCTTCAATCTTTTTCTCATTTGTTTTTTAAATATTATAAAGTAGTACGTGATTGTGAAAGATATTTTAATGAAGAAAGTCTATAAGTATATA
The DNA here is from genome assembly GCF_905146905.1 of Nyctereutes procyonoides. Classification (NCBI taxonomy): domain Eukaryota; kingdom Metazoa; phylum Chordata; class Mammalia; order Carnivora; family Canidae; genus Nyctereutes; species Nyctereutes procyonoides. Next base: position 14,144,004 of record NW_026575136.1, on the reverse strand, counting down.
TTTTATGTATAAATGAATAATAAACATTGCTCTACATTTTTTCCACTTAGAAATATGTGTAGATTGATACATTGTCAATTGATTTATAGTATTAGATGATATTAACCTATGTTGATGTGCATAATATGTCAAACTACATGATTTATATTAATCTACGATATATATAATGGATTGATCTATCATCTATGCTAATACCCATTGGTAGGACTCATTGATTTCCAAAGCTATCTATATGGGTTTTTTTGTTTTTGATAAGATCTAATTGATTTACTTTCAGTATTTCAAGAAATTTAGGTTATTTCCAGAACCTGTCCTTTTTAAAATTATTTGGTACTTCATTTAGCAATCTCCCAATTGTTGCTGTCAAACCTGTTAAGCTCTGACACTCTTTCTGTAGACTCTGTATAAACTTGCCAATGAAGAAGCGAAGAAGAAAGGCTACGACCTGCGAGTTGATGCCATCCCAATCGTGGCGGCCAAGGCCTCCAGGGACATTGCCAGTGATGTGAGTAGCGACACCATGTATTTACGTGGCTGGGTGGAAGTGAGGGAATGATCATCATCATAGCAGGGAAGTGCATCTGGGTGCCAATTAAAGCATATTTATTGTGCTTTGAATGAAGAAAAAAAAGGTTTTCATTAGAGAAAGAAAGCTCTTTCATACTTATAACTCCAAACAACCTTTATATTTCATGTCCCATAGGTGGAGAGGGTATCCTAAACTTCAGTATAAAATTGAATTTAAATCTATAGTTGTTCATATCTACAATTATGAGACATTCATCTCCATATTTTGAGCACATAGCTTATAAAGAAATGAGAAAATACCAGAAGACTTTAAGTAACTTGGTTACATGTGTTGGCTCAACATCAGAAAAAGACCTGGTTTAGCCAGGTCTAGGAAAATGTACCTTTCCCTGAAAGTGTTCTGGATATTTGCCAACTCTTTCTTTGGAAAATTACCCTAAGTGCTTCCTTTTGAGTTCTTTTTAAATGAAAACAGAAAAACAAAGACAACCAAAAACAATAAAATGGTTGATCCTGATTTCTCTTTCTGCTGTCTCTGAAAGAAATGGGTCCTTTGGTGAAGAATTCAAACTTCCATAAATATGTGTAAGGATTTGTGTGATGTTGTTGTCTAAAGGGAAGAGAGAATATCCAGTCAGCAGTTACCACCACCACCACACCAAGATGCTTTCTTGTAGTTATATAATCTGTTTTCTCACTCAATCCCAGGAAACCCAAACCAAATTTGATCTCCAACAGAGCAGAGTATGCAGGATAGAAAACACAAGCCAGTCCATTTTAGGGAGTCAGGTGACCCAGTGAAAGTCAACAGAGCGAGCATTGGGAGACCTGAGGGATGGGGGGGATGCAGGTCCTATGGTGCCTGTGGACTGGGTAGTAGCATTCTCAAAATCATATGGAAAATTTCTAGGTTAGTGATTTCACTGGCCAAGATGGAGAAAAGGGAATATACTGTTGTGATTGATTTTCTGGAAGTATTGCTGCCTTTATTTACAGGGACTTAATATCTGCAAACCATAGAACTATGTAGTTTGGCCTGTTTTCCCATTCGAGTACTGCTGTGAAGTCAAATCAGAGTTTAGGATGAGGAGATAAGTTGATATTCGGATGATTCCAAATTTAAAATCATGACGTTTTAAACTAATAAGATTTTTAGCCCTCTCTATTCATGTTTGTTTTTTTAAAATGACTACTTTTATTTCAGTACAAATACAAAGATGGTTACCGAAAGCAGCTTGGCCACCACATCGGAGCCCGAAACATTGAGGATGACCCCAAGATGATGTGGTCCATGCATGTGGCCAAGATCCAGAGTGACAGGGAGTACAAGAAGGACTTCGAGAAGTGGAAGACCAAGTTCAGCAGCCCCGTGGACATGCTGGGGGTGGTCCTGGCCAAGAAGTGCCAGACCTTAGTTAGTGACATAGACTATAAGAATTTCCTGCACCAGTGGACGTGCCTGCCTGACCAGAACGATGTCATCCATGCTCGGCAGGCCTATGACCTCCAGAGTGACGTGAGTGCTAGAACCCATTATACACCACTGGTGACCATGCTTATGATAGTAATACACAGTGATACATAGATAATGGGCTAGCATTAGGTGGAGCCCTCAGAATTAATAACATTTTTTCTCACTGCCTCTCATTCACTGTGCCTTACTTTTCTTTTAGACAGAATATAATGCCATGAAGCTATATCTAATTGTGCTTAATATTTTCAAAGACATAGATATGATGTTTGGCTATTAAAGTTTTACAGTTTTTTCTTTCATTTTTTTAAAATCAAGTGTCATAACAGCTAAAGTAAGACTTGCTTTTGTGTTTGATCTTACCAGAACATTTACAAGTCAGATCTCCAGTGGCTGAGAGGCATTGGCTGGGTCCCCATTGAGTCTGTGGATATGGTCAAGTGCAAGAAAGCTGCAGAGATACTGAGTGACAACATCTACCGCCAGCCTCCAGACAAGCTGAAGTTTACCAGTGTGACGGATTCCCTGGAACAGGTGCTGGCCAAGAACAATGCCCTCAACATGAACAAGGTGAGCCCCCAGTTTGGGGGAAACTAAAATGGAATCCTATATCCTTGAGGATATCTATGGTTACCTTAGTCTTTTTTATTTTATCAAATTGCCATATTGTGTTTAGTGATTCGGTTGCATTCTCTATTCGGTTACATCAGTATTCCAAAAATGTATGTGGGAATTTCTGCTTTGACATCTCTTGTGAAATAGCCAGAGTTACGAATAGGACAGATTTTTGGAATTCATCTTTTTTGCAGTCAATGAGAGTTATACGTGATTTGATATTAATGTTTCTTCTTTGTTGGGACTTATCTAAGTGAGAATAAAACAAACAAGTCAGAAGCAAATCTCCATAACATTTATCAAAAAAGAAATCTGGAGGTGGCGGATCCAGTTACATTTGCAGTTAATAAACAACAAAACCATGGGAAGAATTTAACGTAGCCGCAGTACATAGGGATAGGTGTATATGCTTGGAAAATACTTGCTTGCAATTTAACTGGAGGTGATCTAGGTTTATATTTAGTGACAATAAGTATCTTATAATATCAAAGAGATGGAAGAGTATTGGTACACAGCATACAGTATAGTTAGCGAGGAGACTGCCTTTCAACTTTGTCTTGTTCTTTAAATTAGATACTTCTGTTTACAACATCGCTTTTCTGATTTATTAACCTTTTTATCGTTCACAGCGCTTATACACAGAAGCCTGGGACAAAGACAAGACCCAAATCCACATCATGCCTGATACACCTGAAATTATGTTGGCAAGACAAAATAAAATAAATTATAGTGAGGTAAGACCATTTGTTTTGTTTTCTTGATCTGGCCATGTTGATTTTTTGCTGATATAGTAAAAGGTTAGAAGTCTGGATTTAATTCTCATGTGCACCAATTAGCTTAATTTTGTTTTTTTATGCCCATCACCCTACCCTGAATATATGTGCCATCTATTAAGGAGTAGATAGATAAAAAGATACAGAAATAAATACAAAAATGTCTCCATGTCAGGAGGATAAACGAACTCAAAGCCAATTATTAATGATTGGAACTTATTATAACTTTAATTTTAAAATAATGATTGCTATTTACCAGATTAGTACTTCAGTATTCTGTTTTTCTTCAGTTACCTCACCTGTGAAATGGGATTAAAATACGTATCTTGAAGAATTTTTGTGGTAACTAAATAAGGTTGTGTATGTAATATGCCCAGCATGGAGCCTGGCACAGAATAGTTGCTTAATAAACTTTAATTTCTTCCCTGTACACTCAATTTACCATGCATATTAGATTTATGTAATATACTCAGAATAACTTGAAGTTTGTTTACAAGAACTAATATGAGAATTCTCGAATCCATCCATTTCAAAATTGCCTAAGGAAAATAAAATATATTTTTTATTTGTTATCTCTGGCTGCACTAAACTTGTCATCACATATCTTTGCAGTCCAGAAATACTGTGGCAGAAACAGCTTCTTGCCCAATTCTGCTTGCCAAAGTCAGTAATTATTTGGTTTATTCAAGAAAAGCTAGATTTCCTACATGTTTGTGTGTCTTCCTTAAAAAAAAAAATGGAGGGACTTTTCTTCAGTTTGAGAACACTGGAAAATTAAGTACTTATTTTCAAGACTTGACCATAGTCATTCTTCTATCTTTATTAACTACTTCTGGTTATAATAATGTGACCCTAAAGAAGACAGAGGCTCATATGAAGTAACCATGACAAGTGAAATGAAGAGGATAGGATTTTTAAAAAAAAACAGACCCGAGGACAAGCCTGATCATAAGTATTTGATTGCCATTGGCAATTTGAGTGAGCAATTTTCTTGGCCACAGAGCTTCTCAGTTGGTTGAGCTTTTCCCAAGAAGTCTGTCTCACCCCAGACAGATGAAGTTAGTTTCTATCCCAAACTGTAATGACATTTTCCCTTTTGTTGAAATTAGGTCAGATGAGGTAGATGTTTTTTGGGGTAATTTTTTTTTCAGACTAAGAGGAAATTGGGCTTTTATTTCTATAATTTTCAGCTGGATTTATTTTCTTTAGAATTATGTGAGCATGTTATTTCTTAAAGGGGTGTCTCCTAAGGATTAGATTTCAAAATGGCTCTCTTGAATTTTTTCTCAACCCAACTGGTACCTTCATTCCATACTTAGCTCAATAAATATAAAACAAAAAAACAAAGCAACCACATTTCACTTTTTTTTCCTCTTAAATTCTCATTTACCTGTTCCAGTTCTCTTGGGTAAATAACTTACCAAACAAGCTTTAAAACATAATCTTGATGGTAACCAGTGTTCTCTTCTTTGAAGCCCTGCATCTTTTTCAAATGTTGAAAGAATGAATTTTTTTTTTAAGAATGAAATTAACCTATTTGCTTGGCCTCGAGACATGAGATGATCTAAACACATTTTAAGGACAGAAACCTCCAAGGAAAAATATAATAGAGTAGCTATTTGACTCTCCAGTTCTCTAGAAATTTTTAAGAAGACAAAATGCCCTTGGGATTTTATCTCAAGTGTATCAAATTTATTATTTTCACTCTAGCTTTTCCTTGTAAAATCTTATCTTGGGAAGAAATGTAATTTGTCACATGTTAATAATCTACATTAAAAACACACTAACTTCCTTCAAGGACTCTTAGGTCATTTAAAAATGGTCTCTGCATCACGTTTAAAATTCAGATCTTATTCCAGTATTTTTAATTCAATCTAACATGAGAATGGGGCATAATAATGAAGCAATTAGTTTTCATTATTTCTGTCACACTATTTAAAGATTTTCCTTACACTTAAAATTTTGTCTTTAGACAGCTTCAACAATGACAAAATACTGAATGTTATAAAGTAGGAAGAAAGATAAAACCCTAAAGAATTGAGGTCATTGTTGTTTTGCTCTTAAAACCATAAGTGATTTCTGTATCCTTTTCCAGAACTATCTACGGGTTCTGTGACTACATTCCTGGGGTCAATAACTCTCTTAATAGAGGAAAGGGGAGAAACTGAAACTAGGGATTAAGTTATTCCATCATAGGACCAGTCTGTCTGGGGCGGGGGAGGGGGGGAGGAACAAAGATGAGCTACCTTCAAACTTCAGGGGTCTATGGGGTAACAAAATCTTTCCAACAGGTTTTCTGGCTTGCATTTGCTTTAAGCAAATCACTTAATGTAGCTTCAGCTTCCCTAATGCTCTTCTACGTTACTCACCTGAGAGGGCCTCTGCTTTAAGGTGATATCACTTCTTTGTTAGCCACTCTTCTTTCACTTTAAAACAAAAAGCACAGAATAAAGGCCTAGAAACAGAAAGACAGCCAAATGCCACTCTTGCTCCTGAATTGGATTTTAGGTAAAAAAAACAAAAAACAAAAACAAAAAAAAAAAAACAATATTGCCAGAAATGACATTACTTGGACAGTTGGTGAAATTTGAATACTTCCTATCTACACATAGATCTTAAACTTCCCAAATTTAATAAAAATATCATGGTTGTAAAAAAAATGAGCTTAAGTATATATAAAAGTGAAAGTCATGATGATTACAATGTACTCTCCATTGGTTCTTACTATTGAAAATAAGAAATATACCACACATACAAGAGAAAGATAAATACGGCAAAAGCATTAATAATTGGGTTGGTTCATTGTACTATTCTTAAAATTTTTCTATAGGTTTGAAATTTTTCAAACTAAGGAAAAGATATTTTTGAAAATTAAAACATATATTAAAATATTTAGATATTATGAATATTTTATTTCCAAAAAGAGAAAAAAAGTTAATGTGATACATGCCTGAGAGTATTAAAAAAAAAAAAAGGAAAAAACTCTGCCACACAATTTATTAATGTCCACCCAAAGCTTTTTCAGTCAAGGTACCGCCAGTTTCTATAAATCACAAAAATAACATTGGGAGATGCAATAATTTTTACTTTTATGTTTAAAAATCATCAAAATCCATATTTTATTATGTTTTGATTGACTGAAAATATATTAGCAATTATTTAACATTTATTTTAACATTGTATGGGATTGGTCAAAATTCCTATAGGTGGCTCACAAGCAAAATGGCTAATGATTTCCAGTATAGATGATTTGTCTAATGCACTGGTTCTCAAACTATGTTCCAATGGAACACCTGTGCTCCACCTTCTGTGTGTATCTGTCCTACCACAGAAACCGAACAGGTGTTTTTTTTTTTTTCTAATTTACAGAAAAAACTATCAAATATAATTTTATCATTTTTGTGCTTTCAACTCATAAATCCTTAGTACCCGCTATTTCCTATGACTGCTAGCAATTTCTAGCAGTTGACAAAATGAATAGGGAACAAGTCAATATTAACAAAGATTTTAGGACCAGCAGATTATCCTCAGATCAGCACTGTTCGATTTTGCTTACGTACTCACATGGTAGTATGTATTGTTATACACTCATATTTTTTGCGAATAAAATTCCTAATGCAAATTTGGAGTTAAGTAAATCAATATTTCTTGATTGTTTCATGAGCAGAGCCAAGTGCTGAACAATCTAACACATTTGAAATCTATTAACATCTAAAATCTATAAGGATTTGAGTGAGAGAAATTGGAATGTTAAAACCTGCTGAATCTAAAACTTCAACTTAAATGCCTCAGTTAAATAGAAAGTAAAATATATATATATTTTTAAAGATTGAAGGTTAAACATAGTAGTGCAGTTAGTTCTGTATCCAAAGTAGTCTTTTGACAAAAATGCATTTTTAGAGTGAAAGTGAATACTATATCTAAAAGCCACTTTTTCTTTCCTCAGAACTTCTATCGCCAGGCCATGGAAGAAGCCAAGAAAGAAGGCTATGACTTGAGAAGCGACGCCATTCCCATCGTGGCTGCCAAGGCCTCTCGGGACATTGCCAGTGATGTACGAGCTGATCAAATCCTTCCCTTTTCTACCAACAGGCCAAGCCCCCTGCACAGGGGGTCATAGCTGGAAGTCTCTGTAGTCCTCATCCGTGGAGCTGTAGTAGTCCCCAGTCTTAACTGCCTTCATTGTACAAGCAAATAAATTGAGTATTTGAGATAGTAGGTAACCTGCCCAAGATTGTAAGCAGCATAGAGACGAGGCCTGGACTGGAATGTGGTTCTTTTGACTCTTGTCCTCTGGTCTTTGCTTAATAAGATTGAGCACCTTGATTAAAGCTAGGTAGAGATATGTTGAGCTTCTCGTAAAACCTCATAAGCTCTTCTCAGGATACACTCAAGACAAAGATGCCAGGAGAGAAGCAGGCTTTAACAGAACTCTCCCCCGTGACTTGAGGAATGACAGAGGATAGCTAAAAAGCTATGTGTCCTTGCTTGAGGGGTCGCACAAAATCAATATTCCTTTACCCTAAGAATGAAGACCCCAGATTCCTGGACAAACTTCAGTATTAATTAGAATAGTCACAAATTGTCAGTTTTTGTCGGTGGTTCTTTTTAATCATGATTTAAAAATACATAACATAAAATTTACTATCTTAACCATCTTCAAGTGTATAGTTCAGTAGTGTTGTAAGTGTATTCTCACTATTGTACAGCCTTCCAGAGCTTTTCATTATGTAAAACAGCATGTGATGAAACTCCCCTAGTGTCTTTTATTTATTTTTTTTTAAGATTTTATTTATTTGAGAGAGAAAGTATGAGCATGAGTAGGGGTCAGGGGATAGGCAGAGACAGAAGCAGACTCCCTGCTGAGGAGGGAGCCTGACTCAGGGCTTGATCTCAGGACCCATGAGATTATGACCAGAGCTAAAGGCAGCCGCTTAACCAACTGAGCCACCCAGGTGCCCTGAAATTCCTCTAGTGTCTTAAGGGTTTCATAGCAAAGCCTCATCACAAAAAGAATGACAGGAAATAGCCCTTGGTGCTCCCTCATTATTCACCGGTTTCTCTTTTTCAGTACAAATATAAGGAAGCTTATCGTAAGCAGTTGGGTCACCACATTGGTGCCAGAGCAGTACATGACGACCCTAAGATAATGTGGTCTCTGCACATTGCCAAAGTGCAGAGTGACCGTGAGTACAAGAAAGAATTTGAGAAATACAAGACCAGGTACAGCAGCCCAGTGGACATGCTTGGTATCGTTCAGGCCAAGCAGTGCCAGATCTTGGTCAGCGATGTGGACTATAAACATCCTCTGCATGAGTGGACCTGCCTGCCTGACCAGAATGACATCATCCAAGCTCGGAAAGCTTATGACCTCCAGAGCGATGTGAGTATCCCTGAGGCTGGTTCTGCATATTAAAAACAGATCTGAGACGTGTTCTTAGGTTCTGACAAATGTCAATGGACCGGGACTTATTTGTATATATTTTTAAAGATTTTATTTATTTATTCATAAGAGACACAGAAGGGGAGAGACACAGCCAGAGGGAGAAGCAGCTCTATGCAGGGAGCCTGATGTGGGACTCAATTCCAGGACTCCAGGATCACACCTTGAGCCAAAGGGAGATGCTCAACCGCTGAGCCACCCAGGCGTCCCTTATTATTTGTGTGTTTTAAACAATATGTGATTAAATGTTTAAAAAGAGTCTCCCATAGAAATCACTACAATTTACTTCAATTTTTCTTCCTCAAAAGTCATATGTAGAAGAGGAAATCAAATATATATTAGCAATTACCTACAGGTATATTTCTTGTGATTCAGGCTTCCTTTGCATGAGTTAGATGAGACTGAGTTCTCAAAGATCTATAACTGCACATTTTTGGCTAAAGAGATAGAACGTTGTGGGTGTGGATGGAGGTGGAAGAAGGAGGAACAGAAGTATACAATGCCAAGTTATTTTAATAAACATTTTATACCTACTGACAAGGAAATACTCTTCTAAACAGCATGTACTATTGAGAAGAAAATAAAATAAATAGGGTAATATCTAATATACTATGTTTACAACACCACATTACACACTCGATATTGTGATTTTGAAGATGGATATAAAGATGTTTTTAAAGTTCTCATTACACAAAAAAAAATGTAGGTATGTGTGAATGTTAACTAGACTTACTGTGACGATCATTTCACAATATATGCATATACTGAATCATGTGGTGCACTTGAAGCTAATATATTACATGTCAACTATATCGCAATTTTAAAAATGCAAGAGTGTGATTTGCAGAGGTTAACATTACTACGTGTTGAAACTCACTACTATAGTTTAATTTCACCTCTTTTCCCTTAAAAAACAAGAGGTCTTATGATTGCAACACTCACACAGCATTGGTCTGAGTTTGGGGTCTTACTGGAAGCTATTAGAGCACATTTTCCAAAGCTAAAGAAGCTCTGCTTTTGCGTAAACATCTTGTAATACCCTTGAAGGCAGGTGCCTTCTACTTTTTAGAAAAATTATTTCATCATTCTTGGTACAATCCTCTGTACCAAAAAATGCTCAGGGAAAAAAATATATTCTCAGGATTCAGTAATGCCTGTGAATGAGTGATCAGCTATGCTGGGAGCTTTATCTGTTCGTCAGTACTTTTTCATTTCTCTAGTATAGGCCATTTAGTGACTATGAATCTGAAATTTTAGTAAATGTTTCTTATCCATTGATTTGCAGAATTTATACAAGTCAGACCTTGAATGGTTGAAAGGCATTGGCTGGGTTCCAATTGGTTCCGTGGATGTTGTTAAAGCCAAGAGGGCCACCGAGATACTGAGTGATACGATCTACCGTCAGCGTCCAGAAACACTGAAATTTACCAGCATAACTGACACTCCGGAGCAGGTGCTGGCAAAGAGCAATGCTATAAATATGAGTAAGGTGAGTTTTTACTCCTCACTGCTAGATAGAGGAATTCACTGTAGAAAAAGGTAAAAAACAAAACAAAACAAAAAAAACCTGACATGTTACTGAATTCCTATAATTCCTTTAGGACTTATGATACCTTTAAAAATGATTTTTCCATTATAATACCATAGTTGCTTAATAATACTTTAAGACATTAAACTATGAGAAATACCAATTTCATAATTACAGAGTTTAAATACTATAACCCAATTACACTTCCAAATGGTTAAAGAATTTAAATAAGAAACAGTAACAACTGAGTCAATGAAATAGTAAACAAGTAAACTAAATACTCTAAGAACTAATAATTTACATGAAAAGTAGGAATTTATGCAACTTTAATAATTTTATTTCTACTTTTGTTAGAGGTACACATAATCAAAAAAAAAAAGTCTGTGCGTGCCAAAATAATTTTGCTCATCTTTTTTTTTTTCTCATAGCGCTTATATACTGAAGCCTGGGACAATGATAAGAAAACGATTCATGTCATGCCAGATACACCAGAAATCATGCTAGCCAAACTCAACAGCATAAACTACAGTGATGTGAGTAAACTATTGATCAAAAATGAACAGAAAGGCAAAAAAGAACCATTGTAACTATTTTCTTAGTGAAATATTTCAACTAATTTATTATACATAGTCCAAACTAATGTTGGTAGAAGAGAGTTGTCTATTGATTCAATTTTGGACTATGTGGTAGGTCCATGGTGTAGACCAGCTTTTACCAACAGGATACCAGGGAATGGAATGCTTATGGAGAAATATTTCAATAGGAATTATATTCCTAATGCCTTCCCCTCCCAACAAGTCAGTGTGAATGTCAACTCATTATTTGATTAAACAATTATTTAGCAGGCAGGTGCTGTACTGGAACCCAATGGATTATCATGCCCTGTATTATTTTGCTGCTTCAGGAATATTCTGATTACCATTTAATGTTCTTTGCAAGCATTTTCCTAGGCATCTCTTTCAGGAACAGCATTTTCATCAGGGCGATCATTCTGAAACCCTACTCAACAGATTGATCATGGTCTGTGATGATAGTCCATAGCAAAAAATGAGGAAAAAAATAAAATACGTTGGATTTTTCTTAAATCCAAATATATTCAATTTGAAAATAATGTCCTTATTTTTTTCTTTCTCTAGTATTAAGATGACCTTTCTTTGATATTAGGATGGTGAAAGTAAATAGTTATTTTTTTCTACATGTACTTATTTGGCAAAACAAAATTTTGGCAACCACATGTTGATCTCTCCCCCAATTCTTTTTTTTACTTTAACAATCAGTGAAATCCCAAAGTTTAGAACATGTGCCTTAAAAGTCCTTAGATAATTTTGTAGGAACCCAACCCACTCTCATACTTGATTTTGTAGATTTCTTTCTATAGTTTAAATGAGGACAGGGAAGATTTAATAATAAACAGCTTTATTTTTTATGAAAGGAGTTATGATTGATGACTCTCTTTTCTACAGAAACTCTACAAACTTGCTTTGGAAGAGTCAAAGAAGGAAGGCTATGACTTGCGTTTGGATGCCATCCCGATCCAGGCAGCCAAGGCTTCGAGAGAGATTGCTAGTGATGTAAGTTGATGTTTTTGGAAGAGGCATTTCTTACTCAAAGATGTTCCCAAATGGCAGTTTTATAATTTTTCTTGCCAGAATTGTGGTTGTCCCTACAAGTCTCAGCTTCATTTAGTGATTCCCACATGTAGAAAGTTGCAAATAAAAAAAGACTAAGAAAACCATAAGATACCGTGTCCATTATACCTGCTAATAAATCGGGGATAGAGGTATATTCTTTAAAAATGGTTGTTTTATAGACACTAAAAATGGGTTCATATTTTGGAGCCCCAGAAGTTGAGCAGCAATTGATGCAGATGTTTGTAGAAAACATTGAAAGCAAATGTAAGTCCCCCAACATACATGGGAATCCTTTCCTACTACTTCTATCTCCTTATTCTGGCATTAAAGGAAGACTAGTTGATGGATGCGTTTTAGAGTTTTCTTTCATCCTTTGTAAATTTTTAGTGAGGTTCTCCTACCAGAATACCCCTAACTCGTTGATAGGACAAATTGAGAAGTAAGCAAAGCTTTTCCTCAGCACCTACTTGTCTCTTCTCAGTAGCCCTTCCCTTCTCATGAGAAGCATCTCTTGAGGGTATCTAGGGCCCTCATTTTGTACCAGGCTTTCCATCTTCTGGAGGGGCCCCATGCCTGAGACTTAGGCTTCATTCCTTCTATTATCAAAACATTTTCTAGAAAAGCTCACACTGATCGTTTCATGGTAAAAATGGACCATAACATGTTATTCTTGAATTTTAAAAGTACAGAATGTTAACCTGAGGCATGACTCTCTCATGATGAAAGTTCAATGACATTACAGGTTAATAAGGGGAGATATCTTCTGGTGAGACTATCTAATGTAGCCCATTCTCTCAATCAGGGCATTCAGTATAAACTCTAATTACAAGAGAGATATTCTAACATATCTTTAATATATTTTTAGAAAAAAAATAGCCACATCTTTAAGTAGATATTCTTTTAGATTGTACAAGATCTTTTCTCTTTCCATGTTAAGTAATCAAATGTAAAGTAGGTAGTGTAGTTTAACAGAAGGGAAAAATATTAAGAACTAGTAGCTCTCACCTACTTGTGATGTCATTTTGAACAAATTGCCTAAAATCCCTCTTATAGAAGCCTTTAGGCTTCTACTTTATAAAATGGAGTCAATAACATTAACCTTTCTCCTTATGCTAGGAAGGAAAACTCCAAAGAAATAATGTGTATATGAAATTATAAGATGTTATATAAATGAGATGTTCTTATCATTAGGCTCCTATCACTTTTCTTTTTTCAGTACAAATACAAGGAAGGCTACCGCAAACAGCTTGGCCACCACATTGGGGCCCGAAATGTTGAGGATGACCCCAAGATAATGTGGTCAATACATGTGGCCAAGATCCAGAGTGACAGGGAGTACAAGAAAGACTTTGAGAAGTGGAAGACCAAGTTCAGCAGCCCCGTGGACATGTTGGGGTTGGTGCTGGCCAAGAAATGTCAGGTCCTCGTGAGCGACATAGACTACAAGCATCCCCTACATGAATGGATGTGCTTGCCTGACCAGAACGACATCATTCAGGCCCGGAAGGCATATGACCTTCAGAGCGATGTGAGTGGGTCTAAGCATGTGTTTGTTTATTTTAAAGATTTAAATAGCTTTATTAACCAGTTCATGAATGGGGCTGCAATCCATCCAGCAAGTAGAGAGTAACTCCAAAGAATTGTAAAAATGGAAGGTTTTTATTGGAAGGAGAGTAGGACAAGGAAGTTATTAGCATAAGAAAGGAAAGGATTGTTTCAGACAGGGTCACCTTCCCTTGGGGGGGAAGAGAAAGTGATCTTATCAGGTGAATTACCTTTCTTTTCTTTTGGGACTAGAGAGTGTCCATATGACAGATTACCTCTGTGGTGCTGACCACATCAGCACATATTTAAAAGATTTTTTTAAAGGGGTTCTAACTTTTCATGTCATGGAATCTTTTGGCAGTCCCTTGAGACCAGGCACAGCTTCTCAAGACAATGTCATGAGATGCACAAGATGCAGTATATATTATGTTTCAGAAGAAATTGATCAAATCAAGATATAGTTATGGAAGTATTAAATTGAATTTATGATGTAGTAATATGCATGCTTTTTTAACATTAAATAAAAGATCTAGCACTGGATTTAATAACAGTTTAATTTCAAAGAAGTAACGAGCATAAATATTTGAAGATGCCTGCAACAACTGTAATAGCATATGAAAATACTTGGGATTTTTATTGCTGACAAAGTCTCATATAGTGCTAATGCTACTGTGATCTGTAGCCTATACTTATAACTGAGAGAAATGCTGTATTTCAATTAGAGGTTAATAAAATTAAAGACATTATATTTTTCTGTTCAAGTTCATTGATGCCAGGTTCAGAATTGCTGGTTTAATACAATCTAAATTTCCAAATGAATTGACCACATTTTCATTTTTCTTATTGCTTAATTTAACCCATTACTTGTACAAGGAAGTTTAAGAGTGAACTGTACCTATTAAGATAATTTTTCTAAGAAGCTGAAAACAATATAACTCTCTAGAAACATGTGAGGCACTTTTGTTGTCCTCCAGCAGATTATCCCTGGGACTCTTTATATGTGTATATACACACACACACACACACACACACTATACCAATTACTACTTCATTGGTATAGTATCTCCTTGGTTTTTTGATCAGACTCTCACAAGCAGTCACTTTTGAAAGAATGATAAACATAGTGGCATTGTAAAAAAAAAAAAAAAAAAGAATTTTTCCCAAAAAGCCACACAAACAGAAAGAATGTTACCTTTACTGATGAGAAAATTTTTCCTTTAGCCAGTTATTTAAATTCAAAGAAGAAAAATGATGGAGAGATAAAATACATTTTTTCCTTGAATTATGACATAAGAAAGGGGATGGAGAATAAGTAAGATAAGAGTACAAAAATACAGGTACTCTTTGGTTTAGAAGCATGTATAGAGAATCACATGAAAAAAAGATGCCCTTTTTGTCGTCCCCAGAAAATGCATGAACTCAACATGTGATCAGCTAGTAGTGTTCATCTTTATGATATAGGGCCAGTGCCTGCTGGGATAGGAACAAGCCATATTCTGATGGAGCAGTATTCCCACACAGGGAGCACAGGCAATCGAATTGGAGAATGCTTTCTATCAGGTGGCAGTCACTAATTTCCTTAAAATGGTTTTGCATCAACGAAATTTCATATTGTTAGATTTTATGAGTCTTTACGTGCTGCCAAAGTGAGTACAGAGTTGAGGAGTCTTTATTTTATTTTATTTTATTTTATTTTATTTTATTTTATTTTATTTTATTTTATTTTATTTATTTTTTATTTTATTTTATTTTATTTTATTTTATTTTATTTTATTTTATTTTATTTTATTTTATTTTATTTATGTATGTATGTATGTATGTATGATAGTCACACACACACACAGAGAGAGAGAGACGCAGAGACACAGGCAGAGGGAGAAGCAGGCTCCATGCACCGGAGGCCTGACGTGGGATTCGATCCCAGGTCTCCAGAATCGCGCCCTGGGCCAAAGGCAGGCGCTAAACCGCTGCGCCACCCAGGGATCCCTGAGGAGTCTTTAAACCAGCAAACATTGGCTACCTTCAGCGACAGAGTGTTGGGCTAGCCACTCTACAGCAAAGTCAGTCAGTCTTGGGTCTTCCCAGAAATTCACACAGTAAGATTCAGAGCTATACAGTGTCTCTATATGCTAACTCCAGGTCAGACACCAGGCTGTCTAGGTAATATTTAGCATTATTTCATTTTCAGGTTATTTACAAGTCTGATCTGGAGTGGCTGAGGGGCATTGGATGGGTGCCCATTGGTTCTGTAGAGATCGAGAACGTGAAGAGAGCTGGAGAAATCCTGAGTGAAAGGAAGTACCGCCAGCCAGCAGACCAGCTCAAATTCACATGCATTACAGACACCCCAGAGATTGTCCTGGCAAAGAATAATGCCCTGACGATGAGCAAAGTGAGTATCCAACTGTTTCCATTTCCTGAGTTCTACCTTCCATGGACTTGGCTCATAAAGTGAGAAACGCCCTAAAGGGTTTTCAGAGAAAGGAGAGGTAATGGGCCTGATTCTCACACATGTCTTCAACAGAGCATCTATTTGATTTCTAGTTGGACCTGCATGTGCTTCTCAACACTGTATCCCCCAGTTCTCTGTGTGCACGAGGAAGCATAGCCTGGGATAATTTCTTGGGAGTAATGCACGTACTCTTCTGAGCAGTGACATGGAGGCATCCATCGATCCATTACTTGTCCTTGTACATTCTTCTAGGCAGAGCAGACTCAAACCACTGACTTCTCTTTATGCCTCCTAGAAGGAATAAACAGCCCTTTAGTATTTTGTTCTGAACTCTGGGAGACCGTGTTTATAGCAATGCCAGTGAACAACTCAAATTAGTTCCTTGGTTTGCTCTTCCATGTTTGATTGTGGAAGTCTACTTTAGGAAGTGAGCTGCTACTTTTGCTTTTAGTGTCATTACACAGGATAGATAATCACTTCTTTTTTCTGGAGTTCTAGCAATCTGTTTATTGATACTGGGCTCATTCTTTATATGAGGACCTTGGAGGTCCTTAATATTCACATTTTAGATTGAATTGAACTTACCTGAATTCTTCTGCACCTGCTTGGACATCTTCCAACATTGGGTGCTCAATGCAGAGTATGACATCAACTCTCAGCAAAATCCAAAGCTTGAAGTATTAAAACCCCCAAAATTCTATTTTATCCCAGGTCTATCACAGCAACTACAGTGATAAGAATAGGAAACACCATAAAATCTGCCGAGTGCCTACTAAGACTCTGGCATCTTACATATGTTATGGTTAATCTTCAAAAGCACTCAGTAAAAATATGATTATCTACCTCTTAGAAATGAGGAATTTAAGGCATTATGTACCTTTCTCAAGATTACACAGCTTGGACATAGTGGAATTGGGTTTGAATTTGGGATTAACTCTGGAGTCTAGGGACTTCTACTATATCATAATACTATAGCCGGGTTCCATCCTTGGAGGTCCTATGAGTAAGCTTGAGATTCACTGGAAGAGAAGAATTAATAATTGAAACCATTATATCACTTCATATTAGCTATGAAGCTATCATATGGCAGCTTAAATATCATGTTTCACTCTCCCCAGTACCCTTTTGCTTCCCTCACCTGTAAAATAGCCTTACGAGGGCTTTTAGGATTTTTTTAACACTAAAATGTGTTAAATTTGAAAATAACTGTAATGTATGAGCTTTAACAAAGGGTTTTACCTCACTTCCCCCATAGCATTTATATACAGAAGCTTGGAATGCTGACAAAGCCTCCATCCATGTGATGCCAGACACCCCAGAAATCATATTGGCCAAGAGCAATTCTGCCAATATCAGCCAAGTAAGAAGCTTCCTGATTATCTCTTAAGCCTTTCTCGGATTCATTAACCTACTTCTACCTTACACTTTCCTGTCTGGAATTGGCCTATTAACTTTTCTAAACCACTCTTATTTTTCTGTTATGTATTATCCTCTATCTAGAAACTTTACACCAAGGGATGGGATGAATCAAAGATGAAGGACTATGATCTGAGGGCTGATGCTATTTCCATCAAAAGTGCCAAGGCCTCAAGGGACATCGCCAGTGATGTAAGTGGCCTTTATCTAACCCCCTTTGGTGTCACGCTGCAGAATGGCCACTGTGAGGCCGGTTGGCCACATTTTGCAATTGTTTCCACATGTATTCCCTACTCCTGCTTCCTACTTTCTTTGACTTTTTCCCTTTGTTGTCACAGAGAAGAATAGTTTGGAATTGTAGCTGGAAGGCCTGCACCAGTGAAGATAAATGAATATACCACCGTTATGCTTATGATAGAGCTTAAGATTATTCAGAGATGCCAAAATGTTTGTGATATGAAGTTCTTATCCATTTTCTTGTGGGTGTTCACGTTTTCTGCAGTTGTTGGCATGTATACAGTCTTAAAACTAGGTTTCTAAAGCTGCATTTCTCTCATTTTAGTACAAATACAAAGAAGCATATGAGAGACAGAAAGGCCACCACATTGGAGCCCAGAGTGTTGAAGATGATCCCAAGATTATGTGTGCCATACATGCAGGGAAGATTCAAAGTGAAAGGGAGTACAAGAAGGAATTCCAGAAATGGAAGACCAAATTCAGTAGCCCAGTGGACATGTTAGGCATCGTGATGGCCAAGCAATGTCAAACTTTGGTCAGTGACATTGATTATCGAAATTACCTACATCACTGGACATGCTTACCTGATCAAAACGACATTATCCAAGCAAAGAAGGCCTATGAACTGCAGAGCGATGTACGTAACACAAACTTTGGGAAAGACGGAATGAGAGGGCATAGATTTATTAATTGTCCACTCCTGTGGACCCTTCTGTGAATAGACTCCTCTGGACCCTTGTGTGAATAGACTCATGGATTATGCACTGCACACACACAGGAGGGCACCACTCGCATTGTTTAATACATAACCCATATTCAGGAGTTATGCCCTAGGAATCAAAGAATAGAGATGAAGAATCCTACTTAGGCCATGTCTTTCATTTACTGGCCTAGATTCCAGACTGTTTTCTTCATGTCATCTGTACTTTCTGGCAATGAAAATATATTGCCAACAAACACAAATTATCTGACTACTTTTAAAGTAACTGCCACTATTGTACTATATCCACGGACCAAAGTTTTCTTCAGTTATTATAGAATTAAAATGGAATGAGATTCAACAAAATTTCCTTTATAAAAGTGTTTTCAGTTCTATAATTTTTTGGAAATATCAAATAATTACCAAGAAATTCAATATTATTACGATTTTATCACTCCTCACAGCTAGGATATATAATTATGCTTTTACAAATTACTGTGTCATTGATATTAAAACCCCTGAGTCCTGTAAAATCGCAGGTCCTACTTTTTTAGAACTACCATCTTCTGTGCTTATCAACCCCTAGATTCCATGTACTTTATTTTTCAATTATGAGATGGTGTGTCTAACCATAGAACATAATTTCTGTCTAACATCTTTGTAGAGTGTATATAAGGCAGATCTGGAGTGGCTGCGTGGCATCGGCTGGATGCCAGAAGACTCAGTAGAAATGAACAGAGTGAAGAATGCTCAAGGCCTGGTGAATGAAAGACTTTACAGAACGCGGCCAGA
Source organism: Nyctereutes procyonoides (assembly GCF_905146905.1). NCBI lineage: Eukaryota > Metazoa > Chordata > Mammalia > Carnivora > Canidae > Nyctereutes > Nyctereutes procyonoides. Next base: position 14,124,873 of record NW_026575136.1, on the reverse strand, counting down.
GGCCTTGAAATTCACTTCCATTGTTGACACTCCAGATGTTGTCCTGGCAAAAGCCAATTCTCTGCAAATAAGTGAGGTAAGAACCATCCTATTACCAAGCATTCCTTTTGCAGGACTCTGTTTTCAAAGGATGCCACCCAAACTGAACAAGTAGACTGTTCCCCTTGGAAGACTTATAGTGAGGGGAGCAATTCTAAGAATCTGTTGACAAGTTTGGTAAAAGCACATGCAAAGTAGAACAAATATTTCTTTAACTCCTATTAAATACTAAAACACGTAGCATAATGCTGCATTTTAAATGGTTTGACATTGTATTGGTCGGGGTTCTCCAGAGAAATAGAGCCAATAGGTGATGTCGATACGTATAGATACATATAGATATGTGTGTATGTACGTGTATAGATGTGTGTACGTATATATGAGAGATGTAGATAGATCTATAGACAATGTCTGTATACATACACATACACAGAGGAAGAGAGCTTTATGTGATGGAACTGGGCCATATGTTTATGGAGGCTGGCAAGCCTAAAACCTGCTGAAAAGGCTGGAGACCTAGCAGAGAGTCACAGTTCAGGTCCAAAGGCAGTTTGCCGACAAAGTTCCTTCTTGCTCCGCAGAGGTCAGTCTTTTCTCTATTAAGGCCTTCAGCTGTTTGGACAAGACCCAACCACATTACAGAGGGTAGTCTACTTTACCAAAGTCTACTGAGAAGAACGTTAATCTCATCTGCAAACTACCTTCACAGAAACATCTTTAATGATGTATGACTAAATATCTGGGTATTGTGGCCTAAGCCAAGTTAACACATATAATTAACCACCCAAAAATTTTTTTCAGGTTAGTCTCTAAGTCTTAATGTTTCACATATTCACTACTCAAGTAATATTTCCCTTCTCTCCACAGAAACTATATCAAGATGCATGGAATAAAGATAAAACCAACATCACCATTCCTTCTGACACGCCAGTCATGCTGCAGGCCCATATAAATGCCCTGCAAATCAGCGATGTAAGAGGCATAAATATGAAGTGAAAATACCTTCATAGGAAAATATATGTCAGCTTTGGGAGTGTGGTATAATGGACAAATTACCTATCTTAGAAATGTGTACAGCTTTTGGTGCTAAACATTTTCTCTTTAGCTTCCATTCCTAATGCAATATGAATGGAAATTCTCTCTTTTAAATGTTAGTTTAAATACATGGCTGGGTCCCAGGACTACAAAGAGTTGGAATATCTGAATTCTATTGTTGTCTTCCTTTCAATCTTGAAAGCATTGTTCTATATCCAATGTCCATAGCTCAGTTTCATCATATATTGAGAATATTGAAACACCTAGTTGAATTTCTCTTACTTGAGGGAGTAAGAGGTGACAGTCTAATTTATCTTTATAGGTTTTTGATTGATCCAGAACATTATTGTTTGACATTTCAAAGCCATTAGCTTTGTGTCTTATTTTCCATGTCAGAAAGTTAAAAGACAATTTTAAGTCATATCCAAAGGATAAGATATCTATATCACATCCCTTTAGCAGGGACCTCTGAAAAGTCAAAAGGCAACATTAGGAAAAAAAAATCTTACCGGACCTTACATGATACCTTGATGAAGGTTTTGTAGCTTCACAGTTGATTCTTAGTTTCCATGTATTGTGTGTTGGGGTATTTTCAGATGTGTACCGTATTGTGATGAAGACAAGTATTCAAACATTTAGTAGATCTAGATGTTTAGCTTTAAAATCTTAGTTCAGAAGTATCCTGCAGTCTATTAAGGAAATAGCCAATAACCAGAGGAACTCAGAAATGCCTGTTTTTCCTTATCCTGTCTTCATTTACATTTTGTCATATTCATATTTTGAGTATTCACTTATTTTCAATTTTTGTAAACAAACCTGTGTTTTCCCTCAATAGAAACTTTACCAAAAAGACTGGAATGAGACCAAGCAGAAAGGCTATGACTTCAAGGCAGATGCCATTGAAATCAAGCAAGCCAAAGCCTCCAGAGATATTGCCAGTGAGGTATGGCCTCTATTTCCTTGTGGTTTATCTCTTCTTTTAACAAATAGAGTTTTTGTTTTTTTAAGAATTGAGGGGGGAGGTTACAAAAAAATCTATGTAAACAATTTTGTTTTGCACTAAAGACTTTTCTCTATTTAAAAAAGATTTTCTCTATTTAAAGACATTAGAATGGGGTCACCTGGGTGGCTCATACAGTTAAGCATCTCCCTTCAGCTCAGGTCATAATCTCAGGGTCCTGGGATCAAGCCCCATGTCAGGTTTTGTGCTCAGTGGGGAGCCTGCTTCTCCCTCTCCCTCTGCCTGCTGCTCCTCCTGCCTGTGTTCATGCTCTCTCTCATTCTCTCTCCCTGTCAAATACATCTTTAAAAAAATAAAAACATTAAAATGGAATGAAGCACATTAAGGTTAGCATAGATGAGGTATGTGTATAACGTCTTGGTTGTTTCTAAGTAGAAGTGAAAAAAAAACACGAAGAATCTATGCAGAATTCTTGGGGAAAATTCAGGAACCAATAGATTTGATTATTGACCAGTGTCATTTTATCCCCCAAATATTTATGACATTCTCCATAAATATAGATCGCAGTTGAAAGTTTCATGTAAGACAAGACTGAAATCACATTTTATACATAAGATTTTATACTGGAGGCTTATGTATAATGCTCTCAGCAACCTTTTGAAGTTCGTTTAATGGTAATTTAAAAACTTAGTCAAAATAATTATCCTACCAAGCTCCCTACCTCCCACCCTCAGCTCCAAATCTTTAAGCAATCCGGTTCCCTTTGTCTGGGTTCTTCTCTATTTTTTATCTTGTGTATCCACCTGTTTCTTCCCTCTTATTTCTCATTTTTATCTCTAAATACAATAGCCAATCTATAGTATCTGCCTTATTCCCGCTTGTCTCTCCCTCCCTTTTGTCCAAACTTTTCTATGTTATCCAAATATAGAAAAGAAAAGACATTATCTTACTCTTGTCCTAAGACACTTTTAGGACAAGTGTGAACAAGATGGAAACTCTTGTTCCCAGGCCTTTTGTTGTCATCTAATTCAAACCAATGACCTTGCTTCCATTCTTGTGAAATATGCACCTTTTTACCTGTCTCCAAAACCACACAAATAACTTTTTCCTACTGAGGTATTGTTAGTACTCTTGGGGGACCAACTGACTTAATGTTCCACCATTCAGGCAACCTTGAAGACCCATGATTACACCCACTGTGTCTTATTTTCCACATCTGAAAAATGTAATAATAATAATAGTATGTACTTCACAGAGATGTTGGGAAGATTAAATGGTATTGTAGTTGTTACTAAACTATTTTTTACTAAAAAAAAATCAGTTTCACACGGATCAACCTCATACATTTGAAGCACTCATAATAGTGTCTGGTGTATAGTCATTGCTCAGTAAATGTCAGCTATAATTTTTTGTAACTTATTCACCATACTATTTCCTTCCTGATTTATTCCCATTCTCTATCAAACTACCTAAAATAGCCCTATTTTCCTCAAAGTGAACTGAAATATATAATGACTGCCAATATTTGGAAAACATTTAATGAAAAGTCCTCTTACTACATTATTTTCATATGTCTGTTTATCTGATTTTTCACCACTTTAGTACAAGTACAAAGAAGGTTACCGTAAGCAACTGGGCCACCATGTGGGTTTCCGCACCCTACAAGATGACCCCAAATTGGTATGGTCTATACACGCTGCCAAGATCCAGAGTGACAGAGAATACAAGAAAGCTTATGAGAAGTCTAAAGGAATTCACAATACACCATTGGACATGATGTCAATTGTTCAGGCCAAGAAGTGCCAGGTCCTGGTTAGCGATATTGATTATCGCAATTATCTGCACCAGTGGACATGTTTGCCAGATCAGAATGATGTGATCCAGGCTAAGAAGGCCTATGAACTGCAGAGTGATGTGCGTATATTTTTTTTGATATGCGTATATTTATCACCAGACTCTTGGGGGAGATGTGTGTCTCTGTGAATAGCGTCATGGTGTACTCCCTAGGGATATAATTTAAGTGGTAATCTTAATAGAACCTAACATAATCTGTATATTTCATGGTTATAGAATCATTTGGAACATTGTCTTGTGGAGGATTCCTTCTTATGTGCCAAGGTCTTATTTTTTTAAGACAAAAAAACCTCTTATTCTATGTAATTAGATAGAAAATTTCAGTCCCAATTGTTTTTAACCCATTATGTTTGCATAATCAGATATCTAAATTTCAGAAATAAATTTGAATGTAAGGAAATGTTGGATTTTAAGTTTATCTGGTACATATAGAAAAAATGTACATGTACATATATTTATAGAGTGGTGTATACAGATAAAAGTATGTATTTTTTCCTCAGTATATATGCCTCTGAAGACCTTATTCTCCCAAATTCTTACAGATGTTATTCTCAGTAGTGCAAAAAAGGCAGATTTCAAGTAGTGAGCACAGATGCTCAACCTTGTATAAAAACAAAACAATGTGCCATTGCTGTGATTCCACAAGGGTCACTCGTCAGCCCTGCTCCAATTCCTGTAGGATTACGTGAACTTCTCCCAGAGATGTGTGCCAGAGATATAACACCCAAATATTAATATTTAATGTTGATCCTTCCATTCCATGGGACTGGCCACCCAGCTAGTTTAAATAGAGGTAGTGTGTGGCCTGCTGGCATCGTGGTCTAGTGAGCAGACTTGACTCTTTTGAACTCTGTGGTCCCTTCCTTCATACAGAACGTGTACAAATCAGACCTGGAATGGTTAAAGGGTATAGGATGGTTGCCAGAGGGTTCTGTGGAAGTGATGAGAGTGAAGAATGCCCAGAATCTCCTGAATGAGAGGTTGTATCGTATAAAGCCTGAGGACTTCAAATTCACCAGCATTGTTGATACCCCTGAAGTCATCCAGGCAAAGATCAATGCTGTACAGATCAGTGAGGTAAGCGGGGTTGATGATGCGTATGATGCGTTCGGACGTATTGAAGAAGTCTCCATAAGAACTGTGTGACATTTAAGTTGCTACTACCAGGATTAGAACCTTGAACATTCATGTATCCAGATAGAATTTCACAGTCAATCAATTAATGGTATCCACAGTTCAGTTACCTAGATGACTCTTTGACATAGATGCGGTGGGCATCTTTATATTCCGCAAACTCTGATACACATTCTGAATACATTTTGAGGTCTTGCTTGTAATGCAAGTCTACTAGGTAATGCCATGATCACAGAACTACCACCTTTTATTGCTTTTTAATCATGAGGGAAATTGAAAAGTCCAAGGGTGGCCTGAATATTAGATACTGTGATAGTTATTTGGGCCAAGAAAGCCAGGATTTTATTAGTGATGTGGATTATCATAGTTACCTGCCATGTAGGTTTACCTGCCAGATGATTACATGTGACTTAATGAAAAAGGATCATTTTACTACTGTATTTCTGATTCATTTTCCACTTATATTACATCATACATCAATGTATTCTTCTTGTTGGAGTCATTATTGGCACCTTTTAAATAACACAAATGAAGGGGTGCCTGGGTGGTTCAGTCAGTTGAGCATTCGATTCTTGATCTCAGCTCAGGTCTTGATCTTAAGGTCGTGAGTTCAAGCTCCATGTTGGGCTCCATGCTGCTGTGGAGAGTACTTAACAACAACAACCAAAAAAATTCACACAATGAAAATAAAATGTAATCTAGATTTATATCATTGATATCTGCGAACATCCAAAGAGAACTGTTAATTGTCCCTATAATTTTATTCGTGCAGTAATTGGCCTATTTACTTATCAACCACCTTTTTTCCTTTTTACCAGCCATTGTATCGTGATGCCTGGGAGAGAGAGAAAGCGAATGTGAATGTGCCAGCGGACACTCCAGGGATGCTGCAGTCCAAGATCAATGCCATACAGATCAGTGATGTAAGGAGCTACACACTCACTTGGTTTACACAATATTTTCTGCCTCACTGAAACTTAAGTTGGTATGTTCCAGAGGAAATTTAGCAAAAGGCATTTCCCTATCATTCCTTTGATTTCTAGTATTTAAACAAATGAGAAGTGCCACGTGTGAGCACCCATGTACACAGGCATGCGTATGCATATGCATGTTGTGTTTATAAATAGAGATGTGTGTCCTTTGTTGGAAGGAAAAATGCACTGCTTTCACCAAAAACACCACATAAAAACATACATATGCAAGTATAGTATTACTTGGTTCTCTTTTTAGTGGCCCATCATTGATTTTTCCTTTTAAAGCCGAACGCTATGTATTTTTCTCATTTTTACATGATTTACTGTCTCCTAATTTCTTTCTTGAAAAAAATGAACTTTACTAAATTGCATTTAAAACTCTACTGGAAAAAAATAAAAAGAAATAAAAATCTAATGGAACTTAATTTCATTAAGTTAAGAAACCAGCCTATTTTATAAATCTTAAGGGGAGACTAATTTTCCATGTGACTTAACAGGTTTTCTTACACATCAGTAAGGCTGACTCAGTGGCTCCCTCTTCAGATTAACTGTGGCATTGCAATCTCCATTTGCAGAAACATTATAAACAAGCTTGGGAAGATGTCAAGATGACAGGTTATGACCTGCGGGAAGATGCCATCCCAATTCAGCACGCCAGGGCTTCCAGGGATATCGCCAGTGATGTGAGAGCTCCTTTTTTCCCAGCCTTAACCAACACTAATAGATGACATATGGGAGTCAATACTTTTCTAATCTTTAGCTTAATTCCCAATACACTTAAGTAGAATGGAGATCATCGTGATTAGTGTCTTGCTTTGAAATCTCAAATCTAAGAATAACTTGTACAACAGTTCGGTGCCCCTTTTGCATCGGGCTTGGTTCTGTTCTTCTTATGTTTAAGCACAGGTTTTTATTTTCTTTTCACTATCTTCTCAAAATCATGTAATTTACAAGCACTTCTAAAAATTCAATGGATACAAAAAGTTCTGTTTCTTGAAGTGCAGCATACATAAGTTTCTCCTGTGATAATTTTATTTTTTTTTTAATTTTTTTGTTTATGATAGTCACACACAGATAGAGAGAGAGAGGCAGAGACACAGGCAGAGGGAGAAGCAGGCTCCATGCACCGGGAGCCCGATGTGGGATTCGATCCCGGGTCTCCAGGATTGCGCCCTGGGCCAAAGGCAGGCGCCAAACCACTGCACCACCCAGGGATCCCTCCTGTGATAATTTTAAACATACAGAATGTTCTTGTCCAGTGGATGGACAAGCATTTTTAAAAAGTTATATGTTAAAATGTGCTAGAAATATATTTTTCCATTTACGGGATTATAAATTTTAGAATAAAAATATTTCGAAGTTTACACTTTAGTTTATAGACTAGAATCTTTGTTTAAATAAATTTAAAGTATGAAGCACTGGTGCTACTTGATTGTGGCAAAACGTGAAGGTAGTAGACAGTGACTCAAGGTTGGGAAACACTAGATAAGCCTATATTGGGGATAATCTAGAAGCACACTTCTTGCCTTAGAGATGCTCATAATGTATTCATGCATGTGGACATAGAAGATAAACCAATGTGTTAAGAATCATAAAACTTAGGGATCCCTGGGTGGCGCAGCGGTTTGGCGCCTGCCTTTGGCCCAGGGCGCGATCCTGGAGACCCGGGATCGAATCCCACATTGGGCTCCCGGTGCATGGAGCCTGCTTCTCCCTCTGCCTGTGTCTCTGCCTCTCTCTCAATCTGTGACTATCACAAATAAATAAAAAAATTTAAAAAAAGAATCATAAAACTTAGAGTATGGACTTAAAAACAGTGCCCAAAAGAGGCTAATGTAGGGGAGATGGACTTATTTGGAGCAGACTGTTTAGAAAAAGTGAACTGAGAAAAATGACTCTTCTTTTTTGTTCACATATACCAGTATCTATACAAAACCGCTTACGAGAAACAGAAAGGCCATTATATTGGATGTCGCAATGCCAAAGAAGACCCTAAGCTGGCTTGGGCAGCAAGTGTGTTAAAAATGCAGAATGACAGGCTGTACAAAAAGGCCTACAATGACCACAAGGCCAAGATCTCCATCCCAGTGGACATGGTGTCCATCAATGCTGCCAAAGAAGGCCAGGCCTTAGCAAGTGATGTGGATTATCGCCAGTACCTGCACCACTGGTCTTGCTTTCCCGACCAGAATGATGTGATCCAAGCCAGGAAAGCCTACGACCTGCAGAGTGATGTAAGTTGTTGCTTGTGCAGAGAGTACCAGCCGAGGTGTCTGAGTAGTGAGCTGTTCTCTAGGGAGAAAGCCTTCCACAGCTTTGCCTGGTCATTCCTCCTAGGCCTTGGGAAAATACAACTCCCTAATAAGCCCTTCCCTTTAGTGTTTTATCAACTTTACTGAATGCCTACCTTACTGCTAGGCTTATTTAGAAAGTTTTCTTTTTTACTGTTGGTGGTGCTACCAGAATTTTTCTGTAGATTCCTTAATGTGTGCTGTGTTTGTAGTTTCCTAAACATGAAAATTCCCATGGCCTCTCAATTGAAGAATGACAGGAATATTTCCTTAAAATTAATTTCAAAGGTTAGCAGCATGCTCCAAACTCCCTAGTTTCCCTTAATGTAGTAGTCTTCACAGTGTGGTGTTTCATTAGTTTACCTAAAGTGTTTTTAGATTTATTTATATTTTTTGCTCATTCTATTGGAAATCATGGGTTCTTTTAATTATTTAAACTTGTTCCCATGAACTTCAAGGAATGCTTTCTCATAATGAATAAATTTGATATAGAAAAGTATACCCATCTTGAAATGAGTTGCCAAGTGGTGGATTTAGGCCAGTTTTTAGAGAAATGCAGTCTGTGCATTAACCTGAATAACATTAGTATACGAAGGAATGCATATGAATCAAGTTTCTAAAGAATGAGAAAGGGAAACTTCAAAATCTGTATGTAATCCTTTTTGGGAATCCCTTCTTTTGAATTTTGGGTATCCATCATACTTTATACGCTAAAACATAAAATGTCCTTCTTCACTAAGATAGAAGTTTTACTCCATAATTCACTCCTCATACTATCTTTCTAGCTTGTTATTTGTATCCTATTAACTAGTTACTAAAATACCATTTCTGAAGAACAGAATGATTTTTTTATGAAATTAATAACTTGTATTTGACATAGAGCAATTTTATCTGGTTAACCACTTACCTGTATCTGAGAAAACAAGTTCAAATAACCAAGAAAATGTAAATCCTAATTCAAAAGGAAGTGCTATCTTGGGAAAATGAAAAGCCAACTGAGATCAAAATTGTGGAACCAGGGATTGAATTCTTTGTTTTAAAATTAAAGTACAGTCTACATAAGTAAAGTACATAATATCACATTAGTTTCAAGTGTAAAACATAGTGATTCAACCAGTCTTTGCTCACCAGAAGTGTAGCTACCGTCTGTGACCATACAGTGCTATTTCAACACCGTTGACTATATTCCCCATGCCGTACCTTTCATCCCAATGACTTATTCATTCCATAACTAGAAGCCGTATCCCCCATTCCCCTTCACCCATTTTGCCCAACCCTCCACCCCTTCCCTCTTTATAATTGTCAGGGTTTTTCTATATCTGTGGATCTGTTTCTGCTTTTTTTGTTTGCTTGTTTTTATTCATTTGCTTTTGTTGTTTAGATTCCACATATAAGTGAAATCGTGTGGTATTTGTCTTTCTCAGTTTGACTTATTTCGCTTAGCATAGTACCCTCTAGGTCCATCTATGTTGTCACAAATGGCAAAACCTCATCCTTTTTTTTATCCTGAGTAATATTTTATGCGTGTGTGTGTGTGTGTGTGTGTGTGTATACACACACCACATCTTTTTTTATCCATCCATCTCTTGATTGCTTCCATACCTTGGCTATTGTCAATGCTGCAGTAAACATTTAGGTTGCATGTATGTTTTTGAATTAGTGTTTTCATTTTCTTTGGGTAAATACCCAGTAGTGGAATTACTGGATCATACAGTATTTCTACACTTAATTTTTTGAAGAACCTTGTTACTGTTTACCACCGTAGGATTGGATTCTTAATTACCCCTTTAAGATACACCATGTGCCAGGTATTGTGCTAAGCACTGAAGAAACAATGGTGAATGAAGAGGAAGAACCAAGACAAAGTTTCAGACTTTAGGGAGTTTACATTGATAACAAATAAACAGATATTAACTAGACAATATCAAAAAATCTGATGGCTGAGAAATAATGATCGATGGTGCTATGAAAAAGTGAGGTGGGGAAAGATTATCTAAGGAATTACTACATTAGTGGGGATTGCAAGGGAGCACAGGAGCTGCTTCTATGAGGAAGACACAGCGCATTCCTACAGAATGACCAATATATGCAAAGGGGGAGGGCTGTATACGAACCACAAACCAAAAAGCCAGTGTGGTCAGAATGCATAGGTCAAAGGGAAGCATATAAGATGGTGCTAGATTATCATCACCTTCTAGTCCATGTAAAGAACTTGATCTTTTTCCTAAGGCCAGTGGGAAACCATGCAATGGGAGGAATGTTGTGGTGTCAGATTTGAATTGTGAATTTTATAAGGATCGTTCTGGCTGCTGTGCAGGGAACTTATTGGAAAGCCCGTTATTATTGCTTTAAAAGTCCACCCGAACTAGTATGAGGTTAAAATTATTGAAAACCTTCCATGCATCCCATAGAGAGAGCTCCTTCTGCATCACTCTGCTTTATGAGTGCATAGGTGCCCCGCCACAGAAAAAGCAGACTAGAACATTGCTGAGCTCTAACACATCCTAGTCTGCACATGATGAATTGTGTTTGTTGGGCCAGTGCTCAATTTTAATTAGTTTGTGGGAGGTAAAATATACCATAAAACTGCTTTCTTACTTTATCATAATTAAAAACAAACCCTGCTTCTACCTAACTTTGTTTTCTTTTCCAGGCCATCTATAAGGCTGACTTGGAGTGGTTACGTGGCATTGGCTGGATGCCCGAAGGGTCTCCTGAAGTGTTGAGAGTCAAAAATGCTCAGAAGATCCTACTAGACAGTGTCTATCGGACACCTGTAGTGAGCCTCAAGTACACAAGTATTGTTGACACACCGGAAGTTGTCCTTGCTAAGTCGAATGCTGAAAATATTAGTATTGTAAGTCACTTTTCCTCATCTTTAACCCAGTAATTTATTTGTAAAATGATACCATTGATGATTTTAGGTTTTAATATGTAATGTTAGTAGGATTGTTTTATTGTTATTTATAGATTTTAAACAAAAATATTAATTTAATATTAAATTTGAGTAACATGTGAAAAACTTTTAGGTGTTTTTCCTTAATATGAAAAATTTGGGATCAGAAAAGTTAAAAGTTGTGCACTGAACTAGAAGAATTAAAAATTGCAAAGTAATGTTGTTATTGTGTTTTCTTCTGCAGCCAAAGTACAGAGAAGTTTGGGACAAGGATAAAACTTCAGTCCACATCATGCCAGATACTCCAGAAATTAATCTCGCCAGAGCCAATGCTCTTAATGTGAGCAATGTAAGTACCTCAACAGACTCCCTTTTTGCTTAGAAAGTCACCCAGTTGGTGCTATGATATCCCTGGGGAGCTCTTTATAGGCTAGAGAGAAAAGATTGGCTGGCTGGGGATGGGGAAAACTCTTTACCATCAGCCCTCTGACCAGGAGTGAGGAAAGGAGCAGATCCCTGGCTCTGAGTCACCCAGCAAGGTCAGCGACCAACCTGGTGAGCCAATGTCAACGTGACAAAAGGGAGAAGAGAATAAGTTACAGGAAAGCTGAAAGAGGAATGAATGAAGAGACATACGAACAAGAAAGGGGCATTAATGACAGATGAACACAAAATAATTATGGGAATTCTTTGCAAAACTTTATACAAATTAACTTTAAAACCTGGATCTGTAGGGGATTTTTAGGAAATCATAAATTACCAAAATGACTCCGGAAAAAGAATAAAAACATATAGCAAGAAATTAAGATTATTAAGGACTCTTCTTTCTCCTCTCAGATGTCAGGGTCCTCCAGGTGATCTCATAGGAGAATACTTTCAAAAGGTTAAGACTTTAAGTGATTGAGGATTGATCCGTGTTCTCCAAGTTAGTAGATGAAGTTTACTCTCAAACCCAGATTTTTTTTAGTTCAGATAAAAAAATATATTTGACTACACAGACAAAAATGTATTACATAATTTAGAAGAGTATAACAGTATGTGCAATAAAACTAAATAAAAACAAAAGATTTTTAAATAACATAATAAGTTTACATTAAATATCCTTTAGTACATTGAAATATGGAGAATACTTTTTCTTTTGTACAAAAAGAGTCAATTGTTAAATAGGACCACCCAAAATTCATAAAAATACTTGAATGAAAATTCATACAAAACTTGCCTATACTTACAAGGGCAAAATTCGTGTGAGTACTCTTATTTCAAAGATGCAAAGCCCATGAAACTCTTAAGAATTAAAATTCATCTCTCCTTTCTACACTGTTATTAAAGCTTCCATATTGATTAGTATGATTTCTGAATTATACATTTAAATTATTATTTGAGTCTGACATTGTCAATACAGAATGATTCCATTTGAATATGAACCTATATTTTAAAAGCTGTCTGTAAATCAGCTTAACATTATATTAAGACTAACTTAATTAACTTCTCTGTATAAATAAAAACACGCTGCATTTAGAAAATGGCTATTGTGGAGGCACTTGGGTAGCTCAGTCAGTTAAGCATCTGACTGTTGATTTCAGCTCAGGTCTTGATCTCAGGATCAGGCTCCGTGCTCAGTGTGCAGTCTGCTTGAGATTCTCTCCCTCTGCCCCTCCCCCTGCATCTGCATGCTCTCTCTTTGTCTCTCAAATAAATCTTTCTTTTTCTTTTTTTTTTTTTTAATGGCTGCTGGGGTGCCTAGGTGGCTCAGTCAGTTAAGCATCCAACTCTTGATTTCAGCTCAGGTCTTGATCTCAGGGTTGTGATCTCAGCCCACATTAGGCTCCACACTGAGTGTGGAACCTGCTTTAAAAAAAATGGCTGTTAACCTCTGTGCCTCAGAAGGAACATCGAAAATTCCCAAATAATCATCGTCAACCGTATAAGAAGATCTAAGAAATCATCCTGGGAAAAAACCTCCCCACAAAATGTTTATAATACTGAAGATTACAAAATTGAGTTTAATTCTGAAATTAAATAAATTGAATTATTGAATTAAATCCAGTAATCATCATTGTTTGATCTTAACTGTATTTCAATGCTGCCAATAAACCGGTACAAAGAGCCATTAAGCTCTGTTATATAAACTGTGAACAACTACTTAGAAGCCATGATTTAAATTAGAACTCTCATCAAGCCCAGATCTTTGGACTCTAGACGCAGTTTCATATTCCAGGAGCGTGGTACAGAATCAACCTTTTACCTATTCCCTTCTTAAATGATTCTGGGGTTTCAAACTGTCCTGCTTTGATATTAATTCTACTGGAACCCCTGAAGTTATCAGTACATCTGAATCTGAAATGCTACCTTATTTTTTCTCCTCTTCAGAAAATTTACCGCGAAGGTTGGGATGAAATGAAGATGAGCTGCGATGTACGGCTGGATGCCATCCCGATCCAGGCTGCCAAGGCCTCCAGGGAGATTGCCAGTGATGTAAGTGTGACCTTGTTTGACTTGCCCATTTTTAAGCAAACAGCCTAGGTGCATCAGGAGCACATATTGTGATCCATCTGCTTTGTTTTTCCATCTCCAGTATAAATACAAGCTTGACCATGAGAAGCAGAAGGGACACTACGTGGGTACCCCCACTGCCAGGGATGACAACAAGATCCGCTGGGCCCTCATAGCTGGCAAGATTCAGAATGAAAGAGAATACCGGCTGCACTGGGCCAAATGGAAGACCAAGTTCCAAAGCCCTGTGGATATGCTTTCCATTGTGCACTCTAAAAATTGCCAGACCCTGGTCAGCGACATTGATTACCGCAATTACCTACACCAGTGGACATGCATGCCTGACCAGAACGATGTGATTCAGGCCAAGAAAGCCTACCAACTGCAAAGTGATGTGAGTGGGCTACATTTTAGAATGAGCTTTTCTATCATTTTGCAAAGACTCCCAGAAAGTTTATACCATTGAATTTTGTATCATCGCATCCTGTCTTTATATGCCAAGAGTTTGGTTTTAGTTAGACCTTGTAATATGGTGTCAGAAATCACCAAAGCCATGAAAGATTTAGATTCTGTATCAAGGAGTAAATGGTTGTGTGAATATAAATCTTAATCGTAACAGTAACAGTATAAAGACAACTACTATGAAAATATTATTTGTGGAATTTAAGTGGAACAACAGAGGTTGATACCGTAAGACAGACTTTGGCAGTCTTATAGGGCACAGGATATAGGCACAGAGAAGATTTTTTAGTTGATAGAGTGTTTAAAAATCTTTGAATTAAGTTGCCAATGCTTTTAAATCAGGAAATTTGGAGTACAAATCTAAGATTTCTTAGCTCTTTAGAAAAATCAGAATGAAGCTCTGGACATGCATTACCCTTTGGCCACAATAGCTGGAGCTGAATTGAGGCTAACCCCCTTTAAACAGAAAATATGTCCCCCAATTTTCCATATCACCTGACCTAATGAATTTATTTATGTTACCTGCTAGGCATACCTGCCTGAGTATGTCATCCTTATGTTATATCTGTCTGTCACACCAAGGGGTAGAATAAATAGGACCATGTGACTGAGGTTGCTGACATCACTCTGCCTTGTTTCCACAGGCTGTCTACAAGGCGGACTTGGAATGGTTACGTGGAATCGGGTGGATGCCGAACGATTCTGTTTCTGTCAACCATGCCAAACATGCTGCAGACATCTTCAGTGAGGTATCACAAGATCTTACCCTGCCATTCAGTGCATTTCCTGGGAGACTGAACAAAAATGTACAAGCCAAAATGCAGCCGTTCCCCATCTTCCATTTTAACAATCACAATTGCTGTTATTTATGTCAGACATACTTGTTCCCAAAACAGTCCCATACTGTCCCTATCACAGGGAAACACAACCACGGTATAATATGCAGTGTACTCAGCTGTTGCTTGGAACTGTATGAATTGAAAACTTCTTTTGTCACCAATGGCAGTACATGTGGGAGAAGTTTGTTCAGTTGAAAAAAATGTATTGAGTAACATGATGCATAAGATATATTATATGACTCTGGTAACTAAGCAAACCTGCTACTTTAAAATCCATGGGAGATATGAGAGGCCAACCCAGTTGTTAAAAAATAAAATGCTAAAAAGTCAAATTTGTCAAGAAGGTGCCATTCAAATACGGCTCTCTACACTTCTAGTAGAGAAAGACCCTTAAATCTAGTGTCTCTTTGTCCGCTCAGGCAGGACAAACCATCTGAAAGATATTTTCTTTCCAATAGAAAAAATATCGCACGAAAATAGAAACTCTCAACTTTACTCCCGTGGATGACAGAGTTGATTATGTGACTGCAAAACAAAGTGGTGAGATCCTAAATGATGTAAGTACATGGCTGTCATTCTAAAATTGTCAGATCGTGAAATGTCATTTCCAAAGATTTCCACCTACTTTAGCTCAGCGTGCAGTCATTGTCTGAGACACAGACTGTAATCATGAGATGATGCTAGCATTTGCCTGAACATTATGTTTCCTTAATATCAAGTTACTTAACCCTCTGGCCTCTCATTTCCAGATTAAATACCGGAAAGATTGGAATGATACCAAATCAAAGTACACCCTCACCGAGACCCCTTTGCTGCACACTGCCCAGGAGGCAGCCCGGATACTGGACCAAGTATGGGTTTCAGCCAGATGCCTGATATTCCTGGAGGGTGGCAGGGGGGACTGAGGACAAATATATAAAGGTGAGAGATGTATGTACATGACCAGCACCCTTCTGACTCCTTAGATTAAGCTCTGTTGTGGCTCTCTGTCTTTTAGTATCTCTACAAGGAAGGCTGGGAGAAACAAAAAGCTACAGGTTACATTTTGCCTCCAGATGCAGTACCATTTGTTCACGCCCATCACTCTGGTGATGTTCAGAGCGAGGTAATTCATCCTTCTACGAGTGCATGCTGGGGGCTCCTGGGGCTAGCAGGCCTGGCCAGGCCTGGGGATGGTTGGAGTCCCTGCTCCCTTCTGGCCCTCTCTGTGGGCTTTGAGAGTGTTGTGTTTTGTTGCCTTCTTTCAAAGCTATGGTTTGAGTGTTTACTCTCTTCTATTCCCTCACTTCCTTAAAATCTCTAAGCTTTCCAATAAAACATAGGCAGAATTAGAAAACGAATGGTTTTTTTTTTACTTTTAAATTGGTATTTCTTCATATTTATTATGTCAGTACTTTTTGTTCTATATTCTCGGGGAGGCAGGTGACAAAAGGCTGAGGGACTGTGTGTGCTCATGTTTCAAGCTCCCCTTTTCCTTGTCAAAACTGATGGAATCTCTATTTTTTTTTCCTCCCACCAGCTGAAATACAAAGCTGAACATGTAAAACAAAGAGGTCATTATGTTGGTGTTCCAACAATGAGAGATGATCCTAAACTGGTTTGGTTTGAGCACGCAGGCCAGATTCAGAATGACAGACTGTACAAAGAGGACTACCATAAAACAAAGGCCAAGATCAATATACCCGCTGATATGGTGTCGGTGTTGGCCGCCAAGCACGGGCAGGACCTCGTCAGTGATATCGATTACCGTAATTACCTGCACCAATGGATCTGTCATCCTGACCAAAATGACGTTATCCAGGCAAGGAAGGCCTATGACCTACAGAGCGATGTAAGTGATTTTTGTTTCTTAATGACCTAGGAATGTATGGTGTACTTGGAGAGTTATAAGCCACACTCTGGAAGCACCAGGCTTTGAAACTTTGAGCCATAAATATTGAATTTGTTCCCAGAAGGGAATTGAGGCTGAATCTGATGTAGAGAAAGACCAGGAGCAATGATTGACTGACAGCTTTGCCTTTTTGACTACATATTTCTGAATAACTTTCAAAGCCAATTTTTTAATTGGTTGTTTTTTTGTTTTTGCATCATCTTTGACATCACCAACATCTCACATCGGCCTGGGAGATTATCAGCTGATTTAAAATAATAAGTGGCTTGGGGTGAGAATGGAGAGTGAGTTGGGATTTTAACAATGCTAGGTGGCAGTTAGCATAGGCAAAGACCTGGGAAAGCCCTTTGCCAAGCATCTCTTTTCCTTCCGGCGTTTATGAACGACTTGCTTGCAAAGAATCAAAGCAAAAGGGAAATAAAATACTGATAAACTATCTGAGGGCCCAGAATGTGCTCACACAGAGCTTTGGTGAGGGTAGGGAAGAGAATACATGACCTAGGCCACCTTGCAGTGAGGCCTGAGCCCAGACCTCTAGCTGCTGCCAGCAGCTCATAAGGAACAGAAACTCCATGCATCAACCTGATGCTCAGACGTACCCTGGAGCTAACCCACCTGGTCTTCTCATTACCACGTTGGAAACAGGAAGTCAGGCTGCCTGCCACACAGGTGCTGAGCTTGAACTTGCCACCTCCCTGTTGCTGCAGCAGAACGATGGTTATGGACATTTAACCAGATCAGCAGCTCCATTGTGGTTGGTGTGGAGTAGGGAGGGGAGAGCTAGGCTTGGCCAGGGGGATGTGTCCCCTACTCTACCATACAGGAGCATTTAGTTGTATCCCTTCCTTTATGTAGTTAGTCTAAAGGTCCCACATATTTCTAAGTAATTAAATATAAGTTCATCTAAAATCACACCCTCCTGGGTAAAACCCTTCCTTAGGCTCAATGCTAAAAACAATGGCTCCCTGCCCGTAGCTCCCATAGCCCTTGAGTGTTCTTGCTTCTACACTCTCCACTTATAAAGGAATATAAAAGGAATCACGAGATTCCTTTATACTTATCCCCCAAAGCACCTAGTACAGTACTTTGCTCATAATAATAGGCTCATGAAATACCTCTCAGGTGAACAGGTAAAATCATGATTGCATCAATGAGATGACAGTCACTAGAGGGAAATCCTTAAAAAGCTCCTGAAAAAGTTGCTTCAGACCTACTGTCTGTAATCCTGTGCCTGAGTCATTTATGCCTGCGTTGTATGTCTCTTCCTGCTCTCAGAATGTCTACAAGGCTGACCTGGAGTGGCTCCGTGGCATTGGCTGGATGCCTCTGGACTCTGTGGACTACGTGAGGGTTACGAAGAACCAGGAAATGGTGAATCAGGTACACAAACCCTGTTCTTGCCTAATGCCTGGCCGCCTTGCCTGCCAATGGGGGCAGGTACCCACTGGAAGGAGACCGGTCTTCATCTCTGTTTCCTTGCAGATAAAATACAAGAAAGCTGCTCTCGACAACTATCCTAACTTCACAAGTGTGGTGGATCCTCCAGAGATTGTTTTGGCGAAGATTAACTCAGTCAATCAAAGTGACGTAAGTTTGCTTTGTGTATAGTGATGTGTGCATGGACTGGGGAGTTCATTGTGTGTCATTGACTGCATTTGCTCACCTGCAGGTAACTGCTTGTAAGAAAATGGACAGTGGGGCGGGAAACTAGAAGATCATCTCTGGTGGGCATGTCTTTAAAGTCACTAGTAAGAGGTGTACTTTACTCACTTTCAAAAAACATCTATATTCTTGTCCAAATTAAATCTAATCAGTTCGTTCATTTTAAATCTCTAAATGTAGACTGATGATTATCTTGCTGGGTAGAAACAATGAAACTTTAAATATACATTTATATTAACCAAAGATTTGGATTGGTTTTGTCTTGTTTTCTCTCCTTAGATAAAATATAAAGAAACATTTAATAAAGTATTGAAGGGCAAGTATACATTTTCTCCAGATACACCATATATCACCCACTCCAAAGACATGGGAAAACTCTACAGTACTGTAAGTTTTATTTTATGTGATTTACAACTCAATTCTTAATTTTAAGCTCTTAATTCATCTTCTTGGCTGATTTTGTGAACAACTGAACTTATAAGAGCTATCATTTTTATTGTGTTTAATCTTGTTTATTAGAAATAACTGCTCTTGTTTTTAGAAGTAGCATTTATTCAGCTGTTTTTTTTTTTTTTTGAGCTCCAAAGATGTGCCAGGCACTGTAGAAAGCGCTACGAGGCTAATGCTCAGAGAAGGCCATCGGGAGCCCATGCCAATGAGGGGGATGGACAGGCAAATAGATAATAAGGTAGCAGGTGCTATACCAGCTGTAGGTGTGCAGAGGACTGAACACCTGCTAACAGGGAAAAGAGAGGAAGGGCCAGTCCCTCTCTGGCAGTCATGTATAAATATCTCCAGCCAACAAATGGAACACTAATTTAATTCAGCTGAGTTAAAGGATGATGTGTGTGTGTGCGCGCGTAGTGTGTCTGTGTGTATGCCCAATGGGAAGCAATCTTTGGTGATTCTCTACCTGTGTGAAAATGTATTTCCACTTTTACCAGAACTTAAATACAGCTATACTCTGTTATAAATGTCCTAAAACACCCTGATGTCTGTAGATTCAATCTGCAGTAAACCAGAAGATTCTCCCGTACTCTTAGGTAGACGCAGTAAGGGCTCTTGGCCTTTAAACATAAATATTTTACCTTGGTTTTACCATTTTCTTTTTAGCAATACCTGAAGGAAGTTGACTACAAACTTGCTGACACATATTTCTTTGTTCCAGATACTGTACAAAGGGGCATGGGAAGGGACCAAGGCCTACGGCTACACCTTGGATGAGCGGTACATTCCCATCGTGGGAGCTAAGCACGCCGACTACGTGAACAGTGAGGTCAGTGGTGGTTTTTCCTCTGTGCATTCGAGAGTCTTCTCCGGGGAGCTGGTCCGAAAATCCCAGGGATTCTCAACGTTGTACCTACTTCACAGCTTAAATACAAAGAGACATATGAGAAGCAGAAAGGCCACTACCTGGCTGGAAAAGAAATCAGTGAGTTCCCTGGTGTGGTCCACTGCCTGGATTTCCAGAAGATGAGGAGTGCGGTAAGCAAAGCTCACTGTGACGAGGATTTGAACCCTGGAGGGTGCTGTTAGGGCCTGTTGGTGACCTGTTCTTCGGTTGAGAGAGCCATGGGGTGGTGAGGAAGGAGTCATTCCTTCCCTGAGATTCATCCCCACCCCTGCCGGTTACCGTTGGTAACTATGGGCTTTCCTCCCTTTCCTTCCCTCCTCCACTTCCAAACCCACAGTGAAGTACCTGTTTGAAAAAGCAGAAAACACAAGGTGACTACTTACCCCTGTGTTATGAAAGGAAGGGAAATTGGGAACAAAGAATATATTTAAAAAGTATCTTTTAGCCTTTGTTTATCCTGAAGGTACTAATCTATACAAGGGATAAGACCCTGAGAGAGATGGATCTGAATAATTAACATTTTAATCTTTCTTCTTTTTGTCTTTAAAAAAATGTGCTTCTTTAGTTGAACTACAGAAGAGATTACGAGGATACCAAAGCAAATGTGCACATCCCCATCGATATGATGAATCACGTGCTGGCCAAACACTGCCAGTACATCCTCAGTGACCTGGAGTACCAGCACTACTTCCACCAGTGGACGTCTCTCCCGGAAGAACCCGGCGTTATTCGGGCCCGCAACGCGCAGGAGATCCTGAGCGATGTATGATGCCCTTTCTGCAGCTTGACTTAGTTACACCTTCACTCAACCGTGCCTTGGCCCCCTATGCTCCATTTGTCCCCGTATTCATAAATTTTGCTGCTTTTTAAAGCACAGTGGCACACATAACCACTTTTTGGTGTGAGAATCCCCTCTGAGCCATGTGACCCTTATGTTAAATATTTAACCTGTTTTTTACTCTGGACAAAACTTTAGCTCTTCCTCTTCTCCTAGGCTTTTTTAGATCAGGGCCGGAAAGCCCTCCAGCTGGTGCGGGGCCCACCCTATGACCGCTAAGCCCTCAGCACAGCCAGTGGCTGATGGGAAATTATCAAAATGCCCGATTATAAATTCAGTTAGTACCTGTCACCTCTCATCATCCCTTCTTTCTTGCAGAACGTGTATAAGGATGACTTGAATTGGCTGAAAGGCATTGGATGCTACGTTTGGGATACGCCTCAGATCCTCCAGGCCAAGAAATCCTATGATCTCCAGAGTCAGGTGAGATCTTCCCAGAAGGACTGGCTCTCTGTGGGTCAGTGGAATTGTGGTGCTTTCAGTGGGGTGACAGCCAGGCCAGCCCTGTGCCCAGGTTGGAGAAAGCTACTCTAACAGTATGTGAGCCACAGAAACCAGAGGCCCCTGCCTGATACAGCCTCTCCTGATGACCTGCTCTGGTGTGGGACCTTCTTGGTTTTGGTCTCTCCTGGGGTTTAAGCGTTTGATGTTTGTACAAAACGTTTCCTGCGAGGTGTTTCAGAGTGAACCACCCTCAAGCATCAATACGGAAGTTGTTTAGGTTAACTTGCAGAGAGTAGAATGCAAATGCATGCTTTGACCTTAGGGACGTAAGTTCTGAAGTAGAAAAAAAAAAAGTAGATGTTTGGAAAATGTCCCCAGGATATGGTTTAGCTCTCCTAGGGCGGGGTAACAGATGGTTGAGGCACTCAGGGATGGGGGTGCGTGCATGGAAAAGTCAACAAAATGACAAAGAGGATCTGGCAAAGAGCCAGGTTTTGACGACCATACAAAGTCAGCAGGAACACAGAACGATGGCGTCTCTGTTACTATTAAAGCAGAAACCCAGAATGAAATAAAGGCTCATCTAAGTTGGCACAAACCGCTGATTCTGATGGCAGACGTGTATTTTACCATTTCTGGTGCTTGCTTTTTCTTTACAGATACTGTACACGGCAGCAGGTAAAGAAAATCTGCAGAATTATAACCTAGTCACAGATACACCACTTTACGTGACTGCTCTTCAAAGCGGCATTAATGCCAGTGAGGTGCGTCTTCTCAGACTTCTCTCCCGGGACAAGCCATTCCTGTCCTTCTGTATTTTTGAACAGCAGAAAGGAATAACCCATCTTTTTTGTGTGTAGGTGAAATATAAAGAAAACTATCATCAGATTAAGGACAAATATACAACAGTCCTAGAAACAGTGGATTATGACAGAACCAAGAACCTGAAGAATCTTTACAGCAGTGTGAGTTATTTTTCTCATCTTCCCTGGAGACAATAATGGAATAGTTGGGATAGGGACCTTATCCCCCAGGTTTTTTCAGGCACCTCCAGATTCCTACTTTATCTCATCAGTAGACCTAGTGACCATTAAATGAGCCCCAAGTGGAGTATCACACCATGCCGTGCATTGGCACAGATTTGGGAGCTCCTTCCTTATTGCAGGTGGGCACAGTCGAAGCTATGCTACCCTCACCCTGAACTTGTCCTTCCCTGGCTTCTCCACAGGCGAGGGGCTTACAGCCTACAAAGACACTTTTTTTTTTCTTTTCTTTTCTTTTTTTGGTCTCCTCTGAATTGGTTAATTCAACAAACTTTTTATTTTTTTATTTTTTTTAAATAATAAATCTATTTTTTATTGGTGTTCAATTTGCCAACATACAGAATAGCACCCAGTGCTCATCCCGTCAAGTGTCCCCCTCAGTGCCTGTCACCCATTCACCCCCACCCCCCGCCCTCCTCCCCTTCCACCACCCCTAGTTCTCAACAAACTTTTTAAAACTTCATTTTGAAATTCTTTTAGATTTCCAGAGAAGTTGCAAAAATAGTCCAGAGAATTCCAGCATAGTTTTCTCTATAATACAACCATGGAAACTAAATTAACGTTGTCGCAGTGTTAATTATAGGCTTCATCCAGATTTCACCAGGGTTTTTCCACTAATGTGCTTTTCTGTGTCAGGCACCAGCCCATCATTGCATTTTGCATTTAACTGATATGACTCATTAGCTTTCTTCAATCTGATCATTTCTCAATTTTTCCTTGACTTTTTCTGATTGTAACACTTTTGAGGGATACTTTCCAGTTATTTTGTAGAATGTCCCTCAATTTGGTTTTATATGATGTCTTATGATTAGATGAAGACAGTCCATTTTTGGTGAGCGTAACACAAAAACTTCTCTCCGGCATCGTGGCAGGTAGACGTGATGCCGGTAGCTGGTGATGTTGAACATGGTGACTTGGTTAGTTGGCTGCCTGCTGAGCTTCTCCACTGTAATGTCACAATTTTTCCTTTTGTTATTAATACATATCCTGGAGGGAGATACTTTGGGACTTTGCAGATAGCCTGTTTCTCTTCAAATGTTCTCTCATGTATTTTACCATCATTGATGGGTCTTGCCTGAAACAACTTTTATTGGTGATTTTCTGGGTTTTTTTTTGTTTTTTTTTTTATCCCTCCTACATTTATTAATTGGAATTCTTCGGTAAGAAACAAGCCTTCCTACCATTTGGGGTTTTTTTGTTTTTTTTTTTTTTTTTTTTTTTTTGTATCAGTATGAACTCATGGATATTTAATTTCTTCTATGTGATGTAGTCTGATATGGTTATTTATTTTGCTCAAATCATTTCACCTTTGCCCATTGGGCACCTTTCGGGGTGGCTCCTATAAGACCTTAACATACTCTGGCATTGTTTTTGAGCCCTTCCTTACATTCTGGCACCACAAGATACTCATCTTGTATTTTCCATGTTCCAGACACCCCTCTCTCCAAGGAGCCCTGGTCTATGTATTAAGGATTGGCATTTAAAAGGCAAAAATCTAAGCACTAGGCGTGCTCACTGCTGCTGGGACCCTTATATGGACAGAGCTTAGAAATATATTATGGATACTAACCTCTGTATGCATACATATCAGTATTTATTTCCATTGTCTAATTATATCTATGCCTAAACCATGAGTTCCTATTGATGCTTCCTGTATCATTCAACACCACAGACTTTAGACTATCTTATTTTTCCAACTTGTGGCTTTTTTTTTTCCTAGAAAGCCTGGCCCTCATTACCTATGATATGTTTGCTTATTTGTTCAACTTTTTTTTAAAGATGTATTTATTCATGAGACACAGAGAGGCAGAGACACAGACAGAGGGAGAAGCAGGCTCCCTGCAGGGAGCCTGATGTGGGACTCGATCCCAGGACCCCGGGGTCATGCCCTGGGCTGAAGCCAGACACTCACCCCTGAACCCTCCAGGCGCTCCTATTTGTTGAACTTTTATAGGCACATAGTTTTTAGGATTGCTAACCCATATTCCTGTGAGAAATAAATATACTAACTACAGTATCTTATTTGGTTATTTTTGTCTATAGCTTAATGAGTCAAAATACCATTTTCAAAAGTCAACTAAATTGTTTTCTAACTCCCTTCAGCATAGTCTTGTCATGCATTTGTAACACAATTAGGTTTATTATGATTTGTATTCCACTGGCATCCCCTTCCCCATTCCACTTGATTCTGTTTTAATTTACACACAGTAAATCATTCTTTGTAGTATATAGCACTACAGGATTTTTTTTAAAAAAACAAGATTTTATTGATTTGAGAGAGAGAGCATGAGCAGGAAGAGGGGCAGAGGAAGAGGGAGAAGCAGACTTCCCTCTGAGCAGGGTTCTCCAGGCTCATCGTGACCTCAGCTGAAGGCAGATGCTTAACCCACTGAGCCACCCAGGTGCCTTTGGACTATGGCTTTTAACAAATGTGAAGTCATGTATTCACCCCAGTGAAGACACAGAAAATCTATCACCTCAAAATTACCCTCTTGCTTCCTTTTCCTTACTTGAGATCCACAGAAGCATTTTCTGCACCTATTTGTAAAGAAACAAACTTTTAAAAACCTTTTCTAGAATGTCATGTAAATGGGATTATGAAGTCTGCAGCCATCAGGTCTGTTTCTTTGTCTTAGTAAAATCCACATATGTACTCTACACGTTGCTGTAAAAACCAGTAGTTTATTGTATTTATTACAGAGTGATATTCAGTTGTATGAATATACCACAACTTATTCATTCACAGTCGAGGGATACTGAGTTGTTTCTAGTTTTTGACAATTATGAATAAAGCTGCTGTATACATTTGAGTATAGGTTTTTGTGCATATGTTGCATATGTAAGTTTTCATTTTCTTGAGTAAATAAATACCTAGGAATAGAAGCAATTCTTGCATTCCCACTAGCTCCAAAAAGTAAGAAAGGATAAATAGATTTTAAGTGGTTTTCACCCTTCAGGAATTCCTAGACCTACAGGAAATGAACACAGCATCAAAAACTTTGTTTTAATTTCCATACAGTAAAATTTCACTCTTTGTGGCCTATAATACTATAACTTTACAAATGTACAGTCCTATATTCACCACTGTCGTCAAGATACAGAAAAGCTCTTTATCGCTCCATGATAACTGCCAAACTAGAATAAGTACCATGGCAGAGAACAGAATAATTGACCGTAAAATTATGGTTGCAGCATTTAAACCCATTATTCACCGAGGGGGACATGGGTCCTACCGAGTATGAAGATCAGGGGTGGTTAAGCCGTGTCTGAAAAAAGATACAGGAAAAATCCCCTGCAATCCAACCAGAATGCATTTCTCTATACTCACAAGATGGTTTTTAACCCCTGTAGAACCTGTACAAGGAGGCCTGGGATAGAGTGAAGGCCACCAGCTACATCCTGCCTACCAGTACCATGTCCCTGACGCATGCCAAGAACCAGAAGCATCTGGCTAGCCATGTAAGTCCAGTACAAGTGTGATGGCCTCTTACCCACCCTCTGCCTTCCCCAGTTCTCCGCTCCTGGAATTTTTCTAGCTGACTCATGTGTTTTATAATATGTTTATGTATATTGTAAAAGAAAATCTGAAATTACAATGAGCTATTTAGATATCATAGTAAGGTTTATGAACTTCAACCCTTTATGCCCAAAATGTTCTTAAGTAAAGCCTTTTTTTAAAATGTTTTTATTTTAATTTTTTTAAATAATAAATTTATTTTTTATTGGTATTCAATTTGCCAACATACAGAATAACACCCAGTGCTCATCCCATCAAGTGCCCCCCTCAATGCCCATCACCCAGTCACCCCTGCCCCCCGCCCTCCTCCCCTTCCACCACCCCTAGTTCGTTTCCCAGAGTTAGGAGTCTTCATGTTCTGTCTCCCTTTCTGATATTTCCTACCCATTTCTTCTCCCTTACCTTCTATTCCCTTTCACTATTATTTATGTTCCCCAAATGAATGAGACCCTATAATGTTTGTCCTTTTCCGATTGACTTATTTCACTCAGCATAATAAAGCCTTTTATTGTAAAATTACCTATAACCTTCATTGCAGTCCTAAGAAGCTAGTTCTCTTTCAGAAAAATAACCTCCTTTAGAGACTTTTACCTCTTAATTGTGAACCTTTTACATAGCATTTTAGATCAGTATTTCTCAAACCTTTTTTTTCTACCAGTGAGAGTTTTGTGTTTCAAGTCGACATACACACACACACCTGAAGTTTATGTGAGTTCCTTCTGACATAAATGTTTTACAGAAGACTATGTACTGCCAAACTAAAGGCAATACACTCTGATCATTTCAATTCTGTTCCATTCGTTTAAATGCTACTGATCCAATAAATTGATTTCAGTGCCTTCCAGCCTAGAGATACGTGTTTAGCAAAAGACTTTGTTAGACCAGTATGTGGAATTAATTTAATATTTACCTGGAGGAAAAACCAATGTATGTGACTTTACCCAGAACCATGTCTGTTTGGAGGGCTGCAAACACACTAGCCCAAAGGAGCAAACTTCATTTGGGAAGAAGAGTTTTGTAACTAGAATTTAGAAAGCTAAACAGAGGTTTTCTCCTTTAGTCATGAAAAAAGTTATAGATGCAGAATTTTCAGCAACTTGTTTTTGGAACAAAAGATGGGACACAGAGAAATCCTTTAAAAGAAAAATTTCAACAGTAGTTCTTTAAAAATGTGCCTTTGAGTACTGTCTTCTCTATAACCAGGGAATGGTTTAGAGGTAAGGAGTATGTGAACTAATCTCGAAAATTCTGCTGGGAATTTTGGTTGGTTTCCAGTCAATAAAGGACTTCACTGCAATTCTGGCACAAATATTCCCATATTCTTCTTCTTTTTCCTTTTTTTTTTTTTTTAACTAAGATGTGGGCCTCTGAGTAACGAGAGAATTGTTATCTTATCATGTGCTAGGAGCTTGGATCTTAGTCTCCATAAGGGCCTTAACTCCTAGTTCATGAAATCATGGAGCATTAATTCAGTGGCAGTAGGATTTAAGAACTGTAAGCTGGTTTTCCCATAGAAATTGGTTACAGTGTATTTTTTGGAAAACCTTGTAAAAACTGAAATTCAAGCACTGTGTCTCTTAAGCATCAAGGTAATCAGTTACTAAAAACAAATTCCTAAGCACATTTTTCACCTTTCATTCATGGTTAAGATAAGTAAAGTCATTATCATGAAAGAGATTATTTAAAAATTATGTAAACTGTAAAATGAGTTTGGTGTAGTAGCAGAAGTACTAGTATGGGTATGGACATTTTTAAAACAGTAATTAAATTTTATAGCTCTCCACAAATTAAAAAGTAGTATCAGATATAGTTTCATCCTCAGACTAACCCCGTGGCAGGTACTCATGCTACACCTCCACCTCTGCACAGATGAGGAAACAGGCTCACAAGAGGTGACCCCAAGTTGGCTGGACGAGCTGGGCCCGTCCTATTTAGTCTTGCACTCTTTACCAATATAGATCCATTACTCTCCAAAACTTTTTCTTCCTTTGTACTTTTTCTCTGTAGATCAAATATCGAGAAGAATATGAAAAGTTCAAAGCTCTTTATACTTTACCAAAAAGCGTTGAGGATGATCCAAATACAGCACGGTGCCTCAGAGTTGGCAAGTTTAACATTGATGTAAGTAATCCCAGAGGCCTTACTTCACAGCAAAGCCAAGTAGTATAGCCATCTATCGCAAATCGGAACATTTTCCACACTGACAAATTGAATTTAAATAAAATATTTAAAAAATTTTCTGTCAATGCACATGGCGCTGACTGTGCGTATATGAAGAAGCGAGGTGTTACTTTAACACATGCTGCTTACCCTACCCCTATGAATCTGTAGACAGTGTCAGAAAATTCCAGATCCCACTTGATTGCCATACATTGTTTACCTCGACTTCTCTGGTGTATAAGAAGGGTTTAAGAACCAGATTGCCTTGATACCTTGCACAATTCCCTAAATAATTGGCGTATTATTTTATCTTCACAGCGCCTATACAGATCAGTTTATGAAAAGAACAAGATGAAAATCCACATCGTGCCTGACATGGTAGAGATGGTTACTGCTAAGGATTCTCAGAAGAAAGTCAGTGAGATTGATTACCGCCTACATCTCCATGAGTGGATTTGCCACCCTGACTTGCAAGTCAACAGCCACGTCAGGAAAGTCACAGATCAGATCAGCGACGTAAGCCCACTGCTTGTGAAGGTCCCCCTCGCTGGCTCCACGTGCCCATCCTGAGGGGAAGCAGACCCACCTGCGTCTGTACCCTGGCCTTCTTCCAGCGTTGTTGTCCTTTGTACCTGTGGGTCTGTCCCAGGAAGCAGGGCCCTGTGTGCCAGTGTTTTCAGGGCACCCTCAGCCTCATTGCATAACACCTTTCGAATTTCATTCCATAAAGTCATCCTCGGCCCACAGGGTGTCTGTGTTTTTGGTGTTTGAGTTACGGTCAGTTTCTTTTTTCTGATTCCCTCTATCCAACACAATCCTTTAGATTGTATACAAGGATGACCTCAACTGGCTAAAAGGCATTGGATGCTACGTCTGGGACACTCCTGAAATTCTTCACGCTAAGCATGCTTATGATCTACGTAACGATGTGAGTTTGCCCTATCTTATGGGGTTTTTTAAAAAGTATATTTCCTTTTCTACATAGTCTAAGTCAAAGGGAGAGTTATGGACATTGTCACAGACCAGCTATGTCTTAAATGATGTTGAGGATGGCTGAGCTGGAGAATGATGCTAAGGAGCAGAGAACGGCCGTTTCTTGGAATGCACATAGCTTTCCTATTAAACAACATGGTCAAGCTGTCCTGTTGTCTTTCCCTGGCGCCTCTCTCTACACTTGGACTATTTCACATCTATCAAGCACATGATTCTCATATTAGGGGAATCTCACTTGTGAGGTGTTTGTGATGCTATAGACAGGATCTATTTAAAAAGAGAATTTGCTGAGCAAATTAACACTGTAATCAAGATTAAAAAAAAAAAAAACAAAAAACAAGATTTCAGTAAAAAAGCTTAGATGTTCCTAGAAGAGCAGCTCTCAAGCCTGCTAGAAGGCTCTAGAAGCTCCATAGGACTATAAGCATCCATTATGCAGATTGTCATAAAATTCAAATGCCTCCTGGTCAATTGAATAAGTGCTAATGAAAGTAAATGTCATGAGTTTTAATAGCAACCAAACCCTCCATGAAAGCAGCAATTTCTAGAACCATGAACGGTCTAACACAGGCTTCTTTTATTCCTCTTGGCAGATCAAGTACAAATCTCATGCACAGAAGACCAGGAATGACTACAAGTTGGTCACAGACACTCCGGTCTATGTGCAGGCTGTGAAAAGTGGGAAACAACTGAGTGATGTAAGTGCCCGAGGGGAAGTTGTGTGGGCCACCACTCAAGCAGACATGGCAAAAAAAAAAAAAAGTGGCTTTTTCTAACTGGGAGACCAGAGTTAGTGCCTTAGAAAGTTACTTATGGTTCTGCTTGTATTTCCTAAAATCTGGTGTGCTCAATCAGTTCCCAGGGTGGAGGTAGAAATGATATAACTCTATGGAATACTCAGTGTTTTAGAGCTTTTTGCTTTAAAACTTGCTTTTTGAGGCCTCGTATCAAGAGCAGCAGTTGTATCTTGCTGGGTCAGCCTTCTGGAAAATTAGAGCTGGTCGTGGCAGGATGAGGGAGGGGGGCAGGCCACGTGGTGAGCAGTGTGGGTGCCGTGGGGCCCTTCGTCCGTGGTCTGGGCAGGCCCGGTGCCCAAGCCTCAGCCGCACGCCGCACCCACTATCTGATGTGGGGGGCAGAGCCAGCACACGGCTGCTCTTTTTTTTTCTTTTCACTAACCCCGCAAATTAATAAGTAAATATCAAATCCCACCAGTAAGTTAGAATGTAAAAACCCATTGTTTTGAAACTTAGAGCCCTAAGATAGCCACTGTTCCCTCCCTATGCTGAGCCATGTCCTCTGCTTCCCTTTCACTGTGGGGTGCACACGCCACTTGCGAGACTGTTGACAAGACAATGATGGATCAGTTGTTTAGGCAAAAGGAAACCTTCCTTCCTTTCTTGAAGAGAGACTTAGGTTTCCATTTACTTCTTTCCAACGATGCTGCTGCGATCAGAATCAGCTGACCCCTCTTCTGTCTGACACAGGCCGTCTATCACCATGACTACGTGCACAGTGTCAGAGGCAAAGTGGCTCCAACTACGAAAACTGTGGACCTGGACCGGGCCCTTCATGCACACAAGCTCCAGAGTGAGGTGAGCAGTGAGAACCCAGTGCAGGGGCCAGCAGAAATCCAAGAGGCCTCCGAGGGCCAGGCCACTGGCTTCTGCAGAACCCTCCTTGGCTTGGGCTTTATCTCAGCCTGACCTTCTCAGTTGTCAATGCTGTTCCATTCACCTGAGTTAAAAAACAAAGAAAAAACCCAAACAGTACACTGTCTTCCCTCCTGGTTGTCAGGATCCTTACACCATGCAAGCAATGGGCATTCTTAGAGCAACATTGCATTTACATTTACAAGATACAAGGAAGAGAGAAAGCCAACCTGTCTCAAACAACTTAAAACCAAAAAGACAAAGAGAAGGCGCATAATCATAAGGGACTACTAATAGTAAGAGAAAGGGCTAGAAATTATTGTTGGAATTCAGAAGAGAAAGAAACTGGATTCCACTCACGTGTTTAATATCCCTTTTGGGTGTTACCTGGTCAGGCTACTTTGGTCTGTCTTTGATGTCACTCTCCTATAGTGAATGTTGAAAGACATTTGGTCTCTGATATCTCTGATACTATTCTTACTCCTGGAGCTCCCCCATAAAACAGGCTATTTAGGATCACGGTCAGAAACTCCTTTCCTCCATCTGCCAGGGATCAGAGAATCATGACCTCTTCATGGCCTGACACTGTGTTTATGGGAGGGATGGGGTTCCAGGGATGTGCCTTATCATTATGACTGTCTCCGGGACTGGTGATGTGAATGACACCTAAGGGTTCATGACACCGGTGGCACTGACTGCCTGTTCTCTCTACTTCTCCCATTTTCTTGCTAGATTCCATGCAGCTAATTGGGCATACATTCAAAACATAGAAGAATTATTTCCTATGGGCCCCTTCACTCATCGCTTGCTCGCTCTCTTTTTTAAGATTTTATTTATTTATGAGAGACACAGGCAGAGGGAGAAGCAGGCTCCTTGCAGGGACCCCATTGGGGACCCAATCCCAGGACCTGGGGTCACACCCTGAGCCTAAGGCAGGTGCTCAACCACTGAGCCCCCCAGGCATCTCTCTCACTCTCTCTGTCTCTCTCTCTTAAAGATTTGGTTTATTTACTCGAGAGAGATGAAGCGAGTGAGTATTAGCGAGGAGGGTGGGGGCCGAGCAGGGAGCCTGATGGGCTCGGAGATGTGACCGGAGCCCAAGGCCTGGGCAGTGGAGCGTGCAGGCACCGGTCCCTGTTGAAGCAGGGGGTCAAGGATGATGCATTCGTTGCCGGGCCCTTTGAACTCCCTTGACTTCTTGTGACATCGGCCTGGTAAACAAGGACATGTGGCATCTCGACCGAAAGCCTGGAGTGGGCTGCATGCGGTGTGTTTGACTCGATGGGCCCTGGTGCAGCCTAACCCCTTGCTCTCCATAGGGCCTGTACCGCGGTGCTGGCCGGCGCACCCTTCCCACGGGATACCGGCTCCCTGGCGACACGGTCGCCTTCCAGCACGCCAAGGACAAGCGCTACCAGAGCAGCTATGTGAGTGCCTCCCCGCACCCGAGGCCTGCCGGGAGAGGGGCACTGACCTGGGCCCCTAGGGGTGGGGAGCGGGGGGGCAGGCCTGTGCTGAGCATGCCCCTCTCCCACGTACCTGGTGTGTGGCCGTTGCAGCGCCTCTGCCTCTGTTAGCGCACAAGCATCCCAGCGACTCCAGGCACCCTATGGGCGGTGGCAGTGGCCTGGGGAGAGGATGTCTCGTGTGTCCCTTGGGCAGACGGGGTTCTTTGCGGGCCGGCTGGCTCCAATGCTGGCCCCACGGTGCACCCTCCACTGCTGAGCAGAAAGCTGGGGGCGAAGGGGCTCCTGCCACCTGCGGGGATGCTGGGGATGCTTGGGAGCTCCACGCAGGGGCGGAGTGGGGGGAAGCTGCATGCAGCCCGCAGAACCATAAGCTCTCTTCTGCCTTTGGAGTCCTGGGACCCAAGCCTGCCGGTGGCCAGCAAACAAACCCAGAGGCCCAAACTCACGGTCTCCAAATCAGACACTTGCAAATAAAACCACCTAATGTGTCATTTTTTCTGGTAAATCCATCTGGAAAGTTACTTGTCGGCCTCAGAAGTAGTCGCTCCTCTCTTCCTTGCAGGTCTTAACTTCCCAGCTGTGCTGGGACTAAAAACACAGGCTTTCCCTTGTATTTTTCATAGCTGCCTGCAAGCAGGTTCATCTAAGCAACACTGAATTTTATTCCTCTCTGTACCTGGCTTTATTAGCCAAGAAAATAATTGTCAAGGTCCTGATTACTAGTGACCTTTTGTCCGTGACTTTTCCTTATACTTAATACTTGGAGAGTGATTTTCAAATGAAAGCAGCAGCTCCTTTCTGTGTGAGGAATGTACAGCTACTCTTTGTGACCCGGCAGCAAACTCATTCTGACTCTGCCTTCCCAGTTCAAGTACAAAGAAGTGTATGAACACATCAAGGCAAACGGATACACGCTTGGCCCCAAAGACGTCCCATTTGTCCATGTCCGGAGGGTGAACAATGTTACCAGTGAGGTACAGTGAATGTTGATTCTGTGTGTGGGGGGGGGTGTTGAGTTTCAAAGGCCACGGCTTTGTACTATATCTTAGAAATTTCTGTATCAGCAAGGAATGAGAGGGTCCTTTTCGTTACCATTTTGATGTTTGTATTCATCGGTGACGTTTTTCTGTATTTGGTAATGCCTTTGTCGATCCCAATTCATAGATTATGATGCAAATTAATTCCTTTTTCGAGATTCGTTATTAAAAAATCATTAATGAATTTGCATTTTAGTCTGATTCGTGACCCTGGTTTTCTATATAAATGGTTGGTCTGTATATCTGACCCTATCCAACCATCTGATAGAATGTGGAAGACTTTATGCTCAGAATTCTTCACCTAAGTAAAATAAGTACCATTTTCTCTTTTTTCTAATCTCAGTTTCTTTATCCGTAATTGCTCCTCATGGCTCTTTAGAATATTTGATTATTGATTAGTCAACAGATGCCCTCATCTTCCCACGCTAAATACCCACACAATGGTTTTTCTTCCAATGTAGAGATTGTATCGACAACTGTACCACAAACTGAAAGACAAGATTCACACAACTCCCGATACACCTGAAATCCGCCAAGTCAAGAAGACACAAGAGGCTGTCAGTGAGGTGAGTATTTTCTTAAGAGAGAGGGCAGGCTGTGGAACCCCGGGAGGAATGTCAGCCATGTGGTCTCTGATGTTTGTGTTTTGGGGCATTTTTTAGTTGATCTACAAATCAGACTTCTTCAAGATGCAAGGCCACATGATCTCACTGCCTTACACACCCCAAGTGATCCATTGCCGCTATGTGGGAGACATCACCAGTGATGTAAGCATCTCATCTGAGTCTTTCTAAAAAGCTCTTACCAAGGGGCTGTCTACATGTAAGCCAACCGTGGTCTTTGAACAGCCTTCTGCATTGAGTACTTCTACACTGGATGTACAGCTTGGAGGTGAAATTGTGTGGAAGCAGGACCCCGCATTTCTCCAACAATGGAAACAGTAGTAAGAAGAACATTTAGGAATTACAAGAATTGCTGACCGCCACTCTAAATTCAACACTGAGCCATTACCAGCCCCTCACCGACCTGGTCTCGTCCTGGGTCCCATTTAGTATCCTTCTCTTGCTCATCCCCACTCCCATCCTCCTTGGCAACTTCCTCCTCCCATGTTTCTCCTTAAATGTTTCCATCTCCTGAAAGACCACTCTGTTCAATCCATGCTTTCCTCCCATCAATATAATAACAAATAGCAGTATTTTCCTTAGCTCAGGATTAGAGATTAAATTTAAAAATCTGTGATTCATTTGAGTGCCAGCCAACTAAGAATATAGGGTGGACGTGTTCAACCAAAATGAAACCTATATCAACATGAAGTTCTCACTACTCTATCTTATTGGTTCCTGTTTGCATTTACTCATGGCCAGCTATATTTCTGTTTCTGCCACACAGATTAAATATAAAGAGGACTTGCAGATCCTCAGGGGACTGGGCTGCTTCCTGTATGACACTCCTGACATGGTCCGCTCCCGGCACCTGCGCAAGCTCTGGGTGAGTGCACATCTTCACGACACATAGCTACCCTGGCACAGCTTCCATACGTCACGTCACTAGCCTCAATACAACTCTTTAAATGACTGATGAACTTGTGCTTCTGTTTGTTTTTTTTCTTTAAGTCTAACTACCTGTACACTGATAAGGCAAGGAAGATGCGAGATAAATACAAAGTGGTGCTTGACACTCCAGAATATAGAAAAGTGCAGGAACTGAAGACACATCTGAGCGAGGTAAGGATGCTGAACCTGTCACTGCAAGTGACTTATTCCTCTGGTGACTGTTTTATAGGCAACTGCACTCAGAAAAAAAAAAATCTCCCCTCTTATTTAATTATGGAGTGGCTACCGTGTCTAAGCAAGTCAGTTGACCTCATTTTGCCTCAGTTTACTTATTTTGTTCCCTTTTGATAAGGATGTTGGTACTTAACTACCTGTGACTGGAGCTGCTGAGAGTTGATTTTATAAATTGGAAAGGCCTGTGTTACACTATTGTTGTGGTCTCCAAACCAAATTTATTTCAAAACTTGCTCTTTTAATCCCTGCTATCAGAAATGCTAACTTTGGTGGTGCCATTTGAAAAGTCTTTAATGGCTCCCTGCTCTGCGGCCCACTGAACAAATTCTGAACTATTTTGTTTCATTTTCAGTTGGCCCTGAAGCTTCCAGTCTATCACAGCTAGTTGTGTATAGATCTCATGCTCTCCCCTCCATTCCTCATTGCTTGAGGGTTGGACCCCGTCTTATTTAGATGTATGTCCCATAGTGCCTTGGCTGTAACAGATGTCCATGTTAGCCAGGGATTAAATGTGCTTTGTAAAGATAAGGGCGTTCCACAAATGTAAATGGTTTTCTTATTATAGATGAGTTGGCCATTCTCATTCAACTCAATTTGTCGTGTAGCTTCATCAGACTTCACTGAGCGAAGCCACACATTGGCAGTCCGGCCACTTCATTGACTCCCCATCTTCAATAGTTTTAGTGGCTGCTAATTAGGAATCACTTATGCTCTTAGACTTAGAGATGTCCTGGCAAACCAAAGGTTGCCCGCAATGAGGGGTTGGGGGTGTGCAGCTTCCTACACTTCTAGTGAGCTAGCGGTAGAGGATGATAAGTTCTTTAGCTTTTATAAATGCTAAACTGAGCCCATTTGCTTTGCTGAAAGCTTACCTGTGTCACTTCCCCTGGCACCAGCACTTAGCCAGGAATGCCTATATTCTTGTATCTCAGCAAAGTGCTTCTCTGCACTGGCCATATTTTAGAACCACCTGGGAAATATTTCTAAACTCCCCTTGAGTGGGCTCTGACTCCCCAGCCTCACAGCAGACTTTCTGATTCTGTGTGTAGGCATCTGCATGCTTTTAGCTGCTCCATAATGATTCTAATATGCAGCCAGTGTTGGAAACCACTGCTTTAAGTAGCACGCCTGTCCTCCAGCTACCACGTAGTAAAACATTGTATGGTAACTTGCGATAGTTATTGCTGTCTCTGAAATACATCTATTTTTCTTGGCTATTTGGATTCAGAATTATCTAAAACTTTAATTTCTCCTTTTCCCAATTCCTGTTAGGATTTTGTGTGTCTTGTGCATCAACACTGAGGAAGAAGAATAGCTATTCTTTAGTAATTCATTTTCTCCCACACTTGCCTCACTGGAACAATGATGTGAGCATGATAAAATACTGATCCACCTCCTCTATTTTTTAAAAGACTTTGAGAGGATTGGTATTCATTCTTTGAATGTTTGGTAGAATTCAGCAATGAAGCCTTCTGATCTTGGACTCCTGTTTGTTAGGAGGTTTTTGATTATTGATTCAGTCTTCTTACTAGTAATTGGTCTGTTTAGATTTTCTATTTCACCATAATTCAGTGTTGACATGGGCAGCCCGGTGGCTCAGCAGTTTAGCACCTGACTTCAGCCCAGAGTGTGATCCTGGAAACCCAGGAGTCCCACATCGGGCTCCCTGCAGGGAGCCTGCTTCTCCCTTTGCCTGTGTCTCTGCACCGCCCCCTCTGTCTCTCATGAATAAATAAATCTTTAAAAAAAACAATTCAGTGTTGGCATGTTGTATGCCTCTAGGAATTTATCTTTTTCTTCCAAGTTGTCCAGTTTAGCACATAATTGTTTATAGTAATCTCTTTGATACTTTCTGTTTCTGTGGTATCAATTATTACATCTCCTCTTTTATTTCTGATTTTGAGTTCTCTTTTTGTTGGTGAGTCTAGGTCTAGGTTTGTCAATTTTGTTTATCTTTTCTTTTTTTTTTTTTTAAATTTTTATTTATTTATGATAGTCACACAGAATGAGAGAGAGAGGCAGAGACACAGGCAGAGGGAGAAGCAGGCTCCATGCACCGGGAACCTGACGTGGGATTCGATCCCGGGTCTCCAGGATCGCGCCCTGGGCCAAAGGCAGGCGCCAAACCGCTGCGCCACCCAGGGATCCCTTGTTTATCTTTTCAAAGAACCAGCTCTTTCATCAATCTTTTCCATTGTATTTTTAGTTTGTATTTTACTTCTTCCCTGACCTTTATTTCCTTCCTTTCAATAACTTTGAGCTTATTTATTCTTCTTTCTCAAGTTCCTTTAGGTGTAAAGTTGGGCTGTTTTTTTTAAATTTTCTTGTTTTTTGAGGTAGGCATTGTTATAAACTTTCACCTTAGAAGTGCATTCAATAAGTTTTGGTATGTTACATTTTCATTTGTCTCAAGATTACTTTTTTATTTTTCTTTTGATTTCTTCTTTGACCCATTGTTCAGTATCATACTATTTAATCTCCACATATTTGTGAATTTCCCAATATTCTTCATGTAATTAATTTCTAGTTTTATCTCACTATGATTGGAAAAAGATGCATGATAGGATTTCAGTCCTCTTAAATTTATTGAGTCTTGTTTTATGCCTAACGTACAATATGTCTTGGAAAATGTTCCACATACACTTGAAAAGAATGTGTATTCTGATGCTTTTAGATGGAATGTTCTGTAAGTATCTGGTCTACTCTATGGCCAATGTTTCTATGTTGATTTTTCTGTCTGGATAATCTATGCATTGACATAAGTGCGATGATATTAAAGTCTCCAGCTATTATTGTATTGCTATTTCTCTGCCTAGGTCTGTTAATATTTGCTTTATATATCTAGGTGCTTCTCTGTTGGGTGCATATTTACAAATGCTGTATCTTTTGTTGAATTGGCTCCTTTATCACTATATAATGCCCATCTTTGTCTCGTATTAAAGTCTATTTTGTCCATATAAGTATAGCTACTCCTCCACCTTTCTTTTGGTTTTCATTTGCACGAAATATCTTTTTATATCCCTTCACTTCTAGTCTCTGTGTGTCCTTATATATAAAGTGAGTCTCTTGTAAGCAGTGTATAGATAGGTCTTTTTTTTTTTTTAAAGATTTATTCACCTATTTTAGAGAAAGAACAAACAAGCAGGAGCAGGAGGGGCAGAGGGAGAGGAGAATCTCAAGCAGTTTCTGAGCATGGAACCTGACTTGGGGCTCAATCCCACAACCCTGAGATCATGACCTGAGCTAAACCAAAAGTCAGATGATTAACTGACTTTGCTACCCAGGTGCCCTGGTAGGTTTTGTTCTTTAATCCATTTGGCCACTCTTTGTCTTTTGATTGGGGAATTTAGTACATTTACATTTTGAGTAGTTATTGATATGTATATTCTTAGTGCTATTTTATTGTTTTCTGTCTGTTTGTATAGTCTTTATCTCTTCCTTTCTTCCTCTTGCTCTCTTTCTGGTTTGATTTATTTTACTGGTATGCTTATATTTCTTTCTTTTCATCTTTTGTATATTTCCTATAGGTTTTTGCTTTATGGTTATCATGAAGCAACTTCTATAACAGCCTATTTTATAACAGCCTATTTTAAGTTGATAACAACTTAAGTTTGATCCCATTGTAAAGCTCAACATTATTTCCCCCAATGTTTTACGTTTTTGATGTCACATTTTACATGTTTTTATTTTGTGTATCCCTTACTTAATTGTAATCAGTTATTTTTGTCTTTTACCTTAATTCACTTTTACCACATATTCACCTTTCCAGTGAGATTTATTTTTCACGTGTGTTCTTATCACTAATTAGCACCCTTTCTTTTCAATTTACAGAAATCTCTTTAGCATCTCCTGGGGGTTTTTTGCCTTTATTTTTTTCTTTAACATCCTTTGTAAGGCTGCATTAATGGTGATAAAGTCCTTTATCTTTTGCTTGTTTAGAAAACTCTCTCTCTCCCTCACTTCTGAATGATAACTTGGCCAAGTAGAGTAGTCTTGGTCAGAAGTTTTTCCTTTCAGCCCTTCAAATGTGTTGTGTTACTCCCTCTGGTCTGCAAAGTTTCTGCTGAAAAATAGCTGATACTCTTAGGGGATGTGGGGGGGTGTTCTATTGTATGTAACAAGTTGGTTTTTTGGGGGGGTACTTTTAATGGTTTCTTTATGTGTTTAACTTTTAACATTGTAATTAGTATGTGTCTTGATGTTGATTTCTTTGGGATCCCCTAATTTGGAACTCACTGTGCTTCCTAGATCTGGATGTCTGTTTTCTTCTCCTGTTTAGGGAAATTAGTATTTCAGCCATTATTTTTTCAAATAAGATTTCTATCCCTTTCTCTCTTTTTCTTTGGGAAGCCCTATGATGCAAATATTAGTCCATTTGATGCTATCCCACAAGTTTCTAAGGCTATCTTCACTTTTTTTTTTTTTCATTCTTTTCTCTCTTGCTGCTCTGATTAGGTGAGCTCCACTGTTTTATCTTCAGGTGAATTGATCCTTTCTTCTGCTTTATCTAATTTTCTGTTGAAACCCTCTAGTGTATTTTTCAGCTCAGTTTTTGTATTCTTCAGCTTTGTGACTTCTATTTAATATTTTCCTATATTTTCCATCTTTTTGTTGACATTCTCACTGTGTTCGTTCATTCTTATTTCCAGTTTG
Organism: Nyctereutes procyonoides; assembly: GCF_905146905.1. Classification (NCBI taxonomy): domain Eukaryota; kingdom Metazoa; phylum Chordata; class Mammalia; order Carnivora; family Canidae; genus Nyctereutes; species Nyctereutes procyonoides. Next base: position 14,085,395 of record NW_026575136.1, on the reverse strand, counting down.
GTGAGTATCTTTATGACTATGACTATTACCTTAAACTCTTTATCAAGTAAACCATCTCCATTTTATTAAGGTTTTTTTTTATTTTTTTTTATTTATTTACGATAGTCATACAGAGAGAGAGAGAGGCAGAGACACAGGCAAAGGGAGAAGCAGGCTCCGTGCACTGGGAGCCTGACATGGGATTCGATCCCGGGTCTCCAGGATCACGCCCTGGGCCAAAGGCAGGCGCCAAACTGCTGCGCCACCCAGGGATCCCTTATTAAGGTTTTTTCCCTGAGTTTTATCTTGTTCTTTCATTTGGAACATATTCCTCTATTTCTTCACTTTGCTTGACTCTCTGTGTTAATTTCTATACAATAAATGAAACCACCATCTTTCCAGTCTTGAAGGAATGGCTTCATGGAGGAGGTGGAGCTTGTTGTTCAACCCTGTCTCATCTGTTGGTTGTCATTCAAACCTTCATGCTTGTGTAAGCAACCTGTTATATTTTTAATAGCTCCGAATAGTCAAGGATTTGCCACGACCATGCAGTGTACCAAAAGGGAGGATCTCAGCACCTAGATTTGGGCTGACTGGAGGCCAAACCCTCAGGCATCAGCTTTTTAAATGTATGCAAATACAATCATAAGGCACTACAAGGATAAAACCTGCTGACCACCAGAACCAGGCAATCTGGAGGTGTCCTCTGGCTAGCAGTCATAGAAATCAGGACTCCAAACAAGTGTAAAAGTTCTTCTCTGGGTGAAACCAGCAAGCTGGAGCAAGGCAAAGTTAGAGCACCAAGATGGCATCTACAACCTATGTTCCTTGTTAGCAGCTCTATAGACCACTAGATGTGCGTCAGACCTAAGGCCTTACCCCTCAGGCCAAAGATCTAGGACAAGAAAAGAGGCCTCCTTCTCAGAAAGACTGGGAATATGCCCCAGTCTGCTGTCTGTGCAGTGCCTTTGGGGTGGTAGCCTACTAAGAACTGTCCTTCCAATTGCCATAGTCCTGTGGAACCCAGGAATACAAGCCCCCCAGGCTACCAGTGGCAGTCAGTCAAGGGGTATCCCCTTTGGCAGCTGCAAAAATCAAGGACCAGGTGTGTATAAAGCTTCCTTCCAGGATATATTGGCACTCTGAAGCACAGCAGAGGGTTAAAGACGAAGATAGAATATGCCCTCTAAATTCTCTGAAAAGGATTATTATAGTCAGCCCCAAGATGCATTTTTAATTAGAAGCCTGCCCTTCAAGCTGCATCACAATGATTAGCTAACAAGCCTCCTTTACAGAAAGACTTGAGCTCCTGAGTCTGTTGTCTTTTGCTCTGTCCTGGGGGTGGTTGCTATTTAAGAACTCTTTCTCCATTGGTTACAGTCCTATGAGACCCACAAGAGTAAGCCCTACCAGCCTACCACCAGGAGTGTCTCCTGGTTACAATTTTAAAAATCAGACTCCCAGACAGGGCTATGAGCTCCTTTCTGGGTGTTCTTTGTTATAAGAGTCTCATGGGATCAGGAGCACAAGCTCCCTTGACCTTCAGAGCCAAGTGACCAAGAAGTGTCCTGTAGGTGGCAGCCACAAATATCAGAATGAATGAAAGTTTGCCCTTTGTGACAACTTGAATGGACCTCAAGGGCATTATGCAATGTGAAATATGCAGACAGAAAAAGACAAATATCATATGACCTTTCTCATATGTGGAATTAGAATTATTTCTAAGCATTAAGATACAATTAGATCTGAGCTTTAAGAAAATCTTATCCTTGTGAAAGATGAATGAGTGGTACAATGGAGGAGGTGTTTTAGGAGGCTCTTGAAGATGTGTTGAGAAGAAATGATATAGGAGGCTGAAGTAAGGCAGTATCTGCAAAAAAGGAGAAGGTGGGTCAGACTTAAAGGCTGTCACAAAGTTAGGAGCCCAGAATTCATGATCATTTGTTGTGGGAATTAGGGAAACATCTAGGATGACTCCCCCAAGTGTCTGACCTGCATGACAAGGAGATCAAGGAGTCATTTAGCAAAGTAGAGAAAATAGATAAAGAAGCAGATTTGGGTTGGAGATGGAGATAATATAAAAAATTCTGCAATGAACATAGTTAAGTTCAGAACATTGTTGAAAATTTGGGTCTGACTTAGGAGAAACACTGGATATATACATTTAGAAATCCTCCATCTCAAATTAATGATTGAGGTCATAGGAACAGACGAGATTACCCAAGGAGGACGTATAGGGTAAAAGAAGCCAACCCTGACTCCAGCTAGTAGCAACCTTGGGGAAGGGTAGAACCATAGATGGAGGAGTGCCTAGAAAGGCCCCTTAGGAGAGAGCACCAGGATGGGAAGCAGGGAAGAACATTTTCAGGAATGAAACAGCTGAGCAGTTTCAGTTGCTACAGAGAACCATTCTTGTATTTGGCCGTTGTGAAGTTTTTGGTGGTCCTAAGGAGAGTGACTTCATTGGTGTGGTTGTGTGGAAGCCAAACTTACCTTGAGAATTAAAGAGAAAAAGAACAAATACATAGTCTGCTTGGCTGTGAAAGGTAGAAAGAAAATCATTGGTAGAGATTGGAAAAGGCTTAGTGAAGGAAGGGAGCAAAATTTGTTTGCAGATGAAGGACTGAAGAAACAGGAAGGTTGAAGATGTAGAGGGGAAACGTATAATTGCTGGCAGAGGCTCCTAGAATGGGACAAGTGAGAGCAGGACCCAAGAACACAGTAGGAGGCTTGAATCGTGGGCAAGCTACAGAATGTCTTAGTTTGATACAAAGGAAAAAGAAAAGGAGGGCTAAGGAGGAAAATACATTATTGAGCAGAAACCAAGACTGCTGCAGTGGGACAAGCCCTGATTTCTTTATGAAGCAGTAAAGGCGTCTCTCAGCAGAGACCATAACGTGCCAATAAAGCAGAAATAATGATAATGACTATTTTATGTCCAGCTGGTGTACAGAGCTGCAGGCAAAAAGCAGAAGTCAATCTTCACCTCAGTTCCTGATACTCCTGATCTTTTAAGAGCCAAGCGAGGGCAGAAGCTTCAGAGTCAGGTGAGATTCATCAACAGAGCCTCACAAACCTGCAGCACTGGCATCACAGTGGGGGGTTATGTATACTTGCCCACTCCAGCCCAGCAACAGATTCTCATACTTGGTTGTCCTTGATGCAGCCTCATGGCCCTTAACTGCAAGCAGTTCTCTTTTGGGCCATCATAACTGTGGCTGTGTTTTACCTAAGCAAGCAATACCATGTCTATTTTTCTAAATTGTCTACGACTTTCGTCATTGGATGAATGGTCTGTGAACCGAACTGCTTGATTCCTTCTGTAGGACCTATCTATTGTTCGTGACCACTTTTATGCATTCAGACAAAAAAGGGGGGGGGGAAATGTGTTGAGAGCTTTGTTAGAATCCTCTCATTCTTCCATCGGCATTCTTTATCACGTGGATTTAGATCAGGCCACACTCAACAGTGAGGGTATTGGGTAACTCGGGTGTGTATATGTGTTTCCAAATGTGAAACAGAAACAAATGAAAAGAAATACATATCATAAATAAAAAAGCAGTACAAAGACAAGTAGACACTCCCATTTAAGGGTTAGAAATGAATGAAAATGACTGAATACTAAATAATAAATGTTTTGTCTCTATAACATCTGATCCCTATTATCTGATCATTTAGTATCTTTATGTTGAACTTGCCACCAAAGAGAGACCCCACCATCATGCTGGGAACCAGACCAAAGCCCTGAAACATGCTAAAGACGTAAAGGATATGGTCAGTGAGGTAAGTTGGGAATTTGGCACCAAGGTACACTGGGTTAAAGAAAAAAAATATTGGGATGCCCAGGTGTCTCAGTTAGTTAAATGGCCAGCTCTTGATTTCAGCTCAGGTCATGATCTCAGGGTCATGCAAGCAAGCCTTGTGTCAGGCTCACAGGGAGTCTACTTGAGATTCTGTTTCTCTCCCTCTGCCCCTTTCTGCACACACACTCTCTTAAACTAAATCATTAAAAAAGAAGAAGAAAAAGTCTTTCCTTAAAAACTTCCCTTGCTGCCTCTGATCAGAGAGCTCATTTCTATTATTATGCTCAGCAGCATCAAAACACAGGTTAAGCTATTTTGGTATCGAGCCCGATATACTATGTCCCCAGGCTACGACAAGTGACATTTATTCCTATGAATAAATAAATTCCTGGTTGTGAATTGGGAGAGATGAAGACATTGAACTTAAGTTTCTTTTTTCTGTCTTTATTTCTTAGACAAAGTACAAGATTCAATATGAAAAAATGAAGGACAAGTATACTCCCATTCCAGACACGCCAGTCCTCATCAGAGCCAAGAAGGCTTACTGGAACGCCAGTGATGTATGCACCCCTTTTCTCTTTCTTCTGTTGTGATAGGGACAGCCGAGTTTGTAGTACCTAAGAAACAAAAGATATTACAGTCCTCCACAGTTCAACGACCTGGTCCACAACATGGATTGTGAAAACAACAACACTGAAATAACAAAAGGCACCAACAATATCAGTCAGGCACGGGAGCCAAGAATAATGCTAAGCGATGCTAAAAGCCTGTTATTTTTCTCATGGGTCCTCTTAACAAAACTATGACCCCTTCTTATAATTCCTTGGTAGCATTTGCTAGGGATACTTGAGAAGTAATTGCTACTTATCCATAAAGTCATGGTCTTGGAGTCAGCCAAACATGGTTTCAAATCCTGTTGTTGTCACCTGCCCACTATGACACTATACAATTTATTTAATATCTCTGAGACTGTTTTCTTATATGTGGACTGTGGATAAGAATTACGATAATTCAATTAGATGGAACAAGATAACATTCCTGGCACAGTGCTGGGCTCCTAGTGGACACTCAGAAAATGTTTGTTCCCTTTCTTCTCTTGACCACCTAAATCATGAGAATGACACATTGGTTAGAATTAGGAGGGGACAGGCTTTCATCTCCCATACCACATGATCAAGGACCCACCTGGCTTTTAATGATAATGAGATTACCTGTTAGTAAAGATATGAAACTAGAGGAGCCTGGGTGGCTCAGGTCATAATTTCATGGGTCATCAAGCCCTGAGTCAGGCTTCCTGCTCAGTGGGGAGTCTACTTCTCTCTCCCTCTGCTCAAGCTCTCTCTCTCTCTCTCTCTCTCTCTGTCTCTCTCTCTTGTTCTCTCAAATAAATAGTATCTTTAAAAACATGTGAAATTAATCAATTCAGGGTAGGCAATCAGTTCTTAGCATATTTTTCAGAGTCCACCTGCAGATGCACTACTCCCATTACCAGAACTGGAATCCCTAGAGGACTGGCTGCACACTGGGACTTAAACTCAGCCAAAAGCCAAATCAATGTCTCATAACCCCTCAATTTAAGAACACTGCTCTAGGATTTCAAGGCATCTTAAAGTCATTATAGTGATCTCTAAAGAGAAATGTGAGTTGAAACAGCAGAATTCAAACAGCATCTCAGTTCCATAATTTTCATTTGGAGTTGAAAGGAGTCTGCTAGTTGGACTAGCACCTTGTCCCCTGACCCTGTGAGATATGTAGATCCCATCCCTGGTGTCTAGTGGTGTGAGATCCAATGGGCTGAGCACATAGTGCTGGCATCTCCCGAAACATCCAAGGTAGTTAGCATGCTCTTCACTAAATGTATAATGTGCATGTGTGCTGCTCAGTGCTGCACTGTACCAACACACCAAGGCACTGGTTTCCTACTGTTGGGGGCCAAGGGCAGACCATTTTGCTTAAAATATAAGCTGAGAGAATTGTATACTACCCTCAAAGTCCATCCCCTTGGATATTTTTAGTCTTCTTGTGACATCCCCAATCTTTATCACTTCAAGGCTACTGTTGAATATTAATTTGAACAAGCCTTATCTACATCACCCCTCTCTGGGGTGGTCACACAGTGAAATTGGCTCCAGGGCTCATTACGCCCCAATGGACAGCCCTACTCCTAGGCCTCTCCCCTACCAGTGCTGATAACTCTAACCTTTAAAATAGTACAATGTAACAAGGGTGGTGTCTGGCATTAAATTTGGCTTTTCTACAGTGGCTGTCCCCCCAAGTGGAGCTAAGCAATTTTATGAGATTATTCATGTGAAAACTAAAGTTATGATGTCAGAGAAAAGACCGCTTTAATTATGGGTTGGCTTAGCTACCCAAAAGACTTGAGGTTGAAAACAGACTGCTCAGAGAAGTACTCATCTTGTGTAAATGGGCTGAATCTTCTGTGATATTCTTAGATTAAAGTTAAGAGATGTTATCTCTTGAAATACCACGAAGATCAAGATTATAAAATAAAATTTCAGGACTGCCTCATGGAGAAGGCATTTTGATACTTGGAGTTAGAAATTAAATCTTTCTCCTCTTGTACGTTAATAAGTCTTGAGCTGAACAGGATAGTTTACTTTCTTCCTCCTCCTAATTAGCTTTTTGTTTGCTTGAGTTTTATCTATTTATTTATTTTAAGGATTTTATTTATTTATTCATGAGAGACCCAGAGAGAGAGGCAGAGACACACAGGCAGAGGGATATGCAGGCGCCCTGTGTGGAGACTAATGTGGGACTGGATCCCAGGACCCTGGGATCACGTCCTGAGCCAAAGCCAGATGCTCAACCACTGAGCCACCCAGGTGCCCCTGCTTGCTTGAGATTTAAATAAGCTTCTTATTTAAAGTAGTTTTAGATTTACAGAAAAGTTGCAAAGATAGTACAGAGAGTTTCCATATACCCTATATCCATTTTCCCCTATTGTTAACACATTACGTTTCCATGGTACATTTGTCATGAGGGAATCCATATTGATACATAATTATTAAGTAAACTCTATATTCAGATTTCGCTAGTTGTCTGCTAATGTCCTTCTTCTCTTCCAGGATATGAAAAATGAGCTGTTTAATCTCTCCTAAATTTACTCATGGGAAAACCTGAGAGAAGACTCTAGAGTTCAAGCTTAAAAGAACTCAATTATTTAACTTGATGGATTTTCATAATCAATGTGCTGTTTCTCTTTCCAGCTACGCTACAAAGAAACATTTCAAAAGACCAAAGGAAAATATCACACTGTGAAGGATGCTCTCGACATTGTTTATCATCGCAAAGTCACAGATGACATTAGTAAAGTATGTCCCTATGTATTTCCAGTTGTGTAGGGCCTAATAACCTACCATCTTTTTTCTCTCTTTTTTTTTAAGTAGTCTTCCTTTCTTAAAACTCTAGAGAAAAGTAGACTTTGTTATATCAAAGTTGGGTAAGACTTTATAGCTGCCTTTGTGTTTTTACCACAGGTGAAATACAAGGAGAACTATATGAGTCAGTTGGGAATCTGGCTGTCCATTCCTGATCGCCCAGAGCATTTCCACCATCGGGCAGTTACTGATGCAGTCAGTGATGTGAGTCTCAAAACTTTCTGTTTTTACATATAAATTCATATTCCCATATGACTTATGAAATCAAACACTGCATAAAAACTGATTAAACACTTGGCCAGATTTTAGATCTTCTGTATGGATGTTTAAATCCCAAAAATCACTGCTAAGTAACTGAGATTTAACTTGGGGGAGAGAAAAATATATTCAAATTTATAAACCTAATTTTTCTTCCAAATGTATGATACCATAATATGGGACTAGAACTGATACACTTCCTCTAGGAAATCAATGCTCATTTCAAAATTTCAGCTCTCTGTATGAAAATATAGCTGTTGAGCTAATATACTTTCTAGGAAAAATATGCCTGTTAAAATTGAATTGCTTTAATTAGTATTAAAAATTAAAATTTCCATGTACGATACAACAATACACCATAAAATGAACAGAAATCAGTATTCCTGGAAACTACTCTTAAATGATTGTTTTAATACTTTAGAATTCTTTATACTTCAGTAGTCAGAGCTTCTATTTGCTCTGCTTGTATTGATCTTAACCTACTACTATTTAGAGATAGGTTCTTAAAATTCTTTGATGTTCTTCTCCCAGGTAAAATATAAAGAAGATCTGACCTGGCTTAGGGGCATTGGTTGCTATGCCTATGATACCCCTGACTTCACTCTGGCTGAAAAGAACAAGACTCTCTACAGCAAGGTATATCTACTTCAAGAATAAGAACTACCTGCATTTAACATATTCCAGTGCCCACAGAGAGAATTAGTACTCACAAAATGGCTTTTCATGTACCCATCTCTATCCTAGCATTTAGACCTTGTAGTTGGAGTACGTACTGAACTGTTTACTTAGGAAGTTTCTTAGTACTGTCTTCACCGACTATAGTCATTTATTTATATAATTTGAGTATGATAAAAAGTAATCTTAGTATTTGCTACCATAGCCATAACTCTAATGGCTCTTCCAGAATTTCTTCCTTACTATGTCTCTGGCCGACTAACTTTGTTAAAGTTGACATGGTAACATACATAGTGGGATGATTTTAGTCCACAAAGTTGATGTGTGACTTGAGGCAAATAACTGTTTTTTATGGCCTCATTTTCCTATTTACAAAGTAAAGAAGCTGGATGAGCTTCCCTTGAGTTTGAAATAGGAGTCAACAAATTTTTCTGAGAAGTGCCAGATAGTAGATATTTTAGACTCGTGGCCCACATTCATTCTGTTACATAGTCTTTGTTACAATCCCCTAAAATTGTTTAAAAAAAATCATGGAGTCATTTCAAAACAGATAGTGGTTTAGATGTTAGCTCACCTCTGCTTTAAAATATGATTATCTAATTACTGGAAAGTTATTTCAAATTAATGGATTAAAAATGCCTTCAAGTTCACATGGAATAAAACAAAATAAAACAATAACCCTTATAATATATAGAAACAAAGAAGAAATGGATTTGTGTTTTTGCCTAGTATGGAAGATGGATCTAGTTGACGTCTGTTCAACAAAGTATATACTGCGGGCTAGTTTTTAGGTATCCACATGGGTATACTTTTCACTGCCTTGGGAGACAAAGTAAATGTTCAGTCATTACTTGTTAGCCTCCATGAGTAAATTATCTCAGTTGTGTATAGGATAAATGACATCTCATTCTAAAGGTAATCCCAGCCTGCTCTCAAGTACCCATGTTCTGTTTTCTCTAGTATAAGTATAAAGAGGTATTTGAAAGGACGAAGTCAGATTTCAAGTATGTCGCAGATTGTCCAATCAATAAGCATTTCAAGTATGCAACGCAGTTGATGAATGAGGTATGTATGACTTGATCCAGCTAAGCCTATTAGGTTCCCTTAAGAAGTCGATGAAGTTGTTTGATTCAAACTCAATATATGAAATGACAGGAGAGTCGATTTAAATGTTGATTCAAGATAAAGATTGGAAAGCCGCTTATAATGTCACCATTTGATGGGCTCTACCAAAAGCAGAGTGAAGAGACTGTCCAGAGTGATGTGAGGACCCCACTGTCGTCATTGCCTCTGTTTGTACTAGCATAGGATAGCACAGCCCTTTGGGTGGCAAGAGGAGGAAGGTCAAGGATTTTGTTGATTTTTATCAGCTGAACTCCCTTAAACGTGATATTGTGTAGGGTTGGAAGACCCAGAAGCTCAAGGTAAATTTGGCATCCCTTAGCGAGGCCCGGAAATGGCGGTGGTTGGAAGGGCCAGCCTAAAGGGGAGAGCAGTGATTCTTGCTTTCACATATATTGCCACTGTTCCTCATACATCGGTGCAGAGAAGTATCCATTTGCACCCAAAATATCTCTTATGTTCTTATCCAGTCTTTCCTGGAACTGTTGCAATAATTTAAATTCAGCTTAAAATGGCCAAAATGAGCAAGCTATGAATTAACTTACTTTTGGATGGTTTTATATTTAATTTCCTATCCTTGGATTTTCCGTGAATTTATGTAAGTCAAAAAGCAATGTTAGAAAACTAGCAAAATGTGTTTAAAAGTAAAAATGTAGCCACAGTATATTTATTTCAATATATGAATTTTTTGTTTTTGTTATTTTAAAATTTGATTTAGTTCATTTTCAGTCGATTTCCACACGGGATGGCTAAAGAATTACTGTCAGTAGTTTCCTAGGAAGACAATCTTGATATATTTTGTTACTGTTTTAATAATTTGCAAAGGATTTCCAGGATCTTTTATAATCAAATTCACTACCATTAGAAGACTGCTAGAATTTGCCCCTGAATATGCTTTTTGAGTCTCACAGCTTTAGACAGTAAACCTGTAGCTTATCAGTGCCTTATTTAAGATATTAAGATTAAGATTTAAGATATTAAGCCTAATATTGTCAGTGGCATCACATTTAAAGATAGAAGATGCGTAAACACAAGATAGTCCAATTTTGGTGTCGTCAATCAGATCTAGCCCAAGCCCCAGCCTTCTCCAGAAGGCTGAGTTTCACTTGACTCTCTTTACCTCTGTATTACTACCCTGGATGCTTTGGAAGCCCACCCTTAGAAATGACCCGTTTCTGGCTCTCTGGAGTGTTTATCTTGGGACATTTCTGTGTAGCCTTGAAGTTGTACTCTTGCTATAATTTGATATGATGTTTGAGCAGAAAAAATACAGAGCTGATTATGAGCAGCGGAAAGATAAATACCACCTGGTAGTCGATGAGCCTAGACATCTGCTGGCTAAGATCGCAGGCGACCAGATCAGTCAGGTACTGTGATGGGGCTGGCTGGACAGCCCAGGCAGGACTGCGCTCCAGATTTCTCATGAGATGTCGTTCCGTCTGCCGCAAGGATGTCATAGGTTCTGCCTATGATATTGGGATGTTCTGTTTCAAAGTATCTGTCTAGCCACCCAAAGAGCCCACGAGCTGTTTGAGTGTGCCAGTGCATGCTCTGTGTCCTCACATGTGCGGTGGTGAAGATAAAAAGCATTTGACTATGCTAAAAAGTCATGGTAGCCGGTCCTCCCACCCTTTATTTTTCTCGAGGGTCTAATTGGAAACTGCACATTGGGTCACAAACACGAAACCAAGACACAAGTTAATGGGAGGAAGGAAGACAGAACTGCTTGGGGTCTTCTCCACTCCAGTGATGTCTTCTTCCCTGGAAGGCAGTATCGTGGGTCTAGCTCTACGGGTCCCCGTTCACCGGGTTATGGTTGCTCAGCCACGAGCATCGCGGTCATTCTATGTTGTGTTATAACATATTTAGTGTCTTCACCCGTGTGTATATTTGAGTACACAGAGTGTGTGTGCCTACATCTCTTCACTCAGAAGTGACGGGGATATAGAGCCATGTCCTCTTCTGTCTTCCTAAGTCTCTTCTGTGCTTCACTGCTCTTTGCATGAACAGAGAAAATATAAATCTAGTGCCAAGATGCTTCTGAAACAAGGATGTAATGAAATTCTGCGTCCAGATTTGTTGACTGCCCTCTACAACACACACATGTGGAGCCAGGTAATGTCTGAGACGATGTGAAAGAGAGATTGAGAAGCCTCGAGGGCACTCACTCTTATGCTTTCCTTGATTTCCTTCCCTGCTCCCTGCCTGAACTGGTTTCACAAGATAAAGCTGCATAAATATTCATTCCTTATAAATGAACTCCAGCTGGGGCCCTGTGTGGTGATGCAGCAGCTGTCATCTGTACATCATCTAGCAAGTCCTAGTAAGACTTTTTCAAACTTTGTCTCCTAATTGTATACTGTTAATTTTAATTTTTTAAACATTTACTGCAAAGAAATGGAGACCTTACAGATTGTGGATCTTAGGTAGGTTTAACGGCATCTAAAATATCTGAATAATGTTTTCATTTAATATTAGCGATCACTACAAGTGTACCAATAGGGTGGGGTCTCAGGGCAGCTCTTCAAATATGGGACGTATTTATGGCCCCTTTTGAGTTTGGTGCTAATTTGCTAGGTTATTTCCAGCATATCTGTCTTCATACTACTTGCTGGCGATGTTGCTGGTGACATTGCCTTCCTACAAGGTCAGTTGAAGGACACATCAGCACTTTTGCATCACATGCTGAAAGGAATATTTGACGCAACAACAACAAAAAAAGTGATAATTGCTTAATTTACCAAATGTTAATAAAATGCCGTAGTTCCCACATGAAAAAAGTTTTTAATCTTTTGTATTAAAACCTCATTTTATCACTTTTTTGATGCTAAATCAACACATGAAATGAGGGGCTGCGGTCTCCTTAAGAACATCTTGTTTGCCTGAACTAGTTCCTTTGTCCTGATTTGATTATCAAATAGTTGTGCATGAAATTTTGTTGCGCTCTCGTATCTGTAATGCTTGAAACAGTTTGTGTGCATGAAAAAGCTCATGTCTTGGAAATTGCAAAAATGAATGTCTTTTTAAAATGATAAATACTTTAAACCATATATACTCATTTTTCTTCATATATCTGTTTCATCTTTGACATGGATACAACCTTAAGCCATTATACATATTTGCAGCATATTATAAGTGAATCATTCCCTGTTGGAGTCCAGAGAACAAGGGTCAGGCTCTGGCTCTGGAATTCATTCTTTCTATATGTGTCCCTTAGTTAGTTTTCTTAACCTCTCTGGGCCTGAGTTTCAGATATAGACAAGCATGGAAAATATAATTTATGATCATTATTTGCCCACTCCATTACACTATTGCTATTGAATACAGTTTTATATTAAACATTTGTTAGGATTAAAAGAGAAAATATGACAACATGCCCCACATGTGTGGCTTATCTAATAGTCCTGCTGTTTGCTGTGGGTCTCTCTTGAGGAAAATTAGATTCCTTAAAGCCCTCTATTCTACTTCAAGTTAACTTGTTCTTCTCTTCTACAATTTAGATCAAGTACAGGAAAAATTATGAAAAATCAAAGGACAAATTTACCTCAATTGTGGATACTCCAGAACACCTGCGTACTACAAAAGTCAACAAACAAATTAGTGATGTAAGTGCAAGAAACACTGAATGGATTCTCAAACTCAGGGAGCATTTGGAAATGT